>NC_042616.1:811519463-812719463 GCF_901001135.1 Rhinatrema bivittatum | reverse complement strand
CCGAAGAGGAGACCACCCTTTGAATGGGGGTATTGTTGCGTTCGTGACTGTTCTCACCCTCACTCCACCCTCTCTGCCTTAGTGGCGACTCCCTTCGGCTCTGACGGACAGATGCTGCTGCAGCTTCTCCTTGCCGTTCTTCCTGGAATCCCCGGGCTGGCCTGATACTGCGGATCTGCCATGTTCCTGATGACGTAAGGGCGCGCGTTCCAGAGTTTGTACCAGCAAGGGCGCTAACCTCGGGGGCGTTCCCCCCCCCCCCCCCGTAGTGATGTCATCTGCTTCTACCTTAAAAGGTCTTTGCTTGCATCTATGAATCGAGTTAGCAAGGGGAATTCTTTCTCCGCTGCTCTGCCTCCACAATCTTACCTAGGGGTACCCGCTCCTCAGGGGCCCCGCTCTCTCTTCTTGATTTCAGATCGCTAAGACGGGATCCGGTACTCGCTCCTCGAGGGCCTACGTCCCTGAATGCTCAGAAGACTCCTTACTACCTGGAAGCGATCGCAGACGTGAACACAGTGAGTTCTATTACAGATAGGAATCGGTACTCGCTCCACGAGGCCTATGTTCCTAATCTCCTAAGACCCCCTTCTGTCTAAGACGTTATCGCAGGTATGGAGATCGTGAGTCATTATTGTAGATTGCAGATGGGAACTGGTACTCGCTCCACGAGGGCCCATGTTCCTAAATCCCTTCTCAACTCTCTTCTATATCAGAAGCTATCGCATACCTGTCCCTGGTGCACTACTATTTCATATTGCAGATAGGAACCGGTACTCACTCCACGAGGGCCCATGTTCCTAAAACCCTCCAAAGACTCTCTTCTCTTCCAGAAGCCATCTCATACACAGATATTTTGAGTTCTCATTGAGACTGCATATAGGAACCAGCATTCGCCTACAGCTCCTGTTCCTGAATATATTGAAGACTCTCTGTTGCATAGAAGCCATTACAGATATCTACAATTGTGAGTGTATCATTTACTACTGGTTATGTATCCAGCATACCCTATCTACTCACTACCTATAGTCTCTCTCTACAGCTCAGCAACCCAGAGACCACAATTCCAGTATCCGAGGGACTTCAGCCCTGCCGGGCATATCAGCTCACTACTACCACCTCTGGTAGTTCTACTTCCTGCTAATAAAGAACTGTGTTTGTCTCCATACTCCAGCCTAGCCGGTGGTCCCTCTCAGGATATCCTCCTGGGGGCGCTGCCATCAACCCAGGGATTCACCAGTTTACCTTAAGTGTTCATTCCTTACACTACTAGAGCGGTATTATACAGACTGCCACTCTGTGGGAAGCCAACCCACCACAGATCATTATCTCCGCCTACGGAGTATTACGATTGTTAGCTCTTCCCCTTGGCAGGAGATCCGTAACAGTTTGCTAACTCCTCCCTCTACAGGAGGAGCTCGATAACAGATTACTAACTCCAAGCAGCAGATTTATAACAGATTGCTAACTCCTCCCTCTACAGGAGGAGATTTATAACAGATTGCTAACTCCTCCCTCTACAGGAGGAGATTTATAACACCACGGCCTCATCCATTGGATCTGTCACAATCTCCTTCCCGTTCAAGAGAACAATCTCCACCTAAAAATATTTCTCCAGGATCACCAGTTACTAACCTTCCAACACCGGTCCTGCCGGAGCAAGCATTCTATCCCGTCTTCTCCTACCTCTTCAACGGGTTACCCGTCCGATCCTCCTGAGGAACCACAGGAACCTTACTCACCCCCGGAAGAACTTACTTATCCAAAGTTTATACATAAAGTGGCTTCAGCTCTCAAGTTGGAAGTACAAAAGGTACCTGACCCTCGTTCAGAAACTCTGGGTCTACTGAAGATCTTTGACCTTCCCACTGAGCCGACTAGTTTACCATCTCACAGTGTACTAGATTCAGTCCTCGAGAAATCTTGGGAAACCCCTTTCAATATCACTTCTGTGTCTAGAAAGATAGACCTTAAGTACAAGATGAAACATTCACCATTCCAAGCAACCCCACAATTGCCACATCAATCCTTAGCCATTGAGTCAGCTATGCAACGTGCTAAGAAGTCTCGAACACACTCTAATACTCCACCGGGCCGAGATCATAAATACTTGGACAACTTTGCCAAGAAATCCTTCCAATTATCGATGTTAACCGCAAGTATTGGACACAACCAATTTTACATTGTCCAATACCTGTATGACTGCTTACAACAGGTAAAAACTCTTCTCCCACCTTCAGATTCATCTTCCGGTTTCCAACTAATCTAAGACATGGAGGAAGGACTACGCCACCTTTTACGAACCATTTATGAATCATTTGAAACATCTTCACGTAATTCCACGTTGGTGATAGCAACGCGTAGAATTGCAAGGCTGAGATCAAGTGCAATACGTGAAGATGTCCACGACAAGCTGGCAAGCCTTCCATGTTGGGGAGACAATCTCTTTGGAAACAGATTGCAAGAAACAGTCTCACAATTAAAGGAGCAGTCATGGTGAGGGTTAAGTAACCGCCCTCCTAGAATCTGTACACTTAGGTTGTTTGGTGAACCTTAATGAAAACTGTTTATACTAAAGGAGCAGTCAGTGGCAGTACAATCACTGGTTAACACCACTTCATATCCCACATTTCCCTGGTGTTTTTATCCACCACTTAGGAGACAACCATATCAAAGAAGACAGTACAGGCCGTATTCACCATACCACCCACCTTCCTATCAGCAGCCTCAACGTTCTCAGCTTCCTCAACAGCAAAGCAGACATGGAAGGCCAAGAGCCCAACGTACTCAGGCTCAGGCATCAACCTCTACAGCTAAGACTCAATCATCTTTTTAAAGGTAGCAGGGCCACCACCGCAAACTATCATCGCGAGCAGAATTACATCTTTTTTCCATGCTTGGAAGAAAATCACTACGGACCGCTGGGTATTAGACATAGTGCAACAGGGCTATCGCCTCCATTTCACATCCCAACCACCCCTTCCCTCTCTAGTTTATACCAGGCAGAACAAGAAGAATCAATCACAACTAGCACAGGAAATCACTCAACTACTCAGACAACGGAGGAAGGACTACGCCACCTTTTACGAACCATTTATGAATCATTTGAAACATCTTCACATAATTCCACGTTGGTGATAGCGATGCGTAGAATTGCAAGGCTAATACTAATGAAACAGGAGACTTAAGGCATCCCGAAAGAGAGGTTCAAATAAAAGCAAAACTGGTCCATGTGCCTATAAGTATAGAATCACCTGAGCTAAAGAATTCCAAATTATCTTTATCAATTGAAAAGCAGGTCGTTAATACAAACAAAAAATACACTTTGAAATGTCTGTATGCCAATGCAGTCTAAGAAGTAAGATGGGAGAGTTAGAGTTTATAGCTGTATGATAAGATAGACATAACTGCCATCTCAGAGACCTGGTAGAAGAGGATAATCAATGGTACAGTGCTATACCAGGATCACGGGAAGGAGGATAACCAATGGGACAGTGCTATACCAGGATCACGGGACAGAGGTTTCTATTCCCCATATTTCTTCATTCCCAAGAAAACAGGGGATTTACGCCCTATCTTGAATTTGCACGAATTGAACAAGTACCTGGTGAAGGAAAAATTCAAGATGGTTTCCTTAAAGTCCATCCTGCCTCTTCTGCAACCCAATGATTGGATGCGTTCACTAGATCTGAAGGATGCCTATATACACATCCCAATGTATCCGACATCATGGCGTTACCTCTGTTTCCAGTTCAATGGCAAGCATTACCAATACAAGGTACTACCGTTCGGACTAGCGGCTGCACCCAGAGTGTTCATGAAATGCATGGTAGTGGTGGTGGCTTACCTCAGAAAACAAGGAATTCAAATATTTCCATACCTGGACGACTGGCTTTTAGTAGCATCAAACCCCAGGATTCTACAATCTCACATCACTCAAACGATACACTGTCTACAAACATTGGGACTAGTAGTCAATTTCCAAAAATCCAGTCTCAACCTATCACAAACTCTTCAGTTTATTGGAGCTCAGCTAGTAACGTATCAAAGCAGAGCTTTCCTTCCACAAGACAGGAAAATCAAACTAAAAAAACTACTAAAGACCTTAAAGAGGACACCGCGACCTACAGCGCGTCAAATCCTTACAGTCCTTGGCCATATGGCAGCAGCCATATATACAGTTCAGAATACTCGTCTTCACATACAAAGGCTTCAATGGGGATTAAAGAGACAATGGTCACAACACCGTCAACCACTATCACAGGTCATTTCGCTAACACGTGAGATGCAAGTGGACATAGATTGGTGGTTAAAAAGATGAACACTCACCAAGGGAGTCCTGTTCAGCATGCTACCTCACAATATGGTTCTCACAATGGATGCTTTGCACAAAGGTTGGGGGGCCCATCTCGATCACCTCGAAACACAAGGTCAATGGTCCTGTGAGAGACCAAATACCAGATAAACCTTCTGGAACTCAGAGCTATCGGAAACGCACTCAAAACGTTCCTTCCACAATTACAAGGCAGACGAGTAATGATCTACACGGACAATCAAGTAGCCATGTTCTAGGGGTGTGCATTCGTTTTGAATGCATTTGCACTCCGCAACTTATTTTTTTTCAAACTTAAAAAAAGTGATGATGCGCAACGCATCGCGACTTCCAACTTATTCAACATAGCTATGTTGAATACATTGAACCTAAATAAACACTTAAACCCCCCACCCTCCTGACCCCCCCCCAAGACTTACCAAAACTCCCTGGTGGTCCAGCGGGGAGTCAGGAAGCCATCCCTGCACTCCTTTGCGATTTCCTCATGGCGCCGATAGCCTGTGTCACAGGGGCTGCCGGTGTCATTGGTCAGCCCCGGTCACATGGTCACCGGCGCCATCTTGTGCTCCTACCACGTGACAGGTAGGTCATGTGGCAGGAGGTCGCTCCGGGACTCCCGTTGGACCCAACCGGAACTTTTGGCCACCTTGTGGGGGCCTCCTGACCCCTCCAAGCTGGCCAAAAGTTCCGGTTCGGTCCAACGGGGGTCCGGGAGCGGAGGAGCATGTGACGCCAGAGCGGAGTAGCACGTGACGCCGGAGCGGAGTGACGCCAGCGTCACGTGCTCCTCCGCGCCTCCGCTCCGGGACCCCCGTTGGACCCAACCGGAATTTTTGGCCAGCTTGGGGGGGTCAGGAGGCCCCTCCAAGCTGGCCAAAAGTTCCGGTTGGGTCCAGCGGGGGTCCCGGAGCGACCTCCTGCCACATGACCCACCTGTCACAGATGGCGCCGGTGACCATGTGACCGGGGCTGACCAATGACACCGGCAGCCCCTGTGACACAGGCTATCGGCGCCATGAGGAAATCGCAAAGGAGTGCAGGGATGGCTTCCTGACTCCCCGCTGGACCACCAGGGAGTTTTGGTAAGTCTTGGGGGGGGGGATTAAGGAGGGTGGGGGGTTTAAATTTTTATTTAGGGAACCGGGAAAAGTATGGACAGATCCTCAACTTATGGAATTCTCCATAAGTCCATATTGAACGAAATCGACACCCCACGAAAACGTATCAACGATTCACCGAAAACCTTTTGTCTGCACATCCCTACCATGTTCTACATAAACAAACAAGGAGGGTCAGGTTCATGGATCCTTTGCAAAGAAGTGATCCTCATACTGGAGTGGGCAGCTCTTCATTCAATTCACCTTCAAGCTACTTACCTACCGGGAATTGTCAACACATGGGCGGACAGGTTAAGTCATATCTTTCACCCACACGAATGGTCTCTGCACCAACAAGCAGCAGACAAGAATTTCCACTGCTGGGGTGTGCCACTCATAGACCTCTTCGCCACGGATCAGAACAAGAAAGTACGCAAGTTTTGCTCACTCAGACACAGCTTTCACAGAATCGCATAATATGCCTTTCTCATTCCTTGGAAAGGAGGACTAATGTACGCCTTCCCACCGATTCCTCTACTCACTCGCACTCTTCAGAAGTGCATACAGGACAGGGCAGAGCTCATATTGATAGCACCAGCATAGCCCAGGCAACCTTGGTACACCTCAACTTGTCCATAGACGACCCAATTCAACTCGAGGATCGCAGCAACCTACTATCACAGTATCAGGGCTCTCTCCTACACCCCATGCACAAGTCATTGCGCTTGACTGCATGGAGATTGAGCGGTCATTACCAGCAGACATGGGAGTATCCCACACTGTACAGGACATAATACTTTCAGCTAGGAGGCTGTCCACACGACGTAACTACCAGTTCAAAAGGAGAAGATATACTACGTGGTGTACACAGCACCACTTTGACCTGCGACGCTGCCCACCTGAAGAACTGTTAGAATATCTACATACATTATTTATTTATTTATTCGGTTTTATATACCGATGTATAGTTTTTCAACCTTCACAACGGTTTACATTGTAAAAAAGAACAGACATGATACTTAAATTAAATTACACAAATTAAAATAAAATTTGGTCTTAAAATAAAACTGAAATAAACATTAATTAGTTCATAAATAAAATCACTTACAATACATATACAATACAGGGCTTGATACAGCTTTCATGACAGGCTTAGCCCATCTTCGACCCCCAGTGACAAAATCAGCAATTCCATGGGATTTAAACATTGTTGAACAGCTCATGTTATCTCCATTTGAACCTATGGAATCTTCCCACATAAAATACCTTACATGGAAGGTGGTCTTTTTGATAGCAGTTACTTCTGTACGAAGAATCAGTGAAATTCAAGCATTAGTTCACTACAGTCCATACTTGGTATTCTACCACCATTAGGTAGTTCTTCGAACGCACCCAACTTTCCTACCAAAAGTAATTTCGGCCTTCCACCTTAAGCAATCTATTGAGCTTCCAACATTTTTTCCAAAACCGCATAAAAATGAGAGGGAATGACTACTACATACCTTGGATTGTAAAAGAGCTCTAGCTTACTACAAAAGCAGAACAAACAGTGAGTCCAGACCCTCTCAACTGTTCCTCACATTCAACCCAAATGCTCCAGGGCGACTTGTGGCCAAAAGAACTATTTCCAGCTGGATTGTTCAGTGCATAAAATTCTGTTATGAAAAGAAGGGATTACAACTCTCTTCCACTCCGAATGCCCATCAGGTACGGGCAATATCCAATTCTAATGCCCATCTGAGTCATGTTCTGCCAATTGACATATGTAAAGTGGCGACATGGTCCTCTCTGCATACCTTTACAGCACATTACTGCCTGGACCAACAATCAACAGACGACGCCAAGGTTGGCAGGGCAGTACTCAATACCCTATAGACATTAACTTACCACTGGCTGTCCACAGTCATACGTCACGCTACAGATACAACGAATAACAATACTGTGAAGTCCAAAACTGTGAAGCACTTCAAAGGGGCGTGGGATAAACACTGTGGATCCATCAGGTCTAGAGGTCGCGTATAAAGAGCAGGCAGCAAAACACTGCACGGAGCGGCAGTAGCCACAGAGGCATTCACGGAGCGGGATGCCAGTGGCAGTGGTTGGTGTTCCACCTTCACGGAGCGGAAGGATGGAGGGCTGCCATCTCCCAATTAAAAAAAGAAAAACAAACAAACAAACAAAAAACACAGGGATGGGTTCATGGGCTATAGGCATTACCAATTATTAGGCTTATTCAATTACCAATTATTAGGCTTTTCAATATTTGATGATAGTTAATGTGACTTTCAAGGCATACTTCACTTTCAATGCATATCCAGCATAGCTCCCTGCTTCAACGGCAGGGGAGAAGAAAAACTAATACTTCACGCATACCTCTGCTTCAACGGCAGAGAGCTATGCTGCCGCTTACCCAACTAATCAAACTTAACATTTCACTTGGAAGCAGCTCCATCACTGCTCTCTACATTAATAGTGGGGGTGAAAGGGAAATAGAACCTAAGGTTTCTAAGAGCCAAGAGAAACAGATAAGTATGAGAAAAAAGAAGTGTGAAGCTTGCTGGGCAGACTGGATGGACCGATTGGTCTTCTTTTGCCGTCATTTCTATGTTTCTATGTTTCATAGCATGACAAGTTAGCTTGGGACTCCCAAGACAGCATGGCTGATTCAGCCCTGCTATCAATGGGAAAAAGCAAGTTTGCTTACCGTAAATGGTGTTTCCGTAGATAGCAGGATGAATCAGCCATGCTGTCCCGCCCACCTCCCTGCACAGCCAGGTATAGGACTTAATTAAAGCTACTGCTATATCACAGATTGAGGAGATCTGCATTTCCTGCGCGGGAACTCATGCGCAGCCGCACAGAGTTGAACTCTGTGTAACAGCTTTGGAAATCTCTGCCTTCCCGGACCTGACAGACAGCCCAAGACAACATGGCTGATTGATCCTGCTATCTACGGAAACACCGTTTACAGTAAGCAAACTTGCTTTTCCTTATATTTTTTTAATAACATTAATTTGATGTTTCAAATTGTCTATATGTATCATTTTTTCTTTATGCTCTGAATTCATGTATTTGATTTAAAGTTACTTTAAAGAATACATTTTAAAAAAAACCCTCTAATCCAGTTGGAGCACTGAGAGATCATCTTGCTGGTGGCTGAAGAGGATCAGCAAGTATTGCTTTGGGAAATCTTAAGACTTAAAATGTTTTGGGGGAGGTGAAATCATAGAATATATTCTTTAGAGTTTGTGTGTGTCTGAGATAATAAGCAAGCCAGAGGGAGTTAATTCTAGTGTCTGTCTTTCCCTTCCTCCCACCCACCCCTAGCTCATCATTTCATTTATAGGCAAGAGTCACTTTCTCATTAAAAATCAATCGGGCTCTTATCTAAATCTCACTATTGAACCTGCCTTTATTGAGAGTTTAATCATCCCCTTGTGGGTCACCACCAGATTAATATAGATTACACCAATAAATTTAAAGGACTCTGTACATATTCCTACTCCCTAGCAACATAAACTTAACTAGGAGCTCAACAAAATTAAGATGAAGGCAACAATCCTGCAGAAAGAGAGGAGGCCTTCTAGTCTTTTGCATCGAGTGTCACATATATGATTTTTTACCCGCAGGTGAGAAGTTGTATGTGTGTGCCTGATGTAAAGAGCTCCTGGCTCTCAGAGAATGAGTACGATCTCTGGAGGCTAGAGTGGCAGACCTGGAGGAGCTGAGTCAGAAAGGCATATAATAATAATATATATATATATAATAATAATAACAGCCAAGTCCCAACTCCAGTCTGGCAGCCCTGGTGCTGCCTTGGATCAGGAAAGTCTCCTGATTTGGAGAGCATCATCCTGATGTAGCAGGAAGTGATCTTGTAGCAAAGACCTGCACTCCAGGTGATGCATTGCCCTCTAGAGCCCAGGAGGGAAGAGTTAGGTCAGCCATGGTGATTCGATTATTAGAAATGTAAATAGCTGGGTGATTTGTGGATGTGAGGACTGCCTGGTAACATGTCTGCCTGGTGTGAAGATAGTGAATCTCTACGCGTCATGTAGATAGGATTTTAGACATTGCTGGGGAGGAGCTGGCTATGTGGGAGAGTGGTCCTAGAAGCCAAATTTAGGATTTTTAAGTAGAAAGCTGAAATTCATAACCTCCAGGGTAGCATTCTCTGAAATGCTCCATTTTCTACGTGCAGGTTCCCAGGGGAGTCTCAATGTGTGGATGAGACGATGGTGTAGGGAAGAGATATTCAGTTTTATAAAGAATTGGGCAACCTTTTGAGGAAGGAGGAGTCTTTTCCGAAAGGACGGGCTCCATCTTAACCAGAATGGAACCAGGCTGCTGGTGCTAACTTTTAAAAGGAGATAGAGCAGCTTTTAAACTAGAACAATAAGTAAAGCCGACAGTCACTCGGCAGTGTATAGTTCAGAGCAAGGTATTTTTGATGGATAATAATGAAACAGGAGACTTAAGGCATCCCGAAAGAGAGGTTCAAATAAAAGCAAAACTGGTCCATGTGCCTATAAGTATAGAATTACCTGAGCTAAAGAATTCTAAATTATCTTTATCAATTGAAAAGCAGGTCGTTAATACAAACAAAAAATACACTTTGAAATGTCTGTATGCCAATGCAGTCTAAGAAGTAAGATGGGAGAGTTAGAGTTTATAGCAGTGCATGATGAGATAGACATAACTGCCATCTCAGAGATCTGGTAGAAGGAGGATAACCAATGGGACAGTGCTATACCAGGGTACAAATTACATTGCAATGATAGGGAGGATCAACTTGGAGGTGGGGGGTTGACGTTTTATGTCCGGGAGAACATAGAGTTCAACAGGATAAAGATCATAAAAGAGACTAAATGCACAGTAGAAATCAGGGAAGCTAACCAATTTGGCATTGCAGTAATAATGGGAAATTTCAATTACCACCAAAAAAGAAGTGGAAACCAAAAATTAAATATAATGTAGCCTTGAAGGTGTCAGCAAGCCTGACGTTGTGAAACTTATAAAGTAACCAACTGGTCTTCTAATCATCCACCTTCAAAAACCTTTAATGCAAAAATATGTTTTGTTGTATTTATAAATTATTTTTAAAATGTCCTCTGTTGTCAAAACAGTATATGGTGAAAAACTCTTTAATGCTTTTTATCCAACCAGCCCACACGGCCAGTGTTTCGCTGTATAGCTTCTTCAGGGGCATGCAATCATTTTATATATAAAGAGTCATAGAGATTCCACCATCTTGAAATGAACATAGCGTCTCGATGCCTCTTCACCTCTGACGTTGTGAAACTTCACCTCTCGTGAAGAGGCATCGAGACGCTATGTTCATTTCAAGATGATGGAATCTCTATGACTCTTTATATATAAAATGATTGCATGCCCCTGAAGAAGCTATAGAGCGAAACACTGGCCGTGTGGGCTGGTTGGATAAAAAGCATTAAAGAGTTTTTCACCGTATACTGTTTTGACAACAGAGGACTTTTAAAAAAAATTTATAAATACAACAAAAAATATTTTTGCATTAAAGGTTTTTGAAGGTGGATGATTAGAAGACCGGTTGGCTACTTTATAAGTTTCACAACGTCAGGCTTGTGGACACCTTCAAGGCTACATTATATTTAATTTTTGGTTTCCACATCTTTTTTGGTGATTATATTGTGTGGTTAACCACTGACTCTCCTTGATTAAGTTAAATTTCAATTACCCCAATATTGACTGGGTAAATGTGACATCAGGACATGCTAGAGAGGTAAAGTTTCTGGATGGAATGAATGACTGCTTCATGGAGCAATTGGTTCAGGAACCTATGAGAGAAGAATCTCTTTTAGATCTAATTCTTAGTGGAATGCAGGATTTGGTGAGCGAGGGGCCATGGGACAATAGTGATCATAACATGTTCATACTTGAACTAATGACTGGAAGTGGGACAGTGAAACAATATGCAAATCTACAGCTCTAATACTAAACTTTCAAAAGGGGAACTTTGATAAAATGAGGAAAATAGCTAGAAAAAAGTTGAAAGGTGCAGCCGTAAGGTTAAGAGTGTACAACAAGCATGGATATTGTTTAAAAATACCACCTGGGAACAAAATGGCGTCATAGTGAGAGGACGCGCCGAATCGAGCTCCTGCCTCTTGAGGAAAATTACCTTCTGAAATGCCCCACACTAAAAGAAAGGGGAAACTAAGAGAGGGAACCTCAACCCCTCTTGGACATACCCCTGTTCAGACGAGGATTCAGGAATTCTTCGGCGTGGTAGGTGAAACGCCAGGACAGTCGGCTGTGGCACTGGAGCTGGAGCAGGCTTCACGGTCCATCGACGAAACATCGTTGAGCCCTGGCTCGCCGGATACCCCTTCCCCCCCTGCCTGGAGAGACGTGCTGGACCCGAGGAACCCACTGCAGCCAGAAGTGCAGCATGTGGAGAAATCGATTGAGGTGGAGTTGCCAGCAGACGCGACCGGGCAATCTCAGAGCGGGAAGATCTTTGACGCTCTGAGAGAACTGAACATCGGTATGGCGAGCGGTGTGGGCAGTTCGCTGCCGTTGAAAGCCGCCGCTGGAAGGGAACAGATTGATCCGGAGGGTATGAGACAACATTTCAACATACCGGTAACCTCTATTGAGTCTAAGCTCGTAAATAAACCAGATAATGTGACTTTAGATTCGCTATGGTCTGGAATAGCTACCTTAGAAAAAGCTATTATTACTCTTTCAACAATGGTGAAAGGATTTCAGGAGCAATTCAATGTAGTAAATCCAATTGTTTTGGCTAATACAACAAAAATACAAGAAATGGACACACAAATTCATCAAATTAAACAGGTACAAACCGAATTAATTCAAGGGGACTCCAGGTTGGAAAAAAGAATGGAACATTTGGAAAATAACCTCAGATATAATAATCTGAGGTTAATTAATTTTCCTAAATGCAAGTTAATCTCACCCAAAGAACAGCTAAAAAATTTTTTTCAAGAAATATTATCTATCTCTACCGGAGAGACACCGAAGATTCAGAAAGCTTATTTTGTGACAAAGCCTCAAAAAAAAAAGGAAAATGGTGTTGAGAAAGGAGAGTTAGATCATCAAGATAGACGCCCAGAGACTTCCTCGCCATTAGTAGATCTGACGGGCTTCCTAGAAACAACTCAGGAAGAATAAATCGAGGAAAGAGGAATTTTGTTAGCAAAATTTGCTGACTCAGAGGACAGAGATATGATATTAAGAGCTTACTACAGAAACAGAAATAAGCTGTATCTTGGAGGGAAGATCTGGGTTTTTCCAGATATAATAAAAACTACACAAAACCGTAGGAAGAAATTCCTATCGCTTTGTCCGAGAGCACGCCAAATTGGAGCCAAAATTATGATAAAATTTCCCTGTAAATGTATCTTGAATTTTGAAAATAATAGATACGTGTTTACGGAGCCTGACCAATTAGGAATTTTTCTAGATTCCAAAAGTGAATCTCCCCCGGTTCCATCGAGTAGTTCCGGTATAAATTAAGTAACCAACTACTCTCTGTTTAAGTGTTAAGATAAGTTTGGTAAATTCTGCTCTGTTTTACTATAATTTTGTTCTCCCAAATTGCATAGTTAAATCAGATAGTAGAAGGAAATTTACATGTTAACATATTTGTGAGTAGAAAGCTTATGGATATAATTTAATTGATGTTTGAAAATTTTTTCTTTTATTAGTGAATATCTGTATTTCCTTTAGTTGTAAAGTACTATCTGAAATTTATGGCATGAATATAATGCTGGTTATAAGTTTAAAAATTCAATAAAGAAAATTAAAAAAAAAAAAAAAAACCACCTTAGAAGCGCAGTCCAGATGTATTCCATGCATTAAGAAAGGTGGAAGGAAGGCCAAACAATTACCAGCATGGTTAAAAGGCAAAGTGAAAGAGGCTATTTTTAGCCATATAAACGTCCTTCAAAAATTGGAAAATGGATCCATCTGAAGAAAATAGGAAAAAGCATAAATATTGTCAAGTTAAATGCAAAACATTGAAAAGATAAGCTGAAAGAGAATTTGAAATTAAGTTGGCCGTAGAGGCAAAAACTCATAATAAAAACTTAAAAAAATATATCCATGTTATGCTCAGGCTTGTCAACCCTTGGCCGACGGGAGGATGGTATACCTTTCGGAAGATCTGTAGATTCTCTCGTCGGGTGGCGAGGCAGAGCAGAATACGGGACCAGCTGACCCTTGGCACTGGAGACTGAGGTGACTGCGGAGGCGGATGAAGAGACAAGAAGAGGAGCTGTGTCTTCACCACTGGAAGTCTGTGGTCCCCCAGGAGGAGCCCGTAGGGACCCAGACCGCTGGGGCTTAGGTGGACCTTTGAGAGGTCAAGGTATCGGTGCAAGGGCAGACTGGAGCTTTGCTCTGGAAGCCCGCGGTCCCCCCGGGAGGAGCCTGTAGGGACCCGGACCGCTGGGACTTAGGCGGGCCCTTGGAGACGGTAATCAGAAGGAGTCCTAGGTCGAGTGCCAGAGGGTCGTCGCTCACCAGTCCGAGGTCACGCACCGAGGGATAACCACTTGCCAGTCCGAAGTCACACACCAGAGAATCACCGCTTGCCAATCCAAAGTCGTACACCAGAGAATCACCGTAAGCCAATCCGAAGTCAGGAACTGGGAATACCAAGACGAAACAGGAACAGAATCCAAAGCTCAAGGAACTCACCGAAGCAAGCAGACTAGACAGCGCTGGAGGACGTTGCCAAGTCACTGAATGAGCAGAGGAAGCTTCCCTTTAAACTTCCCCTGCCCAGGCTGATCAGGAACAGGTGAAGCTAGTTAAAGGGATTAGGTCCCTTTAAATCTGTAGAGGAGGCGCGGCCTCGCGCCTAAGGATGGCGGCGGCCATCTTGGATTTTCCCCCACGGAGGAGAGACGCCGCTGGACGCTGCGAGGGGGAGCAGGATGGCTCCCCCTGCAGCGAGCAGCACTGGAAGCCGCACGGGAGTGACGGCCTGAGTCAGAAGCCATCCCCCGGGGCTCCCGCGGTGAAGGAACGCCGCGGACAAGGTAGGGGGCTGCGGTCGTGGTGTGCCACGGCTGCGGAACACAACAGTACCCCCCTCTTTAGGGCGTCTCCCCGGAGGCCTGGGTTTATCTGGATGGTCCATGTGGAACTGCTCCAGCAAATTCCGGTCCAGGATATTAGCCAGTGGTTCCAAGGAGTTTTCCTCGGGACCGAAACCTTCCCACACTATCAGGTATTCCCATTTCTTCCTGTGTTTCCTCACATCTAGGACCTCTCAGACTTGATAGAGGAGGTCATCTTCAGAGGCAACAGGTTGCGGGGTCGGAGGTGTGCTGGAAGGCCATGATAATACCAGAGGCTTCAGTAGGGAGACGTGGAACGTGTTGTGAATCTTGAGAGACGGAGGGAGACAAAGTTGATACAAGACAGCACCCACCTGCCGGATGATGGAAAACGGTCCAATGAATCATGGGGCCAGTCGCGATGATGGCAGCTTCAAGTGGATGAACTGTGTGCTCAACCAAACCTTTTGGACCGGCTTGAAAGGCGGCTACGGCCTTTGGTGCTGGTCAGCATATCTCTTAGCTGCCTGGCCGGCCCTGATCAGGGCGCGTTGCGTGGATATCCACAGACAATGCAACTCATTGGCGGAGAGTTGAGCTGTCGGAGACGCAACCATGATGGGAACAGGCAGAGGCGGGCGTGGCTGCTTCCCATACACTATCTGAAACGGGGAGGATCCCGTAGCTGCGGAGATATGGGAATTTAGCGCAAATTCGGCCCAGGGTAGCAGGCTAGCCCAGTCATCTTGTTTCTCATTAACATACAGACGAAGGAATTGCTTCAAGGTCTGGTTTGTTCTCTCTGCGAGACCGTTGGTTTGTGGATGGTAAGCGGACTTGTAATCTAGGGTGACGTCGAACTTCTGGCAAAGGGCCCTCCAGAATCTGGTGGTAAATTGAGGTCCTCGATCAGACAGGATGCCTTTAGGTAGGCCATGAAGTCTGAAGATGTGCTGGACGAACAGCTGAGCCAGCTGTGGTGCGGATAGCAACCCTGGCAAAGGCATGAAGTGCGCCATCTTGCTAAAACGGTCGACAACCACCCATATTACTGTGTTGCCATTGGATAGTGGCAGATCCACCACAAAGTCAGTTGCCACATGGGTCCACAGTTCCGCAGGCACAGGCAATGGTTGAAGTAAACCTGGGGTTGAACCGGAGATCCTCTTGTGGCGAGCACAGGTCTGGCAGGATTCCACATATGCCCAGACATCCTTATGTACCTTTGGCCACCAGTAGTACCGGCGCAGGTTCTGCAACTTGTGGGATTGCCCTGGGTGGCCAGAACAGCGGGAATCGTGAGCCCACGCCAGCACTTGTTTCCGCAAGTGTGGCGGGACTAGAGTTTTTCCAGGCGGGATGGTTGTGGTAGCTGACAGGAGGATCCGGGATGGTTCAATGATGTACTGTGGTTCCTCAGAACCCTCCGTTGAATCAAACACCCGTGATAGGGCGTCAGCCTTAATATTCTTCCCAGCTGGTCTGTATCGGAGAATAAAATTGAAACGTGTGAAGAACAGGGCCCACCGGGCTTGTCGTGGGTTGAGCCGTTGTGCCCGGTGCAAGTATTCTAAATTCTTATAGTCTGTGAAGACCGTAAACTGGTGTTGTGCCCCTTCCAGCCATGGGCGCCACTCTTCTAAGGCCACCTTGATGGCCAAGAGTTCCTTGTCGCTGATGGCATAGTTCCGCTCTGCAGGCGAGAACTGGCGGGAGAGGAAGGCACACGGACGTAGCTTATGGCCCTCGGAGGCCTGGCTCAGGACGGCCCCTACTCCCTCCAAAGATGTGTCCACCTCGATAAAGAATGGTCGTTGCGGATCCGGATGCCGAAGGCATGGTTGCTGCATAAATGCCTCCTTGAGGCGACGAAAGGCGGCCTCTGCTGCCGGAGGACACTTTTTGGGATCCGCGCCTTTCCGGGTAAGAGCTGTCATCGGGGCAACAATGGACGCATAGTGAAGGATAAAAGACCGGTAATAGTTTGCGAAGCCCAGAAACCTTTGGAGTGCCTTGAGCCCGGACGGCTGTGGCCATTCCCGAATGGCACTTAGCTTTTGCGAATTCATGCAGAATCCCTGACTGGAGACTATATATCCCAGGAAGGGAAGAGACTCCTGCTCAAACAGGCAATTTTCGAACTTCGCATACAGCTTATGTTCCCTGAGGCATTGTAAGACTTGGACTACGTGCCGACGGTGAGCGGCTAAAGTATCGGAGAAAATCAAGATGTCGTCCAAATATACCACCACGCATTGGTACAGGAGGTCGCGGAGTATCTCATTCATGGTATTCTGGCATACTGCGGGGGCATTACAAAGCCCGAACGGCATCACTAAGTACTCATAATGGCCGTCACGGGTATTGAAGGCCGTCTTCCATTCATCACCTTCCTTAATTCGAATGAGGTTGTAAGCCCCTTGGAGGTCCAACTTGGAAAAGATCCTCGCACCTTGTAGCCGGTCAAAGAGTTCAGAGATGAGAGGCAAGGGATAACGGTCCTTGACCGTTATAGCATTCAAGCCCCGGTAGTCAATGCAGGGGCAGAGCGTCCCATCCTTCTTCCCGACGAAGAAGAATCCAGCCCCTGCGGGGGACTTTGACTTCCGAATGAAGCCCCTCTCCAGGTTTTCTCTGATATACTCATTCATGGCCTGCGTCTCTGCAGAAGAGAGGGCGTAGGCGCATCCTCGAGGAGGCTCAGTGCCAGGGAGGAGATTGATGGCGCAATCGAAGGATCGATGAGGCGGGAGAATCTCGGCCTTTGTTTTGAGAACACATCCACTTATAAAGCATAGGGGGCCGGCAGGCCTGGAAGACTGGTGGAGGCCACGGAGCAGGAGACTGGGACTACTGATTGAAGGCATTTAACATGACAGCTGGGGCCCCAACGGGTCAGCTGTAAAGTCTTCCAGTCAAACTGGGGACTGTGTTCTTGGAGCCACGGAAGGCCCAGGACTACTGGGTGTATCGAGTGCTCCAGGACGTGGAACGTCATCTCTTCGCAATGGAGAAGCCCGACCCTTAACGGGGTGGATTCTGTAATGTGGGTCACACGACCCGGGAGGGGTCTCCCTTGAATGGAAGACATGACCAGAGGAGCTGGGATACGGGCCAGTGGAATTTTCAGGTGCTCCACCAATTTCTGCATTATGAAATTGCCGCTGGCGCTTGAGTCGACCAGGGCTAACGTATGAAACTCACCCACTGGTGACGTTAGCGCCACTGGTACAGTTAGTGGAGGTGCAGATGAAGTTGAGCCCAGGAAGAGACCTCCCCCAGGTCCTAGGCACGGGAGATTTCTGATTGCGCAGGGCATACGGCTATCCGGTGGCCTGCTGCGCCGCAATAATAACAGAGGTCCTTCTTTATTCATCGATGACGTTCACGGGAGGACAATTTCCCACGTCCCACTTCCATGGGTTCGTCGGGTAAGGATCGGGGGGTTCCCGACCTACCCTTGGGCGAGGGCGAATGTTGAGGACGTCTAGGCGGAGTTGCGGCTTTGGATGTTGTCTGGGCCTCTTGGTGGCGCTCCTGATGACGCCGATCTATGCGGCCTGCCAAGTCGATCAAGGCGTTCAGGGACCTCGGTATCTCTTGTCCTGCGAGCTCATCTTTAATTCGGGGACTCAGCCCCTGATAGAAGATGGTGTGGAGGCATTCGGAGCCCCAGCCAAGCTCCGAAGAGAGGGCCCGAAAGTCTATGGCGTATTCCGCCAATGTCCTCGAGCCTTGACTTAACTGTAGCAGTTTCGGACCTGCCGAAACATCTTGATTCGGATCTCCGAAGTTTATCTGGAACAACTCCCAAAACTCCCTGAGGTTCCTTAGAACGGGATCATCCCATTCCCACAGAGGGGAAGCCCACTCTAGGGCCTTCCCTTCAAGAAGAGCCAGGATAAAGGTAGTCTTGGTGGCGTCATCTGGGAAGAGGGCGGCCTGCAGGCGGAAGTGCATGTTGCACTGGTTCATGAAACTCCTGCAGGCCCGAGGTTCCCCGGAGAACCGTGGCAGGGTGGGCAGGCGGATTACCGGCCGAACCCCAGCGTGGGTTGGGCAGCGTGGGATTCATGGGACCCAACGCATCGAAACGCTGGTTTAAGCTCTACACTGAGGAAACCAGGGCGTCCAGGGTTTTTTGCTGGTCTACCAGGCGCTGGACCATTCCCAGAATGGCCTGGAGGGTGGATGCCTCTGCCGGGTCCATGGACTTGGCAATCTGTTATGCTCCGGCTTGTGAACCCTTGGCCGACGGGAGGATGGTATACCTTTTGGAAGATCCGTAGGTTCTCTCGTCGGGTGGTGAGGCAGAGCGGAAGACGGGACCAGCTGACCCTCGGCACTGGAGACTGAGATGACTGTGGAGGCGGATGAAGAGACGAGAAGAGGAGTTGTGTCTTCACCACTGGAAGTCTGTGGTCCCCCCAGGAGGAGCCCGTAGGGACCCAGACTGATGGGGCTTAGGTGGACCTTTGAGAGGTCAAGGTATCGGTGCAAGGGCAGACTGGAGCTTTGCCCTGGAAGCCCGCGGTCCCCCCGGGAGGAGCCCGTTGGGACCCGGACCACTGGGACTTAGGCTGGCCCTTGGAGACGGTAGTCAGAAGGAGTCCTAGGTCGAGTGTCAGAGGGTCGTCACTCACCAGTCCGAGGTCACGCACCGAGGGATCACCACTTGCCAGTCCGAAGTCACACACCAGAGAATCACCGCTTGTCAATCCAAAGTCATACACCAGAGAATCACCGTAAGCCAGTTCGAAGTCAGGAACCGGGAATACCAAGATGAAATAGGAATGGAATCCAAAGCTCAAGGAACTCACCGAAGCAAGCAGACTAGACAGCGCTGGAGGATGTTGCCAAGTCACTGAATGGGCAGAGGAAGCTTCCCTTTATACTTCCCCTGCCCAGGCTGATCAGGAACAGGGGAAGCTAGTTAAAGGGATTAGGTCCCTTTAAATCTGTAGAGGAGGCGCAGCCTCGCGCCTAAGGATGGCGGCGGCCATCTTGGATTTTCCCCTGCGGAGGAGAGACGCCACTGGATGCCGCGAGGGGGAAGCAGGATGGCTCCCCCTGCAGCGAGCAGCACCGGAGGTCGCGCGGGAGCAACGGCCTGAGTCAGAGCCCTCCCCTGGGGCTCCCGCGGTGAAGGAACGCCGCGGACAAGGTAGGGGGCCACGGTCGTGGTGTGCCACGGCCGCGGAACACAACATCCACAGCAGGAAACCTGCGAAGGAATCGGTTAGACCATTAGATGATCGAGGGGGTAAAGTGGATCTTAGAGAAGATAAGGCCATTGTGGAAAGCCTAAATTAATTCTTTGCTTTCGAGTTTACTAATGAAGATGTTGGGGAGATAATGGTTCCGGAGATGGCTTTTAAGGGTGATGACTCAGATGAACTGAACCAAATCTCGGTGAACATGGAAGTTGTAGTAGGCCAGATTGACAAACTAAAGAGTAGCAAATCACATAGGCTGGATGGTATACACCCTAGCATTCTAAAACAATTAAAAAATAAAATTTCAGATCTATTAGTAATAATTTGTAACCTCTCATTAAAATCATCCATTGTACCTGAAGACTGGAGGGTGGCCCATGTAACCCCAATATTTAAAAAGGGCTCCAGTGTTGATCCAGAAAATTATAGACCGATGAGCCGGATTTCAGTGCTGGGAAAAACAGTGGAAACTATTTTAAAGAACAAAGTAACAGGACATATAGAAAGACATAATTTAATGGAACCCAGCCAACATGGATTTACCCAAGGAAAGTCATGCATCACAAATCTATTACATTTTATGAAGGGGTTAATAAAAGTGTGGATAAAGGTGAACCAGTAGATATAGTGTATTTGGATTTTCAGAAGGTGTTTGATAAAGTCCCTCATGAGAGGCTTCTAAGAAAATTAAAAAGTCATGGGATAGGAGGCGATGTCCTTTCATGGATTACAAACTGGTTAAGAGACAGGAAACAGAAAGTAGGATTTAATGGGTCTATTTTCTCATTGAAAAAAAGTAAAACAGTGGAGTGCCTCAGGGATCTGTACTCGGACTGGTGCTTTTCAATATATTTATAAATGATCTAGAAATGGATACGACGAGTGAGTTATTCAGATTTGCAGATGACATAAAGCTAATCAGATTAGTTAAATGAAATGCAGATTATGATAAATTGCAGGAGGACCTTCCACGACTGGAAGATTTGGCATCCAGATGGCAGATGAAATTTAATGTGGACAAGTGCAAGGTGATACATATAGGGGCGGATTTTAAAAGGCGCGCGAATAGCCTACTTTTGTTTGCGCTCCAGGCGCAAACAAAAGTACGCTGGATTTTAGTAGATACGCGCGGAGCCGCGCATATCCGCTAAAATCCTGGATCGGCGCGCGCAAGGCTATCGATTTCGTATAGCCGGCGCGCGCCGAGCCGCGCAGCCTACCCCCGTTCCCTCCAAGGCCGCTCCGAAATCGGAGCGGCCTCGGAGGGAACTTTCCTTTGCCCTCCCCTCACCTTCCCCTCCCTTCCCCTACCTAACCCACCCGCCCGGCCCTGTCTAAACCCCCCCCTTACCTTTGTCGGGGGATTTACGCCTCCCGGAGGGAGGCGTAAATCCCCGCGCGTCAGCGGGCCTCCTGCGCGCCGGGACGCGACCTGGGGGGGGGTCCGGAGGGCGCGGCCACGCCCCCGGGCCGCCCCGGGCCGTAGCCACGCCCCCGGGCCCGCCCCCGGAACGCTCCCGACACGCCCCAAAAACGCCGCGCGGTTCGGGCCCGCCCCCGACACGCCCCCTCCGAAAACCCCGGGACTTACGCGAGTCCCGGGGCTCTGCGTGCGCCGGTAGGCCTATGTAAAATAGGCTTACCGGCGCGCAGGGCCCTGCTCGCGTAAATCCGCCCGGTTTTGGGCGGATTTACGCGAGCAGGGCTCTGAAAATCCGCCCCATAGGGAAAATAACTCATGTAATGATAAATGATGTTAGGTTCCATATTAAGCTTTACCACCCAGGTGAAAGATCTAGGCATCATAGTGGATAATACATTGAAATCGTTGGCTCAGTGTGCTGCGGCAGTCAAAAAAGCAAACAGAATGTTAGGAATTATTAAAAAGGGAATGGTGAATAAAACTGAGAGTGTTATCATGCCTCTATATCGCTCCATGGGGAGACCACACCTTGAGTACTGTGTGCAGTTCTGTTCGCCACATCTCAAAAAAGATATGGTTGCCATAGAGAAGGTACAGGGAAGGGGAACAAAAATGATAAAGGGGATGGAATGGCTCCCTATGAGGAAAGGCTAAAGAGGTTAGGGCTGTTCAGCTTGGAAAAGAGAAAGCTGAGGACGGGATATAACAGAGGTCTCAAAATGATGAAAGGTCTTGAACAAGTAAATGTGAATCGGTTATTTACTCTTTCAGATAATAGAAGGACTAGGGGGCACTCCATGAAGTTAGCAAGTAGCACATTTAAAACAAATCAGAGAACATTCTTTTTCACTCAACCTACAATTAAGCTCTGAAATTCATTGCCAGAGGATGTGATTAAGGCAGTTGCCTCAACAGGCTTTAAAAAAGGTTTGGATAAGTTCCTGGAGGAGAAGTCCATAAACTGCTATTAATCAAGTTGACTTAGGGAATAGCCATTGCTATTACTAGCATTAGTAGCATTGGATCTGTTAAATGTTTGGGTACTTGCCAGGTATTTGTAACCTGGATTGATCACTGTTGGAATCAAGATGCTGGGCTTGATGGACCCTGTTTCTGACCCAGTATGGCAATTTCTTATGTTACAAATATGTAAAACTCGATGACTTTGAATCAATTAATTTTGAATTTGAAAAAGATTGAAGCTATGCTAGTCTCTAGATCACCTAATACTTATCCATACCCTGGGGTAATGTATAATGGTATATTGATACCATTTAAAGACAAAGTTCAGAATCAGGGATTTGATTTGGATTCCTGCCTTACCCCAACCATCTTAAAAAAGTGTTAAACACTGGATTTTATAAACTTCATTTATTAAAACACCTCAGTTATGTTTTAGTGGCTTCAGATTTTAGAATCATAGTACAGGTGTTTTTATTGACTTTGGCTGATTATTATGCTCTATTGGTGGGATTACCCAAATATAGAATTCGGACCATTCAATTCTTGCAGGATTCAGCCAATAGACTGCTTCTGTGCAGTAAAATAAGACAACATATAACTCTGCTTTTGCGCAAGTTACATTGGTTACCAAATGATCAGAGAATTGAATTCAAAATTCTTTTAATAGTTTTTAAAATATTAAAGACTGGTGGTCCATCTTATTTATCTGTGTTAGCAAAATATGAACCTAAATGGTTTCTGCTTTCTGGAACTGATTGTTTATTGTCTCTACCTTCAATAAAGGATATTCACCGGGCTGAAACTCGTGAGTGGGTGTTCTCCTACAGAGCCCCTGTACTATGGAATGCCCTCCCACAGTCTCTTCGACTGACTGATGATATAAAATTCTTTCGCAAACACCTTTTTACTGAATCATTTGGACCTAATTAAACTTTGGAGGTTCAAAATATTTAAAGTGTACTATTCTGTATTAGGTTGTGTATTAAGAACTTGTGTTTCAAATTGTATGTTATTAAGAATTTGTGTTTTTAATTGATATTTATTATGTACACTGCTTAGAATAAGAGATTTGTAATTTGCGGTTCATAACATTTTAAAATGAAAATAAATAAGATGATAATCTGAGAGGGGAATGTGAGGCCTTATTGGGCAGTTCTTGTCTCTTGCCACCAGAGGGTCTTCATGGGCCCTATGACACTTTGGTTGGTCTTCCTAGCTCTATGGGCCACACTTCCTGCTGATGGCCATCTTGTTCCTGTTTGAACACAGTTATGTCCCAGGCTCCCAGTCTGCACTTTCCCACAGCTTGGTCTTCATGGTCTTAGACTCTGTCCTATGTTTCATGTTCCTGTTTGCCTCTAAATTGCTTTATATATCCAGTGTTCCTGTTTGGTCCTAGTTTGCTGTGTGTATCAAGTCCTTCCACAGTGGTTCTACATTGCTTTTGTGTGTGTCTTCATATCTTCAGGTTTTCCTGCAGTGGTTCTGCCCTGCTTCTGTGAGCACCTTCATGACAACAGATTTGGGTTCTACGTTATCTTAGTATGCGCCTCGTGTTTCTTGTTTCTGTCCAGGTCCTTCTGGCCGCCAGGACGTGAGGGCTGAACCTGAGGAGAAGGTCAATGTTGCAAGCAGAAGATTCCCTGTCCCTGCTCCAATTTGAACTTGCCAATCTTGCCCTGTCTGTGCACCATCCACTCTTGGCTTTGGAGTCTCAACTCCGGCCAACTACTCTTTCACAGGGAAGAATTAAAGTGTAGAAGTCCGAGAGCTAAGTAGTTGGAAGAATGGTCTAGGTTGAGGCAGTAGCCGTACTGATGAGTAGGGAAGGTAGAGCAAAGTCGGAGATCAAATGAGGAGGCTAAGACAAGGAGTTTTCAGACATAAGAGTCATATGGGTCATCAATGTGGAGGTTAAAATCCCCAAGAACAAGGGAAGGAGAAGAAGGCCCAAGTAAGAAGGACAGTCAGGAATCAAAGTTGGTGAGAGAGGAGGAGGGAGATTTATCTGGGGGTTCAGCTGCCTGGAGAAGTAGTGTAGCGAATAGGGGGATGGAGTAGGTCTAGTTTAGGAGTGGGATTGAGATGGAAGAATGAGTTGAAAACTACAAAAGGGGGAGGGAAGCAATCCATCACCATGACCACAGCCTAGTGTTTAAGGTATATGGCAGAAAAGATAAGACAGAGAGCAGCAACTGAAGTAAAATAATCAGAGGAAAGCCAAGTCTTAGACAAGGCAGGAAGATGAAGAAGAAATCATAATGTAAGCAAGTTTGCTGGAAATAAAGTGGGCATTCCACAGGGAACAAGACATGGAAATAAAGAAGAGACAGGGAGGAGGGGAATATGAATAAGATTGGAGGGATAATGGTTTGATATGCACAGTGAAGTGAAAGTTGTCTTGGAGGGTAGGAGGAGGAGAAGTAGAATATGGCGAAGAGTGGAGATATGATAACAGCAACACACTCAGTGTCCGCAAGTATTCTATGTGACTGACAGCTGTACACCCCAATTTACCCATTTAGCTCACTATCACTGAGAGCCCCAACTATTCTATGTGACAGATAACTCTGCTCTCCAAACTATCTACCCCATTACTGAGAGATCCCAAGCATTCTATGTGATTGTCACCTTTGTTCTTCAACCTCCCCATCTACCCTACCATTAAGAGACCCCCAGTCATGCTCTGCAACTGACAGCTGTACATCCCAACTTATCCACCTATCCAACCATCACTGAAAACCCCAAATATTTTATATGACTGACAGTTCTGCACCTCATCCAGCCCATCATTGACAACCCCCAACCATTCTATATGACTGACAGCTTGGCATCCCAACATACCCATCCACACCGCCATCACTCATAATAGCTCTACACATCAACCTCTCCATTTACTCCACCATCAATGAGACCCCAAACATTTAGTGTTATGGACACTTCTGCTCCTCAACTTCTCCATCCATCCTTCCATCATTAAGAGATCCCAGTCATGCTCTGTGACTGATAGCTCTACACCCCAACTTACCTACCTACCATACCATCACTGAATGACCCCAACCATTCTATGTGAATGACAACTCTACACCTCTACCTATCCCAACATTAGAACCCCCAAAATTCTGTGTGACTGAAAGCTCTACCCAACAACTTCCCCACTAACACAGACAGCCCCCAGCCATTTTTATGTGACAGACTGAATTGTGCATCCCAACTTCCCTACTGAGCATTCTCACCATTCTAAGGGGCCGATGTAATAAAGTGCACTGAAGCTGCTGCTGGTTTGTGCTCACATGTACGTGTGTTTTCCCGCACAAAGCCCTATACAGGGATGTAATAAGTGTTTTGTGAGGGGAAAAAAGCAGGTACGAATGCACTTACTGACCTGTGGTTTTTCCTGCGTGAATGCATGCTAACGGCATGCAAAGAAGGCAATTAGCTAATCATAGGCAATACAGGGAGCTGTGCTAATGCTACTGTGGGTTTTTTAATGCGGGTTTTTTACCGCCATGGTCAGGGCATGAGTTAAGTGTCTGTACCAACTTGGGGGGGCCTATGTTGGCACTCGAGTAGCCTGAAAAGCACCTAGCTGAGCGCCTATAGGAAAATTGGTCCTTACCTGCTAATTTTCGTTCCTGTAGTACCATGGATCAGTCCAGACAGCTGGGTTTTGCCTCCCTTCCAGCAGATGGAGACAGAGAAGTTTTTGACTGATACTGCCACTTAAGTTGAGGTCCACCTGCAGTCTGTCAGTACTGAACTATACCCAAGCCAGATGAATAATAAACATAAGCACACTAACTATGTACAATTTCCCCCCAACTGAGCAGAGGGAAGAAGAAAACCTTGTAGATTCAGTATGAACTCTTGTAAGAACTCTTGCCCGCACCACACACCTGCACGGGACCAGAACCTAAAGCCAGTGATCGAGTGGGCTCTCAAATTCCCCTATGCCAACATGGGTGGGAGTCTGGACTGATCCATGGTACTACAGTAATGAAAATTAGCAGGTAAAGAGCAATTTTCCTTTTCCTATACATACCCAGATCAGACCAGACAGCTGGGATGTACCAAAGCTTCTCTACACTGGGTGGGACCCTGAGAGTCCCGCTCGAAGCACACTGCCGCCAAACCCCTCCGTTTCAGGAGCATGGACATCGAGACAGTAGTGTCTGGCAAACTTGTGCAACAACTTCCAAGTAGCCGCCCTACAGATCTCCTGTGGTGAAACCTGTTGGCACTCAGCCCAAGAGGCCGCTTGCGACTGGGTAGAATGGGCGCAAAGCTCAACTGGGAATGGCCGTCCCTTAAGAATGTACGCAGAGCTGATAGCCTCCTTCAACCACCGAGAAATAGTGACCCTAGACGCCTTATGCCCTCGCCTGGGGCGCTCCATAGGACAAAGAGATGATCTGATAGACGGAAACTGTTGGTAGCCTCTGAGTAACGCAACAGGGCCCGCCTCACGCCCAACCTCCGCAAATCCCTGGACTGGGGAGCAGGAGGATTCAAATCCGGGAAGATAGGGAGCTCCACAGACTGATTCAAATGAAAAGATGTCACCACCTTAGGCAGAAATGAGGGAACCATTCTCAAGAAAACCCTGAATCCATTATCCTCAAGAAGGGTTCCCTACAGGATAAGGCCTGAAGCTCCGACACCCGCCGAGCTGAGGAAATAGCCACTAGAAAGTTCACTTTCAAAGTAAGAGCCTTTAACATCACACGCTTTAAAGGCTCAAACAGAGATACACACATGGCCTTCAAAATGAAATTGAGGCTCCAGGAAGGACAAGAACTCCGGACAGGAATATGTAAATGTTTCACTTCCCGAAGGAATCGGACTATTTCTGGATGGGCTGCCAAGCGAACTCTGCGCACTGTTCCACGAAGGCAACCCAGAGCCGCTACTTGAACTCTCAGGGAATTAAAGGATAAACCTTTAACCAAGCCATCTTGCAAAAAGGCCAGGACATTACTCATGGAAGCACAGGTGGGGTCCACCCTATGATCCACGCACCTAGACTCAAAATCCCCCCATACCCTGACATATGCCAGGGAAGTAGAGGTTTTCTGGGCCTGCAAGAGAGTAGTAATGACCATATCAGAATAACCCTTATTCCTTAGGCGCTCCCTCTCAAAAGCCAGGCCGCTAGACAAATGGAATCTGCCCCTTCCAAACAAACGGAGCCTTGACACAGGAGATTTGGCAGGGGCGGAAAACGCAAGGTGCTGTCCAACGTTAGGTTGACCAGGTCCACAAATTACGGACGCCTCGGCCATTCCGGTGCCACGAGGATTACGTCTCCTCGGTGGGCCTCTACCCAGCGCAACACCTTGCCGATTAAGAGCCATGACAGAAACACGTACAGCAGAACATTCGAAGGCCAAGGGAGGACCAGAACGTCCACCCCTTCTGCTCCCATCTCCTGACGCCGACTGAAGAACCTTGAGGTCGTGGCGTTGCGAAAAGTCGTCATCAAATCCAAGCAGGGCTGGCCCCACCTGTTGCATACAAGGTAAAAAGCTTCCTCCGAAAGCTCCCACTCCCCAGGATCCATCTGGTGATGGCTCACGAAGTCCGCCTGAATGTTCTCCGATCTTGCAATATGAGAAGCGGCTATCCTCTCCAGATGCAGTTCCGCCAAGCTGATCAACTCCCGGGCTTCCAGAGCAACTGCTTGGCTCTTGGTGCCTCCCTGGTGATTTATGTAGGCCACGGTTGTCACATTGTCCAACAGGATCCGGACTGATCTTCCCCTCACCAGGGGGAGGAGGGCCTATAGAGAAAGTCGTATGGCTCTGGTTTCCAACCGGTTGATGGACCACGAGGATTCCGTCATTGACCAATGGCCCTGGACCAATTTGTTCTGGCAGACTGCACCCCACCCGGAGAGGCTGGCGTCAGTGATCACCACCGTGCAAGCGGGGACTTCCAAGTCTAGCCCTCGGCGAAGTTTGTCTGGGGTGAGCCACCAGGAAAGACTGGACCTCCCATATTCTGTAAGCAGAAGCTGTAGCTGAAACTGCTTGGAGATCGGATTCCAACGGGATAGTAAGGTTGATTGAAGAGGCCTCATATGAGCAAAGGCCCATGGGACTAACTCCAGTGTGGATGCCATTGAGCCAAGAACGTGCAGATAATCCCAGACCCTGGGTGTTAGGATTAAAGGGTGGATCCTTGGGCCGACCGTTGAGGACAGTCGGGAGGCAGACCGCCAGGCAAGGACTGTTCTTCACCTGGAAACCCGAAACGCCCCCGGAGGAGCCGTTGGCGCCCGGGTCGCTAGGGCTTAGGTGTCTTCGCCCTGGAAGTCCGAGGTCCCCCCGGGAGGAGCCCGTAGGGACCCGGACCGCTGGGACTTAGGTGAACTGCTGGCTAGAAGAATCAGTCCGAGGTCGAAGTAGGAGCGGAAGTCACGGGTAGTCGATCCGGTGTCTAGGCAGGCAGCAGGAGTCCAATCGAGGAGACAGTCCGGGGTCCGGGCAGGCAGCAGGCAAGGGCAAGGTCAGGTCCAATCCGGGTCACAGGCAGGCAGCAGACAGAGGCAAGGTCAGGTCCAATCCGGGTCACAGGCAGGCAGGCAAAAGAACGCAGAAACACTGGTACTGGCAAGCAGGAACAGGGAATCCAGGAACGGCAACTCTCACTAGGTGACCACGTTGCAAGGCAACTTCCTGGGGACTGACGCCGGTTTAAATAGCCCGCTGTAGCTGACGTCACTGGGGGGGGCGGTCCAGCACATCCGGGTGCTGGACCGTGAAAAAGCCAGCCCTCGCGCGCGCGCGTTCCCCCGAGGGGGAGGAGTCCCGCGGAGCTGACGGCGTCTCACACGCGGGGAGGCCATTACCACGCGGCCTGGCCGACCCCGAATCGCGCGGATCGCGGCAAGGCCCCGGACCCAGGAGGGAAGGTAAGGGCTCAGGCGGCGCAGCGGTGGCTGAGACCGCAACACTGGGTGTGCACATATCCAACAGCGAGCAAATCTGAGCTTGCAATTTGAGGAGCTGCTCCTCGGTGAGAAACATCTTGCCCAACCTTGTGTCGAAGAGGGTTCCCAAGAACGCCAGGGTCTGGGAGGGAGCCAGATGACTCTTGGCTGAACTATCTACCCCATGGATCTCAAGAGGCCCAGGACACAATCCACCAACTCCCGACAGAGGGACTCTGACTTTGTGAAAATCAGCCAGTCGTCCAAGAAAGAGTAAACCAGAACTCCCTCCTTCCGGAGGGTAGCTGCCACTATGACCATCACCTTGGTAAAGGTCCTGGGCGATGTTGCAAGGGCGAAAGGCAGGGCGCAAAACTGGAAATGTTCCCTAGGATTATGAAGCAGAGGAACCTTTGATGGTCTGGCCGAATCCTGATGTGTATGTAAGCTTCCATCAAGTCCAGGGATGCTAGGTACTCCCCCTTGTGGACCGCTGCAATAACCTACTGCAAGGTCTCCATGCAAAAACGCAGAACCAGAAGCGCCCTGTTCACCCTCTTAAAATCGAAGATGGGCAGGAAGGTGCCTTCCTTCTTTGGCACCACGAAGTAGATGGAATATCTGCCTGTCCTTTGTTCTGCAGGAGGCACCGGCACAATGGTCCCAGCTCACTGAGGTGACTGACTGTGGCTCGCACTGCTAAATGCTTTTGCTGGTATGAGCATAGGGAAATGAGAAACCGGTCCCTGAGAGATCGAGCAAATTCTAAAGCGTAGCCTTGACCTATTACGTCCAAGAGCCACTGGTCAGAGGTAATTTTGGCCCACTCGTTAAAATGAACCAGCCAGCCCTCTATTAGTGGCACAGAGGAGTGGACTGGCCTCGCCTCACTGGGAAGATTTTGGCCCTCCCAAGCCTTGGGTGGAACCATCTCTGCCCTGCCGGCGGCTGCCTGCCTGGCGGTTGCCTGGAAGCAGAACCTGAAGATCTAGATGCTCGAAATCTACGATTGTCCCGGAATCGTGACCGAGAGGAAGAGAAGCCCTTGCTTTCGGCTTATCTTCGGGCAACTTGTGAATCTTATTCTCCCCCATGCAACCTTAGAGGCTCCAGGCCTCGTGGGAACTGCAGGCACAGGATCCTCCTGTCGCGGCCCCTTGGCCCTCTTGGCAGCTCTGACAGGTGGCTGCTTATGGCTGTGGCGATTGGAAGAGTGCCTAGACTTAAAAACCTTGTGTAAGAAACGCACAAATTCAGAGGAAATTGAGGACGAGAAATCTGAGCCCTCTCCAGGCTCCTCCCCAGATGAAAAGTCCTCAGCTACCACAACATGGTCCGCCCCAGAGACATCCATTTGTGGCAACAAAGCAGGAGGGTAATCCCCCTCCCCCCCATGGGCCATGTGAACGCGGCCAAAATGGCCTCTGTTTCCGCGCTAAGTGGGAACGGGTCTACCGAGGGCTTCTCCACCGAAGAGAAACTCCCAGGCTCCAGGCACGATAACTGCTTCCCCCTTGCGGCTGAACCGGAGGATCCCTCACCACTGGGGAGGCACTCGGAACACAGGCCGATGTGCGACAGGTGCGCACAACCCACAGGCACTACAGGCCGCACCAAGTGGCATGACTGCAGAACTCAGAGCACGGGAGACAGGCAGAAGGGGCGCCATTGTGGTAAAAAAAGGAAGTGGGGGCCGTCTGAAGCAGGAACCACCGAAGCCGGGACATGTGGAGCCTACTTGCGCGCAGAAGCTACTTTTTTTTTTTTAAACTCTATGTTTGGCTGAAGGCTCCTACCGTCCCCTGGCAGGGTGAGTGAACTGGGCTTCCCGGTGTCAATCCTGGCGGCTGCCTGAGGTGGGGGACAAGCTACAAGGTCTCCGACCCTCTGCTCAAGTGCCTCTAATACCAGAGAGGATGGTCCCACCAGGGCCTAGCAATCCCCTGGGAGGCTATAGACTCTTCTAACCTTCTTTTTTCAATCCTTTTTTTTTTTTTTTGTGTGATTTCAGATTGCAGGAGTTTGCACCTCCACCATCTGCTGGAGACAGAGAAGTACTGACAGATTGCAGGTGGCATCTCAGCTTAAGTGGCAGTATCAGTCATAAACTTCTCTGTCTGCATCTGCTGGAGGGGAGGCAAAACCCAGCTATCTGGACTGATCCGGGTACGTACAGGGAACTTGGCATCCGAGCAGCCAGTTTAGGTAGGCACTCTTCTGGTCGCGATTCAGGATTCTCGGGTGCCAAGATAGGTGCTTATGTAATAACCAATCTGTATGCTCGGGGCGCCCAGATAGGTGCTCTTCTTGCTGTGATTCAGGATGTTCGGGTGCCGAGATAGGCGCTCAGCTGGCCGCTAATCTTGATGATTGGGCGCCCAGAAATCACCTCAGTAATAACCAATTTGGCCGCTCGGGCGCTGAGATAGGCACTCAGCAGGCCAGCTGAATGCGAATCTGGGCGCTGCCATGCAGTATCATCACCCATGAAAATAATTCCCATTTTTTCTGCAGCACAGAGTTATTCAGAAAATTAAAAATACATTCCACGGTCTTACTTTCACTAATAGGGAGTCAAGTTCACTCGCTCGCTTTTATGCGTGACTTTTCAGTGCGAATGCGGCCGCTTATTACATAGGGGCTAACCGCACTTAGGTACACGCATTTCTATCATGTGTGCGTGGATTTCTGCTTGCAAATCATTTGCATAATTTATTTTTTTTACATCCTGCGGAAGCAGCAGCTTTAGCCACTCACGGTAATCAAAACCTGCGCTCATAACTAGCACCTGTGTTGCTGCAGGTTTTATTACAACGGCTCCTATGTAATTAGCATCTCTGAACTCCAAGCTCCTGCTACCACACCATCACTGAGAGCTCCCAAGCATTCTATGTTTCTTACAGTTCTGCCCATCATCTTTCTCACCTACCCACTATTATTGATGATCCCAACTATGTTATGTGACTGATAGCTCTGCACCCCAGTCTAATCCTCCCCTAAATAACACTGAGAGCTCCCAACCATTCTGTGTGACAGCAGTGCTCCGCAACCTATTAACCTATCCCACCTTCATTAACAGCTGCTAAGCATTCTATGAGACTGACAACTTTGCACTCCAATCTACTCACCCAGATATATAGAATGGTACCAGAGCTTGGGACCATTCTAAGATTTATGAATCACCTTCCAAAACTTACAATAAGTCTTTCCAAAATGATGTACAGTAAAAGTAAACAATAAATTAAAATAATGCAATAAAATAAAATGATTAAAAACAATATTGGACTAGGGAAACTTTAACTTAAAATTCTTAAAAGCTCTAGGTTGAGGTCAAAGCTCAGAAGTCATCAGCCAGGAGTTTAATTTATGGTGAAAATGCATTAAGCAAGTTTCTTCCCTGATCAATAAAGGGAGATTATTCCAGGCATCAGGCATTAAAGTAGAGAATGATCTTTTATGCAATTTTATATTTGGAAGGCAGTTGGGTTAGCCAAGCTATGACATTTCAAATGTTGGTATCCTGTACAGTGTGTTTACAAATACATTTATGCAGAATTTTCAGCATTCTAAATATCTTGACTGCATAAATGTTGTAAACTCAGCCTGACTCTTGCAGCCAGTGACCTCCCTTGACCCTTTTCTATCTAACTAGCTATGGAGTTTGATTTCCCTAACCCACTCTTGATTACACACATCTATGGAAAACCCTCTAAGACTCAAGCTCCCAGCTACCTACCTCATTAATTTTCTCTGAGATGTTGGATACTGAAATACCATAAAGTCTGGCCCGGTCCTGGAAGATGAAGGCAAGGATCCTCCGATCCAGCTGAAACGCAATTTCCCCCACTGTTCTCTCCATGCTGTGCAGCTCTTGTGAATCTAAACAAAATATCAGTGACTTGGATTGGGCACATTCTTTAGAACCTGTCTGAGCCTGCCCTCTGCTGCTACTCATCCATCACCTACAGTCTAAGCTTGCCTTCTGCAGCTAATCACTCTTCCCTTACAGTCTGAGCCTGTCTTCTGCATCTGCACACCCATCACCTACAGTCTGCGCTTGCTCTCTGCAGCTACACATCCATCCCCTACAGTTTGAGCCTGGCCTCTGCAGCTATACTCATCCCTTATGGTCTGTGTCTGTCCTGTGTAACTTACACGTTCGTTATATAACATCTGAGACTACCTTTTGCAGCTACATCTCCATCACTTACATTCTGAGCTTTTCCTTTGCATCCTACACAACCATTACCTAGTCTGAGCATGACCTCTGCAGCTACACTTTCATCATCTACAGTCTGAGCCTATCCTTTGCATCCAACGCATCCATTATCTACAGTCTGAGCCTATCCTTTTCATCCCAGACTCACTGAAGTCAATATTCAGACACAGCTGGCTAAGTAAATTAGCTTACATGGAATATTCAGCAGCATGGCTATGCTGCTGAATATTCCCTTCTTTGTTGCTACTTAGCAGATAAGTCTTATCCTGCTAAGTTTAGATCTTTTATGGAGCTTGTATAACTTAACTGATCACTTTAACCACATAAGTCTGAATATCACTATTTATCTGGCTAAGTTAGCAGCAGTTGCGCCCACCGACCATTTGCTAACTACTTAGCTGGATAAGTCACCTATCAGGCTAAGTTGTGACAACTGAACATAGCCGGATATTCAGCAGCTGCCACTTAGCCAGATAAGTCCTACTTATCCAGTGTTTGAATATCGACCTCACTGTAACTTTCTTTGTGTAGACTATTACTGACACCAATAAAAGCCACTCTGCCTGTAAAATCACACTGGTAATCCTCTGCAAAATGGCAGACCCCACAGCAAAACCAGGAATTTATAATATACTCAGCTCAGTGTTCCATAACTACAACAGGCTGGCGATTGCATCTCTAGTGCAAACATAGGACAAGACAATTGACAAATAGTTTATAGAATTCTCCCACACAGATCAGCATTGAATCTGATGGCACATAAAGATTGTTGGCCCATTGAGCCTATTGCAATACTGTAGACCCCAGTTAATCTCCGGCTTTATCTTTATTTTCTAATAAATAAGGGTCCTCTGTGCTTATCCCATGCCTTCTTGAATTCTGACACATTTAAAATGTTTTCAAAAAAATGAGGATCGAAATGTAAAATGACAGTTTTACAGAAGATATCATCTATGTAAGTTAAAAAGAGGTGTGTTATAGAATTTTGTACACTGATAGGAATGTTTGTATACCGTAGGGTTGGAATGAATGTTACATTGCTTTTTCTGACCTATCTTTTTGGGAAAAAGACGCAAGGATGACGAATCTGAAACATCTTCATTTTGCAGTTAGTACCATTTACCAGCCACACTTGGTGAGTTTGGTGAAATTTGGTTCCATTGTTTTCATGCCTCAAGGGTCTGAATTATTTGCCAGCTGTGATATCTTTAATTGTCCAAGGGAAGAATTCTGCACAGTTCCTTTCTTCTTATGCTCCTGACCTCCTTCAAAAGTTCACATACCTCATCATCTGTGAAGAATTCTTCTGTCAGTTCAATCAGAGGTATCACAGCCTGCATGGAGATCTGTTTTTCTCCAGGACCTGTATGGCTGCTAGGACTCTGCTCTGCAAGAAGTTGAAAAATTGTACATTCACTAAGAAAGGATTTGCAGAACAAAAATGTTATAAATCCTATGGGGGTAAAGGTCACAGTTTCTATGACAGGTTAAAGTGAAATGTTTAGATCATACTAGGGGATTTTGTAAATTTTCCAAAGGTTTTCTGAATTGCCTTCATGAGATCAGTGACTAAGTCAGAAATCCTTGCTCCTGTAATACAGGGCAGAGTTTTAAATTGTGATCTTGAATTGTGAATATGTTCCCCATCTCTAATATATATCTGTTAATATGCTGTGTCTCTGAATTTTTCTATATTAACTGTCTCTCTCCATGATGATTGTGTCCCTCTCTGTGGTCACTGTGTCTCTCTCTCCATGATCACTGTGTCGCTCCATATGATCAATGTGTATCCTTCTCTAGTCACTGTGTGTGGGTGTCTCTCTCTCTCTCTGTGGTCACAGGGAAGGTAATTTTGAAGGCCAGGTTCTTCAGGCAAAAAGCTTTCTAACTGCATAAATTACCTTTGTGAAAATTGTCCAGCCTCAGTGCATACTTTTATCCACAGGAGGCATTTCCAAAGATGTGTTTAAGTCAAGGGAACACATATTGATTGCATTTTCAAATCTCAATACATTATTTTCCTTTATATTTTTGTCCATACAAAAAACAGGCACAAATAATGTATGTATTTTGTACCAAAGCAAAATTATGCACATAAGTTTGCTTTGATTATTGGTGCAAACCCCACAGGTAAAAGGTACCTGTATTATATGCACCATCGCAGACAGTTTGATTATTGTCTCTGTATCTCTTTCTTTAGTAACTGTATCTTTTTTGTGATCATTGTGTCTCTCTCTATGGTCAAATTACATCTTTCTATGGTTGTCTCCTCCTCTATGGTCATTGTGTCCTTCTCGTGGTAATTGTGTCTCTCTCTTTGGTCTCTGTATCCCCTTCTATGGTCACATTCTTCCTCTTGATGATTACAGTGTTCCTCTGTGTGTCCCTCTCTATGGTCTTTATCTCCTCCTTTGTGATAACTGTACTCTTCTGTGGTCAGAGTCCATCTCAGTGGTCACTCTATTATACTAGCCTGCTGAGGTGTTATACAGACAGTATATACCCCTACTCAGGTGACACACAGATACTGTACAACCCTGCTGAGCTGATACAGCAAGCACTATACATTCCTGCTGAGGTAATAGACAGACACTGTATGTTACTGATGAGCTAAATTACAGGCACTGACCACCGTTGCTGAGGTGATGTAGAGAGCACTATACCTGACTGCTGAGGTGATATATAGACCATACTTATTATGTGAAAGGCCTGTCATAACAGGACCCAAATAACTGGAGAAGATAAGCCCTTCCAGCAGAAGAAACTGCCTTGGGTATGAAACAGACTTCAAATCATAGAAGTTACGTTTAGTCCCTTCTGTAAAGTGTTTCCATCAGTATCCAAAAGTCTGTCTTTGGAGTCTGTAGATCTGTCTGATCTGCTATGCTTATAGTCAAGTCACACAATGGGATCACCATTCCGTTCCAAGCTAACCTCTCAGGTAAGACATTTCTCTGAACATGCCCTTCCCTTTGGCTGAACATCGTTTTTTGGGATTGTATTTTCTCCCAGTCCTAAGGGCTGGGGCTATGAATGATAGACAAGGGACAGTCCTCTCATTGAAGAATATGCTCCCATGACTGCTGAGACAGACTTAAATGATGGGATCCAATATTTCTTTCTGTCCATCTCTGACTTGGAAGGCCCTTCCCCCCCCCCCCCCCCCCCCCCAATGGTCATATCAGATTATTTTAAGAATCCTATTGACAGATGCATGCATTTTACTTTGCACAGGGGTGATGAAGTTGGTATTGGATGGGAAGGCTGCCTTACAATTTGCTATTTGGCTTATTTTTCCAGAGCCTTGATTCCTTGGTTTAAGAATCTGGAAGAGGACGACAAGGTTCTGATTGTAGTTTGGAAGCTTTCTCCATGTCTTTTTCAGACTTGTTCTTGGCAATAAAATTCCTGGTAGACATTTCTTATGATTTGGTATCTCTCTCAGTTCTATTTATGACTTTGGGATCTCTGACACAAAGGTCTTTTGGCTAAAATGTTGAGCTACACACCAGTCCTCTAAGAGTCACCTACTGGATATTCCCTTTGAGGGCAATAATCTTTTTACATCCATTTTACAGAAAGCTTTTCTTCCTGAAGGCTGGCCTAAGATGAAGCAGGTCAGGATTCAATCAGTATAGGATCTGTGGATACTGGGCATTGTCAAAGATGGATATCTGTAATTGATTTCTCCTTATTTTCTAATTCAAGACACAGAACAGCATCAAAGTGAGTAGATTTCCTCTTCTTCCATGAGAAACGTTTTCCTGTGTCTATTCAAAGTATTTCTTGGTATCAAACAAATCTGATGATTTTGCGGCTCATTCTCAAAAAAACTAAACTGGTTGGTTTGTGTATCTTGCTCCAAAGTGAAGATGCTACAACCTCTGATTCAGGGATTTTAGCACAGGGATTTTTCTTGTTCCCTGGGATCTCCAGAAGACGGATTTGTGTATTTTCTTTGCTAAGCGCTCTTATAAATTTCTGCTTTTCTGTATGAGATCTTCATTTTCAAGTCATCCCTCTTTGGTTTGGCTCTGCCATGACTCCCGGAGTATTTCCAAAGTTATAATTGCCCTGATAGCCTCTCTCCACCTAGGGAATATGTTGGGGCATCCATGCATAAATTATAACCTTCTAAGAACATAATTACAGCAAGAAATAGTGATTTTTCTTTCTTGAGAAACATGATTGGAAACAAAGTCCTGGAGCCATCTCAGAATCTGAACCACTTAAGTGCAAGATTCTGTGCAAGAAAAACCTTTGCATCCCTTCCAGGGAACAAAATGTCTCTGCTGAGGCAGAGAAATTCAACAGTTGAAGTCTCAGATAATGAGGACCTCTGTTTTTGTCTATGAATTCTGGTGCTGATGGTTCAGCGATGGAAATATTTCCTTGGACCTGGTGATGTATTGGAGGGGCCCCTTGTTATTTTATGTAAACAAAGAGCTTCTCATAGGATGGAAAACAGCTGGCAAGAGATCCTGCTCAAGAAAATGGTAGCACATCACTGCCTGGACCAAGCTCCAGGCATTTGCACATCTTTGAAACAATAAAGACGTTCAGTTTTTTAAAACAACATGGAAAACACCAATAACATTTGTGGTTTGATTTCATGTTTCCTATTCAAAATGACACAAAAAAAGAAGCAAAATGACATTTAGTTTTGTTAGGGTCTGCTAAAACTGAGAAACAATAAAACCCAAAAACAAATAATAAACAAAAGGAAATAAATGAAAGTTTTTCCCATGCACATCCCTATAAAACAGGATCATTCTCGATTCATTCCACTCAGGGTGCATCTGATATTCCTGCTTTAGAATTTTTGGAGGGACTGATAGTTTCTTGATTAGACAGACCAATTGCAGAGGGGCATAAATCTCTTTCCTTTGAAATGAGTGTCAGTTTCTACAGAAGTTTCAATATGAATGTGCTCGAAAAGTGAGTTCCTGGGCTTAGGTGCTTTTCTGAGACTCCTTGGGCAGAAGGAGGTTCATATAAAGTCAGTCAATCTGGTAAAAAAAAAGAAGGTTAGTTTAGGGAGTACTAGGATGCTTCAGGAACTGATGAGTCCTAAGTTGGGTTGGAAGAGTTTGACAAACCAGTGAACAAGTCATGTTGCTGGAGATCTGAATTTGTAGATGGACTGCTTAACCAGAACCTCCTTGAATACTAGAGAATGGGAATTAAAGACAGAAGTGTCTGAGATGATTTTTTTTTCTCTAGTGCAGACCATCCAAGGATCTTATGACTTTGTTGTACTCAAGAAACCTTTCCAGATATTACAGTTGTTAATGAGAGGATAAGGCGATGGCTAAAGACACTATGATTCAGAAATGGAAAGAGTCTTGTCTCTACAGTTTTTCCCCCTAAATACAGAGTAACATGGTAACAAAATAATGAAAAAAAGACCTGCCAGCTCATTCAGTCTGCTCAGTTATCTCTGTCACCTGCAAAAAATATATCCCAACTACTATCCATACGGCATGACTGCTTTTAAGATGTCACTCCCAATCTAGAACATTTGGGTAGATAAGCACACAAAATTTTGTTTTTACCCACTACCCTTCCATTCCCTTTTGAAACCACAGAGCTGCTGCCCGTGCCTGAACAGCTGGTTTCTTAAGTCCCTTGGATAGCTTGCTACACAAACCTGGCTACATGGATGGCTGTGTTTCTGCTAGCATTTGTAGTTATTCTCACAGGACAAGCAGGATGGTAGTCCTCCCATACGGGTGACATCACAGGATGGAGCCCAATCATGGAACACTTTTGTCAAAGTTTCTAGAACTTTGACTGGCACCTACTGGGCATGTCCAGGAATGCACTGACCCTGCATCCAGCAGGGGTTCCCCATCGGTCTCTTTTTTTCCGCGCAGCAGTAGCCACGCGGGTTAAGGAGCTCTCTTGAGATTCCTGACAGGAAATTTCCTCACGGAACGTCTTTAAAAATTTTCCAAAAATTCTACCCCATAGGGGTCCCCCTATCGATATCTGTACTCTGCAGTCGAAAGGTAAAGTTTTACCCTTGTTGTGGTCATTTCCCGTTGCGTTTTCCCTTCAGGGCCTACCGGCCATCGACCGCACTGTGGCAAAATTTTTGTCGAAGCCATGGCGTTGGGTTTTTGTCAGTGCCCCGATTGTCCTCAGACAATGTCCATCACAGATCCACATAGAGTTTGTGTATTGTGTTTGGGGTCCAACCATGATACCCTAACTTGCACCAAATGTGCCCAAATGACGCCAAAGGGCCGTAAAGCCCATTTGGAGAAGATGAAGTTTCTTTTTCATTCAAAACTCCCGACTCCATCGACCGCTTCGACTTCCTCTAAGCCAGAGCCATCGACCTCTCGCCAGCAGCGGGACACCGGTGCTGTCCGACTAGCATCAACTACTTCAAAGGTGTTGACTTCTTCCTTATCGCCTCAGGAGAAGGACCAAGGAGAACATCGTGAAAAGTGTCGATACCGGCATCAGAAGGCTCAGTCCGCCGAACCAGGCAAATCCTTGGCATCAGCATCGATAGAGCCACCGACAAAGAAATCCCGTCCAGAGAAGGCCCCATCCTCCGCTGTGTCGGGATCACTGAGGCGTTCCCCACCTTCATCAGTGCAGGAAGCCACGACTCCACTTTCACCGGTGGACCCTCCAGCTTCGCCAGTGCTGCCTCCTACTCCGGTTCCGGGGTTCCACGCCCCAGGCTTCCGCGAGGAATTGGATCAGATGATCCAAGAGGCCATTGGTAAAGCACTGCAGGGCTTCCAGCCTCCATCGATGCTGATACCAGTGCCGGAGCCGGTCACCGATCTGATTCCCATGGTGCTTGCACTGCTACTGGGTAGGTTGGATTCGTTGCTAGGTGCCCTTCCACCGCTGGAACTGAGAACACCGGTATGTCCTCTTCCTTCGATGCTGATTCCTGTGTCATCAGAAGTCGAAGAAACACCAATACCCATACCGCCGTCTGGAATTCTGCCCCAACTCATCCATCGATGTCGCCGGTTCATCGGTGCCACCATAGATACCGTCGGTGCTTCCATCAATGCCGTTGGTTCCTCCATCGATGCCTTCGGTGCCTCCACTGATGCCATCGGTGCCACCTCTGATGCCATCGATGCCTGGGCCTGGTCCTTCGGGATTAATGCCATTTCTCCCCTCTGAAGATCCTCAGGAAGCTGGTGATCAACCTTATGATCCTTGGACTGATGATTCTTCCCAGGATACCGATGATCTGCCTTCAGAGCCCTCCCCTCCTGAAGAGAGAAGGCGTTCTCCTCCAGAGGATCTGTCTTTTATTAACTTCATTAAAGAAATGTCTGAAACAATTCCATTTCAGCTTCAGACAGAAGAAGATTCAAGGCACAAGATGCTGGAAGTACTCCAGTTTCTTGATGCTCCTAAGGAAATCATGTCAATTCCCATTCATGAAATCCTGATTGACCTGCTAAAGAGAAATTGGGAGCATCCAGGTTCAGTTCCACCTGTCAACCGTAAGACAGATTCCACATATCTTGTGCAGTCAGCTCCTGGGTTTCAAAGATCACAACTGGATTATCACTCTGTGGTTGTGGAATCAGCCCAGAAAAAGGAACGACATTCCAAACCTCATTCCTCCATACCTCCAGGGAAGGAGCAGAAATCCCTAGATGCTTTTGGCAGACGGGTCTTTCATGGCTCAATGCTTATATCTCTCATTGCTTCCTACCAGTTGTACATGACCCAGTATAACAGAAACCTTTTTAAGAAGATACAGGATTTCTCTGAAACTTTACCTGACCAGTTCCAGGATGACCATTATGCTCTTGCTCAAAAAGGCCTGGATGCGGGCAAGCATGAGGTCCGCGCTGCGTATGACATATTTGACACTGCCTCTAGGGTGTCCGCAGTGGGGATTAGCACAAGAAGGTGGGCCTGGTTGAAATCCTCCGACCTCAGACCAGAGGTGCAGGACAGGTTGGCTGACCTGCCATGTACTGGGGATAATCTCTTCGGAGATAAAATCCAGGAGACTGTGGCGCAGCTCAAGTACCACCATGAAACGCTGTGTCAACTTTCTTCAGTGCCTGCTGATTTCTCGTCCACCTCCAAGAGGACATTCAGGCGAGACTCTAAGCGGCCAGCCTACAAACCAAGAAGGTATTATCCTCTGGCTTCCCGAGGCCGCCCTTCCAAGCCTTATCAAAAAGGTCAGTCCAGGCAGTCCCGACCTCAGAAGACCCAACCTGCTCCTCAGCCAGGACCAGCGTCAGGGTTTTGACTCCTTCCTGGAGAGCATAGGCCAACCTCCTCTTCCATCGGTACCAGTAGGCGGTCGTTTGTTCCACTTCACCAACAATTGGCACACAGTCACCACCGATCAGTGGGTACTTGCAGTAGTCACTCAGGGTTACCACCTCAACTTCCTGACCGTACCGGCGGACTCCCCACCTCGGCTGACGTGGGGATCGTCCGACCACTCTCTCCTTCTGGAACAGGAGGTTTCAACCCTCCTCCAGTCACGGACAATAGAACCAATGCCCCTCTCCCAACAGGGGCAGGGGTTCTATTCCCGGTATTTCCTCATCCCAAAAAAGTCAGGTGGCGTTCGTCCAATTCTGGACCTTCGCGCCCTAAACAAGTATCTACAAAGAGAGAAGTTCAAGATGGTAACCTTGGGTTCGCTACTTCCTCTTCTACAAAAAGGAGATTGGCTATGCTCTCTAGATCTCCATCCACACACATCTCAATTATTCCATCTCATCACAAATTCCTGAGATTCTTGGTCGGCCCTCGTCACTTTCAGTACCGTGTACTACCATTCGGCCTAGCATCTGCTCCATGAGTATTCACCAAGTGCCTCGTAGTAGTAGTCGCAGCCTTTCTCAGGAGTCAGGGTGTCCATGTCTACCCTTATCTCGACGATTGGTTGATAAGGGCTCCGACCCAACCAGCCGCATTGGCGTCCTTGCGTCTCACTGTCCATACCCTGATCGCCCTAGGGTTTCTAATCAACTATCCCAAATCCAAGATAGTTCCATCCCAAATCCTATCCTTTATAGGGGCTGACCTAAACACTATACAGGTGAAAGCCTTCCTTCCTCAGGATCGGGCTTTCACCCTGGCCTCTCTAGCGCATCATTTACAGACTCGAGTATCCTCAACTGCTCGTCACTTCCTCATACTGCTGGGTCACATGGCGTCCGTGGTGCATGTCACTCCGATGGCCCGCCTAGCCATGAGAGTTATGCAGTGGACCTTAAAATCCCAGTGGGTTCAGGCTTGTCAACCAATGTCCAGCATTGTTCACGTTATCACACAGCTCCGACTATCGCTGGCCTGGTGGATGCAACACTCCAATTTACTTCAAGGCCTTCCATTTCAGGCTATAGAACCTCAAATTACCTTGACAACAGACACCTCCAACCTAGGGTGGGGTGCTCATGTCAGCGACCTGCAGACTCAGGGAACCTGGTCTCCACAGGAAGCCAAACACCAGTTAAATTTCCTGGAGCTTTGGGCAATCAGATATGCCCTCAGGTTCAGTTCCACCTGTCAACCATAAGGGCATATCTAATTGCCCAAAGATATGCCCTCAGATATGCCCTCAGGGCTTTTCAGGATTGCCTTTCAAACAAGTCCATCCTGATTCAAACCGACAATCAGGTGAAGATGTGGTACATCAACAAGCAAGGAGGAACGGGCTCCTACCTCCTGTGTCAGGAAGCTGCACAGATATGGGCGTGGGCCCTTTCTCACTTGATGTACCTCACAGCCGGGCGTGGACAATGTGTTGGAGGACAAGTTGAGCCACACGTTTCTTCCGCACGAGTGGTCTTTCAACCCCATGGTAGCGGACACAATTTTCCAACGTTGGGGTTACCCTCACATAGACCTCTGCGTCAGTCCACAACAGCAAAGTAGAAAACTTCTGCTCTCTAACTCGCAGCCGCCACTCACAACAGAGGGACGCTTTCGCCCTCTCGTGAGCCAGCGATCTCCTCTATGCGTACCTTCCACTTCCACTCGTATTGAAGACTCTCTTGAAGTTACGGAGGGACAAGGGCGTAATGATTCTGATAGCCCCTCACTGGCCATGCCAAGTGTGGTTTCCAATTCTCCAGGATCTATCAGTATGTTGGCACATTCCTCTGGGGATGGATCCGCTTCTGATAACTCAGGATACCTGCGACATCCCAACCTCCAGGCCCTATCTCTGATTGCCTGGATGTTGAAAGGTTAATACTCCAACCTCTTAACCTTTCAGAGTCGGTGTCCCGAGTCCTGGTAGCTTCACGAAAGCCTTCCACGAGAAGGTCTTATCGTTCTAAATGAAAGAAGTTTACGATCTGGTGCACTTCTATGTCCTTAGACCCCTTCACTTGATCCACGGCGAAGTTTCTGGACTATCTCTGGCACCTGTTGGAGGCAGGCCTGAAAACTTCCTCCATCAGGGTGCATGTCAGGGTGGTAGCTGCGTTTCATAAAGTCGTGGGGAATGTTCCTTTTTCGACACAACCCTTAGTAACACGCTTTATGAGAGGTTTTCTCCACTTAAAACCTCCACTGCGCCCTCCGGCCTCTGCTTGGAACCTCAATGTGGTTTTGGGGCGGCTCATGAAATCTCCGTTTGAGCCTCTCCACTCTTGTGATCTCCGTTATCTCACATGGAAAGTAGTTTTCCTTCTCGCTATCACATCCGCTCGCAGAGTTAGTGAATTGCAGGCATTAGTTACCTATCCTCCTCACACAAAAACTCTGCATGATAGGGTAGTTCTCTGCACTCACCCTAAATTTTTACCAAAGGTAGTGTCAGAATTTCATATTAATCAATCCATTATCCTACCTACCTTTTTTTCCCAGGTACCATTCAAACCCAGGAGAACAGGCTCTGCATTCCTTGGACTGTAAACGTGCCCTAGCCTTCTATCTAGACCGCACGTCGGCCCACAGGAAATCCACTCAGTTGTTTGTCTCTTTTGCTACCATCAAATTAGGAAATCCTGTGGGAAAGCAGAATCTCTCCTCCTGGTTAGCGGACTGCATTTCTTTTTGCTACCAGCAAGCAGGCATTCCACTGCAAGATTGTGTAAAAGCACACTCTGTCAGGGCCATGGCGACATCAGTAGCGCACCTCCGTTCGGTGCCGCTTGCTGATATTTGTAAGGCTGCTACCTAGAGTTCTCTCCATACCTTCGCAGCCCATTACTGCTTAGATAAGACTGGCACACAGGATTCCATCTTTGGCCGGTCTATTCTACGCAACTTGTTTTCAGTTTAACTTCCCAACATCCTTCCACCGATCCGTTCAGGGTTTAGATGCCCTCCTAACCAAATTTCCACCCCTGTTGTTGTGCCTGTTGCACGTCTTTGGGTGCATTTGGTGCTTTGCGCGGGCATCCTCAGCTCGGTACTCACCCATATGTGAGGACTACCATCTTGCTTGTCCTGTGAGAAAGCAGACTTGTTTACCTGTAACAGGTGTTCTCACAGGACAGCAGGATGTTAGTCCTCACGAAACCCGCCCGCCATCCCGCGAATTTGGGTTCACTTACGTTTTCTTATTTTATTTTTCGCACTTACTTTTACTATAAGACGAGACTGAGGGGGGACCCCTGCTGGATGCAGGGTCAGTGCACTGCTGGGCATACCCAGTAGGTGCCAGTCAAAGTTCTAGAAACTTTGACAAAAGTGTTCTGTGATTGGGCTCCATCCTGTGATGTTACCCATATGTGAGGACTACCATCCTGCTTGTCCTGTGAGAACACCTGTTACAGGTAAGCAACTCTGCTTTACTAGAAGATCAAAGTCAGCAAAACAGAAATATTTCTAGTTGCCAAGGGGCCAGCTTCTCTTTTCTTTATAATCTTGAAATAACATAGTAACATACATAGCAAATGACAGCAAATAAAGACCAAAGTGACCTGTCTAGTCTGCCCAATCAGGTGTTTAGGGTTATAATAGCTGCTCCATTCAAGTTTCCTCCATGCCTTCTGTTTAGGATTGTGACTGCTGTTCCATGCAGGTTAACCCTAACCTTCTTTTTTGAGCTGTACTGCCATTCCTTGTAGGTTTCCCCTCACCTTATGTTTAGGGTTGTGACTGCCGCTCCATGCAGGTTACTCCTCACCTTTTTAGGGTTGTAACTGGCGCTCCATGCAGGTTACCTCACCTTCTTTTTAGGATTGCCTGCCGCTCCATGCAGGTTACCCCATCACCTTCTTTTTAGGGTTGTGACTGCCGCTCCATGCAGGTTACCTCTCACCTTCTTTTTAGCATTGACTGCCGCTCCATGCAGGTTACCCCTCACCTTCTGTTTAGGGTTGTAACTGCCATTCCATGCAGATTACCTCCTCACCTTCTTTTTAGGGTTGTGACTGCTGCTCCATGCAGGTTACCCCCTCACCTTCTATTTAGGATTGTGACTGCTGCTCCATGCAGGTTATCCCTCACCTTCTTTTTAGGGTTGTGACTGCCATTCCATGCAGGTTACCTCGTGCCTCCTAGTTTTTGTTGTTATTGCAATTTGCTCTACAATAAGAGAGAGTAGGTAAAAAGCTCTGTCTTCAGTCTTACTTTTCTTTCACAGTTTTCACGACAAGATAGCCTTAAGATCTGTTCAAAGTTTCATTATGTAAGTTAATTCTGGTTTTCTGATCAGTCAGGAGTCTGAGCATTCTAACTTACATGAAAACCTTTCCAGTTCTGAGGAAAGGAAAAGCCAATCACTGGATGCTGAGCACCTGAACATTTCATTTGGAGAAGATGACATTTTTCAGAATGGCAGAATAGTTTGTGGGTTTTCTGCAGTTGGTAAGAAAAGCCTTTAAACACCCACTGTTGGATGGAGTCAGCATTGTATCTCTGAACCTTCCCAGATAAATCAGAAAACTTCTCAGAGCTTGCTCACTGGGTCTTTTGAAAAGGTGCAAGCTGCAGCCAAAGACTTACAGATTGCAGCTGTTTGGGATTCCAGCCACACCTTCATAAGACACTGTGGTGTAGATAAGTGGGCCTTGGCAAAAGTAGCATTCAGCAGATGAGTTCACCAAGCAGCGGTGGACTCAACCCAGTGAGGTACTGTTGAGGTGTATATCATCAATACTGGTTATTGGAGGACTGCAGGAGAAATTTTCCTAGATGCCAACTTTTCATAGTTACCGATCCCCATATCTCTGTATCTCTTTCTAACCCAAACACATGCATACACAAAAGAGAGGGGCAGCCTGAAGGTGGAAGCGCCTTTATGACATCCTGCAAAGACTTCTATACTAGCTTAGTTAAGCCTGCTCCAGGAAATCTATTGGAGAGAGGAAGGCCTACTGTGGGCAGGGCTCAAGAAAGTGAGGAGTGGGAGTGTTTCATTTTAGTGACAGTTTGCTGCTGCTGTACTGGTCCATTACCTATCGATTATACCTAGTGATTGTAACTGTTGTTTGCTGTTAACAGAGAAGAAACTGGAGCGTTATAATATTTCTCTTTTTGACTGACAGGCTACAGTAATGGATTACTTCAAAAAAGAATTCTTTGCACTTTTGAATCTATAAAAAATGTATTTTCTAAGTTTATAGTGAATATAAGTAATTAAGCCATATTTCTGAATGCAAACTGCTGCATGTGGAGCACTCTTGTCTCTTGTGCTGTTAAGAGCTGAATGAAGGGTGATTCTGGGGAAGAGGTGCACAGTTCTCAGTTTAAAGATGCAAAGGATTCTGACTGCATCTCTTGTAAAGATTTTCCATTTCCTGCAGAAACAGGATTACAATGTCCCAGGCCAGCCTGAGGATGCTGTGGAGACAGCTGTTCCCACCCTGGTGGTAGGAGTTGAGGAGGGAGGAAGGAGGGTATCTCTGCCATCCCACAAGGGTGACCCTGAGTGGCCAGACTTAGGGTGCACACGTACCGGGCTCCAGTCTGTGGCCTTTGACCGAGGATCATCACTGCGATAGCTGGGCTAGATGGGAGGGGGAAAAACCAGTTGTCAGAAAGAAGGCTAGGCTCATGCTTCCACAGCTGCAGTATAAGCTAGCTCCAATTGAGCTGAAAGCCTAAAAGAGCAGGAGGAAATGGCGAGGCCATAAAAATAAATAAATAAATAAATAAACAGGTTTCATATTATCTTAGTAAGCCCAAATTATTTTCAGGCTTAGATTTAAGCACAGACTTATTAGGCCTTTGCCTAGGATAACAAAATTTTGAGGAATAGCAAATTTTCTACCTTTGCTGCCCTGCAGTCCTGCTCCAGACCTTGGAAAGAGCCCTTCCCATTGCTGCCGCCATTGCCTCCTCTGCCCCGGACCTCAGCTCCAGCAGCAAACTTCAAAGCACAGTGAGCGCAGGGACTAAGCCTGCACTCACAAGACTTTCCCTCTCTGGGCTTAGTCCCAGTGCTCACTGTACTGTGAGAATGGCAGATGGATCTGTGGTCCTTGCTGTGAGGATAGCAGATGGACATGTGGTCCAGAGGCACTGCCCATATCTTGGCATGGCACCTCCTCTAAATCAGTGCCTAGGAATGGCAGCTGACCAAAGATGTCCCAGATTATTTTCCTTCCAGGAAAACGTTTTCATTTCTAAGCAAGAGAAAGTATTTTAGGAGTCTGTTCAGCTCTAACAGGGTTCATGTCCCTTTACAAAATGCCAAAGTACCAGGGTTGCTATTTTACTAATAAGAAGTTATATATAGTCATATCCATGGCCAGGATCATCGCTAACTCACGGAAATCTGATCATATCACTCCCATACTCAAAGACCTTCACTGGCTCCCCATAGCATCCCGCATCCTCTTTAAAACCCTAACCATAATTCACAAATCCATCTACTCCCACAACTCTAACTGGCTCGACGAACCATTTTGCCCCACATACTCTGATAGACCCATACGCTCTATCAACAAAGCACACTACAAATCCCACCCATCAAAAAAGCCCACCTATCCGCCACAAGGGACCGTGCACTCTCCATTGCAGGCCCTAAGCAATGGAACTCCCTCCCGACTATACTTAGACTTGAGCCATGCTACTCTAAGTTCAAAAAGAAACTAAAGACTTGGCTCTTCCAACAGGCCTACCCAGAATAACTGACTCCATTTTCTTCCTCTCCTTTAATCCTGTAAGTAGTACTTAAATTGTATATCCTGTAAATAGTACCTAAATTGTATATAGACTCTCGTTTGCCTTCCTGTCACCGTTCAAAGTTGATGTTTGCTCTCTTCCTCCTTACTGTCTGCACTTGTATTTATGCGCCCTGTTTTACCCTGCCCTGTTAATTGTATTTTCAGTCTGTTAGTTATGATGTAAACTGGCATGATGTTTGCATACTAATGCCGGTATATAAAAGTTCTAAATAAATAAATAAATAAATAAATCTTACCCTGTAGGCGACACTGATATAAATTGAGGGATGCCGTCTCTCCCTCAGCTTCTTTATTCTTTGACCCACTAAAATAATCTTCAGTGAATCAGCATCATGAAAAAGACAGAACGTAAGTAATGGTTAGGGTCATTCTGAATGCTTTTATCATCCCATATTTTCCCAGCAATGCCAGGCCATCCTCCTGTCCTTTCTCCGTGCAGTACCAGGTCACCTTCCCATCACTCCCTCATGCAATCCAAATGACCTTACCATCTTTCTTTTTTCCCTGCAATCCCAGGTCACCTTACCTTCCCTCCCTTCCCCTTGCAATCCCAGGTCAGTTTCCCATTGGGTCACCTTTACACCCCTTCCTCTTTAATATCAGGTCACTTTTCAATCCCTTCTCCTTTAGTATCAGTTCACCTTCCCAACCTTTCCCCCTGCTGTGCCAGTTCTGTTGTTCTCTCCATCAGTCGGACGTATGGATTATGTTCTAGCTTTGCAGGAAGATGAAACCAACAATTTTTTTACAAATCTTGCACTATTTCTCCACCTCTACTTTAGCCACTCTACATTTCATACCAATTTTTTAGTTGGCTCCTGAAGCAATGGAGTGTGTAATTAGTCCTTTCAATCTCCGCTAAGATGAGACCAAACAACTTGTATAATCTGTGTTTCCCAATAGTAATCTCATCTTCTTTTTATCATTCTTATAAATCTTAAATTAATGTTCAAACTCGATATTTTTAAGAAATATTTTAATGCGGGGAAAGGTAAGTTTCATATACTTGAATGCATGCCTCCACGGCCTTGCTTCTTCTTTATAATATAATCATTAACTTACCTCCCTCCCACTCACTTTATTTTATGCAAAGATTTTTTTATTATTATTTTTTAATCTTTTTTCGTTAAAAACTGTTAATCTTCACCCTTTCTCTAGGTGGTGCCCTTAGAAGATTTTCCAATAAATTCTTATTGTTAAGCACTTTGAATCTTGTAACCTAGTCAATGAAAAGGTATCTCTGTTTAGAAATTGTTCATGAAAACGCCAATACCATACTGATGAGATCTGCCTATGAAGGCTTTTAAATGTTCAAAGTATGTCACTTAAACCTTATGTCTTAGTAGGTAAAGAATGCTGAAAACTGTTCATGAAAACGCCGAACTGATATTAATATGATATAAGACTTATCTCCCAACACAGCTGTGTTTCGAAAAGGTGTCCTTTCTTCATCAGGGGAGCATGTGTCCGTTCTTTTTATACGCGCTCTCAGGTCCCAAAGACTCTGCTCAATGGCGTATTGCTGTCATTTCAAGTTGTTAAATGCTGATCCGTGGCGTGCTTGTTCCTTCCTCTCTCTCGAGCTGAGCAGTTCCTACTGACGGCGTTATTTCTCCTTCTCTGAAAGATGTGCTTTTTAAATTGGTCAGCAGATGGTAATTCCGCCAATGGTTAGGAGGACGTCTTACGTGTTACGTCACACTTTGTGTAGCTAATCAAAATGTGTCTCTGTTCCCGATACTTTGTAACAGAGTGTCTGTGTTCTTTGAATCTTACAACAGACCTATATGATCTCGAAGACTTTTTTCTTTTTAGGTCGGCAGTAAAATATGTTTATTTGTAAAATTGTCAAAGCAAAGTTGTCCACTCAATCTCTTCATTCAACCCTAGTGGTGCTACCGTCTTATAATTCGAACTTCTTTTCTGATCTCCTCCTCGTGAATGATTCTCTACCGTATCTATGATGGTCCATCTTAATTGTTGGAACTGATGTTCATTTTTGACACAATGATCAACTATTGGAGCTTCCAAAGTTTTGGTGTTCAATTTTGATCTGTGCTCAATCAGTCTCGTCCTAATAGTTCTTGATGTCCTGCCAACATAATTTTTAGGGCATGGACATTGAATTAAATAGACCACATTTTTAGATGTACAATCAGTGTCCCTCCTTTTTATGCAATATCCTGTTATCAGGTCTTCCCATTCACTGCCCTCAATTGTGGTAGCACACATGTCACAGTGTTGACATGCTCTATGTTGTCCCCTGTGGGGTTCATTATCTCTAATTATATCTGCATGGACTACCTTGTCTCTGATGTTTGAACCCCTTGTGGTGGCTATCAAGGGAAACTCCTCAAATACATTGTGTACTGACAATATGGGCCAATATGGGAGGGAGGTAAGTTAATGATTATATTATAAAGAAGAAGCAAGGCCGTGGAGGCATGCATTCAAGTATATGAAACTTACCTTTCCCCGCATTAAAATATTTCTTAAAAATATCGAGTTTGAACATTAATTTAAGATTTATAAGAATGATAAAAAGGCAATGGAGTGTGTGTCATACTCTAGGCCTTAATATAATGCATTTTTTGAGCTGCTTGTTTGAGACCCATACGTTCTCATTCAGGACTTTATGCACATATCTGCTAAAATGTATCATTGACATTACACTTCCTTACATTGGAGTACTCATTGAGAGCTATAGAGCTTCTCCCCAGTCATTCACCTTGTGGTAAGAACTATCTAGGCCACCTCCTCCCTTCATCTCTTTCATAAGAACATAGCAAAGGAAATCATCCAACCCAGGAGAAATTGCTGGTGCAAGGAGTGCGAGGCCAGACTGCAGGTTCCTGTTTGTTCTGTAAAGAAGGATATGTCCACAAGGGCAACAGAGAAAAAGAAGACTACTTCACTTAGGTAGCAGCTGGGAAGAAAGGGTATTCTGCAGACACTTTAGTAAGTCACTAGGATTTCCCCTTTCTGCAGACCTTGGTTTTAACAGGAGGTTCAAGGAAGACACAAGACTCTTTCCAACCTCTTCATTCTCTCCTGAGAGATCCAAACCATGGCAACTGGAGGGGATATGGCCTGTTAGTCTTTCTTTAGAAAGCCTACTTTGTGAGACTGAAAAGACACTGCAGATATCTGTAGATCATCCTTCTCAGACTACTTAAATGCTGAGATGGAAAGGGATCAATCAGACAAGAGAGTTAGACAGGCATGTAGAAGAAGAAGGCTGGAAAAAGTAAAATAGATGCCAGATGTCCAAGTATGTTTACAAATTTATTGATAAAAAATGATAAAAGTAGCCCAACTCCGGCTGAGTTTCGCCACACATTGGCTGCCTCAGGGGCTCTATACGTGTTCAATGTACAAACATGGTCATCGTATGGATACTAGCTTTGACATCTGCTAGTATGCTTCTTTGCTGACTGTATATTCTCCTGTGTGAAACTATTTAGTATGCGGCGACCCAGGTCTGAAACTGATGCGTTACTAGTAAAGGCTTGTGTCAAACAATGGAATCTCAGTTATGCTTAAATCATTGCCGATGGAATATACAGGTCTCGCTGAATAAAATCCCTCCAGCTGATACCGTGACTTCATCATGCTTCTCAATACTAAAAAGGGTACAATTGTTTTCCTTCATTCTTAAGCTGGTGGTTGAAATGCTTATCTCTCGTATGACAACAAACATATGAACATTGACGTAATTGGAGGGTTTATCGATTTCAATATATATAACCCACTATGGTCTCTCTTGGCTCCCCTGTCTTCCCCCCCCCCCCACTTCCCCCCCCCAACCACACCCTACCCCCAGACTAACTTATGTTTCAAGGTGCTAGTTTATCCGCAAGCAACATGTCATGCTTAAATCTTCAATCCTCCAAGTTGCCCTTATTACAACTGTTCCTAAGCTATGAATGTAACCTGTTCCTAAGATATGTTTCCGATATGCAAGCCACCAAGTTTCCTTGGCACATGTATAATAACTAGTTCCTTGTTAACTGTTCTAAATTATACTGTAAAAATGTTAAGTGTTCTAAGTTATACTGTAAAAATAAGCAGCCCATGCCTTATTTGTTGTTCAGTTATTATGTGAACCGATGTGATATCTCAATCGAATGTCGGTACACAAAAACAAATAAATACATAATCTTGGAGATAGGTTTAGATATTTTATCAGCATGAGAGCAATAATTTTCAAAGAGGGATTTGCCCTGCTTTAATGCTATCCCAATTTGAACTGTAGAAGAGAAATGGAGGATCTGGTTGTAAGCATACAGGTCCTTGTTAGATAGGTGGAAAGTGTGTTGCAGGTCAGTGAAGGGGAGAAGTTTTTGACCATCCCATAATTGTTCCCACCTATAACAACCCTTCTCTTGCCAACGCTTTGCCATCCCTGGATTCGTACCTGAAGGGAAGGATTTGTCTAAGAGAAAGGACGTGAGATAAAGAGCTTTTTTATCACCAGCCAACTGGGTCCTCCATTTACCCCAAACATTTAGAATCAGTTGTTAAAAGGGAGATAATCCTGTTTGCTCCATCCGCCCTCTTTGCCAAGCTCTTATGTATAGTGGTGGGTTATCCCCTCCCAGGGCGGCTATGCAAACCAACAGTTTGAGAGCTCCCCGGGCATGCCAGTGAATAAGAGTGCTAAGTTGCGATGCTCCGAAATACCATGCTAAATTCAGCACCTGCAGGCCACCCTTAGTTTTATCCTAATATTAAGTTGACCGAGCTACCTTAGAAGGTCTACGCTTCCAGATAAACTGAAATAGCTTGCGCTGCCATAGGGTTAGCACAGATCAGGGACTGGGACCGGTAGAGACTGAAAGAAATATCAAAGACAGGGCAGGATGTTCATTTTAACTATCGCTATTCTCCCAAACCAGGAGAAGTCGTCCCCCCCCCCCCCCCCGATCCCAACGTTCTAGATCTTTTTTAATATTAGTAAATAAAGGACCATAGTTTAAGCGAAATAATTCAGAACCCTCTGGACCTATATTTACCCCAAGGTATTTCACCCAGTCTTTTGCAGCACAAAAGGGCAAGGTAGCCCTTACGGAGTCAAAACAGTCCTGGACCATTGAGAAATTAAGGAGCTTCGACTTATCTTCATTTACTTTGAAGCCGGATACTTTACCAAAAGCCCACATTTCCTGTAACAAAGTTTGAAGAGAAAAATCTGGGTCTGTCACAGTATAAAGGAGGTCATCTGCAAACATAGAAAGTTTGTAGGTGGAGGGCCCCACCTGCAGGCCCTTAATCGAGGAGTTGGAATGTATCAGGGCTGCAAAGGGTTTCAGGGATAGCGCAAAAAGTAATGGTGACAAGGGACAGCCCTGACATGTGCCCCTTCTAACAGGGAATGGTGAGGTGTATGCTCCATTTATTTTTAAACACCCCCTAGGATTCTTGTATAGGCGCTTAACCCAACGGATTTAGCTGGTTCCCAGATTTAATTTTTCAAGGACTTTAAACAAATATGGCCAATGGACCCTATAAAGGCCTTTTCGGTGTCAACCGCTAAGAAGACTAGAGGAGTATCTTCTTGTTTCGCCCTCCAGATTAGTTCTAAGACCTGTCGCACATTATCCGAGGCCAGACGGCCAGTGACAAACCCCGATTGATCCTCGTGGATCAAAAGGAGAGCCACCTTTCCTAATCTGGTAGCTAGTATCTTGGCCAAATTTTTTAAATCAATGTTAATCAAGGATGTATGGCGGTAGGACCCACAAAGTGTAGGGTCTTCCACTCTCGGCCAATATAGTAATACCATCCAGGTTAGCTTCAGGGGAGATTGAGCCTTCAGATTGCAAAGCACTGAACATTCTAAGCAATGGTGGAATCACCACAGCCTGGAAGACCTTGTAAAATTTGGCCGTAAAGCCATCTAGCCCCGGTGATTTCCTGAGCTTCAAGCCCTGAATTGCCTGGTAAATTTCAGAATGGGTAACTTCGGCATTAAAAAACTTACATGCTTCTTCTGAAAGAGAAGGCAATACTACCTTTTGCAAGTAATCATCAATGATCTGCGACCCTCCAGTTTCATCTAGTGCATAAAGTTCCTTGTAAAAGCAGGTGAAGCGATTGCGGATCTCGCCAGCATCATATAGAATCACCCCTGTGGAGTCCTTGATTCTAGTGATATGGGATTGAGCCACTCTTTCTTTGAGCTTCCTGGCCAGCATACAGCCAGCCTTATTGCCAAATTCAAAATGATTCTGGTGCAGGAGATCAAGGTGAAATGCTGTTTTAGCGAGATCAAGAGCTTGTAGCTTTCTTCTAGCTGCCTTTAGTTCATCATACTTCTTAGGGTCTAGGATCTGCTGATGACTAATTGAAAGCTTAGCAACCTGTTGCGAAAGGTATAGGCATTTAGCGCTCCTTTCTTTTTTTAGGAAACTAGCCCAAGAAATAAATTTCCCTCTAGTGACCGCTTTTAAACAGTCCCAAACTGTTCCTGGAGCTATTTCCTCTGTGTAATTAAGGGCTAAATATTCCCGAATATCACTAGTCATGGATTCCACAAAGGTCTTATCATTTAATAGACTGTCATTAAGATGCCAATATTGTCTACCAGCAGTCCTAGCTGGTAGCCGGACCTCTAGCCAAAGAAGAGTGTGATCTGACCATGTAATGGAACCTATTTCAGACACAGTAACAAGCGCTACCACATCCTTGTCGATTAAGAACAGATCTATGCGGGAATAGGATTGGTGGGGATGTGAGAAAAACTAGAACAAAGGGGAAAGCCGACAGTCGCTCAGCAGCGCATGGTTCGGAGAGAGGTATCTGTAAAGGATACTAATGATGCATTAGAATTAGGGCATCCGGACAGTGAGGTTCCACTAATTAGAAAAGTAGTCCAAGTGCCTGTAACTAAAAACTCACCTGAGCTAAAAAATTCTAACTTATCCCTATCAATTAAAAAGCAGAATAAAAATACAAACAAAAAACAAACTTTGAAATGTTTGTATGCTAATGCCAGAAGTCTAAGAAGTAAGATGGGAGAATTAGAATGTATAGCAGTAAATGATGACATAGACTTAATTGGCATCTCAGAGACATGGTGGAAAGAGGATAACCAATGGGACAGTGCTATACCGGGGTACAAATTATATCGCAATAACAGAGAGGAGCACTCGGGAGGAGGTGTGGCGCTTTATGTCCGGGATGGCATAGAATCCAACAGGATAAACATCCTGCATGAGACTAAATACAAAATTGAATCTTTATGGGTAGAAATCCCTTGTGTGTCAGGGAAGACTACAGTGATAGGGGTATACTACCGTCCACCTGGTCAAGATGGTGAGATGGACAGTGAAATGCTAAGAGAAATTAGGGAAGCTAACCAAATTGGTAGTGCAGTAATAATGGGAGACTTCAATTACCCCAATATAGACTGGGTAAATGTATCATCGGGTCATGCTAGAGAGATAACGTTCCTGGATGGAATAAATGATAGCTTTATGGAGCAATTGGTTCAGGAACCGACGAGAGAGGGAGCAATTTTAGATCTAATTCTCAGTGGAGCACAGGACTTGGTGAGAGAGGTAACAGTGGTGGGGCCGCTTGGCAATAGTGATCATAATATGATCAAATTTGATTTAATGACTGGAAAAGGAACAGTGTGCAAATCCAAGGCTCTCGTGCTAAACTTTCAAAAGGGAAACTTTGATAAAATGAGAAAAATTGTTAGAAAAAAACTGAAAGGAGCAGCTACAAAAGTAAAAAATGTCCAAGAGGCGTGGTCATTGTTAAAAAATACCATTCTAGAAGCATAGTCCAGATGTATTCCACACATTAAGAAAGGTGGAAAGAAGGCAAAACGATTACCGGCATGGTTAAAAGGGGAGGTGAAAGAAGCTATTTTAGCCAAAAGATCTTCATTCAAAAGTTGGAAGAAGGATCCAACAGAAGAAAATAGGATAAAGCATAAACATTGGCAAGTTAAATGTAAGACATTGATAAGACAGGCTAAGAGAGAATTTGAAAAGAAGTTGGCTGTAGAGGCAAAAACTCACAGTAAAAACTTTTTAAAATATATCCGAAGCAGAAAGCCTGTGAGGGAGTCAGTTGGACCGTTAGATGATCGAGGGGTTAAAGGGGCACTTAGAGAAGATAAGGCCATCGCGGAAAGATTAAATGATTTCTTTGCTTCAATGTTTACTGAAGAGGATGTTGGGGAGGTACCCGTAATGGAGAAGGTTTTCATGGGTAATGATTCAGATGGACTGAATCAAATCACGGTGAACCTAGAAGATGTGGTAGGCCTGATTGACAAACTGAAGAGTAGTAAATCACCTGGACCGGATGGTATACACCCCAGAGTTCTGAAGGAACTAAAAAATGAAATTTCAGACCTATTAGTAAAAATTTGTAACTTATCATTAAAATCATCCATTGTACCTGAAGACTGGAGGATAGCAAATGTAACCCCAATATTTAAAAAGGACTCCAGGGGCGATCCGGGAAACTACAGACCGGTTAGCCTGACTTCAGTGCCAGGAAAAATAGTGGAAAGTGTTCTAAACATCAAAATCACAGAACATATAGAAAGACATGGTTTAATGGAACAAAGTCAGCATGGCTTTACCCAGGGCAAGTCTTGCCTCACAAATCTGCTTCACTTTTTTGAAGGAGTTAATAAACATGTGGATAAAGGTGAACCGGTAAGAACATAAGAACATAAGAAATTGCCATGCTGGGTCAGACCAAGGGTCCATCAAGCCCAGCATCCTGTTTCCAACAGAGGCCAAACCAGGCCACAAGAACCTGGCAATTACCCAAACACCTAGAAGATCCCATGCTACTGATGCAATTAATAGCAGTGACTATTCCCTAAGTAAACTTGATTAATAGCAGTTAATGGACTTCTCTTCCAAGAACTTATCCAAACCTTTTTTGAACCCAGTTACACTAACTGCACTAACCACATCCTCTGGCAAAAAATTCCAGAGATTTATTGTGCGTTGAGTGAAAAAGAATTTTCTCCGATTAGTCTTAAATGTGCTACTTGCTAACTTCATGGAATGCCCCCTAGTCCTTCTATTATTCGAAAGTGTAAATAACCGAGTCACATCTACTCGTTCAAGACCTCTCATGATCTTAAAGACCTCTATGATATCCCCCCTCAGCCGTCTCTTCTCCAAGCTGAACAGCCCTAACCTCTTCAGCCTTTCCTCATAGGGGAGCTGTTCCATCCCCTTTATCATTTTGGTTGCCCTTCTCTGTACCTTCTCCATTGCAACTATATCTTTTTTGAGATACGGCGACCAGAATTGTACACAGTATTCAAGGTGTGGTCTCACCATGGAGCGATATAGAGGCATTATGACATTTTCCGTTTTATTAACCATTCCCTTCCTAATAATTCCTAACATTTTATTTGCTTTTTTGACTGCTGCAGCACACTGAGCTGACGATTTCAATGTATTATCTACTATGACACCTAGATCTCTTTCTTGGGTGGTAGCTCCTAATATGGAACCTAACATCGTGTAACTACAGCTAGGGTTATTTTTCCCTATATGCAACACCTTGCACTTGTCCACATTAAATTTCATCTGCCATTTGGATGCCCAATCTTCCAGTCTTGCAAGGTCCTCCTGTAATGTATCACAGTCTGCTTGTGATTTAACTACTCTGAATAATTTTGTATCATCTGCAAATTTGATAACGTCACTCATCGTATTCCTTTCCAGATCATTGATATATATATTGAAAAGCACCGGTCCAAGTACAGATCCCTGAGGCACTCCACTGTTTACCCTTTTCCACTGAGATATAGTATACTTGGATTTTCAGAAGGCGTTTGACAAAGTTCCTCATGAGAGGCTTCTAGGAAAAGTAAAAAGTCATGGGATAGGTGGCGATGTCCTTTCGTGGATTGCAAACTGGCTAAAAGACAGGAAACAGAGAGTAGGATTAAATGGGCAATTTTCTCAGTGGAAGGGAGTGGACAGTGGAGTGCCTCAGGAATCTGTATTGGGACCCTTACTTTTCAATATATTTAAAAATGATCTGGAAAGAAATACGAAGAGTGAGATAATCAAATTTGCAGATGACACAAAATTGTTCAGAGTAGTTAAATCACAAGCAGATTGTGATAAATTGCAGGAAGACCTTGTGAGACTGGAAAATTGGGCATCCAAATGGCAGATGAAATTTAATGTGGATAAGTGCAAGGTGATGCATATAGGGAAAAATAACCCATGCTATAATTACACAATGTTGGGTTCCATATTAGGTACTACAACCCAAGAAAGAGATCTAGGTGTCATAGTGGATAACACACTGAAATCGTCGGTACAGTGTGCTGCGGCAGTCAAAAAAGCAAACAGAATGTTGGGAATTATTAGAAAAGGAATGGTGAATAAAACGGAAAATGTCATAATGCCTCTGTATCGCTCCATGGTGAGACCGCACCTTGAATACTGTGTACAATTCTGGTCGCCACATCTCAAAAAAGATATAATTGCGATGGAGAAGGTACAGAGAAGGGCTACCAAAATGATAAGGGGAATGGAACAACTCCCCTATGAGGAAAGACTAAAGAGGTTAGGACTTTTCAGCTTGGAGAAGAGACGACTGAGGGGGGATATGATAGAGGTGTTTAAAATCATGAGAGGTCTAGAACGGGTAGATGTGAATCGGTTATTTACTCTCAGGTCGATACAGTAAGGTCGAGGTAGAAACAGTGAGGTAGTGTCAGGCGCACCCTTCCTCCCCGCACGCACAGTTCTCTTCACTAACTCCCCGATACTCTCCTCTAATCGCATGCAAATGCATGCCGCGGCTTTAAAGCGGTAGGGAAGGGTTATGCCCGCGTAACCCATTTTACTGTAAAGGCGCTTAATACAGCGCCTATACAGTAACCTGGGTGCGCTGGTACCTGTCATTTCAAATGACATTTGAAATGACAGGCACCAGGAAGTGTAAAAATCAAAATTTTTAAATACCTGTCGGAGGGCCGCGTGGGTCCAGGCGGCCGGCGGGATCCGGGAGGCCGGTGGTCGCGTGTTAAATCTAGGCCGCGGGCGGGTGGGCCCCTGTTCCGGGCGGCGGGTGGACGCGCGTTAGTTTCAGACGGCCGCGTGGGTCCAGGAGGCCGGCGGCGGCGGGAGCCGGGTGGTCGCGTGTTAAATCTAGGCCGCGGGCGGGTGGGCGCCTGTTCCAGGCAGCGGCGGCGGGGGGACACGCGTTAGTTCGAGACGGCCGGCGGGTGGTCGCGTGTTAAATCTAGGCCGGGTCCGCACAGGCGCACATTCATTCATCCAGGCGGAGGAGCCGGCTGCTTTCGCCACCGGCTCCTCCGCCTGGATGAATGAATGCGCGCCTGTGCGACCCCTGCGATTCGGCGCTCAAGGCGTGACGTCACGGCATGTGACTGCCTTGAGCGCCGAATCGCAGGGGTCGCACAGGCGCGCATTCATTCATCCAGGCGGAGGAGCCGGTGGCGAAAGCAGCCGGCTCCTCCGCCTGGATGAATGAATTCATTCACTGCCGGTGGGGGCTGCCTCTCCGGCAGCCCCCACCGGCAGTGAATGAATGCGCGCCTGTGCGGACCCGGCCTAGATTTAACACGCGACCACCCGCCGCCCGCCGGCCGTCTCGAACTAACGCGTGTCCCCCCGCCGCCGCTGCCGCCTGGAACAGGCACCCACCCGCCCGCGGCCTAGATTTAACACGCGACCACCCGGCTCCCGCCGCCGCCGGCCGCCTGGACCCACGCGGCCCTCCGACAGGTATTTAAAAATTTTTATTTTTTCTCCTGACAGGTTTTATGTGTCCCACATCATTACATTTTCTCGATCATCTCTGTATCGCTTTTTTTTAAAATTGTGTTTTATTGTTTTTGAGTATCTTAAGCGGTGTCGATGGATTTGTTACTAGACTCACAGTCCTAACTCCTACTAGGGGGAGGCGGTAAACTAACACGTTATGGCCGCGGCAAAACAGTGCGTTACTAATGAGAGAACCTGAGTGCCCGTTACGGTATCGGAGGGGAATAGCTAATTCCTTCATTATACAGCTAATTCGTTCATTTACATGCCGGGTGCGGGAAGGGTTACGCGTCTGTTTTAAGAAGCGCTACGGACGTGCAAAACTGGAGACTGTATCGCTGGTTTGCCTTACGCGTCCGAATTGTGCGCAGCGAGCTCGTTACAGACGAGAAATCTTCAACTGAACTTTACTGTATCGAGCTGTCTTTCGGATAGTAGAAAGACTAGGGGGCACTCCATGAAGTTAGCAGGGGGCACATTTAAAACTAATCGGAGAAAGTTCTTTTTTACTCAACGCACAATTAAACTCTGGAATATGTTGCCAGAGGATGTGGTTAGTGCAGTTAGTATAGCTGTGTTTAAAAAATGATTGGATAAGTTCTTGGAGGAGAAGCCCATTACCTGCTATTAAGTTCACTTAGAGAATAGCCACTGCCATTAGCAATGGTTACATGGAATAGACTTAGTTTTTGGGTACTTGCCAGGTTCTTATGGCCTGGATTGGCCACTGTTGGAAACAGGATGCTGGGCTTGATGGACCCTTGGTCTGACCCAGTATGGCATTTTCTTATGTTCTTATGTAGTTATGTTGAGTAGGGTTTTGCAATCTCCAAATATCAACGAACCCCCTCTCAGCAATTAAGGTTTTTATTTATTTATTTATTTATTTATTTGAATTTCTTATATACTCGTGATGGGAGTCGCATCATGCCGGTTTACAATAAACAGGGTGTGACAAAAGGATAAATACTTAAAAACACTTAAAACATTAACATGTGATAGAATAGGAAAATAGCAGTTACAATAAAACAGGGACATAATGCAACTTGGATTGTAGAGAAGGCGAAAGAGAAATTAACAATGAGCTAAAAAAGAAAGAAATAACCAAGGTAATAAAACCTGCCAAATTAGAAAAAGAGAAATAACATTATGGAGTTGTCCAAGGTTGTTGATTAGCCTGCCTGTGAGTCTGACCCCCACCCCCTAATGGGCCAGTGTTATCTAGGTAGGGATACGTAGTAATATTAAAATCGCCCCCAACAATCACGTTACCTTCTGCCCAGGTATCCAATATAGAAGAGATATTGTGAAAAAAGTGTTTCTGGCCGTCATTAAGATCATATAATGTGAGAAGTGTAAATAAAGTATTATTGATTGAAACTTTTAGAGCAATGTACCTACCCTCACTATCGCGCTGAATGTCTTTAACATCTAGCACTAGGGAACTGGCAAATAGAATTCCCACCCCACAATACTTTTGGCGGACAGAGGCGGAGGGTAAAAATTGTTGCAGAAACGCTCTATCACAAAGTAAGCGTTCCGCCCGTTTTAACAGGTGTGTCTACTGGCAAAAAATTACATTTGCTCGCCCCTTTTTTGCCTCCTGAAAAAGAAGTTTTCTCTTAGTTGGGGAATTAAGTCCTTTTGCATTAATTGACATTATTCGTAGCTCACCCATCTGAGAATCAAGAAGAAAAGTGAGAGCATACAAAAGTAAATTGTAAAGCATTATTCTTAAATATAGAGCTGCCCCATCAGAACTACACCTAAAAGCATATGTGATAACTGAACCTCACCCTGGTTCTTCCCAGGCCAGCCCTTTCATAATTCCCACTCGAGCGGTCCAAATTTCTCCCACATGGACCTTCTCCTCCTGGAGGATGGAAATCATCACCATTTCTGGCAACCATCTCCATTATCTCTCAGCCCAACCTAAGATCTGTGTGATAAAAGAAACAGCAGAAAAATATGGTAATAACTCTCCCCAATCCAAAAAACTAGAGATAGGGAGCATCCAAGTATATATCTCTGTTAAGCTAAAAGCCCCCACTATTATGGAAACTACTAATGAGAATAAGAAAAAGAAAAAAGAGTCATGGTTAGTCACTCAGGGTGGTCGCTAAACTGGAAGGAACCGCTTTAGTGCTTCTGTAGACGCCTGCCTCCTTTCTCCACGCATTTCCATCTGGAAGTATCACTGCAGGATCTGCTGCTTGTGTCAGGCCCAGATGGATCTTCTGTTGTTACTAGTGGTATACCGGCAGCACGCAAGATGTCAGCCGCTTCCTCTGTGGAAGATACTCGCGAAGTTACTGCGATAATGGTGAAAGTTAATCCAAAAGGAAACAGCCATTGATACTTTATATTGTTGCGTAGTGTGGTGGTAACATCCCAGAAATCTCTTCTTCTATGAATAGTAGTTGGAGCTAAGTCCTGGTATATCTCAACTTTATGGTTCTCCCACTATATTGGACCAGACGTGTGGGACTATACAGCTGTGAAAGCAAGCTTTATGACTCTGGGCTGATTGTTGTGGACTGCTCCCAAAGCATGATGTGCCCTTTCTAGTTTGATAGCTGATGCATCCATTGGAGTGGATTCTGAGCTCAGAATCTGGGCATGGATGTTGGCTACCACGTGCTTGCAGTTGGCGAACTCCCCTGGAATCTGAGATTGGCTCTTCTGGACCTGTTTTCCAGGTCCTCAATTCTATTCATTAGATCTTTATTAGCCTGGAGGAGTTTATTTTAGGCTAGTTTGCTGCCAGTATTTCAGAGGACTGATCCTCTAATCTATTTTCTACATCCTCCACTCTGGTTCCTAGTGTTGCCACGTTCTTTCTAATCTTGGCCATGATGCCTTGAATCTCCCTTTTCATTTTCTCCATATCGCCACGGAGCTCCCACGAACTAGCTTATAAAATCGGCATGGCTTGGCGTTGTGTCTCCAGCCCCGAAATTGTTGCTGCCGCTCACCTCTGCGGCCGTGTGGGCAGACTGTGTCTCGCCGTCCTTGCCTGCTTCCATCTGTGCTGCAGCAGCGGCAAAGGAAAATTTATTTAGGTCTGTTTTTTTGTGCTGTGCAGCCATAGCAGCACCTCAGGCAGTCTGCCGCAGCGTCGGAAGGTTCGGGTCCAGGCCAAAAGGCTCACATGGGGAGAGATTAGTTAAAGTTGGGTCGGGAGCCCCGGACTCAGATGGCCTCATGGATGATGATGTCATTTCCTTCCTCGACTTGGGTGCTTTTTATGCGAATAAAAATAATATTAAACCTCCAGTCAGCCACATTCGGGTAAGTGGAGTTTTAGCCATAAAATAGTACACATGTACTTTTGACCAAACAGGAAGAAAAAGGCATGTTTGAAAACGCAGTGTACATTTAATTTTCAAAAGAGTACTCATAGGCACGCCACTAGCATGCGAGCTTTACATCATTGTTTTCCAATATGTAAGGTTCTGTGCCAACTCTTCACTAATTAACAACTTGATATTCAAACATAAAGTCCCTGGGTAAGTTTTGTTTGAAAATTAATTTATTTTGAGAGAACTGGAAAGTACCCGCATGATTTTGCTGTTAGGCACTCTATTGAAAATGTACTTTTATAAGGGCAACAAATCTTTGTTAGGAAAATAAATACAAAAAAGGACAGTATAACTTTCAAAAGAGGTGGCTGAAAAGGTAAGGACCAATAATACTGACATTCAAAAGGTACTAGGAATCTGGGAATAAGGAAGACAAGGAAGCATATTTAGTAAAGCTGAGAGAAGCAGGGTAGGTAGTCAGAACAGCAAAGGCATGAGCGAGCAGAGAGAAACAGCTTAGGCAGTAAAGCGAATGATAAGACTTTCAGGAATGTCATTGAAAGGAGGAAGTAGAGAGATGGGCTTGCAAGACTGAGAGGTGTAAAAGAAGATCGTGTAGAGGGTGACAAGGAAAAAGCACCAACAAGGAGCAAATACTTTTGTTCAGTGTTCATAGTGGAAGGGATTGGAGAAGGACCACCAGTTGTCACTGAGGTACCTATGGTAGAGAGGTAGATATCACTTAATTTACAGAAAAGAGGGTTTGCATGAAACTAGCAAATCTGAAAGTAGACAAGACAGTGGGGCCAGATGAGATACATCTCAGGAAATTGAGGAAAACTGGGGAGGTTGTGATAGATCTGCTGACAGTTTTGTCAATTCATCTACAAGAGGACCATAGTGGGGTAGATTTCATTCCTGTTCATAAAAGTGGAAATATAAAAGAGGGTAGGAACTAAATGTTAGGACCTGGAGCGTGGACCCTTGTTCTGAGGTAGAGTCTGCACTGCCGTCAAGGAGAGAACTCGTCGGCCTCTACCGTCAGATGGCGAGGCCTGTTGCAGATGTAGATCGGACTTCACCCTGGAAGCATGTGATCCCCCCAGGAGGAGCCTGTTGGGACACGGCCGCTGGGACTTAGGCGACTCCCTGAAGATAGAAGATGGTCTGGATGCAGGCACCTCCTGCAGGTCGTGAGTTCCAGACGGCTGGCGCCTCCAGCAGGTCGTAAGTAGTCTCCGTAGAGAAGTTGAAGAAAATCCAAAAGCCGGTCCAGGAGTCAGAGTCCAAAGAGCGGTCCGCAGCCAGTCCAGGGGTCGGGGTCCAGAGCGTGGTCCAAAGCCAGTCCCGAGGTTGGAGTCCAAAGCGCAGTCCAAAGCCAGTCCGGAGGTCGGAGTCCAGAAGAATCAATCCAGCAAGGAGGGCAGAGCAGAAGTGGGACGAAGAACCAGGATACCAGGAACACAGGAATCAAGCAAGACCTCAATACCAAGGCAAGGACTGAATGCTCAGCCCTTGCCTTAAGTACAGGAAACTGGGGGAGGAGCTTCAGGGGGAGCCATGACACTTCCTGTCATGGCTCCTTTAAGAATTCTCTTCAGCTGTGCGCGCGGCCCTACGGGGCAGAGGAGGAGGAGCCAGATTGCCGCGGAGCCATGCTGCCGACAGCCATAACAGCAGTCAGAGGGAGAGAAGAAGAAGAAGAAGAGGGCTGCCTGCGTCTGCAGGCAGCCTCAACATGCCGGCGATCCGGGTGAGTAGCTACTGCGGCCGTCGGCCTTGCTTCAATTGCGGCCGACCGCGGCTGGCAGCCATGACATCTGGTCCCGGTCGCGGCCTGTCGCGGCCGACGCCGCTAACAGTACTCCCTCTTTTAGGCCTCCCCCAGAAGGTTTGGGTTTACCAGGGTGTTTTGAATGAAAGTCTGTGAGCAACGATTTATCCAGTATATTCTTAGCAGGCTCCCAAGAATTCTCCTGTGGTCCAAATCCTTCCCATGATAGAAGATACTCCCATGTTTTGCCTTTTTTCCGAACGTCCAACACTTCGTGTACCCTGTAAATGGTTTCATCCTCAGCCCATACATCAGGAAGTTTCCGAGAAGGCCAAGTGAGGACTACGGGCTTCAAGAGGGACACATGGAAGGAATTATGTATTCGCAATGTCGCTGGTAGTTGAAGCTGATAGGTCACCGGCCCCAGTTGTCGAAGCACCGGAAAGGGCCCAATGTAACGAGGAGCCAATCGCATGGAGGGGACTCGCAGGCGGATATGCTGGGTGCTTAACAACACTTTCTCACCCGGATGGAATTGGGGTCCAGGCTGACGCCGCTTATCAGCAAATGTCTTTGCGGAGAGGGCCGCTTTACGAAGCATTCGTTAGGTACAGACCCATAGCTGTTTTAATTGAGCTGCCGTGAGCTGAGCTGCCGGAGATGGGACCATTAACGGCAATGGTAATGGGGGTCTGGGTTGTCTGCCAAAGACGATCTGAAAAGGAGAAGCCCCCGTGGAAACACAGGCGTGAGAATTGTGGGAAAATTCAGCCCAAGACAGAAGAGTCGCCCAATCATCTTGACAAGAATTGACGTATAATCGTAAAAACTGTTTCAATCCACGGTTTGTGCGTTCAGCCTGTCCATTGGCTTGCGGGTGAAAGGCGGTGGTAAAGTCCAGAGCAATGTGAAATTTTTTACAGAGATTACACCAGTAATGAGCTGTAAACTGAGGGCCCTGATCAGAAACAATGTGTAGCGGAAGACAGTGAAATCTGAAGATATGGCGCATAAACAGCTGGGCCAAACAAGGAGCAGACGGGAGGGAGGGAAGTGGGATAAATTGAGCCATTTTTGAAAACCAATCCACTACTACCCATATAATGGTGTTGCCCTCCGAGGGTGGCAAATCTACAATGAAATCTGTGGAGATGTGTGTCCAAGGTTTCGAAGGGGCTGGTAATGGTTGCAACAGTCCTTGTGTTTTCCCTGTAGGAATCTTATGTTGTGCACAAGTTGGACAGGAGGCCACATAAGCTTGTATGTCCTTGCACATACCCGGCCACTAATAGTGCTGCTGTAGCAGTGCCTGAGTCGGAGCTCGTCCAGGGTGTCCTGCCAGCAGAGAGTCATGTCCCCAGGCCAACACTTTGTTTCGTAGTCTCTTGGGAACCACTGTTTTTCCAGGTGGTACTGTGAAAGTTGCGGCCAAGCTGATGCAGGCCGGGTCAATAATATGTTGGATGGGTTCCTCCATATCTTCTGCCGAGAAGGATCGAGACAAGGCATTTGCCTTAATATTCTTGTTAGCAGGATGGTACCGGAGTTCGAAATTAAAACGTGTAAAGAACAATGCCCATCGAGCCTGACGAGGGTTCAGACGTTGGGCCTGTTGAAGGTATACCAGATTTTTATGGTCCGTGTAAACTGTGATACGGTGCTGAGCTCCCTCCAGCCACTGTCGCCATTCTTCAAAGGCAAGTTTGATAGCAAGAAGTTCTTTATCTCCGATGGAGTAATTCCGTTCGGCCGACGAGAATTTCCTGGAGTAATAAGAGCAGGGAAGACATGTTCCCGTAGTGTCGTTCTGGCTTAAGACGGCCCCTACTCCTTCTGCGGAAGCATCCACTTCAACTACAAACGGTCGTCTAGGATCCGGGTGCTGCAAGCATGGTTTCTTGAGGAACGAGTTCTTGAGCGCCCGAAATGCCTCCTCTGCCTCTGGAGGCCAAGCTTTAATATTAGCGCCTTTGCGTGTAAGAGCCGTGAGAGGTGCTGCTAATTTGGAGAAATTTAGAATAAAACTGTGGTAGTAGTTAGCAAAAGCAAGGAAGCGTTGCAGCGCCCGTAGTCTGTTGGGTTGAGGCCATTCTTGTATACATCTTAATTTGGACGCGTCCATCTGAAAGCCTTCTAGGAAAGCCTTCCTTCTAGGAAAAGTAAAAAGCCTTCTAGGAAAGCCTTCCTTCTAGGAAAAGTAAAAAGTCATGGGATAGGTGGCGATGTCCTTTCGTGGATTGCAAACTGGCTAAAAGACAGGAAACAGAGAGTAGGATTAAATGGGCAATTTTCTCAGTGGAAGGGAGTGGACAGTGGAGTGCCTCAGGAATCTGTATTGGGACCCTTACTTTTCAATATATTTATAAATGATCTGGAAAGAAATACGACGAGTGAGATAATCAAATTTGCAGATGACACAAAATTGTTCAGAGTAGTTAAATCACAAGCAGATTGTGATAAATTGCAGGAAGACCTTGTGAGACTGGAAAATTGGGCATCCAAATGGCAGATGACATTTAATGTGGATAAGTGCAAGGTGATGCATATAGGGAAAAATAACCCATGCTATAATTACACAATGTTGGGTTCCATATTAGGTGCTACAACCCAAGAAAGAGATCTAGGTGTCATAGTGGATAACACATTGAAATCGTCGGTACAGTGTGCTGCGGCAGTCAAAAAAGCAAACAGAATGTTGGGAATTATTAGAAAGGGAATGGTGAATAAAACGGAAAATGTCATAATGCCTCTGTATCGCTCCATGGTGAGACCGCACCTTGAATATTGTGTACAATTCTGGTAGCCGCATCTCCAAAAAGATATAATTGCGATGGAGAAGGTACAGAGAAGGGTTACCAAAATGATAAGGGGAATGGAACAACTCCCCTATGAGGAAAGACTAAAGAGGTTAGGACTTTTCAGCTTGGAGAAGAGACGACTGAGGGGGGATATGATAAAGGTGTTTAAAATCATGAGAGGTCTAGAACGGGTAGATGTGAATCGGTTATTTACTCTTTCAGATAGTAGAAAGACTAGGGGGCACTCCATGAAGTTAGCATGGGGCACATTTAAAACTAATCGGAGAAAGTTCTTTTTTATTCAACACACAATTAAACTCTGGAATTTGTTGCCAGAGGATGTGGTTAGTGCAGTTAGTATAGCTGTGTTTAAAAAAGGATTGGATAAGTTCTTGGAGGAGAAGCCCATTACCTGCTATTAAGTTCACTTAGGGGTAGATTTTCAAATAGCGCGAATTGGCCTACTTTTGCTGGCGCATCAGGCGCAAGCAAAAGTAAGCTGGATTTTAGTAGATACGTGCGGAGCCGCGCGTATCTGCTAAAAACCTGGATCGGCGCGCGCAAGGCTATTGATTTTGTATAGCCGGCGCGCGCCGAGCCGCGCAGCCTACCCCAGTTCCCTCCCCTCACCTTCCCCTCCCTTCCCCTACCTAACCCACCCACCCGGCCCTGTCTAAGCCCCCCCCTTACCTTTGTCAGGGGATTTACGCCTCCCGGAGGGAGGCGTAAATCCCCGCGCGCCAGCGGGCCTCTTGCGCGCTGGGATGCGACCTGGGGGCGGGTACGGAGGGCGCGGCCACGCCCCCGAACCACTTCGGGCCGTAGCCATGCCCCCGTACCCGCCCCCAAAATGCTGCCGACACGCCCCCTAAACGCCGCGATGACCGGGCCCGCCCCCGACACGCCCCCGACATGCCCCCCCTCGGAGAACCCCGGGACTTACGCGAGTCCCGGGGCTCTGCGCGCGCCGGTAGGCCTATGTAAAATAGGCTCACCGGCGCGCAGGGCCCTGCTCGCCTAAATCCGCCTGGATTTGAGCGGATTTAGGAGAGCAGGGCTGTGAAAATCCGCCCCTTAGAGAATAGCCACTGCCATTAGCATACATGGAATAGACTTAGTTTTTGGGTACTTGCCAGGTTCTTATGGTCTGGATTGGCCACTGTTGGAAACAGGATGCTGGGCTTGATAGACCCTTGGTCTGACCCAGTATGACATTTTCTTATGTTCTTATGTTCCTTGTTTCGAAATTATATACCCCAAGAATGGTAAGGATTCTTGTTCGAAAATGCAGTTTTCGAGCTTGGCATAGACTTGATTTTCTCTTAAACGTTGTAATACTAGGATAACATGTTGTCTATGCACCTGTAAATTCTGAGAGAAAATCAAAATGTCATCTAAATAAACGACAATACATACATATAGCAGATCCCTGAATATCTCATTAATGAAATGTTGGAATACCGCTGGAGCGTTGGTTAACCCGAAGGGCATGACTAAATATTCATAATGTCCATCCCTGGTGTTGAATGCCGTCTTCCACTCATCCCCCTCTCGAATCCTGACGAGATTATACGCTCCTCGAAGGTCTAATTTCGAGAAAATCTGGGCTCCTTGTAAACGGTCAAAGAGTTCCGCTATGAGCGGTAACGGATACCGGTCCTTGATAGTAATGGCGTTAAGCCCATGGAAGTCTATGCATGGACGCAGAGTCTCATCTTTTTTCCCAACAAAAAAGAAACCAGCCCCAGCTGGAGATTTGGAGCGTCTGATGAAACCTTTCTGTAGGTTGTCCCGAATATATTCCGACATGGCTCGGGTCTCCAGGGCAGACAATGGATAAACCCTTCCCTGAGGCGGGGTGGTGCCAGGAATCAGATTGATGCTGCAATCATACTCACGATGTGGAGGCAAAATGTCCGCAGCCTTTTTGGAGAAGACGTCTGAAAATTGCTGATACTGTGAAGGCAGACCCTCCAGCCGTGAAGTGCAGATGAAGCTACGAGATGGATTGGATCCGGAGGTACAAGTCCCCTGACAATTTGATCCCCAGCTGATCAGTTTTAAAGATGTCCAGTCGAACTGTGGGTTGTGCTGCTGTAACCATGGAATGCCCAGGACTACGGGGTGAATAGCTCTCTGAATGACATAGAAAGAGATGCTTTCGGAGTGGTCCGGAGAAATGTGGCATTCCATCGGAACGGTGTGATGAGTTATCCTCCCCGGCAGGGGATCTCCATGAATGGAAGAGATAATCAACGGCTTCGGACATAGGCACGTGGGAATGTGTAATTGCTTTACCACATCTTGTAGAATAAAATTTCCACCAGCTCCAGAATCTACTAAGGCTAGTTAGGAGAATCGATGTTCTTCAAACCCCAGGGAAACATGCAGAGTGAGTGGGGGAGCCGGAGAGGTGATGCCTAGGGTTACTCCCCCGATGGAGCCTAGGCTTTGGAGTTTCCCGGACGAGTAGGACAACGGGCAATAAGATGACCCGCTTCTCCGCAGTAAAGGCAAAGTCCTGCTTTATGGCATCTTAGTCTTTCTTCTGGAGAAAGTGGACCCCGACCCAACTGCATGGGTTCTTCAGTAGCTCCTTCAGGCTTAGGGGCGGTTTGGGATACCGGGACCGGACGAGGAGAAGCGGCACCTGTTATGTGCTTCCTTGTACTAGATCCTTCCCGTTCTCTCTCCTGTAGCCGACGATCGATTCGGGTCACTAACTCTACGATAGAGTCCAAAGATTGAGGTAACTCTCGGGCTTCCATTTCGTCCTTTATTCTGGGTGACAGGCCCTCTAGAAATATGGATCAGAGACAGTTCTCCTCCCAATGGAGTTCGGATGCCAGGGTCCTGAATTCGATGGTATAATCAGCCAACGGTCTCCCTCCTTGTCGAAGTTGTAGAAGTTTGGAGCCCGCGACTACTTGTCTCCCTGGATCGTCGAACACAGCTTGAAATAGTTCTAAGAATTTAGACAGATCTCGTAGGACTGGATCTGACCGTCGCCAGTACGGAGAAGCCCATGCAAGAGCCTTACCCTCCAATAATGACAGGATATAAGTGGTCTTGGTGAGATCGTCTGGAAATAGGGAAGCTTGCAGATGGAAGTGCATACTGCACTGGTCGAGAAATCCTTGACATGATCGAGAGTCTCCAGCGTAGCGTGGAGGAGTAGGTAGAGGAATCACAGTCCGGGTATTACTCTGTACTATCGGAGGTACAAGTGGCGGAACAGCCTGGGCTGCCGCCATAGAGTCCATACGGGCGTTAAGTCTTTCTAAGGACGCTGCCATGGATTCTAAGATGCGTTGTTGCTCCATGACCTTCTGGGCTAATCCGGGAATAGCCTGCCGGGCTGAGGCCTCTGCTGGATCCATGGCCTTGGTATTCTGTTAGGACCTGGAGCGTGGCCCCTTGTTCTGAGGTAGTCTGCACTGCCATCAAGGAGAGAACTCCTCGTCGGCCTCTACCGTCAGATGGCGAGGCCTGTTGCAGATGTAGATCGGACTTCACCCTGGAAGCACGTGATCCCCCCAGGAGGAGCCCGTAGGGACACGGCCGCTGGGACTGAGGCAACTCCCTGAAGACAGAAGATGGTTTGGATGCAGGCGCCTCCTGCAGGTCGTGAGTTCCAGACGGCTGGCGCCTCCAGCAGGTCATAAGTAGTCTCCATAGAGAAGTTGAAGAAAATCCAAAAGCCGGTCCAGGAGTCAGAGTCCAAAGAGCGGTCCGCAGCCAGTCCAGGGGTCGGGGTCCAGAGCGCGGTCCAAAGCCAGTCCAAGGGTTGGTGTCCAGAGAGCGGTCCCAAGCCAAACCAGAGGTCGGAGTCCAAAGCGCGGTCCAAAGCCAGTCCCGAGGTCGGAGTCCAAAGCGCGGTCCAAAGCCAGTCCGGAGGTCGGAGTCCAGAAGAATCAATCCAGCAAGGAGGGCAGAGCAGAAGCGGGATGAAGAACCAGGATACCAGGAACACAGGAATCAAGCAAGACCTCAATACCAAGGCAAGGACTGAATGCTCAGCCCTTGCCTTAAGTACAGGAAACCGGGGGAGGAGCTTCAGGGGGAGCCATGACACTTCCTGTCATGGCTCCTTTAAATATTCTCTTCAGCTGCGCGCGCGGCCCTACGGGGCAGAGGAGGAGGAGCCAGATTGCCGCGGAGCCATGCTGCCGACAGCCATAACAGCGGTCAGAGGGAGAGAAGAAGAAGAAGAGGGCTGCCTGCGTCTGCAGGCAGCCTCAACATGCTGGCGATCCGGGTGAGTAGCTACTGCGGCTGTCGGCCTTGCTTCAATTGTGGCCGACCGTGGCCGGCGGCCATGACACCTGGTCCCAGTTGCGGCCTGCCGCGGCCGACGCCGCTAACACTAAAGTTCTATCAGTTAATCTGCTATCAGCAGTGAGTAAATTAATGGAGGGGAATGAGGAGGACTTACCAGCTGCCTCCAATGCTGGTGCTTGGGGGAACATAGAAACATAGAAATGACGGCAGAAGAAGACCAAACGGCCCATCCAGTCTGCCCAGCAAGCTTCACACATTTTTTTCTCTCATACTTATCTGTTTCTCTTAGCTCTTGGTTCTATTTCCCTTCCACCCCCACCATTAATGTAGAAAGCAGTGATGGAGCTGCATCCAAGTGAAATATCTAGCTTGATTAGTTAGGGGTAGTAGGGGTAGTAACCGCCGCAATAAGCAAGCTACACCCATGCTTATTTGTTTTACCCAGACTATGTTATACAGCCCTTATTGGTTGTTTTTCTTCTCCCCTGCCGTTGAAGCAGGGAGCTATGCTAGATATGCTTGAAGTATCAGTTTATTCTTCTCCCATGCTGTTGAAGCAGAGAGCCATGCTGGATATGCATCGAAAGTGAAGTATCAGGCACATTTGGTTTGGGGTAGTAACCGCCGTAACAAGCCAGCTACTCCCCGCTTTGTGAGTGCGAACCCTTTTTTCTTCTCCCCTGCCGTTGAAGCAGAGAGCTCTGCTGGATGTGTGTAGTATCAGTTTTTCTTCTCCCCTGCCGTTGAAGCAGAGAACTATGCTGTATATGCATAGAAATTGAAGTATCAGGCTTTTTTGGTTTGGGGTAGTAACCGCCGTAACAAGCCAGCTACTCCCCTCTTTGTGAGTGCAACTCCTTTATTCCACATTTCCTCTTGCTGTTGAAGCTAGAACGATGTTGGAGTCACAGTAAGCATGTGTACGTTTATTGAATAAGGGTATTGTCTCCAGGCAGTAGCCATCATTCTGGCGAGTCATCCACTCTTCATTGGCGGCCTCTTGACTTTATGGATCCACAGTGTTTATCCCATGCCCCTTTGAAGTCCTTCACAGTTCTGGTCTTCACCACATCCTCCGGAAGGGCATTCCAGGCATCCACCACCCTCTCCGTGAAGAAATACTTCCTGACATTGGTTCTGAATCTTCCTCCCTGGAGCTTCAAATTGTGATCCCTGGTTCTGCTGGTTTTTTTCCTATGGAAAAGGTTTGTTGTTGTCTTTGGATCATTAAAACCTTTCAAGTATCTGAAAGTCTGTATCATATCTCCTCTGCTCCTCCTTTCCTCCAGGGTGTACATATTTAGATTCTTCAATCTCTCCTCGTACGTCATCCGATGAAGATCCTCCACCTTCCTGGTCGCCCTTCTCTGTACCGCTTCCATCTTGTCTTTGTCTTTTTGTAGATACGGTCTCCAGAACTGAACACAGTACTCCAGGTGAGGCCTCACCAAGGACCTGTACAAGGGAATAATCACTTCCCTTTTCTTACTCGATATTCCTCTCTCTATGCAGCCCAGCATTCTACTGGCTTTTGCTATAGCCTTGTCGCATTGTTTCGCAGACTTCATATCATTAGACACTATCACCCCAAGGTCCCTCTCCTGCTCCGTGCACATCAGCCTTTCCCCCCCCCATCGAATACAGTTCATTCGGATTTCCACTCCCCATATGCATGACTTTGCACTTCTTGGCATTGAATCTCAGCTGCCATATCTTCGACCACTCTTCCAGTTTCCTTAGATCCCGTCTCATTCTCTCCACTCCTTCCGGCGTGTCCACTCTGTTGCAGATCTTAGTGTCATCCGCGAAAAGACAAACCTTGCCTTCTATCCCGTCCGCAATGTCGCTCACAAAGATATTGAACAGGACCGGTCCCAACACCGATCCTTGCGGTACACCACTTAAAACCGCTCTCTCTTCAGAGAAGGTTCCATTTACCATCACACATTGTCTTCTGTCCGTCAACCAATTTGCAATCCAGGTCACCACCTCGGCACTCACTCCTAAGCTTCTTGTTTTATTCACCAGTCTCCTGTGCGGAACCGTGTCAAAAGCTTTGCTGAAATCCAAGTATATGATATCGAGCGCTCTTCCTCGATCCAATTCCTTGGTTACCCAGTCAAAAAAGTCAATCAGATTTGTCTGACAGGATCTTCCCCTGGTGAATCCATGTTGCCTCTGGTCCATCAATTCTCCGGACTGTAGATAGTTCACTATTCTCTCTTTCAGCAGTGACTCCATTACTTTTCCCACCACCGAAGTGAGGCTGACCGGTCTGTAGTTGCCAGCCTCCTCCCTGTTCCCACTCTTGTGAAGCGGGACCACCACCGCTCTTCTCCAATCACTCGGCACCACTCCCGTTTCTAGGGATCTATTGAACAGGTCACACAGCGGAGCTGCCAGAACATCTCTGATCTCCCTCAATATCCTTGGATGAATCCCATCAGGCCCCATGGCTTTGTCCACTTTCAGGTTCTTTAGCTCTTCCCACACATTTTCTACTGTAAAAGGATTTTCATCTATTCCACTTCCCTCCAGTTTTTTGTTGTGTAGAGATGGTCCTTCTCCAGGGTCTTCTTTAGTGAACACAGAGCTGAAGTATTCGTTTAATATTTCTGCCATTTCTTCGTCTCCCTCCACACATTGATCATTACCACCTTTCAATTTCACTATACCACTTTGGACCTTTCTCTTTTCGCTGATGTATCTGAAAAATGTTTTGTCACCATTTTTTATCTCCTTGGCAATCCTCTCTTCCGCTTGACCTTTTGCCAACTTGATTAATTTCTTTGTCTCCCTCAGTTGATACAAATATTCTTCTTTGTGTTCCTCCCTTTGGGATCTTTTATATGTCTTGAATGCTGTTCTTTTAGCTTTAATTTTGTCAGCCACCTCCTTTGAGAACCAGATAGGTTTCAATTTTCTTTTGCTTTTCTTTACATTTCTAACATATAGAGCAGTTGCCTTGGTGATTGCTCCTTTTAGATTGGTCCACTGCTGATCAACATCTCTCTCGTTCTCCCATCCTTTAAGTTCTTCCTCCAGGTACTTCCCCATTTCCTCAAAGTCTGTGTGAAAGGGGTGAAAGGGGATGCTTTGCTGACATAATTGGGAGGAGCACTGTTCCCCAAAAAGGCTAGCACCCTGCAATTTCATCAGGGGTTGAGGAGGATTTACCAGCTGCTTCCACTACTGATGCCTGGGAGAATCATTAATGCCAAGAGGAGAGAGGGGATACTTTGCTGACATCATCGGGAAGTGCCCCGTTCTCCATAAAGGCTAGTGCCATTTGGCATACAGCTGTTGGCCATGTGGTTTTGTACAGTTTTGGAAGTTTTCTGGCTGTTTGAGCTGCTCCTTCATTCTCTCCAGTATTGTGTATTATGATGAAGAAAAAGGGTATAACAGTGAATGATGCGATAGACATAATTGGCATCTTAGGGACCTGGTGGAAGGAGGATAACCAGTGGGACAATGCTATATCAGGGTACAAATTATACTGCAATGATAGGGAGGATCAACTTGGTGGGGATGTGGTGCTTTATGTCCGGGAGGGCATAGAGTCCAACAGGATAAAGATCATACAAGAGACTAAATGCACATTATAATCTTTATGGGTAGAAATCCCATGTGTGTTGGGGAAGAGACTAGTGATAGGAGTATACTACTGTCCATGTGGCCAAAATGATGAGATGGATGACGAGTTGCTAGGAGAAATCAGGGAAGCTAACCAATTTGGCAGTGCAGTAATAATGGGAGATTTCAATTATCCCAATATTGACTGGGTAAACGTAATATCAGGATATGCTAGAGACATAAAGTTCCTGGATGGAATAAACAACTGCTTCATGGAGTAATTGGTTCAGGAACTGATGAGAGAGGAAGCTATTTTAGATGTAATTCTTAGTGGAATGCAGGATTTGGTGAGAGAGGTAACAATTGTGGGGCCATCTGGCAATAGTGATCATAACATGAACAAATTTGAACTATTGACTAGAAGGGGGACAATATGTAAATCTACAGCTCTAACACTAATTTTTCAAAAGGGAAATTTTGATAAACTGAGGAAGATAGAAAAAAGCGGAAAGGTGCAGCTGCAAAGATTAAAAGTGTAGAACAGGCATGGACATTGTTTAAAAATACTATCTTAGACGCACTCCACACATTAAGAAAGGTGGAAGGAAGGCAAAATGATTACCAGCATTGTTAAAAGGTGCTGTGAATGAGGCTATTTTAGCCAACAAAAAACTTCCTTTGGAAATTGGAAGAAGGATCCATCTGAAGAAAATAGGAAAAAGCAAAAGCATTGTCAAGTTAAGTGTAAAACATGGATAAGACAGACTAAAAGAGAATTTGAAATGAAGTTAGCCACAGAGGCAAAAGCTCATAATAAAAACTTTTAAAAATATATCTGAAGCAGGAAACTATGAGGGAGGCAGTTGGACCATTAGATGACTGAGGGGTTAAAGGGGCTCTTAGGGAAGATAAGGCCATTGCAGAAAGACTAAATTAATTCTTTGCTTCTGTGTTTACTATGAGGATGTTAGGGAGATACCGGTTCTGAAGATGGTTTTCAAAGGTGATGAGTCAGATGAACTGAAACAAATCACTGTGAACCTGGAAGATGTAGTAGGCCATATTGACAAACTGGATGGTATGCTCCCCAGGGTTCTGAAGGAACTCAAACATGAAATTTCAGATCTATTAATTAAAACTTGTAACCTGTCATTAAAATCATCCATTGTACCTGTATACTGGAGGGTGGCCATGTAACCCCAGTATTTAAAAAGGACTCCAGGGGTGACTGGGAAACTAAAGACCACTGAGCCTGAATTCAGTGCTGGGAAAAATAGTGGAAACTATTCTAAAGATCAAAGTCACAGAGCATATAGAAAGACATGGTTTAATGGAACTCAGTCAGCATGGATTTACCCAAGGGAATATTCCCTTTTGTGTAATTTTCCACCTTGGTCAATGATCCCCAAGGTAGTGGAAAAGATAAGGTGATATTAGTAGTGCCATACGGACCAAGGAGAACATACAATTCTATCAGTCAGCAGAGGATAAGTTGAGGGCAGGGAGCTGACCTCTGATGTAAACATTATTCAGTTTCTAAAGGTAGCAAATGCAACTAGGTCATAGTTTCCTTTTCCTGGAGAAGTGCAAGGTCATCTTCCCATGCTCTTCCTCCTCTACACCAATGCACGGGTATTTAGCGCAGATCATAGATGCTCAGCATGTGGCAGGTAGAAAGTTTGATCCCTAGATCATCAATTTGTACATTTACTTTTGTATATGGAGTCTTCTAAGGTTGAAGAGGTGAGCTATTTATTTATTTATTTAACTCTTTTCTATACTGACATTCATGATACAGATCATATCATATCGGTTCACAAGGAACAAGGGGGTTATAACATTAACATTGAAGAAGAAGCAAAGTTACAATAAAACAAGGTCGTGGGAACTTGGGAGCTGAAGTAGCCAGAGGCAGAAGATAAACATAGTAAATTTAACAAGAATATACAGGAAGTGCCTTGAGTCAGATATAGAGTGCTCTGTATAAGTGGCACTTATATACAAACCGTAAACCAGCTAAGAAAATGAAGCAGTGTCAATAAGGGGGATTAGCAGGAGGGAGGAGGAGGCTTGCCGGGATCAAGGAGTTGGAAGGGGGGGAGAGGGCTGGGTTAAGGGAAGGCTTATTGAAACAGCCAGGTCTTGAGTTTTTTTCTAAATGTCAACAGGCAGGGTTCCTGTCTGAGATCTGGAGGAATGGCATTCCAGATGGCTGGTCCTGCTGTTGAGAAGGTCCCTTCTCTGGTGGCTGTACGATGGGTGGATTTGGTTGTGGGGGCGTGCAGTGTTCCTTTGTAAGCTTCTCTGATAGGTCTTGTAGAGGTGTGGAGTCTAAACAGGATCTGAAGGTCAAGAGGGAGCTGATTGTGAATGGTTTTGAGAATGATGGTGAGGGACTTGTGTAGGATTCTAAAACTTATTGGGAGCCAGTGCAGATTCCTGAGGATGGGTATGATATGATCTCCTCGGTTGGTGTTTGTCAAGATTCTGGCAGCCGCGTTCTGGAGCATCTGAAGTGGTTTGGTGGTGGAGTCAGGGAGACCCAATAAGAGGGTGTTACAGTAGTCTATCTTGGAAAATAGAATGGCTTGGAGGACTGTCCTGAAGTCGTAGAAATGGAGGAGTGGTTTAAGTCTTTTTAGAACATGTAATTTGTAGAAGCAGTCCTTGGTTGTGTGATTGATGAATTTCTTTAAGTTCCGATGGTTATCAAGTATCACTCCGAGGTCTCTTACTTGGGTGAACATGGTGTTGGGAGGGGTCTGCAGAGGAAGATTGATGTGGTCAGGAGAGATGAGGAGGAGTTCTGTCTTGGTTGAGTTGAGGACAGGATTTAGACTGGTGAGGAGGACGTTGATAGATTGGAGGCAGCTTTCCCAGAACTTGAGTGTTTTCAGTAGGGATTCTGTTATAGGGATCAGAATCTGCACCTCATCGGCGTAAAGATAATGTTTTAATTTTAGGCTTGTTAGCAGCTGGCAGAGGGGTAAGAGGTATATATTGAAGAGGGTAGGAGACAGTGAAGAGCCTTGGGGTACTCCTAGCGATGATTTGTTGCTAGGAGATTCTTTGTTGTTAATTTTAGCTTTATAGCCTCTATTACTGAGGAAAGAATCAAACCATCTGAAGACCGTTCTTGATATCCCAATGTCTGATAGGCGATTTAGAAGGATAGAGTGGTTCACTGTGTCAAACGCAGCTGAGATGTCGAGAAGTACTAGCAGGAAGGAGTGTCCTTTGTCTAGGCCCATAATGAGATGGTCTGTGAGGGAGATGAGGAGGGTTTCCGTGCCTAGCGATTTACGGAAACCATATTGAGTTGGATAGAGAATTTTGTGGTCTTCTAGGTAGTCTGAAAGTTGAGAATTGACCAGTTTCTCCATGAGTTTGGCAACAAAAGGAAGATTGGAAATAGGACGGAAGTTGGTGAGCTCTCTGGGGTCTAGGTTCGGTTTCTTCAGCAGGGGTTTGAGGGTGGCGAGTTTTAGTGTGTCTGGGAAGATTCCTTGCGATAAGGAGCAGTTTATAATATCTGCCAAAGGCTTGGAGATAGAGTCCGGAACCGATAAGAGTAGTTATGTTGGGATGTGGTCGGATGGGTGGGTAGAAGGTTTCATTCTCTTTAGTAAGGACTCGATCTCCAAGCAGGACATAGGTTCAAAGGATTCGAGGTTAGCTCCAGCGTATAATGAGGTGGCAAAAGGGATAGGAGATAAAGTCGAGCTGGGGGGGGAGGAGTGTTAGAAGGTTGGAGATTTTTTTCTGAAAGAAGGTTGCGAGTTCGTTGGCCTTAGTTTGTGCTTGGTTGTCAGGAATGGCTGGGGTGGTAAGTTTCGTGAGCTCAGATACATAGGAAAACAGAGTCTTGGCATCGAATTGGAGGTCATGGATTCTGCGGGTGTAAAAGTCTCTTTTTGTTCATAAGATGGAGCTCCTGTAGCAGTGGAGGGAGAATTTGTAGGCAGCCAAGGTGATGGGGCATGGGGCCTTGCACCATTTGCATTCCTTGTGTCTGAGGTCTTGCTTAAGCGTCTGAAGTTCAGGGGAGAACCAAGGTTGTTTTCTTTTCAGGGCTGGGTTGATTTTTTTTGACTGATGGGGGGCATAATTTGTTGGCTATCGATTCTGTGATATTGTGCCAGGAGAGGAGGGCTGAGTTAGGGTTTGAAACATCAAGGTTAAGAAGTTCTTTGGATAGGTGTTCGCTGAGGACATCTGGGGCGCACGGTCTCCTAAAGTGGATGGTAGATTGGGGGAGGGGAGAGGTCGGACTTTCTTTCACCGTGAGGGTGGTGGATATCAACGAGTGGTCTGACCAGGGGTCTGGGTATGCAGTCGGGAGAGATAGTGTGCGTGAGGCCAGAGTTTATAAAAATAAGGTCTAGGGTATGGCCAGCTTTATGGGTGGGCTTGTTAACAATTTGTTTGAAGCCCATGGCCATGAGGGAGGTGAGACAGGCTTCACAGTTGGAGGAGTGCGGAATTGAGTTGATGTGGAGGTTGAAATCCTCCAAGATCATAGCTGGGGAGTCCATGTTTATGTATTTTATTTTATTTATTTATTTATTTAAAGTTTTTGTATACCGACATTCATTTAGAAAACATCACATCGGTTTCCATAGAACAAAAAGTGGCCAACAGGGCTTTACATAGAAACTGAATAAGATAACTAGAGAGGGGGGGGGGAAGGGGGGAAGGGCTTTACAATGAAAATGTTAAAAGAACTGGGAGGGGGGGGGGCTAGAGGGATAAGGGAAACCAAGGTTATGCTGTACAAGTAATTCAAGGCAAAAACATAATTAAATGCAAATATAGCTTATGTACAATAATAATACACTGGGGGGAGAGAGTTAAGAAAGGGGGTTTAAGACAGGACCTGAACGGCGAGGGGAGGGTAGGGTATTCTATGCTGTGCTATGGATTCTATGAGGGGGGAGGCATCTGTGTCTAGTAGCCTTGGGGGGGGGGGGGGGGAGTGGTGGTGGCGGCATATATGAGCAGAATTTGAAGCTGATTGGATTTGAAGAGGCCTATTTCTAGTTTGGAAGCCATCTTGGCAGGCTGTAGAATTAGCCTAAGCTCTTTTTTGGTGGCTAGAAGAAGGCCGCCTCCTCTTTTTTTTTTGTCTAGGAAGTGAGTAAATATCATATAGATGTTTTGGTAGTTGATTTATCAGGGCTATGTCCGAGTGTTTGAGCCATGTTTCCATGATTTATTTATTTATTTGCAGATTTTATATACCGACATTTGTTTAGTAACTTCACATCAGTTCACAGAGAACGTAAAATTGCAACCGTGCTAAAGAATATAGGGTTAGCAACGGAGCATTACAATTGACACATTAACGGAGCAATACAGTTAATACATTAACTAGGGGAAGAAAAGAGCATAAATATATGAAAATAACTGAGCGTAAACGGGTTTAAATAAGATAAGATAAACAAAAGGGATACAAATTACAACGTGATGCAACTTAATTAAATAATGCAATATCATGGATCTTAAATACAAATTTGAAAATAGTTGCTAGAACAAATGGACAGTGGCTGTTAGATCATTGCTAGGCCGTGAATAACTGGGGGTAGGGTTGAGATCTTATGTGAATTTTAATGTGGAAGAAGTGGGAGTGCATGTGATGTGAAAATGTTTAAATTAGGTATATGCTTGTAGGAATAGCCATGTTTTGAGTTTTTGCTTGAATTTTATTGGGCAGGTTTCTCGACGCAATTCTGGTGTCATGTTGTTCCAACAGATAGGCTCAGCTATGGTAATCGCACGTTTCTTAGTTGACTCAAGAGTGAATGTTTTATGAGAGGGGGTGTGTAGGGTTGCAGCATGTTGTGTTCTAGCGGGTCTAGAGTGCTTGTGATAGCACAGATGTCTGGCTTTGAGTCTAGAAGATAATCATTGAGGATGTGAGTTTTCTTTGTGAGTGACAGTGTGTTGAAGAGTGTCAGTGAGAAAAGAGTGAGTCCCAAGAGTTGAGTAAAGGGGGAAGTCATGATGGGAATGAGGGTTCTAGTTGAGTGGGTCGGGGATTGCGAGGGTGATTTTTTAGGAGTGAGGTGACGGTGACTAGGATGGGGATTGAGTAGGCTTGCCTCGAAAGCATGAACTTGTAATCTATAGAAAGGGAGCTGGTCAACTATGTCAACAGACATTGCTCTGAGTGAGGAAGAATCAGCTCCTTGGATTGAGAAAGAGGAATCATGTTGCAAGTCCATAGTTCCTATTTGATCTCTGCTTTTCCTTTCATGCCTTCACAACTATGGATCCTCTGTGCTTGAATTCTGTCACTGTTTTCACTTCCACCAACCAACATCTGCCACCCTTTCTATGAAGAAATATTTTCTAAGTAGTTTTCTTATGGACTCTGGATGTCTTAATTCACAATCTAAATGGTAATTTACTTGGGATTACTTAGACTTGATGGGATAATTTGCATGACTGGAATATTGACTAGAAAGGTATAGATTGTTCAAGAAAGATAAGCAAGGAAGAAAGGGAAGAGGAGCCAGACAATAATGAGAGAAAATGTCTTGGAAGGCTCTGGGTAAAATTAAAGGAGAAAAGAAGAACAGTATGGTAGCCAGGGTCAATTATAGGCCACAGTCCAAGAAGAGAAGGTGGAGGCTGAGGCTTTTTTCTGAACAGTTTATAGAAGTATCCAAGACACCTGGGGATCTTCAACTATTCACACTGGTGGGAAAACAGTACAGTAAGACCCAGACTGTCTGAATCTTTTTTGAAATGTTTCAAGGACCAGTTTTTAGTACAAAAGATGGAGAAACCTATTGGAAGGGAGGCTCTTCTAGACACGATCCTCACTAATAGGGAGACATTGATTGAGAATCTAAAGGTAGAAGGCAATTTGAATTAAAACATTCATGGAATGATGAGCATTTGTGTAAGGGAAGAAAGGTACATTTCAAAATAAATGTTGACTTTAACAAACTTAGGGAAAGGGTAGGTAAAAGACCATGAAAAGGAAGTCTAAGGGAAGAAGTAGTTCAGAAGATCTGGCTGTTCCTAAAAGAGACAATTCAAAGGACACTAGAGAGAATTATTCCATAGGCACAGGAAGGTTAGGAAATGTAATAAATTAACATACTGGGTACATTTTTCAACTGCACCATTTAATTTTTTTCTATTTTCCTCATTTTATCATAGTCTCCTTTTAGAAAGTTAAATGCTACAGCAATACTTTTCTTAATGTCCTCCCTCCAGTTAACTCAAATTTGATCACATTAGGATCACTATTGCCAAGTGGCCCAACTACCATTACCTCTTGCACTGAATCATGTGCTCCACTAAGGATTACATAGATCCCTGGAGAAGAGGTGCAGGGGAGATATGATACAGACCTTCAGATATCTGAAAGGTTTTAATGATGCACAATTGACAAACCTCTGTTGGAAAGAAATCAGTAGAACTAGTGGTCACAAAATGAAACTCCAGGGAGGACAACTCAGAACCCATGTCAGGAAATATTTCTTCATGGAGAGGGTGGTGGATACCTGGAATGCCCTTCCGGAGGAGGTGGTGAAGAGAAAAACAGTGAAAGATTTCAAAGGAGTATGGGATAAACATAGTGTATCCCTAAAGACTAGAGGATGGAAATGAGGAAAAGAGGGCATGGAGGTAACTTGCTGGTATGGCAGTTACTATCCTTAACCAATAAGCCTTATACTTGTGATACAATGCCAACATTGCGCTCTGCTTCAATGACAAAATGTAATGGGGAATTGGACTCAGACAGCAACCAACAAGGGCCCTGTCTTTGATGGTTTGGGAAACGAAGTATGGAGGTAACTTTTATGGCATGGCAGATGCCACCCCCTGATGCTACCATTATAGGGGAGACCTGTATAACACAGCTGATGCTACCATAAGTTTGCTGGGCAGACTGGATGGACCATTTGGTCCTTTTCTGCCATCATTTCTATGTATGTTTAAAATAGCTCCCCCTCTTGTCAGCTTCTTCACTAGCTGCTCCAAGAAGCAGTCATTTATTTCATCTAGAAATTTTACCTTCCTAGCATGTACTGATGTGACATTTATCAAGTCAGAATTGGGGGTAATTGAAATATAACCCAATATGGTAATTGAAATCTCCCATTATTATTGTGTTGCTAGCATTTTTTAGCTTCCCTAATTTATTTATTTATTTTAATTCTGCTTAGCATCTTTTTATTGTTAGTATTCCATTATCTGCCTGTTCTTTTTGGCCAAATGGATGGTAATATATACCCACTACTATACTCTTCCCCTAACACATATGGAGCCCGATATTCAAAGCTACTTTGCTGGATAAGTAGTTACTTATTCGATCAGTGCCAGACCCTGGGGGGCAAGATGGTGCCCTGAGCGGAGCCATATGAGTGAGCTGCTAAGCTTTTTGAGAGATATCACGGCGTTTTTCTTTCCTGAAACTGCAAAAAGTAGCTGAAGTTACTTTGAACAATGCCTGTGAAACGGAAGGGGAAAATAAGAGTTTTCCCCTCTATATCAACGCAAATAACAGAGCAGACACCGATTACTACCTTTACAACTCCGGGAGCAGTGACAAGTGGGGGGAGTAGCCTCGCTGCGGTGCCGAGAGGAGGAGACCCGACCCTGCCTGAGGCAGAGGTATCCCTCAGCCCCCCCCCCCCCCGAAATCAGACCATCGGCTAGAGGACCTACAAGGGACGCTGAATGATGATGTCAGCATCTCAAGAAGGCAGGGAGGAGGCAGCGAGGCAGTCACTCAGCTAGAGCCGACGAGGGAACTCCTTGGAGAAACTTCAGAGACTTCTGGCCGAATGGAGGCCGAGGCACCAGCCACCGGAATTCCATCCTTACAGGGTGAGCAAATATCAGCCCCTATTAGACCAGCAGTGGTCACGATGGAGACTTTATGGGATCTTACAGCTAGTCTTTCAGTTGCTATAAGATCTAGCAATCAGAAAATGGAACAATTAGCTTCTTCCTTCAACAACAACGACGCTTCCAACATCGGTTGGGGAGCCCATGTAAACAAGCTACAAACTCAAGGATTCTGGTCACTAGAGGAAGCCAAACACCAGATAAATTTCCTGGCGCTGCGAGCAATCCGCTATGCTCTCAGGACCTTTCAAGATTGCCTATCGAACCACGCAATCTTAATTCAAACAGACAACCAGGTGGCCATGTGGTACATAAACAAGCAGGGAGGCACAGGCTCCTTCCTTCTGTGTCAGGAAGCTGCGCAGATTTGGGCGGAAGCCCTCTCCCGCTCCATGTACCTCAGAGCCACCTACCTCCTGGGAGTAGACAATGTATTGGCAGACCAGCTGAGCCGTGTCTTCCAACCACACGAGTGGTCACTCAATCCTTTGGTAGCGACCTCTCTTTCACAAGTGGGGTTATCCCCACATTGACCTCTTTGCGTCCCCTCAGAACCACAAAGTGGACAATTACTGCTCTCTCATTCGGAGCCAGCACTCTCGGCCGAGGGATGCGTTCTCCCTCACGTGGACAACCGGTCTGCTCTATGCATTCCCTCCACTTCCTCTTCTGTCGAGGACTCTCGTGAAGCTGCGTCAGGACAGGGGAACTATGATCCTGATAGCACCGCACTGGCCACGCCAAGTGTGGTTTCTCATTCTCCAGGATCTCTCCATCCGCAGCCACATTCCTCTGGGACAGGACCCGCATCTGCTCACTCAAAACGACGGATGCCTCCTCCATCCCAACCTCCAAGCCTTGTCCCTGATGGCATGGATGTTGAAAGGTTAGTCCTTCAGCCATTTAACCTTTCGGATTCAGTTTCTCGTGTCCTGATCGCTTCACGAAAGCCTTCCACAAGAAAATCTTATTCCTACAAATGGAAAAGGTATACATCATGGTGCACTTCTCAGTCCCTTGATCCCCTTTCCTGTCCAATCTCTAAATTCTTGGACTATCTCTGGCATCTATCAGAATCAGGTCTAAAAACCTCTTCCATTAGAATGCATGTCAGTGCGGTAGCCGCCTTCCATAAAGGTATCGGGGGTGTCCCTATTTCAGTACAACCCCTTGTAACACGCTTTCTTAAAGGCTTGCTCCATTTGAAGCCACCTTTACGTCCTCCGGCCCCATCTTGGGACCTTAATCTGGTTCTTGGTCGCCTTATGAAACCACCTTTCGAACCTCTGCACTCCTGTGACCTAAAATATCTCACATGGAAAGTGTTATTCCTTTTGGCTATCACTTCAGCTCGCAGGGTTAGTGAATTACAGGCCCTAGTTACCTATCCGCCTTACACTAAACTCCTGCAGGACCGGGCGGTACTCCGCATTCACCCTAAATTTTTACTTAAGGTAGTTTCGGAGTTTCACATCAATCAATCCATCATACTACCTATTTTTTTCCCAGGCCCCACTCCAACTCCGGGGAACAGACTCTGCATACCCTTGACTGTAAACGAGCTCTAGCTTTTTATCTAGACCGTACAGTTTCTCACAGGAAGAGCACTCAATTATTCGTCTCTTTCCATCCTAACAAGTTAGGACAACCTGTGGGTAAGCAGGATCTCTCCTCCTGGTTGGCGGACTGCATTTCTTTTTGCTATCAGCAAGCTGGCATTCCTTTCCAAGACCGTGTCAAAGCACACTCTGTGAGGGCCATGGTGACTTCAGTAGCACACCTTCAATCGGTGCTGCTTCCTGACATCTGCAAGGCTGCAACCTGGAGTTCCCTCCATACATTTGCAGCCCACTATTGTTTGGACAAAGCTGGAAGACAGGATTCCATCTTCGGCCAATCTGTCTTGCGTAACCTTTTTCCAGCTTGATGTACCAACACCCTTCCACCTCCCGATAGGGTGCGGATGCCCTTTACCAAATTCCACCCCAGTTGTTGTGCCTGTTGCACGCCGTTGGGTACATTTGGTGCAAGTCAGGACATCCTCAGCTCGGTACTCACCCATTTGTGAGGACAACCATCCTGCTTGTCCTGTGAGAAAGCAAATGTTGCTTACCTGATGTAACAGGTGTTCTCACAGGACAGCAGGATGTTAGTCCTCACGAAACCCGCCCGCCACCCCGCGGTGTTGGGTTCGTTTTTATTTTATTTTTTCGGCACTGCCTGTAGCTTTGAAACAAAACTGAAGGGAGACCCCTGCTGGCTGCAGGGTTAGTGCCGTGCTGGGCATGCCCAGTAGGGGCCAGTCAAAGTTCCTGAAACTTTGACAGAAGTTTTCCGTGGTTGGGCTCCATCCTCGATGTCACCCATTTGTGAGGACTAACATCCTGCTGTCCTGTGAGAACACCTGTTACATCAGGTAAGCAACATTTGCTTATTGCATTAATACTTAATCAAGGTTTTCTTTTGAATAAATACTTTATTTGTATTGTTAAAATAAAAAATTTAAAAAAAAAGTAGTGACTTATTCGACTTAGTGGAAGCCGCTGAATATTCGGCTATGTTCAGTGGTCACCACATAGCTGAATAAGTCACTTATCCAGCTAAGTAGATAGCAGTCAAGGGTGGGCAATGGGCATAACTTGGTGGCTCTACTTATCCAGCTATGTTAACCGGCTAACTTAGCAGGATAAGTGCCGATATTCAGACTTATCCAGTTAAGTTAACCAGATAAGTTAGCCCTACCATAGAACAGATTTAACTTAGCATAGCCATGCTGCTCAATATCACATGTAAGTTAGCTGAATAAGTTTTATCAGGCTAACATACTTAGCTGGTTTCTTTTCAATATTATTCTCTCTAATTCTCCCATGCTAATTTTTAGACTTCTGGTATTTGCATACAAACATTTCAAGGTATGATTTTTATTTGTATTTACAAATTTCCTAGCAGTTAACAGGGATAATTTGGAATCTTTTAAAACAATCTGTGCTTTACTTAAGAGGCACCTGGGCTACTTTTGCCTTTATTGGAATCTCTCTCTTGAAATGCTCTAACTTCCCTTTTTTGTTAGTATCGTTCGCAGGTCCCTCTGAACCATGTGCTGCTGAGCAACTGTTGGCTTTCCCCCATGTTCTAGTTTAAAAGCTGCTCTATCTCCTTTTCAAACATTCACACCAGCAGCCTGGTTCCATCCTGGTTAAGGCAGAGACTATCTTTTTGTAATAGGCTCTTTCCCAAAAAATGTTGCCTAGTTCCTGTTAGTCGGCCAGCCGCCTCGCCGGCAACCGGCTGCCTCGCCGGGGTGGACCCCGGCTGTCTGATGATGCGGGGGGGTGTCCTGGTGCTGCGCTCCTCTTTGCGGCCTGCCTGCCGTCAGTGGGCCTGTAGCGCGGCAGAGATACCGCCGTCATAGGCTCTTCACATCCACTCCCCCTAGGCACGCACGCTCTCCTCTTTCATTCATTTAAAGGGCCCACGGCAGGCTAAGGCTGCCGGCCCTCTCCTATGATGTCACCAGCCTGGGACTATTTAAGGCGAACTCTGACAGTCAGAGCTCGCCTTGGCAACAGGTCTCCACGTTTGATCGTGTGCTCGTTGTCTTCGTTCCTGGTTCCTGTTCCTGACTCGTACCTTGGTCCCTTCCTCGTCTTGCTGGACTGATCTTTGTCTTTGACCCATGCTGCATTGGACCATGCTCAGGATTGCTTCTCTGGCTTTGACCCTTGCTACGTTGGACCATGCTGTGGACTGACCCTCTGGCTTTGATCCTTGCTATGTTGGACCACGCTCTGGATTGTTTCTCTGGCTTTGACCCTTGCTACGTTGGACCATGCTCTGGACTGACCCTCTGGCTTTGAGCCTTGTTCCGTCTGACCCAGTACCTCGCCTAGTTTGGCCGCCTGCCCTGACACCTGCCTGCTTCATTACACCTTCAGTATCTCTCTGGACTTGGCCTTTCAGGCTCTGGCCTTCTACTACCTGTCTCTGCCCTGTTCCTTTTGGCGTCCGGGTCTCTGGATCCTTGCCTTGTCCAGACCTGCCTTGGTCCCTTGATACTTTCGCTGGTTCCTGGCTACTATCCACCTCTCTACTGGGAGTCGTCACATGGAGGCCCACCTAAGACCAGCCAGCCCCAGCACCCAAGGGCTCAACCTGCGGGGAACAAGAGCTGGTATTGGTGAAGCTCCAGTCGGCCTTCGTCTCCTAGCCAGCTCTGCCTCCCGATGGTGGGGACCCGTGGGGCTTGCTCTACGGGTAGCATCAACCCCACCTTGGGCCAAGGGTCTACCTCCAGCATAACAGTTCCTAACAAATCTAAAGCCCTCTTCCTCACACCATCATGTCACACACACATTGAGACTCCAGAGGTCTGCCTGCCACTGGGGTCCTGCATGTGGAACAAGGAGCTTTCTGAGAATGCTATCCTGGAGATTCTGGATTTCAACTTCCTACCTAAAAGCCCACACCTTCCTATGTTGTTGGTACCCACATGTACCATGACAGCTGGCTCCTCTCCAGCACAGTCTAAAATCCTATCTAGGTGATGTGTAAGGTCTGCCACCTTCGCACCAGGCAGGGAAGTTACCAAGCAATCCTCATAGCCATCAGCCATCCAACTATCTACATTCCTAATGATCGAATTATCAACTACGATGGCCCTCCTAGCTCTTCCTGTTGAGCTGATGGACCCTTGAACTGAGGTGGAGTTGATGCTACCTGTGGAAAAAAGTCCCACAGATCCCCACTGTCGGTAAGCGAGGTGGTGGAAAACAGAGGTTCAGCCTGAGCTTCACCACTACTAGCCCACGTTCTCTTAAGTTGAGCCCTTGGGTGCTGGGACCAGCTGAACTTAGGTGGGGCCTCTGCAGTAATAGAAGACTGGGTGAAGAAATGAAGCCAGAGTACAGGCCATAGGCAGGAGCAGGCAGCAGCTCAAGGTCGTAGGTCAGACAAAGGTTGAGGCAGGCGGCATAGCTCGTGGTCAAGCTCCAGGCAAGGATCATGCAGGAGGTGTAGCTCGTGGTCAAGGTCCAGTCCGACGTCAAAGCCAAAATCAGTCCGAGGAATGAAGTAGGAGGACAAGGAACACAGGAAGCAGGAACGCTGGAATGCAGGAACTCAGGAATGCAAGAATTCAGGAACACAGGAATACAGGAATTGCAGGAATGGCAATCCACTACTCTGAGTGAGGAAACCTATTGCCAAGGCACTGAAGGGGTGTCCAGGAAGTCCTTATATACTGTAGAGCCAATGATGTCAGCAAGGAGGGCCATGGAGCATTTCCTGCCATGAGCCCTTTAAATCTGGAGGAGGGGCGCATGTGCGTGCCTAGGGAGTCCCATTGTAGGAGCGGAGTCGGCGGCGGCAGGAGCGGTGCTGCTTGCGGCATTCACGCCTTGTAGAGATGGTGACGGCACCCTAAGTGCAGCAATAGTTAGGGCTACTCAGGAGGAGTGGTATAGTGGCGGTGACCACCCTGCCACTATGAGGGAGCCCGGGGCAGGCTTCACCGCGGAGGCGCAGCGTCGGGTGAGTGAGGCCGGCCACGGTGATCCTTGGCCAGCAAGTCTAACAGTACCCCCCCTCCTCTACCCCCTCCTGAGGTTTTTGGCTTCCTGGGATAGGATATGTAGAATTGCTTGATGAGATTTTTATCCAAGATTTTGGCAGCAGGCTCCCAGGTGTTCATATCTGGGCCATATTCTTCCCAGGACAGGAGGTACTCCCATTTCCTTCCACGTCTCCTTACATCCAGGACCTCTTGTACTTGATACGTGATATCTGACTCCAAAGCAATCTCCTGTGGCTGAGGCAACTTCCGAGAGGGCCAAGAGAATAAATATCAAAGGCTTGAGGAGGGAGACATGGAAGACGTCATGAACCCCCAAAGAACTAGGTAGGCGTAGCTGGTAGGTCATGGGCCCAATCTGTTTGATGATGGGAAAAGGCCTAATGTATCTGGGTGCTAGGTGCATAGTTGGTGGCCTAAGCTGGATATGGCGAGTACTGAGCCAGACTTTGTCTCCAGGTCTAAATTGGGGTGTAGTTCTCCAATGGGCATCCGCTGACTCCTTGGACTGATTAGCTGCCTTTTGTAACATCTCCGACATGTAAATCCATAGCTGTTAAATGAACCGCCGGAGATGAAATGTTGAGAGGAATTGGTAATGGAGGTAGGGGCTACCTACCATACATGATTTGGGACTGTGATGATCCAGTAGAGGTGCAGAAATGAGAGTTATGTGAGAACTCCACCCAGGGTAAAAAGCTGGCCCAATTATCCTGCTAGTCATTGGCATAGGCCCTGAGGAAGGTTTTTAGGAGCTGTTGGTTCACTCATACTGAATGTTGTTGGCCTGCGGATGGTATGCAGTTGTAAAGTCCAGTGTTATATTTAATTTTTTACACAGAGATCGCCAAAAGTGGACTGTGAACTGTGAGCCTCTGTAAGAGACCACATGCTGGGACAACCCATCAAGGTGGAACTCATGCTGAGAGAAGAGTCGGGCGAGCTCAGTAGCCATAGGAAGGCCCAGTAATGGGACAAAATGGTCCATTTTACAGAAGCATTTGATCACAACCTAAATAACAGAGTTGCCATTTGAAAGAGGGAGGTCCACCACAAAATTGGTGGACAAGTGGGTCCAGGGTTCCTTGGCTGCTGGCAATGACTGTAACAACCCCCAGGGTCAACCAGCCAATGGTTTCTGCTGTGCCTAGGTGGGACAAGAGTCCAAATAAGCTTGGACATCGCGCTGCATTTAGGGCCACCATTAGTAGCATTGGAGAAGAGTGAGAGTCCGAGCCCAACCAGGGTGTCCTGCCACACAGGAGTCATGGGACAATTCCAAAACCTTTTCACTGAGCCTGTGGGTTATAACTGTTTTCTCGGAGGAACAGTCAAGGAAGCAGACAAGAGGATTCGTGCTGGATCTAAGATCTTCTGGAAGATCTTAGTGCGTCAGCCAGAGCATTCTTGGTCGCCGGACAATACCTCAAGTCGAAATTGAAGCGGGTGAAGAAGAAGGACCAGCGGGCCTGCCGGGCATTCAAACGTTGGGTGTGTTGAAGGTGTTCAAGGTTCTTATGATCGATGTAGATCGTAAACCGATGTTCAGCATCCTCCAGCCAGTGGCGCCATTCCTCAAGGGCTAGCTTGATAGCGAGGAGTTCTCTATCGCCTATTCCGTAATTACGTTCAGCAGAAAAGAACTTCCATGAAAGAAGGAACACTGGTGCAGGGTGCCCTTATGAGAGTACTGACTTAAGATGGCCCCAAACCCCACCAAGAATGCATGCACCTCTAGGATGAAGGGGTGATTAGGATCTGGATGGTGCAAGCAGGGTTCCTAAGGAAACACTTTCTTCAATGCTTGGAAGGCTGACACAGCCTCAGGGGCCCAAGTCTTAACATTGGTTCCCTTATGTGTGAGGGCTGTAAGGGAGTAGCAATCAAGGATTAATTAGCGATGAAATGTTGGTAATAATTGGCGAATCCCAAGAACCTTTGTAGAGCCCGTAGTCCGGTTGCCTGGGGCCAGTCATGAGTGCTTTTGATTTTGCTCGGATCCATGGAGAAACCATGACTGTAAACAATTACCCTAAAAAGGGAAGGCTCTCTTTTTCAAATAGGCATTTGCCCAATTTGACATGTAGGTGATGCTCCCAAAGGCATTACAGAACTTGGCGGATGTCACAACGGTGAGACGGAAGGTCTTTGGAAAATATAAGGATATCATCCAGGTACACCATGACACTGGTATAAAGAAGATCTCAGACGATCTCATTTATAATCTTTTGGAAGACCACCGGGGCGTTACACAACCTGAAGGGCATGACAAATTATTCGTAATGCCCATCTCTTGTGTTGAAGGTGGTCTTCCATTCGTCATTAGGCCAAATACAAACCAGGTTATAGGCCCCTCATAAATCCAATTTGATGAAGACCTTAGCTCCTTGCAGGCGGTCAAATAATTCCGCAATCAGTGGCAGCAGATAATGATCCTTCTTGGTCATAGTGTTGAGGCCCTGGTAATCGATACAGGGATGTAGTGTCCCATCTTTCTGGGTCACGAAGAAGAATGCTGCTCCGACAGAAGAAGTGGATGGTCAGATGAATCCCTTTTCAAAGTTCTCCTGTAGTCTGAAATAGCCTTTGTCTGCGGAATGAATAGCGGGTATACTGTAACACACGGAGGTGTGGTGCCCGGAAGCAGCTCGATGGCACAGTCAAAGTCCCAGTGGGGTGGTAGAATCTCTATTCTCTTCTTAGAGAAGATGTCAGAAAAGTTGACATAAGGTGCAGGAACCCCAAGTTCTGAGGACATTAGTGGGAGTTGAGGAGAAGCCATAATCCTCTTTAGGCAGGACTGGTGACAGTGAGGACCCCACTTTGAGAGTTGTAGAGAAGCCCAGTCAAATTGCGGAGAATGGAGTTGTAGCCAAGATAGTCCTAAGACTATAGGGTGAATGGACTTGTCGATCACGTGGAATTCAATTTCCTCCACATGTAATAATCCTTTACACATAATGACAGGAACTGTGGTCAAGGTAATCCTCCTGGGCAAAGGGTCACCTTGGATGGAAGAGATGATGAGTGGTAATTACTTAGGAATAGTTGGGATGTGCAGGTAGTCCACCAGGGCCTTCATGAGAAAATTCCCTCCTGCCCCCGAGTCCACGAGGGCTAAGACTGGGAAGGTGCGATGGGCCAAAGTGATGGTCGCAGGAAGAGTTAGTTGAGGGGCTGGAGTAGAGAAGCCTAGAGTCAAGCCCTCATTACACCCTAGGCTGGGAAGTTTCCCAAATGGACAGGGCATTGCGAGAGTCTGTGTCCTGCTGCACTGCAGTACATGCATAGACCTGTCTGTTGCCTCCGTAGGTGCTCTTCAGGAGTAAGGTGGACGTGGCCCAATTGCATGGGTTCATTGGTCGAGCTGGCGGATGGAGACCCTGAGGTGGAAGCTGGGACAGGTGTGGGTGAATGAGGCCTCGTCGTGGCAGATCTATGGTGGGGTCTGGAATTCCCAGGCACGCTCCTGGAGATGATGATCAATCACTCTGGCCAGGTTGATGAGGTCTTCTAAGGACTCCGGAAGGTCACGAGCTGTTAGTTCATCTTTGATATGGACTGAAAGTCCCTCCAAAAAAATGGGGTGTAAGCAGTCCTCCCACCAGCCGAGCTCTGTGTCTAGGGTGCAGAATTCTATAGCATAGTCGGTCAGAGAATGATTCCCCTGACAAAGATGCAGGACATCCGCACAAGAAGCTGCCAGTTGACCAGGGTCATCAAAGACCCTTTTGAAGGAGGAGATGAAGTGAGATAGCTCCTGCAGGAGTGGGTCAGAACGCCTCCAGAGCAGAGAAGCCCAAATCAGGGCCTTGCCATCAAGGCGAGAGAGAATAAAGGTGACCTTGGTATTGTCATCTGGAAATAGAGCCTACTGGAAAGAAAAGTGCATTGTACTGTGTACAATTCTGGTTGCCACATCTCAAAAAAGATATAGTTGCAATGGAGAAGGTACAGAGAAGGGCAACCAAAATGATAAAGGAGATGGAACAGCTCTCCTATGAGGAAAGACTAAAGAGGTTAGAGCTGTTCAGCTTGGAGAAGAGATGGCTGAGGGGGGATATGATAGAGGTGTTTAAAATCATGAGAGGTCTAGAATGGGTAAATGTGAATCGGTTATTTACTCTTTCGGATAACAGAAGGACTAGGGGGCACTCCATGAAGTTAGTATGTAGCACATTTAAAACTAATTGGAGAAAATTATTTTTCACTCAATGCACAATTAAACTCTGGAATTTGTTGCCAGGGGATGTGGTTAGTGCAGTTAGTGTAGCTGGATTTAAAAAAGGTTTGGATAAGTTCTTGGAGGAGAAGTCCATTAACTGCTATTAATCAAGTTGACTTAGAGAATAGCCACTGCTATTACTGGCATTAGTAGTATGGGACATACTTAATTTTTGGTACTTACCAAGTACTTGTTGCCTAGATTGGCCACTGTTGGAAACAGGATGCTGGACTTGATGGACCCTTGGTCTGACCCAATATGGCAATTTCTTATATTCGTATGTTCTTATAAACCCCCGACACTGTTTTGGATCTCTGCCATATTGCAGGGGTACTGGCAAAGGCACTGAAGGATGTGGAGGTGTTGCTGGAGTCAATGGGATTGCTGCAGGAGGTGATGGAGCGGCCTGGATTGCCATAGCGTCCAGCTGGGCATTGAGGCGATCAATGTAGACCACCAGAGTCTTTAGGAAGCGCTGCTGCTCCTGAATCTTATGTGTGAGTCCTGCAATGGCTTGAAGAGCAGAAGCCTCCGCTGAGTCCATGGCCTTGGCAATCTGTTGAGCTGGTGGACCCTTGGATTGAGGGGGAGTTGACGCTAGTGATGTCATGCGGTGGGGACGCCCCCGAGGTTCCTGCCATGACGCACGTAAAGGACGGGGCTGCGCGTACGTGCCCTAGGTGACTCCTGGAGAAAGATGGCGAATGTAATCGCCCATGCCGGGCCGGGGACGCCGGAGGGTACGGTGAGGAGAAGCGGAGGCAGCCAAATCAAGGGAAAAAATTGGAAAGCTATGTCTACTAATTCTCATAGCTTGGGCAATAAAATCCCACACCTGCAGGCCCTAATGGTGAAGGCGGACGTGGACATTGTTGCTGTTGCGGAGGCTTGGTTTACGGATTCTCATGATTGGGATACGGACATATAGGGCTATAACTTGTTAAAGAAGGACAGAGAAGACAGAAAAGGGGGAGGAGTAGCTCTTTACGTCAAAAACAATATCCAAGTAACTGAACTGCAAGGAAGGTGGGGTAGAGAAGAAGCATTATGGGCTGTCCTAAAAAAAAGACTGTTAGGCGCCCTGGCCGTAGACTCGTGCGCCTGGTCCCCCTCACCTCGGGGGCCAGAAGGCTCGCTCCGGCCCCGTCCGCGGCTGGCCTCCATCCCCGACGCTGGCCGCGGCGGGCATGGCCTGCTTCTGCCTTCCCCTTGCCTTCCGACATCATCGCCACTGTCCAGGGTCTTCCCAGGCGCATATGCGCATCATTTCCCCCCATTTAAAGGGCCAGTGCTAAGGAAGTCCTCGCGGTCCAGAATTATGACATAAGGCAAGGCAGGTATTAGAGATGTGAATCGTGTCCTCGATCGTCTTAACGATCGATTTCGGCTGGGAGGGGGAGGGAATCGTATTGTTGCCGTTTGGGGGGGTAAAATATCATGAAAAATCGAAAAAACGTAAAATCGCAAAACCGGCACATTAAAACCCCCTAAAACCCACCCCCGACCCTTTAAATTAAATCCCCCACCCTCCCGAACCCCCACCCCCCAAATGACTTAAATAACCTGCGGGTCCAGTGGCGGTCCGGAACGGCAGCGGTCCGGAACGGGCTCCTGCTACTGAATCTTGTTGTCTTCAGCCGGCGCCATTTTCCAAAATGGCGCCGAAAAATGGCGGCGGCCATAGACGAACACGATTGGACGGCAGGAGGTCCTTCCGGACCCCCGCTGGACTTTTGGCAAGTCTTGTGGGGGTCAGGAGGCCCCCCCCAAGCTGGCCAAAAGTTCCTGGAGGTCCAGCGGGGGTCAGGGAGCGATTTCCCGCCGCGAATCGTTTTCGTACGGAAAATGGCGCCGGCAGGAGATCGACTGCAGGAGGTCGTTCAGCGAGGGTTCCGGCGCCTCGCTGAACGACCTCCTGCAGTCGATCTCCTGCCGGCGCCATTTTCCGTACGAAAACGATTCGCGGCGGGAAATCGCTCCCTGACCCCCGCTGGACCTCCAGGAACTTTTGGCCAGCTTGGGGGGGGCCTCCTGACCCCCACAAGACTTGCCAAAAGTCCAGCGGGGGTCCGGAAGGACCTCCTGCCGTCCAATCGTGTTCGTCTATGGCCGCCGCCATTTTTCGGCGCCATTTTGGAAAATGGCGCCGGCTGAAGACAACAAGATTCAGTAGCAGGAGCCCGTTCCGGACCGCCGCTGGACCCGCAGGTTATTTAAGTCATTTGGGGGGGGGTTCGGGAGGGTGGGGGATTTAATTTAAAGGGTCGGGGGTGGGGTTTTAGGGGGTTTTAGTGTGCCGGCTCACGATTCTAACGATTTATAACGATAAATCGTTAGAATCTCTATTGTATTGTGTTCCATAACGGTTTAATACGATATTAAAATTATCGGACGATAATTTTAATCGTCCTAAAACGATTCACATCCCTAGCAGGTATAAATATCTTGCCTTGCCATCTCTCCCTTGCCTGAGCAATAGGTCCTGCTCCCTTGAGAATGCTAGTTGCTTCGTTCCTGCTCCGCTCCGGTTCCTGTTCTTTGGCCTGTGCACCTGTTCCTACTCCAGTTCCAGCTCCTGCTCCTCTTTGCTCCTCGGTTCCGCCCCTGCTTCCTTCCAGCTCCTCGTTCCCTTGGCTTGCTCTCCTGGTTCCTGACTTGGCTCATCCCTGGATTTCGCTTCATCTGCTGCCTGCCCTGACCACCTGCCTGCCTACCGTTTCTCCATCTTGCCGCTGGCCCTGACCACTGGTACGTCTGACTTTGCTTCTGTCTTCTGCCTTCATTGACTCGTCTTCACCCGGAGACCCGCTCCAAGTTCTGCTTGCCCCGGCACCCAAGAGCTCAACCCGTGGGGAACATGGGTTGATATACTTGAAGGTCCAGTTGGGTCTCCGCTTTGCCTGCATCCACCTCCTGATGACAAGGGCCTATAGGGGCTCCCCCCTATAGGTGGCGCCAACTTTGTCTCAGCTCAGGGGTCCACGCTCCCGTAACAAAGATGATGGTACATCCATTTTTACTGGAGTGGTTTACAGGCCTCTGACTGAAACGGAAGAACTAGACAGAGATCTGGTTGAAGACATCCAAAAGGTGGGAAAGTGAAACATAGAAACATAGAAACATAGAAATGACGGCAGAAGAAGACCAAACGGCCCATCCAGTCTGCCCAGCAAGCTTCACACATTTTTTCTCTCATACTTATCTGTTTCTCTTAGCTCTTGGTTCTATTTCCCTTCCACCCCCACCATTAATGTAGAGAGCAGTGATGGAGCTGCATCCAAGTGAAATATCTAGCTTGATTAGTTAGGGGTAGTAGGGGTAGTAACCGCCGCAATAAGCAAGCTACACCCATGCTTATTTGTTTTACCCAGACTATGTTATACAGCCCTTATTGGTTGTTTTTCTTCTCCCCTGCCGTTGAAGCAGGGAGCTATGCTGGATATGCGTGAAGTATCAGTTTTTTTTTCTCCCCTGCCATTGAAGCAGAGAGCTATGCTGGATATGCGTGAAGTATCAGTTTTTCTTCTCTCCTGCCGTTGAAGCAGAGAGCTATGCTGGTTATGCGTGAAGTATCAGTTTTTCTTCTCCCCTGCCATTGAAGCAGAGAGCAATGCTGGATATGCGTGAAGTATCAGTTTTTCTTCTCCCCTGCCGTTGAAGCAGAGAGCTATGCTGGAAATGCGTGATGTATCAGTCTTCTCCCATGCCGTTGAAGCAGAGAGCCATGCTGGATATGCATCGAAAGTGAAGTATCAGGCACATTTGGTTTGGGGTAGTAACCGCCGTAACAAGCCAGCTACTCCCCGCTTTGTGAGTGCGAATCCTTTTTTCTTCTCCCCTGCCGTTGAAGCTATGCTGGATATGCGTGAAACATCAGTTTTTCTTTTCCCCTGCTGTTGAAGCAGAGAGCTATGCTGGAAATGCGTGATGTATCAGTCTTTCTCCCATGCCGTTGAAGCAGAGAGCCATGCTGGATATGCATCGAAAGTGAAGTATCATGCACATTTGGTTTGGGGTAGTAGCCGCCGTAACAAGCCAGCTACTCCCCGCTTTGTGAGTGCGAACCCTTTTTTCTTCACCCCTGCCGTTGAAGCAGAGAGCTCTGCTGGATGTGTGAAGTATCAGTTTTTCTTCTCCCCTGCCGTTGAAGCAGAGAACTATGCTTTATATGCATTGAAAGTGAAGTATCAGGCTTATTTGGTTTGGGGTAGTAACCGCCGTAACAAGCCAGCTACTCCCCTCTTTGTGAGTGCAAATCCTTTTTTCCACGTTTCTTCTTGCTGTTGAAGCTTAGAGCGATGTTGGAGTCACAGTAAGCATGTATATGTTTATTGAATAAGGGTATTGTCTCCAGGCAGTAGCCATCATTCTGGCGAGTCACCCACTCTTCATTGGCGGCCTCTTGACTTTATGGATCCACAGTGTTTATCCCACGCCTCTTTGAAGTCCTTCACAGTTCTGGTCTTCACCACATCCTCCGGAAGGGCATTCCAGGCATCCACCACCCTCTCCGTGAAGAAATACTTCCTGACATTGGTTCTGAATCTTCCTCCCTGGAGCTTCAAATCGTGACCCCTAGTTCTGCTGATTTTTTTCCTACGGAAAAGGTTTGTTGTTGTCTTTGGATCATTAAAACCTTTCAAGTATCTGAAAGTCTGTATCATATCACCTCTGCTCCTCCTTTCCTCCAGGGTGTACATATTTAGATTCTTCAATCTCTCCTCGTACGTCATCCGATGAAGATCCTCCACCTTCCTGGTCGCCCTTCTCTGTACCGCTTCCATCTTGTCTTTGTCTTTTTGTAGATACGGTCTCCAGAACTGAACATAGTACTCCAGGTGAGGCCTCACCAAGGACCTGTACAAGGGGATAATCACTTCCCTTTTCTTACTCGATATTCCTCTCTCTATGCAGCTCAGCATTCTTCTGGCTTTTGCTATCGCCTTGTCGCATTGTTTCGCAGACTTCATATCATTAGACACTATCACCCCAAGGTCCCTCTCCTGCTCCGTGCACATCAGCCTTTCCCCCCCCCCCCCCCATCAAATACAGTTCATTCGGATTTCCACTCCCTATATGCATGACTTTGCACTTCTTGGCATTGAATCTCAGCTGCCATATCTTCGACCACTCTTCCAGTTTCCTTAAATCCTGTCTCATTCTCTCCACTCCTTCCGGCGTGTCCACTCTGTTGCAGATCTTAGTGTCATCCGCAAAAAGACAAACCTTACCTTCTATCCCGTCCGCAATGTCGCTCACAAAGATATTGAACAGGACCGGTCCCAACACCGATCCTTGCGGTACACCACTTAAAACCGCTCTCTCTTCAGAGAAAGTACCATTTACCATCACACATTGTCTTCTGTCCGTCAACCAATTTGCAATCCAGGTCACTACCTCGTCACTCACTCTGGAGGAGCACTCAACAACTCCTCCAAACGGCCAAGACGTTCTTTGATGCCCATCATCGTGCAGGCCCTCAGTTCAAACCGAGCGACAAGGTGTGGCTGAGTACCCGATTTATCCACCTCAAGCTCCCATCTTCACGTTTCGCACCCAGATACATCGGCCCTTTTCCGGTGCTCCGCTGGTTGGGTTCGGTTACTTACAAGTTCCGGCTTCCACCATCCCTCAAGATCCACAACGTCTTTCATGTATCGTTGTTAAAGCCCTTGGTACTGTCCGGTTTCTCGAAAAAGCTGCCCGAACCACAACCAATATCTTCCAAATCTGATGTAGTGTACCAAGTGTGAGATGTCCTCGATGTATGTAAATGTGGGAGAAAATGGGAGTACCTTCTCTCCTGGGAAGGCTTTGGACCAGAAGAGAATAGTTGGGAACCTGCCACCAATATTCTTGACAAAACTCTTAACAAGCAATTTCATGCTACCCATCCTTTGAAACCGAAACCCCCATCAGGGAGCCTTAGAAGGGAGGTACTGTTATGACCACCGTCTGTGGCCATCCGTGGCAGGCTAAACTCACCACATGTCTTGCCTGGCCCTCCTCCTCCGGGGCTCTCGCAGCGGTGGCCTGTCACCACCGCCGCGTTTCTCCCAACTCTCTGCACTCCAGGTGGCGGCTGGAACGCCGCCGACCAGCGCTCCGATGCTGGGCCTCCCTAGGCGCGTGCACGCGCTACCTGCCTTGCTTTTAAAGGGCCCATGGCGGGAACTCCGGGTTCGTCCCCGCCTGATGACATCATTGACCCGGGATATTTAAGCACCACCTGTGGCCTTCACTAACCAACTTCGCAATGAGTTCCATGGTTCCTTCTGGTGCTTTACTCTTTCCACGAACCGACTGCTCCTATCATTGGACCTCTGCGCTTCTCCTTCCAGGTTTCTCTCTCGGCATTTTCCGCTCCTCAGGCCCTAGCTCAGCGAGACTGGACTTTCTCTCAAGCGCTTCCCGCTCCTCGGGGCCAGGCTCAGTACAACCTTACCTGGATTCTCTCTGCATCTCCCGCTCCGCGGGCCCTGGCTCAGCACAACTGGACTTTCTCTCAAGCACTTCCCGCTCTTCGGGGCCAGGCTCAGTGCAACCTTACCCAGACTCTCTCTGCATCTCCCACTTCGCAGGCCCTGGCTCAGCGCAACCTAACTGGACTCTCTCTCAGCACTTCCCGCTCCTTGGGACAGCCCTCCACGCTGTTACTACAGTTTGTGTCTCTACATCTGGACCTCCTCTCCGCGAGGCCACGCCCATGTGTTCCTGCTCTACTCTCCTCAGAACTGCAGTGGCCTTGCACTCCCAGAGACTCTGTCTCCTCCTCCCTTGAGAGTGCCTCTGCCTTGAACTGTGCCTACCTCTCTGACACTCTCTGCCCTCACCCGCCTACCTTCTCTGGGACCAGCCACACAGGGGCGTTCCTAAGTCCTGCCAGCCCCGGCACCCAAGGGCTCAACCTGCAGGGAACGTGGGTTGGCTCAGGTGAAGTTCCAGCTGCCTCTGTTCCCAGCCAGCCTCACCTCCTGACGGTGGGGACCTATGGTGCCCAACCCTTCAGGTAGCAACTACCCCACCTGGGGCCAAGGGTCCACAATTCCTAACACCAGGTATGGGGAAGAAATCTGATAATTTTATTATGTGTTATTAAATAAAGTTGCGGCCTTTACCTCCATTTAAATTCTTTTGGTATTCATTTGTTCGTGGTGGGCGCATGTGGCATGGCAGGACTTGCGCTAATAACTACTGCCAGTGTCACTGCTAATGCTGGATATATGGAGATTTTGATTTTACTCATTATTTTCCCCCTCATAATTCTTAATCTAGAATAGTTTTTTTACTTTCACCATCTTTGTTTTCTTTGGAAAAGCAAGGCACTATTGGCTATTACTCTATCTCGGATGATCCTCCTATCTCTATGGTTTTACAAATGAGACAACAGATCTCTCTGAATTTTAAATGGCATTTTCCAGCTTTCTTGTTTACTGATGATAATTTTTAAACTTTTTTACAGGAAAAGTGGCAATTATATTTAGATGTCAATAATACTTTAGAAATTGCACCTGATGTAATTTAGCGTCTGCGGGCTGCCCCACAGCTCACCATTCTTACTTCTAGCCTGGCCTAGCACAAGCGGCAGGACGCCGCTACTGATTTGCCCCAGGCTAGCTGCCCTTCTCCGTTGTGGCGAGATGTCACTAATGCCTCTTGCATGGTATTTCTTCCCTTGGCACGCATGTGTGGCTGTCCCCGAGCCTTAAAGTGGCTGCGGCAGGAAAAGCCCTGTGGCCCCTGAAGATGACATCTGATGCTAAGGCCTATAAAAGGCCTCTCTTGACTCTGCTCCAGTGCCTCGGCAATAGATCACTAATGCAAAGTAGAGCATGTTGCCTCAGCATTCCTGCTTGTGTCACTAGTCTTCGTCCCTGTGTTCCTGGTCTTCGTCCTGTGGTCAGCCTTCAGTTCTTTGTCAGGTCCTCGTTTTGTGGTTAGTCTTCAGCCTGCCTGTGCTGCTCCTCGCCTCCCTGCCTGCCTACCTGTCCTGCCTTCCCTTGGATGGATCTCTGGATCTGACTTTGGCCTGTTGATTCTCGACTACACTTGAACTTCGCCTGTCTCTGACCAATGCCTGACTCATGAATACGCCTGTATTCTACCTGTCTCTGACCTTTGCCCGACTCTGGACTGCATTTGACCTCTGCCTTCTACTGACCTTCGCCTGCTCTTTGACTATGCCCATATCTAGCCTGCCCCGGACCCTGGCCTGTGACCCGACCATCTCTACTGATATCCAGCTCATCAGCAGAGGCTCCTGCCTAAGACCTGCCAGCCGTGGCATCCAAGTGCTCAACCTAAGGGGAACAACATCTGCAGAAACTAAAAATAGTAGAGCAATAGTGGATGCCATGCAAGTATCTTTGTTCAAACAAATGGTGTTGGAACCCACGAGAGAAGGAGCAATACTCGACTTAGTGCTCACTAATGCAGATAAGGTCTCTGATGTCCAGGTGGGTGCCCACCTCAGCACCAGTGATCATCAAACGGTATGGTTTAATATCACTAAAAGAATAGGGAAAAGAACCACAAAGACCCGAGTTTTACAGTTCAAAAACACAGACTTTGAGGAAATGGGGAAGTACCTGGAGGAAGAACTTAAAGGATGGGAGAACGAGAGAGATGTGGATCAGCAGTGGACCAATCTAAAAGGAGCAATCACCAAGGCAACTGCTCTATATGTTAGAAATGTAAAGAAAAGCAAAAGAAAATTGAAACCTATCTGGTTCTCAAAGGAGGTGGCTGACAAAATTAAAGCTAAAAGAACAGCATTCAAGAAATATAAAAGATCCCAAAGGGAGGAGCACAAAGAAGAATATTTGTATCAACTGAGGGAGACAAAGAAATTAATCAAGTTGGCAAAAAGTCAAGCGGAAGAGAGGATTGCCAAGGAGATAAAAAATGGTGACAAAACATTTTTCAGATACATCAGCGAAAAGAGAAAGGTCCAAAGTGGTATAGTGAAATTGAAAGGTGGTAATGATCAATGTGTGGAGAGAGACGAAGAAATGGCAGAAATATTAAATGAATACTTCAGCTCTGTGTTCACTAAAGAAGACCCTGGAGAAGGACCATCTCTACACAACAAGAAACTGGAGGGAAGTGGAATAGATGAAAATCCTTTTACAGTAGAAAATGTGTGGGAAGAGCTAAAGAACCTGAAAGTGGACAAAGCCATGGGGCCTGATGGGATTCATCCAAGGATATTGAGGGAGCTCAGAGATGTTCTGGCGGGTCCGTTGTGTGACCTGTTCAATAGATCCCTAGAAACGGGAGTGGTGCCGAGTGATTGGAGAAGAGCGGTGGTGGTCCCGCTTCACAAGAGTGGGAACAGGGAGGAGGCTGGTAACTACAGACCGGTTAGCCTCACTTCGGTGGTGGGAAAAGTAATGGAGTCACTGCTGAAAGAGAGAATAGTGAACTATCTACAGTCCGGAGAATTGATGGACCAGAGGCAACATGGATTCACCAGGGGAAGATCCTGTCAGACAAATCTGATTGACTTTTTTGACTGGGTAACCAAGGAATTGGATCAAGGAAGAGCACTCGATGTCATATACTTGGATTTCAGCAAAGCTTTTGATACGGTTCCGCACAGGAGACTGGTGAATAAAACGAGAAGCTTAGGAGTGAGTGCCGAGGTGGTGACCTGGATTGCAAATTGGTTGACGGACAGAAGACAATGTGTGATGGTAAATGGAACCTTCTCTGAAGAGAGAGCGGTTTTAAGTGGTGTACCGCAAGGATCGGTGTTGGGACCGGTCCTGTTCAATATCTTTGTGAGCGACATTGCGGACAGGATAGAAGGTAAGGTTTGTCTTTTTGCGGATGACACTAAGATCTGCAACAGAGTGGACACGCCGGAGGGAGTGGAGAGAATGAGTCGGGATCTAAGGAAACTGGAAGAGTGGTCGAAGATATGGCAGCTGAGATTCAATGCCAAGAAGTGCAAAGTCATGCATATGGGGAGTGGAAATCCGAATGAACTGTATTCGATGGGGGGGGGAAAGGCTGATGTGCACAGAGCAGGAGAGGGACCTTGGGGTGATAGTATCTAATGATATGAAGTCTGCGAAACAATGCGACAAGGCGATAGCAAAAGCCAGAAGAATGCTGGGCTGCATAGAGAGAGGAATATCGAGTAAGAAAAGGGAAGTGATTATTCCCTTGTACAGGTCCTTGGTGAGGCCTCACCTGGAGTACTGTGTTCAGTTCTGGAGACCGTATCTACAAAGAGACAAAGACAAGATGGAAGCGGTACAGAGAAGGGCGACCAGGAAGGTGGAGGATCTTCATCGGATGACGTACGAGGAGAGATTGAAGAATCTAAATATGTACACCCTGGAGGAAAGGAGGAGCAGGGGTGATATGATTCAGACTTTCAGATACTTAAAAAACTTTAATGATCCAAAACAACGACAAACCTTTTCCATAGGAAAAAAATCAGCAGAACCAGAGGTCACGAGCTGAGGCTCCAGGGAGGAAGACTAAGAACCAATGTCAGGAAGTATTTCTTCACGGAAAGGGTGGTGGATGCCTGGAATGCCCTTGCGGAGGAAGTGGTGAAGTCTAAAACTGTGAAGGACTTCAAAGGGGCGTGGGATAAACACTGTGGATCCATCAAGTCTAGTGGGCGTAAATAAAGAGGAGGCAGCAAAACACTGCACAGAGAGGCAGTAGCCACAGAGGCATTCACGGAGCGGGATGCCAGTGGCCAGTAGGTGTTCCACCTTCAGGCAGCAAAACACTGCACGGAGCGGCAGTAGCCACAGAGGCATTCACGGAGCAGGATGCCAGTGGCCAGTAGTTGGTGTTCCACCTTCAGGCAGCAAAACACTGCACAGAGCGGCAGTAGCCACAGAGGCATTCACGGAGCGGGATGCCAGTGGCCAGTAGTTGGGGTTCCACCTTCAGGCAGCAAAACACTGCACGGAGTGGCAGTAGCCACAGAGGCATTCACGGAGCGGGATGCCAGTGGCCAGTGGTTGGTGTTCCGCCTTCACGGAGGGCTGCCATCTCCAAAAAAGACAAAAACAAGAAACAAACAAACAAAGCAGGGGTGGGTAAGAGTATGGGGCAGGGGTGTGGCCTGCTTGTTGTGGCGGTTGCTACCCCTGTTAGAGCTGGATGTTCACTGGGATGCGGATACAGCGCTGCTCTCGGCATGGTGGAGGGGTGGAAAGGAGTTGGGGCCGGAGGATGCTGGAAGCCAATAGTGATGGGTGGGAGGGAGAAAAAGGGTGGGAAAAAAATAAAAAAATAAAAAAATAAAATAAATGGATGAACTGCGTGGCTTGCTGGGCAGACTGGATGGGCCGTTTGGTCTTCTTCTGCCGTCATTTCTATGTTTCTATGTTTCTATAGGTGAAGCTCCAGTTTGGCCTCTGCCTCAGCCTGCTCCGCCAGCCAATGGAGGGGACCTGCAGGGCTCCATCCTGCAGGTTGCGTCAACTCCACCTTGGTCCAAGGGTCCATGCCTGCAACACTTTAGCTGGTAGGGAAAGTGGTGATGAGAGGGGAAACTATTTCGTATTTGGCTCATAAAACTAAAACTCAAGATATGGATATTCTAAACCTTACTCGTATGTTGGGGAATGCTAAAAAAAATATCAAAATTAATTCTACACATAAGGAGAACTTGGAATTTATAAAGAAATGCTAAATCATTTGTTGTGTCAGTGAGCTGTGCTGTCTCTCCAGGGGTTCAGAGCGAAAATGTTTAGGTTTGCGCATAAATCTAGTAAGTTGCTGGCATGACTGATTAGGAGCTCCCAATCAAGACATCATATTACAAACTTAAAAAACTCAAGGGGAGAGGTGGAAACTAATCTTGATGCTATGACATCTGTTTTTGTAGATTATTATAAGAATTTATATTCTGCTAAAGATTTTTCTGCTTCACTGATGCAGGACTTTTTAGCCAGTATTCATTTTCCATTATTAACTACACAATAGAAGGAAATGTTAAATGCTCCTATAAATGTATTAGAGGTTGATAGGGCTATCAAGAAGTTAAAGCTAGGGAAGGCCCTCTGCTCCGAGTATTATACAGTTTTAAGACCTAATGTTACTTCTTTACTAAACAGGTTTTTGATATGTCAGTCTTGCAAGGGTACCTTCACTCAGAAGTTAATCAGCATTGATTAATTATCGTGTTTCCCAAGAAGGATAAAGAGCTATTGCTCCCCAGAAGTTATGGGCCTATTTTTGCTTTTTAATTTGTATATTAAACCCTGGCATCTATTTTGGCTTTTAGGTTAAGTGCTCTGTTGCCTGATCTGGTGTTTGCGAACCAAGTCAGGTTTGTTAAGGGCAGACATGGACTGAGAAATATTCGTAAACTCACACATACACTCTGGGACCCATATAGTCTCAATAGGCCTGGTAATATAGCTAGCCTAGTTGCAGAGAAAGCATTTGTCAAGGTTCAGTGGAAATATATGTTTTATGTTTTGGAAAGGTATGATATTCCATCCTCTTTTATGCAATGGTTGCCCTTTTTATATAAAATTTCACAGACAAGGCTTATTATCAATGGGCAAGTTTTGCTTCCTTTTAATTTAGTGGGTGGGACCAGGCAGGGCTGCCAGCTTTCCCCATTATTGTATGTTTTAATGGTAAAGCTGCTAGCCTCTACATTGAGGCTACATCCGGATATTCAGGGTTTTCAATAAGGAGGTCTCAAGCAACAAATTTGTTTGCTGATGACATTTTGCTTTTTGTGGCTAATCTGGACATTGCTATTGCAGTAATAATATGACTCTTTGAACATGTTGGCAGTTTTGCTGGACTGACCTTTGAAATACCTTTATAATAAAGGCAGTTGGTGGTGTAATAGGAAATGACTGTATGTGGTGTGAATGGGTGTCTTTGTCTAGATTACTCTGGCAGTATTTGGTGTTTAAAAAAGAAAAAACGATGTATATCTCAGTTTTCTGTACAAATTTTGTTTTATTGTTATCAATTTCATTGAACTGTGGTTCATCACTTACATTTATAATTTAAAAAATATATAGCTTTTTCTCTTCCAAAACAAAAAACCTAGTCTTAGAACAGTTACAACCAACCAGTTCCTTTAAGACAGTCATCATTTTGGATTTTCATTTAGTGACCAAGGCATAACTTTGAAGTCCTTTTAGTCTATGAGAGACAAACAATCTTTAAACGGTTTATATTAGAATCCATCAGCTTTTTAACCTGCCTTGCCAAATTTCCCAGCCTTATTTTCTCACAGAACTCCACTCAACTTCTAGTCATTCAAAGACCCAAATTTGCTAAACTACTGTATAATTAAGTAAAAGGAAGAAAAAAATCCTATTTCCTGTCGTGTAGCCAGATGGACTCAGAACAAATGGGTATAGTATGCTCGTGCTAGCAGTTGGAGACGGATCTGAAGTCAGCACGGGTATATATACCCTCACAGGAAGCGTAGCAACTCAGTAATTTCCGTCTCCAAAGCAGTTTGGAGAGCCTGCACGCTCACTGAGCGTGTTTCCAATCTACTTTCTACTTTCTTCTTACTAAATTTCTACTGCAACATTGAGCCCCGCACTCCTGCGGTGATATCCTTGGGGTCCCTCCCCCAGTAGAGTTTCCCGGGGTGATTTCCGTGATCCCCCGGAGGTTTAAGACCTCGGTCCGGTGGCCGAATCGCGGCAGGGACACAGCCCCCGGGCGAGGCTCAGGCGTGGCGAGCGAGGCGCCTCGGTCCCGGCGTGGACGAGGCAGCGGGTGCATATCCTCAAACGCGGCGGTGAAGGAACTTGCCCTCTCCCCCCGCAGCCGGAGACTGCCCGGGTTCCAGCCGGGAAGCGCCGAGGATCAGGTAAGGCGTACATCTCTTACTTTTGGTCTCCGAGGAACCGAGGATCGGTGGCGTGGCACGCCATGGAGGGCGCCATTTTGTGGGCCTTGTTCAGGTATTGAGCGCCCGTGATAGGTGCATGTCTATGACTAAGCGCATATTATATACATCATTGTGCGTATATTGCTGACTGCTTATTGCTGAGAGCATATTGAGCGTGTATTGCTAACTGCTTATTGCTGAGAGCATATTGAATACCATTGAGCGTGTATTGCTAAACGCTTATTGCTGAGAGCATAGGGGCGGATTTTCAGAGCCCTGCTCGCGTAAATCCGCCCAAAACCGGGCGGATTTACGCGAGCAGGGCCCTGCGCGCCGGGAAGCCTATTTTACATAGGCCTCCCGGCGCGCGCAGAGCCCCGGGACTCGCGTAAGTCCCGGGGTTCTCGGAGGGGGGCGTGTCGGGGGCGTGTCGGGGGGCGGGCCCGGTCGTCGCGGCGTTTCGGGGGCGTGTCGGCAGCGTTTTGGGGGCGGTTCCCTCCGAGGCCGCTCCGATTTCGGAGCGGCCTTGGAGGGAACGGGGTAGGCTGCGCGGCTTGGCGCGCGCCGGCTATACAAAATTCATAGCCTTGCGCGCGCCGATCCAGGATTTTAGTGGATACGCGCGGCTCCGCGCGTATCTACTAAAATCCAGCGTACTTTTGTTTGCGCCTGGAGCGCAAACAAAAGTAGGCTATTCGCGCGCCTTTTAAAATCCGCCCCATATTGAATACCATTGAGCGTGTATTGCTAACCGCTTATTGCTGAGAGCATATTGACTACCATTGAGCATGTATTGCTGACCACATATTGCTGAGAGCATATAGTATACTATTGAGCGTGTATTGCTGACCGCTTATTGCTGAGAGTATATTGAATATCATTAAGGGTATATTGCTGCCGCATATTATTGTGTGCCTGTTATATTAAGCGTATATTGCTGCCGCATATTATTGTGCGCCTGTTCTACTAAGCGTATATTGCTGCCGCATATTATTGTGCGCCTGTTCTACTAAGCGTATATTGCTGCCGCAAATTATTGTGCGCCTGTTATATTAAGCGTATATTGCTGCCGCATAGCATTAAGCGCATACTTTTCAATGGAACAGAACGCCTCAGCGTCTTCAGCGGGGGCGCCTCTTGCCTCCGGCATTAAAGCCCTCGGCCTCTGCTCCGCATGCCAGCTTAGAGCCAAGCACAGTGAAGAGCCAGACTCCCTATGTGCCCAATGTGAGGAGGCCGTGGGACCCTCGGGCCAAGACCAGTCTCAGCCACGATTTGCTGACAGTTCCCCAGGGGCTACCCCGGATTTAGCGGGCAGTCTCGACCAATCTGGAATCCCGGGGGATCTTGTACCCCGGCGATTAGAGACCGCTTCAATTTCCTGGGTGGATCTCTTTAAGGGAATTTATGCCTTTGTACAGATGCAAATGGCTTCCCGTCCAGGCCCTGCGGTTCCTGCTGTCCTGCTGTTTCTGCTGTTCCTGCTGTGGCTGCGACTGCGGCGGCTGCTGTGGCTGCTGCTGCGGTTGCGGCTCCAGCGGATCCTATTCCTGGACCCTCATGCCCTTATCGTGAACGGGTCCTCCCGCCGCTGGACAGTCCGGATCAGTCGGACCAGGAGGTTTCACCGGACGAGTCCGAACTCCTGGACGAAGGGGAACTTCCCTCAGGGATTGAGCCATATAGAACCATGAGGCGGTTCTTCCCCAAAGAGGATCTCTCGGACGTGGTGTCTCAGTGCCTGGCGGAGTTGGATATTACAGGTCCCAGCGCTACGGTACCCTCTGCGCAGAACCTCCTGCTGGAAGGTCTTCGTCCCACAGCCCGCCACTTTCCATTCTTGCAAGCAGCACAACAACTGATAGATTTAGAATGGGCTGCACCAGCGGCCGCATTCAAAGTGGGCCGGGCCCTGACGGGCATGTACCCACTGGCACCGGCTATCCAGGAGCTGCTGGCGTGCCCTCAGGTGGATGCCTTGATTAGCGCTGTGGTCAAGCGCACTACCATTCCAGTTGAAGGGGGGGCGGCCCTCAAGGAGCCTCATGACCGGCGACTGGACGCCATTCTGAAACAGACTTTTGAGGTGGCAGCTCTATCTTTGCGGATCGCAACCTGCTGCACAATGGTGACGCGTTCCTGTTTGTCACAGGTCAGGAACAACGCTCCAGCAGCAGACATGGAGTCAGCTCTCTCGTTCCTCACGGATGCCGCATCAGACCTAGTCCGGACAACAGCCAAGGGGATTTCATCCTCCGTGGCTGCCAGGAGGCAGCTCTGGATCTGGAAATGGTCAGCCGATGCGCCTTCAAAGACACGCCTCACCAGATTGCCCTTTAAGGGCTCTTTCCTGTTTGGCAGCGACCTTGATAAACTGGCCAGCACATGGGGCGCCTCTCCAGTACCTCGACTGCCGGAAGATCGGTTCAGAAGGAACCAGCGCGCCTTTCCAAGGCCCTCCAGGGGTAGAAGCTCCCAGCGCTTCATTCCCTACAGGAGTCGCTACCAGGCACCACGTCCTCAGGCCCGGAATCAGTCCTTTCGGACCAAGCAGTGCAAGAGGGGAGCAGGCCCGGGCTCAGGTCCCGGCCGCGCCTCACAATGAGAATCAGTCGATTCATCTGGGGGATGGAGCCATAGGGGGCAGGTTAACCCTCTTCTACCCCAGATGGGTCGAGATTACGTTGGACCAGTGGGTCCTCGCCATCATCCGAGAGGGGTATTATCTGGACTTTCATCACCTCCCTCCGGACAAGTTTGTGGAATCTTCCTGTCCCACACACAAGAAGGCAGCATTGGAAGCTACCCTGGCGAGGCTCCTGTCCTTGAAAGCCATCATCCCAGTACCTGCCTGGGAAGTGAATTCTGGGCACTATTCCATTTATTTCATGGTACCCAAGAAAGGGGGCGCCTTTCGGCCCGTACTGGACCTCAAGTCAGTCAATCGATACTTAAGGGTCCCGAGGTTTCGCATGGAAACTCTGCGCTCTGTCAAGACCGCAGTTCAGCCAGGAGAATTCCTCACAGCATTAGACTTGTTGGAAGCCTACCTGCATATCCCGATCCACCCGGACCATCATGCTACCTACGCTTCAAGGTTCTAGGATGCCACTTCCAATTCCGGGCTCTGCCCTTCGGGTTGGCCACGTCACCGCGGACCTTCACCAAGGTGGTCGTAGTGGTGGCAGCGGCACTCAGACGGGAGGGAATTCTGGTCCATCCCTACCTAGACGATTGGCTGATCAGGGCGAAATCACGAGAGGAGAGCCATCGGACAACTGACAGAGTGATCGCCCTTCTGGAAAGCTTGGGCTGGGTAATCAATCTCAGCAAGAGTTGCCTACAGCCTTCCCAATCGCTGGAATACCTGGGAGTACAGTTCGACACCCAGGCAGACACAGTCAGTCTCACTACCAAGAGAAGGTTAAAACTCCAGACGCGTATCCAGTACTTGATGGGAGCCAGTCGGCCCATAGCTTGGGATTATCTGCAGGTTCTTGGTCTCATGGCATCCACCCTGGAAGTGGTACCTTGGGCAAGGACCCATATGAGACCTCTACAACACTCCCTGCTCTCCCGCTGGAGCTCCCGTCTACGGAACTATTCCACACATTTACTTCTGCCTGCCAGAGTACAGACCCAGTTACGGTGGTGGTTGCAGTCCAACCACATGAGCAGGGGGTCGAAGATGTCCTCACCCACGTGGACTCTGCTCACCACAGATGCCAGCCTGAGCGGCTGGGGAGCACACTGCGAAGAATGAACCGCACAAGGGCGGTGGAACAGAGAAGAGTCAGCGTGGAACATCAACCGTCTAGAGGCCCGGGCAGTCCGATTGGCATGCCTACGATTTGCTCACAGACTGAAGAACAGAGCAGTCAGAGTAATGTCCGACAACGCCACCATGGTGGCATACGTCAACCATCAGGGCGGAACCAGAAGCCAACAGGTATCTCTGGAGATAGCCCCGCTGATGGCTTGGGCAGAGGCGAATCTTCAGGACGTCTCAGCCGTCCACATTGCCGGGAAGGACAACACCGCGGCGGACTTCCTCAGCAGAGAAAGCCTAGATCCGGGAGAGTGGCAGCTGTCACCCACAGCCTTCCAGATGATTGTGGATCACTGGGGGATTCCGGATATGCGAACAAGTCCAATGCTCAAGTACCCAGATACTTCAGCCGCAAACGCGACCCGTTCTCACACGGAATCGATGCCCTGGTTCAGCCATGGCCTCCAGGGACTCTGCTATACGCATTTCCTCCGTGGCCTCTGCTGGGCTCCATCATCCACAAGATTCAGAGACACCGGGGCCTAGTTCTTCTAGTGGCACCAGACTGGCCAAGAAGACCCTGGTACGCGGACATAAGACTACTGGCAGGGGAGCCCCTTCCCCTGCCTCCTCGCCGGGACCTTCTACGTCAAGGTCCCATCCTCCACGAGGATCCGGCTCAATTCTCTCTTACGGTCTGGCCATTGAGAGGGCTAGACTGAAGAAAAGAGGTTACTCGGAGCCCGTGATAGATACACTCCTCCGAGCCCGCAAGTTTTCCACTTCCCTCACCTACGTAAGGATCTGGAGAATATTTGAAGCATGGTGCGACACTCATTTATTTATTTATTTATTTATTTATTTATTTATTTATTTAACATTTCTTATATACCGATGACCGTTCGCACATCGCATTGGTTTACAGTGAACAAAAAACCATTGGGCATAGCCCTTACAAATAACCGATAATATAGTAACTAGGTAACATATAACAAATAGTTGGGAGGAGCCCTTACATGAAAAACAAGCCTCAAAGAGGAAATGCTAAGGGTATATGCTAAGGGATTGAGCTAAAACAGAACCTATATACAGATTATTGCACAGTACAGAATCATCAGGCAAAAGGCGTTCATACCAGGATATCAGAAAAAAAATTTGTAAGGGTCAATTAGGTAATGGGGGGTGAGATGGAGTAAGCTTGCTGGAAGAGCCAGGTTTTAAGTTTCTTTTTGAAGGCAGGGGTATAGGTCTCAATGCGAATATCATGTGGCAGTGAGTTCCAAATGGCTGGGCCGGCAAGGGAAAAAGCTCTGTTCATGGTGGAGGAGAGTTTAAAAGGTTTGATAGATTGTGCATGGAGTGTTCCTTGGAGTGCAGGGCGGGTGGGTCTCTTGGAAGTACGGGGTAAGAAGGGGGGGTTAATCCAATTGAGGTTGGAGTTAACTAGATTCTTGTGTATGATCGAGAGAGTTTTATAAAGAATTCGTGATTGTATAGGGAGCCAGTGTAATTGAATAAGTGTAGGGGTGATGTGATCTCTTTTCTTTGTGTTTGTCAATACCCGAGCGGCGGCATTTTGCAAGAGTTGGAGAGGTCTAGTGTGTAATGCAGGAATGCCAAGTAAGAGCGCATTACAATAGTCAATCTTCGATAAAATAATAGCTTGGAGGACCGTGCGGAAATCATTGAAATGTAGTAAGGGTCTGAGTTTCTTTATTGTTTGCAGTTTAAAGTAGCAATCCTTTAAGATGGATTTGATGAATGGTTTGAATGAGAGGTGATTATCAATAATGACTCCTAGGTTGCGGGTGTGTGATGGGAAGTTAGTGGCAGAGAAGGTAGGAGGGATGTCTGGGAGCGGTTGCTTATTGGATATGATTAAAAGCTCAGTTTTGTTTGAATTAAGAGCTAGATGCATGTCCTTTAGGAGTTGGTTGATAGAGGATAGACAGGATTCCCAGCTGTGTAGAGCGGTTTGGATGTTGTCTGAGAAAGGGAAGATGATTTGTACATCATCAGCATAAATAAAATGTTTGATGTGTAGATTAGTAAGAAGCGTAGTGAGGGGAAGCATGTATATATTGAACAGAGTAGAAGAGAGAGAGGAGCCCTGGGGAACACCTTGGGGGAGACTGATGGGATCAGATTGGTTATTGTCCATAGTGACAGTGAAAGTACGATTTTGAAGATATGATTGAATCCAATCAATGGCTTTGCCAGTAATCCCAATATTTCTAAGTATGTTGAGTAGGACATCATGATTAACAGTGTCAAACGCAGCTGATATGTCAAGTAACGCAATAAGGTAGGATGACCCTGAGTCGGTTCCTTTGATAAGGGTATCGTGTAGGGAGAGGAGAAGTGTTTCAGTACTTAAGTGCTTCCTGAAACCATATTGGGTAGGAGGGAGGATGTTATTCTGCTCAAGGTGATCGGATAGGCGTGAGTTCACTAGCTTTTCAATAACTTTAGCTAGGAGGGGTAGGTTGGACACCGGTCTGTAATTAGAGAGGATGGTGGGGTCAAGGTTGGATTTTTTGAGTAGGGGTTTTACTATGGCTTGTTTCAGAAAGTCCGGGACAATGCCATGCTCTAGGGAGCAGTTAAGGATATTCGAGAGGGGTTTGGCGATCACATTGTGAATAGCAAGTAGGAGTTTAGAGGGGATCGTTTCGGAGGGATGTGTGGAGGGTTTCATTTTCTTAAGTATGTTCTCCACTTCCAGGGAGGATGTGGACTCAAATGAAGAGAGGGAGCTAGGGGAGTTGATAATGGGAAGAAAGATATTGAGGTTGTTGTGTGAGAACTGTGCTAATTCATTGCAACGATTTGTGGAGGATAAAGTTGATTGTTGTGTGTGTATGGGAGAAGTAAGGTTAGCAACCATGGTGAACAAAGCCTTGGGGTTGTATTGTAGACCATTTATTTTATTGGCGTAGTATTCACGTTTGGAAAGTTGGATAGAGTTTCTATAGTCATGCATGCGTTGGTAGTATAGTGTTTTGGTTGCGGGGGATTGATGTTTACGCCATGACCTTTCCGTGGCTCTGAGTTGGATTTTGAGATTTCTGAGGACAGGAGTGTACCAGGGTTTCTTATTTTTTCTGTGTGGGTTGATGGTTTTTGTTATCAGGGGGCAGTGCTCATTGGCAATGCTGCGTGTGCAGTTAACCCAGGAGGAGAATGCATTATCTGGGGATGATAGATCAATTTGTTTGTCTAAGTCTGAGCAAGCTAATGTGATGGTTTCTACATCACAGGATTTGCGAAATTTGAGAGAAATGGGCTGCTGGGGTGTGGACAAGGGGCTTTGGGAGAGAGATAGCTTGGTCTCGATCAAGGCATGATCAGACCAGGGTACTGTTGTACATAGTGGGGGACTGTTCACGCTGAAGGGGGAGTTGATAAAAATCAAGTCAAGAGTGTGGCCAGCCTTGTGTGTGGGGGAGTTTACTATCTGTTGGAAGCCCATAGCTTCAAGTGAGGCCAGGAACGCTTCACAGGCAGGTGTTTGAGGTGAGGCGTCGACGTGTAAATTGAAATCTCCTAGGAGGATCGTGGGTAGGTCTGGTGATAGTGAGTTTGCAAGGAATTCAATAAGGGGTGATGAATCTTTCTCTAGTAGCCCAGGGGGTGTATATATAAGACAGAGTTGGAGTAATTTAGATTTGAATAAGCCAATTTCATATTGATGGGGGATGTCACATTTATGGGACAAAAGTTGGAGGTCCTTTTTTACTGCCAGGAGTAAGCCGCCTCCTCTCTTCTTCTTCCTTGGGATAGAGAAAATATCATATATATCGACGGGTAACTGGTTGATAAGAGGAGTGTCATGTTGTTTGAACCAGGTTTCGGTGATCGCGCATAGTTCAGGATTGGAATCAACGAGTATGTCTTGAAGTAAATGGGTTTTCTTCTGAAGGGATTGTGCATTAAAGAGGATGATAGAGATGAGTGATAGCCTGATAGCTTGAGTGTGAGTGAAGGTGCGTATGGGTATGAGTCTTCTGTTTTTGTGAGGGGTTGTGTGGTGTGTGGTTTGATGCGTGGATAATGGGGGGCTATGAGGGTGTATTACTGTTTGATATGTTATGGCACAATGTTCAATGAAAGGAGGCATTGTGGCACAATAGAGTAAGACTAGTAGCAGGGATAGAGGATTACAGGGATGGGAGCAAATACAGAAAAGCAAATGAGGTCCAACACAGTTGTAAATCCGGTAAGAGTACTGGTATGAGAGCAATGACAACGATAAGGCACCAAGACAATGCAGAATACAAATCAAACAAGCTAAGATACTTATCTAGTATCACCCATGGCACCAATCCACATGCGACCACAATCTCTATTGTTCTGGATTTCCTGCAAGATGGGCTTCAGAAGGGTCTCTCCCTCAGCTCCATCAAAGTTCAGGTGGCTGCGCTGTCTTGCTATGGTCCCAGGAGGGATGGCAAGACCATTGCCACGCATCCAGATGTGTCTCGCTTCCTGAAAGAAGTTAAGCACATTCGTCCGCCACTGAAGTGGCCAGTGCCTTTGTGGAACCTCAACCTTGTTTTGGATTTCCTCGCGGGATCCACCTTCAGACCCCTTCGGGACCTGTCTCTCCGTTCTCTAACCTTGAAGATGGTGTTCTTATTGGCGGTGTGTTCAGCACGCCGTGTCTCAGAGCTACAAGCACTGTCATGCCGTGATCCCTTTCTGAGACTCACTCCAGAGGCTATCCATCTTCGCACGGTTCCCTCCTTTTTACCTAAAGTGGTCTCACGATTTCACCTTAACCAAACTATATCCTTGCCTACCACGGCGGGTTTGAAGAAATCTGAAGAAGGGCGTTTGCTACACCATCTCGACATAGGCAGAATGCTGCCCAGATATCTGGAAATGACACAAGAAGTACGAAAGACGGACCATCTGTTCGTCCTGCACAGCAGGAAAAGACAAGGGGAAGCGGCCTCTCGGCCCACCATCGCCCGCTGGATTAAAGAAGTTATCAGAGCAGCTTACGTGGAGGCCGGGAAGTCTCCGCCTCTACAGGTCAAGGCTCATTCTACCAGAGCACAAGCGGCATCTTGGGCGGAATCCAGGATGCTGTCGCCTGCAGAAATCTGTAAAGCGGCGACGTGGTCCTCCCTCCATACCTTTTCCAGGTTCTACCGTCTGGATGTCCAGGCCAGGGAGGACACTGCATTTGCGAGGGCGGTCCTACATGGTCCTCAGGCAGCCTCCCGCCCAGGCTGGGAGTAAAGCTTTTGTACATCCCATTTGTTCTGAGTCCATCTGGCTACACAACAGGAAATGTTGAGATTACTACCTGATAATCTCCTTTTCCTTAGTGTAGACAGATAGACTCAGCATCCCGCCCAGCTGCCTGTGTACATGGGTTTCACCGATTCAAGGTAAGCCATGTCATCTGTTTCCATAAGAGCGTACACTCTACCGGGTGTCAACGCCTTCCGGTTGGGAATGCTGGCGGTCTCCAGCTACTCTCAATCGGTCAGGGGAATCCTGTTTCACTATCTCACTGAGCATCAGTACACACATCCATAACAGCTTTTGCAAGGAAGATTACTGAGTTGCTACGCTTCCTGTGGGGGTATACATACCCGTGCTGACGTCAGATCCGTCTCCAACTGCTAGCACGAGCATACTATACCCATTTGTTCTGAGTCCATCTGTCTACACTAAGGAAAAGGAGATTATCAGGTAAGTAATCTCAATATTTTTACTATTAGCACAAGCAACTTAGTTCTAGGTCTGTCCTGTCTGTGAGTAATGGCTGGGCTGGTAGGCTGTGCTGGCCCCTTTCATTGGCATCTCATCTCTCTTGCTACTGAAAAGGCTGCCTCATTTATTTCATCTGCGAACCTACTGCTGCAAGAATGGGTGACCCCACCCTTCTCTGCTTCTCCCTACTCAGATCCTCCCAGAAGCTGGCAGATAAGGCAGCTGGGAAATTAGTCCCTGGGCAGCCATCTTAACTTAATCTTACTTTTGTATTTAAATGGTCCCTGTCCAGGGATTTTAAAACTTTAACCTTTTTTTTTGTGCAGGGACTAAAGCGACACCTGGTGATTCCTCACGAGAAGGCATTTCTTCCAGGCAAAAGAGCCATATTACTGATGGGCCTAGTGGGCTCTTTTCTATAATGCCAGTGAGATCAGCCCTAGTTCTTCTCTGACACATGGCTGCAGTGATGCATGTAGTTACCTTGGCTCATCTGCACATGTTAGTCCTTCAGTGGACCCTCCAAAATCAGTAGGTTCAGCTCTATTAACCATTTTCCCACCAAATCTTTGTGATCCAAGAGATGAGGGTATTCCTTCAGTGGTGGATGAACATGGAGTTCTCAAGGTGAGTCTCTTGCTGTGTATCCCAACATAAGTGATCCTGTCTACCAATGCCTCCAGCAAAGGGGTGGGATGGGGTATCCACACAAAGGCCTTGTGAACCATGGGGTTTAGTCCACAGCAGAAAGCCACCTGAAGATTTCTGGAGTTCTGAGCTATAAATTATGTGATAGGAGCATTCTCTGAGAATACTGATCCAAATGGACAACCAGGTGGCCGAGATGTATGTGAATAAGCAAGGAGGCAGGGTCTCATATCTCTATACAAGGAAGCCCTCTGAATCTCCAATGCACATCTCCAGGTGGCCTATCTTACAGAAGTACAAAATATGTTGGCAGGCTGCCTAAGCAGAGTGCTGCAACCTCATGAGTGGTCCTTGGATCAAAGTGTCATGGATGAGTTATTCAATATTTGGAGAATGTCGGTGATCAATCTGTTCACCTCAGGGGTCAACAAAAAGGTTGAATGGTTCTGCTCCATGCTTCCAAACAGATACAGTTCAATTCCTGATGCTTTTGTGCTAAACTGGTGCACCATTCTATGCATATCTGCCAAGTCATATTAGGAGCTACCACCCAGGAAAAAGATCTAGGCATCAAGGTGGATAATACTTTAAAATCGTCGGCTCAGTGTGCTGCAGCAGTAAAAAAATGCAAACAGAATGTTAGGAATTATTAGGAAGGGAATGGTTAATAAAACGGAAAATGTCATAATGCCTCTGTATCACTCCACGGTGAGACCGCACCTTGAAAACTGTGTACAATTTTGGTCACCACATCTTAAAAAAGATATAGTTGTGATGGAGAAGGTAAAGAGAAGGGCAACCAAAATGATAAAGGGGATGGAACAGCTCCCCTGTGAGGAAAGGTTGAAGAGGTTAGGACTGTTCAGCCTGGAGAAGAGATGGCTGAGGGGGGATATGATAGAGGTCTTTAAGATCATGAGAGGTCTTGAACGAGTAGATGTGAATTGGTTATTTACACTTTCGAATAATAGAAGGACTAGGGGGCAATCCATGAAGTTAGCAAGTAGCACATTTAAGACTAATCAGAGAAAATTCTTTTTCACTCAACACACAATAAAGCTCTGGAATTTGTTGCCAGAGGATGTGGTTAGTGAACTTAGTGTAGCTGGGTTCAAAAAAGGTTTGGATAAGTTCTTGGAGGAGAAGTCCATTAACGGCTATTAATCAAGTTTACTTAGGTAATAGTCACTGCTATTAATTGCATCAGTAGCATGGGATCTTCTTAGTGTTTGGGTAATTGCCATGTTGTTGTGGCTTGGTTTGGCTTCTGTTGGAAATAGGATGCTGGGCTTGATGGACCCTTGGTCTGACCCAGCATGGCAATTTCTTATGTTCTTATGTTCTTATTGTTTCTCATACCACTAGCATGGCCAGATCAAGTGTGTTATCCATATCTCGTTTGTCTGTAAGCACAGTCTCCAGTTTCATTGAGAAGTCCTCCAACTCTCATCACACAAGAGGATATTAGACTCTGCCATTCAAGCCTAGATAGTGATTGTGCAGTAGGACAAATTGATTTCAGCTAGGTTCTTGATTTGGTTTTGGACCAGTTGGATACTTTATCCTGTGGCCCAAGGGACGTGCTTCAATATCTATTCCTCCTCTGATCCTCAGGCCTAAGTACCTTTTCACTTAAAGTTCATCAAAGTGCCATTGCTAGGTATTACCAGCATGTGGAAGGAGCTCCAATCTCCCTCCACCCCTTAGTTTCAAAGTTCTTGAAAGTTTTATGGCATTCCAAGCCTCTGGTCCATAAACCTCTGGCACCATGGGACCTCAATGTAGTCCTTGCTCAACTCAAGGAATCTCCTTTTATACCTCTTATATTTGTGTACTTGAAGTTTCTCCCCTGGACAGTGTTATTCCTTAAAACCATCACTTTGGTTCAAAGAGAAAGTGAATTGCAGGCAGTGGTTTCCTTCTCATACCTGCAGTTTTTCACAACCAGGATGATTCTATATACTCACTCTAAGTTCTTTCCTAAAGTGGTATCTGCATTCTATATTAAACAAATAATTATGCTGCCTACTTTCTTTTTGAGACCATGGACACACATAAGAGAAAGAACTCTTTACTTCTTGGACTGCATATTACTTGAGAAGGATGCAACCTCATCATCAAGCTTCTCAGCTGTTCGTATACTTCAATCTCAACAGATTGGGGCAGGCAGTTCTCAAATAATTCTGTCTAATTGGCTAGCAGACTATATCTTGCATTGTTATGTGCTAGCTGGCTTGCAGATTACAAACTCTGTCAAGGCTCAGTGGCTCATCTAGGAGCCACTTTCATTAAACAACAAATAGATGAAAACCTGAAATACTGTAGTGATACTGTAGCAATTAAAAAAACAAAACCACAGGGGGACCACATTCAAAATAATCCTTAAATGATAGAGACCATCATAAAGATAAAGAGCTTGTAATAATTTGCGTAAGAGTAAATTAAGCACTAAAACATTTAAATCCTTGCTAAAAACATATCTGTTTCGCTAAGGTTTTTCCTGAAATACAGTCTGTTTCTCTTTATTTAAGTTTTGTATTGTTGCCTGAATTTTAATCATGTGTTTTTGTTATTTTTACTCTGTTGTATGTTTTATGTAATTGTTTTATCTGATGTTTTTATATGACTGTTTTAACTATGTTAATATTATTTCATGAATTCGTGTGTAATTTTTTAAGTCACCTGGAGTTTGTCACCAGGCAACTAATAAAAACATGGTGAAAAACCTTATGAGTCTACTTAAGAGTAAAGAACAGCTCCAATTATAATCATAGCTCTCACAGCTCACTTCCATTAATGATATTTGCTACTTGGTTATCCGTTCACACCTTCACATCCCACTACTGCATCAACAACATGTGTCGAAGGGACAGTATCTTTAGGAAAGCAGATTTTGCAGCCTGATCACCTAATAATACTGAATGTGTTTTACTCCTGTCATGTTTAGATATGGTCAGAGAGGGTTTTGAGGCTGGCCTTCAATATACCTTGCTTTTAATAGATTTGACAGCCACTTTTGATACTTAAGAACATAAGAACATGCCATACTGGGTCAGACCAAGGGTCTATCAAGCCCAGCATCCTGTTTCCAACAGTGGCCAATCCAGGCCATAAGAACCTGGCAAGTACCCAAAAACTATGTCTATTCCATGTTACCGTTGCTAGTAATAGCAGTGGTTATTATCTAAGTCAACTTAATTAACAGCAGGTAATGGATTTCTCCTCCAAGAACTTATCCAATCCTTTTTTAAACACAGCTATACTAACTGCACTAACCACATCTTTTGGCAACAAATTCCAGAGTTTAATTGTGCGTTGAGTGAAAAAGAACTTTTGACGATTAGTTTTAAATGTGCCACATGATAACTTCATGGAGTGCCCCCTAGTCTTTCTATTATCCGAAAAAGTAAAAAACCGATTCACATCTATCCATTCTAGCCTTCTCATGATTTTAAACACCTCTATCATATCCCCCCTCAGCCGTCTCTTCTCTAAACTGAAAAGTCCTAACCTCTTTAGTCTTTCCTCATAGGGGAGCTGTTCCATTCCCTTTATCATTTTGGTCGCCCTTCTCTGTACCTTCTCCATCGCAATTATATCTTTTTTGAGATGTGGCGACAGAATTGTACACAGTATTCAAGGTGCGGTCTCACCATGGAGCGATACAGAGGCATTATGACATTTTCCGTTTTATTCACCATTCCCTTTCTAATAATTCCCAACATTCTGTTTGCTTTTTTGACTGCTGCAGCACACTGAATTGACGATTTCAATGTGTTATCCACTACGATGCCTAGATCTCTTTCTTGGGTAGTAGCACCTAATATGGAACCTAACATTGTGTAACTTGTTAAGATTAAAGGGTGGATCCTTGGGCCGACCGTTGAGGACAGTCGGGAGGCAGACCGCCAGGCAAGGACTGTTCTTCACCTGGAAACCCGAAACGCCCCCGGAGGAGACGTTGGCGCCCGGGTCGCTAGGGCTTAGGTGTCTTCGCCCTGGAAGTCCGAGGTCCCCCCGGGAGGAGCCCGTAGGGACCCGGACCGCTGGGACTTAGGTGAACTGCTGGCTAGAAGAATCAGTCCGAGGTCGAAGTAGGAGCGGAAGTCACGGGTAGTCGATCCGGTGTCTAGGCAGGCAGCAGGAGTCAAAACGAGGAGACAGTCCGGGGTCCGGGCAGGCAGCAGGCAAGGGCAAGGTCAGGTCCAATCCGGGTCACAGGCAGGCAGCAGACAGAGGCAAGGTCAGGTCCAATCCGGGTCACAGGCAGGCAGCAGACAGAGGCAAGGTCAGGTCCAATCCGGGTCACAGGCAGGCAGGCAAAAGAACGCAGAAACACTGGTACTGGCAAGCAGGAACAGGGAATCCAGGAACGGCAACTCTCACTAGGTGACCACGTTGCAAGGCAACTTCCTGGGGACTGACGCCGGTTTAAATAGCCCGCTGTAGCTGACGTCACTGGGGGGGGGCGGTCCAGCACATCCGGGTGCTGGACCGTGAAAAAGCCAGCCCTCGCGCGCGCGCGTTCCCCCGAGGGGGAGGAGTCCCGCGGAGCTGACGGCGTCTCACACGCGGGGAGGCCATTACCACGTGGCCTGGCCGACCCCGAATCGCGCGGATCGCGGCAAGGCCCCGGACCCAGGAGGGAAGGTAAGGGCTCAGGCGGCGCAGCGGTGGCTGAGACCGCAACAGTACCCCCCCTTTTACGTCCTCTCCGTCGAGGACCTGGCTTTCCGGGGTTGTCCTGATGGAATTGGGTTAGCAGTGATTTGTCCAAAATATTCCGAGCAGGTTCCCACGAGTCCTCTTCAGATCCACACCCCTCCCATGCAAGTAGGTATTCCCAGCGACGGCCGTGGAAGCGGACGTCCAAAACCTCTCGTACCTGATACGTAGGCTCACTAGTAGAGGATGAAGATAGTGCATCAGTTGAAGGATGATGGAATCGTGAGAATACCACAGGTTTCAACAGGGAGACGTGGAACACATTATGTATGCGGAGTGAAGAAGGAAGGCGGAGTCTATAGGATACCATTCCTATACGTTCTGCTACTTGGAACGGACCGCAATATCTGGGAGCAAGCTTGCGGGAACGAGTCGGTAGTTGGAGATTCCTGGTACTCAACCACACTTTGGTACCTGGTAGGAAAACAGGTGCTGGACGTCGATATCGATTGGCGTACTGTTGAGTCCTTTTCGCAGCAGTAGACAGCTTGAGTTGAATCCTTTTCCAGAAAAGATGCACTTGATGTGCTACTGTAGACGCAGCTGGAGAAGGAACAGGAATGGGTACTGGTACCGGAGGCCTCGGGTGACGACCAAAGACGACCCGGAAAGGCGTTTGTCCTGTGACCGAATGGGTGTGATTGTTATAGGCGAACTCTGCCCACGGGAGGAGAGAGACCCAATTAGAGCCCTTTTCTGAGATGAAACTTCGGAGGAAAGTTTTAAGGGAGCGATTTGTGCGTTCGGTCTGCCCATTAGTTTGAGGATGGAACGCGGTGGACAAGTTTAACTGCACCCCAAACTTCTTACACAGGGCACGCCAGAAGCGGGCAGTGAATTGTGGACCTCTATCGGATACGATACTTTGTGGGAGGCCATGGGCCCGGAAGATATGTTGAGTGAATAACAGTGCTAGTTCAGGAGCTGAAGGCAGTTTAGGCAGTGGTACAAGATGAATCATTTTAGAGAAACGATCCACGGTTACCCAAATGACTGTATGGCCCTCAGAAGGTGGCAGGTCCACTACGAAATCCGTGGCTATGTGGGACCACGGCTCTGCAGGGATAGGCAGTGGCTGTAGAAGACCCCAGGGGCGGCCATTGGATGGTTTCTGGCGGGCACAAACCGGGCATGAGTCCACATATATACGTACATCCTGACGAATACGAGGCCACCAGTAATATCGATTTAGCAGATCGAGTGTCCTCTCCCGACCGGCATGGCCCCCTGAGAGGGAGTCGTGAGCCCAGATCAAAACCTTTTTGCGGTCTCTGCGGGGAACCACTACTCGGCCCAGAGCGGAAACTGTGGTACTGGCAAGCTGGACTTTAGCGGGATCGATGATGTGTTGCGGACATTCTTCTTTCTCTTCCTGAATCTCATATCGAGACAACGCATCCGCCCGAACGTTTTTTGAGGCAGGCCGATACTTTAAGACGAAGTCAAAGCGGTTAAAAAAGAGTGACCAACGTGCTTGTCTGGGGTTGAGTCGCTGGGCTTGGTTCAGAAACTCCAGATTCTTATGATCTGTGTAAATGGTGACGGGATGGAGGGAGCCCTCTAACCATTGCCTCCATTCCTCTAGTGCTAGTTTGACCGCTAGCAACTCCTTATCCCCAATCCCATAATTGCTCTCAGCTGGCGAGAATTTTTTGGAAAAGTAGGAGCAAGGTAGGAGATGTCCCGAACTAGAGTTTTGAGACAATACCGCCCCAACCGCAATACTAGATGCATCCACCTCGACGAAGAATGGCCGAGTGGGGTCCGGATGACGTAAACAAGTATCCAGAAGAAAAGCCTTTTTTAATTTTTCAAAAGCATCACAAGCTTCTTTAGGCCAGAGACGGGTGTTTGCCCCCTTCCGAGTCAGGGCGGTCAAAGGTGCCACCAACCGGGAATACTGCGGGATGAAGTGTCTATAAAAGTTCGAGAATCCCAAAAAACGTTGTAACGCTTTCAACCCCTCCGGCCGAGGCCACCTCCGGATGGCGGATACCTTACTGGGGTCCATCCGGAAACCGGTAGAGGACACAATATACCCTAAAAAGGGCAGAGACTCTTGTTCGAATAGACACTTTTCAAACTTTGCATATAAATGGTGGTCCCGTAGGATTTGGAGCACTTGCCTTACGTGCTGCCGATGGGAGGCTAAGTCTGGAGAATGAATGAGGACGTCATCTAAGTACACAATTACACAAGAGTGCAGTAATTCTCGCAGAATCTCATTCATTAAGTGCTGAAATACCGCGGGGGCATTGCACAGCCCAAACGGCATCACTAAATATTCGTAATGGCCGTCCCGGGTGTTGAACGCCGTCTTCCATTCATCCCCGGGACGGATACGCACTAAATTGTAAGCACCACGAAGATCCAATTTAGTAAAGACTTGAGCTCCTTGGAGTCTGTCCAACAACTCAGGGATTAGAGGTAGCGGGTATCGATTCTTCTTAGTGATAGCATTAAGCCCACGATAATCAATGCAGGGCCTCAAAGCCCCGTCTTTCTTGGCGACAAAAAAGAACCCCGCCCCCGCAGGAGACTTCGAGGGACGGATGAAGCCTTTAGCCAGATTCTCAGAGATATAGTCCGACATAGCCCGGGTTTCGGGTTGCGATAAAGGATAGACCCGTCCACGAGGAGGAGTAGAACCGGGAAGTAACTCGATCGCACAGTCAAATGGACGGTGCTGAGGTAACAGTTCCGCTTTTTCTTTGGAAAACACATCCATGAAATCAGCATAGGGAGCCGGCAATACCGGTGCAATGTGGGCCAATGGAACTCGTTGGGCCGCCCTCGCTGGAATGCAGGATTGAAAACACTCGGAACTCCACTGGACGATCTGGAAATCCCTCCAGCGAATCACCGGTGAGTGTTTCTGGAGCCAGGGTAAACCAAGGACCACCGGATGTACTGATTTTTCCAAGATCAAGAATGAGATCTCCTCCGAGTGTAATAAGCCCGTGAGGAGCGTCAGCGGCGTAGTTTCTGTGGATATACAACCTGCCAATGGGGTACCCTGAATAGAAGTAACCCTTAAGGCCGGAGTCCTGGGTCGGGTGGTGAGGCGTAACTGTTGCACCAGATCCTTTGTGATGAAGTTTCCACCTGCCCCGGAATCCACTAGGGCTTGTGTCGGGAAGGAACCACCGGCATATGTCAAGGTTACCGGTACGGTACATTGAGGAGCAGCATTGAGGCAGCCTAGGGGGCACTCCTCCCTTACACCTAGGCGCGTGAGTTTTCCGCCCGTTCCTTACACTGTGCGAGGAAATGGCCCTTAGCGCCACAGTACAGGCACAGCCTCAAATCGCGGCGCCGCTGCCTTTCTTCGGGCGTCAAAGAAGACCGACCCAGTTGCATGGGTTCCTCCGCGGAAATCGCTGAAGAAGTAGAAGCTCCTCGAGAAGCCGGGTTCGTGGGCCTAGAAGACACCGAGGCCAATCGACGAAAAGGGCGCCCCTCCTTAGCTCTCTGCTGCAGACGCCGATCAATTCGGCCCGACAGTTCGATGAGAGAGTTAAGGTTCTCCGGCAGGTCGCGAGCCGCCAGCTCGTCCTTAATACGGCCCGCCAGGCCCTCCAAGAAAACGCCTCGCAGAGCATTATCTTGCCAGCCTATCTCCTGGGCCAACGTGCGGAATTCCAAGGCGTATTCTGCAAGGGACCGTGTTCCTTGTCGGAGCTGAAGCAACTCAGACGTCGCGGAAGTCTGCCGTGCAGGTTCATCAAAAGCCGCCTTGAACTCCTCCACGAAGCGATTTAAATCGGTTAGTGCCGAATCACTATTTTCCCACATAGGAGACGCCCAATTCAAAGCGCGTCCGTCCAAAAGCGAGAAAATGTACGCCACCTTGGTGCCATCCGTAGGAAACTGATTCGGGAGCAATGCAAAGCGCACGTAACATTGGTTTAAGAAACCGCGGCATGCCTTGGAGTCCCCGGAGTATCGAGATGGAGCTGGAAGCTGCGTAGGCGACTGGAGGGTTACCACGGGTACAGGTGCGGGTACAGGCATCGGAGCAGGAGCAGGCGGATCGACATCCATACGCGCAGCCAACCGCTCCACTGTTGCTGCCAGGGAGTCCAACACCTGCTGTTGTTGAACTAAGCGTTGGGCCAAACCGGGAATGGCTTGTAGACCGGCGAGATCTGCCGGATCCATGGCCTTGCAAACTGTTAAGATTAAAGGGTGGATCCTTGGGCCGACCGTTGAGGACAGTCGGGAGGCAGACCGCCAGGCAAGGACTGTTCTTCACCTGGAAACCCGAAACGCCCCCGGAGGAGCCGTTGGCGCCCGGGTCGCTAGGGCTTAGGTGTCTTCGCCCTGGAAGTCCGAGGTCCCCCCGGGAGGAGCCCGTAGGGACCCGGACCGCTGGGACTTAGGTGAACTGCTGGCTAGAAGAATCAGTCCGAGGTCGAAGTAGGAGCGGAAGTCACGGGTAGTCGATCCGGTGTCTAGGCAGGCAGCAGGAGTCAAAACGAGGAGACAGTCCGGGGTCCGGGCAGGCAGCAGGCAAGGGCAAGGTCAGGTCCAATCCGGGTCACAGGCAGGCAGCAGACAGAGGCAAGGTCAGGTCCAATCCGGGTCACAGGCAGGCAGCAGACAGAGGCAAGGTCAGGTCCAATCCGGGTCACAGGCAGGCAGGCAAAAGAACGCAGAAACACTGGTACTGGCAAGCAGGAACAGGGAATCCAGGAACGGCAACTCTCACTAGGTGACCACGTTGCAAGGCAACTTCCTGGGGACTGACGCCGGTTTAAATAGCCCGCTGTAGCTGACGTCACTGGGGGGGGCGGTCCAGCACATCCGGGTGCTGGACCGTGAAAAAGCCAGCCCTCGCGCGCGCGCGTTCCCCCGAGGGGGAGGAGTCCCGCGGAGCTGACGGCGTCTCACACGCGGGGAGGCCATTACCACGCGGCCTGGCCGACCCCGAATCGCGCGGATCGCGGCAAGGCCCCGGACCCAGGAGGGAAGGTAAGGGCTCAGGCGGCGCAGCGGTGGCTGAGACCGCAACATAACTATAGCATGGGTTATTTTTCCCTATATGCATCACCTTGCACTTGTCCACATTAAATTTCAGCTGTCATTTTGATGCCCAATTTTCCAGCCTCACAAGGTCTTCCTGCAACTTATCACAATCTGCTTGTGATTTAACTACTCTGAACAATTTTGTATCATCTGCAAATTTGATTACCTCACTCGTCGTATTTCTTTCCAGATCATTTATAAATATATTGAAAAGTAAGGGTCCCAATACAGATCCCTGAGGCACTCCACTGCCCACTCCCTTCCACTGAGAAAATTGTCCATTTAATCCTACTCTCTGTTTCCTGTCTTTTAGCCAGTTTGTAATCCACTAAAGGACATCGCCACCTATCCAATGAACTTTTATTTTTCCTAGAAGCCTCTCATGAGGAACTTTGTCAAATGCCTTCTGAAAATCCAAGTACACTACATCTACAGGTTCACCTTTATCCACATGTTTATTAACTCCGTCAAAAAAGTAAAGCAGATTTGTGAGGCAAGACATGCCCTGGGTAAAGCCATGCTGACTTTGTTCCATTAAACCATGTCTTTCTATATGTTCTGTGATTTTGATGTTTAGAATACTTTCCACTATTTTTCCTGGCACTGAAGTCAGGCTAACCGGTCTGTAGTTTCCTGGAACACCCCTGGAGCCCTTTTTAAATATGGGGGTTACATTAGCTATCCTCCAGTCTTCAGGTACAATGGATGCTTTTAATGACAGGATACAAATTTTTACTAATAGGTCTGAAATTTCATTTTTTAGTTCCTTCAAAACTCTGGGGTGTACACCATCTGGTCCAGGTGATTTACTACTCTTAAGTTTGTCAATCAGGTCTACCACATCTTCTAGGTTCACCGTGATTTGGTTCAGTCCATCTGAATCATTACCCATGAAAACCTTCTCCAGTACGGGTACCTCCCCAACATCCTCTTCAGTAAACACCGAAGAAAATAAATCATTTAATCTTTCCATGATGGCCTTATCTTCTCTAAGTGCCCCTTTAACCCCTCGATCATCTAACGGTCAAACTGTCTCCCTCACAGCTTTCTGCTTTGGATATATTTTAAAAAGATTTTACTGTGAGTTTTTGCCTCTACAGCCAACTTCTTTTCAAATTCTCTCTTAGCCTGTCTTATCAATGTCTTACATTTAACTTGCCAACGTTTATGCATTATCCTATTTTCTTCTGTTGGATCCTTCTTCCAATTTTTGAATGAAGATCTTTTGGCTAAAATTGCTTCTTTCACCTCCCCTTTTAACCATGCTGGTAATCGTTTTGCCTTCTTTCCACCTTTCTTAATGTGTGGAATACATCTGGATTGTGCTTCTAGGATGGTATTTTTTAACAATAACCATGCCTCTTGCACACTTTTTTACTTTTGTAGCTGCTCCTTTTAGTTTTTTTCTAACTATTTTTCTCATTTTATCAAAGTTTCCCTTTTGAAAGTTTAGCACGAGAGCCGTGGATTTGCTTACTGTCCCCCTTCCAGTCATTAATTCACATTTGATCATATTATGATCACTATTGCCAAGCGGCCCCACCACAGTTACCTCTCTCACCAAATCTTGTTCTCCACTGAGAATTAGATCTAAAATTGCTCCCTCTCTCGTCGGTTCCTGAACCAATTGCTCCATAAAGCTATCATTTATTCCATCCAGGAACTTTATCTCTCTAGTGTGTCCCGATGGTACATTTACCTGATGTCTCCCATTATTACCGCACTACCAATTTGGTTAGCTTCCCTAATTTCTCTTAGCATTTCACTGTCAGTCTCACCATCTTGACCAGGTGGACAGTAGTATACTCCTATCACTATAGTCTTCCCTGACACACAAGGGATTTCTACCCATAAAGATTCAATTGTGCATTTAGTCTCATGCAGGATGTTTCTCCTGTTGGTCTCTATGCCATCCCGGACATAAAGCATCACACTGCCTCCTGGGTGCTCCTCTCTGTCATTGCAATATAGTTTGTACCCCGGTATAGCACTGTGCCATTGGTTGTCCTTCCACCATGTCTCTGAGATGCCAATTAAGTCTATGTCATCATTCACTGCTAATCAAATACTATGAAGCAATTACCTCTCCTGAATTAATCACGAACCAAGGAGAGAGGAGATTCAACTCACTCACCAAATCTAAAAAACAAATCTCAATAAACTTGTTATCCAACAACTAATTACCCGGCAAATGACAATATCATAAAGCTTGTTGCTCTAATGTTGTAATCTGCAGCCTCTCACCACACAATGGGTCGCAGGCTGTTATCAGCTTACAGAGCTTGATTTGATGTAATCATTTACTGTCATTTGCCCACCCACCAAATACCTTTATTCAATAACCCATCCTATAAATCTATCACTATTTTCTCAAAATGTAAACTTTGACTGAACGAAAACGTTCTTTGAAGGTCTAGTTCATCACACAATTGAATACTTAGCCATAAATTTTCCATCGAGCAGCTACAATATTTTGCTGTTCAGTTTCAGCTTCCCAACATGTTTCGACTGAAATATCAGTCTTCTTCAGGGGAATTGTGATATCTCGAATCAGGCCAACATATTCATTATCTCCTAAAAATTAAAAACCATGAATTAAAAACACTCAAAGCAGACCACACAGCCAAAAATCTAAGCTAAACCAATATCTAGCGTAAACCATCATTCATTGTTGCAACGTATGGAAATATGCTCCACTTACCCGGACCAAATTTACCCGTCTCTCTAAAGATTCAAAAATGGCGCCTCAGCGTCCTAGTTGGTCTCTGCAGTCATACTCACTCTGAATTTAAACACATCCCGTACATTCTAGCAACCGGAAATCCGGATCCTCTATGCCCAATAAACTACATTACCCACAGTTCTATACTCTTAGACCGCCATAGTTTCTTTAAAAGACTGACCAGTCAATGTCTTTGTTTAATCCTTCTGGATCAACCGTATTGAAATAGTAGATCCACTTTTGCTCTCTTTGAAGAAGATAACCATCAAAGTCTCCTCCACGACTCTTAGGCAACGGTTTTTCTATTACAGCAAATGTTAGATCATCAAACGTGTGAAAATGTGAAAGGCAGTGCTGTACTACCGGCGCTTCTACCTTACCGCGTGTAATGGCACTCCTGTGTTCGATCATGCGGGTCTTTAAAGGACGTATGGTTTTGCCAATATATAAACGGGGACACGGGCACCATAACCCGTAAATCACACCTTTAGACTCGCAATTGGTGAGAGAACGGAAATGAAATTTACCATTTGCAAAAAACGGTAAAACACTGCCTGCAAAAGACTGAGTGCACACAGTGCAATTCCCACAAGGGAAATGTCCTTTAATACCAAAATCTCTGTTCTCTCCATCAATTTTTTCATCTGCGAAATCAGAATGGACAATCATGTCTCTCAGGTTTCTTCCTCGCTTAAAGGCAAACCTGGGAAGTTCATTGAACCCATCATGTAGATGTAAAATGTGCCAAAATTTTTTTATGATGTTCTGAACTTTGTAAACTTGTGAAGAAAAAGGCAATACACACACCAGCCTGTTATTATCTTGTGGAACATTCTTAGGCAAAAACAATAAATCTCTGTTGATCCAGCGTGCTCGCTTGTAAGCCTTCCTGACAATCTGAGGAGGATAACCTCTTTGTTGGAAGTTCTGGCTCATCACTTGGGCTTTCGATTTGTACTCTCTAATGTCTGAACACAATCTTCTTAATCGCAAAAATTGACCGTAAGGTAGATTGTTGCGTAGATGATGAGGATGACAGCTGTCATACCGTAACAACGTATTTCTGTCGGTCGGTTTGCGATATATAGAAAATTCAAACCCCATAGGTTGTAACATAATTAAAATATCCAAGTAAGCTACTTGGTTCTTATCAAAATTGTATGTAAACTTCAAATTATTATCACAACCTCCCAACCATTCCATAAATACTGTAAATTCACTAAGCTCACCCTCCCATACCACCAGAATATCGTCAATGTATCGTCTCCATAATTTACATGATGAATGATGGTTTACGCTAGATATTGGTTTAGCTTAGATTTTTGGCTGTGTGGTCTGCTTTGAGTGTTTTTAATTCATGGTTTTTAATTTTTAGGAGATAATGAATATGTTGGCCTGATTCGAGATATCACAATTCCCCTGAAGAAGACTGATATTTCAGTCGAAACATGTTGGGAAGCTGAAACTGAACAGCAAAATATTGTAGCTGCTCGATGGAAAATTTATGGCTAAGTATTCAATTGTGTGATGAACTAGACCTTCAAAGAACGTTTTCGTTCAGTCAAAGTTTACATTTTGAGAAAATAGTGATAGATTTATAGGATGGGTTATTGAATAAAGGTATTTGGTGGGTGGACAAATGACAGTAAATGATTACATCAAATCAAGCTCTGCAAGCTGATAACAGCCTGCGACCCATTGTGTGGTGAGAGGCTGCAGATTACAACATTAGAGCAACAAGCTTTATGATATTGTCATTTGCCGGGTAATTAGTTGTTGGATAACAAGTTTATTGAGATTTGTTTTTTAGATTTGGTGAGTGAGTTGAATCTCCTCTCTCCTTGGTTCGTGAATCATTCACTGCTATACATTCTAATTCTCCCATCTTACTTATTAGACTTTGTTTTTTGTTTGTATTTTCATTCTGCTTTTTAATTGATAGGGATAAGTTAGAATTTTTTAGCTCAGGTGAGTTTTTTAATTACAGGCACTTGGACTACTTTTCTTATTATTGGAACCTCACTGTCGGGATGCCCTCATTCTAATGCATCATTAGTATCCTTTGAAGATACCTCTCTCTGAACCATGCGCTGCTGAGCGACTGTCGGCTTTCCCCTTTGTTCTAGTTTAAAAGCTGCTCTATCTCCTTTTTAAAGGTTAGCACCAGCAGTCTGGTTCCACCCTGGCTAAGGTGGAGCCCATCCCTCCGGAAGAGACTCCCCCTTCCCCAAAAGGTTCCCCAGTTCCTAACAAAACTGAATCCCTCTTCCTTGCACCATCGTCTCATCCACGCATTGAGACTCCGGAGCTCTGCCTGCCTCTGGTGACCTGCATGTGGAACAGGGAGCATTTCAGAGAATGCTACCCTGGAGGTTCTGGATTTAAGTTTTCTACCTAAGAGCCTAAATTTGGCTTCCAGAACCTCCCTCCCACATTTTCCTATGTCGTTGGTGCCCATATGTACCACGACAGCTGGATCCTACCCAGCACTGTCTAAAATACTATCCAGGTGAAGCGTGAGGTCCGCCACCTTCACACCAGGTAGGCATGTTACCAGGTGATCCTCATGCTCACCAGCCACCCAGCTGTCTAAATTCCTAATAATCGAATCCTCAACTATGACGGCCGACCTAACCCTTTTCTCCTGGGCAGTAGGCCTTGGGGAGATATCCTCGGTATGAAAGGACAGTGCATCACCTGGAGAGCAGGTCCTTGCTACAGGATCCTTTCCTGCTACACCAGGTTGATGCTCTCCAATCATGAGACCTTCTTCCTCCAAGGCAGCACCAGGGCTGCCAGTCTGAAGTTGGGACTTGGCTACTATGTCCCTGAAGGTCTCATCGATATACCTCTCTGTCTGCCTCAGCTCCTCCAGGTCTGCCACTCTAGCCTCAAGAGATCGGACTCGTTCTCTGAGAGCCAGGAGCTCTTTGCATCGCATGCACATGTACAACTTCTCTCCGGTGGGTAAAAAATCATACATGTGACACTCAATGCAAAAGACTGGGAAGCCCCTCTCATGCTGCTGGACTGCTGCCTTCATCTCAATTTTTATCAGTTCCTAGTTAAGTTTTAGGTTGCTATGGGAGTAGGAATGTGACTAATTAACGTCCTTTAAATGTATTAGTGTATTCGCTATATATCTGGTAGCGGCCTACAGGGGTCTGATCAAACTCTCAATAAAGTTTTTGTTGTTGGTTGTTTTTTTTTGTTTTTTTCTTTTGTGAAAGTGGCACCTGCCTATAAATTAAAGGATGAGCTAGTGGTGGGTGGGCGAGGGTTGGGAGGGTTGGGAAATCCAAACAGTCTAACTTCAGTTAGACAGCCAGAGTGACTCACTGCTCTCTTGATTAACAAATGTTGGTACCTATTCAAACCAAATCACACTACCTCAACACCTTTCCAAGGTGAGTAACTGAACTGAACTTTTCAACCTTTTTACTTAGGTATACACTGCTCCTAGCTTATTTCTAACTTCTGGCTACTTTTTTTTTTTGTGGGGGGGGGGGTTGTGTTGGTTTTTTTTAAATACAAACACTCAGTTCTGCTTACTAGCTGCCTTACAGACTTTTAAAAATAAACATACTACCTACTGCTTACTAGCTGCCTTATTGACTGACTATTTAAAAATACAGTCTAACTTGTTTATTCACTGCCTTACTATTAAAAGCACAAACACACTAAATAATATTCCCAAATAGTTAACTTTGCCCCAATACTTTTAAAAAAGACAATGTCCCAAGCAAAAACTTACTGATTCCTTTCAGCCACCAGCAAGGTGATCCTCTCCTCTCAGTGCTCCCACTGGAATGTGGGTTACTGAGCTCTTCCCTTGAATTCTGTTTGGAATCCCTTGGGATCTCATCTGTTTGGAATCCCCTGGGATCCCTTGGGATCTCATCTATCCCTTGGGATCTCATCTATCATTCTTTTCTGGTTTTCTTCATTTTTGGATAATCTCTTTTCTCACAGGACAAGCAGGATGGTACTCCTCATATATGGGTGGCATCACAGGATGGAGCCCTGTATGGAAAACATTTCTGTCAAAGTTTCTACAAAGCTTTGACTGACACTGGCACACTTAGTGCACTGAGCATGCTCAGCCTGCAATTATTCCTGTGAGCCACAGGCGTCTCCCTCAGTCTTCTTTTTTCAGCTCTGCAGTAAGCATAGCGGTTTTGAGCTCTGTGAGAAATTCTAACACTTTTTCCACGCTGAAACACTTAAACTTTTACTTCACAAACACTTTTCCCTGCACGGGTCTCCCTTCGCGTACGTTTGACGCTCGGTGAGTACTATGCCCTGGTTTTTTGGTAGGTTCCTGTCACCTTTCTGGCCTGCCAACCGACTGCGGCCTTCCCTCTCCCTATGTTTTCAGTTAGCCACACATAGCCTGCGAGTGTCCCTCTGTGACACTCTGCCTGGTTATTAGCGCTAGTGGGACAGGGACTTCCACAGTTTCCTTTGCTGCCAGGGCCCCTGTTGATTCAGGTCCTTCAATTCCTCAGTACCCTCATGCAGTCGATGCCCCATTGCTACTGTCGGTACCCCCTTCAGACCATCCTGGATTCTTAGATGCCATCAGTACCCCTCCCCCTGCGGTACACTGATGCCATCGGTCCCTGCATCGTTTCTATCAGTGCCATCCATGTTTTTCATCCATGGCACTGATTTTTCCTTGGGTTTCATCGATGCCATCATTGCCCGGATGGATGCCATCGATGTACATCTTGTCTCGTCGGTGCCATCCATGCCCGGGTCAATGCCACCATCGCCCGGGGCACTTCCATTGATGCCAGGGTCATTTCCATCGATGCCATCCTTTATTTTATTGATGCCATCCATGCCAGGACCCTGGCATCGATGCCCAGGTCGATTCCATCGATCGCCATCGATGCTCAAGTCGATTCCATCGATGGGCATCGATGCCCAGGTCGATTCCATCGATAGCCATTGATGCTCAAGTCGATTCCATCGATGGGCATCGATGCCAGGTCAATTCCATTGAAGGCCATCGATGCCAATGCCAATTCCATGGATGCCATTGATGCCAATGTCAATTCCATCGATGCCATCCATGCCAACATCGATTCCATCCATGTCAACATCGATTCCATCGGTGCCCATGTCGGTGACATCGATGCCCATAACGGTGGCATCGATTCCATGGATGCCATTGGTGCCCGAGTTGATCCAATTGATACTACCTACGTCCGTCGTCATGCCGTCGATGCCCGTGGCCATGCCACCGATGCCGTCGGTGCCCGCCTCCATACATCAATGCCCTTGACGCCCACATCGTTTCCATCGGTGTCTTCGATGTCTTCGATGTTCCTATCGATGCGGTCATTGACACCATTGATGCTGGTATCATTTTTCCGATGCCAACGATGTTTTTTCGATTATTCAATGCCACATCATTCCCACAGATACCTACGCCGATGCCGTCAGTGCTTCCATCACTGTCATTGCTCTGGCCGAGTCATCAATGTTTTTTCATATATATTTTTGATGATACCCTCGAGGCCGCTTCGGCCGCCATCGACACCATCAATACCGATATAGCACCACCACGTAATGCCCTCACCTAAACACAGTGCTCCATGCTTTTGGTTCTTATTAAAGCCCCATATTAGCCAACGACACTACATAGTGCCAGGAGCAGTGCAGGCATGCTGACAGTCCATCATCAGTCACCATCCAAGACAGTGAGGGCATCCATCTTGGCGCTGGAGAAAGACTGGGTCGAGCACTGAGGCATGCATCGTCACCGTCACGGTGACCGTCCGCCACCGACGCCATCCAGCACATTGGTGCTATCCTTCTCAATGCTGGACAATGCTCGGACCAAGCAACATCACCACTGCCATTGACACTGTTCCACACAGTATTGGCAGTCCTTGGTGCTCCAGAAACACCGGAACGAGTTCCAAAGAATTCTGCACTGGCATCACAAGACATCGAGCCGCTGCGACAAGGGCTGGGTTCACGAGCTGTTAATCAGCTCCCCTGTTCCCGAGGTGTGCGCCACTGACATCGGTGGGGGATAGTGGCCCTCCACAAAATACTACCGTGGTAGCGCTAGCCATGCTCAGCCTGTCTCCTCTATACCTGCGCCACCATACCAGACATCAATGTTGAGACGGGCATCTACTCCCTTGATGACTCCTGAAATCCATGGAGCCAGCAATCTTCACTGGCTCATCTGGTGATCCACGTTGGATGGTAAGTACCCGCTTCTGCGGCATTCCCATTGAGATGTGTTCTCTAATTCGAGCCACATGGTTTGAAAAGTTCTAGGTCATGTACCTTCCAAGAACCGTATTAGTGTCACATATCGCTATGCCAGATATGTCAGCCACAATATCAAAAGAACCTCTCTATCATTTCTTTGGGATTGCATCAGGGAATCCTCCCTTCTTCAGCAACAAGGCTCTATACTGATTAATGCTCTGGCTTCTGGTTCCTGCTTCAGAACCAAAGTTCCAGGTGGATTCGCTGATCTGCTAAACATGAGATCCAGCAAATACTGCCTCAAGTGCAAGTCCACCTCGAAGCCTGACAACAGGTCTTGATATCTCCTTGTATAGCACATAGAAATGCGGGTAAGACCTTACCGCTCACGCTCCCGTGGGAGGTTACATGATATCCAGATTATATCAGCCCCTCCAGTTGGATACCTCCTGGTCTCCGAACTGGCTGGATATCAGAGCGGCCACCCCACCTTGTACCAAAATTCCCGGTATACTCCCCCAGATGCTACAAAGCGCAGAGAGGGGGGGGGGGGGTGTTTGGGGAGTTTTAATTACACTATTCTTTCTTTCAACAGAAAGTAGTTACTCTCTGCCCATCCTGGACCTCAGAAATACCAACTTTCTTCAGAAGGCACAGATAAAATGGTATTTCTCCTTACCATGCTTCCATATTGCAGTAAGTACATTACCTCTAATCTTTCTATGTGCTTCATGGTGAGTCAACAATATTACAATCCCAAGCTCTGCCGGTTGTACCAGCTTCGGCAACTGGGGTATTCATTGAATCACTATCGGTGACTGCTGTTTCTCTGCAGAGTACAACATCATTCACGCTTTCCTTGCATGGACAGCTGCATAACCACAGTAGGTCCATGCAAGGAGCTCTAACTTCTTCATGACTCACTATACATTTACTAACTGGGATTACTGTCACTGCCATAAATCCCTTATACAACACTTCTGGACACCACAGTCATAATGACCTTCCTGTCCAGCAACCGCGCAGACATTCTAATAAATTCCTACATGTCTCTGCGTGCATATTCCATAACCTTAGCCCCTCAATTCTTCATTGTCGGGCTATGGGGTTTTTTCACTATGCACTTTCCTCATAGATCCAAAACTGCTATGGGTTAGATTCAGTGAAATTCTATTATCAGTGGGTCTAAGCTGTTCAACCACTTTCATCCCTCATCTATATTGCAGATCTAGAACCAAAACCTAGTCTGATCCTGCTCATGCTCGCATTTACTCAGGGTTGTAAAGTTTGACCTAAAATCTTCTCAACCCAATATGCATCTATTCCGCTCCAGGCACAGTTTCACATAAACTTCCTGGACCTTGTAGCCATGAGTTATACCCTTATGCCTTCCAATACTGCCTCTGCAACAAATCTTTGTGCATACAAACAGACAGCATAGGGACAATGTGCTTTCCAACACACAAGCACGCACAACCTCTTAGCTGCTCTGCAAGGAAGCTGCGCAGCTCTACCCTTGGCCCTTGCTCACTCTATGCATCCTCAGGCCACTTATCTAAGAGACTTACTGAAAGCACTAGCAGACCTTCTCCATGTAGGTTTCCATCCTCTCGAATGGTCTTGGACTACATGTGTAGCGGGAAAGATCTTCTAACGCTGAGTTCAACTGAACTTGCCCTCTACATCCGCATCGAACCATATGGTGCACGGATTCTCCTCCCTACACACGTTTCCAATGTGTTCCCAAAGGCGCCTTTGTTCCATCAAGGCCCTATTATATGTGTCTCTTCCGCTGCTTCTCATAGCCAGCACTCTTCTAATGTTGAACCGGGACGGGGTTCACTGTTCCTCAGACCCAAGTCCTGGCCGAGACCAGTAGGCTTCCCATACTTCTCAATCTATCACAAGGTAACCAATTCGCCTTCTCACCAGTCAGTCACAAATTGTAGACTCACTGATGTTCTCAGGTACTGGTAGCGTCACAAAACCTTCCACACATAAATCCTACAAAAGGGTATTTCCCTTTTTTTTTTCTATACTACTCTTTTCTCTTGCTCCCTTGGATTCTGCTCCCCAGACATCCTCCACATACATACACCTCTGTTCCAATTGGTGTATCGTTTGGGAGTGGGGATACCTGATTAATGGTAAACCCCTTCTGAGTCAGCTTACCATGGATTATCCACTGATCAAGCTGCCTCTATTTTCACTAGTCACGGAATGGAACCTATATTTCGTGCTTATAAGTCTCATACGTTCTCCGTTCGAGCCTTTCCATTCCTCTCATTTCACAGTTTGACATGGGAAATTCCCTCAAAAATGTCATTTCTTCCAACAGGGTCAGTGAGGTACACACCTTGTTACATACTCATCCGACCCTGCGTTCCTCCGTGACCGAGTGGTTTTACGTATTCAACTTCATATCTTTCTTAAGGTAGACGTTGCATCTCACCTTACTCAGAATATATTCCGTCCATTTTTCCCAACACCTCTCTCTCACCAAAGCGAGAGGGTTTTTCCACACCTTGGACAGTAATAGTGCACTTGCATTCTATCTAGATCGCACTACACTCCATAGGAATTCCACCTAACTCTTTCCTTCTGTGGCAAGAGCCAAGCTGCGAGTTCCAGTGGGCAAACAGACATATTCCTCCTAATTGAAGGTCTGTATCTCTTTTCCTACCAACAAGCAAGCATTTCACTTCAACACTGTGTGTAACCACATTCTGTTGCGTCTGTCCCAGCCTCAATAGCTTCCCCTCGGCCGCTGCTGCTTGTACATATTTATCAGGCTGCAACCTGGAGCTCTCTCCATACCTTCGCAGCCCATTACTGCTTAGATACGACTAGCCGGCATGCTCCATGTTTGGCCAGTCCGACTACTCTTATTCTTTTCAGTTTAACTACCCAACATCCTTCCACCAACCTGTTATGGTTTTCAGGATGCCCTCCGTTCCAAATTCCACGCCTGTCATTGCGCCTTTCATGCATCTTGGGTGCATTTGGTGCACTCTCGGGCATCCTTAGCTCGGTACTCACCCATATGTGAGGACTACCATCCTGCTTGTCCTGTGAGAAAGCAAGTGTTCCCTGTACATACCAGGATCGTTTCAGACGGTGGGTTATGTTCCATGTCCAGCAGATGGAGTCAGAACACAAAATTCCCAGGGGAGGACCCATATAACCACGCCTCCCCTGTAACAGCTCTCAGTAACGTTCTGACTCCAGCAGATGTGAGCAGGGGACTTGTGGTCCCCAGCTTGTTAGCTTAGGGCTACCTCCTCAGGGGGATCAAGTTTAAAAAAAAAAATAGGAAGTTTTAAATTTACAGTTTAGGTCACTTTGCTAAGGCTCCTCTTACAGCAGGGGGAGAGCTCTCCGCTGGTGCTGGCTCATCGCTCTCTAGCCTGGTGACTTGCTGACAGGCTGTTGCCTGTTTTCTTTCTTTCTTTTCTCATTTTCCTCACTGAGGGCTGAGTTGGGGTAAGTGTATTTTTGTTTCATCTTCTTTTTCAGCAGAAGACTGCAATTTTTTGGACTCTGTTTGGCTCCCTGAGGTGAAAGTCGGTAGCGCCGGCCTCCCCCTCCTGACCCAGGTTTCCCCCCCTCCCTTTTGGGGAGCAACCGACGTCCCGACCTGCGGCCCCGCGAAGCACCATTCCCCGGGGCCGCCTGCTGTCGGGAGGGTAATTCCCCGTCAGTTCTTCTTCAGGTCGGTGGGGGACCACGGCAAGCGTTCGTTGCCGGGTCGGCGCTCATTTTAGGCGCGAGCCACCTGTAGAGCCTCCCCCCCCTCTCTCTCCCTGCGGCGATGCAGTCCACGGTGCCTTGTGAGGGCTCCGACAGGGCCCGATTATTTTCTGAAGAGGGTCTGTTCTCAGGCTGTTTCCCCGAGGGGGAATGTGCGCCAGCTACTAGCAAGGACGTTCGAGCTGCAGACCGCGTGGGAAGGAAGCGCCAGGCCCCGTTCCCTCTCAACGCGGGAACAGCGGCCATTTTGTTGCAAGATTCTGATGCCACGCTTTCTGAGGAGGACACGGATAAATTGTTCCCCACTTCTAGGCCCGTTTTGGACCCTTACTCCGAGTCTAATCCTGGTAGGCAGAGGGGGGATCCCCCGGTGGGTGACCCCTCAGGATGCCAGGCCTTTTCCCCTGAATTCATAGTCCTGATGCACAGGGCTTTTCTTCAGAGCAGAGACATGACCTTCAGGACCTGGGGACCCTCTCCCCCCAAGATAACATGTCCTACCCCCCTCCTGGGTGGGACGCTCCCTCAGGCTCGCCCCCCTTTAGTAGGCGGGGGAGTGGGGACATCTCGTGGCCCTACTGGGACACCATCGATAATACAGACTTCGTCGGGGGAAGGACAATCCCAGGACCCTGACGTGGACGACCCCACCTTGGCGGCCCAGGTGGAGGGCGACGACCCTAGGATCCTCCGCATCTTCCAAGCGGCGGAGTTAGATGACCTCATTCCCTACATCCTCCAGGAAATGGATATTGATCCCCCTCCGGAACCGGTGGGGCCTGACCTGGCTCTCAAGAAGGGGGACCCCCTCCTAGCAGGACTGCGGCCTCTAGCCAAGTCTTTTCCCACTCATCACAAGATCTTGCAGTTGATTACTCGGGAATGGGATTCCCCGGAGGCCAACCTTAGGGTCGGTAGAGCCATGGAAAAATTGTATCCTCTGCCGGCTGATTTTTTGGAAATTCTCAAAGTTCCCGCCGTAGATTCTGCGGGATCAGCGGTCACAAAGCATACCACTATTCCTGTCACTGGAGGGACGGCGTTGAAGGATATGCAGGATCGGAAGCTGGAGGTTTACCTCAAGCATATCTTTGAGGTCTCGGCCTTAGGGATGCGGGCGGCTATCTGCAGTTCCCTCGCACAGCGAGCGGGTCTTCGGTGGGTGCAGCAGCTTCTCACCTCCCAGTCCTTACCAGACGCTGAGGCTCACCAGGCGGACAGACTGGAAGCCATGGTTGCCTATGGAGCGGATGCTTTATATGATCTTTTAAGGGTCCTAGCCCGAACCATGGTGGCGGCGGTCTCAGCGCGTCGGCTCCTTTGGCTTCGCAATTGGTCGGCTGATGCCTCTTCCAAGACATGTTTGGGGTCCCTTCCTTTTAAGGGTAGGTATCTTTTTGGTGAAGACTTGGATCAGATCATCAAGTCCCTTAATGAGAACGCGGTGCACAAGTTGCCCGAAGATTGACCCCGTTCGTCAAGATCATATAATTACTCCAGAAACCGTTATCGTAACCAGCGGAGAGCGCATCCTCAGAAGCAACAGCCACCTCGGGCTCCCTCTTCTCGTTCGCACTCCTGGAACCGGCCCTTTCGTGGGCGCCGCCAGGGTAAGGAAGCGCAGGGTGCTGGTACATCTGCTAAATCTACCCAATGATGCCAGACGGACCCGCGAGGTGGTCCCTCGACTGGGGGGTTGCCTTGCTCTCTTCTACGAAGAGTGGGTCCAAATCACGTCGGATCAATGGGTTCTGGATATTCTAAGACGCGGTTACGCTTTGGATTTTGTTTGCGCTCCTCGGGACCGGTTCCTGTTTTCCCCTTGCGGGTCCTTAATCAAACAGGGAGCCGTGCGGCAGACCCTCGATCGTCTCCTTCAATTGGGGGCCATAGTGCCGGTGCCAGCCGCCGAACTGGGCCGGGGGCATTATTCAATCTAGTTTGTGGTTCCCAAGAAGGAAGGTACTTTTCGTCCTATCCTGGACCTCAAGCAGGTCAACCGATCCCTCAGAGTCCCTCGTTTCCGCATGGAGACACTCCGTTCAGTGTTAGCGGCAGTTCATCCGGGATAATTCTTGGCTTCGTTGGATCTCACGGAGGCGTATCTCCACATACCAATTTATCAAGCTCATCTGCGTTACCTACGCTTCAAAATTTTGGGTCAACACTTCCAATTTCGCGCTCTTCCCTTTGGCCTGGCCACAGCTCCACGGGTTTTCACGAAGATCATGGTGGCAGTGGCGGCATCCTTGTGCATCCTTACCTAGACGATTGGCTCATCCGTGCAAAGTCACGAGCGCAGTGTATCCTCGCAGTCGACAGAGTGGTACAACTTCTCCAATCTCTGGGATGGATTGTCAACTTCACCAAGAGCAGCCTGATCCCGTCCCAGTCGTTGGATTTTCTGGGAGCTCACTTCGACACCAAGAATGCCAGGGTTTTTCTGCATCCGGACAGAGCTCATTCTCTGCGTCAGCAGATTCAAGGATTTATGGCGCTCGAGACGCCCACTGCCTGGGACTACATGCAGGTACTGGGGACCATGGCCTCGACCATCGATCTGGTTCCTTGGGCATTTGCGCATCTGAGGCCTCTGCAGAGATCCCTACTCTCCCGGTGGCAGCCGGTGTCGAGAGATTTCCAGGCAATCCTTCCGATTCCGAGAGGAACCTTCATCAGTCTCCATTGGTGGCTGGAACCGCGGCACCTAGCTCAGGGGGTGTCGCTGGAGGACCCGGATTGGGTGATTATCACCACGGACGCCAGCCTCACAGGCTGGGGAGCGGTCTGTCGGGACAGCTCAATCCAGGGTCGATGGACGGAGGAACAGTCGAAGTGGCCCATCAACCGCTTGGAGACCAGGGCGGTCCATCTGGCGTTACAGGGTTTCTTCCCCATAGTACGCCATCAAGCAGTCAGGGTGCTATTGGACAATGCGACTACAGTGGTGTTCATCAATCGCCAGGGAGGCACGAGAAGTCGGTTGGTCTCTCTCTGGAAACCGACAAATTGATGGAGTGGGCAGAGCTTCACCTCCAACGACTAGCAGCCTCGCATATAGCGGGAGTGGACAATGTACAGGCGGACTTTCTCAGCCGACAAAACTTGGATCCTGGAGAGTGGGAGCTCTCACAGCAGGCGATGCGGATAATAGTACGACGATGAGGGACACCGCACGTAGACCTAATGGCAACCGCCGGAAATGCAAAGGCCGCCCACTTCTTCAGCCGCAGGCGGGAGCGCGGCGCTGAGGGCGTGGACGCGCTGGTCCTGCCCTGGCCGCGCCACTGTCTCCTATATGTTTTCCCACCGTGGCCCCTCGTGGGCAAGGTCATCCGCAGGATAGAGGCACACCAAGGGCCGGTGATCCTTGTGGCGCCAGAATGGCCCCGACGACCGTGGTTCGCGGATCTGCGCAATTTGACAGTGGAGGGTCCCTTTCGTCTCGGTCAGCTGCCACGTCTTCTACGCCAGGGACCAATATTTTTCAAGGAGGCAGATCGCTTCTGTCTTGCGGCCTGGCTTTTGAGAGGCGTCAGTTGAGGAGGTGCGGTTATCCGGAGCCGGTTATTTCAACGCTACTGAAAGCACGTAAGATGTCCACCTCTGTTACCTATGTTCGAGTCTGGAAGGTCTTTGAGGATTGGTGTGGAGCGAATGACATTCTTCCCATGCAGGCCTCAGTGCCACAAGTCCTTTCCTTCTTGCAGGCAGGTTTGGATTTGGGTCTTGCTTACAATTCTCTTCGGGTTCAGGTGGCGGCCTTGGGGGCTTTTCTTCGCAGTGGAAATAAGGAGTTTCTGCCCTCGCATCCGGACGTCTCCCGTTTCCTTAAAGGAGTGAAACACTTGAAGTCTCCGATTCGCCCACCTTGTCCGTCGTGGAATCTGAATCTGGTGCTCCGAGTCCTCTGTGGTTCGACGTTCGAACCTCTAAGCTCGGCTACCATCAAGGACGTCACTCTCAAGACCATTTTTTTTTTCTCGTGGCAATCAGTTCAGCAAGACGTATTTCCGAGCTGCAGGCCCTATCCTGTCGTGAACCATACCTTCGTTTCACGCCTGAAGGGGTTTCGCTGAGGACGGTTCCTTCTTTTCTCCCTAAAGTGGTTTCGGCATTCCACCTCAACCAATCGGTGGAATTCCCATCTTTTTCCTCTTCTGAGTCTGGAGACCTGCGTAGACTGGATGTACGGCGGTCTCTGATACGCTATCTGGAGGTGACTAATGATTTTCGGCTCTCCGATCATCTGTTTATCCTCTGGTCCGGACCCCGGAAGGATTGCATGGCATCCAAACAATCTATAGCGCGGTGGTTGAAGGAAGCGATCATAGCGGCGTACCTTGGCGTAGGTAAGTCCCCTCCGCTGGTTGTCAAGGCTCATTCTCTTCGAGCCCAGGCGACATCTTGGGTGGAGAGCTCCTCCGTCTCCACTCAGGAGATTTGTAGGGCGGCCACCTGGAAGTCGATCCATACTTTTGCGAGATATTATTGCCTGGACATCGGTGCTCCGTCGGGCGGTCAGCTTGGAGACAAGGTAATACGAGCAGGGCTGTCTGCGGCCCACCCGTGATGGGAAAGCTTTGGTACATCCCACCGTCTGGAATGATCCTGGTATGTACAGGGAAAAGAAAATTATTCCTTACCTGCTAATTTTCATTCCTGTAATACCATGGATCATTCCAGATACCCTCCCTTGGTTTGGGGGTTTGCTTGTGGGACATCCCTGCCTACCTGTCTTAACAATCTTTGACTCTGTATTTCGAATACTGCATGTCTTTTTTGTTCACGCACTGCTGTTCGCAAATTCACTGTTCAGAATTTAGTTGCTGTTTATTTGGACAGTGGTTATTTCAATTCCTTCTTTGATTACTTGATCCCTCTGTTTTTAGTCTCTCTCTTTTGGGCTTTGTTAGTCTAGTTACTGAGAGCTGTTACAGGGGAGGCGTGGTTATATGGGTCCTCCCCTGGGAATTTTGTGTTCTGACTCCATCTGCTGGACATGGAACATAACCCACCGTCTGGAATGATCCATGGTGTATTACAGGAACGAAAATTAGCAGGTAAGGAATAATTTTCTTTTGCTTACCTGTAACAGGTGTTCTCACAGGACAGCAGGATGTTAGTTCTCACGAATCCCACCTGCCACCCCGTGGAGTTGGGTCTGTATACGTTTTTACTTTTATTTTAGTTTCGCTTGCGCTTTTAGCTATAAGACGAGACTGAGGGAGACACCTGTGGCTCACAGGGATAACTGCAGGCTGAGCATGCTCAGTGCACTCAGTGTGCCAGTGTCAGTCAAAGCTTTGTAGAAACTTTGACAGAAAAGTTTTCCATACAGGGCTCCATCCTGTGATGTCACCCATATGTGAGGACTAACATCCTGCTGGCCTGTGAGAATACCTGTTACATGTAAGCAACACTTGCTATATAGGATGGTTAATGATGATTCATGCTCCAGGACTTTTCCATTATCAACAGGGGTGACCCAAGGATTTGCACTATCTCTGATTTTATTTAATACTAGCGGTACCCCGCCATGCGTTGCAGTGGCAGAGTCAGGTTCTTTTCCCTCCCTCCCCCTTCCCCTTGCTCATTTACCTCAGTCACTCATCCTCCTCCCCCTTGGTCACTCACCCCCCCTTCCCTCCCCTGTCCCCACTCCAACTCTCTCCCCTCACACTCACACTCACCTCATTCTCCCTCCCCTGACACTCACCTCCCCCCTCATTCTCCCTCCCCTCACTGTCACCTCCCCCTGCCTACTGCCTACGCTGCAGATCAGAAAACGTTTGTCTTTCTATTTCTGTGGGAACCCCCCACCCCAAAAAAAATCCCCCCAATCCCAACCCTTTAAATCAAATAATAACCCCCCACCCTCCTGCCCCTCCCCCAAGACCTGGGAAATTAAAATTGTTGGTGCTACATGTGGTCTGTCCCTGGGCGTCTGTGCGCTTTATGTAGCCAAATAGGGGAGTGCCTAACCAAATTTGCACTCCCAAATTTGTTTTGTGGTCTGGGGAGGGCTATTTTGGTGCATTCCCGAGATCGTGCAAATTTAGTGTATGTATTTGTGTGTGAACCTCCCCTTCCCCCAAAAAACAACCCTATGAGAAACGTTCTCTTAAACTAACCACCCCACACTCTCCTGCCCCCCCCCAGCCCTGCGAAAAACAGTAGCCCCCCCTGCCCCCCCAGAGCTGCCGAATGAATGAAAACTGCCCCCCCCCTCTCGTGACCCCTCCCAAGATGTTCGCAATAAATTCATTACCACCCCCACCCTCCAGACCCCCTGAGACCTGATAAAAATGTCATTCGGTGGAGCGGGCGTTCAGGAGCGGTCCAGGAGCGATGTATTGGCGTTGGTTCGTCGGCTGCAAGCACTGAAACGGATTCCAACGGCCCTTTGCCCTTACTATGTCAGTGGGGTGGAGCAATGGCAGCGGTAGGTCCTCTGACATAGTAAGGGCAAAGGGCCGCCGGCTGCCAGTCCTGAAAATGACGCCGAGGGGCCCTCGCCCTTACTATGTCACATGGGCTACTGCTGCCATTGGTGTCCCCGAGTGGCATAGTAAGGGAAAGGGCTGTCGGCGCCATGTTGATTGCTGGCAGCCGATGGCCATAGTGCAGGAGATGTGTCCCGGACCGGTCCTGGCCCCCCTCTGGAGCCTCCCGGACTTCTGTCAGGTTTTGTGTGTGTTGTGAGGGCCTGGGAAGTAAATAAATTTGGCATGTGTGTGGGGGGTGTGAGGAGGATGGTTTTGTGTGTGTTGGGAGGCTGTGGGAAGTAAATCAATTTGGCATGTGTATGGGGGGTGTGAGGAGGGTGGTGGGTGCATTTTATCTGTAAAGGAAATAGTTATCTTCTGGCGAAAAAAGTGCGTGAATGTGTTAAAATGGAAGTGAAACGTGGACCTGGACTGGAGAAATGATTAGTGTAGCGTGTGTTAGTGTAAGGTGTAACAGATGCGCTTACGTCCAGCAGATGTCGCTGTTTTCTGGAAAAAATCTTTAAACCTATTTTACCTGTCACAGGTGTGACATATCTGTAATGTAAGTACAGAAGAACCTTCCTGTATGCGAAATGAAGGTTGTGTCCAAATTTGAAAGCAATCGGTTCAGTGGTTTCTGAGATTAGCGATTTTGTCCAAACTATTTAACATTTTTATTTATATATATTTACCTGCTTCCTTTGTGCACATTACTGTCTCTATTGAGTCTTATATTTAAATTATAAATGAATGATATCCATTTTCTTGTTCCTTTTTCATCATCTGTTGAGGCCATGCTTACCAAGCTATCCATAAATTGCTATCTTTCTAAGATAAAAGCTTGGCTATTAGAAATCAGTCTGGTCCTTATCCTTAGTAAAACTGAAATTGTAAAACTTTACCACACAGAGATGGGCAATGTTCCCAAACATTGGTCTATTGGAGGTTCATCTAATACTATTAAATCTTGCACTCGCAATTTAAGGATGAAGGTTGATTCATCTCTTTCTTTTCATTCCCAAATTCAATTAGTGGTATAGAATTATTTCTTCAAACTACGTCTTCTTCGCTCGCTAAAACCTTTTCTGAATTATGATGAGTTTCAGGTTGTTACTCAAGCTCTCATTCTTTGTCTGCTGGACTATTGCAATCCCCTTTACATTGGTCTTCTGAAATCATCTTTAAAAGCCTTACAACTTGTGCAAAATTCTGCTGCATGCCTCATTTCCAGCTACCTCTTACATACTTACATTATTCTGGCATTGATAGATCTACATTGACTTCCTGGCTGCTGGCGTGTTCCTTGAATAATGAGAACTGGCTGCTGGCGTGTTCCTTGAATAATGAGAACTGATGTTTCATGAACTTCTGGGATTTGGTAAAGCAATTCAGATTAGGTATGCATGAAGTTTTGGGTGGACATGGTATTTTATTGTTGTTTACATTTATATTAATTTGACTATTTTATGTTTATTAATGTTTTGATTATGTATGTTATATTGTCACCCACTGAGATTTGTAGCTCAGCAGGCTACAATTTTTATAAATGAATAAATAAATTAAATAGTAGTAGACTCTCCACTGGTGAGGTCCAGATTGATTGTTTCAATAGTTGTTCTGCACTGCAACCCTCCGCTTGCCTATATGTCAAAAGAGAAAGCAAGTTTGCTTATCTGTAAACAGGGTTTGGTATAGACAGCAGGATGAATTAGCCATACTTAATATCTTTCCACCTCCTTGGAGAGTCATTATCTCACTAATGTGTAAACTCTGGTTCATGAGGTAGCATGCATATAGGGACTCCTGAGCATGCTCAGTAAAGCTCTTGGAGCTGAGTCTGTGCCAGTATCATCGCATGACATCACCCATGCGTATTGGCTGGCTAATTCATCCAGTTGTCTATGGAGAACTCTCTTTATAGGTAAAAAATGTGCTTTACCTATTCAAATAGTACTAGTAGGAAGGGACATTCCATGAAATTTTAGCTGAGAGCAAATGTAAAACACATTTTTTAAAGTATTTTTTTAGTCAATGCACAATTAACCTTGGAATTTGTTGATGGAGGATGTGGTAAAAAAAAAAAAAAAGTATAGCTTGGTTTTAAAAAGGTTTGGACTTGTTTTTGGAGGATACCCATTAATAACTATTAGCCATAGTGGCTTGGGGAATGCAGCGTTTTACTATTGGGAGCCAGGAGTGAACAACAGGGAATGGATTTTCACTTAAGAATATGCTGGGTACTTCTTCCAAGAGACCTGAATTGGTTACTGCTGGAGAGAGGATGCTGGGCTCGGTGGACCATTGTCTGACCCAGCAAGACATTTCTTATCTTAGATCTGAAAATACTGTTATCATGGAAAAGCTGCGATCAAAATGGGATATATTAACACGTGCCTTAAATGTAAGACCTGTACAGTAATCCTCCCACTGTGCTCAGCATATCTAAGATTTTCTTTGGAGTCTTGTTTCCGCACCTCTGAATATACCTAGCTATCTTAAAGTTGGCCGGATATGTTTATCCGGCTAACTTTAGAACAGGTCAGCGGCACAACCAGAGTTAGCCACATAAGTTAACCAACTAACTCCGCTCTTCCCCAACATGCCTCATGCTCACCTCTGGAATGCCCCTGACTTATCCGGCTTCAAATATGCCAGTTTAGTCATTTAGATGGACATCTTTTCAGTTATCCATCTAAATGGCTGTCGAATTATTATTATCTTCCTCCATTGAATGCCAGGTCACCATCTCCATACTTGGGACCTAAGGGGAACATAAACTGGATGATGGATTGCTCTCTCCATCTCCTTCCCTCTTCACTTAGCCCTTCTTACCTTGTTGTGATTCACGTGTATCTTCAGTGTAGCAGGATCCGAAAAAAAAAATACAGGAAGTTTTGGTTAGTATCATTCTGAGATTTTTCCCATTATACCCTTATTATGCCAGGATATCTTTCAAATCCTTTACTCTCCCACCATCCCCTGCAAGACACCCCATCCCTCTGCCTGTAACTCCAAGTCATCTATTATCAACAATGTCTGTTCACCTTCCCATCCTCTCTCTGCCATGTCAGGTCATCTTCCTTTCCTACCCCCTTCAATACCAAGACACCTTCTCTGAGTGCAATTACAGGCTTCTACCAATAATGCCAAGACAATGGACATCCTTCCATCCTCCCTCTGCCATGCCAGGTCACCTTCCCATACCACACCCTGCATTCCAGATCACCTTTCACAATCCCAGGTCAAATTTCTTCCTTTCCCTTTGTAATCCCAAATACAAGGCCAGCATTTACATTAGGCAGATTTAGGTGATTGCTTAGAGTGTAGCAAATCTGGGGGCAGAAACACAGGCTTGCTTATATTAGCAGGACACACAAGGTCCTTTCCAATTGACTCTATTGGATAGTGCTCCCACTCTCAGGCTGCAGAAAATAGCCCTCTGCTTTCTGCTCCTTCTCTTCCAGGCAGTATGCAGAAAAGCCACTCTGCTTTTTAATCAAGTCCCTCCTCTCCTGTTATTTCTCTCCTCCCTTGCAGGGAAGGGGAAGGGGGTTAAAGCTAGAGTAGAGAGAGCAAAACAAAGAAGTGACACTCTCCTGCCTAATTCATCCCCTTCCCTCCTGTCCTGCAGGGATTAAGAAGGGGGTAGAGGCTGGAGTAGACAAGAATTTAGTTTTTGTGAGTATATTTCTATTTATAATTTGTGTTTACTTATTCTTTGAGGGCTTTTCTGTGTTCTGTCTGTGTGACCAACATGAGGAATTCTGCTAATATGTAGGTTCTGTAACTCCAGCTTGTTCTATTTTCCCAACAGGGAGGTGTATTGCTAATATTAAATTTGGATTTTTAGCCTGCTTTTCCAAATGTGACTCCTTTCTGAGGTAAATTTACCCAGCTCCAAGGGAAAGGAGGTCAACCTAGAAGAAATAATATTATTCACAGTGCTGATTCACAAACCTGAAGAGGGGTGAAACAGCATCCTCACACCCCCCAAATCCCACACCCAGGATTTCCATGGCCCAGGTCCCTCAACCCCACAGTAATCAAATCACACTGAGCACGCAGTAGCAACAGTTTCTTAAACAGTTTAATTAAAAGTGGGAATGAGAAAGGAAAAGAAAAGCAGAGGGAAAACCACAAGAAAATAAGCAATTTCCAAGAAAATATGCTAAAACAACATGATATGCATGAACAACAGATTGAGTAACTTGCTAACCTACTGGCTGATACAGTACGGACGCATAAGAAAAAGTGCGGCAGTTCCAGGCGCCCGCGCGTTTGACACACGCACATTTTGGTTCACAAACCGCTCGATTCAGTATTCAAATTAGACGCAAATCCAAGCGGCATCAAACGAGTGTCCAAAGTGCGCCTATGAAGCGGTAGGCGTTCGCAATCCATTTTACTGTATAGAGCGGTATACAGCGCCTATACAGTATTGATGGTGCGCTGGTACCTGTCATTTCAAATGTCATTTCAAATGTCATTCCACCAGGTAAGTGGATGGTTCTTTTCTACAGACCCCGCATGGACACCGGGGCCGCTGCCCTGAGCATCCGGATGTCCTCTTGTTCGGAGGCCACTCCCAACCTTCCACATCCGGGCGCCCGGCCGGACGTCCAAGGTCGGGACTTCCGTTCATGGACCTTCCCGCCTCTATCCGGGCGTCCATGATCGGTGGCCCCGCTGCCTTCCAACGTCCATGGCCGCTGCCTTGAGCACCCAGCCGGACGTCCAAGGTCGCAGCTTCCGTTCATGGACGTTCCCGTCTCTATCCAGGCGTCCATGATCGGAGGCCTTGCTGCCTTCCAACATCCATGGCCGCTGCCTTGAGCGCCCGGCCGGACATCCAAGGTCGGGGCTTCCATTCATGGACCTATGCGTTCTTAGCTAAGCTTTTTCTATTCATAAATGAGCTATGCGTTCTTATTTAAGCGTTTACTACAATCAGCAGCCTCAGGGATGCCTAATTCTAGACGCAGGAGGAAGGCGTCCGTATAGGCGTCCGCTGGTCCTCCCCATGAGCCTCAGGACGCCTAGCAGAGGCCGGAGGAAGGCATAGCGCGGCTCCCATCTGTCCAGCGTCCATAGAGGCGTCCATGTCCGGAGCCTCAGAGATGGATGGTACAGTTGAACACATACCTCCTCCGGCCTTGCTGCTGGGTTCTCCGGATGGCTGGGTTCTCCTTGCTGCTGGGCTCCCCTGTTGGCCTCTCCAATCTGCCTTGTAGAATTAACTTGCCGAGCATTTCGAGCATTTCTCATTCTGCTTCTCAACCGAATGAAAAAGATCGCCAGAGCCAATATATGCATGTTGTCCATGACGCTGTCTGGTCTGAAGCTGACTGAACACCACACTAACGCCAGGGTCTGGGTAGGCGGTAAATATTGAGGTTAAATACGTGGTAAATAAGCTGGTTAAAAACACGATAATTTTGGCGCACGTTACTGTATCGGGGGGAATAGCTAATCCGATCATTAACATATCATATACATGCGGCGGGCGGAAATGGATACGTGTCTTTTTCGGCAAGCGCTAAGGACGCATAAAAGCCGATACTGAATCGCGGGTCCGTCTTACGCGCTCAAAACGTGCGTCCAAAGCGGGTTAAAAAAAAAGCAACCGTGGCCGTGCTTTACTGTATTGGCCTTCTAGAAAGGAATCAAACTCCTCTGTACAGTCCTCTCATTGCAAGGAGCAGAGACGAGAGAGAGAAAAAGACGAAAACACAGTTCTCAGTGGACTAAAGGACAGTAGTGGAAATGCAGCCCTTTTCAGAGTCTTAGGTTTTTCATATGTAATAACTATCCCTTTGCACAACCGTCCCTGTCCGAATAATTGCTTCCTCAGAGGATGGATGGAAAAATAAACACTGGAGATCTCATTCAAAAAGAAAAATTCCTCCTTGCTGGCTGCTTTGTACATCCAGTTTTAATAAGCATTCAGTTTCATAAACAAACCAAATCATAGATTGTGGCCAATATTCACTGTACCCTGGTCCTGGGTGGCCAGACTTTACTTCAATGTAAGTTCCAAACCAAGGCTCCAGCCTTGGCACCATTCTCAGCAAGCACCTGTGGCTCCCAGTCTCTGTGTTTTTTTCCTGCGGCTGAAACATATCTTGCTCTCAGTAGCATAGCCATAGGTGGGCCATGGCCCACCCACTTTGGTCTCAGGCCCACCAATTAGTGCTGCCTGACATTGGAAGTGGCCTGCTGAAAAATCCTTACAGTGGTGAAGAAGAGGGCCTGATGGAGCAAAGCTGTCATGAGATCCTATCTCTGCAGTAGTGAAGAAGAGGGCCTGATGGAGCAAGGTCATCACAGAATTCCATCTTTGTGGTGGCAAAGAAGGTGGCCTGATGGAGCAAGGCTGTTGTGGGATCCTATCCCATGGCAGCAAAGAAGAGGGCCTGATGGAGCAAGGCCACTGCAGGATTCCATCTCTGCAGTGGCAAAAAGAGGACGTGCTGTCGTGGGATCTTGTCCCTGTGGCGGCGGAAGAATGGGTTTGGCAGTGACTGGAAGAGGCCCTGCGTGTGCATGTGAGAATGGGAGCCTGGGTGAATATGTGTGTGTGTGTGAGAGAGAATGGGAGCCTGTGTGTGCATGTATGGGAGAGTGGGAGCCTGGATGTGAGTGTGTATGTGTGTGTGTGTGTGTGAGAAAGTGGGACTATCTATGTGTGTATGTGTGTGTGTGTGTGTGTGAGACAGTGGGAAGCCTGGGTATGTGTGTGAGAGAATGGGAGTCTGGGTTTGTCTGTGAGAGAGCATGGGAGCCTGGATGTGTGTGTGTGTGTGCGTGTGCGAGAATATGTTAAAGTAAGAGCTTGTATATGTGTGGGGGGAAAGCATGTGAGAGTGACAGCTTGTGTGTGTGAGGGGGCGAGCATGTGAGAGTGAGAGCTTATGTGTATGTATAGGAGAGCATGTGAGAGTTTGTGTGGTAAGGGAGCCTGTAAGAGAAAGCATGAGCCTGTGTGTGTGTGTATGTGTATGTCTTTGTGTGTGAGAGGGAGGAAGGGAAGAAGACAGGAGGAGAGAGACGAAACAGAAAGAAGAGAAAACCTGAAAAACGAATTAGGAAAAGACCAACAAAGGGAAACTGAAAAAAAGAGATTGGGACCATCCGATTAAAAAAAAATCTGACAACAAAGATAAAAAAAAAAAATAATAATTATTTGGAGTTTGTAGTGATTGGAATATGCTATCTTTGGGAATGTACATTTCTTGAATTTTTGTATTTTGTTTAGAGTTCACTGTTCAGAGTCTCGTTTTTCAGGCTTTCTTTTCAATTTTGTCTGCATGTCTCTATTTCTATTCTGCAGTCCCTTATTTCTGCATTAGATAAGGGTCGGTCTGTATTCTGCCTGTATGTGACTGAGATGCAGTTTTTATGCTAGTGTGTAGTTTCTCTGTAGATCAGCAGTCCAGTTTGGTCTATTACCCCAGTAGGTGGTGTATTAGTGTTCTAAGGTCTGGTGTAGTATTTGCATTGCTGCTTTTTCATAAGATTACTGTTATTTGAGTCCTGAGAATCAGTGCTGTGATTGTATGGTATGGCAAGGTTCTAGGTGCCTGTTTTTTTGCAGCGATTTGTGCTACTTCACAAAATATTTAGCAGTGAAGGCATTTTTTTTTGCTGAGGTGACATCAGAATTTGAATATATTTTTTTCATGTTGGGTCATAATGTGAACTGTTGTAGTTCAGTTCTGTACCTGTTCTCCTTATTAACCTGTTCTCCTTATTAACCTGACCGCTGGCACTCTTTTTAAAAAACAATTTTTGGGGGGGATATTTCAAATTTTTTAGTTCCTCCAACTTAACGACACTTTTTGGGGTCCTCCAAAATTTTATTGTAGTTATGATGATTTCTGCCTTTCTGGAAAGAGGATTCATGAAAGAATAGACTGATATTTGTTTTATTACATGATTGATCGGATCTGATGTTTGTTATGTGTTCTTAGCTTTTTACATAATATTCTTGTATATTTATAAACTGCGATAAATATAAAATAAATTAATACAGATTAATAAGTAATTTTTAATGTCAACAAGTGCTTGAAATAATTGAAGTAAAGTATTTTAAAGCATCATTCATGATGCATAACGGCTGTTACAGAGAATACAGACTACTTAGAAATCCACTGTAGGGTGCATGCCAAGGCATTATTTATCAATTTGAGTACAACTAGTAGGGCTCAGACCTGTATGCCTACGGCCCATTCTTGTTAACTTTGGGCCCATCTAAAAAATCAGTTCTGGCTATGCTACTGCTTGCTGTCAGCACAGCATCAAGCTTCCAAACTGAAACACCCTCCTCTGCTGTCTTTATCCTGGATCTTGCTGGGGAAACCACAACCAAGTTCTGTCCTACTGCAGCCAACTGCTCTGGCTCATTCCAAAACCTCTCTGCCTTTTTCAAAACTTCTTCCTGGGCTAATTCTAACTGAGCTCCAAAATCTCAGTGAAGAGATCAAAGACAGCAGAACTGCAAAACCTATTGGCTTATAAAGGAAGCGGAGAGCAGAAGTGACTCAGGAAATATCTTATCAGCCTTATCAGTTAACTCTACGTGTGCTGGTTTCTCTTTGTCTTCCATCAGACACCAGCGCAGGCAAAACCCACAATCAGGCAGATGCAATATTGGCGTGCATTAAACAAGCGCTCATGATTGCAAATGGGCTGCCGCAGTAAAAAGGAGGCGCTAGGGGTAATTGTGCGCCCCTAGCGCTTCCTTGGCAGCAGGCGACCAGGAGAGGTGGCTGTCAGCGGGTTAGGAAAATGGACACTTGTTAATTGAGCGCCTCTTTTCCTAACCTGACCGCTGGCACTCTTTTTAAAAAACAATTTTTGGGGGGATATTTCAAATTTTTTAGTTCCTCCAACTTAACGACACTTTTTGGGGTCCTCCAAAATTGCATCAGGGCAATAGATAATAGCCTCATCAACATGAACTTACATGTGATGAGTGCTATTACTAGGGGTGCGCATTCGTTTGCAACGTATTGGCAATCCGCAACATATATGTCCCTATTCGTTGTGGGGTAGATTTTAAAAGAAGCGCGATCAGCCTACTTTTGCTTGCGCATCAGACTCAAGCAAAAGTACGCTGGATTTTAGTAGATACGCGCGGAGCCGCGCGTATCCACTAAAATCCTGGATCGGCGCGCGCAAGGCTATCGATTTTGTATAGCCTGCGCGCGCCGAGCCGCGCTGCCTCCCCCCGTTCCCTCCAAGGCCGCGCCGAAATCGGAGCGGCCTCGGAGGGAACTTTCCTTTGCCCTCCCCTCACCTTCCCCTCCCTTCCCCTACCTAACCCACCCACCCGGCCCTATCTACACCCCCCCCTTACCTTTGTCGGGGGATTTACGCCTCCCGGAGGGAGACGTAAATCCCCGCGCGCCAGCGGGCCTGCTGCGCGCCGGGCCGCGACCTGGGGGCGGGTACGGAGGGCGCGGCCACGCCCCCGGGCCGTAGCCACGCCCTGTACCCGCCCCCAAAACGCTGCCGACACGCCCCCGGAACGCCGCGACGACCGGGCCCGCCCCCCGACACGCCCCCGACACGCCCCCCTCCGAGAACCCCGGGACTTACGTGAGTCCCGGGGCTCTGCGCGCGCCGGGAGGCCTATGTAAAATAGGCTTCCCGGCGCGCAGGGCCCTGCTCGCCTAAATCCGCCCGGTTTTGGGCGGATTTAGGCGAGCAGGGCTCTGAAAATCTACCCCTGTATTCGTGGGGTTGCAAAACATATCGTGATTCCCCACGAATATAACATATCATCCGTTCCATACGTTTGGCGCCGCGCGCTTTTCTTCGCTGCCATTTCAAATCGGAGAACGCCATTTGGGTGTATCCATATCCAAAACCCAGCCCTTTCCTGTGAGTCATCAGTGACCTCACAGCCCTGTCAGAGTGGGTCGGACAGGTTGGCAAGGAGACCAGAATGCAACGTATCAGCGGAAGGAAGTTTTGCAATGCAGCCATTCGCGCTCTCACTCAGTGGTCAGTGACGTTTTTCCCGATGACCCAGCACTATATTTACTTAAGCATGCGGCGTGCCACGCACTTTTTTAGGAGGGTGATCTGGGGAGGCTGGGAGGTGGTCTGTCTCTGCGGAACGTGGATGCACTCAGAGCTAGTCTGAGTTCTCAAATTTGTATTCAATTGCTAGCTAGGCTAGTTACTTAGATAGAAAAAGATATTTGTGCTTCATTTGGCTGCAGTGCCAGCTAGCCCTGTTTTTTTTTAAGCACTTTTTTTAGTTGTTCTGAGACGGTCTCTCTGTGCCAGGGAGAGAAGCTGCTAGCAGTGGCATTTTGTTTAATTCACCATCTGGGGTCGGTTGCAAGCACCATTTGGGTGTTGTGGATAGGAGAGATATATTCAATTTCTAGCTAGTTTGCTAGAATTGCCATTGAAAAATATATTACATTGATTTTCCTGCTGTGCCAACAATTCCAGCTTTTTTGTTAACTGCATTTGCTTAATTGAACTCACTCAGTCTCTCTGTGCACTGGGCATCAGTGACAGCGGGCAGGCAGTTTAGCAGACTCAAGTATACTGGGACAGCAGTGGTCTGTGTGTGCAGCCAAATCCCCAGTGGGCCTCTTTTGTAGTTGCAAGCTTGGTGTGTGCACACACATTACACATTAGTGCATATCAAGGCACTTAGAGAAGATAAGGCCATCGCGGAAAGATTAAATGATTTCTTTGCTTCGGTGTTTATTGAAGAGGATGTTTGGGAGGTACCCGTAATGGAGGTTTTCATGGGTAATGATTCAGTTGGACTGAATCAAATCACGGTGAACCTAGAAGATGTGGTAGACCTGATTGACAAACTGAAGAGTAGTAAATCAACTGGACCAGATGGTAAACACCCCAGAGTTCTGAAGGAACTAAAAAATGAAATTTCAGACCTATTAGTAAAAATTTGTAACCTATCATTAAAATCATCCATTGTACTTGAAGACTGGAGGATAGCAAATGTAACCCCAATATTTAAAAAGGGCTCCAGGGGCGATCCGGGAAACTACAGACCGGTTAGCCTGACTTCAGTGCCAGGAAAAATAGTGGAAAGTGTTCTAAACATCAAAATCACAGAACATATAGAAAGACATGGTTTAATGGAACAAAGTCAGCATGGCTTTACCCAGGGCAAGTTTTGCCTCAGAAATCTGCTTCACTTTTTTGAAGGAGTTAATAAACATGTGGATAAAGGTGAAGCGACAGATGTAGTTAGTATACCTGGATTTTCAGAAGGCGTTTGACAAAGTTCCTCATGAGAGGCTTCTAGGAAAAGTAAAAAGTCATGGGATAGGTGGCGATGTCCTATCGTGGATTGCAAACTGGCTAAAAGACAGGAAACAGAGAGTAGGATTAAATGGACAATTTTCTCAGTGGAAGGGAGTGGGCAGTGGAGTGCCTCAGGGATCTGTATTGGGACCCTTACTTTTCAATATATTTATAAATGATCTGGAAAGAAATATGACGAGTGAGATAATCAAATTTGCAGATGACACAAAATTGTTCAGAGTAGTTAAATCACAAGCAGATTGTGAAAAATTGCAGGAAGACCTTGTGAGACTGGAAAATTGGGCATCCAAATGGCAGATGAAATTTAATGTGGATAAGAGCAAGGTGATGCATATAGGGAAAAATAACCCATGCTATAATTACACAATGTTGGGTTCCATATTAGGTGCTACAACCCAAGAAAGAGATCTAGGAGTCATAGTGGATAACACATTAAAATCGTCAGTTCAGTGTGCTGCGGCAGTCAAAAAAGCAAACAGAATGTTGGGAATTATTAGAAAGGGAATGATGAATAAAACGGAAAATGTCATAATGCCTCTGTATCGCTCCATGGTGAGACCGCACCTTGAATACTGTGTACAATTCTGGTCGCCGCATCTCAAAAAAGATATAATTGCGATGGAGAAGGTACAGAGAAGGGCTACCAAAATGATAAAGGGAATGGAACAGCTCCCCTATGAGGAAAGACTAAAGAGGTTAGGACTTTTCAGCTTGGAGAAGAGACGACTGAGGGGGGATATGATAGAGGTGTTTAAAATCATGAGAGGTCTAGAACGGGTAGATGTGAATCGGTTATTTACTCTTTCGGATAGTAGAAAGACTAGGGGACACTCCATGAAGTTAGCATGGGGCACATTTAAAACTAATCGGAGAAAGTTCTTTTTTACTCAACGCACAATTAAACTCTGGAATTTGTTGTCAGAGGATGTGGTTAGTGCAGTTAGTATAGCTGTGTTTAAAAAAGGATTGGATAAGTTCTTGGAGGAGAAGGCCATTACCTGCTATTAAGTTCACTTAGAGAATAGCCACTGCCATTAGCAATGGTAACTTGGAATAGACTTAGTTTTTGGGTACTTGCCAGGTTCTTATGGCCTGGATTGGCCACTGTTGGAAACAGGATGCTGGTCTTGATGGACCCTTGGTCTGACCCAGTATGGCATTTTCTTATGTTCTTATGTGCCATTGGGCACTGGGTAGTTTAGCAGACTCAAGTATACTGGGACAGTAGTGATCTGTGTGTGCAACCAAATCCCCAGTGGTCCTCTTTTGTAGTTACAAGCTCTGTGTGTGCACACACATTACATTACTGCATATCAAGGCACTGTGCCAGTGGGCACTGGGTAGTTTAGCAGACTCAAGTATATTATTGAGACAGTCTGTGCAGCCAAATCCCCGGTGGTCCTCTTTTGTAGTTACAAGTTCGGTGTCTGCACACACACTACATTACTGCATATCAAGGCACTGTGCCAGTGGGCACTGGGTAGTTTAGCAGACTCAAGTATATTATTGGGACAGTCTGTGCAGCCAAATCCCCGGTGGTCCTCTTTTGTAGTTACAAGCTCGGTGTGTGCACACACACTACATTACTGCATATCAAGGCACTGTGCCAGTGGGCACTGGGTAGTTTAGCAGACTCAAGTATATTATTGGGACAGTCTGTGCAGCCAAATCCCCGGTGGTCCTCTTTTGTAGTTACAAGCTCGGTGTGTGCACACACACTACATTACTGCATATCAAGGCACTGTGCCAGTGGGCACTGGGTAGTTTAGCAGACTCAAGTATATTATTGAGACAGTCTGTGCAGCCAAATCCCCGGTGGTCCTCTTTTGTAGTTACAAGTTCGGTGTCTGCACACACACTACATTACTGCATATCAAGGCACTGTGCCAGTGGGCACTGGGTAGTTTATCAGACTCAAGTATATTATTGAGACAGTGTGTGCAGCCAAATCCCCAGTGGTCCTCTTTTGTAGTTACAAGCTCGGTGTGTGCACACACATTACATTAGTGCATATCAAGGCACTGTGCCAGTGGGCACTGGGTAGTTTAGCAGACACAAGTATATTATTGAGACAGTCTGTGCAGCCAAATCCCCGGTGGTCCTCTTTTGTAGTTACAAGCTCGGTGTGTGCACACAGACTACATTAATGCATATCAAGGCACTGTGCCAGTGGGCACTGGGTAGTTTAGCAGACTCAAGTATATTATTGGGACAGTCTGTGCAGCCAAATCCCCAGTGGGCCTCTTTTGTAGTTACAAGCTCAGTGTATGCACCCACATTACATTAGTGCATATCAAAGCACTGTCAGTCCAATAAAACAAATCGGAAGGCGATCCCACATAGCCAAGGCAAAAACAAGAAAGGGACACCCTTATGCTGTGGAAAGAATTTTTATTAATATAATCTGTTACAGAGCCCGACTCCGGCCGAGTTTCACCAAGGTGGCTGCATCAGGGGCTCAAATTCTATTTGTTCATTGTTTGATGCCACATAAATACTCTTTTATGTAGCAACAGATATAAATGAGACTGGACCGCTGCGTAGGCTTAATGTGCTTGCCGATTCAAAGCTTAGACTTAATGTCCCTGCCGATTTCAGGCTGAATACCTCTTATCACCGCTTAGACTTAATGTCCCTGCCAATTTCAGGCTAGGAATTGCAGTCTTACTGTTCAGGCTAGGAAGTGCAGTCTCACTGTTCCAAAATGAAATTGTATTCGCGAGTCCTTTATCTTTAGCATTCAGAGATTATCCAGAAAGCAAAGCTAACCACTCGAATTATAAAACACTGCCAGTGGGCACTGGGTAGTTTAGCAGACTCAAGTATATTATTGGGACAGTCTGTGCAGCCAAATCCCCAGTGGTCCTCTTTTTTTTTTTTGTGATAATATCCTTATTGAATTTTTCTTATCATAACAAAAAATATTACAAACATAGAATACATTGAAATCCATCAGGAAAAATATAACAGCTTAATCCTTCCAACAATCCATGTATTACATATCTGCAGGTGTTCTGGAATCAACGATCGATATTCAGTTCGTAATAAACCACACCCTTTCCCTTACCCTCCCTCCCTCCCCTTCTTCCCTCCCTAGCTTATGTCCACTGAGTAGTGGGATGTATTTAGTATTGATGTATTTAGTGATATTGGCGATTTAAACTTCTAGAAGTCAGACACACAATGACAATGACAGTGACAATGACAGTGGCAGAGAAACATGATATTAAATTATTACAATCTCGTAGTGGTGCAGTAGTACAATGTTATTATAGTATTGTGCCATGTTATGACATGATGACAGTATGGTTTTATCACATCCCTAAGAAATGAAATAATTAGGCTCTTAGATATAGCTTTGAACTAGTCAGAATAGCGGTATATTCCATACTCAGGTACTTTAGTAGAAACAAAACAAAACAGAGAACCCATTGAATTTAAATACCATCCCCCATACAACATAGACTCCCTGAAAGACAAATTAGAAGAAAAACTAACCGAAATAGACTACACTGACTGTGACTCCGCCACGACAGCGTGGATGCAAACAACCAAAAACTTAGCCAACGAGAGAAACCCAATAAAACAGATCAGCATAAAAGAACCTAAAGAAACAAACCCCTGGCACAACGAAAAGATAAAGGGAGTCAAAAGAAACCTAAGGAAAAAAGAGAAGGAATGGAAAAATAATAAAACAGCAGACAACCTGACTAAATACAGGAAACAGCTAGCCTACTATAAACAAGTAATTCTCAACGCAAAGAAACAATATTACAGCACTAAGATAGAAAAATTCGCAAATAATCCAAGAGCCCTGTTCACCATAGTAAAAACCCTCACAACTGACAAAACTGACAATTCACAGAGCCTACCAGTAACTAAATGTAATGAGATAGCCACGTTCTTTAATGACAAAATCATGAATCTAAAAGCAAAGATTCCCATTATAACTAAACAAAGTTAGGTGCACAGGTTAATATTAGATACCCGTGCAAGTGTTTAATGTCATATAAAGGGAAGAGGTTTGTCTATTTTGAACCTGAGTTAATGAAGAATTATTTAGAGAGCTTAAAGAAAGAACTAGTAACTCATGACCAATCAGGTGATTAATACTATGGCTGTAATGTTTCTCCTGATTATGTGTAATGATTGATTAATATGTTATGTTCCATTTTTATTTACTTTGACTTTTCGTATTCTTTATAACTGTTAGGTGTAAGATTATAGTTTGCAATTTGGATGTAAACTTTATTTTGCATTATAAACTTGAAAAATTGATAAATAAAAAATTAAAAAAAAATAACTAAACAAAAAATCAACATGCAAAAGAGAGATGTTAAACAATGAGAAGCATTCGATGAAATATCAGAAATAGAAGTTGAATCAATGCTAAAAAAAACTAAACACAGCCCCGCATGCACAAGACACAATTCCAACCGTAGAAAAAGTAGCCAACATAGTCTCTCCAACTCTAACAAAAATCATTAACTTATCACTAAAAGAAGGGAACATGCCAGACTCTCTAAAAGGAGCAATAGAGAGAGGAATATCGAGTAAGAAAAGGGAAGTGATTATCCCCTTGTACAGGTCCTTGGTGAGGCCTCACCTGGAGTACTGTGTTCAGTTCTGGAGACCGTATCTACAAAAAGACAAAGACAAGATGGAAGCGGTACAGAGAAGGGCGACCAGGAAGGTGGAGGATCTTCATCGGATGACGTACGAGGAGAGATTGAAGAATCTAAATATGTACACCCTGGAGGAAAGGAGGAGCAGAGGTGATATGATACAGACTTTCAGATACTTGAAAGGTTTTAATGATCCAAAGACAACAACAAACCTTTTCCATAGGAAAAAAATCAGCAGAACCAGGGGTCACGATTTGAAGCTCCAGGGAGGAAGATTCAGAACCAATGTCAGGAAGTATTTCTTCATGGAGAGGGTGGTGGATGCCTGGAATGCCCTTCCGGAGGATGTGGTGAAGACCAGAACTGTGAAGGACTTCAAAGAGGCGTGGGATAAACACTGTGGATCCATAAAGTCAAGAGGCCGCCAATGAAGAGTGGGTGACTCGCCAGAATGATGGCTACTGCCTGGAGACAATACCCTTATTCAATAAACATATACATGCTTACTGTGACTCCAACATCGCTCTAAGCTTCAACAGCAAGAGGAAACGTGGAAAAAAGGATTTGCACTCACAAAGAGGGGAGTAGCTGACTTGTTACGGCGGTTACTACCCTAAACCAAATAAGCCTGATACTTCACTTTCAATGCATATACAGCATAGTTCTCTGCTTCAACGGCAGGGAAGAAGAAAAAAGGGTTCGCACTCACAAAGCGGGGAGTAGCTGGCTTGTTACGGCGGTTACTACCCCAAACCAAATGTGCCTGATACTTCACTTTCGATGCATATCCAGCATGGCTCTCTGCTTCAACTTTCGATGCATATCCAGCATGGCTCTCTGCTTCAACGGCATGGGAGAAAGGCTGATACATCACGCATTTCCAGCATAGCTCTCTGCTTCAACAGCAGGGGAAAAGATAAACTGATGCTTCACGCATATCCAGCATAGCTTCAACGGCAGGGGAGAAGAAAAAAGGATTCGCACTCACAAAGCGGGAGTAGCTGGCTTGTTACGGCGGTTACTACCCCAAACCAAATGTGCCTGATACTTCACTTTCGATGCATATCCAGCATGGCTCTCTGCTTCAACGGCATGGGAGAAGACTGATACATCACGCATTTCCAGCATAGCTCTCTGCTTCAACGGCAGGAGAGAAGAAAAACTGATACTTCACGCATATCCAGCATAGCTCTCTGCTTCAACAGCAGGGGAGAAGAAAAACAACCAATAAGGGCTGTATAACATAGTCTGGGTAAAACAAATAATCATGGGTGTAGCTTGCTTATTGCGGTGGTTACTACCCCTACTACCCCTAACTAATCAAGCTAGATATTTCACTTGGATGCAGCTCCATCACTGCTCTCTACGTTAATGGTGGGGGTGGAAGAGAAATAGAACCAAGAGCTAAGAGAAACAGATAAGTATGAGAGAAAAAATGTGTGAAGCTTGCTGGGCAGACTGGATGGGCCGTTTGGTCTTCTTCTGCCGTCATTTCTGTTTCTATGTTTCTATGTAATAGTAAAACCAATTCTAAAGAAAAAAAACAGCGACCATCTAATCCTGAGCAATTATAGACCAGTATCAAACCTGCCCTTAATTGCAAAATTAATAGAAAAAACCATACAAAAACAATTAGCAGAACACTTAGAGAGCAATAATATACTGTACCCATCACAACATGGCTTCCGCAAAAACTTCAGCACTGAAACACTACTACTTGCACTAACAGACAACATCATGAGAGGGTCTGACAGTGGTAAACAGTACATTTTAGTAATGCTTGACCTATTGGCGGCATTCGACACAATAAACCATAACATATTGATAAATAGATTAGAAGAAATAGGACTAAGCAACATGACAATCAATTAGTTTAAATCATACCTAAATAACAGATACTTCCAAGTACAAATCAAAGAAGTAATGTCAGAGAAAATAAACCTTCAAACAGGAGTTCCACAGGGATCTGCCCTATCTGCCACACTATTCAACATATATATGCTGCCTTTATGTCACCTGCTAGCAGGTTTAGGAATTATGCATTATATCTACGCCGATGATATTCAGTTAATACTCCCAATCAACGACACAATTGAGAAAACATTAAACTTAGCCAACATGTACCTATAATAAAACAACTTCTAAACCAAATGGAACTAGTGATCAATATAGAGAAAACTGAATTCTTACATCTAGAACGAAAAAACATAGCGATCATTCAGAACCCAATTACACTCAAAAACAACCAAAAAATACAACTAGCAGAGAAAGTACGAAACCTGGGAGTGATAATCGATTCAGAACTAAGTATGAAACAGCATATATCTCAAAAAGTAAGAGAAGGATACGCCAAACTTATGACTCTGAGAAGACTAAAACCATTACTAACACCTGTCAACTTCCGCTCAGTCTTACAAGCCTTAATTTTTTCCAGTACTGACTACTGTAATGCCCTACTACTGGGCCTACCATACACCACAATAAGACCACTACAGATACTACAAAACACAGTGGCAAGAATTTTAACTGGAAAAAGTAAAAGAGACCATATCACCGAAACCTTAATAGAACTACACTGGTTACCCATTGAACAAAGAATACAATACAAGACTTTATGCACTATACATAAATTAATACATGACGAAAAAGCAGAGTGGCTGAACACAGCCCTCCACATACATTCCCCCCACAGAAATCTGAGGTCAGCAAATAAAGCACTACTAACTATTCCCTCAGTCAAGACAGCCAGACTAACCCAGGTAAGGGATAGGGCCCTATCCCTAGCAGGACCCCCAATATGGAACAATATGCCTTTAGAAATCAGACTGCATAGTAACATTAAAACCTTCAAGAAAAGTTTAAAAACCTGGCTATTTAAGCAAGCATACAACAAAGAGAACTAAGAGGAGAACCCAGGGAAATGTTGGTTGCAATCAGTCAAACTCCCACTCACACCCCTTTTTTCTTAAAGCATGTGCTTCCCATTTGTCATATTCTAAATCCCTCCTTTTATTTTCAAACAACAAAGAACTAGAGTTAAGTAGTACTATATCTTATAGCTGAGTAAGAGGAAACTGGACATGACTTATAACACCCGCCAAATAATATTTTATTGTGAAATTTTGTTACAGTACTTTAATGGCACATGTTTAAGAGTTAGAATTCCAGACACTTTATACAACATATAGTTTTTGTGCCTTATTGTGAACCGTTGTGATGGCACCCGCTTAACAACGGTATAGAAAAGATTTTAAATAAATAACTAAATAAATATTCAATGAACCCCCTCAGGAGTTTAAATTCATTTTTGAGCATATGTCAACTATTTCAGAGAATGTACTCTTAAAAGAATCTAGGCATATACTATGAAAATTACAGAATCCCCATTATGCCTGAAGTGCAAAGTACAAGAGGGCACGTTCACACACTCTTTTTGGGAGTGTCCAGTTATATCTGCTTTGTGGGAAAAAATCCAACAGTACTGCGAACAGCTTTTACATACTGCCTTACCTTTAACTCCTAACTTATGGTTATTTGGCACTTTGACAGAGCAAGATTATTTCCTTACAAGTTCCATGCTCATATTTATACAAAAGGCAGGCTTGATTGGATGTAAAGTTACCCTTTCCCACTGGACATAACCTCAGGGTCCAGATAAAGAACAATGGTTCTCTAGAATGCTTCGACTATTCTCTTTTGAATATGTATTAGCTCAAACACTAAATACTAAGAAGCGAACCTTACGCCAACAAATATGGGAAGACTTTTCCCTAACCCTGTCCCCAACTGTAGTTTCGAGCATGGATAGGTAAACTACTCTTATGTGTATATTCACTTATACCCTTCTCACCATTCTCATTATACGCCAGTAAGTGGAAGATCACTACACTAACCTCTACTAAAGTACCTGAGTATGGAATATACCGCTATTCTGACTAGTTCAAAGCTATATCTAAGAGCCTAATTATTTCATTTCTTAGGGATGTGATAAAACCATACTGTCATCATGTCATAATATGGCACAATACTATAATAACATTGTACTACTGCACCACTACGAGATTGTAATAATTTAATATCATGTTTGTCTGCCACTGTCATTGTCACTGTCATTGTCATTGTGTGTCTGACTTCTAGAAGTTTAAATCGCCAATATCACTAAATACATAAATACTAAATATATCCCACTACTCGTTTGATAGAGGATTCTATCAGGAAGTGATCTGACCAGGGTATCGATATATATTCTGATTTGATTTGATTTGTTCTAAGTGGCCGTGATTGATAAATGTTAAATCAAGGGAGTGTCCTGCTTTGTGAGTGGGTTTATCAGTCATTAGGATGAAGCCAAGTGCTGTCATGAAATCTATTAGTGTTTGACATGTGTTAGATAAGGGGTGCGTGTCCATGTGTAGGTTGAAGTCACCTAGTACAATTGTGGGTTTGGAGGTGTTTAGGTGTGTTGTTAGGAATTCATTTATTGGGGAGATGTTTAGTTCTAGTAGGGTGGGGGGGCAGTATATAAGGCAAATTTGTAAGTTATTAGCTTCAAACAAAGCTATTTCATGTTTTTTTGGAGGTATTGTCGGTATTAGTTTACATTTTAGACTTTTTTCGATTATTAGTAGTAGTCCCCCTCCTCTCTTGTTTGTTCTTGGGATTGAGAAGACACCATAGTTTTTATGTGCGATTTGGTTCTTTAAAACAGTGTCTGATTTTTTTTAACCATGATTCAGTAATTGCTATGAAGCTTGGTTTTTTGTCATATAACATGTCCGTGATTATAGGGAATTTCTTTGTAATAGATTGCACATTTACTAGTAGGAAGGTTATCATTAGTAGTTTGTTTATGATGGTGTTGTTCGCTATTTTGGTCCTTCTTATTTGTATGAGGTTGGTGGATGGTGTTTTCATGGTATTGTTTGATTTGTGTCTATTTTTGAGTTTATGTGAGAAAGCATTTCCATACTTACCTTTGTTTAGGCAAATTTTGATGTTCTGTATTCTTGGTTCAGTTCCTTCGTCGTCCATCATTGATGTTGTCAGCTGTGGGTTTTCTCAGGGGTGAATGAAGGGGCGAATATGTAATTGATGTAATGTTTGCATAGCGGTATGTGTGGTGAGAAGTCTATGAAGTGCTGACAATGGCGGGCAGATCGTTCCCTCTGTCTTTAGCAATGCACGTATTGATCTTGCTAATTGTAGGTTTGTTAAACCGGGCTTATCACTATGAAGAAAATGTCTAATTTGAAGATACGCAAAAAAAATCCATCTGAGGCAATTGGAACCCTAACTGTAGTTCCTCTGGTGTTAAGAGCTTATCTGTTGTGGGATCAAACAATTGGTGGAAAGCGGAAAGATCATGTTTCTGCCATGTCATAAATACCTTGTTATGTATTCCGGGCTGAAAGAGAGGATTATGTGTTATAGAGAGCAGAGGTGTTAACCTCGTTGTTTGTTTCCCGTAATTGCACAGCTTTATCCATGCATTTCTGCAGGTGTGTAGTAAGAGGTGATTTTTTTAGATGTCCTGGAATGAGTGTGGTGGGTACATGAAGAAGGGGGTTTAATGATGCTACTCCGTACCATTCTAACAACATCTTATGCGGCGTGACATGTGATTGTGCTAGTAACCAGTCTCGTACATATCGAAGGCAACATGTTAAGTTGTATAAACTGATATTCAGCAATCCATTTCTTCCTTCTTCCAATGGTCACACCAACACCGAAAGAGGAATTCGAGCTCACTTACCCTGCCATATATACTTGCGCAAAGCTTTATTGATATCTTTCAAATCTCATTGTTTAAACCACAGGGGTACCATCTGCATCAAATATAGCCACTTTGGCAGCAGTATCATTTTGAAAAGTTGTACGCGGCCCATAAGTGATAGTGGCAATGCTTGCCAGCACTCTAAAGCATCAATGGTATGTTGCAATAAAGGTTTTATATTGACTTGGTAAATTTTTTGCATATCTAGTGGAAGTTTTATGCCTAAATATTTAAGATCTTTAGTTACCCACTTGAGCGGCAAGCATGCTTTACTGTTCCTGTCACGTCCATGGCCTCCGATTTATCTTTGTTAATTTTTAGCCCTGCAAACCACCCAAAGAGATGTTGCATGGAGAGAACTTCTGGTAAAGAAGCTAGTGGGTTGGCTAAGAGCACAAGCACAAAGTCTGCAAATGCAGCCACCTTGAATATATAGTCCGGCCCTCCGAAGCCATGAACTGCTTTAGAAGATTCCAATTTCTGTAGCAAAGGATCAATCAAAAGTATATAGAGAAGTGGTGAGAGTGGGCATCCTTGACTGACTCCTCTCTGTATGTGGACAGCCTCGGACAGAAAGCCATTGGAAACTATTTGGGAGATTGGGTTGTGGTATAGCAATTGGATGTGCTGCAAGAAGTCATCCCTAAATCCAAATCTGTCTAGAACGTTAAATAAATAGGTCCATGACACCCTATCAAATGCTTTCTCCGAGTCAAAACCAATAGCCAGGGTGGGTATGTTTGGGATTGACAGATGGTGTAAGCAGAGATTAATTTGACAATATTTGCATTTGGTTTCCGTCCTTTGACAAACCCAACTTGGGCCAGAGAAATCAAGAAGGGGAGAACTATATTCAGCCTGTCAGCCAGTACTTTAGCTAATATCTTTAGGTCACAGTTCAAAAGTGAGATTGGACTGTATGAGGCTGGCATAAGGGGATCTTTTCCCGGTTTGGGTAAAACGATTATATATGCAAGATTGAAAGAATCTGGGAATTTCTTCTGTTCTAAACCGGTAATATAAAAGTTAGTTAAGGGTCCTCTCAGATGTGGACAAAGGATTTTATAAAAATTGTAAGAGAATCCGTCTGGTCTGGGGGATTTTCCGAACTAAGTAGAACTGATGGCATGTTGCACTTCTAAAGCCTGAAGGTGTTAAGAACTTTTTTGTGGACTCTTATTTGATTAATGATCTTATAAATCAAAAATGGATCTTTAATATTTTAACAGTCTTTTAAAAACTAACCTTGAGTCAATGAAAGACACTGAATTCAGAGGAAATTCTTGAAGAATTATACAGTCTTTCAAAAACTGACCTTGAGCCAGTGAATGAAACAGAATTCAGAGGATTTTCTTGAAGAATTATTTATTTAAAACCAGTATAGAAATCTTAATCTTGAAACAGGAACCTCAGGCATAAGTAGTAATATTTAATAACAAGTTAATATATAACTTCAAGGTAACTAGCAAAAATAGAGAAGAAACTTGAGCAGAGACAAACTGACAAGATGCTTCAGGGTTGCTGTTAGGTTGCCAAGGCAACCAGAACGCCTCTTCTCAGTACAGATAAAGAAAACAAGCTTGTGATGTACCTTTTGCTGCAGCACAGAATCACTATGAGCCCCAGCACCCCACGAGACTCATGTCCCGACCCACGGCTCCCGAACACTGCCACCAGCCCGTGCCCCAGCTCGTGAGGCACCCACATCCCAGCAGGAATCCCAAACAGCTCCCACAAATGCCTGCACGCGCTGCGGTAATCTCTTCCCCAAACACATGCGTGTAGGCCAATGTCAAGTACGCGAACGTGCTCGTGCTTGAGTCAGCTGCAAGGAATCTCGCGAGACTGAAAAGATCTCACTGACACCCCTTGACCGGCGCACCGAGCGCCGGAGCCGGAGCCGGTGAAAACACCAACCCCAGCCAAGCTCCGCAAAAGGTAACTTTACAACAGAAGGGGCCTATTTAAAAATGCGGTTTGAGAATCTGAGAGTTTTGGCAAAGATATGTTTTGGAAGAAAGTATCTTCTTCTGCTTCCCCGTTATCAGACTCTTTTGTATTCAGCTCTTCATAGAAACCTAGTAAGGATTCACTGATGTCTGTTTGCCTGGTGGTTATCACACCACTGTTTGTTTTCATCTGAAGAATATATGATTTCTGTTTCGCCGATTGGACTAATTTGGCCATCAATTTCCCCGGTTTGTTCCCATGTTTGAATAAGAGTTCTTCTCCTTGGTGAAGTGCTCGTTGGGCACGAAAATTAAGTAGAGTATTCAACCGATTGAATCGCTGATAGAAAATGGTTCTGTTCTCAGTGGTAAGTGTCTGGAGAAAGATATGCTTAGCGTTTTTTAATTCCTCTTCTGATTGTATGATGTCTCTATTTAATTGCTTAGTGTGTGCATGGGATTATGCTATTATTTCCCCTCGTATAACTGCCTTCCCGGCCTCCCAAAAGAGTTGTGGGTCTACCAGGTGTTGCTTGTTATTGGCTATGTAAGTTGCCCATTTCTCTTTAAGAAAGGCATGGAAAGCTGCATCGTCTTTAAGGAATGACGGAAACCTCCACCGTGGTGGTGGTTTCGGGCCTGATCTTAAGCGCAATGTAATAGAGACCGGGGCATGGTCTGAAATCAGTAATGTTTCTATTTCTGCAGTTTGAATGTGCGTATAATCTTTTTCCTCTGGGTGTAAAAGACGCCATACATCAGTAAAGTTAAGTTTAGAGCAAAGAAATCCAATACCTTTTTTTTGTGTGTTGCGGTAAGGCCCTTGGACCCCATTTGTATGTGTGCTTTTATCTAGCTCAGGATCTGCCACACAGTTAAAATCTCCAGCTAGGATGACAACCCCATGGGAGTGGTTGTGGATTGTGTTAATAAGGTGTATAAAAAAGGAGTGGGAATATGTATTAGGTGCGTATATGTTACAGATAGTGACAGATACGCCATCCCATTCCCTCAGAACCAAAACATATCTGCCATTTGGGTCAGATACACTGGATTGGACATGAAAATTAATGTTTTTGTTGATTAGTATGGCTACCCCTGCTTTCCTGTTATTAGCTTCAGCATAGATGCACTCTCCAACCCAGTCTCTTTTCAGTTTCTTACTTTCCACAGAAGTTAAATGAGTTTCCTGAATACATGCTATGGCAGCCTTTAACCGTTTGAGATGTGTCGAGACTTTTTTTCTTTTGATTGGGGATCTCAAGCCATTTACATTCCAAGTAATTAATTTAGTCAATGTAAAAGTGAGAGAAAAGGACGAAATTATAATACTTGAAATAAAAAGACCGGAGAGCTCCCAGCCTGACCCTCCCGTCTCCAGAACTTGAGAAGTAATATATTTGGCATTGGTTAATATAGATGCCTTCATATACCATGTCTGTCTGTGTCCATTCCTCTCTAGTGGCAATGGTGACTGAAAGAAATCATGTACAGCATTTGATAAGCTATTACTAAATATCAGTAGTTTATATCCCCTCCCTGTTGTATTCCTTCCCTCCCAGTTTCCCGACCCAGATATCCCTCCCCTCCCATACTCCACCCACCTTCCTTGCCCCATTCTTTTCCCCTTCCCCCTTCCTAACCCTTTCCTTTTTCCCCTCCCTCCCTTGAACCACCCTTTCCATAATCTCCCTATTCTCATATCTGGCAATACCTCTGAAAACAGAAGTTAGGAGATTAGTCTTGATGTGTCCAGGGTTCCCCGCTCCACTTTTAAACTAAGAAATTTGTAAAACATTTGTAACCCTTATCTAAGCATAACAATAAAACACATAGTACTTTCTCTAGCAGTCGCTTTAGGATTACATCTGGCACAGTCCTGCTCCACTCACTCTCCATTCAGAAAAAAGGATAATGATCTTCCAGTCTTTAGAGTTGGTATTTCTTAGGCTCTTCAGAAAATAATATGTATGCCACTTGGCTTTGTGAGTCCGCTAGGCTCAGGGAAAATCTAACTGCAGGCCATATACAAACAATCGTAATGAGCACTTACAGATTCCATCTCCTGAGCCTGAACCCACAATGTTGGCCCCTTAGCATGGCTACAAAATCGGGTTTTAAACCGAGCTGTGATGGTATTAAGCTCCGTGCTACTATTAGTGTGCCTTACATTGTCTGTCTTGAACGAGCAGTTCATCAATAAATTTTTCGATGTTTGGCCGTTATTCGCTGGTCGAACCATTGTTCAAGAAGAGCTGATCACGTTTCCCTGTCTCCCCTTTTGGCAATTAGTGCTGCGAAGAGATCCGCTGGAGCCGCGAAAGAGCCATGCCCATCACCACGCGCTAGCAGGGGAGAGGTGAAGGAGAATGTCCGGAGCAACCAAGATTAGTGCAAGCCGTGTCACATAAAGTCAAGGTCCCATGAGAGTTTCTTTACCGCTTGAGAAGAGAGTTGTATAACTTAACAAATCACGCAAGTAGCCCACATCCAGCCGGATGCTCAGGTCTCCATTTTGTCTAAGAAATCTTTTGCTGTGGCGGGAGTCTCAAAGTAGTCTCAATCGAGCCGGGAATAGTTGCGAGAATTTAACCCCTCGATTGTGTAGAGTGGAGCAGAGTGAGTTAAAGCTCCGACGCGCTTCCGATACAGTCGCCGAGAAATCTTGGAAAATTCGTATGGAAGATCCTTGGTAAGTCAGCTCCTGTTTAGAGCGAGATGCCCTCCATACTTCAGCTTTGGGAGCTGAGTTCAGGATTTTTGCTATAACAAGCCTTGGTCGTGTGGCTATTTCTTTCCTGATTCCAAGCCGGTGAGCTCTTTCTATTACCAATTTCCCCTGTAAATGCAGAGTTCTAAAATACTGGGGAGCCATTCTTCTAAAACAGTTCTAAAATATTGGGGAGCCATTCTTCTGAAACAGTTATCTCTGCAAGCTCTGTTCTCTAGCTTGTCTATTTTTTGTTGTAGCTCATCTAATTTTTTGTCCTGCGCAACCATTTTATTCTCACTGGTTGTCACGTCATCTTTGAGCAGAGAGATACAATTTTCAGCTTGTTCTAGTCTGGGATTTATTTCATTTATGGCCGCTTTAACTTCTCCTATTTGGTTTGTTACTTGCTCTAGCTTCTCATAGAGAGCTTCTCTGATTACATCTTTAATTTCGGCAATTGTGAGTACGGGGGTTATTGAAGATAGCTCACCTTCAGCCGTGGCTGCCAGTTTGGGATCTGGTACTTTGAGTTTTTCTTTTTCTCGTTTCCCACCTTTCGTTGTCATTGTTGGTGAAATTCTGTTCATATAATGAATGATAGACATAAGCTCTATCCACTATTGTAGGTTAGAATGCTGTTGTGGGATTAATTGCGTTGTGATGGATCACGATTTGTGGAGTGGGCCCTGGAGCCAGAGAGAGACACGTCCTCCTGGCTCACCACATCACGTGATCTCCCCCAGTTGTCCTCTTTTGTAGTTACAAGCTTGGTGTGTGCACACACATTACATTAGTGCATATCAAGGCACTGTGCCAGCGGGCACTGGATAGTTCAGCAGACTCAAGTATATTATTGGGACAGTCTGTGCAGCCAAATCCCCAGTGGGCCTCTTTTGTAGTTACAAGCTCAGTGTGTGCACACAAATTACATTAGTGCATATCAAGGCACTGTGGCCGTGGGCAGCCAGTAGGCACTAGACAGTGACATTAAATCCATAATGTCAGGGAAAGCTAGATGTGGCGAGTGATTGGGACTGGCAGAGGAGGCACTTCAGAAGGCACTAGTGCCAGTCCCCCATTAAAGTTAAAAAGGGACCTGTTGCAATCTAAACTCTTTGGAGGGGCAGGCAGTTCCATCCAGAAAAAAATGAAATCTAAACATGATTCATTGCCACCAGCTGTCTCTGATACTGTAGCTTTGGAGGTGAGGGAAGGGGAGGCTGAGTCATGTAAGACAAAATGTCGACACCCAAAAGCAGCAGTAGGACAGCAGTCTCGACTTAGCGTTGACAATGTAGCGCAGGCACTGTTTGCTTCTGATTCCGATGAAGAATCATCTTGTGTGGGATTCTCATCAGAAATGGAAGAAGTAATAGCTGACGAAGTTTTAGAAGGATCAGTTAGTCCTGTCTTAGCCTCCACTTCAGAGCAGCAGGGGAGAAATGAAACTGATGATGATGAGGAGGAGGAAGATGAAGAGCAGTCAACACAGAGTGTGACTGAGGCCCCTGGCATTGCTTCTCAGGGTACACCCACTACTTCAGCTCCAGTGCCAGCATCCACCCCCAAGGCTATACAGAAGGGAGGATCACAAAAGACATCTGCAATCTGGAGCCACTTTAAAGTGACGGAGGACCCATGTTTTGCTCGGTGTAATTACTGTGGCAGGGCTATTAGTAGAGGCAAGCAAATGGGACATCTATCTAATTTTGGCATGACGCATAATATGAAGAGGCAACACCCAACAACAGTACTGCCATCTGGGGATGGTGGCAGTACCTGTCAGGGGACCGCTTCCAAGCAGCGTAAAGTGGTTGAAAAAAGCAGAGTCAGCCCACGCCCTCGGCCCCTGCTAGCAGTCAGGTGGCAGGCCAGCAACCCCCTGACATGTGGCAGAAGCGACAACCCACCATGGAGGAAATGGGGTGGAGTGCGGTAACGCTATCCCGGGGTAGGAGGCAGGCAGCCTCAAAAGTTGTAACCAGGAGCATTGGGGAAATGATTGCCCTTGATGACCAGCCCTTGCAGTTAGTGGAGAATGTGGGTTTCAAGGGTTTTCTGAAGGTCGTAGTTCCAAATTACAAAGTCCCCTCCAGAACCACATTCAGCAGAAAGGTCATCCCCGGCCTGTACAAGCAGTGTCACAGTCGCATCCAAGCGCTGCTAGCTAAGGCAGAGGGGAGTGTGCATTTCACCTGCGATATCTGGACCGCCATGAATGCTGCACACTCTTACCTCTCCCTGACAGCACACTGATGGGACCTGGCTGAGGCAGGGGCAGGCAGAAGCTCTATTACTGAACAAGTGTCAGGATGGAGGTGGGCTTTACTGCACACCCACTTGACGGACCAGCCCATACCGCAGCCAATATTCTAGCATGCATCAGACAGATGCTGGAGGGCTGGCAACTACACCAGCAAGACAGGAATCCTCATGCAGGGTTCTTTGTCACAGACAATGGTGCAAACATGGTTAAGGCAATAACCAACGGGCGCTTTAAGAAAATCTGATGTTTTGCACACACTCTGCACCTGGTAGTGAAGTCAGCTCTGGGACTGGAGTCCAATGACCAAGAGAATGAATAACTGCATAGCTTAATTCAGAAGTGCAGGAACATAGCAGCACAGAAGTGTGAAGGCGGGGCAGGTTCTCAGACAAAAGCAGACTGATTTGGACATGCCTCACAAGCGTCTCATTCAAGACATTGCCACCTGGTGGAATTCCACCTTTATGATGCTGCAGAGGTTAGTGGAGTTGCAGACACCCCTTCATGAACTTTCTGCTTCAATGGACATAGGTGTGCAGAATCCCCTAGGGCACCATGATTGGTTAGTCATGAGTCAGCTGGTAAAAATCCTGCAGCCCTTCAAGGATGTCACAGAGGAGCTGAGTTCCAGAAGAGCCACCTTGGCTGACATCATCCCTATTGTTAATTTCCTGGATGAAAATTTGGAAGCCTTTAAACAGGAAGAGGGAATGACAGTTGAGGTGCTGCATTGTCTGGACATTTTACAGCAGCAGGTGAAAGACAGATTAAGGCCTTTAACAGAACAGAACACATACTCACCACAGTCTGTGATCCCCATGTGAAAGGGAAACTCGCCCTACAGTATGATTATCTCCTATTGGTGAAGGACCTGCTGTTAGCAAAAGTCCGTGAACAGGAGCGCCATAGGCAGAGACAGATTAGGAGTGAAGCAGAGGAGGAAACAGCGGGCACTTCCAAGAGTTGTGCTAGCCCAAGCAGGAGCAGCACTCTGTCAGCGACAGCTAGTACCTCCTCCTCCTCCACTTCAGAACGCCAAAGGCATATTGCTCATAAAGATTCATCTTTTGTGCTAGGGGCTAGAGAGAAAGCAGCTGGCATGAGTGACTCTCAGCCCACCCAAGCAATGGAGACACCAGCACAGCTGTCAGTGACACGGTATCTCTCAGAGCCCACAGAGTACATGCAGACAGATCCGCTGACATATTGGGCATATAAGTCCACTGTCTGGCCACACCTAGCCAAAGTGGTTCAGCGATATCTGTCATGTCCACCAACCAGTGTGCCCAGTGAACGTGTCTTTTCAATGACAGGGGATATCATGAGCCCTCACCGCTCAAGGCTGGCACCAGAGTTGATGGAAATGCTAGTGTTTTTGAAAGTAAATCTGCCTTTGCTTGGGTTTCCAAATTTTCCCTGTGAATGGCAAGATGAATAAAAGCAATTGAAAGCCTTGCAGCAGCTCCAACTGCCTCCAATGCTCCAGATAATATAAGCACCAGGCACATGTATCTGACATGAAACGCTGTGTCTGTCATCCACTGTCCACGCCGTACGTCCCTACAAGGGCCTGACCTCTAACGCTGTGCCTGTCCGTCAACTGTTCAGGCTGTACATTCCTACAAGGGCCTGATCTGAAATGCTGTGCCTGTCCATCCACATTTGGAATGTAAGAACATAAAAAGCTGACTTAAGATGTTTGGAGCTTGCATATTTCATATGCTCAATATTTTTCATGACCTTGCCAACAGTAATGTTTCTAGTACTATCGAAAACTGGTCGTAGTTGTACTCTAGTTCATCCATCTGTGTTCCCATCGTTTACAGAGACACTGTGTAAACCACAAAGTCAACATAGGTTGATATTGTAGATTTGGACGTGAGTAGCGGTTTTCTTATTTCTGAGAGCTCTTCATGTCCTAGAATGCTGTGCCTGTCCATACAGGCCTAATGTCCCTACAAGGGCTTGACCTCTGTCCTCAAATGCTGTTCCTGTCCGTCCAGGCCTTATGTCCCTATGTGGGCTTGACCTCTGTTCTCAAATGCTGTGCCTGTCCGTCCAGGCCTAACGTACGTACAAGGGTTTGACCTCTGTCCTCAAATGCTGTGCCTGTCCGTCTAGACCTTATGTCCCTACGTGGGCTTGACCTCTGTTCTCAAATGCTGTGCCTGTCCGTCCATGCCTAATGTCCCTACAAGGGTTTGAGCTCTGTCCTCGAATGCTGTGCCTGTCCGTACAGGCCTTAAGTCCCTATGTGGGCTTGACCTCTGTCCTTGAATGCTGTGCCTGTCCGTCCAGGCCTTATGTCCCTACAAGGGCTTGACCTCTGTCCTCGAATGTTGTGCCTATCCACCAGGCCTTGTGTCCCTATGTGGGTTTCCGTTTGACCTCTGTCCTCGATTGCTTTGCCTGTCTGTCCTGGCCTTATGTCCCTACGTGGGCTTGACATCTGTCCTTGAATGCTGTGCCTGTCCGTCCAGGCCTTATGTCCCTAAGTGGGTTTCTGTTTGACCTCTATCCTCGATTGCTGTGCCTCTCCATCCAGGCCTAATGTCCCTACGTGGGTTTGACCTCTCCTCGAATGCTGTGCCTGTCCGTTCAGGCCTTATGTCCCTACATGGGCTTGACCTCTGTCCTCGAATGCTTTGCCTGTCCGTCCAGGCATTATGACCCTATAAGGGCTTGACCTTTGTCCTCGACTGCTGTGCCTTTCCGTCCAGGCCTTATGTCCCTACGTGAGTTTCCGTTTGACCTCTGTCCTCGAATGCTGTGCCTGTCCGTTCAGGTCTTATGTTCCTTTGTGGGCTTGAGCTCTGTCCGCAAATGCTGTGCCTGTCCGTCAAGGCCAAATGTCCCTACAAGTGTTTGACCTTTGTCCTCGAATGCTGTGCCTGTCCATCCAGGCCAAATGTCCCTACAAGGGCTTGACTTTGTCCGTTCCAGGCCTTATGTTCCTACAAGGGCTTGACCTCTGTCCTCGATTCCTGTGCCTGTCTGTCCAGGCGTTATATCCCTAGGTGGGTTTCCGTTTGACCTCTGTCCTCGATTGCTGTACCTGTCCATCCAGGCCTTATGTCCCTACAAGGGCTTGACCTCTGTCCTCGATGGCTGTGCCTGACCATGCAGGCCTTATGTCCCTTCGTGGGCTTGACCTCTGTCCTCACAGGCTGTGCCTGTCCGTCCAGGCCTAATGTCCCTACAAGGGATTGACCTCGATCCTCGAATGCTGTGCCTGTCCGTCCAGGCCTTATATCCCTAAGTGGGCTTGACCTCTGTCCTCGATTGCTGTGCCTGTCTGTCCAGTCCTTATGTCCCTACGTGGGCTTAACCTCTGTCCTCGAATGATGTGCCTATCCGTCCAGGCCTAATGTCCCTACAAGGGTTTGACCTCTGTCCTCGAATGCTGTGCCTGTCCGTCCAGGCCTTATGTCCCTACGTGGGCTTCCGTTTGACCTCTGTCCTCAATTACTGTGCCTGTCCGTCCAGGCCTTATGTCCATACCTGGACTTGAACTCTGTCCTCGAATGCTGTGCCTGTTCGTCCAGACCTTATGTCCCTTCAAGGGCTTGACCTCTGTCCTCAATTGCAGTGCCTGTCCGTCCAGGCCTTATGTCCCTTCAAGGGCTTGACCTCTGTCCTCAATTGCAGTGCCTGTCCGTCCAGGCCTTATGTCCCTACATGGGCTTAACCTCTGTCCTCAAATGCTGTGCCTGTCCATCCAGGCCTAATGTCCCTACAAGGGTTTGACCTCTGTCCTTGAATCTGTGCCTGTCCATCCAGGCCTAATGTTCCTACAAGGGTTTGACCTCTGTCCTTGTATGCTAAGCCTGCCCGTCCAGGCCTAATGTCCCTTGGTGGGCTTGACCTCTATCCTTGATTGCTGTGCCTGTCTGTCCAGGCCTAATGTCCCTACAAGGGTTTGTCCTCTGTCCTCGAATGCTGTGCCTTTCCATCCAGGCCTTATGTCCCTACGTGGGCTTGACCTTTGTCCTCGAATGTTGTGCCTGTCTGTCCAGGCCTTATGTCCCTACAAGGGCTTGACCTCTGTTCTCGATTGCTGTGCCTATCCGTCCAGGCCTTATGTCCCTACGTGGGTTTCCGCTTGACCTCTGTCCTCGATTGCTGTGGCTGTCTATGCAGGCCTAATGTCCCTATGTGGGCTTGAAGTCTGTCCTTGAATGCTGTGCCTTTCCTTCTAGGCCTTATGTCCCTATGTGGGCTTGACCTCTGTCCATGAATGCTGTGCCTGTCCGTCCAGGCCTAACGTCCCTACAAGTGCTTGACCTCTGTCCTCGAATGCTGTGCCTGTCCCTCCAAGCCTAATGTACCTACAAGGGTTTGACCTCTGTCCTTGAATGCTGTGCCTTTCCATCCAGGTTTAACATCCCTACAAGGGCTTGACCTCTGTCCTCGAATGCTGTGCCTGTCCGTCCAGGCCTAATGCCCCTTCAAGGGCTTGACCTCTGTCCTCGAATGCTTTGCCTGTCCGTCCAGGCCTAATGTCCCTTGGTGGGCTTGACCTCTATCCTCGATTGCTGTGCCTGTCTGTCCAGGCCTAATGTCCCTACAAGGGTTTGTCCTCTGTCCTCGAATGCTGTGCCTTACCATCCAGGCCTTATGTCCCTACGTGGGCTTGACCTCTTTCCTCGAATGCTGTGCCTGTCTGTCCAGGCCTTATGTCCATACAAGGGCTTGACCTCTGTCCTCGATTGCTGTGCCTGTCCGTCCAGGCCTTATGTCCCTATGTGGGTTTCCACTTGAGCTCTGTCCTCGATTGCTGTGCCTGTCCATGCAGGCCTAATGTCCCTATGTGGGCTTGACGTCTGTCCTTGAATGTTGTGCCTGTCCGTCCAGGCCTTATTTATTTATTTATTTATTTTATTTATTTAAGTTTTTTATATACCAACATTCAAGACGGTGGTCCCATCATGCTGGTTCACAAGAAACAAGGGTGAAACTTTACCATTTAACAAAAGTGCAGAAAAGCAGTTACATATAACAAGGAAAACAATAACTTGGAATGAGAAGGGAAATGAAGATTAGATAGTAAAATATATGTATAAATAACATTGTGAGAGGTGGCTATTAACGCTAATACTAGCGGAGCTTGTTGCATGAAGGGGGATTAGATGGGGTTGGAGTTAGGAAAGGCCTGCGTGAACAGCCACGTTTTGAGTCTTATCTTGAATGTTGAGATGTTGGGTTCCATTCTAAGATCCGGGGGAATGGAGTTCCATAATGTTGGACCGGCTGTGGAGAATGCCCGATCTCTAAGCGTGATGTGTCTGGTAGTCTTGGCTGGAGGTACTTGAAGTGATCCTTTGTAAGCATCTCTTGTCGGTCTTGTGGAATGGTGTAATCGGAGGGGAATATGGAGATCGATTGGGGCTAATTGATGGATGTTTTTGAAAATGGTGAGAATGGCCTTGTAGATTATTCTGAAGTGGATGGGCAGCCAATGGAGGTCCATCAAGATAGGTGTTATGTGTTCTCTTCTCCTGGTATTGGTGAGTATACGGGCGGAGGCATTTTGTACCATTTGTAATGGTTTGGTGTGTGATGAAGGGAGACCAAGCATGATGGTGTTGCAATAGTCCAGCTTTGCGAAAATGATTGATTGTAGGATCGTTCTGAAGTCATGTGTGTGGAAGAGAGGTCGTATTCTTTTCAGCACTTGGAGCTTGTAAAAGCAGTCTCTGGTGGTTTTGTTGATGTTAGCTTTCAGGTTTAGGTGATTGTCAATTTGAACTCCTAGATCTCTCACTTGTGTAGTGCTTGGTACGGTAGGATGAGTGTATGTGATGGAGCTGTTTTCTGGAGTGATGAGTAGAAGTTCCGTTTTTGATGAATTTAGTATCAGGTTGAGACTTGTAAGAAGTTGTTTGATATTTTGGAGGCAGGATTCCCAGTGCAACATTGTTTTTGCGAGCGATTCTTCGATGGGGATCAGGACCTGAATATCGTCAGCGTAGAGAAAATGTTTGAGATTGAGGTCAGTGAGAAGTTTACATAAGGGTAACAGATAAATGTTAAACAAGGTAGGAGACAGGGATGAGCCCTGAGGGACTCCTACGGCTGCGGGGTGTAGAGAGGATTCTTTATTATGAATCTTGACCTTATAACCTCTGTTGCTGAGGAAGGTTCTGAACCATGATAGGGCAGTGCCTGAAATACCTATGGCTGATAATTGGTTGATGAGAAGGGAGTGATTGACCGTATCAAATGCAGACGAGAGGTCGAGTAGTATCAGAAGGAAGGCTTGTCCTTTGTCTAAGCCTAGGATGATGTGGTCAGTCATAGAGATGAGGAGGGCTTCCGTGCTTAAGGTTTTACGGAATCCGTATTGTGATGGAAATAGAAGGTTGTTGTCTTCAATGTGGTTTGAGAGTCGTGAATTTACCAATTTTTCCATTATCTTGGCTATGAATGGGAGGTTAGCTATCGGTCTGAAATTGTTAGGATCGTTTGGGTCGAGATTTGGTTTTTTGAGAAGGGGTTTGAGTGAGGCAAGTTTGAGGTTGTCCGGGTAGAGTCCTTGTGTGAGGGAGCAATTTATGATGTCTGCCAGGGATTTGGAGATAGATTCTGGGATTGCTAGTAGTAGTTTGGTTGGGATGTGATCCGAGGGATGAGAGGATGGTTTCATTTTCCTAAGAATTCCTTGGATCTCAGCGGATGAAGTTGTGTCAAGTTCTTCTAACCGAGTGTAGTTGATTGAGGGTTGAGGAGTAGTTAGTGGAACAGTGGGGTTCGTGGGGAGCTGCGATAGGAGAGTATTGATTTTGTTGTTGAAGAAAAGAGCTAGTTCTTCTGCTTTTGATTGAGCTTGGTCATGTGTAATCTCTGGTTGGTTTACTTGTGTAAGGTTGGCTACATAGCTGAAGAGGGCTTTGGCATCGAAAATAAGGTCGTGTATCTTCGAGGCGTAGTAGTCCCTCTTGGATCTTAGGGTGTTTGATTTGTATTGATGCAGAGATGATTTGTAGATTGAAAGGGTGATGGTTCCTGGGTTTTTGCGCCATTTAGCCTCATTTTGTCTTAGTTGGAGTTTGAGCTTTCTTAATTCTGCTGAGAACCATGGCTGTCTTTTGGAGGAATTCTGGTGTGGTTTTTTTGTAATAAGAGGGCATAGCTTGTTGGCTATAGTTTCGGTGATTGTGTTCCATGATCGAAGTGCTGCGTTCGGATCTGTAAGGTCCAGTTGGTGGAGTAGTGGAGATAGGTGATTATTAAGGTCTTCATGGGAGCAAGTTTTCCTGTATTTGAAGGAGGGCAAAGGAATGCAAGCTGGGTTGGTATCTTTTATAGAGAATGAAGTAGTTATGAGATAGTGATCTGACCACGGGACCTTTGTGCAATTAGGTGTAGAAACTGGCTTGATTGCCGTGTTAACGAAGATCAGGTCTAACGTGTGGCCGGCTTTGTGGGTAGGTTTATTAACTATTTGAGTGAAGCCTAGCGCTGTGAGAGCAGTGAGGAGAGTTTCACAGTTAGGTGATGGGGTAGGGTTATCAACGTGCATGTTGAAATCCCCTAGAATGATGGCTGGCGAGTCAAAGTTGATGAGGGAAGAGGTTAATTCAACCAGTGGTGAGGCATCTGATTCCAAGAGTCCTGGGGGTGCATATACGAGAAGGATTTGTAGTTTGTCTGAGGTGAAGAAGCCGAATTCAAGTTTTGAGTTGGAATTGGATTGCTGTAGCGAGAATCTGAGGTCCTTTTTAGTTGCTAGAAGAATGCCTCCTCCCTTTTTTTTATGACGAGGTAGCGAGAAGAAGTCGTACGCCTCTGTAGGTAGTTGATTAATTATTGCTGTGTCTGCTGGTTTTAACCATGTTTCCGTAATTGCACATATCTCCGGTTTTACATCGATGAGGTAGTCATTCAATATTACAGACTTTTTCGTAAGGGATTGAGCATTGAAGAGGCTTAAAGAGAAAAGGGTGAGGCCTAGAAGTTGTGTGGAAGGAGAGACTAAAATTGAAGAGAGGGATTTGAGGTTGTGTTGTTGGGCATGTCGGACAGAAATTCTTTTAGGTGGAGTATTATGTTGGAGAATTGGAATTGTGAAAAATGGGGCCATTTGTGGGGTCTATGTTGTATGAATGTTTATGGCTTGCTGGAGAGGCTGGATGAATGCTGGACGATTGTTGGTGAGGACGATTGGAGAGGCTGGATGAATGCTGGATGAATGCTGGACGGTTGTTGGTGAGGACGATTGGAGAGGCTGGATGAATGCTGGACGATTGTTGGTGAGGCTGGGCGATTGCTGGAGAGGCTGGACGCTTGCTGGGCGAATGCTGGAGAGGCTGGACGCTTGCTGGGCGAATGCTGGAGAGGCTGGATGAGTGCTGGACGTTTGCTGGAGAGCTTGCTGGAGAGGTGGACTTTTATTCCCTATGGCTGAAACGGTTAAATCTGTGTCTTTGCTGGCTGTTGCATTTGTTGACGATTTAGGTAGTTCCGCGAGTAAGGCACGGGGCCTCCTCGGGGCTCTACGAAGGGGCGAGACAAAGTGGCAGGCCCCTTTGTCGCGCTCCTTCGGCGCGCGACGCTCGGCGCGCGGCGCCTAGCAGGGTACGATTTAAATCCCTGCCGGGCTCTCTCTGGTTGGCTGCCTGCTGTTTCAGGGCGGGCCTAGGCGCGTTTTTTATTTCTTTTTGAGGATTTCCTTCGCCGGAAACGGCTTCGGCGATCGCGGCTGGCGTCGGGGTCCCCCGGGTGGGGAGGCCAAACACTGACCTGACCTTCCCCCGGTGGGGCTCCGGCGCCGGTCGCGCAGGTCTTCAGTCGCCGCGTGGAGGAGAGAGAAAAGAGAGAAGGCGCCGAGCAGGGTAGGATTTAAATCCCTGCCGGGGTCTCTCTGGTTGGCTGCCTGCTGTTTCAGGGCGGGCCTAGGCGCGTTTTTTATTTCTTTTTGAGGATTTCCTTCGCCGGAAACGGCTTCGGCGATCGCGGCTGGCGTCGGGGTCCCCCGGGTGGGGAGGCCGAACACTGACCTGACCTTCCCCCGGTGGGGCTCCGGCGCCGGTCGCGCAGGTCTTCAGTCGCCGCGTGGAGGAGAGAGAAAAGAGAGAAGGCGCCGAGCAGGGTAGGATTTAAATCCCTGCCGGGCTCTCTCTGGTTGGCTGCCTGCTGTTTCAGGGCGGGCCTAGGCGCGTTTTTTATTTCTTTTTGAGGATTTCCTTCGCCGGAAACGGCTTCGGCGATCGCGGCTGGCGTCGGGGTCCCCCGGGTGGGGAGGCCGAACACTGACCTGACCTTCCCCCGGTGGGGCTCCGGCGCCGGTCGCGCAGGTCTTCAGTCGCCGCGTGGAGGAGAGAGAAAAGAGAGAAGGCGCCGAGCAGGGTAGGATTTAAATCCCTGCCGGGCTCTCTCTGGTTGGCTGCCTGCTGTTTCAGGGCGGGCCTAGGCGCGTTTTTTATTTCTTTTTGAGGATTTCCTTCGCCGGAAACGGCTTCGGCGATCGCGGCTGGCGTCGGGGTCCCCCGGGTGGGGAGGCCGAACACTGACCTGACCTTCCCCCGGTGGGGCTCCGGCGCCGGTCGCGCAGGTCTTCAGTCGCCGCGTGGAGGGGCTTGACCTCTGTCATCGAATGCTGTGGCTGTCCATCCAGGCCTAATGTCCCTACAAGGGCTTGACCTCTGTCCTCGAATGCTGTGCCTGTCCCTCCAAGCCTAATGTCCCTTCAAGGGCTTGACCTCTGTCCTCGAATGCTATGCCTGTCCATCCAGGCCTAATGTCCCTACAAGGGTTTGACCTCTGTCCTTGAATGCTGTGCCTTTCCATCCCGGCTTAACGTCCCTACAAGGGCTTGACCTCTGTCCTCCAATGCTGTGCCTGTCCCTTCAAGCCTAATGTCCCTTCAAGGGCTTGACCTCTCTCCTTGAATGCTGTGCCTGTCCCTCCAAGCCTAATGTCCCTTCAAGGGCTTGACCTCTGTCCTCGAATGCTGTGCCTGTCCATCCAGGCCTAATGTCCCTTGGTGGGCTTGACCTCTATCCTCGATTGCTGTGCCTGTCTGTCCAGGCCTAATGTCCCTACAAGGGTTTGTCCTCTGTCCTCGATTGCTGTGCCTTTCCATCCAGGCCTTATGTCCCTACGTGGGCTTGACCTCTGTCCTTGAATGCTGTGCCTGTCTGTCCAGGCCTTATGTCCATACAAGGGCTTGACCTCTGTCCTCGATTGCTGTGCCTGTCCGTCCAGGCCTTATGTCCCTACATGGGTTTCCGCTTGACCTCTGTCCTCGATTGCTTTGCCTGTCCATGCAGGCCTAATGTCCCTACAAGGATTTGACCTCTGTCCTTGAATGCTGTGCCTTTCCATCCAGGCCTTATGTCCCTACGTGGGCTTGACCTCTGTCCTCGAATGCTTTGCCTGTCCATCCAGGCCTAATGTCCCTTGGTGGGCTTGACCTCTATCCTCGATTGCTGTGCCTGTCCGTCCAGGCCTTATGTCCCTTCGTGGGCTTGACCTCTGTCCTCAAATGCTGTGCCTGTCCGTCCAGGCCTAATGTTCCTATAAGGGATTGACCTCTATCCTCGAATGCTGTGCCTGTCCATCCAGGCCTTATGTCCCTTCAAGGGTTTGACCTCTGCCCTCGATTGCAGTGCCTGTCCGTCCAGGCCTTATGTCCCTACGTGGGTTTCTGATTGACTTCTGTCCTCGATTGCTGTGCCTGTCCGTCCAGGCCTTATGTCCCTATGTGGGTTTCCGATTGACCTCAGCCCTCGATTGCTATGCCTGTCCGTCCAGGCCTTATGTCCCTACGTAGGCTTGAACTCTGTCCTCGATTGCTGTGCCTGTCTGTCCAGGCCTTATGTCCCTACAAGGGTTTGACCTCTGTCCTCGATTACTGTGCCTGTCCGTCCAGGCCTAATGCCCCTACGTGGGCTTGACCTCTGTCCTCGAATGCAGTGCCTGTCCGTCCAGGCCTTATGTCCCTAAGTGGGTTTCCGTTTGACCTCTGTCCTCGATTACTGTGCCTATCCCTCCAGGCCTTATGTCCATACCTGGACTTGAACTCAGTCCTCGAATGCTGTGCCTCTCCGTCCAGGCTTTATGTCCCTTCAAGGGCTTGACCTCTGTCCTCAATTGCAGTGCCTGTCCGTCCAGGCCTTATGTCCCTACATGAGTTTCTGATTGACTTCTGTCCTCGATTGCTGTACCTGTCCGTCCAGGCCTTATGTCCCTACGTGGGCTTGACCTCTGTCCTTGAATGCTGTGCCTGTTCGTCCAGGCCTTACGTCCCTTGGTGGGCTTGACCTCTATCCTCGATGGCTGTGCCTGTCCGACCAGGCCTAATGTCCCTATAAGGGTTTGTCCTCTGTCCTCGAATGCTGTGCCTTTCCATCCAGGCCTTATGTCCCTATGTGGGCTTGACCTTTGTCCTCGAATGCTGTGCCTGTCCGTCCAGGCCTTATATCCCTACGTAGGTTTCCGCTTGACCTCTGTCCTCGATTGCTGTGCCTGTCCATGCAGGCATAATGTCCCTATGTGGGCTTGACGTCTGTCCTTGAATGCTGTGCCTGTCCGTCCAGGCCTTATGTCTCTATGTGGGCTTGACCACTGTTCTCAAATGCTGTGCCTGTCCGTCCAGGCCTAATGTCCCTACAAGAGTTTGACCTCTGTCCTTGAATGCTGTGCCTTTCCATCCAGGCCTTATGTCCCTACGTGGGCTTGTCCTCTGTCCTTGATCGCTGTTCCTGTCCGTCCAGGCCTTATGTCCCTTCGTGGGGTTGACCTCTTTCCTCAAATACTGTGCCTGTCCATCCAGACCTAATGTTCCTACAAGGGATTGACCTCATTCCTCGAATGCTGTGCCTGTCCATCCAGGCCTTATGTCCCTTCAAGGGTTTGACCTCTGCCCTCGATTGCAGTGCCTGTCCGTCAAGGCCTTATGTCCCTATGTGGGTTTCCGTTTGACCTCAGTCCTCGATTGCTATGTCTGTCCATCCAGGCCTTATGTCCCTACGTGGGCTTGACCTCTATCCACGAATGCTGTGCCTATCCATCCAGGCCTTATGCCCCTACAAGTGCTTGACCTCTGTCCTCGATGGCTGTGCCTGTCCGTCCAGGCCTTATGTCCCTTCGTGGGCTTGACCTCTGTCCTCAAATTCTGTGCCTGTCCGTCCAGGCCTAATGTGCCTACAAGGGTTTGACCTCTATCCTCGAATGCTGTGCCTGTCCGTCCAGGCCTTATGTCCCTTCAAGAGTTTGACCTCTGCCCTCGATTGCAGTGCCTGTCCATCCAGGCATTATGTCCCTAAGTGGGTTTCCGATTGACTTCTGTCCTCGATTGCAGTGCCTGTCCGCCCAGGCCTTATGTCCCTATGTGGGTTTCCGTTTGACCTCTGTCCTCGATTGCTATGCCTGTCCGTCCAGGCCTTATGTCCCTACGTGGGCTTGACCTTTGTCCTCGATTGCTGTGCCTGTCTGTCCAGGCCTTATGTTCCTACGTGGGCTTAATCTCTGTCCTCGAATGCTGTACCTATCCGTCCAGGCTTAATGTCCCTACAAGGGTTTGACCTCTGTTCTTGATTGCTGTGCCTATCTGTCCAGGCCTAATGTCCCTACGTGGGCTTGACCTCTGTCCTCGAATGCTGTGCCTGTCCGTCTAGGCCTTATGTCCCTACGTGGGCTTCCGTTTGACCTCTGTCCTCGATTACTGTGCCTGTTCTTCCAGGCCTTATGTCCATACCTGGACTTGAACTCTGCCCTCGAATGCTGTGCCTGTCCGTCCAGGCCTTATGTCCCTTCTAGGGCTTGACCTCTGTCCTCAATTGCAGTGCCTGTCCATCCAGGCCTTATGTCCCTACATCGGTTTCCGATTGACTTCTGTCCTCGATTGCTGTGCCTGTCAGTCCAGGCCTTATGTCCCTACGTGGGCTTGACCTCTGTCCTCCAATGCTGTGCCTGTCCGTCCAGGCCTTATGTCCCTACGTGGGCTTGACCTCTGTCCTCAAATGCTGTGCCTGTCCATCCAGGCCTAATGTCCCTTGGTGGCCTTGACCTCTGTCCTCGAATGCTGTGCATGTCCATGCAGGCCTTATGTCCCTACAAGGGATTGACCTCTGTCCTCGAATGCTGTGCATGTCCATGCAGGCCTTATGTCCCTACGTGGGCTTGACCGCTGTCCTCGAATGCTGTGCCTGTCCATCCAGGCCTAATGTCCATACGTGGGCTTGACCTCTGTCCTCGAATGCTGTGCCTGTCCCTCCAAGCCTAATGTCCCTACAAGGGTTTGTCCTCTGTCCTCAAATGCTGTGCCTTTCCATCCAGGCCTTATGTCCCTATGTGGGCTTGACCTCTGTCCTCGAATGCTGTGCCTGTCTGTCCAGGCCTTATGTCCCTATGTGGGTTTCCGCTTGACCTCTGTCCTCGATTGCTGTGCCTGTCCATGCAGGCCTAATGTCCCTATGTGGACTTGACGTCTGTCCTTGAATGTTGTGCCTGTCCGTCCAGGCCTTATGTCTCTATGTTGGCTTGACCTCTGTCCTCAAATGCTGTGCCTGTCCGTCCAGGCCTAATATCCATACGTGGGCTTGACCTCTGTCATCGAATGCTGTGCCTGTCCATCCAGGCCTTATGTCCCTACGTGGGCTTGTCCTCTGTCCTCAAATGCTGTGCCTGTCCATCCAGGCCTAATGTCCCTACAAGGGTTTGACCTCTGTCCTCGAATCTGTGCCTGTCCGTCCAGGCCTAACGTCCCTACAAGGGCTTGACCTCTGTCCTCGAATGCTGTGCCTGTCCATCGGGGCCTTATGTCCCTACGTGGGCTTGACCTCTGTCCTCGAATGCTGTGCCTGTCTGTCCAGGCCTTATGTCCCTATGTGGGTTTCCGCTTGACCTCTGTCCTCGATTGCTGTGCCTGTCCATGCAGGCCTAATGTCCCTATGTGGGCTTGCCGTCTGTCCTTGAATGTTGTGCCTGTCCGTCCAGGCCTTATGTCTCTACGTTGGCTTGACCTCTGTCCTCAAATGCTGTGCCTGTCCATCCAGGCCTAATATCCATACGTGGGCATGACCTCTGTCATCGAATGCTGTGCCTGTCCATGCAGGCCTAATGTCCCTATGTGGGCTTGACCTCTGTCCTCGAATGCTGTGCCTGTCCGTCCAGGCCTAATGTCCCTACAAGGGCTTGACCTCTGTCCTCGAGTGCTGTGCCTGTCCCTCCAAGCCTAATGTCCCTTCAAGGGTTTCGCCTCTGTCCTTGAATGTTGTGCCTTTCCATCCCCGCCTAATGTCCCTACAAGGGTTTGACCTCTGTTCTTGAATGCTGTGCCTTTCCATCCAGGCCTTATGTCCCTACATGGGCTTGACCTCTGTCCTCGAATGCTGTGCCTGTCCCTCCAAGCCTAATGTCCCTTCAAGGGCTTGACCTCTGTCCTCGAATGCTGTGCCTGTTCGTCCAGGCCTAATGTCCCTTGGAGGGCTTGACCTCTATCCTCGATTGTTGTGCCTGTCTGTCCAGGCCTAATGTCCCTACAAGGGTTTGTCCTCTGTCCTCGAATGCTGTGCCTTTCCATCCAGGCCTTATGTCCCTATGTGGGCTTGACCTCTGTCCTCGAATGCTGTGCCTGTCTGTCCAGGCCTTATGTCCCTATGTGGGTTTCCGCTTGACCTCTGTCCTCGATTGCTGTGCCTGTCCATGCAGGCCTAATGTCCCTATGTGGACTTGACGTCTGTCCTTGAATGTTGTGCCTGTCCGTCCAGGCCTTATGTCTCTACGTTGGCTTGACCTCTGTCCTCGAATGCTGTGCCTGTCCATCCAAGCCTAATGTCCATACGTGGGCTTGACCTCTGTCCTCATATGCTGTGCCTGTCCATCCAGGCCTTATGTCCCTACGTGGGCTTGTCCTCTGTCCTCAAATGCTGTGCCTGTCCATCCAGGCCTAATGTCCCTACAAGGGTTTGCCCTCTGTCCTTGAATCTGTGCCTGTCCATCCAGGCCTATCTTCCCTATAAGGGCTTTACCTTTGTCCTCAAATGCTGTGCCTGTCCATCCAGGCCTAATGTCCCTTGGTGGGCATGACCTCTGTCCTCAGTTGCTGTGCCTGTCTGTCCAGGCCTAATGTCCCTACAAGGGTTTGTCCTCTCTCCTCGAATGCTGTGCCTTTCCATCCAGGCCTTATGTCCCTACGTGGGCTTGACCGTTGTCCTTGAATGCTGTGCCTGTCCGTCCAGGCCTAATGTCCCTCCAAGGACTTGACCTCTGTCCTCGAATGCTGTGCCTGTCCCTCCAAGCCTAATGTCCCTTCAAGGGCTTGACCTCTTTCCTCGAATGCTGTGCCTGTCCGTCCAGGCCTAATGTCCCTACAAGGGTTTGACCTCTGTCCTTGAATGCTGTGCCTTTCCATCTAGGCTTAAAGTCCCTATAAGGGCTTGACCTCTGTCCTCGAATGCTGTGCCTGTCCCTCCAAGCCTAATGTCCCTTCAAGGGCTTGACCTCTGTCCTCGAATGCTGTCCCTGTTCGTCCAGGCCTAATGTCCCTTGGAGGGCTTGACCTCTATCCTCGATTGTTGTGCCTGTCTGTCCAGGCCTAATGTCCCTACAAGGGTTTGTCCTCTGTCCTCGAATGCTGTGCCTTTCCATCCAGGCCTTATGTCCCTATGTGGGCTTGACCTCTGTCCTCGAATGCTGTGCCTGTCTGTCCAGGCCTTATGTCCCTATGTGGGTTTCCGCTTGACCTCTGTCCTCGATTGCTGTGCCTGTCCATGCAGGCCTAATGTCCCTATGTGGACTTGACGTCTGTCCTTGAATGTTGTGCCTGTCCGTCCAGGCCTTATGTCTCTATGTTGGCTTGACCTCTGTCCTCAAATGCTGTGCCTGTCGGTCCAGGCCTAATATCCATACGTGGGCTTGACCTCTGTCATCGAATGCTGTGCCTGTCCATCCAGGCCTTATGTCCCTACGTGGGCTTGTCCTCTGTCCTCAAATGCTGTGCCTGTCCATCCAGGCCTAATGTCCCTACAAGGGTTTGACCTCTGTCCTCGAATCTGTGCCTGTCCGTCCAGGCCTAACGTCCCTACAAGGGCTTGACCTCTGTCCTCGAATGCTGTGCCTGTCCATCGGGGCCTTATGTCCCTACGTGGGCTTGACCTCTGTCCTCGAATGCTGTGCCTGTCTGTCCAGGCCTTATGTCCCTATGTGGGTTTCCGCTTGACCTCTGTCCTCGATTGCTGTGCCTGTCCATGCAGGCCTAATGTCCCTATGTGGACTTGCCGTCTGTCCTTGAATGTTGTGCCTGTCCGTCCAGGCCTTATGTCTCTACGTTGGCTTGACCTCTGTCCTCAAATGCTGTGCCTGTCCATCCAGGCCTAATATCCATACGTGGGCATGACCTCTGTCATCGAATGCTGTGCCTGTCCATGCAGGCCTAATGTCCCTATGTGGGCTTGACCTCTGTCCTCGAATGCTGTGCCTGTCCGTCCAGGCCTAATGTCCCTACAAGGGCTTGACCTCTGTCCTCGAGTGCTGTGCCTGTCCCTCCAAGCCTAATGTCCCTTCAAGGGCTTGACCTCTGTCCTCGAATGCTGTGCCTGTCCATCCAGGCCTAATGTCCCTACAAGGGTTTCGCCTCTGTCCTTGAATGTTGTGCCTTTCCATCCCCGCCTAATGTCCCTACAAGGGTTTGACCTCTGTTCTTGAATGCTGTGCCTTTCCATCCAGGCCTTATGTCCCTACGTGGGCTTGACCTCTGTCATCGAATGCTGTGCCTGTCCCTCCAAGCCTAATGTCCCTTCAAGGGCTTGACCTCTGTCCTCGAATGCTGTGCCTGTTCGTCCAGGCCTAATGTCCCTTGGAGGGCTTGACCTCTATCCTCGATTGTTGTGCCTGTCTGTCCAGGCCTAATGTCCCTACAAGGGTTTGTCCTCTGTCCTCGAATGCTGTGCCTTTCCATCCAGGCCTTATGTCCCTATGTGGGCTTGACCTCTGTCCTCGAATGCTGTGCCTGTCTGTCCAGGCCTTATGTCTCTATGTGGGTTTCCGCTTGACCTCTGTCCTCGATTGCTGTGCCTGTCCATGCAGGCCTAATGTCCCTATGTGGACTTGACGTCTGTCCTTGAATGTTGTGCCTGTCCGTCCAGGCCTTATGTCTCTACGTTGGCTTGACCTCTGTCCTCAAATGCTGTGCCTGTCCATCCAGGCCTAATATCCATACGTGGGCATGACCTCTGTCATCGAATGCTGTGCCTGTCCATCCAGGCCTTATGTCCCTACGTGGGCTTGTCCTCTGTCCTCAAATGCTGTGCCTGTCCATGCAGGCCTAATGTCCCTATGTGGGCTTGACCTCTGTCCTCGAATGCTGTGCCTGTCCGTCCAGGCCTAATGTCCCTACAAGGGCTTGACCTCTGTCCTCGAGTGCTGTGCCTGTCCCTCCAAGCCTAATGTGCCTTCAAGGGCTTGACCTCTGTCCTCGAATGCTGTGCCTGTCCATCCAGGCCTAATGTCCCTACAAGGGTTTCGCCTCTGTCCTTGAATGTTGTGCCTTTCCATCCCCGCCTAATGTCCCTACAAGGGTTTGACCTCTGTTCTTGAATGCTGTGCCTTTCCATCCAGGCCTTATGTCCCTACGTGGGCTTGACCTCTGTCCTCGAATGCTGTGCCTGTCCATCCAGGCCTTATCTCCCTACAAGGGCTTGACCTCTGTCCTTGAATGCTGTGCCTGTCCTTGCAGGTCTTATGTCCCTACGTAGGTTTCCATTTGACCTCTGTCCTCGATTGCTGTGCCTATCCGTCCAGGCCTAATGTCCCTACATGGGCTTGACTCTGTCCTCGAATGCTGTGCCTGTCCATCCAGGCTTTATGTCCCTACGTGGGCTTGACCTCTGTCCTCAAATGCTGTGCCTGTCCATCCAGGCCTAATGTCCCTACAAGGGTTTGACCTCTGTCCTCAAATGCTGTGCCTGTCCATCCAGGCCTAATGTCCCTACAAGGGTTTGACTTCTGTCTTTGAATCTGTGCCTGTCCTTCCAGGCCTAAGTTCCCTACAAGGGCTAGACCTCTGTCCTCGAATGCTGTGCCTGTCCGTCCAGGCCTTATGTCCAGTCCTAACGGCTGAACCCTTGTTGCAAAGGGAAACCTCAGTCTCTAGCAATTCAAACTAGTAATCCTTCACAGCATGGATGCTTAAATAAAACAAACAGTTTTCTTTAGTTTCAGGGCAGAGGAGAGGACTTCCTCCGTCTTGCTTATTAAGTCATGATCTGTTTGCAAATGCTTAAATCCTAACAATTTGTACCATTATATACTCTAGGGGCCAACTCTTTCCAAGGATCCCTTTCCTGCTCAAAGGAAAGGGAACTCTCCCTGGTGTTGCAGCCTATCTCTTAGAACCTATTGACCCATGTTGAACCGCTGTTCTCAGTGAGACCACCTCCACGTCGCCACATTTTGAAGGCTCATGCTCCACTCTTGGGGCCAACCCATTCCAAGGAAGCCCTTTCCTGCTCAAAGGAAAGGGAACTCTCCCTGGTGTTGCAGCCTATCTCTTAGTACCTGTTGACCCATGTTGAACCGCTGTTCACAGTGAGACTTCTCCACATCGCCACGCTTTGAAGGCTCATGCTCCACTCTAGGGGTCAACCCATTCCGCGGAGCCCTTTCCTGCTCAAAGGAAAGTGAACTCTCCCCGGTGTAGCAGCCTATCTCTTAGGACCTGTTGACCCATGTTCAGAACGAGAAAAGAGCTCCAAGATACTTAGACTGTGGCAAACATAGTGAGACCATGCTCACAGTGAGACTCTGCTCTACGTCGCCATGCTTTGAAGGCTCATGCTCCACCCTAGGGGCTAACCCATTCCAAGAAAGCCCTTTCTTGCTCAAAGGAAAGGGAACTCTCCCCGGTGTAGCAGCCTATCTCTTAGCACCGGTTGACCCATGTTGAACCGCTGTTCACATGGCACCCTGCTCCACATTGCCACTCTTTGAAGGCTCGTGCTCCACTCTAGGGGCCATCCCATTCCGGGGAGCCCTTCCCGTCTCAAAGGAAAGGGAACTCTCCCCGGGTGTAGCCAGCCTGTATCTACCCTCTGACCCATGTTGAACCGCTGTTCACATGCACCCGCCTCCGTCTCGACCTTGAAATTTCTTGTTTGTATATCAGCTATGTCCACCAGATTTTAAAAATCAGCGAGAGCTCACTAGACACCAATGGAAACACCCCACTCTATGGGCGAACCCATTCTAGGGAGCCCTTTTCTGCGCAAAGGAAAGGGAACTCTCCCCGGGTGTAGCCAGTCTGTATCTACCCTCTGACCCATGTTGAACTGCTGTTTACATGGAAATCTCCTCCACCTCGGCCTTGGAAATTCTCGTTTGTATATCTGCTAACTCCGTCAGATTTTAAAAGACCAGCGAGAGCTCACTAGATGCCAATGGAAACACCCCACTCTAGGGGCAAACCCATTCTAGGGAGCCCTTTCCTGCACAAAGGAAAGGGAACTCTCCCTGGGTGTAGCCAGCCTGTATCTACCCCTCTGCCTCTGTGCCTTGCTGCCATACACCAGATGACTCACTCAACTCCTTGTAGTGTTCTTGCCACTATCATGGTGCTCAGTGTGTTGGTGCTAGTATTTCTGCTTGCTATGTTCCCCCTTCATTGTGCTGTATGATGTTGATGCAACTTGTCTTGCCGCTTTGCCTGTCGTGCTGCCTTCGAGGGTTCATGCATCTGTTATCGGTGCTCTCTTTTGAAGCTGTGGTTTGTTTTTGACACTCTCACTGCTGCTTTGCACCTCTATTAAAGCACTTTTCTTGCCACTCCTGGTACCCCTTTGCCCCTTTAAAGTACCTTAGGCTATTCATGCCACTTTGGTGTCACTTTGCCATAGTCTAAGTACCTTGGAGCTCTTTTCTTGTTCTGATGATTGCTTCCCAGAAGTTTCATCGAGATTGATAATAAAACCCCAATTCTGCAGCCAAAAATAGGCTGCAAATACTTCCCCCATTGACTTTAATGGGAACACTAAAACGAATGCAACGTATCAACGAATTGGGGACGTCATTGAATGAATGTAACGTATTTGCTCGCCGACGAATACGAATACCGAATCGGACAAATCCGTACCCTCTGTACACCCCTAGCTATTACTATGCGTGCGATTGGATGCGGATTTTGGATGCACCATCCCATGTTTTGCATCGGGGGTTATGTGTGCACATCCAAAAGACGTGTCGAAACATACATTGAGCTGTGCACTGTGGCCAGGCACAGTACTGCATCGTCCTGAATGGTTGCAAATTGGTATTTTCTGTATTTAATGGCAGAATGCGCTAAAACAGTTTGAAACCAGGCTCCTCTTCCTTTTTAAGCACATGCCTCCTTTTTCCAGTCCATAGGGGCACACCTACAAGAGTTCTTATAAGCACAGGGGAAGGCTGAAGTCCTTTGCAGGAAAGATGTGTATCTTGGAATGTGCAAACCCCTATACAAATAATGCTCAAAGTTGCTTATAGCATTTTTTAAATTAAGGTGCAATTAGTCTCTGCCCATAAAAGCTTAAAATTTAAGTGGGTACTTAAGGCAAAAGGAGATAACGTGACTTGCTCAAGGTGTCCAGGAGTGTCAGTGGAGGAAGTGGTTTCCCTAGTTCTCAGCCCACTGTGCTAACAAGTAGACCACAACTACTCCCTACTAGGAAGAATAGTAAAGCTGTTCTAGGGCCTGGTGTAAATTTTACAGTGTTGCAGTTCCATAGATAGGATTGTTGCTGTTTGAGTTTGGGAATTTTGTTTTGGTATGGCAGATTTGCCATATAGGTTCTGAGTGAATTATTTTTATATAGAGTTTGGTGTTAACTTCACAATGAGACTGGAGGGAGTTTGTGTCACTGTTACTGAGGTAAAAAACTAATTTGAAATTGGAAGCCAGGGCAGCCAGTCCTTTTAGATACTTCCTTCAGCTAATGCGGTTTGGATTTTTAAAAATGTATACATACAGATGGTAATTTTGAAAGGGGCTTCTGCAGGTAAAGTGGCGCTTTACCCATAGAAATGTCCCTTTAGAAAATGGTCTGACGTGTATAAAAGCGCGTGCACACACACTGCATGTGTGTTCTTTTGCACACGGAAGTGAGAGGTGTTCCAAAGGGTGCAGTCTGGGTAGGGTTGGGATTTACACACGTCCTTTTTGATTATAAAAAGCAGGTGCATAAACTCTCTCTGCAAAATTGAGTATGCCAAAGAGTAGGTGCAATTGTGTGTGCTTAGTTGTGCTGGGAAAGTTTTCAAAGTGTACTTATGATGAAATTACTTCTGATTTGATAATTTCCTTTCCTGAAGTCCAGTCAGACCAGTCCGGATAAGTGGGATATGCTCATTGACCAACAGATGGAGACAGAGATCAACAGTCTTGCTGATGTCACTCCTTATAAGCAGCTGTGCTTACACCAGCCTGCGAGTATTTCTGTAACAAGCAAAACTGCAGACAACTTTAATTCAAACCAATCAATAATTTATTTTATTTAAACCCTGGACTTTCAGTAAGGAAGCTAAGGTCAAAATATTCAGAATATGTGATAATCACTCTCCTGAAGCGAAACCTAAAAGGATTACCCTCTCTGAGTTCTTGCCTTTCTCACCTTTCACTTACTGAGAAGAGACGGAAACATGGCAGGATAGGGAGGATCCTGGATGAGTCTGACTGGATTTAAGAAAAGGAAATTATCAGATAAGAAGATCCTCTTCATCCTGTCAGACCAGTCCAGGCAAGTGGGATGTACCCAAACTTCTCCCTAATAGGGCAGAACACTGCACCAGCCCCTCGCAAAACTTCTGAAGTAAAAATGGTCTCCTCTCTGTACCTGACATCCAAACAATAATACTTATAAAAAGTGTGCAAAGAAGACCAAGTCACTGCCTTACAAATCTCCAAAAGAGATACGAAGTGCAATTCTGCCCAAGAGATAGCCTGAGCTTTTGGGGAATAAATTTGCACCGGTTTAGACAAGGGGTCCTTGAAATTCACATAGGCCACTGGAATTACCTCTTTAATCCAAAATGCTAGAGTACCCTTAGTAGCTGCCTCACCTTTGTGAACTCCGCCATACAGCACAAAATGATGGTCCGATCTCCTGAACAAGCTAGTGACCATGAAAGATGTATTTATTTGGGGGTCACGTGACGCTGTGCAAGGGAGTGGATGTAGTCTGCCCTTGCTGGCACCCTATCCCCCCATCCATCCCCATCTGTGACTTTTAAAACAATTTTTTTTGGACCATACAAGTGTCAAGTGCACTGCATCATCGGGCAGAGAATATTAAGTCACAGCGATGTCTACCAGAACAGCCAGAAAAGAGAGGGAGAAGGATAAAGAGAGACCGAGGCCTACCGAGCCGCTGTCGGAAGACGAAGGGGGGCCCCCTGAATCGATGGTGCCCGCCAACTGGGCAGACTTGAGAACCGCCGTTGTGGAGGCATTGGAGCCGGAATTCAAAAAACTATCCCATCAACTTTCTGACTTAACGGCGTCTATAGCCGGGTATGAAGCGCGCTTTACTGAAGTTGAGCAGCGAGTCTCGGAAGTTGAAGATGGCCTCCAAACCACGAGGGCTGAGGTCGGGAAACTGCAGGCGGCACTAGCACAACATACTGACCGACTAGAAGACCTGGAAAATCGGTCTCGTCGGTCAAATCTTCGGTTTGTGGGGCTGCCGGAGTCGGTGGAGGAGCGGGATCTGCCGCGGCGCCTTGAGAGCTGGCTGACGCAGGAGCTGGGCCTGACCGGGACGCGCGGCCCCCTGCGCGTCGAGCGGGCACATCGGTTGGGCCAACGCCGAGAGCAACAGGATAGGCCCCGAGTCGCAATAGCGAAGATTCTTAATTTCGCCCACAAAGAAGCTATTCTGCAGGCAGTGAGGGGAGGCAAAGTTCTTACCTTTGAGGGTAAGAAGATTCTTGTTTTTCAGGACTTTTCGGCGGCCCTTTCCGCCCAACGGCGCCTGCTTTCCCCACTTTGCGCTCAACTACACAACCTGGGTCAGCGCGCGGTGATTATTTACCCGGCCAAGGTCCGAGTTTCGACCCCGGAGGGGCCACGCTGGTTTTCGGAGCCGAGTGCCCTACGCGAATACATCGCGAAACTGGATCGGCCAGCAGCGCACAGCTGAGAGCTTCCTCGGCGCTGGATGAGATTGTTGACAGTTTTTTTTTTTTTTTCAGTTCTCGGTCCCGGACTTTGTTTAGGTGCTGCAAAATGGCGGCTGGGTTTGCCTTTGGCGCCGTACCCCGTGAGCATTTAGCGGGAGACCGTGATCAGGTCCCCTGCATAGTTTAGGGGGACAGCTGGTTTCCATTAAATTAGATCGTAGTGACCTCTGCTGCCCCTATTTGTCAGTGGACCACGTGGAGTATACAGCGGGGGACATTTTACGTTGCCGGGACGTTTACCCACAGTTTTAGTGCTGCGAAGACTTTGTGTGCTACCTTATACGTGCAGATTCCTCCCAGGCTGAAGCACAACGGCGTTGGATTAGCAGGCTACTTTTTTTTTTCATTCAACTCACAGATTGCCGGTCAGGCGGAGGCTCCCTGCATTCTGGGGGGTTGCCTGGCGTGTACGGAGCCATGCTAATTTTGTTTTTTTTACTATGTGTTCCTTGTTATTCTCTGCGTTGAGAGTCATCATTGCCGTGTTTTCTCATTTATTTTTAACGTTTAAATTTGGTCCTTAAATATGGGGGCGTGGGGAGGGGGTTGGATGGGGAGGGGGTGGTCCTTAGTGTCTTAGGTGACTCCGTGAGAAGGGGTTGTATGCATGGGTTAGGGATGCAGGGGCAAGGGGATTGGGGAGGTGGGGGGAGGCGTACAGGGGAAGGTGGGGGGCTGCGGGCGGGTGGGGTGAGCGGGAGGCGTTCTGGGAGTGGGGGTGGGGGGGGGGAAGGGATGGGTTCTGGGGGTCGGTTGGTTCGGAAATGTTTTACTAAACTGGATTGTCTTGGGTCTGCGGGCTATGGGTGGTCCGGCGAGAGGGGAGTGGTCCATGCTGGGACGGCCATTTCCCTCCTCAAGGAGGCAATGTACTTTTCAATCAAGTCCTTCTTTGACGACTGATGGCTAGTCGGGGTACAGTCTTGTTGTCCTGGAATGTCTGTGGCATTAACTCACCCATAAAGAGGGCCAAGATCTTGCAGGCTCTGCGGCGGAAGTCCGCAGATGTGGCATTTCTCCAAGAAACACATCTGACGGATGCGGAACATGTTAAGTTGCGCCAAGGGTGGGTCGGGGCGGTACATTTTGCATCTGCCAGTTCCAAGTCTGCGGGGGTGGCTATCCTAATTCGTAAAAATCTCCCCTTCACGGTGCTGAACGAAATTAAAGATCCCAAGGGTCGGTATTTGATTCTCGAAGTGGAGCTTAACCACGCTCCTATGGTGTTTTGCTGTGTCTATGCCCCTAACATTGATCAAACCCCATACTTTCAGACCTTGCAGCGCATGCTCCTTCCTTATATTGATCAGGCCCTAGTGGTGGGGGGGGATTTCAATGCCTTGCGGGACCCGGTGTGGGATCGGATTTCCAATGCCCCAGTAGGGGGAGCGCAGTGTAAGGGGTTCTGTGTTTTGGAGAATGCCTTACACCTTATTGATTCCTGGAGGGTTCTTCATCCGTTGGAGAAGGATTTCACTCACGTGTCGAGGGCCCATGCGACTCAGTCGCGTTTAGATTACTTTTTCGTCAGCGCGCATTTTTTTTCCAGAGTCGCAGCGGCTGAGATAGGCGAGGTTCTTATATCGGATCACGCCCCTATTTCCTTAGAGTTCACTCCGGTGGGATTGGGTCCTTTGGCGAAACCGTGGCGTTACCCATACTTTTTGGCGGAGGATGGTCCCTTTCAAGCTTTCATTAGGGAAAGGTGGAAGGATTACGCACAATTAAATGGCCAGCACAGGGATGATCCCATTTTGTTTTGGCATACAGCAAAGGCGGTTTTGCGCGGCGATATCATAGCATATCTGGCGTATCGGAGAAAATCCATGGATAAAAGGCTTCTGTCTCTGAGTGCGCAGCTCCAGAAAGCCAAACGCACTTTGTTGCGGCACCCTTCCCCTCAGCACAAAGTATCCTTTGTAGCCCTGCAAACTGCCATCAATTCTCTTTTACATCAAAGGGCAAAGAAAAGCCTTTTATTCTACCAGTTCCAGCTTTACAAGTTTGGGAATAAATCGGGGAAAATGATGGCGAATCTGGTGAGATCGGCCAGGAGCACGCAATACATCCCAGCTATTAGAGCGGAAGGAGGACGAGTGGTTAACTCCAATTCCGAAATCTTGGACGCTTTTCATACCTATTATTCCAGGCTTTATGAGTCTGAGGGGTGGAGTGCGGATGCTTGGGACGCATTTTTGGAACGTTTTGATCTTCCATCCATCACCCTGGAACAACAGCGGAGACTAAATGAACCTATCAAACCAGTGGAGGTGCAACTGGCGATTAATAGAGCCAAGAAGTTGAAAGCTCCGGGCCCTGATGGGTATAGCGCGGAATTTTATAAATGTCTAGTTGAGCCTCTTACGGAATTTCTTCCTTCCGTGTACACTGCTTTGATAGAGCAGGGATCCTTCCCATCTTCTGGAAATAGAGCCCATGTTACTCTTATCCCGAAACCGGGGAAGGATCCGCTGCTGCCGGCATCCTATCGGCCTATTTCCTTACTAGATGTTGATCTCAAGTTCTTAGCGAAAATCCTAGCTGAACGTTTGGGGGATGTCCTGCCACAGTTAATTAAGCCCGGGCAAGTGGGGTTTATTAAGAAGCGTTATGCCCTTACTAATATCAGACGGGTAGTTGCTGCGATGACGATTTGTCAAAACTCTGGGGTAGAGTATCTCCTGGCTAGTTTAGACGCTGAAAAAGCGTTTGATAGGGTGGAGTGGGGCTATCTATTCCGATTGCTGACCGGCATGGGGTTCGATGGGTTTTTCCTTCAAGCCATACAGCTTCTCTACCAGGACCCGATAGCGTTATTGTTGGTAAATGGTATGCTCTCAGCACCCTTTCAGGTGAGACACGGCACTCGCCAGGGTTGCCCACTCTCTCCGTTACTTTTTTTACTCACTATGGAACCTCTGCTGTTAGCTATTCAGGAATCGCCACGTATCCGCGGAGTGCTGTTTCATTCGGGACGCCAGAAAGAGATTTTCAAATATGCCGCTTTTGCGGACGATGTCTTAGTATTTCTTACTGCTCCCCAACGTTCCTTGCCTGTGCTCCTGGCTCTTTTCCAAGATTTTGGGTCCTTTTCGGGTCTGCGCATCAATTGGGACAAATCTGAGGCTCTAGCGTTTCCTTTGGTGCTTCAGGAACGATGGAACGGCCCCTTTCCTTTACAATGGGCTACGCGATCGATAAAATATCTGGGGATCCTTCTGTCTAATGACCTTGCAGCCATCTATTCACTTAATATCTCGGGCCTCCTCAGGACTACGCGCGACAAATTGATGCACTGGGGGGAGCTTCCATTATCTCTGGGGGGACGGGTAAATTTGTTTAAAATGATCCTTTTGCCCAAATGGCTGTACATACTGCAGAACTTCCCGCTATCCCTTAGACGCAGCGATTTAAAGGCAATCAACACTCTCTTACGTGTTTTTTTTTGGCGGGGGAGGAAGGCTCGCATCCCCTTGTCATGGCTCAAGTTAAAGTGGGGACTTGGAGGAATGGGAGTTCCGGATCTTCTACGCTATAATATAGCCGCCAACTTAAGATTGGTCAGAGACTGGATGCTGGGAGAATCGACGGCTGTAAGTTACCTCGCGGAAAGCACATTAGTTGCTCCCTTTGATCTCAAGTTTGTCCTCATGTGTCCGCGTCAGACGCTCCCCAGGGTTTTATCACAGCACTGGCTAATCAGCCCGATCAGAGATGCTTGGCGATTTTTGACTGCACACCTGCGCATCCCCGCACAATGTGCATTTTTCCTACCCCTAATGGGGAACCCCGACTTTATACCGGGAACCCACTCTAGTGGATTTCGGGAGTGGGAATTGAAAGGTATAGCGCAAGTGGGCCATATCGTAGACCCCGGAGGTGAGTTACTTTCATTTGCGGATCTACAGGCTTTGTATGAGCTATCCCATACTCAGCTATTTAGCTATCTGCAGGTCCATCATTATGTCCATTCTCTGGAGCATTCCACTAAACTGCCTGCTAACTATCAAGCGCTAAATCAAAATTTTCACTTTGAAAGCAAGCAAGGGATCCCTCTTTCCCGGTTCTATCAGGAATTACTTAAGGGTCATGTCCCTGATGCATGTCACACCTCTGTGGAGCGCTGGGGGCGGGATGGCGATTTCACCATACCTATGGCAGCATTTAAGGCTTGTATGAAGAATGTAACCAGAGTTACTGGAAATATGTATTATCGGGAAATGCAGTTTAAATTCTTGCATAGGGCATATGTGACACCTCAAAGGGCATTTCAGATCAAGATAACCTCTGTAGCGACATGTCCGCGTTGTGCCGCGGCCTTGGGAACTATGTCTCATGTATTTTGGACATGTCCTTATATGCAAAATTATTGGGGTAAGATTCTGAGTTATTTACGACGATTATTGCATATTAACCTCCCTCTTTCTCCTTATATGTGTTTATTTGATTGCATCCCACACCCGCTTGTACGGGGCGTGGGTGCTCGTCTGTTTTTGAAAAAAGCAGCTGCGGTGGGGAAGAAGGTTATATTACTTAACTGGAGGGAGTCGGAGCCCCCATCGATCTGGGCTTGGCGGATTCATCTCCATCGCATGATGCAAATGGATAATTTGGACTCTAGAGCCTGTCCGCAACGACGTCGTCGGTTCCTGCAGATCTGGGACGCTTATCTCCAAGCTCTGCCACATCGTTCCAGAAGTTTGGTGCTAAATGATGGACCATAGTGGGTACGGACTTGCCTGCTTGCCCGCAGATGCTAAAAGTAATGATTCAATAATACAATCGACGTGGTCTTTGGGTTGAGGGGGGGGGGGTGAGGGGGGGGGGGGGGAAGGATGGGGGGAGGGTTTTGGAAGAAGCTAGGCATGTAAGGCATAGGGGGACGGTCCTTCTTCTAGAGTTAGCAGTCTGGGGGGCTGGTATTGTTGTTATTGTTTGTTTATCCAGGTGTTTTGAATATGCCAGTCCCAGATGGCGTACACTAGTTATAGAGGAGACTGTAAGGAGGGGGTGATAATGTGTCTGTTTATAAATGAGCTCAAGTTTGGCTGTTACCTGTATTTGCTCCCGGGTTGTGGCAGTGTACACACAGCCTGGAGGCTCTGTATTTTCTTGTATGCTCAATAAAAACTATTTAACCATAAGATGTATTTATTTACAATATTTATATACTGTTCTTCCAATTCAATTAGGGCAGTTTACAATACTTAAACATACATAAAATCATCAGTACAACATTACACAAAACAGTAATCTCAGCAGAATATCTCAAAAGAAGCATTCTGACATCCAAAGTTCAAAGAATACTATCATTCTCTCCATCTGAACTGCCTCTGCATGATGGCAAAGAAACTGACTGATTCAGATGGAAGACCATAACCGCTTTTGGTAAAAAGGATGGAACTGTATGAATCTGGATTATGTCCTTCATAATCACCAGGAAGGGCTCTCTGTATGAGAGGACTTGCAACTCTGAAATCCTTCAAGTGGAACAACTAGCATCTAGGAAGACCTTTTTCAATGAAAGAAACCCGAGAAAGATAATCAGAAGAAGTAGAAATTGAGATCCTGCTAGAAAGGCCAACACCAAATTCAGGTCCCAAGATGGCACAGGGAACTGAAGAAGAGGTTTAATTCCACTCAAAAAATGAGAGACATCCAGGTGCGACAACAATGACCTTTTCCGAATACACCTCCTATAGCAAGAAAGAGTTGCAGCCTGCACTTTTTAGGTATTAACAGCCCAAGCCCTTATCAAAACCCTCTTGCAAAAACTCAAGGATCAACAGGACAGAGCCTTCTCAGGCATGCACTGACGCCCAGTACACCAATCCTCAAAAACTCTCCAGACCCGCATATAGGCCAAGGAAGTGGAAAGTTTCATAGCCTTTAGGAGAGAAGCAACCACAGCTGAAGCTCTTCTTCGCTAAATGCCTCCTTCAAGGACCAAGTCATAAGGCAAAATCAATGAAAACTGTATGAAGAATTTGACCCTATAATAGGAACTCCTTGTGAGATGGAAACTTCAGAGCAACAGACACAAGAGATCTGTGTTCCAAGGCTGACATGGCCAGTCTGGCGCTACCAAAATCACCAGTCCCGCATGCTGCAAGATTTTCTGGAGCACCACCATCATGGGTCATACCTGAATCAAGGCATCCAATCCAGCTGAGAATCCCTCTTCTGACTGAAAAATTCTTTCACCTTTACATTCTTGCTGATTGCAATTAGATCCAACTCCAGCAACCCCCACCATTACACAATGTAATTAAAGGCCAGTTGGGATAGAGGCCATTCCCATGGGTCTACTTCATTGCGACTGAGGTAATCTGCCTGAACATTATGCACCCTTGCTATGTATAATGCTGACAGAGCTTTCAAATTGCCTTCCACCCAAGACAGAAGAAGATCTATCTCTAACAAAACCTGAAGACCTCTGTCCCTCTTTGATGATTTATGTAAGTCACAGCTGTGGTATTGCAGATATTATCCTGACTGCCTGACTTCTTAACCAAGAAGTGAATTCCAGAAGAGCCAAATAAATTGCTCTGGCTTCCAACCGGTTGATGGACCAAGAGGCTTCCTCAGGCATCCACTTTCTCTGGGCAAACTGTTCCAGGCAGTGCACTCCCCAGCTGTCAGACTGGCATCAGATGTCACTATCATCCAGATAGAGACACATCCAGTTTCACCCCTCTGCACAAGCGATTGCAATCCAACCACCACTGCAAACTCATTCTAACCGACTCCGGCACTGGAAGCCATATTGAGTACTCCTGGGTCTAAGGATCTCAACTGGAAAGCAAGTCCCTCTGCCGAGGATGCATGTGGGCCCTTGCCCACAGAACAAGATACAGCTCTTCTGCTATCGAACCAAGCAGCTGAAGATACTACCATACTGTTGGATTTCTGGCATACATAAATGCCAAGTTAGATGACACAATTTCTGAATCCTCTGCTCTGGCAGACAAACTCTGCCCAACCTCTTGTTGAATTGTGCTCCCAGATAATCCAGTATCTGAGATGGTTGCAGCTTGCTTTTGGGGAAATTGACTATCCACCCCAACTGCTGCAAAACCTGAACAACTCTCTGGATGGCCGTTTGACTCTCATGATTCGACATTTAACTTATCAACCAACTGTATAGATAAGGTTGGACAAAGATGCCTTTCTTGCGCAATGCAGCTGCTACCACCACTATCACCTTTAAAAGGGTTTTTGGAGTCATTGCTAACTCAATGGGCAAGGTGTGGAATTGAAAATGCTGACCCATCACTGCAAAACGAAGGAAACGTTGATTCTTCCTTATGGTTAAGAATTTTCCTTTTTGAACTGCCATAATCACAGATCTTAAGGTCTCCATCCTGAAATGAGTTACCTTGAAGACTTGTTGATTTGTTTCAGATTAAGAATGGAATGGAAGGAGCCCTCCTTCTTTGGCAGTACAAAGTAGATGGAGTAATGGTCTAATCCTTCCTGATCCCTCAGTAATGGAATTGTAACTTTATCTTGAGAAGCTTCTGCAGAGTCACTTCTACAGCATCCCTTTTTGTGGCAGAGCCACAGGGGGAAATTATAAAACCATTGGAGATGAGGTGGGAGAATTCTAGGGCATAGCCATCTCAAACAATGTCCACTACCCACTGATCCACCGTAATCTGGGCCCATCTCCAATAAAACTGGGATAGACGGCCGCCTATCCCTCAATCAGATGTAGGACACCCAATCTTTCACTGGGGACCCCCAAAGTATCTGTTATAATTAGTGAGGTTTGGGTGGACCCTTGGACAATGTGGCAGCTGACCACGCCCACGGGGGAAGTCCCGTGAGGGGCCACAGGTCAGGCTCAGCTCTTGGACACACAAACACAGATTTATCTTTATTTAGACAGTTTGAGAAGCCACCAGAGGTGGCAGTATTGAGTAGAAGATGTAGCTTGGCTAGACTAGTATTCCCCAGGTGCTGGAACAGCGGTTCCTCCGGTAGCATTGCTGTAGTGGAGAGAACTGAGAGAATGAGTATAATAGAACATTCACAGAGTCCCAAATATAGAGAAGCCCCGAGATAGGGAGAACTGGCCCTCGAGGAGTGAGTACCAGATCCCTGGGATCAGGGAGACTCGTTGGCAAAGTACTCACACAGCGGTTCTACGTAGGAGATGGCACTGGCGCTGAAACGGAGGCAGGCCCTTGATGAGCGAGTACCTGGTTCCAGGGAGACAGCTCTGAGGAGTGGATGATAGTAGTACTCACTGATGGTGTCTGTAGCAAATTCTTCCAAATAGAAGAGGAGATAGATGCAGACAACGGGTCAGGGAACATGGGCCCTCGAGGAGCGAGTACCGGTTACCTGATAGTGACCTGAAAGAAGCAAAAGAGGCCTCCGAGGAACGGGGACCCGTTAGCAGAAAGAGTCCAATGGAAGTTGGAAAGGCAGAGTAGCTGGGTACGGAGAGGGAATCCCATCCGTAAGAATTCCCCTTGCTAACTCAACGGCTAGCAATAAACTGTAGGCTTAAATATCCGGGCAGCGTGACGTCATCACAGGGGGACGCCCCTGAGGAACGCGCCAATGAGGAAATAAGAATGAGGGCTGCGCGGTGCGCGCGCTCTAAGATACCTGTAGAACATGGCAGGAGGCAACGCCCAAGCCGGTACGGGGACTCCGGAGAGGACGGCAGGCGGACGCCTCGGTGGCCAGGCGTCCGTGAAGAGCAGGAGGAGCCGCAGAAAAGGAAAGGTAGGCAGAGTGAAGCCGTCGGGAAGTGACGGTCGCAACAGGATCCAGAGTCTGAGGATCCTTTCTTACCTCCCTTCTTCACCCAAAAGGACTGAAATCAAGAAAAGGACCTGGACCTCTGACTAGATAAAGTTTGTCCCTGTTTGAATGCTCTAGAATCCTTATACCTATTGTGGGATGGGAAAATGCAAATCAAAGTCTTCACTTTAATCTCTGGAAGGCTGGGAACCTTTGAGTGTCCTCACGCCTTAGCCATCTTTTCCAGCTCCTTTCCAAATAAAAGTCTCCTTCTGAAGAGAATTTTCATCAAGTTGGTCTTAGAAATGGAATCTGTGGACCAGTTCTGCATGCAGAGGAGTCTCTGAGCCATTACCATGGATGTCACTCCCCTGGTTGAAAAGCGCACCAAATCAAATAATGCATCTACCAAATAAGCTGCTCCAGGCTCCAACTGTGAAGAATCCTCCTGCACAAAATGCCAACCACATCTCACTACTATGCAATAGTACAACACGATGTGAAGTGCCATGCTGACATCCTCAAAGGTCTGTTTAAGCTGTTGTGGGAGTCTCAGTTTAGTGGACCCTTGGGCCGACCTGCTGGAGACTAGGAAGGGATGGACAATGTCTCTGATGAACAGCAGGCCAGGAGGCAGATGTTCAGGCGGGACGTAGATGCTCTTCACCCTGGAAGCTGGTGCTCCCCCGGGAGAAGCCCGTAGGAGCCCAACCACTGGGACTTAGGTGACTTCACCCTTGGAAGCCAAAGCCCCCCCGGGAGGATCTCGTAGGGGCCCAGCCGCTGAGACTTAGGCGGGTTGTGGATCAGGACAGGTAACTGGAACCAGCCCTATTCCCTTGGTTATCTGGAAACCGATGTGATATCTCGATTGAATGTCGGTATATAAAAGAAAGAAATAAATAAATAAATAAATAGAACAGTAGTGATACTGTAACTGGGTACGGGTTCTGGAACCAGGCAGGAACTGTAGCAGGACTCGGGTACTGAAACCAGGCAGGAACTGTAGCAGGAACGGAGGCGATGTAGCCAAGCGGGTCACTCCGGGGCGCAACATAACAGGAAACCAGAATGCTAACCCGTTGCAAGGCAAAGGCTAGATGGCCGCGGCCGGCTTATCAAGGCCGCGGCGTCTGAAGTCAGGTATTGGGCGGAGTTGGCACTGGCGGGAAACGGGCTACAAAGGCGCCCAAGTGGCGCGCGCGCGCGCCCCTAGGAGCAGGGCATCCACCGGCAGCTTCACGGCGGCACTGCCCCAGCGGGGACACCGCCAAACAGGCCGCAAGCCAGGACTCCGGAGGTGGGAGCAGGTCCGGGAATCAAGAGGTAAGGGCCTGGCTGCGGTGCTCGTGGCCAGGATCGCAACAGTACCTCCCCTCTTAGCTGGTCCGGGTTTACTAGGGTGATCCAAATGAAACTGCCGTAATACGTCTTTGTCGAGGATATTACGGACCGGTTCCCACAAGTTGTCCTCGGGTCCGCAACCTTCCCAGGCAAGCAAGTATTCCCATCGGCGTTGATGGAACCGGACATCCAAAACTTCACGTACTTGATACGTAACCTCGTCCGGTACTGAAGTGTCCGAGGGTTCAGGAGCCCTGGAGTGATATCTGGACAACACAAGAGGCTTCAACAATGACACATGGAACACATCATATATGCGCATGGAGGAGGGTAGGCGTAGATGGTATGAGACTGTTCCCACTCGTTCGGCGACTCGGAAAGGCCCACAGAATTTCGGAGCTAGTCTTCGAGAGGGAATATGTAACTGTAGATTTCTGGTGCTAAGCCAGACAAGATCTCCTGGGAGGAAGCTAGGTGCTGGCTGACGATGCCTATCCGCCCACTTCTTGGTGGACAGGGCGGCTTTATGGATCTTTTCCTGGGTAGAGCTCCACAAGGCACGGAGCTGGCGAGCAGAGAGTTGCACTGCCAGGAGTGCACTAGGTTCAGGCGAAGGCATGGGCGGTTGAAGTTGCTTCCCATAAACAATGAGGAACGGGGAGCTTCCAGTAGCAGCATGCGTGTGATTATTATACGAGAACTCTGCCCAAGGGAGTAGCTTGGCCCAATTATCTTGTCGTTTGTTCACAAAGGCACGGAGAAACGTCTTCAGGGTTCGATTGGTTCGTTTCGTTTTCCCATTGCTCTGAGGATGGAATGCAGACGAAAGACTAAGTTGCACATTAAAGCGCTTACATAGGGCTTTCCTATAGCGGGCTGTAAACTGTGGTCCTCGATCGGAGACGATATCCTGCGGAAGACCGTGAAGTCTAAAGATGTGCTGGGCAAACAGGCCAGCTAGGTCAGGGGCTGAAGGAAGCTTTGGCAAGGGATGAAGTGCGCCATCTTGGAAAATCGGTTCACGGTTACCCAGATGACCGAATTACCTCCTGAGACAGGAAGATCCACGACGAAATCAGTGGAGATATGTGTCCAAGGCTCCACTGGGATGGGCAATGGTTGCAACAAGCCCCAGGGCTTCCCGAGGAGCGGCTTTTGAACCGCACTAGTAGGGCATGAGCCCACAAAAGCTTGGACATCTTGTCTCACCGTTGGCCACCAGTTGAAATGGTTTAACAATTCTAATGTCCCTTTCCAGCCAGCATGGCCCCCAGTGAGGGAGTCATGGGCCCAAGCAAGGACTGCTCTCCTGGAGCGATGCGGGACAATGGTCTTCTCTTGGGAGGACACCAAGGTTGCAGCAAGACTTACTTTATCAGGGTCCAAGATATACTGAGGTGTATCAGGGGTCTCTTCGACCTCAGAAGAGCATGAGAGCGTGTCAGCTTGAACACTCTTAGAGCCGGGTCGGTAGCGTAAGGTAAAGTCAAACCGATCAAAAAACAGTGACCACCGGGCTTGTCTTGGATTCAGGTGTTGGGCTTGCTTCAAGAATGCTAGGTTTTTGTGATCGGTGTAAATCGTGACCGGGTGGTTGGCTCCCTCCAACCACTGTCTCCATTCTTCCAGGGCAAGTTTCACGGCTAGCAACTCTTTGTCACCTACACAGTAGTTGCTCTCAGCCAGGGAGAATTTCTTTGAGAAATATGAACAGGGCAACAGCTGTCCAGAATCAGAGTACTGGCTCAGTACGGCCCCCACGGCCACATTGGAGGCATCAACCTCCACCACGAAGGGCCAGCTGGGATCCGGATGACAAAGGCAGGTGTCTAGTAAGAAGGCTTCCTTGAGGGCCTCAAAAGCTTGACAGGCAGAAGGAGGCCAATCCACCTCGTTAGCGCCCTTTCAGGTGAAGGCAGTTAACGGAGCCACAATACGGGAGTAGTTGGGGATAAAGTGACGGTAGAAATTAGAAAAACCAAGGAAGCGTTACAATGCTTTAAGACCCCTGGGCCGGGGCCAATTCTTAATAGCTGCCACTTTCTCAGGATCCATAAGAAAGCCTGCTGCAGAGACTATGTAGCCTAGGAACGGCAGGGAGGTCTCAAAACTGCACTTTTCCAGTTTTGCGTAGAGACCATGCTCCAAGTATCTGGAGCACTTGGCGGACATGTTGATGGTGTGACGGCAGGTCCCGGGAGTAGACTTAACACGTCATCGAGGTAAACAATTACACAGGTGTTCAGAAGGTCCCGCAACACCTCATTCATCAGGTGCTGGAAAACCGCCGGGACATTACATAAGCCGAAAGGCATCACGAGGTACTCATAATGCCCGTCTCGGGTATTAAACGCGGTTTTCCACTCATCACCGGGACGGATCCTGACCAAATTATAGGCTCCTCGTAAGTCCAACTTTGTGAAAATCTTTGCTCCTTGAAGCCGATCAAGGAGCTCCGGGATTAACAGGAGCGGGTAGCGGTCTCGCTTGGTAATTGAATTTAGGCCTCGATAGTCTATACACAGCCTCAGTGAGCCGTCTTTCTTGCTGACAGAAAAGAAACCCGCCCCTGCAGGCGACTTGGACGGGTGGATAAACCCCTTGGCCAGATTCTCTGCAATGTACTCGGACATGGCCCGGGTCTCAGGTATGGATAAGGGATAAACCTTTCCTTGTGGGGGCATGGTACCAGGTAGCAAGTCAATAGCACAGTCATACGGACGATGCTGCGGAAGGATCTCCGCCTTGGTCTTGGAGAATACATCGGTGAAGTCCTCATAAGGTGCAGGGGGACCCACAGTAGAGTGCATCAATGGAAGTGAGGGGGTCCTAGGTACCTTCATACAATTAGCTAGGCAGAAGGGACTCCATTTAACAATCTGTAGCGTATCCCACTGAATCGTGGGCGAGTGTTTCTGTAACCATGGCAACCCTAGCACCACAGGGTGGACAGCCTTATCCAGTACCAGGAAGGCTATCTCCTCCGAATGGATCGCCCCGGTGCGGACCGTAATGGGTGCCGTGGACAGCTGGACGGGATCAGGAAGGAGCGTCCTCTGGATTGAGGTAATTCGCAATGGGACCTCCCGTCTATGCGTAGGGATTCGCAACTGGGAGACTAGGTCGTGCAGGATGAAATTACCTCCGGCTCCAGAGACCAGGAACGCCATCGTCTCAAAGGAACCTCCGGGGTATTCCAGGGTAACAGGAACAGTGCATTGAGGAGCTGTAGCACAGCCTAGGAGGAGCTCCTCCCGACCTCCTAGGCTTTGGCGTTTTCCGCACGCTCCTGGCAGCGTGCCAAAAAGTGGCCCTTCTGGCCACAATATAAACACAACTTCAACGAACGGCAACGTTGTCTTTCTTCAAGAGAAAGCGGGGCCTGTCCCAGCTGCATGGGTTCGCTGGTGGGGACATCTGGATGAGAGCTCTTAGGAGAGGGCGCAGGTCTCGGCCCACGAGCCGGACTATGGCAAGAAGAGCGCTGCTCCTTGGCCCATTGCTGTAGGCGGCGGTCTATGCGAGCAGCCATCTCGATCAAGGCGTTGAGGTCCTCCGGCAAATCTCGAGCCGCAATCTCATCCTTAATGCGTCCGGAGAGGCCTTCCAGGAAGATGGCTTTAAGACTACCATCCTGCCAACCAACTTCCTGGGCTAAAGTCTGAAACTCCATTGCATAGTCTGCCAAGGAGCGAGCCCCCTCACGCAGTTGCAGCAGATCAGACGTAGCCGTGGCTACTTGGGCGGGCTCATCAAAGGCCTGGCGAAGGTTTGTGATGAACAATTGTAAATCCATTAGTGAAGAATCATTGTTTTCCCAAAGGGAAGAAGCCCATATCAAGGCTTTCCCATTGAGCAAGGACAGGATGTATGCCACTTTCACCGCATCAGAGGGAAACTGCCAAGGCAACATGGAGAAGCGTACAAAACATTGGTTCAGGAAGCCGCGGCAGGTCCTTAAATCACCAGCATAGCGGGAGGGTGCCGGCAGCTGAGTCACTGATGAATCTTGGCCCTCAGGTGCTGGTTCTGGGGCAGAAGAGGCCCGGGCATCCAGTCGGGCCGACAACTCCCCTACTGAACCAGTGAGGACCTCGAGGTATTGTTGCTGATACTGCAGCTGCTGGGCCAACCCTGGCAGTTCCAAGGGAACAGGCGCATCCGCCGAGTCTATGGCCTTGCAATCTGTTGTGGGAGTCTCAGTTTAGTGGACCCTTGGGCCAACCTGCTGGAGACTAGGAAGGGATGGACAATGTCTCTGATGAACAGCAGGCCGGGAGGCAGATGTTCAGGCGGGACGTAGATGTTCTTCACCCTGGAAGCTGGTGCTCCCCCGGGAGAAGCCCGTAGGAGCCCAACCACTGGGACTTAGGTGACTTCACCCTTGGAAGCCAAAGCCCCCCCTGGGAGGATCCCGTAGGGGCCCAGCCACTGGGACTTAGGGGGGTTGTGGATCAGGACAGGTAACTGGAACCAGACTAGAACAATAGTGATACTGTAACTGGGTACGGGTTCTGGAACCAAGCAGGAACTGTAGCAGGACTCGGGTACTGGAACCAGGCAGGAACTGTAGCAAGACTCGGGTACTAGAACCAGGCAGGAACCAAGCAGGTACTGTAGCAAGCAGGCAGGAACCAAGCAGATACTGTAGCAGGAACGGAGCGATGTAGCCAAGCGGGTCACTCCGGGGTGCAACGCAACAGGAAACCAGAATGCTAACCCGTTGCAAGGCAAAGGCTGGATGGCCGCGGCCGGCTTATCAAGGCCACTGCGTCTGACGTCAGGTATTGGGCGGAGTCGGCACTGGTGGGAAACAGGCTACAAAGGCGCCCAAGTGGCGCGCGCCTAGGAGCAGGGCGTCCACCAGCAGCTTCTCGGTGGTGCTGCCCCAGCGGGGACGCCGCCAAACAGGCTGCAAGCCAGGACTCCTGAGGCGAGAGCCGGTCCGGGAATCAAGAGGTAAGGGCCTGGCCGCGGTGCTCGCGGCCAGGACCGCAACATAAGCACAGATTCCATTTTTCTGTCCTGGGAATTCTTAATAGCTGCATGATTCTCTATGGGAATAGCGGTCTTCTTGGTCATCGAGCAGACAAAGGCATCCACTCTGGGAAAACAAGTTTTCCTTTTAGAGTGGATCCAGAGGATACACCCTCCTTTAAAATTACCCTCCGGTACCATCCACGCCAAGTCAATCAGAATCTGGACTGCTTGATAAAGTGGGAAAAACTTAGATGACTTCCTAAGGCTGGCATAATTGGATCCTCCTTTGAGGTGACAGCCTCTTCCTTTTTGTCATCTGAAATATTCACTGTGCATAGAGACTGGGAAACCAGAACTTCTAATTCATCTCTATAAAAAAAGCCGCAGCATAGATGAATCACCCTCCCCTTCAGGAGGACACTTACCTTCTTCCAATTCCTCCTCACTAGGACCAGGTGGTAACTCACTGAAACAATCCAGGGAATCCTTTGAAGGTAAAAATCATTTACCACAAAACATCTGTCCTCCTCAATCCTGGTCCACTTCTTTCCCAAGGGGGCTGAAAGACCTGAGGGTACCAGCAGGGACATACCAATTCCCTGGGAGGATCTATGCCCCATGCAAAAAGCCTGCAGTACTTTAAATAACTCCCTTGATATAGCTACCCAAGGTAAGGTGGCAACACCAAATGAGGAAGAAGCTTGTACTGCTGCACTCGCTGCAGCAGTAGCTCTAAGAGGAACTGAGGACTCCAAAACATAATATAAGGAGTGACATCAGCGAGCCTATTGATTTCTTTTTCCATCTGCTGGTCGATAAGCATAACCCACTTGTATGAATTGGTCTGACTGGATGAAGAGGAAATATGTGTAAGTCAACTTTGAAAACTGGTTTAACTCATTTCATGGCTGCTCGCCAGGCTGTTGAATATTGACCTCTTAATTGGGATATTCAGCAGCGCAGCAGCACTGCTGAATATACCCAGATATCTTAAAGTTAACCAGATAGGTGTATCCAGCTTACTTAAGACCAGTCCTATGGCTAGAGTTATATGGTTAGGTGTATCCAGCTAACTTAAAGGTAGATTTTTAAAGCGTTGCTCGCGCAAAAACGACCACATACAAGCGTATGCAGGCCATGTGCGAGCAACAAAAATTTTAAGAAGCCATGAAGTACGCACGTACATACCCATTCATGTGTTAAGAATAAAGGAATGGGAAAGGGGCGGGACATGGGTGTTCCGTGGTGGGGCTAAGGCTTACATGTGTAACTCCAAATTTTATAAAAAGCTAACCATGGCGCACGTCCGTGTGTTACCTGCGTAACTTTACTGCAGGTCCTGATGAGGAGCAAGTCTAGAGATCTAAAGTTTTAGGACTTTCAGCTCAGCGTGAAGGTTCGGGGTCAAGTAGGGTGGTTACAGGATGAACAACCACCTCAATATCAACTGAACAAACTGGTGGACTAATTGTAAAAACTGTTTTCCCTCGTGCGAGCATGTTTTAAAATCCGCCTGCATATGTGTGTAAAAGCTATTAAAGCTGTAGTAGAAATATATGCGGGACCTTTACTCGAGTGGCCTCTTAAGATTACATACACACTTACATGTGTGGCAGTAGGATTTTTTATTGATACGCGCATACTTGTGTGCACAATATAAAATTGTGGCATATCTCCGCTTGCGCACCGATGCGCACGTTTATGGGCACATACACTTCTTCAGTATGGCGAGCAGAAGATTTATCCAGCTAAAATTAGCTGAATAAATTATGACAGATATTCAGTTAAGGACTGCTCTCCCGCTTGACCAGACTTAGCCAGATAAGTTATCCAGCTATGTTAATTCTGCTCCGGAACACTCCTGGAACGCCTCTAACTTATCCAGCTTTTATCTGGCTAAACAGTTAGAGGCAGTCAGAGTATTCGGAAATTTAAAATCTGTGGTTTCTCCAGCTAAGTCTTGATTTTAAAATATTGAATATCTGAATATTGACCCCCATAATAAACAATCAATTTATAACTAAAATTGATCCAGCAAGATCATTTAACAAACATTTAACAACACACAAAAAAAATATAAACTATCCCAGAGTACTTCACAAGATCAAACATCTTTAATAAATCTATCCTCTCTTATACAATACTCCTAAGACTCTACAGTAAAGCAGAGTTGCTTACCCGTAACAGGTGTTCTCCAAAGACAGCAGGATGCTAGTCCTCACACATGGTGACATCATCAGATCCAGAACCAGGTGCCAATGTGCTCAACAATCACAGTGGTGTTGGTAACAGAGGAGGGAGACAGCCTGAGCCCAAACAACAGGCCCTAGGCAGGGAGAGTTGGGTTCTACACTGAAAAACAAGTTCTGAAGGACAGACTGGCCGAACCTACTGTTGCATTGGCCATCCCTATCCAGACAATAGTGAAGTGTGAATTTGTGGAGAGAACTCCACTTCTCAGCTTTGCAGATCTCTTCCACAGGAACTGCTCCCAAGTGGGCCACTGATGCTGCAATGGCTTTGACGAATGAGCCTTGACATGACCCCCAAGATGTAGTTCTGTCAGGGCAACAGAAGGAGATGCACTCTTCTAGCCAATTGAATAGTGTCTGTTTGGTGATGGCAATGCCCAAATTATTCTTATCAAAAGAAGTAAAAAGTTGGGTGGATTGTCTATGGGCTTCTGTCCACTCCAAGTAGAAGGCTAAGGCTCGCTTGTACTCCAAAATGTACAATGCTCGTTTGCTTTGGTGCGAAAGAGGCCTGGGAAAGAATGTTGGCAGGATGATGGACTGGTTAAAATGGAAGTCCATCACCACCTTAGGCAGGAACATAAGGTGTGTATGCAAGACCACCCTATCATCATAAAACTTAGTATAAGGTGGATAAGTCACTAAGGTCTGGAGCTTGCCGACCCTGCGCGCTGAGGTGAATGCCATAAAAAATATGACCTTCTAAGTCAGGTACTTCAGATCACAGGTGTGCTGAGCTAACACCACACTGACGTTCCAAGACACGATGGGAGGCCTTAGGAGAGGCTTCAAATGAAGCTGGCCTCACATGAATCATAAAATTATAGGCTGTACAAAGCTGGGCATTTCATCTATACCTTGCTGGTACGAGCCAACTGCACTGAGATGAAGTCTAACAAAGTTGGTTTTTCAAACTTTTAGATACTTGAAAAACTTTAACGATCCAAAGACAATGACAAACCTTTTCCGACAGAAAAAAATCAGCAGAACCAGAGGTCACGAGCTGAGGCTCCAAGGAGGAAGACTAAAAACTAATGTCAGGAAGTATTTCTTCACGGAGAGAGTGGTGGATGCCTGGAATGCCCTTCCGGAGGAAGTGGTGAAGTCCAAAACTGTGAAGCACTTCAAAGGGGCGTGGGATAAACATTGTGGATCCATCAGGTCCAGAGGACACGTATAAAAGAGCAGGTAGCAAAACACTGCACGGAGCGGCAGTAGCCACAGAGGCATTCACGGAGCGGGATGCCATTGGCCAGTGGTAGGTGTTCCACCTTCACGGAGCGGAAGGATGGAGGGCTGTCATCTCCCAATTAAATAAAAAAAAACCCAACAGGGATGGGATCCATCAGGTCTAGAGGACGCATATAAAGAGCAGGTAGTAAAACACTGCACGGAGCGGCAGTAGCCACAGAGGCATTCACGGAGCGGGATGCCAGTGGCCAGTGGTAGGTGTCCACCTTCACGGAGCGGAAGGATGAAGGGCAGCCATCTCCCAATTAAAAAAACAAAACAAAATAAGAAAAAAAACAGGGATGGGTTCATGGGCTATAGGTATTACCAATTATTAAGCTTTTCAATATTTGATGATAGTTAATGTGACTTTCAAGGCATACTTCACTTTCAATGCATATCCAGCATAGCTCCCTGCTTCAACGACAGGGGAGAAGAAAAACTAATACTTCACACATATCCAGCATTGCCCTCTGCTTCATGGCAGAGAGCTATGCTGCCGCTTACCCAACTAATAAAACTTAATATTTCACTTGGAGGCAGCTCCATCACTGCTCTCTGCATTAATGGTGGGGGTGAAAGGGAATTGGAACATAAGGTTACTGGGGGCCAGGAGAAACAGATAAGTGTGAGAAGAGATGGGTGTGGGGCTTGCTGGGCAGACTGGATGGACCAATTGGTCTTCTTCTGCCGTCATTTCTATGTTTCTATGTTTTCAAGCCAGCTTCTGATAGGTGGTGTTATGATATTGAGGTGTTTGTTGGATTCTCCGGGGCAACAGTGATGTTATCTCCTTCGGGGAGGAGCCCCGTAGGGAGACAGATGCACCGGGCTAGACTCAATAGCACAAACACAGAGACAGTTTATTTTATTGTACAGCTAGGATGACCACCAGAGATGGCAGTAGAGAGCAGGTTAGCTAGTAGCAGTCTGTAATCCTTGGCGAGGGAGACCCGTCCCACTATGGTGGTGTAAGGCCCTGATGCAGATGTCCAATAAGGCACTGTAGGAGAAACAGACTGGCAGATGTTAAACACCCCCCCGTACCTGAGTAGAGAGAATCCCAATGAGCAGTAGAGAGGATAAGCAGTCCGTGGTCCTTGGCAGAGGAGACCCGTTCCAATATGGTGGTGTAGGGCCTGATGCAGAGAGATAGCGAGGAACTGATGAGAGACAAACTGGTAGAAGTTGTATTCACTCTCTGTAGCTGATAGATGGATTTCCAGCAGGTTTAAGAATGGAGCAGGAACCAGGATAGACACACAGGCCCTTGAGGAGCCAATACCTGTAAGAGGATAGGCACCTGTAAATAAGCAGAGGGCCCCCGAGGAGCGGGTACCCAGGTTAGAGAACCCCGAAGGATGAAGATAGCTTCCAGTGGATAGAAGCGGCAGAGTAGCTTCAGACCGGGATCCTTGCTAACTCGGCAAGAGTCAGCAAATGGGCAACCTTAAATATGCGGAAGCAGTGACGTCACTTGAGGGGAACGCCCCCGAGGTTCATGCCAACACTGCTACAAAGGTAGGGACGCAAGCGCGCGTGCCCTAGGAGGCCTCGGGTCATGATGGCCGACCGCTGTGCCAGAGCCGCTGCGGGGAAGCCAGAGGGTGTGGCAAAGAGACGCCACAGACGCCGTACTCCCGAGGCTGGTGGAGAAAGCTAAGAGAAAGGTGAGGTATGTCAGGTGAAGTCGTCTGAGCCTGACAGACGCAACAGGTGTAAAAGGTAGTCAAGCAGTTTTTGTGTGGGTCAGGAGAACGGATCTACTGCCTTCTGCTCACACCACACAGAAAACCTCCTCCACTTCAGTCCATAGGACTTTCTAGTGGAAAACTTTCTAGAAGCCACCAGGACCCAGTCAAATCCTCTGAAAGATCAAGCGGCTGCAAAATTAACCTCTCAACATCCAAGCTGTGAACGACAGGGCCCGGAGGTTGGGATGCCACAGCCTGCTTTGTATTGCATGATGAGATCTAGGGAAGTCAGTAGACTGATCGGTCTCCGAATGGACAACTCCCTTAGGAGTGGAGACCAGACCTGTTTTGGCCAATGAGGGGCTATGAGGATCATACTGCTCCCAGCATCCCCCGGGAGAGGAGTCCAGAGGTTGTCACAAACGATCCATAAGAACATAAGAACATAAGAAAATGCCGTACTGGGTCAGACCAAGGGTCCATCAAGCCCAGCATCTTGTTTCCAACAGTGGCCAATCCAGGCCATAAGAACCTGGCAAGTACCCAAAAACTAAGTCTATTCCATGTAACCATTGCTAATGGCAGTGGCTATTCTCTAAGTGAACTTAATAGCAGGTAATGGACTTCTCCTCCAAGAACTTATCCAATCCTTTTTTAAACACAGCTATATTAACTGCACTAACCACATCCTCTGGCAACAAATTCCAGAGTCTAATTGTGCGTTGAGTAAAAAAGAACTTTCTCCTATTAGTTTTAAATGTGCCCCATGCTAACTTCATGGAGTGCCCCCTAGTCTTTCTACTATCCGAAAGAGTAAATAACCGATTCACATCTACCCGTTCTAGACCTCTCATGATTTTAAACACCTCTATCATATCCCCCCTCAGTCGTCTCTTCTCCAAGCTGAAAAGTCCTAACCTCTTTAGTCTTTCCTCAAAGGGGAGTTGTTCCATTCCCCTTATCATTTTGGTAGCCCTTCTCTGTACCTTCTCCATCGCAATTATATCTTTTTTGAGATGCGGCGACCAGAATTGTACACAGTATTCAAGGTGCGGTCTCACCATGGAGCGATACAGAGGCATTATGACATTTTCCGTTTTATTCACCATTCCCTTTCTAATAATTCCCAACATTCTGTTTGCTTTTTTGACTGCCGCAGCACACTGTACCGACGATTTCAATGTGTTATCCGCTATGACACCTAGATCTCTTTCTTGGGTTGTAGCACCTAATATGGAACCCAACATTGTGTAATTATAGCATGGGTTATTTTTCCCTATATGCATCACCTTGCACTTATCCACATTAAATTTCATCTGCCATTTGGATGCCCAATTTTCCAGTCTCACAAGGTCTTCCTGCAATTTCTCACAATCTGCTTGTGATTTAACTACTCTGAACAATTTTGTGTCATCTGCAAATTTGATTATCTCACTCGTCGTATTTCTTTCCAGATCATTTATAAATATACTGAAAAGTAAGGGTCCCAATACAGATCCCTGAGGCACTCCACTGTCCACTCCCTTCCACTGAGAAAATTGCCCATTTAATCCTACTCTCTGTTTCCTGTCTTTTAGCCAGTTTGCAATCCACGAAAGGACATCGCCACCTATCCCATGACTTTTTACTTTTCCTAGAAGCCTCTCATGAGGAACTTTGTCAAACGCCTTCTGAAAATCCAAGTATACTATATCTACCGGTTCACCTTTATCCACATGTTTATTAACTCCTTCAAAAAAGTGAAGCAGATTTGTGAGGCAAGACTTGCCCTGGGTAAAGCCATGCTGACTTTGTTCCATTAAACCATGTCTTTCTATATGTTCTGTGATTTTGATGTTTAGAACACTTTCGATCCAGGGATTGACTTCCACAGCCCAGCTCCCAGAGGCCTTGCACAGTTTGCGGTAGAGGAGGACCGGAAGGCTCATCTGCATACTGCTCCCAGCATCCCCCGGGAGAGGAGTCCAGAGGTCGCCACAAGCGATCCAGGGATTGACTTCCACAGCCGAGCTCCCAGAGGCTCCGCACGGTTTGCGGTAGAGGAGGACCGGAAGGCTCATCTGCATACTTTTCCCAGCATCCCCCGGGAGAGGAGTCCAGAGGTCACCACAAGCGATCCAGGGATTGACTTCCACAGCCCAGCTCCCAGAGGCCCCACACGGTTTGTGGTAGAGGAGGACCGGAAGGCTCATCTGCATACTTCTCCCAGCATCCCCAGGGAGAGGAGTCCAGAGGTCCCCACAAGCGATCCGGGGATTGACTTACACAGCCCAGCTCCCAGAGGCCCCACGCGGTTTGCGGTAGAGGAGGACCGGAAGGCTCATCTGCATACTGCTCCTAGCATCCCCCGGGAGAGGAGTCCAGAGGTCACCACAAGCGATCCGGGGTTTGACTTCCACAGCCCAGCTTCCAGAGGCCCCGCTCGGTTTGCGGTAGAGGAGGACCGGAAGGCTCATCTGCATACTGCTCCCAGCATCCCCCGGGAGAGGAGTCCAGAGGTCACCACAAGTGATCCGGGGATTGACTTCCACAGCCCAGCTTCCAGAGGCCCCACACGGTTTGCAGTAGAGGAGGACCGGAAGGCTCATCTGCATACTGCTCCCAGCATCCCCCGGGAGAGGAGTCCAGAGGTCACCACAAGTGATCCAGGGATTGACTTCCATAGCCCAGCTTCCAGAGGCCCTGTACGGTTTGCAGTAGAGGAGGACCGGAAGTGCGCTTCATTAGGAGTGCGAATCTCAAATCCTTCCATTAACTGAGTGAAGATTAATTTAAGCGTGGTTTAAGAGGATTGGTAAGTATAGTTTTCAGAAATTTTTGGGCTTATAAAAGTTTGGTGAAAGGTGAAATTAAGAGATATATTCTTTAGAGTTTGTGTGTGTCTGAGGTAAAAAGCAAGTCAGAGATAGTTAATTCTAGTGTCTGTCTTTCCCACCCACTCAATCCTTGATTTTTAGGCACAAGACACTTTCTCATTAAAAATCAATCAAGGTCTTATCTAAAACATAATATTGTACCAGCCCTTATTGAAAGTTTAATCATCCCCTTGTAGGACACTAGCTGATTAATTACTAAATTCACATGTACATTTAAAGTACTCTCATTCCAACTCCCTAGGTATCCTAAACTTAACTAGGAACTCAATAAAACTAAGATGAAGGCAGCAGTCCAGCACCAAGAGGGGGGCTTTCCAGTCTTTTGCATTGAGTGTCACATGTATGATTTTTTACCCGCCGGTGAGAGATTGTATGTGTGCACTCAGTGCAAAGAGCTCCTGGCTCTCAGGGAACAAGTCCGATCTCTGGAGGCTAGAGTTGCAGACTTGGAGGAGCTGAGGGAGACAGAGAGGTACATTGACGAGACCTTCAGGGACATAGTAGCCAAGTCCCAAATGCATTCTGGCAGCCCCAGTGCTGCCTTGGATCAGAAAGGTCTCCCAATAGGAGAATAACACCCTGGTGTAGCAGGAAGTGATCCTGTAGCAAGGACCTGCTCTCCAGGTGATGTATTGTCCTCTCGCACTGAGGACAAATCTCCCAGGGATACTGCCCAGGAGGGAAGGGTTAGGCCAGCCATCATAGTTGGTGATTCGATTATTAGAAATGTAGATAGCAGGGTGGCTGGTGGACGTGAAGACCGCCTGGTAACTTGCCTGCCTGGTGCGAAGGTGGCAGACCTCACGCGTCATCTAGATAGGATTATAGACAGTGCTGGGGAGGAGCCGGTTGTCGTGGTACATTTGGGCACCAACGACATAGGAAAATGTGGGAGAGAGGTTCTGGAAGCCAAATTTAGGATTTTAGGTAGGAAGCTGAAATCCAGAACCTCCAGGGTGGCATTCTCTGAAATGCTTCCTGTTCCACATGCAGGTCCCCAGAGGCAAGCAGAGCTCCAGAGTTTCAATGCATGGATGAGACGATGGTGCAGGAAAGAGGGATTCAGCTTTGTAAGGAACTGGGGAAACTTTTGGGGAAAGGGGAGACTTTTCCGAAAGGATGGGCTCCACCTTAACCAGAGTGGAACCAAGCTGCTGGCACTAACTTTCAAAAAGGAGATAGATCAGCTTTTAAACTAGAACAAGGGGGAAAGCCGACAGTCATTCAGCAGTGCATGGTTCGGAGAAATGTATCCTTGAAGGATACTAATGAAACAGGAGAGTTAGGGCATCCCAACAGAGAGGTTCCATTAAATGCAGACATAGTTCATATGCCTATATGTAAAAAATCACCAAAGCTAATGAGTTCCGAATTATCCCAAACAATTGAAAAGCAGGTTGTTAAAACAAGCAAAAAGCACACTTTGAAATGTCTGTATGCCAATGCCAGAAGTCTAAGAAGTAAGATGGGAGAGTTAAGAGCGTATAGCAGCAAATGATGAGATTGACATAATTGGCATCACAGAGACTTGGTGGAAGGAGGATAACCAATGGGACAGAGCTATATCAGGGTACAAATTATATCGCAATGAAAGGGAGGATCAACTTGGTGGGGGTGTGGCACTTTATGTCCGGGAGGGTATAGAGTCCAACAAGATAAAAATCATACAAGAGACTAAATGCTCAGTAGAATCCATATGGGTAGAAATTCCATGTGTGTTGGGTAAGTGTTATGACTGCCGGCCGCGGCAGACCACGACCGGGGGCCGGTCACTCACCCGCGCGGCAGGGCCAGGCTCAGACGTTGGGGCTGGCATCGGCAGCCCGCCTCAGCGGCAGTGCTGCTGCCCGACAAGATGGCCGCGGCGTCCCCTTGGCACGGTTTAGCCACGCCCCCTGAATCTCACTAGGGCCGTGCGGGCGGCTAATTCCTGGCCTTAAAGGAATCCCTACAGGAAGTTAGGGGGTTCCTTCCTGCCTGACTCCATCTTCAATCAACTATTTAAGGCAAGGTCTGAGCCTTCAGACCTTGCCTTGGCTTCGTGGCTCTGGTGGTTTTCCTGCTTTCGGTTCCTGATTGGCTCCTCCGTCTTGTGATCCCTGGATTGGCTGTCGTTCCTGCTTGGTTCTTGACTCCTGGACTGGTTACGGATTCTTCTAGCTCTCGATCCCTGGACTGGCTGAGGTACCTTCTGGCTCTCGACCCTTGGACTGGCTGCGGAGTATTCTGGCTCTCGACCCCTGGACTGGCTGCGGTACTTTCTGGCTCTCGACCCCTGGACTGGCTGCGGAGTGTGCTGGCTCCTGTTCCCCGGACCGGCTTTCGTTTCCTCCTCTCTCTCTCGACCTGCTGGAGGCGCCAGCTTCTGTTTCCACGACCCGCTGGAGGCGCCAGCTTCTGTTCACTCGACCTGCTGGAGGCGCAAGCTATCTGGATTAAATGACCCGCAGGAGGCGCCTGCATCCAGATTTTCATCAATTACCTCCAGCGACCTTCGTGATTGGCCTCGCCTTCCGACGAGAGGACTTCACCCCTCGCTGGACCAAGGGTCCACCTTCCAAGTCAGAACAGTAAGCCAAGGCCATGGACCCGGCCGAGGCCTCCGCCCTCAGAGCAGTTCCTGGTTTAGCCCAGAAGATCATGGAGCAACAGAGCATGCTAGAATCTATGGCTGCCTCCATAGAACGACTCAGCGCTCGGCTTGACGCTGTAGTCGCAACTCATTCTAGTCCTCCGGCTCCCATTCCTCCGCCAGTACCAGCTCCACCGGTTACTCAGAGCTACCATCCGCCTGTCCTTACTCCACCCTGATATGGCGGGGATCCTCGTCTCTGCTTAGGATTCCTGGATCAGTGTAGCATGCATTTTCGCCTTCAACGAACTCTGTTTCCAGATGATATAACAAAAACCACCTATATTCTATCTTTACTTGAAGGTAAAGCTCTGACCTGGGCCTCTCCACTCTGGCAGTGCTCGGATCTGGTATTACAATATCTACCACGATTTCTTGAACTGTTTCGAACAGCATTTGAGGAACCAGGGAAGCAAGCTGCTGCCAGTACGGACCTGTTACATCTGACAAGGAGGACGATCCATTACAGATTACAACATTGAGTTTCGGACTCTGGCTATGGAACTTCATTGGGAAGAGCCTGTTCTACGATCTATTTATCTAGAGGGACTATCTGCCAGAATCAAGGACGAGTTAGCCGCTCGTGAACTTCCATCCTCCTTAAATGCAGTAATTGAAATAGCAACCAGGATTGACCGACGGCTACAAGAAAGGGCCCGGGAGACGCTAGGATCACGGAGACGCCCGGCTACCCCTTATGTTCCGCCTTTCACCTCTACTACTTCGCGAGAATCCTCCGTTCCTGAGGGATCCGTGGCCGAACCCATGCAATTGGGCCGAGGACCTCTAACACCCGAAGAACGTCTGAGATGTCGTAAGGCAGGCCTTTGTCTTTATTGTGGGGGAGCTGGCCATCATATTGCCACATGCCCTATTCGGCCAGGAAACTCCAAAGCCTAGGGTGCTCAGGGGGAGTCACTCTAGGTCTCGTCTCCCCATCTCCCCCACTCACTGTACAAGTCACTCTGGACATCAGTGGACATGAGTTTAACACTTTGGCTTTAATAGACTCTGGTGCGTGGGGGGGGGGGGGGGAATTCATATTACAAGAACTAGTGGATCAACTCCAGATTCCCACTCAACTCTGCTCCACACCGTTGATCATCTCTTCTATCCACGGGGAACCATTACCCAGGAAGATAACGCATCACACAGTACCAATAAACTGCCACATTGCACCCGACCATACCGAACAAATCACCTTCTACGTCCTCAGCAAAGCCATCCACCCAGTAGTTCTCGGGATTCCCTGGCTATAAAGCCACAATCCACAATTCGACTGGACATCTTTAAAACTTACTCAATGGGGATCCGGATGCCATGGGACTTGCTTACGGAGACCTACTTCTGATTCTAGCCTCATCTGCACTTCTGTACTACAGAAGCTACCCCCACAATACGCACAATTCACAGACGTCTTTTCCAATGAGGCCGCGGATATTTTACCCCCGCACTGAGAATTCGACTGTGGTTCCAGGATCCACTCCACCGCGTGGTAGAGTTTATCCTTTATCTGCCATGGAGACACGGGCGATGTCTGAATACATCCAGGACAATCTACAGAAGGGGTTTATCTGTCAATCCACCTCTCCTGCGGGGGCTGGTTTTTTCTTTGTTGAAAAGAAATATGGGACTTTACGTCCTTGCATTGACTTTCGTGGTCTCAACGCTATCACCATCAAGGATCGTTATCCCCTGCCTCTTATTGCTGAACTGTTTGATCGTCTGCAAGGAGCTCAAATATTCTCCAAATTGGACCTGCGGGGGGGGCGTATAATCTAGTACGGATTCAGGAGGGAGACGAGTGGAAAACAGCATTCAACACCAGAGATGGACACTATGAATATCTAGTTATGCCCTTTGGTTTGACTAATGCCCCTGTTGTCTTTCAACACTTTATTAATGAGATTTTTTGAGACTTATTATATATCTGTGTGATTGTTTATCTTGATGATATTTTTATTTTTTCCAGGGACCTACAGTCGCATCACCAACATGTGACGCAAGTTCTACAACGTTTAAGGGAACATCGATTATATGCCAAACTGGAGAAATGCATCTTTGAAGCAGAGTCCTTACCTTTTCTAGGATATATTGTTTCAAAACAAGGGTTCGAAATGGATCTGACCAAAGTAAAATGTATAAAAGAATGGCCCCAACCCAATGGACTGCGAGCTCTCCAACGTTTTCTTGGTTTCGCTAACTATTATCGTCATTTCATCAAGAATTTTTCTAAACTGACCGCACCGTTATCTGCACTTACACGTAAGGGGGTCAACATCAAAACCTGGCCGGTAGAAGCGATTGAAGCATTCCAAACTCTCAAGGACGCTTTTCTGCAGCAACCCTGTCTCCGCCACCCGGATCCTAGACATCCGTTCATGGTGGAGGTAGAAGCTTCTACGGAGGGGGTTGGAGCAGTTTTGAGTCAGAACGATGCTGGCGGGAAATTCCACTCTTGTTCCTATTTTTCGAAGAAATTTTCACCTGCGGAACGCAATTATTCCATTGGCGATAAAGAACTGTTAGCCATCAAACTTGCATTTGAAGAGTGGCGTCAGTGGTTAGAGGGAGCTCAACATCGGATAACAGTTTTTACGGACCATAAAATTCCGACATATTTACAACAAGCCCACCGCCTGAACCCGCGTCAAGCTCGCTGGGTGTTATTTTTTACACGTTTCGACTTTAAATTAAGATACCGACCAGCAAGCAAGAATATTAAGGCCGACGCATTATCACGATCATTTATTTCTGAAGATATAGAAGAACCTTTACAGTACATCATTGACCCAGCCCGTGTCATTCTTTCAGCAACCTTCACGGTTCCCGTTGGTAAGACCGTGGTACCCAAGAGGGTCCGTAATAAAGTTTTAAAGTGGGGACATGACTCTCAGTTGGCTGGGCATCCGGGATGCAGACGTACACAGGATCTGCTTCAACAACACTATTGGTGGCCAGGGATGCGCAAGGACATTCAAGCGTATGTTGACTCCTGCCCTGTTTGTGCGCAGCACAAGAACCCTACAGGGAAACCCTGGGGGCAGTTGCAACCACTTCCTATACCCACAAGACCATGGACACACATCTCCACTGACTTTATTGTCGACCTTCCAGCTTCCGAAGGACATACGGTAATATGGGTGGTAGTTGATAGATTCTCTAAAATGGCTCCCTTTACACCATTGCCCGCCCTTCCCTCCACTCCCCAATTGGCACAGCTATTTATGGCACATATTTTTCGTCTCCACGGAATACCCCAGCACATCATGTCCGATCGTGGGTCTCAATTTACGGATCGATATTGGTGAAGTCTCTGTACCAAGTTTCAGATTGCACTGGACTTCACCACGGCCTTCCACCCCCAGGCCAACGGGCAGGCAGAGAGAACTAATCGAGCTCTGAAACAATTCCTGCGCTCTTACGTCAACACCCGACAGGATGACTGGACGGCCTTGCTGCCTTGGGCAGAATTTTCCCACAATTTCCATTCCTGTACTTCAACTGGGTCCTCTCCATTTCAAATTGTCTTCGGTCACCAACCGGCCCCACCAGTACCGCTACCTCTGCCTGTCTCCTCTCCGGCGGCCCAGCTCACCGCCACCCACTTTGAAAAACTTTGGACACGTACACAACAAATGTTACAGAGAGCGGCTCTGACCGCTAAGAAATTCGCCGACCGACATCGGAGACCTGCACCATGTTTTCGCCCTGGAGATAAGGTCTGCCTCAGTACCAGATATATTCGTCTATGGGTTCCCTCGATGCGTCTAGCTCCTCGGTACATCGGGCCTTTCCCAGTAATCAAACAATTGGGTCCAGTGACTTATCGATTACGCCTCCCGGCTACCCTACGCATTCACAACTCATTTCACGTTTCTCTTTTGAAGCCCTTACTTCTCAACTGGCCCTCTCGGAAGGTTCCTGTTTCTTCTCCAGTGAGGGCAGAAGAAGACACTTTTCAAATTCGAGAGGTTCTTGATATCCGCAAGCGTGGTCGTAAGTGGGAGTATCTTCTGGCTTGGGAGGGATTCGGCCCAGAGGAGAATTCATGGGATCTATCTATAGCAGCTTGGCTTGCTCTGTTTTCATAATAGGAGGTGTATTAGTGTTTAGGGCCTGGTTAAATATTTGTAGTGGTAAATTACTGTCTTTTCATAAGGAGGGGTATTGTGCCTGCCAGTAAAGAGAGTTTGCTTTGCTTTTACTGAGAAATCATCAGAACCAGAATATCTTTTTTTGTATGGTGAGTTGTACGGGTAATGCCCTAGTTCTGCTCTGCACCCATTTTTGGGGGTCGAGGGGGTTCCTGAGGATGCAGAATGTATATTTACATTTTGCCCCGTGACGGTCACATGTTCAATGTGTCACGCATGTGAGAACCATCTGTCAGGTGTGTCCCGGCCAAACAAAGTTGAGAACCACTGCTCTATGAGACTAGCACCATTCTACATTGGGTCTTTCTCCATTATCAGCCAAGTTGGACCTGTTACCTATCAACTACGTTTACCAACTTCCATGAAGGTCCTGTTTCTCTCCTCAAGCCCCTGGTCTTGTCTTGGCCTACCCGGAAGATCCCTGAACCCCCATAGGTAGCCACAGCGGAAGATCAGCTGTACCAAGTGAGGGAGGTCTTGGATGTCTGGAGGCAGAGCAAGAGGTGGGAGTACATAATCTTCTTGGAAGGGTCTGGAAGACAATTCCTGGGAGCCTGCCTCAAATATCCTGGATAAGGATCTTTTTATGACATTTCAGGAAGCCTGGCCCCCAGGGAGGGGGGCTTAAAGGAGGGGGTACTGTTGCACTCAGCTGACCATGGGGTAGGTCTGCGATTAGCCGCTCTCACCAAGGGCTTCGGGTGGCAAGGAAGCCACTATTGCTGCAACAACCTTCGGGCTCCAGGCACAGCAGGCCGCCAAGCATGATGAGACGCACCGCACCGGGAACGCTGCTCTGCTATGTGAGCATCCCTCTGCTATTTAAAGGGCCCATGGCAGGAAACCTCCTGCAGCGCCCAGTGATGACATCACCTAGGCCTTACTACTTAAGGCCCGGCAAGATCTGCATTGGATGCCTCAGCAACAGGTCAAGCTCCTTGGAGTAGCTGGTCGCATGTTCCTGACTCTGTGTTCCTGACTCCGTGTTCTTGACTCTGACTCCGCTCCCTCATCTTGTCATCCCTCTGGATTGCTTCCTGGCTTCGACCCCGGTAAGACTTCTGGACTTCGCCTGATTGCCACCTGCCTCAACCCTGGTACAACTTCTGGACTTTGCTTGACTACTGCCTGCCTCGGCCCCAGTATGACTTCTGGACTTCACCTGATCGCCGCCTGCCTCAACACTAGTATACTTCTGGACTTCGCCTGATTGGCGCCTGCCTCGATCCTTGGAAGACCTCTAATCTGCTTGTCACTTGCTGGATGTTGTGGATCCATCTTGGCAGCCTGGTCTCTTCCTTCGTGGGAGTCATCGCCATCCGAGATCCTCATCTAAGTCCAGCCGGCCCCAGCAACCAAGGGTTCAACCCTTGGGGAACAAGAACTGGTATTGGTGAAGGTCTTGTTGGGTCTCTGCTTTGACCAGTTCCACTTACCAATGATGAGGACGTGCAGGGCTCCTCTCTGCAGGGAGCATCAACCTCATCTTGGCTCAAGGGTTCAACTCCATAACACCCGCCAGGGCATTGATGCTGTCCTGGGAACAAAAGCGGTACAAGGCTGGATGGTACCGTGTCAAGTACAATTGGTGCCCCAGGACCGAAGCCCTGCCGCACCCAGTCCACCGCTAGCTGGACTTGTCAATCCAGCTCCTCCTCAAATGTTGCTGATGCCAACACTGACTGGGAGGAAGGAAGGGTAGCCAGATCTTCGGACCCTCAAAGAGGATCTGTGGAGACCATTGCGGACCCCCAGTACCGATGGAGGACTGGCACGCCTTACTGCGGGGTCACTTCAGGGGCATCATGGCATGAGCTGGTGCATTCCCATGCCTGGCGCCGTGCATCGACAGGGATCAGTTCCAATGCTTCTTCGGCTTCCCTCAATGCTTGGCTAGGTCCTTCCCCAGTGCCGAGGCTCATGACGAGGATCCCAACATCCTCGGCCTAAGGAGGTCGACGGTGGTCGGTCTCCTGCTCCCCTTTCCTGCCAATGTCGATGGCTCAGTGTCTTTTGGTGTGGCTCCTTGGTCCTTCGATGCCGATGCCACTGATGCTAATGGCTCGGAGTTCTTCAACCCAAAGAGCTCCTCCATTTTGTTGATTCGATGCAGATGTTTATTTGGGGTCATCTGGGCACATAAACGGCAACCCAGGATGACATGCGATGCTTCCAAGCAGAGGAGACATATCTCATGCAGATCAGTGATGGACATGGTCCTCGGGCACCGGGTGCATCGCCGAAAACCAGACGTGGCCATGTTGGAGACCTGCGGCAGACCCGCGGCATGGCCCCCTCACCTCTCTGCAGTAACTCCAGCACCTGGTTCCTCATCTCTGGCGGCGGTGGGCAGCCATCTCCATCCTCAAGCCTCCCCTGGTGCCTCCGGCTCAGCTGCAGTCCTTGGCATTCCCAGTCCAGCCACCATGTCCATTGCTCCATATCGGGCCTCTCCATGTGGCCCGTGGAGAGACGCTGCTACTTGGCACTGTGCCCCTCCCTAGGCGCGCATGTGCATCACTAATGCTTACGTAGGGCTCGTGGCGGAAACCGAGCCGCGGCCCTGGATGATGATGTCAGCGGAGCACCGGTACTTAAGTCCGGGCTCCCTAGCCTTGCCTTTGCAACAGGTCTCCTCACTGGTCAAGTACTCGTTGCTTCCTGAGAGATTCGTCTCACTCCCGTATTCCTGTTCCTTGCTGTTCCTGGTTCCTGACTCCTTGCTCCTACATTCCTGCTCTTCACCTTTGCTGGGATTGCCTACATGGACTTTGACTCTGCTTTGCCTGACCACGCCATTGACTCTATCCAAGCCCGGACCTTTGCTTTGCCTGACCATGCCGTTGACGCTCTCCAAGCCTGGACCTTTGCTTCGCCTGACCTGCTGTTGACTCTCTCCAAGCCCGGACCTTTGCTTCGCCTGACCACACCGTTGACTCTCTCCAAGCCCGGATCTCTGCTTCACCTGACCACACCATTGACTCTCCAAGCCCGGACCTCTGCTTCGCCTGACCACGTCGTTGACTCTCTCCAAGCTCAGACCTCTGCATTGCCTGACCACGTCGTTGCCTCTTTCCAGACCCAGACTTCAGCATCATTTGACTACAGTTGACCATCTCCGTGATCAGACCTCAGCCTTACTTGCCAATGCTTCCAGATTGCCGCCAGCCCTGACTCAAGCCTATTCCTCGACGCCTCTTCAGCCTACTTCCTGGACTTGGTCTATTCAGGCTTCGGCTTGCTCTTGGTCGGGCGCCCCCTGTCTGCCTTCATTTCTTTGGCACCCGAGTTTCCAGGAAACTACTTTGTCCAGTGTAAGACTGTACCATCTCTCACCTGCTGTGTCTGGGCTGATCCTGATCTCCTCATCGACCACATACAGAGGCCCACCTAAGTCCAGCCGGCCCCGGCACCCAAAGACTCAACCCGCGGGGAACGACGGCTGGTATTGGTGAAGCTTCAGCTGACCTCTGTCCATCAGCCCACTCCGCCTGCTGACGGTGGGGACCCGTAGGTCCCTACCTACGGGTTGTGTCAACCCCACCTCAGCCCAAGGGTCCACCTCCAGCGCAACAGGTTGCAAAGGCCATGGACTCAGCGGAGCCGCATGCCCTCCAGGCCATTCCTGGCCTGGCATCCAAAGTACAAGAACAGCAGCAGTTTCTCCAGGCACTGGCCTCCTCCATTGAGCGTCTCCACACCCGGCTTGACACCCTCACCAGCAATCCGGTTCCAGTACCAGCTCCTTCTCATCCACAGCCTTCATCTTCTATGCCTCGAGCCTTGTTGGCCCTACCAGTGCCCATGCGCTTCAACAGTTACTCCAAGCTCTGCAGAGGGTTCATCAACCTATATGCAGTTCGCTCTGCTGCCCTCCATCTTCCAGGACGAATTAACCAAGATCACCTTTATCTTGTCTCCTCTTGAAGGGAAGGTGCTGGCCTGGGCTTCTCCCCTGTGGGAACATTCAGACTCCCTCCTAAGGGAGTTGTCTTGGTTTGTGGCTGTGTTTCAATGGACCTTTGATGACCCAGGGTGGCATGCCGTGGCAAGCACTAGTTTGTTACAACTTCGTCAAGATCAAAGAAGTCTCTTTGACTATACTATTGAATTTCGGACTTTGGCTTCTGAACTTGCTTGGCAGGAAGACTGCCTATGAGCTATCTACCTGGATGGACTTTCCCCGCAGCTGAAGGATGAGCTGGCTGCACGGGAGCTCCCTTCCTCTCTGGAGGACCTTATAGATTTGACGGGCCGAATCGACCATCATCTCCAAGAGCATCACTGGGATAGTTGGATGCCCAAGAAGCCCTCTCGGGTTTGATCCCGTTTGCACCCGACCACCAGCCCTGCCTCTGGTAGGGTCTCTATTGTGGCCAAGATGGAAGAGCCCATGCAGCTGGGCCATGGGTGGCTGACCCTGGAAGAGCGCCTCCGACGGAGACAAACTGGTCTGTGTCTATATTGCGGAGCACCTAGCCACCATCTACAGACCTGTTCCGTCCGTCTGGGAAACTTCCTAGCCTAAGTTCAGTAGGGGTCCTGAACTTGGGCGCAACGTCTCCAGCCCCTCAATTGTCAGTACCAGTCACCCTGATCTGGGACTCTCGGTCCTTTCCAGTCCTTCCTCTGATGGATTCAAGAGCAGGAGGTAATTTTATCCTCAAGGATCTAGTTCAACTCCTGGGTATAAAGATCTGTCCCCTGGAGACCTCCTTGTGCATAGCTTCTATAAATGGGGAACAGTTATCCGGTCGAATATTCCTCACTACAGAGCCAGTTCAATTATGCACTGGCGCTCTCCACAGAGAAGAAATTTAATTATTAGTACTGGAGAAATCCATTCATCTGGTGGTCTTAGGACTACCCTGGCTCCAACTTCACTCTCCCCAATTTGATTGGGGGTTCACCTCAACTGGTGGAGTGGGGTTCCACCTGCCACCAGTCCTGTCTACACAAAGTGGTACCGCCACCTGTGGTTCCTCTGGCTGCCACTTCTTCAGGTATACCCACTCCTTATGCGGATTTCGAAGACGTATTCTCCAAGCAAAAAGCAGACCTTCTCCCACCTCTTCGGAGGTTTGATTGTCCTATAGACCTCCTACCTGGGACCATGCCACCCCAAGGGCATACCTATCCTCTGTCTCTTCCCGAAACAAAGGCCATGACGGAGTACATTGAAGAAAACCTTGCGAAGGGATTCATCCGTCCCTCTACACCTCCTGCCAGAGCGGGATTCTCTTTTGTGACCAAAATGGGTCTCTCAGGCCATGTATTGACTACTGTGGGCTGAATTCCATTACCCGTAAAGACAAGTACCCTCTGTCGCTGATCTCGGAACTATTCGATCGCCTGCATGGAGCATCCATATTCATTAAGTTGGTCCTACGTGGGGCATACAACTTGGTGCAAATCTGTCCTGACGATATTTGGAAGACAGCTTTTAACACCAGAGATGGGCATTACAAATACCTGGTGATGCCCTTGGGTCTCTGTAATGCGCCTGCAGTTTTCCAACGAATGAACGAAATTTTCAGAGATTTGCTGTATACCAAGGTTGTGGCATACCTGGATAACATCCTTGTCTTTTCTAAAGATCTGGCCACATACCACACTGATGTCCGTACCGTCCTTCAATGCCTTCGTGAGAACCACTTATTTGCAAAGTTGAATAAGTGTTTATTTGAGAAGTCCAGTCTGCCATTCTTCAGGTACATTATCTCCCAACGAGGATTCTCTATGGACCCTGTTAAGTTAAAAGGAATCCAAGACTAGCTGCAGCCTGTGGGTCTTAAGACTCTGTTAGTGTTTGAGGTAGTTGTGGGTGGATCCTTGGCCAGGCAGCAGATGACCACGCCCCCGGGGGAGATCCTGAGAGGGACCACCAGTCAGGCTCAGAGTATGGAGACAGACACATACTAGTTCGTTTATTAAACAGTATATTGAACCACTAGAGGTGGCAGTAGTGAGCTGAATTGCCTGGCTGGGCTGCAGTCCCTCAGATACTGGAACAGCAATCCTGGATAACTGAGCAGTAGAGAAACTGAATATAGTGAGTAGGCAGGGTATGCAGAGTTCAGGAACAGAACCTTGATGGTAACACTTACACAATAGTTCTTGGAAGCAGCCCAGGAGCTGGAATGAAGTAGGCCCTCGAGGAGTGAGTACCTGGTTCCAGGGAACGCTCTGAGAGAGAGAGAGTTCTCTCTCTCTCAGAGTTGAAGGTAGCGAAGTCTTCCTGGCAGAAATGGTATTCAGTAGCAAGTCCGGGAACGAGGGCCCTCGAGGAGCGAGTACCGGTTCCAGACTGCGACCTGAAAGGCAAAAGAGAAACGAGGCCCCCGAGGAGCAGGTACCCCTGGTAAGTCCGAGGAGGCAGAGTAGCTTAGGTAGAGTATCCCTTGTCCGGTAAACCTTTGCTAACTTGATTCATTAGCGATATCAGAGACCTTAAATATCCAGTGCGGATGACGTCATCTCAGGGGGATGCCACTGCTGGTACTTCAGTCTGGGCCGCGTCACGCGTGCGCCCTTAGGCTCTGGAGGAACATGGTGGTGTGCAGCGTCTAGCCAGTCCAAGGATGCCGGAGGAGGACGGCAAGAGGACGCTGCAGCAGCCAAACTTCCGACAGGCAAAGAGGGAGTCGCCAAAGCAGTAAGTGGGCGTAGTGGAGACGTCGGGCAGCGACGGTTACAACAGGCTCTCCAGCGATTCTTAGGATTCTCAAATTATTATCGCCATTTTATTCCACACTATTCAACCTTGGCCGCTTCTCTGACTGCATTGACTCACAAGGGCCAAGATACTCGAAATTGGACACTGGAAGCCATCACAGCCTTCCATCACCTAAAAGAAGCTTTCCAGGCTGGGTCTTGCCTTCACCACCCTGACCCGAACCACCCCTTTCAGGTAGAAATGGATGCCTCCGCGATTGGGGCTGGGGCGGTCCTGAGCCAACGCACCACTTCTGGGTCCAAAGTCCCATATTCGTTTTACTCTCGCAAGTTCTCGTCTGCAGAACAAAATTATAGTATCGGTGATCGCAAGTTACTTGCCATCAAACTGGCCCTTGAAGAATGGCACCCATGGTTAGAGGATGCTCAACAGAAATTCATTGTATTCACTGACCACAAGAACCTGGAACATTTGAGCCATGCTCAACATCTCAACGCCTGTCAGGCCTGATGGGCATTATTCTTCTCCAGGTTCAACTTTGAATTTCGTTACTGTCCAGCTGAGAAAAACCTCCGGGCAGATGCCCTATCACACTCTTTCGAGCCTGAAAATACTCCGGAAGAATCCAGCCATATAATAGATCCAGCTTGTATTTGCCTATCCGCTACTCACCCAGTTCCTACTGGGATGACTGTTGTGCCCCGACGACTCCAAGAAAGAGTCCTCCGGTGGGCACATCACTCGAAGTTTGCTGGTCACCCAGGGCAAGCACGAACTTTGGCGCTGCTCCAGCGGTTCTTCTGGTGGCCCACTATGGTCTCTGACACTAAAGCAGATGTCGAATCCTGTAACACTTATGCTCAACAAAAACCCCCGGTTGGTCGACCCTGGGGTTTGCTTCAACCACTTCCAGCTCCCGAGTAACCGTGGACCCACCTGTCTATGGATTTCATCATGGACTTGCCTCTATCTAAGGGCCATGCCGATATATGGGTAACCATAGATCAATTTTCAAAGATGGCCCATTTCGTCCCTCTACCGGGCCTACCATCTGCTCCTGAGTTGGCACGCCTATTCTTTTATCACATCTTCAGATTTCACGGCCTACCCAAGGACATTGTCTCTGATAGAGGTCCGCAATTTGTTGCCAGATATTGGCACGCTCTTTGCCGAAAATTCGGCATTAACATCAGTCTGACAACCGCTTACCACCCTCAAGCCAATGGACAAGCTGAGTGTATGAATCGCTCTTTAAAGGCTTTTCTCCATGCCTACATAAATGACCGCCAAGACAATTGGTCTGAACTTCTTCCTTAGGTGGAGTTTTCTCACAACTCCCACATCGCCACTGTTACAGGCACGTCACCGTTTTCCATCATCTATGGGAAGCAACCATGACCACCATTACCCATACCATTATCAGTACCTTCCCCTGCTGCGCAGGCTACAGCTGATGCAGAAGAACCTTCGCTTATGTCAAGCTGCTTCCTGGGCCAAGAGATCTGCTGACAGTCACCGACACTCAGCCCCTGAATTCCTTCCCGGCCAGAAAGTCTGGTTGAGCACTCAGTATATCCTACTCAAGATACCTTCTCAAAGGTTCGCTGCAAGGTACATTGGACCTTTTTCGGTCATCCGACGCATTGGACTAGTTACATACCAGCTTCGGCTGCCTCCTACGCTGGGAATACATAATACCTTTCACGTATCTCTTCTAAAACCAGTGGTCTTGTCCTGGCCTTCCTGAAAGGCTCCTGAACCACTTCCATTGGTGGCTGAGACTGATACGACCTACAAAGTACATGAAGTCCTCGACGTCCGCCGTAGGGGCCACCGGTGGGAATACCTCCTTTCCTGGGAGGGTTACAGCCCCGAAGAAAACTCGTGGGAACCAGTTCGAAACATCCTGGACAAAACCCTCCTCCTGCACTTTCATCATGCCCATCATGGCAAACCCCGACCTCTAAGGGGGGGGGGTACTGTTATGCGTGCCGTTTGCGGCAGACCTGCAGCACGGCCCCCTCACCTCTCTGCAGTAACTCCAGCACCTGGTTCCTCGTCTCTGGCTAAATTAATATTTGGACACTTATCTGGTTAATTTTACCTGGATATCTTATTACTTTATCATTTTATCCCCTATCCCAAGTGGCCTACAAGAGAACCTAAACCTGCTAGAAACCTATTACAAACCATGGGCCTAAAGGTAAATGTGGAAAAGATAAAAATTATGATTTTCCAGAAAAAGCCAAAACCTCCTCAAACAAATACAAATTTTATCTAAACAACCAAGAAGTTGAGCAGACCCTAGAATATGACACTGTGGCTTGACATTAAGTGTATCTGAGAGTTTTAATTAGCCAAAAAGATGCTACAAGAAAAAGCTCTAAGAAACCCCTGACAAAAACAAACTCCCAGTAAAACTACTATTCAAATTATTTGATAGCATCGTTCAACCAAGTGAGGTTTGGAGTCTGTCATTAACCCTAAGCTATACAGAATGGGACAGAACCCCAGTAGAAAACCTACACCTCCAGTTCTGCATACAGACACTCTGTGTCCACAGAAACTCCACTAATAACAGGTTCAGAGCAAAACTAGGATGCTTCCATTTACTACTCACCACACAAAAAAGAATATTCACATTCTGATGTCATCTCAGTAACAGCCACACAAACTCCCTCCACTATCTGGCTCTCTGTGACATAACATAAAACCCTGCAAAAAATATTTTCTACGATTACTCCTGAGCCTTTCTCCTTTCACCACCATCCCATGACCTTTTGTTCTAGAGCAAAGAAACCCATCTTCTGTGCATGGAAACCTTTGAGATATTTAAATGTCTCTATTACATATCCCCTATCTCGCCTTTCTTCTATGGTATACATGTTTAGATCTTTTAAGCCTGTCCCCATATGCTTTAGAACCAAGACCATTGATCATTTTAGTACCCATCCTTTGGAATGACTGCAACTGGTTTATATCTTTTCAAAAGTGTGGTCTCCAGAACTTACCGGATATTTGCAGGAGCAGAAGATCCTTAATCACCATCAGTGTGGATTTTGTAGCGGGCACAACATTGAGACCCTTTTGGTCTCACATCATATACTAATGCATTGTTTGGCTGACATAGGAATTAGTGGAAAGATTCTCTTCCTTCTTAAAAAAATAGGGTATTTCAAGTAAGGATTAATCAACAGGAATCCAAATTGCATGAGTTAGTGGTAGAATTCCCACAGAGATCTATTCTTTCAGCCACCTTATTTAATATTTATCTCTGCCCTTTGGCACAGTTATTAGAACAACATACTTTTCATTTTAAAATCTATGTGGATGGTATCCAACTGTTTTTTCCTGTTTCTCCTGATTTGGCTTCTACTCTGTTACAAATTGGATGTCCGCTAATTAATTAGTTTAAACATTAGGAAGACTGAAGCCATGTGATAGAATTTTTTGACTGGGTAACCAAGGAATTGGATCAAGGAAGAGCACTCGATGTCATCTACTTGGATTTCAGCAAAGCTTTTGATACAGTCCCACACAGGAGACTGGTGAATAAAATGAGAAGCTTAGGAGTGAGTGCCGAGGTGGTGGCCTGGATTGCATTTTGTATTGTGGGTTCCATCATTTGGAATTAGTTGCCTGTCCAGCTTTGCCGTGTTGTAGACATTAAGTTGTTTTGGAAACAACTGAAGGCATTACTATTTCGGAAGGCCTTTTACAATGTGCCAGTTTTTTCCTGATTTATATTTTTGATTTAGGAGTAAATTTTATAATTTTAATGTAACTGTATTGTGAATTTGTTGTTTATTGTGTGATAATTTTGTTGTTTAAGTAAGGTGTACACCACTTAGAACAGAGTCTGTAATTTGTTGTTAATAAATGTTTTAAATAAATAAACTGTACAAAGTATTCCAAATGATGTCTCATCAGAGATTTAAGGGGCACTATCACCTCCTATTTTCTGCTTTTTCTATGCAGCCCAGCATCTTTCTGGCTTTTGCCGTCACCTCATCAACCTGTTTGGCCACCTTGAGATCATTAGATATGATCACCCTCAGATCCCACTTTTGTTTTGAACATAGAATTTCACTGATTAAACTGTACTGCTCCCTTGGATTTTTACAGCCCAAATGCAAGACCCTACATTTTTTAGTACTGAATCTTAAATTTTTTAGCACTGAATCTTAGCTGCCAGACTCTAGAGCATTCTTCGAGCTTCACTAGATTCCTCCTCATGTTTTCCACACTTTTCTGGCTGTCTACCCTGTTGCAGATTTTGTTATCATCCACAAAAAAGCAACAATAAAGAAAGTGAAAGAGCAACTTATAATAACTGAAAGGAACAGCAAAAGTAAGGTAAAGAAGCTTTCTTGTTGTCCAATTTCTTGTTTTTATTCATCATCAATGTTAAGATCTAAATGTATTTATTTATTTATTTATTTATTTAATTTTTATTTTTTCTATACCAATATTCTTGTAGAGATACAAATCAAACCGGTTTACATTTAACATCAATTTCGCCATATAGCGATACAGTAAACAAGTTAGAAATTCAAAACTTTTAACAGGAAAAAAGTAACAATCAGGACTAAACATAGCCTTATAAGCTCAAGGGAGATTATTTAAACATTTCAGATAATCAGCTCATCCAAAAATAAGGGAATTGAAATACTCATCCTAAGGGATGAGAATAAGTTTAAATCCATTAAGAGACGGATGAGGAAAGTGGAAGGAGTAAATAGCAGAGAGAGGGAAGGTAAGAGGGTTAAGCTGAAGAGATAGCTAGCAGGGGGAAAAATTGTATGGAAAATGAGTTAAATGTCCTGAAAAGCTTGGCTAAATAGCCATGTTTTTAGTCTCTTTTTGAAGACAGTCGGGCAGGATTCTCGTCTGAGGTCGTGGGGTAGCGCGTTCCAGTGGTGTCTGATTGGACAACAAGAAAGCTTCTATGCCCACTTTTGCTGTTCCCTACAATCATCCACAAAAAGACAAACCTTTCCTGACAATCCTTCCACAATGTCACTTATGAAATTTTGAAAAGAACTAGTACAAGGACCGATCCCTGCATCACATCACTAGTAATATCCCTCTTCTCAGAATGAACTCCACACACAGCCCAGTCATTCTTGTCAGTTCTTGGCCAGGAGCCACAGGCTGTTTCTCCTTCTGGAGCCTGGTTTAGTTTAGTTTAATTGATTGATTTAATGAATCACCTCTTAGCTTGAAAATCTAAATGATGTAGAAGAATGCATGTGTGTCCTAAATCTGGCCAACAGGTGTCACTTTTAATCAATGGCCATGACTCCCTCACCCCCACCCCCACTGCCTTTAGCGGTGAGTACTGCTTCCGTGGCATCCACAGCCTTGACTGGCCTGAAGAGCAAAAGCTGGTTTTCATTCCCCATTGAGCCCTCAAGATGATGCAGGAAACATATTTTATTTTCTGAAAGAGAAATGGCTTAAGCTAAACATGATATCCATACAAGTGCAAGAAGAAAGTTAGTTCCTGGTGTAATTTTAAAGTTCCATATGTAACATTTTATTGCGGCAACTCCTGAATTCAAGTCACAAACTAAGTTGCCGCAATAAAATGTTACATATGGAACTTTAAAATTACACCAGGAACTAACTTTCTTCTTGCACTTGTGTGGATATCAGTATATTTAGAGTGCAAGCATTACTCCAGTGTATTGTTGGATTAAGCTAAACATGCACATTTTGTACATAACCTGAAATTCAAACCCAATTAATTTGGGTATCTTGTATTTAAATATCAGTTTTATTGTGTGCAGGCTGAAAAGTACATGTGTATCTTTGTACTTAGGTGCACTAATGAAAATGTATCCCCAAGTAACTAAATAAAATGATCATAGCCTGAGTTCCCTTTGTTAACTTTTTATAACTCAAGCACTGCCTGCATGTATCTCCTGCATGGAGGATTCATACCCCAGAAAAGGCTGCATTTGATTGGCAGAGTTTGTTCTTCCCCTCTTTCTAATTCAGAACCCTGAACATGATATGGCCAAACCTGTATTTAAAACTGGGTCTCTGATATTCAGTGGTAACAAAACATGAAGCAATTGTATCCAGAATGCAGAGATTTTTGAGACTCAGCTGCTTCTGCACTGCTTCCTTACTCTGTTCAGTGTGAGTGCCATGGGGCCTGTATCCCAGGTGTGCCCATAAATAATCTTGACAGACTTACCCATAAAGCTTCCTTCAAAGGTAGTGCATTGAAGGGTTGTCCAGTGATTCAAGACCATGAAAAAAAAAGGAAAGCAAGATTTGTTTAGTATCATCCTGAATGTTCTGAAATTCCCAAAGTTTTGCTTGAAACCCCAATAACTATCCCTTCTCCCTATACTGGCAGGACATCTTCCCATCCCTTCCTCCTGCAATCCCAGTCTCTGTCATATACCTTCCCCTGACAATGCCAGGTCACCTTCCCATCTTTTCCTCTGCAATGCCATGATACACTCCCATCCCTTCTCCCTGCATTGCTAGGACACTTTTAATGCTTTCCTCTGCAGTCCCAGATACCTTCCTATACGCCTGAAGGAGTAGAGAGAATGAAAAGTGATTTAAGAAAGCTGGAAGAGTGGTTGCAGATTTGGCAGCTGGGATTCAATGCCAAAAAATGCAGTCATGTATCTGGGATGCAGTAATCCAAAAGAGCTGTATGTGATGGAAGGGTGAAAGACTGATGTGCATGGACCAAGAGAGGGATCTTCAGGTGATAGTATCTGGGGATCTGAAGATAGCGAAGCAATGTGACAAAATGATAGCTAAAGCCAGAAGAAAGCTGGGCTGCATAGAGAGAGGAATAACCAGTAAGAGAAAGGTGGTGATGATGCCCTTGTACAGGGCCTTGGTTAGGCCTTAACTGGAGTATTGTGTTCAGTTCTGGAGCCCATATCTTAAAAAGGGAAGAGACAGGATGGAGGTGATCCAGAGAAGGGCAACAAAAATGGTGTGGGATCTGTATTGGAAGACCTATGAGGATAGGCTGAAGGATCTGAATATGTACACCCTGGAAGAGAGAAGATGCAGGGGAGATATGATATAAACCTTCAGATACCTAAAAGGTTTCAATGATGTATGGAACTCGAACCTTTTCCGTTGGAAAGAAAACAGTAGAACTAGGAGTCATGAAATGAAACTCCAGGGGGGATGACTCAGAACCAACATCAGGAAATATTTCTTTACAGAGTGGGTGATGGAGGCCTGGAATGCCTTTCTGGAGGAGGTGGTGAAGAAGAAAAAAGTCAAAGAATTCAAAGGGGCATGGGATAAACACTGTGGGGTAGATTTTCAAAAACGGCGCGTTGGCGTACTTTTGTTGGCGCTCCAGGCGCCAACAAAAGTACGCGGGATTTTAATAGATACGCGCGTAGCCGTGCGTATCCACTAAAATCCTGGATCGGCGCGCGCAAGGCTACCGATTCCGTGTAGCCGGCGCGCACCGAGCCGCGCAGCCTACCTCCGTTCCCTCCGAGGCCGTTCCGAAATTGGAGCGGCCTCGGAGGGAATTCGCTAACGCCCTCCCCTCACCTTCCCCTCCCTTCCTCTACCTAACCCACCCCCCCGGCCCTGTCTAAACCCCCCCTACCTTTGTTGGGGGATTTACGCCTCCCAGAGGGAGAAGTAAATCCCCGCGCGCCAGCGGGCCGCTGGTGCGCCTAGACGCAACCCGGGGGTGGTTCCGGAGGGCGTGGCCATGCCCCTGGGCCGCCCCGGGCCGAAACCACGCCCCCGAGCCCGCCCCCGAAACGCCACATCCCGCCCCGAAAACGGCACACCGCTCGGCCCCGCCCCCGACACACCCCCCTCGGAAAACCCCGGGACTTATGCGAGTCCCGGGGCTCTGCGCGCGCCAGTAGGCCTATTGAACATAGGCGCATCGGCGAGCAGGGCTCTTAAAATCCGCCCCTGTGGATCTCTAAAAGCTAGAGGACAGAAATGAGATAAACATGCAAGGGGGTAACTTGCTGGTATGGTGATTGCTACCCTTCGCAGAAGGCATAGAGATTACTACCCTTAACAAATATGCTTTGATGCTTTTAATGCAAATGCAACATTGCTCCCCGCTTAGATGGCAGGGGGATAATAGGAATTGGATTCAGATAACCGAGGGCTCCATCTTTCATGGTCTGGGATACTGTTTCTAAATTCATTGAAAAAGTAGTAGAATCTCAGTTGTCTGTGTTCCTTTCGAAAACAATAACTTTACATCCCAAGCAGTCTGGCTACAGGGAAGGATATAGCACAGAAACACTTCTCACCTTGTTACTTAATGAGATTGATCTCTGTTTAGACACAGGGGAGGTTTCTCTCCTGGTTTGTCTTGATCTCAGTGCAGCTTTTGATACAGTTCATTACCAGCTTTTACTCAATTGACTTTTTGATTGTGGTGTTAGAGAAAATTCATTATAGTGGTTCAAATCTTTCTTAGAACAATGTAGTTACAGTCAGGCCTATCCAGTACCGAGAGGTAGGAAGAGCTGCGTTAGTGCCTACGGCACCCGCGGTTACCGCCCGCACACTGCAGCTCACCTACTGCTCGATCCTGAACACTAATTATATGTAAATGTAAACCGCGTCCGTAATGCCTTAGTCCCGCGCAACCCATTTTACTGGATAGAGCGCCTATACAGTATCCTGGGTGCGCGGGCCTAAGGCTTCACGCTACGCTGGTATCTGTCATTTCAAATGTCATTTGAAATGACAGATACCAGGAAGCGAAAAAACCAAAAGCAAAAAGTAAGTCGCTTCGCCGCTTCACTCTTCCCTCCTCCCGGAGCAAGGCTGCTTTTCGCGCCCTGCTCCGGGAGGAGGGAAGAGTGAAGCGGCGAAGCGACTTACTTCTTGCTTTTGGTTTTTTTGCTTCGCCGCTGTCAGTGTCCCCCCTCCTCTCGGAGGGGGGACACTGACAGCGGCGAAGCAGCGGCGGAGACAACGGCGGAGACAATGGCGGAGACAGCGGCGAAGCAAAAAAAAACCAAAAGCAATTTTTTTTTTTTTTTTTCAAAAGCGACAATTTTTTTTTTTTCCAAAAGCGACTTACTTTTGGGATCTGTCAAGATCCCAAAAGTAAGTCGCTTTTGAACGCCTGCCAACTTACTTTTCTGAAGCCATCATCAGGAACACATGCGATCGTAGCTCCTCCCGACGAAGACGAAGATGGCCGCCTGCACGGGGGAAGCGTACAATTGGTCGCTGAAGACGTGACGTGGCTTCGGGAGCAGGGGAGAGGACTGGGGCTGCCACGGAGACCGGCACCCATGATCGCGGCCGGGGCAGGTGAGCGGGGGCTGGGGGAAAGCTTGCCATCTACCCTTACCCCTGCCTCTACCGCAGGGGTCAGGGTAGGCGGTAAGTTTGCAGGTTAAACGCGCGACAAAACGGCAGGGAAAACTAGCGATAGTCGGGGCGCGGGTTACGGGATGCTAGGGAATAGCTAATTGGCTCGTTTGCATGCAATATCGAGCTAATTCGCTCGTTTGCATGCAATATACATGCCGCGGGCGGAAGGGGTTGCCCGGGGAATTTAGGACGCGGTAGGAGTAGGTTAAAGGGGATTCGGGATCGCAGGAAGGGCTAACGCGGCCGGAACGTGAGTTAAAAGCGGCTTAGGAGCAGGGTAAATGCGGCCGCACTTTACAGGATAGGCCTGAGTGTTAGTTGGAATTCTGAGTTTTCTTCCTCCTCTTCACTCCTTAGTGACATGCCTCAGGGTTCTATTCTTTCCCCTCTATGCTTTATATCTTGCACCTCTTGCTACTTTACTTCAGAGCTTGGGTTTCTTAGGGTTCTTTTATGCCGATGATATTCAGATTCTCGTGAGCTTTAATTCAATCACAACTGACACTTTCTCTGATTTTAATAATTGCTTATCTCGAGTTTCCGATTGGTTACATTCTTCCAAGCTCAAGGCAAACCCACTTAATTCTAAAGCCATTTGGTTTACTCATAACTCCTCTTCCTCCATTTCTTTCCCAGCTCTCACATACGGGCTGATATAGAAAAGCGCGGCCGTGGTTACCCGGTTTTTAACCCGCTTTGGACGCACGTTTTGGAAGCGTAAGGCATACCCGCGATTCAGTATCGATTTTTACGCGTCCTTACCGCTTGCCGAAAAGGAAGCGTATCCGTTTCCGCCCGCCGCATGTATATGATATGTTAATGATCGGATTAGCTATTCCCTCCGATACAGTAAAGTGCGCCCAAATTATCGCCCTTTTAACCAGCTTATTTACCGCATCTTTAACCTGAATATTTACTGCCTACCCTGTCCCTGGCATTAGTGTGGTGTTCAGTCAGCTTCATACCGGACAGCACCATGGACAACATGTATATACTGGCTCTGGTGATATTTTTCATTCAGTTGAGAAGCAGAATGAGAAATGCTCGAAATGCTCGGCAGATTGGAGAGGCGAACAGGGGAGCCCAGCAGCAAAGAGAACCCATCCGACCGGAAAACCCAGCAGCAAGACCGGAGAACCCAGCAGCAAGATCGGAGGAGGTATGTGTTCTGTTTCGGTTCAACTGTACCATCCATCTCTGGGCGTCTGGGCTCCGGACATGGATGCCTCTAAGGACGCCGGAGAGATGGGAGCCGCACCAGGCTAGGGTTAAACTGTACGTCTCTGAGGCTCCGGACATGGACGCCTCTACGGACGCCAGAGAGATGGGAGCCCACCAGGCCTTCATCCGGCGTCCGCTAGGCATCCTGAGGCTCCGGGGTCCAGCGGAGACATGGACGCCTCTACGGATGTCTCTACGGACGCCTATACGGAGCCTTCCTCCTGCGTCTAGAATAAGGCTGTAGTAGACGCTGAAATAAGAACGCATAGCTGATTTAAGAATACAAACTTGAGAATACACAGTGTTGCAGAGACCGGAACGTCCATGAGCGGAAGCCGAGACCTCGGACGTCCGGCCGGGCGCCCAAGGCAGCGGGGCCTCCGATTATGGACGCCCGGATACAGGCGGGAAGGTCCATGCGGGGTCTGTTGAAAAGAACCACCGACTTACCTGGTGGAATGACATTTGAAATGACATTTGAAATGACAGGTACCAGCGCATCATAGATACTGCATAGGCGCTGTATACAGTAAGATGGATTGCGAACGCCTACCGCTTCATTGACGCGCTTTGGACGCCACTTGGATTTGCGTCTAATTTGAATACTGAATCGAGCGGTATGTGAACCAAAATATGCGCGCGGCAAACGAGCGGGCGCCCGGCACTGCCGCACTGTTTCTTACGCGTCCTTACTGTATCGGCTTGTATGGCAGGCTATGCCATTCCAGTTAACAATACAGTTACCACCTTAAGCATAACTTTTGAAAATCAGCTTAACTTCTCTCACCATATTTCTAAAGTTCTGAGGATGTTTATTTTTTTCTTAGATCTATACGTTGTCTTTGGCCTTTTATGGAGAGCTTTGATCTTAAAACTTTAATCCAGTGTCTTTACTTTCTAGATTAGACCATTGTAATGCTTTATTACATTGCCTTTCTACGACTCAACTCAAACAACTTCAGCTAGCACAGAACACTGCAGCAGAGGTTATCTTCAGTAAATCTAAATTTGATCATGTAAACCCTTTTTAAGTTGATCTATATTGGCTCCCAATGTACCTTTGTGCCCAGTTTAAAATTGGTTGTCTTTATTTATTTATTTGTTTTAAAGTTTTTTTAGACCGGTATTTGTGGGTACATCATATCGGTTTACAGAAAACTTGATATGTCTTAACGTTCAAAGCTCTGTGTTGGGTTACTCCCTCTTACCTTGAATCTGTGATCTCTCCCTATCTCCCCTCTCGACAGCTGCGATCCTCACAACAAGAACTTCTAGCGTTGCCTTCCATTAGGAATATTAATTTTGAAAGTTTGAGAGCAATTTTCTTTTCCTATCTCCTTGTTTCTGGAAATCTTTACCCCTTAATATTTGTCTTGAGAAAGAGTTTGTGAAATTTAGGAAAGCACTCAAGTCACTCCTGTTTCTACTGGCTTTTTCTCACCTGATTACCTGATATACTATTTTTATGTTATATTTTATGTTTTTTGTTTTATTTTTACCTCACTTATATTATGTCATTTACTTTATTTTCCAATTTTAATTTGTTTGTTGTATATTATACTGTAATTGTATTTGTTTTGATCTTTTTTATGCTTTTCTGACTTAGCTTTAATTTGTTAGCCTTATTTGATTTTGTTTGTACATTGCTTTACTTTACAACTGTAATTTAATTGCAATTAATCAAGCAATACTAAACATAAACATAACATAAACATAAGGGACAAAGCACAGAATTACTTCTATGGCCAAGTCTTAAAGGAAATGAAGAAAGCATGCATGGGGGTAAATTGCTGGCATGGCAGTTACTATCCTTAACCCATAAGCCTTGATTCTTTTGATGCCACTCCAAAATTGCTCTCTGCTTCAACAGCAGGGGAAAAAGGGGAATTAAATTTAGACAGTCTGTGGAACTAAACATGGGGCTAACTAGCACAGAGCAGCATTTACTACCCTTAACAGAAGGCATGGGATTACTACCCTTAACCAACAGCAACATCACTCTCTACTTCAAAGCAGGGGGGTAGGGGATGAAATGAAAGAGAAATTTGTATTCAGAGACAACCAACATGGGCCATGACCTTTTTAGTCTGGGGTACTGATGCTCAGACATTAAGGAAAAAACACAGGACTGCTTCTACGACCAAGTCCATAAGCAAAGCACTTCAAGCAAAAATGACTGATACATGGGGGTAACTTGCACAGCATAGCAGATGCTACCATGGGAAGCATCCTGGGCAGACTGGATGGACCATTGGTCCTTTTCTGCCGTCATTTCTATGTTTCTATATTTCTATATACCTTCTTCCACAATGCCAGGTCACCTTCCCATGATTTCTTCCTGTATTGCCAAGGATACCCTCACATTCTTTCTTCCTGCAATCATAGAAACATAGAAACATAGAAATGACGGCAGAAAAAGACCAATCGACCTATCTAGTCTGCCCAGCAAGCTTCGACTCTTATTTTCCCATACTTATCTGTTTCACCAACCACCAACTTCAGGGCTCTTGTTGGTAACTGCTTGATTCAAATTTCCTACCATCTCCTGTCACTAATGCAGAGAGTAATGTTGGAGTTGCATCAAAGGTGAGCATAAGGCTTATGGTTAAGTGTTGTAACCGCCGCATCAAGCAAGCTACCCCGATGCTTGTTCACCCAGACTTCACAGATCGATGCCTTGTTGGATGATGTCTGAATGCAAAACCTGTTTTCCTCACTTCCCCTTACCGTTGAAGCAGATAGCAATGCTGTATATGCTTTCAAACAGGTCTATCCAGTAACGAGCGGTAGGAAGAGCTGCGTTAGTGCCCGGCGCACCCGCGGTTGCCGCACGCACAGTGCAGCTCACCTACCGCTCGATCCTGTATGTAAATAGCTTGCAAATGCAAGCTGCGTCTAAGAAGCATCCGTGAAGCGTTAGGCTCGTGCAACCCATTTTACTGTATAGAGTGCCTATACAGTATCCTGGGTGCGCGGGCCTAACGCTTCACGGCCACGCTGGTATCTGTCATTTCAAATGTCATTTGAAATGACAGATACCAGGAAGTCGGGATTGCCAGTCCCCTCTCCCCTCCTCCCGAAGCAGGGCGCGAAAAGCTGCCTTGCTCCGGGAGGAGGGAAGAAGAGACTGACAGTACGAAACGGCGAAGCGACTTACTTTTTGCACCCCCCTCTGGACACGTGACGTGACGTCACGGCATGTGATGTCACGTCTTCAGCGGCCGTGCAGGCATCCATCTTCGCAAGCAGCTGGAGGCAGGAGAGGTCGCTTTACACTTCCAGTCCCTTCTTCCCTCCTCCCGAAGCAGGGCGCGAAAAGCAGCCTTGCTCCGGGAGGAGGGGAGAAGGGACTGGCAGTGTAAAGCGGCGAAGCGACTTACTTTTTGCAACCCCCTCCGGACATCGGACGACCTCTCCTGCCTCCAGCTGCTCGTGAAGATGGACGCCTGCACGGCTGCTGAAGACGTGACGTCACGACGTTTGGCGTCACAGCATGTGATGTCACGTCTTCAGCGGCCGTGCAGGCGTCCATCTTCGCGAACAGCTGGAGGCAGGAGAGGTCGTCCGATGTCCGGAGGGGGGTGCAAAAAGTAAGTCGCTTCGCCGCTTTACACTGCCAGTCCCTTCTTCCCTCCTCCCGGAGCAAGGCTGCTTTTCACACCCTGCTTCGGGAGGAGGGGAGAGGGGACTGGCACGGGGGAAGCCACGATGTCCGGAGGGGGGCTGCAAAAATAAGTCGCCGAGCGTCGGATTGCCCGCCTCTCCCCTCTCTCTCTTGCAACTTTTTTTTTCGCTTTTTTTTTGCATCGGGAGGAGGGGAGAGGACTGGGGCTGCCCCGGAGACCAGCATCCATGGACGCGGCCAGGGCAGGTGAGCGGGGGCTGGGGGAAAGCTTGCTGCCTACCCTTACCCCTGCCTCTAACGCAGGGGTAAGGGTAGGCGGTAAGTTAGCAGGTTAAACGCGCGGCAAAACGGCAGGGTAAAATAGCGATAGTCGGGGCGCGGGTTACTGGATGCTAGGGAATAGCTAATTCGCTCGTTTACATGCAATATACATGCCGCGTGCGGAAGGGGTTGCCCGGGGGTTTTAGGACGCGGTTGTTGCAGTCTGGGAGCTGCGGTTCGAGAGTGGACCCTTGAGCCGAACCACCCTGGGTAGAGTAGCTCGGGAGGCGGAGCCACAGGCACAGGTCTTCACCCGGGAACCAGGAACCCCCCAGGAGGAGCCCGTAGGGTCCTGGAGCCTTGGGACTTAGGAGACACACGTAGGGGTCTTCACCCGGGAACTGGGAACCCCCCAGGAGGAGCCCGTAGGGTCCCAGAACCTTGGGACTTGGGAGTGCAGCTAAGCTCTTCACCCGGGAACCAGGACCCCCCAGGAGGAGTCCGTAGGGTCCCAGTCCCTTGGGACTTCTGCACAATGATAGTCTCTCTAGGAAGACCCAGGCAAGGGTAAGCACAGAGTCCAGTAGCAAGAGCCAATAGGCCAGGGAGCACAGAGCAAGCGGAAGCAGGATCAGAGTCAGTAATGTCTTGACTGGAACTTGCAGGGTGCAAGATGGGAGCCAGCAGCGAGTAGGCCAGAGCCTGGCAGGAAGTAGAAGGTATCAGGACCCAAGACAGTCTGGCAGTAGTTCCAGCCCAGGCCTGCAGGAGGCACTGTCCGGAGGACAGGAGCGTAGCAGCTGCGGCAGAGAAGCCGAGGACTGAGGCAGGCGACAGGCAGCGGTCGAGTCAGGAATGAGCAGAGGTCGGTGGCTGGCGGCAGGCAGAAGCAGAGTCAGGAACGAGCAGAGGTCGGTGGCTGGCGGCAGGCAGAAGCAGAATCAGGAACGAGCAGAGGTCGGTGGCTGGCGGCAGGCAGAAGCAGAGTCAGGAACAAGCAGAGGTCGGTGGCTGGCGGCAGGCAGAAGCAGAGTCAGGAACAAGCAGAGGTCGGTAGCTGACGCAGAACAACGGAAGTGCAACTAAGAACTACACACTGTAGCGACCCTCGTTGCAAGGCAATGAGAGGACTGAGGGACGCCGGTTATATCGGGCTTGGGGCGTGGCGTGACTAGCTCAGGCGGGGTCAGGCTTCCGGTGAGCGTACGTCCATAATGCGCGTCCCCGCGTGCGCGCGGGGCGGCAGCGAGACGGCCCAGCAATGGCGGACGCCCTGAATGCTCGGCAGAGCCGCGGAGGCGGCGTTCCCGGCCTCGGAGGTGAGCCCTGAACACAGCTAGCAAGGGGGAAGCGGTGGAGTACCCCCCCCTTTACGGCCCCTCTTGAGAGGACCGGGTTTTTCAGGATGATCTTGGTGAAACTGTCGCAGGAGATCCTTATCCAAGATATTCCGGCTGGGTTCCCAGGTGTTATCCTTGTCACTACATCCTTCCCATGCTAGCAAGTACTCCCATCGGCGATTATGAAATCGAATGTCCAAGATGTCCCGTACTTGGTACGTTGGGTCCTCATCAACGGTGGTGGTAACAGGATCCGGAGGTGCAGGGTGATACCGGGAAAGAACCACTGGTTTGAGTAAGGAGGCATGGAAGACGTTGTGTACCTTAAACGAAGAGGGTAACCGAAGTCGGTAGGATACCAGCCCAATTCGCTCAGCCACTCGGAAGGGACCGCAGAACTTCGGTGCGAATCGTCGTGAAGGTAGACGGAGGTGCAAGTTTCGGGTGCTGAGCCAGACTTTGTCTCCTGGCTGGAATACCGGTGTGGGTCGACGATGGCGATCGGCCGTCCGTTTGGTGGTCGTAGGGGTTTTCCATATACGAGATGGAATTGAGATTTGCCCGTGGCAGCATGAACTTGGTTGTTATAGGCAAATTCAGCCCAGAGGAGAAGCTAGGCCCAGTTATCCTGTCTCTCATTAATGAAGGCCCTTAGATAAGCCTTAAGAGTCCGGTTCATTCTTTCAGTCTGACCGTTGCTTTGTGGATGGAATGCCGTAGAAAAGCTAAGCTTCACTTGGAAACACTTGCAGAGGGCTCTCCAGTAGCGAGCCACAAATTGCGAACCTCTGTCGGAAACTATGTCCTGTGGAAGGCCATGGAGCCTGAACACATGTTGGGTGAACAGGAGGGCCAATTCTGGTGCAGTGGGAAGCTTGGGTAGCGGAACCATGTGGACCATCTTGGAAAAACGGTCAACCGTGACCCATACAACCGTGTGTCCTTGAGAGGGAGGCAGGTCCACGATAAAGTCCGTGGCTATATGGGTCCATGGCTCGGTCGGGACCGGAAGCGGGTGTAACAGGCCAAAAGGAGAACCAGGGCTGGGCTTCTGGCGAGCGCAGGTGGGGCAAGAAGCCACATAAGAGGCGACATCACGCCGAATGGTAGGCCACCAGTAGTACCGGTTAATCAATTCCAACGTCCTGTCACGTCCGGCATGTCCTCCAACCAAGGAATCATGGGCCCATCGTAGTGCTGTCAACCAGTCCCGGCAAGAGAGTGCCGTGCGGTCCTGCGAGACGGTAGTCAGAGCAGAGAGCCGAATCTTGGAGGGATCCAGTATGAACTGCGGAGATTCAACCTCCTCTTCGGCACAGGTGGCCCGAGACAGGGCGTCAGCCCGGATGTTCTTAGCCGCCGGACGATATTGCACGATGAAATCAAATCGACTGAAGAACAGGGCCCATCGTGCCTGACGGGGGTTCAGTCGTTGAGCCTGAGTCAGAAACTCCAGGTTTTTTTGATCCGTGTAAACGGTGGTTGTATGTAAGGAGCCCTCGAGCCACTGCCGCCATTCTTCGAGGGCGAGCTTGATTGCCAGCAGCTCCTTATCCCCTATGGAATAATTGATCTCTGCGGGTGAGAACTTCCGGGAGTAATACGAGCACGGAACGAGTTGCCCAGAGTCGGAGTGCTGGCTGAGAACAGCTCCTACAGCGATGCTGGACGCATCGACCTCCACGATGAATGGCCGCGCCGGATCTGGGTGGCGGAGACAGACCTCTGAGAGAAAGGCTTCCTTGAGATCAGAGAAGGCCTTGATGGCCGTCTCAGGCCAATGCTTGACATCCGCCCCTTTCCGGGTCAAGGCGGTAAGGGGAGCCACACGGTGAGAGTATCTGGGAATAAAATGTCTGTAAAAGTTCGCAAACCCCAGGAAGCGCTGGAGGGCTTTAAGACCTGAGGGTTGAGGCCATTTAGTAATGGCGGCTACCTTCTCCGGGTCCATGCGAAAACCGGTAGCAGATATAATATATCCCAAGAAGGGTAGAGAGTCCGCCTCAAACACACTTCTCCAGCTTGGCGTATAGGTGATTCTCTCGTAGCGCCTGAAGGACCTGACAGACATGTTGACGGTGGGAGTTCAAATCTTTAGAGAAAATAAGGACGTCGTCCAAATAGACAATCACATGGGAGTGAAGCATCTCTCGGAGGACCTCATTCATGAGGTGCTGGAAGACGGCGGGGGCGTTACAAAGTCCATCACGTGTGTTGAACGCCGTCTTCCATTCGTCTCCCGGTCGGATGCGTACGAGGTTATAAGCCCCTCTCAGGTCCAACTTGGTAAAGACGCGGGCACCTTGAAGACGGTCCAATAGTTCAGGGATGAGTGGCAGCGTTGAGACCATGGTAGTCAATGCATGGTCGTAGTGACCCATCCTTCTTGCCCACAAAAAAGAACCCCGCTCCTGCCGGGGAGCGGGACGGACGAATGAATGAATCCTTTGGCTAGGTTCTCAGAGATGTATTGTGACATCGCTTTGGTCTCTGGGAGAGAGAGGGGATACACCCAGCCGCGAGGCGGCGTAGAGCCAGGAACCAGATCAATGGGACAGTCGAAGGGCCTATGTTCCGGAAGAATCTCTGCCATCTCTTTGGAAAAGATGTCCTGATATCCTTGATAGGCTTTGGGCAAAAGGGGCGTGGAGCAGAGATGCAGAGTGCTGGGAGGATGAGGAAGTTTCAAGCACCGGTCAAAGCAGGCAGGACCCCAACTAACCAACTGGAAGTCATCCCATTTGATGACGGGTGAGTGTTGGCGAAGCCAGGGCAGTCCCAACACTAAGGGATGCACGGCTCTCTCCAGGACGAGTAGAGAAATCTCCTCAGTGTGGAATAGCCCCGTCTGTAGGGTTACGGGCTTCGTAGAGCAGGAGATATGTCCAGGTAACAAAGTCCCTCGTATTGAGGAAATGCGTAAGGGGGGATTCTTACGCTCGGTGGGCAAACCCAATTGGTTCACCAGGTCTGCCACAATGAAGTTCCCCTCGGCCCCTGAATCAATAAAGGCCCGGATCTGGGCCTCCCCACCGGGGTACTTGAGGGTTACTGGCAGAGTGCAAAGAGGAGCGGATCCGGTAGCGCCTAGGTGTAGCTCCTCGGTATAACCTAGGCACAACCGTTTCCCGGACGCTCGGTGCAAGACGACAGGTAGTGTCCTTTACCACCGCAGTATAGGCAGAGGCCTAACGAGCGTCGACGGCTCCTTTCGTCTGGAGTAAGTGGTGACCTGCCCAGCTGCATGGGCTCGGGGGTTGAGTTAACCGCAGGAGAACGCCTCTGCTGAGAAGGCCTGCAGGAGACACGTGACTGACTCCTGCTACTAGACCGAGTCTCTCTATCACGCTGTTGGAGCCAGCGGTCGACCTTGCCTGCAATATCCATTAGGTCGTTTAACTCCTTAGGAATCTCTCGCCCCGCCAGTTCATCTTTAATCCGGCCAGCCAGACCCTCAAGAAAAATTCCTTTTAAACAGTCATCTTGCCAATCCAGCTCCATAGCCAAAGTCCTGAAGTGGATGATGTACTCAGCCACAGGGCGTGTGCCCTGTCGGAGATGCAGAAGCTCGGAGGCGGCTGTAGACCGCCGCGCAGGGTCATCGAACGCCAGACGGAATTGGAGGAGGAACTCCTGGAGGTCCTGTAGCAGAGGGTCTGAGCGTTCCCACAAAGGTGATGCCCATTCTAGGGCCCTGCCAACCAGTAGAGAAAAAATGTACGCCACTTTACTTGCCTCTGTGGGAAACTGGTGGGGTAACAAGGTGAACCGTATTTGGCATTGGTTCAGGAACCCGCGGCAGGTCTTACTGTCTCCCGCATACCTGCTGGGAGCTGGCAACTGGGTATTGGGTGCGGCGCCAGATACAGACAACCTTTGGCGAGTAGAAGCCTCTAGGCGGGAGGCCAGTTGATCCACGGGACAGCAAGTGTGTCAATGCAGAGTTGCTGCTGTTGCAGGCGGTGCGCCATCCCAGGGATCGCCTGCAAGCTGGGGGACTCCGCCGAGTACATGGCCTTGCAATCTGTTGCAGTCTGGGAGCTGCGGTTCGAGAGTGGACTCTTGAGCCGAACCACCCTGGGTAGAGTAGCTCGGGAGGCGGAGCCACAGGCACAGGTCTTCACCCGGGAACCAGGAACCCCCCAGGAGGAGCCCGTAGGGTCCTGGAGCCTTGGGACTTAGGAGACACACGTAGGGGTCTTCACCCGGGAACTGGGAACCCCCCAGGAGGAGCCCGTAGGGTCCCAGAACCTTGGGACTTGGGAGTGCAGCTAAGCTCTTCACCCGGGAACCAGGACCCCCCAGGAGGAGTCCGTAGGGTCCCAGTCCCTTGGGACTTCTGCACAATGATAGTCTCTCTAGGAAGACCCAGGCAAGGGTAAGCACAGAGTCCAGTAGCAAGAGCCAATAGGCCAGGGAGCAGACAGCAAGCGGAAGCAGGATCAGAGTCAGTAATGTCTTGACTGGAACTTGCAGGGTGCAAGATGGGAGCCAGCAGCGAGTAGGCCAGAGCCTGGCAGGAAGTAGAAGGTATCAGGACCCAAGACAGTCTGGCAGTAGTTCTAGCCCAGGCCTGCAGGAGGCACTGTCCGGAGGACAGGAGCGTAGCAGCTGCGGCAGAGAAGCCGAGGACTGAGGCAGGCGACAGGCAGCGGTCGAGTCAGGAACGAGCAGAGGTTGGTGTCTGGCGGCAGGCAGAAGCAGAGTCAGGAACGAGCAAAGGTCGGTGGCTGGCGGCAGGCAGAAGCAGAGTCAGGAACGAGCAGAGGTCGGTGGCTGGCGGCAGGCAGAAGCAGAGTCAGGAACGAGCAGAGGTCGGTAGCTGAAGCAGAACAACGGAAGTGCAACTAAGAACTACACACTGTAGCGACCCTCGTTGCAAGGCAATGAGAGGACTGAGGGATGCCGGTTATATCGGGCTTGGGGCGTGGCGTGACTAGCTCAGGCGGGGTCAGGCTTCCGGTGAGCGTACGTCCATAACGCGCGTCCCCGCATGCGCGCGGGGCGGCAGCGAGACGGCCCAGCAATGGCGGACGCCCTGAATGCTCGGCAGAGCCACGGAGGCGGCGTTCCCGGCCTCGGAGGTGAGCCCTGAACACAGCTAGCAAGGGGGAAGCGGTGGAGACCGCAACAGCGGTAAGGGTAGGTTAAAGGGGGTTGTGGATCGCAGGAAGGGCTAACGCGGCCGGAAAGTGAGTAGAACGTGGGTTGGGAGCGGGGTAAACGCGGCCGCACTTTACTGGATAGACCTGTTAGTGATGTATCAGGCTTAATTGGTTTAGGGTATAACCACCGTAATTAGCAGTTACCCCCACGATTGTTTACCCAGATTGTGAAGTTCAGTCCTTGTTGGTTGTTGCCTGAATGTAAATCCTGCCACCCTCCAGTCCTTCTTCCTGCATTGCCAAGACACCCTTCCATCCTTTATCCTACAATACCAGGTCACCATACCATCCAATTCTCCCATCCCTCCCCTTGTAATGCCAGGCACCAGGCCAGCACTAGTATATTAGGGAATCTAGTGTAGGAACTGTAATGTAGAACTATGATGCATAAGAAGTGCTGACAGGCTGAGGGCTTATGGATCACTCAAGTCTCCAGAAGCTAGAAAGGTTTGGCTGCCTTAATTTTGATCTTAAACTATTCTTGGTATTATACTGAAAGGAAGATCAAGATGAATATAATTACTTAAAAGGAGGAATCTTCTGGTGGGCGACACTTTCATCAAAGGAATAGATTTGTGGGCAGGACTGAAAAGAGACAAGATGATGAAATGCCTACTGTGATCCACACGTTTGAGAGATAGAAAGTGCATTTTTCGGATTAGGAGCAGAAAGAAGGGAGAGTGAGACTGATGTCGTACTCCACATGGGGAAACATGACAACTAGAAAACAAGTCAGGATAATACAAAAGGATTGTAGGAAACGAGGGGAGGGTCTTAGGCAGCTTTCAAGGATTAATGTTTTCTGAGATGCTAAATGTGTATAGCAAGGGGAATGAGAGCTTGTGCTATACAAGGGATTTCACGACTTGGCTGATGAGCTGATCTAAAGAAAAAGGTTTGGGAGCTTTTTGGGGCCTCGGGCTCCACTTGAAGGGTAAAAGACTTTATAATTAAGATCCTACTTGAATTGCAGTACAGGCCTAATATTGCAGAGTTTTCAGTTTCTACAAAAATTGTAATTTAAATATGACCTTAGTGATCAACAGTATCCCACAATTTTGTTTGACTTATCCTCTAGAACACCTTAAACTTCAGAAGTTAAGATGGCAGTGTTGCCAGGAGAAGGAACAATACAAGTGAGAACGTATTTTGGCAATTGCAGAGAGCCAAGATTAAGAAGGGCCCAAGTAAGAAATCTAGAAATGGGATGTGTGGGGCAACCCAGAGATGTTCAGACACATGCAATGTGAGGATGAACTCCTCGAGTTTGCTCTGGAGAAAGCTCAATAGATAGAAGGCCAAAGCTGGGAGAGAAGTCACTGCCTGCCATGCCTTTTTTAATTGATAAAAAGTGATTTGCTATACTGAGTAGTAAAGTAAAACTGGAAGGGGAATTCTAGGAGCAGTAACATCCTCCAAAAATACCAACCATAACTTCTGAAGCTCACCCACAGCCACTTGTTAGGGGATCACTTGGGGGCCAATAAGAGCAAAGAAAGAATAGAACCCAGGCTCTATTGGCTAGGACTCTACTAGCAAGTAGAAGATTTTAGCCAGTCCTGCTCCAGCTGCCAGCTGATGGCATTGAAGGAGCCGCAGGTCGTGTCTCTAATTTTGATGTCCATCATTAAGATCTTGTTTGAGTGAATTACTATGGTCTTAATTGTGCCTCTTGAGAGATCAGCTCATGGCCACAATATAATTCTAGTGCCCTGAGCTATACCCCTCCACAACACCCCCTTAGACCCTTCACCGAATACCCCTTTCTTAATTCCCCCCTCCTAGTTTTTAATGTACATTATCTATACTTGTATTTAACTATATATCTCATGTACGCTATCTATAATTATATTTAACTATGTTTTTGTGTTTATCTACTTGTACAGCATAACCTTGGTTTCCCGCCCCCTCTAACCCTCTCCCCCTTCCTTCCCGTCCCCCCCCCACCCCCTTCCCCAGTCTATATTATCAGTTTCATTGTAAGGCCCTGTTGGCTATTTATTGTTCTATGGAAACCGATGTGATGTTTTCTTAACGAATGTCGGTATACAAAAACTTTCAAATAAATAAATAAATAAAATAAATAAACACGAGTTGAGGGTGAAAAGGAGTAGACTCAGATGAAATCTAAGCAAAGATTTCTTTGCAGTTGGATAACCTATGAAGGTGTGGTCTTGTGGAAAGGTTCTGCAGTTAGAGAAGGAGAGAGAAATATCCCCTTGTGAGGCTGCTGCAATAGTTATTCTCTGTGTCTGTATGACATAGAGATCCCCTGAGGAGTTGTGGTTTTTTGATTTGAAATTACATCCTATGTGTGTGCACCAAGAGGGCATTTTGAGGGTATTTCAGGGTGGCGTTTCAAAGTATGTGCAAATTTATGTATTTTATAAATGAAGTACATGGATACATCATCTAACATGGTCACATGCTTTGTCATTTGCTAATTAAGCCTTGGAAATCAAATCTGACTTCTCTTTTGTCTGTAGTTTTTGGGTGGTGGGAGGTGGAATAAGTGGTGGATGGGTAGGTGAACTGTTGAAGGTCTTGGTGAACTGGTGTAGGTCTTGGTGATAATTTCACTTGTTAAGGCGTTATCATACATGTTAATGTCCTAATGCATGCGGTAAATAACGCAAATGCATAGAATCAGTCTAGCACTCTATACACATGTACCTCTGTAGAGGGGTACGTTGAATTGGCGTGGGTTTCGGAAGGTAGGGGTGGGGTTATACTTTATAATTGTACCATTATAATGACTACAAATCTTTAGTGATGTCAGTTTTACTAGGAATACCTCAGAATGTTTCTGTATACCACCCCCTAAACCCACCCATCTTCCGAAACACACTGCAATTCAAAGTGCCCCTCTATAGTGGTACATATATAGAGAGTGTCAGACTGACTCTATGCATTTGCGTTATTTCTTCCAGGACAAGCAGGATGGTAGTCCTCACATATGAGTGACAACATCAGATGAGTCCTGTCACGGAACACTTTTGTCAAAGTTTCTAGAACTTTGACTGGCACACTGAGCATGCCCAGCATGCCACTAACCCTGTAGCCACCAGGGGTCCCCCTTCAGTCTCTTTTTTTCTGCTCAGCAGTTGCCTCGCGTTTCAGGAGCTCTGTGAGAAATTTCTCACAGCTTTCCTCACGGAACTTCTTAGAAAAATCCCTCACCGGGGTCCCCCATCGAATAGCGTTCCCGCCAATGCTCGGTAAGTCTTTTCCGTTGTTTGCGGTCGATTCCCATCGGCATTTTCAATCTGTGCTCGCCGGTCATTGGCCACGCGTCCACCCTTTTTAACGATGGCAACCAGGTTCAGAAAATGTCCTGAGTGTCTGAGGACCATGTCCTTTATGGACCCGCATACCATTTGCGTTTTGTGCTTGGGCCCCTCCGTCCGTCAATGCCCTAGTTGCGCACCAATGATCCCAAAAGACCGTTGCTCTTGTCTGGATAAGATGGAAAACTTATTTGGTTCAAAAGGTTCTGCTCCATCGATGCCAGTTCCAGCGCAAATGCCCTGCAAAGAACATCGTGGAGAGGGTGACCGTCCGTCACCAACACCATCGAAGGCATCGGCATCATCTTCCTCGGTGCTGGAGAAGGATCGGACCGAGCACTGAGGGAAACACTGACACCGGCACCAACGAGTATCCCCGACCGGTGCTGGCACTAATACTGCGGCGGCATCGACTTCCATCAAACTACCTGCGAAGAGGGCCCGGGGAGAGAAGCCCCCATCCTCCTCTGGACCCGGGACTCCTAGGCATTCCCCACCGATACCAGTGCCGGGCACGGAGCCTCCACGGGGCCCCATGGAAGCTCCAGTAATGCCTAGCCTGCCTCCTACCCGATTGCCGTGCCACCCTTTCTGGCTTCTCGGGAGGAATTGGACCGCATAGTCCAAGAGGCAGTGCTGAATGCCCTATGAGGTTTCCAATCGCTGCCTCAATGTTCGCACTGCTCCTCAAGCGCCTCGATACACTCATCGGTGCCTTACCGACTCAACCAGTGCCACCAGACACGGTGGCACTGAGTCGTCCATCGAAACCTCCACAAGTCCCAATACCAATACCGGGTTCCTCGGAGGAGGAAGAATCGGTTCCTGGCAAGATCCCTCCATGGAAACCACCGATGCCGGAACCCATTCCAGGTCCACCGGGGCTATCGGTGCCCAAGTGCATACCATTTGCCCCGGTACCCTTGATGCCGGCGCCAATTCCTTTGATGCTGATGCCATATCCATCGATGCCTTATTGCCCTTTTGGCTTGGACATACTTCCTCCCTCTGGAAGTCCTCCAAGGGAGGGGGAAAACCCATATTTATTTATTTATTTCATGACAAGATTCATATCAGACCAGTTTACATGGAACTTAGGGACTAACTAAACATAACCATATAACAGGAAGGCCGAAGCGCAGTTACATATAACAGGGAGATAGAACTTGGGGGCTAAAGTAGCCTGGAAATAAAAGGACAGCAAAAAACTAGAGGTTGAGAACATATGTCTATACTGTGGCTGGACCGGGCATCTAGCCAATTGGGATGAGTCTGATAGAGAGTAATGTTGAAATGTTAGAACTTAAGGGAAGGCTTGGAGGAAAAGCCAAGTCTTGAGTTTTTTTCGGAAGGTTAGCAGGCAGGGTTCCAATCTTAGATCAGTCGGCAGGTTGTTCCAGATGATGGGGCCCGCTGTGGAGAATGCCCGTTCATTGGTGGAGGTTAGACGTGTGGATTTAGTTAGGGGGACTTGAAGGGTTCCTTTATGTGCCTCTCTGATGGGTCTTGCATATGAGTATAGTTTGAATGGGGACTGAAGGTCTAGAGGTAGTTGGTTGTGGATGGATTTGTGGATTATGGTGAGTGCTTTGTGCAAGATTCTGTATTTTATTGGCAGCCAATGCAGGTTTCTAAGTATGGGAGTGATATGAGCTCCACGGTTGGTGTTGGTTAAGATCTTGGCTGCTGAGTTCTGGAGCATCTGTAGTGGTTTGGTGGCAGAAATCGGGAGTCCTAAGAGGACAGTGTTACAATAGTCAGTTTTAGAGAACAGTGTTGACTGGAGGACAGTTCTGAAATCCTGGAAATGAAGAAGGGGTTTGAGTCTTTTCAGAACTTGAAGCTTGTAGAAACAGTCCTTAGTGATATTGTTGATTGATTTCTTTAAGTTCAAATGGTTATCAAGGATGACTCCTAAATCTCTAACTTGAGTGGTCTGAGGGATTGAGACTGTCTGATCGGAGCTGGCTGAACGGTCGGGGGAGATAAGAAGGATTTCTGTTTTGGCTGCATTGAGAACCAGGTTCAGGCTGGTGAGTAGGCGGTTAATGGACTTAAGGCAGTTCTCCCAGTAGGAGAGCGTTTTTGGAAGGGATTCTTTTATAGGGATCAAGATCTGAATGTCGTCTGCGTATAGGTAGTGAATTAGGTTTAGGTTTGTGAGCAGCTGGCAGAGGGGCAGTAGGTAGATATTGAAGAGGGTAGGGGATAGAGAAGAGCCTTGGGGAATGCCTAGAGTAGATTTGAAATTAGGGGATTCTTTGTTATTGATTGTAACCTTAAAGCTTCTGTTATTGAGGAAGGAGTTGAACCATCTGAGGGCGTATCCAGATAATCCAATGTCTGAGAGGCAATTTAGAAGAATGTTATGGTTCACGGTGTCGAACGCCGCAGAGATGTCTAAGAGGACAAGCAGGAATGAAAGCCCTTTATCTAGGCCCAAGAGGATGTGGTCTGTTAGAGAGATGAGGAGGGTTTCAGTACCGGATGACTTACGGAAGCCATACTGGGAAGGGTATAGGATTTTGTGTTCCTCCAGGAAGTCCGAAAGCTGTGTGTTCACCACTTTCTCTGTGAGTTTCGCTAGAAAAGGGAGGTTGGATATGGGTCGGAAGTTGAAGAGCTCTTTTGTGTCCAGGTTGGGTTTCTTCAAGAGGGGTTTAAGGGATGCCGTTTTAAGATCATCCGGGTATATTCCTTGGGCTAGGGAACAGTTAATGATGTCAGCCAGTGATCTGGAGATAGTGCCTGGGATGAGGAGCAGAAGTTTCATTGGGATGTGGTCCATCGGATGGCTGGATGCTTTCAGCTTCTTGAGTGTCAATTCTATCTCCAGTGGGGTAGTGGGCTCGAGGAGTCTAGGGTGGCTCTGGGGGAAAATGTAGTGGTGAAGTTTAGAGTTGGTGGGGTTGAGTTAGTAGGGAGAAGCGCTAGAGTGTTTGCAATTTTATCCTGAAAGAAGAGTGCTAGTTCATTAGCTTTGGATTGAACCTGATCGTCAGGAATGGTAGGGGCAGAGGGTTTAGTGAGTTGAGATACATAGGAAAACAGGGCCCTGGCATCATACTGAATATCATGAATTCTGCTGGCATAATAGTCTTTTTTGCTTGTAAAAGAGAGATCTTATAAAGATGCATGGTGCGTTTGTAATCGAATAGTGTTGTGGTGTTGGGGGTCTTCCGCCAAGTGCCTTCCTTGTGTCGGAGGTCTTGCTTCATCAGTTTAAGTTCTGGTGAGAACCAAGGTTGCTTCCTTTTTTGAGTCCAATTGATGGTTTTCATTGCTCTGGGGCAAAGTTTATTGGCTATCGACTCTGTGATATTGCGCCAGGATAGAAGGGCTGAGTTGGGGTTGGAGATGTCCAGGTTGGGGAGTTCCTTGGATAGATGTTCACTGAGAATGTCGGAGGTACATTGTCTCCTGAAGTGGATGGTGGAGTGAGGTTGGGGCTGAATAGAGTTTCCTCGAGTCGTGAGAGTAGCTGATATTAGGGAATGGTTGGACCAAGGGACCGGGGTGCAGTCTGGAATGTTAATGTATGATAGGTGTGAGTTTAAGAAGATGAGGTCAAGCGTGTGTCCTGCTTTATGGGTGGGTTTATTGACAATTGGTTCAAAGTCAATTGCCTGGAGTGTGGATAGGAAGATTTCGCAATTGGGGGAGATTGGGGAGGCATCGACATGCAGATTGAAGTCCCCCAGAATCATAGCAGGTGAATCAATGTTGATGTGTTTAGCAATGGTTTCTATAAGGGGTGATGCATCGGAGTCTAGTGATCCTGGCAGGGCGTAAACAAGGAGAATTTGAATATGTTTTGACTTGAATATATGATCCACAGGGATGACGCATCTACGGATGATTCTTCACAGGTTTCCGAGGAGTTGCTCTCAGAACCTTCACCCCCAGAAGAGAGACGACGATCACCTCTGAAAGACCTCTCCTTTGCCAATTTTGTCAAGATGTTTGAGACTATCCCTTTTTCACTGGTGACAGAAGAAGATTCTCGTCACAAGTTGTTGGAGGTCTTACAAGGAGATAATTTATTTATTTATTTAAAGCTTTTTTATACCGGCATTCATGATAAAATCACATCATGCCGGTTTACAAGTAACAAGGGGAGTGATAACCTTGAACATTTAACAGGTGGAGAGAAGCAAGAAAGTTACAATAAAACAGGGGAAGCAGGAACAGGGAGAAGAAAAAGAAGTCTGAATAGTTTTAGGAGTAAGAACAGGAACAACTATTTACATAGTGGTGGATTGTATCTTGATGGTTGATGCAGTCAGTCCGTTAGGCCCTTTGGGAGAGTCAGTGAGATTCGGGAAAGGCTTGTCTAAATAACCATGTCTTAAGTCTTTTTCTAAATATTAATAAGCATGGTTCCTGTCTGAGGTCTGGGGGAATTGCGTTCCAAATAGAAGGTCCCGCCATGGAGAAGGCTCGTTCCCTGAAGGAGAGGTGGTGTGTCACTTTGGATTGGGGGACATGTAACGATCCTCTGTAAGCTTCTCTGATGGGTTTGAATGAGGAGTGTAGTCTGAGCGGGATTTGAAGGCTAAGAGGGGCTTGGGAATGGATGGTTTTATGGATGATGGTAATGGACTTATGGAGGATTCTGAAATGTATTGGTAGCCAGTGCAGATTTTTGAGAATGGGAGAGATGTGATCTCTTCTTCTGGTGTTTGTCAGAATTCTAGCTACAGCGTTTTGGAGCATCTGAAGAGATTTAATGGAGGAGGAAGGGAGACCTAGCAAGATAGAGTTGCAGTAATCTATCCTGGAGAAAATCATGACTTGGAGAACCATTCTGAAGTCCTGGAAGTGGAGGAGAGGTTTGATTCTTTTTAGTACTTGCAGTTGTAGAAGCCGTCCTTGGTGGTGCGGTTGATGAATGATTTTAAATTCAACCTGTTGTCGATTAGAACTCCTAGGTCTCTTGCTTGGGTGACAAAGATGTTAGATGGTGCGCTTTGTGTGATATTACTGTTTTCCGGGGAGATGAGGAGGAGTTCTGTCTTCACTGCATTTAGTATCAGGTTTAGACTAGAGAGAAGAAGGTTAATCTCTCGTTGACAGGTTTCCCAGTGCTCGAGTGTTTTAGTAATGGATTATTTGATGGGGATCAGTATTTGCAATTCGTCGGCATAAAGGAAGTGTTTTAGTTTGAGGTTGGTTAGCAGCTGGCAAAGTGGAAGAAGGTATATGTTGAAGAGGGTGGAGGAGAGGGAGGAATCTTGCGGAACTCCCAGTGATGAGTCGCAGCGGAGGGATTCTTTGCTATTGATTTTGACCTTGTAACCTCTGTTACTAACGAAAGATTTGAACCATGAGAAAGCCATTCCTGTTATTCCGATGTCCGCCAGTCGGTTATGGAGGATGGAATGGTTGACGGTGTCGAAGGCCGCAGACAGGTCGAGGAGAATTAGTATAAAGGATTGGCCTTTGTCCAGGCCCATGATGAGGTAGTCAGTCAGAGAAGTGAGAAGGGTTTAATGCCTTGCGGAACCCGTATTGGGTGGGGTGCAGTATTTTATGATCTTCTAGGTAATCGGAAAGTTGAGAGTTGACTAATTTTTCCATTATCTTGGCCACAAAAGGAAGATTGGAAATGGGGCGGAAATTGTTGGGATCTTTTGGATCAGATTCGGTTTCTTTAGGAGAGGTTTAAGAGATGCCAGTTTTAGAGCGTCTGGGAAGATTCCCTGAGATAAGGAACAGTTTATGATATCAGCCAAGGTTTTGGAGATGGTGTCGGTTATTAGCAGTAACAGTTTTGTAGGGATATGGTCGAGTGGATGGGATGAGGGCTTCATTTTCTTTACTAGAGATTGGATCTCTGAAGCTGTGGTGGGTTCAAACCAGGGCGGATTGTGGGAAAATAGTGGCTCGGGGGATTTTTCTCCATACTGGCCCATGGGTACCCAATTACATATACAATATAATTTACATATATAATTTACATATAATTTACATATATATGTACACACCCCTATATTTCGGTATCGTCCTCCCATATCAACACAGTACTATTTGCCAACACTCAAAGAATAACAACCCCACCTATGAAAAAGAATATCACAAATATTACACCAGAATCTAAAATATCAATACACCTCCTATCAGGAAAACAGAACAGGCCAAGCTACTACAGATCCCTACAGAGAAACCACATGCTAAAAGAGTGCTTCATCTCAGTCTTTGCATGCAGAACATAAACTCTCACCAAATACAGAATACAAAATGAAGGAGCACAAATGACAAAAACTGAAATGGAAACTCCAAGAAGCCAGACTCCATGTATTAACAATAGAAAAATAGAACCACCATTCTTCATAAAACAAACAAAAAAAAAAAACCGCTGGGACCCGCGAACAAGCCCGCCCACAAAAAGCCTACAGCCAATGAGCAACAGCCCGGCTGGGCTTTAAATCCCACTCCCTGCAAGGCGTCGCGCGCCGAAGGAGCGTGACAAAGGGGCCTGCCCCTTTGTGAGCCCCTTCGTGCAGCCCGAGTGCAGCCAGAGAGACCTCTCTTCTCCAGGGATAATACCTCCCATTTAGAACATACCCTGTTACTGGTCTACCCTACGACATCATCCCAACAAATCAACATACAAAGATGCACCGCCACTCTATTCCCACAATCAAGAGAAAACCAAGAAATAACACTCCACCAGACCCCATTCAGATACCCAGACAACAAAGACTCATCTCCATCATGACATCTCCCATTACACAACTTCTAGGCCTCTCATTATTCACTTTAACCTTATTCAATGCACAGTCACTTTCCAAAAAAATGCACATACTCAATGATTACCTCATTGACAACAACCCTGACATATGTGCAATAACAGAAACTTGGTTAAAACACACTGACATAACATTAACCAACCAACTACCTACACAATCCTTCGACCTCTTCTCAATACCTAGACCAAAAAAAAAAGGAGGAGGAATTCTACTTGCTGCAAAAAAACAACTGGGCCTAACCCTACAACAATCATACTCCACCACAAAACTTGAATGCTTCATATTCAAATCTCAACAACTTCAAATATTTCTCATCTACGCTACACCAGGAACTCTAGAGGCTAACCCCTCTCCTTTAATAGAGATGATAGCCAAACACTTCAATTCAGACAAACCGACCATCATACTGGGAGACTTCAACATTCACTAACTGCGAAACCTTCCTCACCTCCCTCAGTCACCTTGGATTCACACAAATAATCAGCGGTCCCACACACAAGGCAGGTCATACATTAGACCTCATATTTATCAACGACGGCTTGTCCATCCATACCAATCCCACCTACACACCAGTCCCCTGGTCAGACCACCAGATCATCGACACGACCCTCAAAATGAAAAACACACCACCTCCAAACATCTCCAAAACCACCATTCATTTCAGGAAACCATGCTCACTTGACTTACTCAACGAACAATGCTCCAAAGAACTCAAACAACTAGACCTCTCAGACGCCAACACAGCCACCACTTCATGGATCAAACTCACGAACAAAATAGCGGATCAACTCTGCCCAACCTCCTCAAAAGTAATACAACCGGCACGAGACAACAGAAAACCGTGGTTCACCCCGGAACTCAAAGCCCTAAAACAAAAACTACGAAACAAAGCTGGAGAAACAACCCCTCACCCACAGCTAGACTGGACTACAAAGCCACCCTCAACACCTACAGAAACACCATACACAAAACAAAAAAGGACTTCTATGCAAAAAGAATTCATAATTTCATCTTCAACTCTAAAGCTTTATTCTCTTATGTTTCATCTCTCACCAAACCAACGCCTCCATCCATTCCAGACCAACAAGCGCTCAGCAAGGCCAATGAACTGGCCACCTACTTTAAGACAAAAATCTCCAACCTTACTCGCCCCCTTACAACCCACAACACTCTACCAACACCTCTGAGCACATACCAACTCACTCAGAATGCTAGACTAGAGTCATTCGATCCCACATCCGCCATGGAGATTGAAAACTTACTAAAAAAAATTAAACCATCCGCACATCCCTCAGACCCACTTCCTACCAATTTTCTCACCGCCATCCCAAACACCGTCGCAAAACCCATTGCAGAAATCATCAATACCTCCTTAGCCCAAGGCACAGTACCCAATCAGCTAAAACTAGCAATTCTCAAACCACTACTGAAAAAACCAACTGCTTCACCCACGGACCCAGCCAACTTCAGACCCATTGCAAACCTTCCCCTGATCTCCAAACTGATGGAAAAAGCTGTAAATAAACAACTTTACGAATATCTCGAGGAGCACAACATTCTTTCCCCCGCACAATACGGTTTTCGAAAATCACTAAGCACAGAGTCACTTTTGCTTTCTCTCACGGATACCTTACTTCTAAACCTGGAGAAAAAACAGTCATTCCTACTGGTTCTGTTAGATTTATCCTCAGCTTTCGACACGGTAAATCACTCACAACTCCTAGACCAACTATCAAACATAGGAATCAAAGGCACAGCTCTCAGGTGGTTCAAGTCGTTCCTATCAAACAGGTTTTACAAGGTCAGAATTAACAACAAGGAATCCGACCCCATCCTATCAGACCAAGGCGTACCACAAGGTTCATCCCTCTCTCCCACCCTGTTCAACATTTACCTCCTCCCCCTCTGCCATCTTCTATCACAACTCAAGCTTACTCATTACCTCTATGCAGATGACATCCAGATCCTCATCCCCATCACAGAATCAATTCAAAAAACCTTCGCCTTCTGGGAGAATTGTCTTCAACCAATTAAACAACTACTTTCCAACCTGAACCTGATTCTAAACTCCAGCAAAACAGAGATGCTACTTATTACACACAACCCAAACACCTACTCACCTAACCGTGCACAATCCACATCTTTAAACATGGATCTCTCTGCAGACGTCAGGAATCTAGGAGCATGGCTTGACAACCAACTTAACTTAAAAAAATTTATAAACACCACTACCAAGGACTGCTTCTATAAACTACAAGTCCTAAAAAAGCTAAAACCACTCCTGCACTTCAATGACTTTCGCCTCGTTTTACAATCCATTATTTTTTCTAAACTCGATTACTGCAACGCAATCCTACTTGGCCTCCCCTCCAACAGCATCAAACCTCTACAGATGGTACAAAACGCTGCAGCCAGAATCCTAACTAACACTAATAAAAGAGACCATATCACCCCCATCTTGAGCAACCTCCACTGGCTACCCATCAAACAGAGAATCCTATTTAAAACCTTAACCATTATTCATAAAGCAATTCACAACATCGCACCTATATCACTACAAACTCAACTTCGTCCACACTTATCCTCCAGACCCATCAGAAGCGCCTACAAAGGCACCTTAGTCGCAGCTCCAGCTAAATCAACACTAAGAAAAAGAGCACTCTCAACTGCGGGACCACACCAATGGAATGCTCTCCCACCAGACCTATGCCTCGAACCCAGTCTACCAGAGTTAAAAAAAAAGTTAAAAACCTGGCTCTTCAGGCAAGCTTTCCAATCTCCAGAATGTAACTAGGCACCTCCTCTGACTTCTTTTCAGATCCATTCATTGCATCGTGTCACTAACACCATAGATACTTAATGTATATACTTTCTTACTCACAATTTTATTTAACAGTCTTTAATCATATACTATATAACTGTATACTTATTTATTATTACTCCTTTGTATCCCTTAGAATTAAATTGTTCCTAGTTTGTTCCCATCTCACTGCAACTATTATGCACATGGTCTTAACCCAGTCAATCCACATAACATAAATCATCTTTATCCAACTGTTAATTTGCAATGTTTAATCCGCCAACTACCATCAGAATACGATGGCGTTTGATGGTTCGGTGTCGCTATTCAAAGTTCCTTGTAAAAAGCTGAACACACGGATTGTTTCAAAATACGAATAATGTTAAATGTTAAATGTTATATGGTTTATCGTTACTTTTCAATGTTCCTTGTAATAAGCCTAGGTTCAGACCGCTCCAACCAGGGTAACTTATTGTTTATTGTAAACCGGATTGATTTGTATTGTATACAGGAATTCCGGTATATAAAAATTAAAAATAAATAAATAAATAAATTACACCAGAATCTAAAATATCAATACACCTTCTATCAGGAAAACAGAACAGGCCAAGCTACTACAGATCCCTACAGAGAAACCACATGCTAAAAGAGTGCTTCATCTCAGTCTTTGCATGCAGAACATAAACTCTCACCAAATACAGAATACAAAATGAAGGAGCACAAATGACAAAAACTGAAATGGAAACTCCAAGAAGCCAGACTCCATGTATTAACAATAGAAAAATAGAACCACCATTCTTCATAAAACAAATAAATTCAAGAAACATAAAGCATCAGTTATAATAGTAAAATCATAATAAAAGAATATTTTAAAACTACTGATAAATGTAATTTCTATTAATTAAAATCATTTACATTTTTTACAATGTCCCAAACACTAATAAAATATTTCAAAACAGCACATATATCAAATAACATTCAATAATTAAAACTAATAAGGATTTTAAAAAGCCCCTGCTGTCCCCTTCTGTGGGAGCTCTTTATTTCCAGTCACCCTGATATTGTCCAGGATTAGGAGGTTATCCTCTCTCTCACAAATACTCACATGTCCATTCTCTCTCACACATACACTGTCACATACATACACATTCATGCTCTTATACCCACCATAACTTCTCGCTCTCACTGACACACTCTCAGGCTCTAAGACACTCCCCCTCCACACACACCCCCCCCCCCCCCCACACACACACAAACTCTTACTCCCTTGGATTTTCTCATACACACTCATGCTCTCACACTCACTCACACACACACACACACACACACACACACTGACCCCCAGGCAGACTCCCATTCATTTTCACACCACTCCCTCCCCATCCCCCAGGCATGCATAAGAACATAAGAAAATGCCATACTGGGTCAGACCAAGGGTCCATCAAGCCCAGCATCCTGTTTCCAACAGTGCCCAATCCAGGCCATAAGAACCTGGCAAGTACCCAAAAACTAAGTCTATTCCATGTTACCATTGCTAATGGCAGTGGCTATTCTCTAGTCTAAGGGGCGGATTTTCAGAGCCCTGCTCGCGTAAATCCGCCCGGTTTTGGGCGGATTTACGCGAGCAGGGCCCTGCGCGCCGGTAAGCCTATTTTACATAGGCCTACCGGCGCGCGCAGAGCCCCGGGACTCGCGTAAGTCCCGGGGTTTTCGGAGGGGGCGTGTCGGGGGGGCGTGTCGGGGGCGGGCCTGAACCGCGCGGCATTTTCGGGGCGTGTCGGGAGCGTTCCGGGGGCGGGGCCGGGGGCGTGGCTACGGCCCGGGGACGTGGCCACGCCCTCCGGACCCGCTCCCAGGTCGCGTCCCGGCGCGCAGGAGGCCCGCTGACACGCGGGGATTTACGCCTCCCAGAGGGAGGCGTAAATCCCCCGACAAAGGTAAGGGGGGTTTTAGACAGGGCCGGGCGGGTGGGTTAGGTAGGGGAAGGTGAGGGGAGGGCAAAGGAAAGTTCCCTCCGAGGCCGCTCCGATTTCGGAGCGGCCTTGGAGGGAACGGGGGTAGGCTGTGCGGCTCGGCGCGCACCGGCTATACAAAATCCATAGCCTTGCTCGCACCGATCCAGGTTTTTAGCAGATACGCGCGGCTCCGCGCGTATCTACTAAAATCCAGCGTACTTTTGTTTGCGCCTGGAGCGCAAACAAAAGTAGGCTAGTCGCGCTCCTTTTAAAATCCGCCCCTAAGTGAACTTAATAGCAGGTAATGGACTTCACCTCCAAGAACTTATCCAATCCTTTTTTAAACACAGCTATACAAACTGCACTAACCACATCCTCTGGCAACAAATTCCAGAGTTTAATTGTGCATTGAGTAAAAAAGAACTTTCTCCGATTAGTTTTAAATGTGCCCCCTGCTAACTTCATGGAGTGCCCCCTAGTCTTTCTATAATCCGAAAGAGTAAATAACCGATTCACATCTACCTGTTCTAGACCTCTCATAATTTTAAACATCTCTATCATATCCCCCCTCAGCCGTCTCTTCTCCAAGCTGAAAAGTCCTAACCTCTTTAGTCTTTCCTCATAGGGGAGCTGTTCCATTCCCCTTATCATTTTAGTAGCCCTTCTCTGTACCTTGTCCATCTCAATTATATCTTTTTTGAGATGCGGCGACCAGAATTGTACACAGTATTCAAGGTGCGGTCTCACCATGGAGCGATACAGAGGCATTATGACATTTTCCGTTTTATTCACCATTCCCTTTCTAATAATTCCCAGCATTCTGTTTGCTTTTTTGACTGCCGCAGCACACTGAACCGACGATTTCAATGTGTTATCCACTATGACGCCTAGATCTCTTTCTTGGGTTGTAGCACCTAATATGGAACCCAACATTGTGTAATTATAGCATGGGTTATTTTTCCCTATATGTATCACCTTGCACTTATCCACATTAAATTTCATCTGCCATTTGGATGCCCAATTTTCCAGTCTCACAAGGTCTTCCTGCAATTTCTCACAATCTGCTTGTGATTTAACTACTCTGAACAATTTTGTGTCATCTGCAAATTTGATTATCTCACTCGTCGTATTTCTTTCCAGATCATTTATAAATATATTGAAAAGTAAGGGTCCCAATACAGATCCCTGAGGCACTCCACTGTCCACTCCCTTCCACTGAGAAAATTGTCCATTTAATCCTACTCTCTGTTTCCTGTCTTTTAGCCAGTTTGCAATCCATGAAAGGACATCGCCACCTATCCCATGACTTTTTACTTTTCCTAGAAGCCTCTCATGAGGAACTTTGTCAAACGCCTTCTGAAAATCCAAGTATACTACATCTACCGGTTCACCTTTATCCACATGTTTATTAACTCCTTCAAAAAAGTGAAGCAGATTTGTGAGGCAAGACTTGCCTTCGGTAAAGCCATGCTGACTTTGTTCCATTAAACCATGTCTTTCTATATGTTCTGTGATTTTGATGTTTAGAACACTTTCCACTATTTTTCCTGGCACTGAAGTCAGGCTAACCGGTCTGTAGTTTCCCAGATCACCCCTGGAGCCCTTTTTAAATATTGGGGTTACATTTGTTATCCTCCAGTCTTCAGGTACAATGGATGATTTTAATGATAGGTTACAAATATTTACTAATAGGTCTGAAATTTCATTTTTTAGTTCCTTCAGAACTCTGGGGTGTATACCATCCGGTCCAGGTGATTTACTACTCTTCAGTTTGTCAATCATGCCTACCTCATCTTCTAGGTTCACCGTGATTTGATTCAGTCCATCTGAATCATTACCCATGAAAACCTTCTCCATTACAAGTACCTCCCCAACATCCTCTTCAGTAAACACTGAAGCAAAGAAATCATTTAATCTTTCCGCGATGGCCTTATCTTCTCTAAGTGCCCCTTTAACCCCTCGATCATCTAACGGTCCAACTGACTCCCTCACAGGCTTTCTGCTTCGGATATATTTTAAAAAGTTTTTACTGTGAGTTTTTGCTTCTACAGCCAACTTCTTTTCAAATTCTCTCTTAGCCTGTCTTATCAATTAACTTGCCAATGTTTATGCTTTATCCTATTTTCTTCTGTTGGTTCCTTCTTCCAATTTTTGAATGAAGATCTTTTGGCTAAAATACCTTCTTTTACCTCCCCTTTTAACCATGCCGGTAATTGTTTTGCCTTCTTTCCACCTTTCTTAATGTGTGGAATACATTAGACTCTGCTTCTAGAATGGTATTTTTTAACAATGACCACGCCTCTTGGACATTTTTTACTTTTGTAGCTGCTCCTTTCAGTTTTTTTCTAACAATTTTTCTCATTTTATCAAAGTTTCCCTTTTGAAAGTTTAGCACGAGAGCCTTGGATTTGCACACTGTCCCTCTTCCAGTCATTAAATCAAATCTGATCATATTATAGAAACATAGAAACATAGAAACATAGAAATGACGGCAGAAGAAGACCAAATGGCCCATCCAGTCTGCCCAGCAAGCTTCACTCATTTTTTCTCTCATACTTATCTGTTTCTCTTAGCTCTTGGTTCTATTTCCCTTCCACCCCCACCATTAATGTAGAGAGCGGTGATGGAGCTGCATCCAAGTGAAATATCTAGCTTGATTAGTTAGAGGTAGTAGGGGTAGTAACCGCCGCAATAAGCAAGCTACACCCATGCTTATTTGTTTTTACCCAGATTATGTTATACAGCCCTTATTGGTTGTTTATCTTCTCCCCTGCCGTTGAAGCAGGGAGCTATGCTGGATATGCGTGAAGTATCAGTTTTTCTCACAGGACAAGCAGGATGGTTGTCCTCACAAATGGGTGACATCGAGGATGGAGCCCACCACGGAAAACTTCTGTCAAAGTTTAACAGAACTTTGACTGGCCCCTACTGGGCATGCCCAGCACGGCACTGACCCTGCAGCCAGCAGGGGTCTCCCTTCAGTCTTTTTTTTTCCGCACAGCATTTGCCACACGGCGAAAGGAGCTCTTTACCACGTTCCTGACAGGAATTCGGTACTTTATTTCTGAAGAAAATTTGCCCCTCAAGGGTCTCCCTTCGACAAATTTTTTCAACTTCGCGGAAATCCGGTAAGTTTTTTGCCGATTTTGATCGACTTACGTCGATTTTGGCCCTTGAGGCCTGTCGACATTCATCGATCCCGCGACTAAATTTTTGGCCCAAGGCCATGGCGACGGGGTTCCGTCGATGTCCGGATTGCACCCGGACTATGTCAATCACAGACCCCCATAGGGTCTGTGTTTTGTGTTTAGGCAGCAAGCATGATGTCCTGACTTGCACCAAATGTGCCTTAATGACACCCAAAGGTCGCAAAGCCAGGATGGAGAAGATGGGGCTCCTCTTCCAAGCTCGCACCCCAATGCCATCGATAGCATCGACGTCATCAGAACCAGCACCGTCGAAGTTGCACCATCATCGTCAACCCTCCGGTGACCGTCCACCATCGATGACTTCTCGGCCGTCGACTCCTGTCCCCTCCCCGGATGGGCGTGGAGATCGGAAGGAAAAACATCGCCATCGACGGCACAAGTCTCGGCCTGTCGAGGATCCAGAACCATCGACCTCCGTACAGACCGAGCCACCGACTAAAAAGCCTCGATCGGACCTGGCACCGTCCACGTCTCGTTCGCAGGCACCGAGGAAAACCCTCACCCTCTCGGGGTATGGGAGCCGTGATCCCACCGGTTACGGTGGTCCCTCCGGCTCAGCCTCAGCCTCCCTCTCCCGTTGAGCCGGGTATCGTTACCCCTGGTCTCCGGGAAGAACTGGACCGGCTGGTCCAGGAGGCCATCGAGAAAGCGATGCAGAAGTTCCAACCTCCACCGGCACCGTCTCCGGCACCGATTCCAGCACCGACTCCGGCACCGACCCCGGCACCGACTCCGCCACCGAGGAGGGAACCGACCACCGAGCCACTGGTAGAAGCTCTAGCACCGCTACTGCACAGCATGGAGGCGCTTATAACGGCCCTTCCATCGGTGATTTCAGTAGCACCGACAACACCACCGTCTCCGACAGGATTATCTTCGGGAGGGGAAACACCGTTCATACTTCCCCCTTCAGGGGTGGTCCCATCGGTGCCTTCTCGTCTCTCGCCACCGATATATCCTTCGGCTCCATCGATTCCAAGGCCGGCACCGATTCCATCGACAGCACCGAAGCCCTCGATGCCGTTCCCAGTTCCGCCTTCAGCACCGATGCCATCGAGATTTCGCTCGATGCCCTCGGTGGTTCCTCCTAATATCCCGGATCCTCAACCAGGTCCTTCAGGGCTTCAAGCCCCACATGATCCCCATGATACCTGGGGTGATGATACATCTTCTGACACAGATTTACCTTCACCACCGTCTCCTACAGAGAGTAGAAAGCGTTCTCCTCCTGAGGATCTCTCGTTTATTAGTTTTGTGAAGGAGATGTCGGAAATAGTACCTTTTCAGCTACAATCTGAAAATGATGACAGGCACCAGATGATGGAACTGCTCCAATTTCTGGATGCTCCTAAAATCATCGCTTCCATCCCTATTCACCAGGTGTTTTTGGATCTTCTAAAGAAAAACTGGGAATCTCCTTCATCAGTTTCACCAGTCAATAAGAAAGCTGACTCCACATATCTTGTCCAGTCAGCACCGGGATTTCAGAAGCCTCAACTGGATCATCGCTCCGTCGTTGTTGAGTCCGCGCAGAAGAAAGCAAAGCATCTAAAGCCACACTCTTCCACACCACCTACCAAGGACAACAAATTCCTGGATAGTGTGGGAAGAAAGGTGTACCACGGAGCTATGTTGATTTCACGCATAGCTTCGTATCAGCTTTACATGACTCAATATAACAGAGCCATCCTCAAACAGATGCAAGAATATGCTGACACCTTGCCTGACCAATATCAACCACAGCTTCAAGCCCTTCTTAACAAAGGGTTTGAAGCCGGGAAGCATGAAATTAGGACGGCATATGACATCTTCGATGCTTCCACAAAGGTTTCAGCCACAGCCATCTCAGCCAGACGTTGGGCTTGGTTAAAATCATCCAACCTTCGCCCAGAGGTTCAGGATCGTCTATCTGATTTACCCTGCCTAGGGGACAATTTGTTTGGAGAACAAATTCAGCAAATTGTAGCTGAATTAAAGGATCACCACGAGACGTTGAAACAACTCTCATCCACTCCATCTGATGTGACCTCCAAACAACCAACTAAGAAGGACTCTAAAAAGTCGTTCTTTAGGCCATGTCGATATTATCCTCCATCGGCTAAGCCACGACCTGCACGGTCTTCTAACAGACCTCAGCCACGCCAGCCTCGGAAGCAAAGACCTACTGTAGCCCCACCCCCTGGGCCTGCGGCGGGCCTTTGACTTCCCTGTAGAGAGCACGTGCCAGACCCCTCTTCCAGCCATCCCTGTGGGAGGTCGACTGTGCCACTTTTTACACCGCTGGATACAGATCACCTCAGATCAGTGGGTATTAGCAATTATAGCACAGGGTTACCACCTCAACTTCACTACTCTTCCGGCAGACTCCCCGCCTCTACAAGCATGGAATCTGACCAGCCACTTGACTCACTTACAACAAGAAGTATCCCTTCTTCTGCAATCAAATGCTATAGAACCCGTCCCTCCCTCTCAGCAAGGAAAGGGATTCTACTCCAGGTACTTCCTGATACCAAAGAAATCAGGGGGGCTTCGTCCCATCTTAGACCTTCGAGCCCTCAACAAGTACCTTCAAAAAGAGAAGTTCAAGATGGTAACCCTGGGCTCGCTTCTCCCTCTGCTGCAAAGAGGGGATTGGCTATGCTCTCTCGACCTCAAAGACGCTTATACCCACATTGCGATAACCCAATCCCATCGCAAGTACCTGCATTTTCTAGTGGGCCGAAACCATTACCAATATCGAGTACTACCTTTCGGCCTGGCGTCTGCTCCACGGGTCTTTACCAAATGTCTCGTCGTGGTAGCAGCATTTCTCAGGAAGGAAGGTGTCCACGTCTACCCCTACCTGGACGATTGGTTAATCAGGGCCTCCACCCAACAGATTGCTCAATCCTCCCTAAAATTGACAATTCAAACACTCCTTTCCTTAGGGTTTCTTGTCAATTACGAGAAATCTTGCTTAGTCCCATCTCAGACCTTATCTTTCATTGGGGCAGACTTGGACACCTTACAGGCAAAAGCCTTCCTTCCTCATCAAAGGGTCCAGACTCTAATATTCCTAGCTCGCCAGCTCCAGTCTCAAAACACTGCCACGGCTCGCCAATTCCTCGTTCTCCTAGGACACATGGCATCCTCGGTTCAAGTCACTCCCATGACGCGACTAGCCATGAGAGTTACCCAATGGACTCTGCGACATCAATGGATTCAGGCTCTTCAACCTCTGTCCACCATTGTCACGATTACACAAGTGCTACGCCTCTCCTTAACCTGGTGGACGACTCAAGTCAACCTCCTACAGGGCTTACCTTTTCTTCCACCAGATCCCCAAGTAATCCTAACCACCGATGCATCCCACACCGGTTGGGGAGCCCATGTGGACACGTTACAAACTCAGGGACTCTGGTCTCGAGAGGAAGCCGAGCACCAGATAAATTTCTTGGAACTACGAGCAATCCGCTATGCGCTCAGGACTTTCCAAGCTCACCTATCGAATCAGATAATCTTGATCCAGACAGACAACCAGGTGGCCATGTGGTACATAAACAAGCAGGGAGGCACAGGCTCCTTCCTTCTGTGTCAGGAAGCTGCGCAGATTTGGGCGGAAGCCCTCTCCCACTCCATGTACCTCAGGGCCACCTACCTGCCGGGAGTGGAAAATGTATTGGCAGACCAGCTGAGCCGTGTCTTCCAACCACACGAGTGGTCACTCAATCCTCTCGTAGCGACCTCTCTGTTTCACAAGTGGGGTTATCCCGATATAGACCTCTTTGCGTCTCCTCAGAACCACAAAGTAGACAATTACTGCTCTCTCCTTCGGAGCCAACACTCTCGGCCGAGGAATGCCTTCTCCCTCAATTGGGCAACCGGTCTGCTTTATGCATTCCCTCCACTTCCTCTTCTGTCGAGGACTCTCGTGAAGCTACGCCAGGACGGAGGAACCATGATCCTGATAGCACCGCACTGGCCACGCCAAGTGTGGTTTCCCATACTCCAGGATCTCTCCATCTGCAGGCACATTCCCTTGGGAAAGGACCCGCATCTACTCACTCAAAACGACAGATGCCTCCTCCATCCCAACCTTGTCCCTGACAGCATGGATGTTGAAAGGTTAGTCCTGCAGCCTTTTAACCTTTCGGATTCAGTTTCTCGTGTCCTGATAGCTTCGCGAAAGCCCTCCACCAGAAAATCCTATTCATATAAATGGAAAAGGTACACATCATGGTGCACTTCTCAGTCCCTTGATCCCCTTTCCTGTCCAATCTCTAAATTCTTGGACTATTTATGGCATCTATCAAAATCAGGTCTTAAAACCTCTTCCATTCGGATGCATGTCAGTGCGGTAGCAGCCTTCCATAAAGGTATGGAGGGTGTCCCTATTTCAGTACAACCCCTGGTAACACGCTTCCTTAAAGGCTTGCTCCATCTGAAGCCACCCTTACGTCCTCCGGCCCCATCTTGGGACCTTAATCTGGTTCTTGGTCGTCTAATGAAACCACCTTTCGAACCTCTGCACTCCTGTGACTTGAAATACCTCACTTGGAAAGTGTTATTCCTTTTGGCTATCACTTCAGCTCGCAGGGTTAGTGAATTACAGGCCCTAGTTACCTATCCGCCTTACACTAAACTCCTGCAGGACCGGGCGGTACTCCGCACTCACCCTAAATTTTTACCTAAGGTAGTTTCTGAGTTTCATATCAATCAATCCATCATACTACCTATCTTTTTTCCTAGGCCCCACTCCAACTCCGGGGAACAGACTCTGCATACCCTAGACTGTAAACGAGCTCTAGCTTTTTATCTAGACCGTACAGTTGCTCACAGGAAGAGCACTCAATTATTTGTCTCTTTCCATCCTAACAAGTTAGGACAACCTGTGGGTAAGCAGGCTCTTTCCTCCTGGTTGGCGGACTGCATTTCTTTTTGCTATCAGCAAGCTGGCATTCCTTTTCAAGACCGTGTTAAAGCACATTCTGTGAGGGCCATGGCGACTTCAGTAGCACACCTTCGATCGGTGCCGCCTCCTGACATCTGCAAGGCTGCAACCTGGAGTTCTCTCCATACATTTGCAGCTCACTATTGTTTGGACAAAACTGGAAGACAGGACTCCATCTTCGGCCAATCTGTCTTGCGTAACCTTTTTCCAACGTGATGTACCAACACCCTTCCACCTGCCCGGTAGGGTGCGGATGCCCTTTCCCAAATTCCACCCCAGTTGTTGTGCCTGTTGCACGCCGTTGGGTGCATTTGCTGCAAGTCAGGACATCCTCAGCTCGGTACTCACCCAATTGTGAGGACAACCATCCTGCTTGCCCTGTGAGAAAGCAAATGTTGCTTACCTGATGTAACAGGTGTTCTCACAGGACAGCAGGATGTTAGTCCTCACGAAACCCGCCCGCCACCCCGCGGTGTTGGGTTTGTTTTATTTTTACTTTTTAGGCACTGCCTGTAGCTTTGAAAATCAGACTGAAGGGAGACCCCTGCTGGCTGCAGGGTCAGTGCCGTGCTGGGCATGCCCAGTAGGGGCCAGTCAAAGTTCTGTTAAACTTTGACAGACGTTTTCCGTGGTGGGCTCCATCCTCGATGTCACCCATTTGTGAGGACTAACATCCTGCTGTCCTGTGAGAACACCTGTTACATCAGGTAAGCAACATTTGCTATTTCTTCTCCCCTGCCGTTGAAGCAGAGAGCTATGCTGGATATGCATCAAAAGTGAAGTATCAGGCACATTTGGTTTGGGGTAGTAACCGCCGTAACAAGCCAGCTACTCCCCGCTTTGTGAGTGTGAATCCTTTTTTCTTCTCCCCTGCCGTTGAAGTTATGCTGGATATGCGTGAAGTATCAGTTTTTCTTTTCCCCTGCCGTTGAAGTAGAGAGCTATTCTGGAAATTCGTGATGTATCAGTCTTTCTCCCCTGCCATTGAAGCAGAGAGCTATGCTGGATATGCGTCGAGAGTGAAGTATCAGGTACATTTGGTTTGGGGTAGTAACCGCCGTAACAAGCCAGCTACTCCCCGCTTTGTGAGTGCGAACCCTTTTTTCTTCTCCCCTGCCGTTGAAGCAGAGAGCTCTGCTGGATGTGTGAAGTAACAGTTTTTCTTCTCCCCTGCCATTGAAGCAGAGAACTATGCTGGATATGCATTGAAAGTGAAGTATAAGAATGGAGTGATCAAGCTAGTTGAAAGGCATCAGGAATAGAGGAAGGTGGAGGTAGTAATTTGGTTATTTGGTTTGGGGTAGTAACCGCCGTAACAAGCCAGCTACTCCCGTCTTTGTGAGTGCAAATCCTTTTTTCCACATTTCCTCTTGCTGTTGAAGCTTAGAGTGATGTTGGAGACACAGTAACCATGTGTATGTTTATTGAATAAGGGTATTGTCTCCAGGCAGTAGCCATCATTCTGGCGAGTCACCTACTCTTCATTGGCGGCCTCTTGACTTTATGGATCCACAGTGTTTATCCCACGCCCCTTTGAAGTCCTTCACAGTTCTGGTCTTCACCACTTCCTCCGGAAGGGCATTCCAGGCATCCACCACCCTCTCCGTGAAGAAATACTTCCTGACATTGGTTCTGAATCTTCCTCCCTGGAGCTTCAAATCGTGACCCCTGGTTCTGCTGATTTTTTTCTTATGGTAAAGGTTTGTCGTTGCCTTTGGATCATTAAAACCTTTCAAGTATCTGAAAGTCTGTATCATATCACCTCTGCTCCACCTTTCCTCCAGGGTGTACATATTTAGATTCTTCAATCTCTCCTCGTACGTCATCCGATGAAGATCCTCCACCTTCCTGGTCGCCCTTCTCTGTACCGCTTCCATCTTGTCTTTGTCTTTTTGTAGATACGGTCTCCAGAACTGAACACAGTACTCCAGGTGAGGCCTCACCAAGGACCTGTACAAGGGAATAATCACTTCCCTTTTCTTACTCGATATTCCTCTCTCTATGCAGCCCAGCATTCTTCTGGCTTTTGCTATCGCCTTGTCGCATTGTTTCGCAGACTTCATATCATTAGACACTATGATCACTATTGCCAAGCGGCCCCACCACCGTTACCTCTCTCACCAAGTCCTATACTCCACTGAGAATTAGATCTAAAATTGCTCCCTCTCTCGTCGGTTCCTGAACCAATTGCTCCATAAAGCTATCATTTATTCCATCCAGGAACGTTATCTCTCTAGCGTGTCCCGATGATACATTTACCCAGTCAATATTGGGGTAATTGAAGTCTCCCATTATTACTGCACTACCAATTTGGTTAGTTTCCCTAATTTCTCTTCGCATTTCACTGTCCATCTCACCATCTTGACCAGGTGGACGGTAGTATACCCCTATCACTATAGTCTTCCCCAACACACAAGGGATTTCTACCCATAAAGATTCAATTTTGTATTTAGTCTCATGCAGGATGTTTATCCTGTTGGACTCTATGCCATCCCGGACATAAAGCGCCACACCTCCTCCCGGGTGCTCCTCTCTGTCATTGCGATATAATTTGTACCCCGGGATAGCACTGTCCCATTGGTTATCCTCTTTCCACCATGTCTCTGAGATGCCAATTAAGTCTATGTCATCATTCACTGCTATACATTCTAATTCTCCCATCTTACTTCTTAGACTTCTGGCATTAGCATACAGACATTTCAAAGTTTGTTTTTTGTTTGTATTTTCATTCTGCTTTTTAATTGATAGGGATAAGTTAGAATTTTTTAGCTCAGGTGAGTTTTTAGTTACAGGCACTTGGACTATTTTTCTAATTATTGGAACCTCACTATCGGGATGCCCTAATTCTAATGCATCATTAGTATCCTTTGAAGATACCTCTCTCCAAACCATGCACTGCTGAGCGACTGTTGGCTTTCCCCTTTGTTCTAGTTTAAAAGCTGCTCTATCTCCTTTTTAAAGGTTAGCGCCAGCAGTCTGGTTCCACCCTGGTTAAGTTGGAGCCCATCCCTTCGGAAGAGACTCCCCCTTCCCCAAAAGGTTCCCCAGTTCCTAACAAAACTGAATCCCTCTTCCTTGCACCATCGTCTCATCCACGCATTGAGACTTTGGAGCTCTGCCTACCTTTGGTGACCTGCGCGTGGAACAGGGAGCATTTCAGAGAATGCTACCCTGGAGGTTCTGGATTTAAGCTTTCTACCTAAAAGCCTAAATTTGGCTTCCAGAACCTCCCTCCCACATTTTCCTATGTCGTTGGTGCCCACATGTACCACGACAGCCGGCTCCTCCCCAGCACTGTCTAAAATCCTATCTAGGTGACGCGTGAGGTCCGCCACCTTCGCACCAGGTAGGCATGTTACCAGGCGATCCTCATGCTCACCAGCCACCCAGCTATCTACATTCCTAATAATCGAATCACCAACTATGATGGCCGACCTAACCCTTCCCTCCTGGGCAGTAGGCCTTGGGGAGATATCCTCAGTGCAAAAGGACAATGCATCACCTGGAGAGCAGGTCCTTGCTACAGGATCCTTTCCTGCTGCACCTGGTTGGTGCTCTCCCATCATGAGACCCTCTTCCTCCAAGGTAGCACCAGGGCTGCCAGTCTGAAGTTGGGACTTGACTACTATGTCCCTGAAGGTCTCATCTATGTACCTCTCTGTCTGCCTCAGCTCCTCCAGGTCTGCCACTCTAGCCTCCAGAGATCGGACTCGTTCTCTGAGAGCCAGGAGCTCTTTGCATCGCATGCACATGTACAACTTCTCACCGGTGGGTAAAAAATCATACATGTGACACTCTATGCAAAAGACTGGGAAGCCCCCCTCTTGCTGCTGGACTGCTGCCTTCATCTCAATTTTGATCAGTTCCTAGTTAAGTTTTAGGTTGCTATGGGAGTAGGAATGTGTCTAATTAACATCCTTTAAATGTATTAGTGAATTCACTATGTGTCTGGTAGTGGACTACCGGGGTCTGATCGAATTCTCAATAAAGTTTTTGTTGATGGTTTTGTTTTTTTTTGTGAAAGTGGCACCTAACTTCAGTTAGTCAGCCAGAGTGACTCACTGCTCTCTTGATTAACAAATGTTGGTCCCTATTCAAACCCAATCACACTACCTCAACACCTTTCCAAGCTGAGTAAGTGAGCTGAACTATTCAACTTTTTTACTTAGGTATCCACTGCTCCTAGCTTATTTCTAGCTTCTGGCTACTTTTTTTTGGGGGGGGGGGGGGTTTGTGGTTTTTGTTTTTTTCAATACAAACACTCAGTTTGTATTAAATACAAACACTCAGTTCTTTAAAAATCTGCAGAACACTCAGTTCTGCAGACTTTTAAAAATAAACACACTACCTACTGGTTACTAGCTACCTTATTGACTATTTAAAAATACAAACAGTCTAACTTGTTTATTCACTGCCTTTCTGACTATTAAAGGCACAAACACACTAAATAATATTCCCAAATAGTTAACTTTGCCCCAATACTTTTAAAAAAGACAATGTCCCAAGCAAAAAACTTACTGATTCCTTTCAGCCACCAGCAAGGTGATCCTCTCCTCTCAGTGTTCCCACTGGAACACATACATACATTCTCACACACACAGACCCCCAGGCAGGCACCTATGCATTCACACACCCCCAGGCAGAGTCACCAGGCAGAGGCATCTATGCATTCACACACCCCCAGGCAGAGTCCCATTCATACACATGCACACACTAAAAGCAGACCCCTCCCTCTCTTTCTTTTGCCAACAACCTCGGAACCTCTCTCATTCCTCTGCTGCCACATGGCTATTGGGGAGGCGCCGATTGCTGCTACTGACACTGAAGCCCATTCTGCTGCCTCCTCTGTGCAGGCCCCGTGGGCTTCCACTTTCTCCATGCTGATCTCGTACAATGTGAGATCCGCATAGAGAAAGTGCTATTCTTGCACATTCCCAAAGATTACATGTGCCAATCACTAAAAAGTAATTTTTTTTTTTTTTACCTTTGCTGGCTGATCTTAGTTTTCTAATCGGTTGGTCACAGGCTTTTTTTTCCCACCTTCCCTTTCTTATTTTTTTGCCAATTCCTTTTATATTGTCTTTTTTTCTGTTTCTTTTCTCTCCATCTTCTTCCCTCAAACACACACTCAGGCTCTCATTCTCACATGCTTTCTCTCTCTCACACACACACAGCCTCTCACTGTCACATGCTCTGTCTCATACAATCATTCATACACACAGGCTCTCACTGTCACATGCTCTCTCTCATACAATCATTCATACACACAGGCTCTCACTGTCACATGCTCTCTCTCATACAATCATTCATACACACAGGCTCTCACTGTCACATGCTATCTCCTTCACACACACAGAGGCTCTCACATGCTGTCTCTGCAAACATTCAGATCCTCACTCCCACACACAATTTCTCAACTCATCTCATACACGCACAAACACACTCTACAGACCCTCAGCCTCTCTCTCACCTCTGTGCCTCCTCTTCGTGGGTCGCCGCAGGATGGGCTCTGCAGTGGCCCTGATCTTCTCGGGCCATGGCGGCCCTGCTACTGGGCCTCTTCCTCTTCTCGGGCCGCTGCTCCTCTTCTGCATGCGCTGATGCTCCTCCTCCTTCCTGCCCACGCGGCTCCGGCAACGTTTACTTCTGGGGCCGCATAGGAAGGAAGGAGGAGGAGCATCGGCGCATTTAAACGCGATCTTTTTCTTCGGGCCGTGGTGACGTGAGCCTCACCACGGCCCTGCCCATCTGTCTGTCGCTGCTCAGCGGCCGCATGAGCCTCCTTGTGCCCGGGGGCATTGGCTCCCCTCGGGATACCACTGCTCGCGGCGCCCCCTAATACTTTGGTTGGAAACTTTATAATACAAAAAAAAAAAATCACGTGACAGGAGTGACCGGTCCACCAGGGGAAGCCCGATCCCCCGATAGGTCAATCCGCCCCTGGTTCAAACGCTTCAAGGGAGATGTTCTTGTTAGGGAGATGGTAGGAGCTAGTAGTAGAGGAGGGGTTGGGGGGTAACAGAGTTAAGAGATTGGAGATAATGGCTATTCCAGTGCATGAAGTCCTTCTTGACCTCTTGCACCGCCTCTGGGAGCATCCAGGTACTGTACCTCCAGTCAACAAGAAGACAGATGCTATGTATCTGGTCCAACAAGCCCCAGGTTTTCAGAAAAGTCAGCTGCCACACCCTTCCATAATTGTGGAATCAGCTCAAAAAAAGGCTAAACGATCGCGTCCACATTCCTCTGCTCCTCCTGGTTAGGAACAGAAGGCATTAGATGCATTGGGACGAAGAGTTTTCCAAGGGTCCTTGTTGATAGCGGAATAGCTGCATATCAATTATACGTGACCCAATACAATAGAAATCTCTGGAAACAAGTCCAGGAGATTGCGGAGACATTGCCTCAAGAAGAAGAAGAAGAAGCATGGTCCTCCATCCTACGAAAAGGATTAGAAGCAGGCAAACATGAAGTCAGAGCTGCCTATGATTCTTTGAAACAGCACCTAGAGTCTCAGCAGCAGGTATCAGTGCTAGGTGCTGGGCCTGGTTCAAAGCATCAGACCTACGCCCGGAAGTGCAAGACAAACTTGCAGATCTACCCTGTACAGGGAGACAACCTGTTCCGGGACAAGATCCAGGACGCAGTGGCCCAGTTAAAAGACCATCATGAGACCCTGTGTCAGTTGTCAACTGTCTCCACAGATATTCCCTCCATAACCCGCAGGGGTACCCGTAGGGACACTAGGAAACAATTCTACCATCCACGCAGATATTTCCCTCCTGCATCCCGTGCAAGACCAACAGCTCCACAAGCTGGCCTTGCACCTGGATTTTGACTCTTTTCCAGAGAGCAGCAACCATCTTCCAGTGGGGGGCCGCCTTTGCCACTTTGCAACAAATTGGCGCCCAATAACCACTGACCAGTGGGTACTGTCCATCGTAACCCACAGTTACTGTCTAAATTTTTCATAAATATCCCTGGATTTCCCACCTGTTGCGCCCGTCAGTCGCAGATGGCTGCGCCCTCTCTGTCTCACCTCTTTTCTTTTTCTTTCCTCTCCTCTGGGCAAGATGGCTGCCTCCGCCTTTCCTCACCGAACATCTCCGGCGTCCCAGACCAGTATGGGCAATTGCATTCGCCATTTTTACACTGAGGTCACTTAGGGCACGCGCGCCGCCCTCTCATTTGAATACGTTATGGTGGGAACCTCAGGGGCGTCCCCACCGCATGTCGTCACTACCTCCGGGTACTTAGCCTCCGATCTCCAATCCAGCTACGAGTTAGCAAGGATCCCGCTCCAGCTAATTTTGAATTCCTTCAGAGGCATTCCGCTCTGAGTTCTCGCTCCTACAAACCCTCGGTTACGCTGGCTACACCAGGGCGTTCTAGGTACCCACTCCTCAGGGCCTTGTTCGCTCCTACTTACCCTCCGGGGTTTCGCTGTTCCAGAAAGGACGATCAAGGCACCCGCTCCTCAGGGGTCTTGCTTCGCTCCTGTCTACTCTCCAGGTTTCCCAGCTCCATCAGGACCATAGGTACCCGCTCCCTGGGGCCCGTGCTCTCGCCTGTCTTCTTCCTAGGTTAAACCGCTTCTACAGAGGATATCTTGGCTCCGGCGCTCTGGGCCTTGCATCATCTCTACCTCCGTGCTGCGGAGGTCACCTCTCCTACAGCTACCAGCCTTCGTGAGTACCTTCTCTCTTCAGTCTCTCTGCCTTGTCTCACCACAGAACAGATTCTCGGTGTATTCCGCTCCGCAGACCACTATCGGATATACCATCGCTGACTACGTCAACTGTGACTGGGTTCTCGGCCTACCCCACTTCACGGACCACTACCAGACCCTTCACTTCCAGCTTCTGGTGAGACCTTCTCTAAACTTGATACAACACAGTGCCTGGACTGAACTTTATTCATCTGAGACCTACTCCACTGGCTGAGGCACTCAGCCCGCTCCTTGGGCATTGCCTACTGCTGTATAATACAGCTTCCATTCTCTCTTTGGTCATTTACTGTAGAGGCAGCCTATTGCTCTATTTTCCCCACAGGGCTCCTCCCCGTGGGAGGAGTCATCAATACAGCAACCAGGGGTCCACAAACATGTCAAACCCACAACATATTGCTAACCCCATGGACCCGGCTCAGCTCTCAGCCTTAAAGGCCATTCCTGGCCTGGCCCAATGGATCACCGAGCAACAAAAGACTCTGGAGTCATTAACCGTCGCCTTCAACCAGTTGATCACCCGACTGAATACCCCGACGGTTCCAACTGAAGGCTCCTCATCTCAGGTAGTTACTGTCAAGACTACCGTACCTCTATCAACTCATACACATTTTTCTGGAGATACACGGATGTGTAGGGGCTTCATTAACCAATGTAGTATGCATTTCTCTTTGCAACCCAACTACTTCCCTACTGCTATAGCCAGGGCCACCTACATCCTTTCGTTACTCGAAGGAAGAGCCCTGGCCTGGGCTTCACTGCTCTGGGAACGCGGTGATCCTATTTTGAACGATTTGACCGGCTTTCTAACCCTTTTCAAGTCAGTATTTGATGATCCCGCTCGTCAGTCCATTGCAGGATCTAATCTGCTGCATCTTCAGCAAGGGAACAAGCCTCTACTGGACTATGTAATTTAATTTAAGACTTTAGCATCCAAACTCCATTGGGACCTGGGATGCTTGCGTGCCATTTTCTTAGAGGGTCTCAACTCTCGACTGAAGGACGAATTAGTGACTCATGAATTGCCTGATACCCTGGAATCTCTCATCGATTTAGCCAGAAGGATTGATCGCCGCATTTGAGATTGTACCCAGGAGGCTAAGGGTCCCAAGAAGCACATCTCGGGAGGTACCCGTCCTAAGCCTTTGCACACAGCTCCTACCCAACAATTGTCACCTAGCGAGGAGGATGAGCCTATGCAGTTAGGCCGCAGCCATTTAATCTCTAAGGAGAGATGCTACTGTAAACGCATTAGCCTCTGCATGTACTGCGGTCACTCCAGACATGCTGTCCAGACTTGCCCTATCTGTTCGGGAAACATGCAGACCTAGGATCCACTGGAGGACTCTTCCTAGGTCTAACAACACCTGCTCCTCTATTATCACTTCCTGTCTTGTTTATCTGCGGAAGCCTGGAGTTTCAGACACTTGCCCTCATAGACTCTGGGGCTTGAGGGAATTTTATTTTAAAACAGCTGGTGGAACATCTGCTAATTCCTGCGAAGCCCATGGCTACACCTTTGCTGCTATCTTCTATACACAGAAAACCACTTCCAGGAGAAGTCTCTCTTACCACTCAGCCCATTGGCCTTACACTCAGTGACCATCTCCTTTCTTGTTCTTGAGAAAGCTATCCACCCAGTGGTGCTCGGCCTACCCTGGCTATAGGATCACATGCCTCAGTTTAACTGGGCTACTCTGGAATTGTCACAATGGGGCCCTGACTGCCATGATCAATGCCTGTCTAAAGTGACCCCTATGCCATGTATTCCCACCATACCATCGTTACCCGGCCTGCACCACAATACTCATCTTTCCAGGATGTTTTCTCCAAACAAGCAGCAGATGAATTACCTCCTCATCAGATTTTTGATTGTGCCATCAATCTGAAGCCCAATACAGAGCCTCTCAGTAGCAGAGACTAAGACTATGTCAGCCTACATCCAAGAGAACCTGCAAAGAGGGTTTATCAGGCCCTCTAAATCCACGGCTGGCTCAGGATTTTTCTTCGTGGGAAAAAGGGGTGGCTCCCTTCGTCCTTGTATTGATTACAGAGGTCTCAACGAGATCACCATCAAGGATCGTTATCCTCTGCCACTAATAACGGAACTATTTGACAGACTTCAGGGGGCTAAAATCTTTTCCAAATTGGACCTCAAAGGGGCCTACAACTTGGTAAATGCATCACGGGGATGAGTGGAAAACAGCCTTTAACACCCGTGACAAACACTTCGAATATCTAGTCATGCTTTTCGGCTTGTGCAATGCACCAGGAGTGTTTCAAAATATGATGAATGACATCCTGTGAGACCTCCTGTACCAGTGTGTAGTGGTGTATTTAGATGACATCCTGATCTTCTCACAGGATCTACAGATACACCAAGAGGACGTGAAGAAAGTACTGCGGAGGTTGCGAGAGAACCATCTGTACGCAAAGCTTGAGAAGTGCGCTTTTCATCAAGAATCCGTACCCTTCCTAGGCTACATCGTTTCCAAGAAGGGTTTTCAAATGGATCCCCAAAAGATGAGAAGCATCCAAGAGTGGCCTCAACCCACGGGATTGAAGGCATTATGCTGCTTCCTTGACTTCATGAACTATTACCGTTCATTTATCAAGAATTACTCCACCTTAATGGTTCCACTCACGTCCATGACTAAAAAGGGGGCTAATCCTTCCAAATAGTCTCCTCAAACTCTCAAAGAAGCCTTCCAAAAGAAACCTTGCCTTCGCCACCCCGACCCCCATCCCCCATTCATCGTCGAGGTCAATACCTCTGATGTTGGCATAGGGGCGGTATTAAGTCAATACAGCGACTCCAATGTTCTCCATCCTTGCTCATTCTTCTCAAGACGCTTTTCGCCTGCTGAAAAAAAACTATGGAATTGGAGATAAAGAATTACTCGCTATTAAATTGGCCTTTCAAGAGTGATGCCCATGGCTAGAGGGCGCTCAACACCAAATCCTAGTATACACTGATCATAAAATCTTGGAGTATCTTCGACATGCACTCCGACTTAACCACCGAAAGGCCCCACTGTTCTTCAACAGATTTGATTTCCTGCTCAAATACAGTCCAGAAGAAAAAAATGTCCAGGCAGATGCCCTTTCACGCTCATTTTCTCCAGATGACGTACCCGATGAACCTTGCCACATTATCAGCCTCAAGAAAGTGGTTCTGGCAATCACGCACGCAGTTCCTGCCGGTAAAACAGTTGTGGCTTGGAGTATGAGGAAAAAGCTATTAAAATGGGCACATGATTCCCGTCTGGCCGGCCATCCTGGGCAAAGCCATACACTAGCCATGCTCCAACGTTTTAATTGGTGGCCTACAATGAAGGAGGACGTACAAGCTTACGTATCTTTCTGTGCGACCTGTGCAAGACAGAAACTCCCTGCCGGACACCGCTGCCGGTTCCTGAGGAGCCCTGGATGCACATTGCGACCGACTTCATAGTGGATCTACCATCCTCCAGCGGAAACAATACAATTTGGGTAACTGTTGATCGCTTTTCAAAAATGGCACATTTTGTGGCATTGCCAGGTTTACCATCTGCTGCTAAACTAGCAAAGCTATTTGTCAAACACATTTTTCACCTCCATGGGATGCCCAAGCACATCTTATCGGAAAGGGGTGTACAATTTACCGCTAAATTCTGGAGAGCGCTTTGTCAAAAGTTTGACATTTCACTGGACCTAACGTCTGCCTATCACCCACAATCCAATGGGCAAACTGAAAGAATGAACAGGACACCAGAACAGTTTCTACGATTTTATGTGAACACAAGACAAAGCGACTGGGCAGAATTACTACCTTGGGCAGAGTTTGCCTTAAACTCACATCCTGCCACTGCTACAGGGTTCACCCCTCTTCAAGTTGTATACGGTCATCAACCACTACCTCCTCTACCATTACCACTGACTGTGGCCTCACCTGCAGCTCAATCCACGGCAGCAGAATTACAACAGCTCTGGAGACAAACTAAGGAACTGCTACTCAAGGCAGGCCAAAGAGCCAAGAGAACATACGATGCCCATCATAGAAAGTCACCTCAGTTTCAACCCGGAGACAAGGTCTGGCTGAGTACAAAATTTCTTCGCCTGAAGCTACCTTCGGCATGCTTTGCACCACGCTACATCGGACCCTTTGCCATCCTCCGATGATTGGGAAATTTGACATACAGCCTAAAACTACCTCCATCCATGAAGATACACAACGCCTTTCATGTGGCTCTGATAAAACCGCTTGTTCTCTCTGAGTTCTCTAACAAGACTCCTGAACCTGCAACTCCGGATGCTGAGGAGGACATTGAATACAAGGTTGATGACATCTTAGATGTTCGTAAGAGAGACAAGACTTGGGAGTATCTTACCTCCTGGGAGGGATATGGTCCTGAGGAGAATTCATGGGAACCACTTGTCAACATCATCGACAAAGACATGATTCGTCAGTTCCATCAGACACACCCTCGGAAACCCAGGCCCTATGAAGGGGGGTACTGTTGCACCCGTAGGTCACAGATGGCTGCGCCCTCTCTGTCTCACCTCTTTTCTTTCTCTTTCCTCTCCTCTGGGCAAGATGGTTGCCTCCGCCTCTCTTCGACGACTTCTTTGGCGTCCCCGGACCGGCATGGGCGATTGCGTTCGCCATTCTTACACTGAGGTCACTTAGGGCATGCACGTCGCCCTCTCTTTTCAATACATCATGGCGGGAACCTCAGGGGTGTCCCCACCGCATCACGTCACTACCTCCGGGTACTTAGCCTCCGATCTCCAATCCAGCTACGAGTTAGCAAGGATTCTGCTCCAGCTAATTTTGACTTCCTTCAGAGGCGTCCCGCTCTGAGTTCTCGCTCCTACAAACCCTCCTGGGTTACGCTGGCTACACCAGGGCATTCTAGGTACCCGCTCCTTGGGGGTCTTGCTTCGCTCCTGTCTACTCTCCAGGTTTCCCAGCTCCATCAGGACCATAGGTACCCGCTCCCCGGGGGCCTTACTCTCGCCTGTCTTCTTCCTGGGTTAAACCACTTCTACAGAGGATATCTTGGCTGCAGAACTCCGGGCCTTGCATCATCTCTACCTCCGCGCTGTGGAGGTCACCTCTCTTATAGCTACCAGTCTTCGTGAGTACCTTCTCTCTTCAGTTTCTCTGCCTTGTCTCACCACAGAATAGATTCTCGGCGTACTCCGCTCCGCGGACCACTACCGGATCTACCATTGCTGACTACGTCAACTGTGACTGGGTTCTCGGCCTACCTCGCTTCGCGGACCACTTCCGGACCCTTTATTTCTAGCTTCTGGTGAGACCTTCTCTGCACTTGATTCAACACAGTGCCTGGACTGAACTTTATTCATCTGAGAACTACTCCACTGGCAGAGGAACACAGCCCGCTCCTCGGGCATTGCCTACTGCCGTATAATAAAGCTTCCATTCTCTCTGTGGTCATTTACTGTAAAGGCAGCCTATTGCTGTATTTTCCCCACGGGCTCCTCCCCATGGGAGGAGTCATCAATACAGCAACCAGGAGTCCACAAACATGTCAAACCCACAACACCATTCCATTCTGGAGCTGGGACGATCAAACAGGACTACTCAAGTCAGAGCTCTCGACCCTTCTGTCGGCCAGAGCTGTGGAACCAGTTCCACTGAATCAGAAGGGGAGAGGGTTCTACTCCAGGTATTTCCTGATTCCAAAAAAGACCGGTGGCCTCTAGCCTATTCTTTTTTTTTTTTTTTTGCAAAATCATTTTTTATTGTGAAGACATACAATATCCCAGTTACAGAAAAAACATAGCAGTGAACAACACTATCAATACGGTAACCAGTTTAACAAAAAGGTTATGGAAGCCTTCTTTTCTTTATTTGTTTATGCAGCATCCCCCACCCCTGGATAGTACTAAGAATCCCAATACAATCAGACTAACAAATTCCCAAACGCTTCAAGCGCATCACTTGATACCCATTCAACCACCATTCGCACCACCCCCAATCATAACCACTCCCCTCCCCTCAATCCCACCCAGCAACCCCAAAGCTCATAACCAAAAAGTGGGCATGGATGAAGACAAACAATATAATCAAATTAAATTGTAGAGCCAGAAGAAACATTAGAGTCCCAACATGTACGATAGTCTGCTGTGAGCAAGTGGCCTTGAAAAACGGGCGATAGAAGAGAATAGTATTGCGCCCAACAGTCAGCATATTGCTTATCAGTATTCTTAGGCGAAGTAGTAAAATCCATCCTCTCCAGGAGCATCATGTCCATCATACGTATATGCCAGGCCGTAATAGATGGCCTCGTAAGGGATCAATCCAGTCAGCCAATATCACTCGACAAGCTAACAAAAGCGCAATCCTACTGAAACGATTTTGGGTCCCAATGCATTTTGTAGGCAGCGCCTGTGGTCCAGCCAGGAGGAGCGCTGCTGACAGTTTAAGAGGAAGCTGAAGACATTGCAATACAGTCCATGACCTGAGCCCAAAAACCTTGAAGAGTGGAGCAAAATATCAACCGATGGAACATAGTACCCTCCTCCTGGAAACATTTAATGCATAGTGGAGAGGAAAGGCGGCCCATTTGAAAACGTCGCACATCGTCACAAATGGTATGGTGGATAATCCTAAAGTGCAAGTCACGCAGACCACCATCCTTCAGATGCTTATGAAGAGAAGTAAAACAGGAGTTGAGTGAGGTAACCACTATATCCATTACACACAATGGTTCCCAAAAGGTGGCTAAAAGATCGAGGTGCGTGGTAGGCAGTAGGCTTTTTATCAGTCCACTCCAGCCTTTTATAGAATTATGGGAATATGCGACTTGAAACAAGGTATTAGCGAAAGCACTTTCCTTCAAGAACTCCGCTGGCTGCCAATGGAAGGTCTGTAAATAATGTCGCGCTTGAAGATAAGCGAAAAAAAGACTTAGGTCGTAACTGAAAATTTTTAACCATAGTCTCATAGCTTAGCACTTGAGGGGTAGCTTCCTCAAAGTAATGAAAAGCATACATAAGACCCCGGCGGGCCCACATTTGAAAAACCCCATTGGCACCCACGCCTGGGTGAAAATCACAGTTACCCACTAAAGGGGTAAACAATGAGAGAGGGCTATATAGATGATAAAGATTGCAGATCCATCTCCAAGCCCGTCTACATGGCTGCAACAAGCATTTGGGAATAGCCAGCTGTTGTAGCTTGGCTGCCGGAGCTTGTACTAAATAAAGGGGAGACCAAGGGTGAGTCATGCGAGTCAGCAGCCCCTCCTCACAATAAGTATAATTATCGATAATCCATTCTCCAATAAAGCGCATCTGACAGGCAACATTGTATATGCGAAAATCTGGCAGTCCCTTCCCTCCCCGTTTCTTAGGATACGTCAAAGTTTGATATTTAATCCAAGCTCGCTTACCCACCCACAACAATTTAACCATCCCCACTTGTAATTTCTTAAGATCACTGGCAGTAAGCCAAAGTGGAAGCATATGAAGCTTATATAGCAATTTAGGAACAATCATCATCTTTAGTAACGCACAACGTCCGGAAAAAGTGAGAGGGAGAGACTGCCAAGCCTTGGCGAGACCGCACCTTGAATACTGTGTACAATTCTGATCGCTGAATCTCAAAAAAGATATAATTGCGATGGAGAAGGTACAGAGAAGGGCTACCAAAATGATAAGGGGAATGGAACAACTCCCCTATGAGGAAAGACTAAAGAGGTTAGGACTTTTCAGCTTGGAGAAGAGACGACCGAGGGGGGATATGATAGAGGTGTTTAAAATCATAAGAGGTCTAGAACGGGTAGATGTGAATCGGTTATTTACTCTTTCGGATAGTAGAAAGACTAGGGGGCACTCCATGAAGTTAGCATGGGGCACATTTAAAACTAATCGGAGAAAGTTCTTTTCTACTCAACGCACAATTAAACTCTGGAATTTGTTGCCAGAGGATGTGGTTAGTGCAGTTAGTATAGCTGTGTTTAAAAAAGGATTGGATAAGTTCTTGGAGGAGAAGTCCATTACCTGCTATTAAGTTCACTTAGGGGTAGATTTTTAAAAAAAAGTGCGATCGTGTACTTTTGTTTGCGCAGCAGGCGCAAACAAAAGTACGCTGGATTTTATAAGATATGCGCATAGCCGCTTGTATCCTCTAAAATCCTGGATCAGCGCGCGCAAAGCTGCCAATTTTGGGCAGCCTGCGTGTGCCGAGCCATGCAGCCTGCCTCCGTTCCCTCCGAGGCCGCTCCAAAATCGGAGCGGCCTCGGAGGGAACTTCCTTTCGCCCTCCCCTCACCTTCCCCTCCCCTACCTAACCCACCCCCCCGGCCCTATCTAAACCCCCCCCCTTACCTTTGTCCCTAGATTTACGCCTGCGAGAAGCCTGCGTGGTGCCAGCCCGGGGGCTGGTCCGGAGGCCTGGACCATGCCCCCGGGCTGGAACCACGCCCCCGGTCCCGCCCCCGAAACTCCGCGTCATCCGGTCCCACCCCCGACACGCCCCCTTCGAAAAACCCCGGGACTATGCTCTGCACGCGCTGGCGCGCCTATGAAAAATAGGTGCGCCGGCGCGCAAGGCCCTGCTCGCATAAATCCGGGCGGATTTACGCGAGCAGGGCTTTTAAAATCCGCCCGTTAGAGAATAGCCACTGCCATTAGCAATGGTAACATGGAATAGACTTAGTTTTTGGGTACTTGCCAGGTTCTTATGGCCTGGATTGGCCACTGTTGGAAACAGGATGCTGGGCTTGATGGACCCTTGGTTTGACCCAGTATGGCATTTTCTTATGTTCTTATAAGCCTGCAGTTGTTGCCTAAGGTTAACCAAAACTTCCCGGATATTGAGCTCATATAGTTGATCCAATTCTCTAGGGATCCAAACCCCCAGATATTTCAAATTCCTGGGGGCCCATGTAAAGGGAAAGGAACCAGACCAAGAGGAGGGGAGGTGAGAATTTAAGGCTAAAGCTTCGGACTTGGTAAAATTAATACGAAGGCCCGCGATTTCCTTAAACTGTTTGAAAATGGAAAGTATAATCGGCACACTCTGTTGGGGCCGGCCGACAAATAATAAAATGTCATCAGTAAACAAAGCTAGCTTAACGGGGTGCCCCCCCCAAACTAATCCCCCAGAATCCGGTAACACAGCGAAGCTTTTCCGCTAAAGGCTCAATTGCCAAGACGAATAGCAAAGGAGAGAGCGGACATCCTTGACGCTCCGCACATTTTAGGGGGAAGGAGGTCGTCAAGCCTCCGTTAATGAGAAGGCGAGCACTGGGGTTGCTGTATAAAACCCGTAGCCATGAAACAAAGTCCCCTGTAATCCCATATTGTGTAAGAACCCAAAACATATAATCCCAGGATAGGGAATCAAAAGCTTTTTCAGCATCTAGACTAAGGATTAGGACCTCTTCCTGCGAGTGATAACTGAGGGCTGCAATAAGACATCTCACATTTTGAACACCTTGTCTCCGTTGTATAAAACCAGTCTGATCGGAATGTATCAGAGTAGGTAAGACATTACTAAGCCGAGCCGCTAGTACCGCCGCAAGGATTTTAATGTCAACATTAATGAGAGAAATAGGTCGGTAAGACCCCACGTCCTCGGGATTCCTCCCCTTCTTTGATAAAAGAATAATTGTTGAACAATTTTCTTCCGGTGGGAGGTGTGAACCTTGAAGCAAAGAATTGTAATAGGATACAAGACTCGGTAACAAGGGAAACTTCAAGGCTTTGTAAAACTCATTGTTAAGTCCATCCGGACCAGCCGCCTTCCCCTTTTTGAGTTTCTGTATAATGGCAAAAAGTTCAGAGTCTACGATGCATGCATTCATCGCCTGGAGCTGATCCCCAGGCGGTGAAGGCCAAACCAAATTTTGAAAAAACTCTGTAGACACAGATGAATTGTGCGGTTTGGAGGCATACAATGTCTGATAATAATCTATGAAACGGGCTTCAATGTCTTTTTGATGAGTGTAATAGCCTCCATCACGTCCCCTAACCCCCGTAATAAAGGATTTTGTCTTTCGAGGTTTAACTAAATTGGCGAGGAGTTTACCAGGTACATTCCCTTGTTTGAACAGCTTGTATTTAAAATAACGGAGGGATTTGGCGGCTCTTTGATGCAGAGCATTATTTAGAGCTTTGCGCACCCGATCCGCCTCTTGTTTGTTCACTTCAGTGGAATCTCTTGCAAAATTGCTCTGCGCTTGTTTTAACTCTGCGGTAAGGCGCAATATTTCGGCATTCCGCTGCTTGTTTCACCTGGCAACATAGGCTATAATTTTACCTCTCATTACCGCTTTACCAGCCAGCCAAAGTGTTTGTGGGGCAATATTGGGCTTATTATTAAAATTTATTTTTTATTTATTTAAGTTTTTTTTATATACCAACATTCAAGACGGTAGTCCCATCATGCTGGTTCACAAGAAACAGGGGTGCAATTAAATAAACTTTACAATTTGAACAATAGTGCAGAAAAGCAGTTACATGTAACAGGGAATCAATAACTTGGGGTAAGAAGGAAAATGAAGATCAGATATATATATATATACAAAAACATTATAAGAGGATCAGATAAGATCAGATAAAATCAGATAAAATGAATATATTCTTCCCAACCTTGCTTAAGATATTCTTGAAAATGTACATCAGATTCCAAGTCTGGAGGCATTTGCCACGAAAAGGCCGGGGGATGGGACTTACCAAGACAAAAAGTGACAGAAACTGGAGCATGATCAGAAATGGAAATAGTCCCTATGGTGGCATCGGTAACCCGAGGAAAAGATTTTTCAGGTATCAAAATATAATCCAGCCGGGAGTGAGTGCCATGCGGGTGGGAATAAAAAGTGAAATCTTGATCCCCCGGGTGCAGGAGTCTCCAAATATCTATTAAATTTAACTCATGACAAAGAAAGTTGATACCCAAATGGAGGTCATTACCACTCATTGGCTTCGGGGGTTTACAGTCAACTTGCTTGTCCATAACGGTATTAAAATCTCCTCCCAAAATAAGGTCACAGTCAGGCAATTTAGTTAAAATGCCTACCAGATTGACAAAATAATCATGGGAGTATAGGTTTGGGGCATATGCATTACAAAAAGCTATGCGTTGTTGGTAAGTGTCCCCACCACCACCACATATCGACCCTCCACGTCCCTCAGAACTCTATCCAGCTGAAATGGTATCTGCTTATGTATAAGTATCGCCACTCCTCTCTTTCGAGAAGAATAAGACGAAGAGTAGCAGCTGCCCACCCATTCCCTCTTTAATTTCTGATGCTCTGCCTCTGTCAAATGGGTCTCCTGTAGAAAGACCACCTGAGCTTTTAAGCACTGGAATAAAGATAATAATTTTTTGCGTTTAATCGGAGAATGAATACCATCCACATTCATCCTATACCATGTCAGCTGGCCAAGGGCTCAAAAAATACAAATTGTGACAAGAGAAAAGCAATTACAGTAGGCAGACCGAACACCCCCCAGCCTGGGCGCTCCATCTCCCACCGCTTGACAAAGTCCATACACAGCACAAACAAAATGGAAAAGTATAAAGGTTCCTGGGCTTCCCCTTTTACCCTCCCCTCCCTCCCGTCATGCAGGTCCATACTGACGCATTCAAACATCATCCAAATCCACACATACCACAAACATACTGAACACTTCCATACCCAGAACATCTTGCTCCATAAGAGGCACCAAGTACCCATTCTCCCTTTCAGGTCATGGGCTTCCCTCTTCCCTCTCCCCGCCCAGCTCCCCCCCCCCCCCTCTCTAATTCTACCCGCAAAACAGATTGCTGCTAATATAAGTGCATGAGCTGAGCAGACTTATAGGCAAAAGATTTAAATATCTCCTAAACAGAACAAACGGACATTGCAAGAATACGCGGTCCAGTTAGAAACAAAGTTAATCCTCATAGAAGAGCCAGAAAACACATATAGTGGGGAGTAGAGGATCCCGGGCTCACTATGGAATTGAAGTTTAACATGCCTTAGCAATACAGAGAACAGAGCCGTGCTCCAACAAAAAGATACAAGAGTGATTCCTGCTACAGAAAAAAAAAATAAAAACAGCAGTAAAATGAACTTGCAGCTGAGCAACAAAATCCATGCCATCTGCAGCAACAAAACAACAGATAAAACAACCGTGCCAGGAAGATACAGGGAGTATCCCCGGTGTGAGATTCCGAAGTCAGTCTATCAGTGAGAAAATAAAGACTTGATAGCATTGCATCTTGATCCAAAGACACCTAGTCCGTGGCATTCAAGAAACAGCTCCAGGCTCCAGTGATGATATAAAAGAATTTGCTTCTTCCTTCTTAGAAAAATAATGAACAATACCGTTGTGCTGTACTCTTAACTTGGCATGGAACAGGAGTGCAAACGATATCCCTCTCTTATGCAACTCTGTACATGCAGGGGACAAGGCCTTCCGTTGTGCTGCCACTGCTGCAGAGAAAGCATGGAACAGCAGGAGCCGGTGTCCCTGATATTCCACCCCAGAATGCTGTCGAAAGGCTCGCATGAGCTGGATTTTGTGTGACCAGTTTAAAATTCTGGCCATCACAGGTCGTGGCTTGCTTGCAGCATCCCTGGGCGGCCCCATCCAATGTACCCGTTCGCAGCGCAAGCAGCCAGAAGTTAAAGTCAGGCCCAATTGATCTGGTAGCCAATTTTCAATAAGATCATACAGTGCTTGCTCAGAGACAGATTCGGGAAGTCCGAAGATCTTAATATTATTCCGCCAGTTTCTATTCTCTTGATCATCTAAGCGGTCTAACAAGGATGTATTTGCTGCAGACAGAGCTTGTACTTGCTGTTTCACAGTGTGTAACCTGTCTTCTTGGGCAGACAATCTTAGCTCAGCTTCATCAAGCCTTTTAGCCTGCCCTTCCACAGCATTCTTAACCTCTTCCATAGAGATCTGTAGAGAGGATTGTACATTTGAGAGTCTAGCTTCTAATGCCTCAGCAACCCTAGCTGATATCTTAATGAGAGCCTCCTCTGAAACTTCTGCTACTGGAGCTTCAAGATCCCCCCCCGGCAACCATTTTGGCCATGTTTGCCTGCTGAGTGTGTGCAGTACGCGCCGATCTTTGCCTCATCCCGGGCCCCTAGACCCTCGTTTCCGCCTCAAATTGCAGCGATTTGATAGCCGCAAGTGTCCTCTTTATCCTCTGCACAAGAAGAAATGAAAATTCAAGAGTTAAAAGCGTGGATGGCGGCCGATACAGGCGATGGAACCGGAAGTAGCTTACAGTTAGCAGGGAGGAAGGCTGCCAGCTTCTCAGGCTCATATCTAGTCATTAACTGCTCGTTTTCGCCTCAAACTGCAGCGATTCAGTAGCCCACATCATGCTGCCCCTCTGCAGGTAAAAAATTGTTGAAAACGAATTTCACCCCGGGGGGATGGGAGCCGATGGTGGGTGAGAGGGTCTGGAGCTTTTCTTTACCCTGCCGCCTCCGGTGACTTCATCCCCGGCCTCTGGCCTATTCTGGATCTCCGTGCCTTGAACATGTTTCTTCACAAAGAACGGTTCAGAATTGTTTCCCTGGGCACCATGCTTCCACTGCTACAACAGGGGGATTAGCTCTGCCCTCTGGACCTTCAAGACACATACGCCCACATTTCGATCTTCCCTCCTCATCGCAAATATCTCCGATTCGTGGTGGGTCACCGGTACTATCAATACAGGGTACTGCCATTCGGCCTAGCCTCGGCGCCCTGAGTGTTTACAAAGTGCCTGGCAGTCATAGCTGCACAGTTCCACAGCAGGGGCGTATACATTTTTCCATACCTGGCTGACTGGCTCATAAAAAGCCAGTCCAGGCAAGGAGCTCTCAACTCACTCAATCTCACCATAAGGCTTCTAAGCTCATTGGGATTTCTAATCAATTACTCCATATCCCATTTGACACCATCTCATCATCTCTCCTTCATAGAAGCAGAACTGGACATGGCACTAGCCAAGGCATTCTTACCAAACAATCGTACAATTATGCTATCCAACCTGGCAAGCTCTATCCGTCGTCACAGAACCACCTCGGCTGCCCACCTACTCAAGTTGCTCGGCCATCTGGCAAAAACAATAGAAGTCACCCCAATGGCGCCCTAGCCATGAGAGTGATACAATGGACTCTACTCAACAGCTTTCGTCCCTGGAACACATCATCAGCCAGCTTCATCTGTCCCTTACATGGTGGACACACAAAGCCAACTTGAAAGTAGGTTTTCCTTTCCAGCAACCAGCTCCTCAGGTGACCCTAACCACGGACGCCTCCAATCTCGGGTGGGGAGCCCATGTCCAAGGCCTTCAAATTCAAGGAACTTGGACTTCAACCAAAGCGACCCATCAAATCAACTTTCTGGAGCTTTGGGTGATGCTGTACGTCCTTCATGCATTCCAGGACTGCCTCTCCAACAAAGTTGTCCTGATTCAGACAGACCATCAAGTTGCGATATGGTACCTCAACAAGCAGAGGGGCACGGGCTCTTACCTGCTCTGTCAAGAGGCGGTGCAGATTTGGGCCTGGGCCCTATTGCACTCCATACTATTGTGAGCCACTTATCTGGCAAGCACAGAGAATGCACAGGCGGACCACCTCAGATGACATTTCCAATCCCACGAGTGGTCTCTGGATCCCTCAGTTGCGAGCAGAATCTTCCACAGTGGGGTCAACCAATCATTGACCTTTTTGCGTCCAGTCAGAACTGCAAAGTGGAACACTTCTGTTCCCTGCACAAGGACTAAAGAACACCAAACATGGATGCCTTCGCCCATCCCTGGAACACAGGTCTGCTGTATGCGTATCCTCTGATTCCGCTAGTAGCCAAGACTCTCGTGAAGCTACAACAGGACCGAGGCTTAATGATACTCATAGCCCCGTATTGGCCATGCCAAGTATGGTTCCCCAAACTTCACGACCTCTCTGTCCAGGAACCAATTCGCCTGGGCACGGAGCCCAACCTCATCACACAGAATCACGGCAAACTACGCCACCCGAACCTCTAGATGCTGTCTCTGACAGCTTGGCTGTTGAAAGGTTGATTCTACAACCCCTCAATCTTTCTAGTGATGTCTCTCAAGTCCTTGTAGCTACACGGAAGCCTTCCACGCGGAAATCTTACCGCTCTAAATGGAAGAGGTTTACCTTGTGGTGCACACAGAAGGGCTTTAATCCCTTTTCTTGCCCCACATCCAATCTCTTAGACTATCTTTGCCACCTCTCGGAATCTGGCCTACAGATTTCCTCTATATGAGTTCACCTCAGTGCCATCTCTGCATACCATCAAGGAATAGGGATGCCCCGATAACGGCTCAACCCCTAGTGAGTTGCTTCACGAGAGGCTTACTACAGCTCAAGCCTCCTATGTGGCCACCGGTCGTGGCATGGGACCTCAATGTTGTCCTTGCACGGCTCATGCACACTCCTTTTGAGCCCTTGCACTCCTGCAAACTCAGATACCTCACATGGAAAGTACTTTTCCTAGCAGCTATCATGTCTGCTCACAGAATAAGTGAGTTACAGGCCCTTGTGACCTATGCACCCTACACAAGGTTCCTCCATGACCAGGTGGTTCTTTGCACTCACCCTAAATTCCTTCCTAAGGTAGTAACTGATTTCCATTTAAATCAGTCCATAGTCTTGCCCACTTTCTTTCCAAGGTCTCACGCTCGCCCAGGTGAGAGAGCTCTGCACACCTTGGACTGTAAGTGCGCTCTTGCGTTTTATTTAGACTCCATTACACCCCGCAGGAAGTCCACCCAACTCTTTGTCTCTTTTGATAAGAACAAACTTGGGAATGCAGTGGGCAAGCAAACACTGTCAAACTGCTTAGCAGACTGCATTGCATTTTGTAACCAGCATGCAGGCCTTCCACTACAGGGACGAGAGAAGGCACACTCAGTCAGAGCAATGGCAACATCAGTAGCACACTACTGTTCAGTTCCGATTGCTGACATCTGCAGGGCTGCGATATGAAGTTCTTTCCACACCTTCGCAGCTCACTACTGTTTAGGCAAGGCTGGACGACAAGACTCCGCCTTCGGCCAGTCTGTCTTAAGAAATTTATTCCCAGTGTAGGAACCCAACTCATCCTACTTCTACCCGCTGTGAATGTCAGCCTGCCTCATCCTTGTCAACAGCACCCGAGTTGTTGTGCCTGTTGCACATATTGGGGCGGATTTTAAAAGGAGCGCGAATAGCCTACTTTTGTTTGCGCTCCAGGCGCAAACAAAAGTACGCTGGATTTTAGTAGATACGCGCGGAGCCGCGTGTATCTGCTAAAAACCTGGATCGGCGCGCGCAAGGCTATGGATTTTGTATAGCCGGCGCGCGCCGAGCCGCGCAGCCTACCCCCGTTCCCTCCAAGGCCGCTCCGAAATCGGAGCGGCCTCGGAGGGAACTTTCCTTTGCCCTCCCCTCACCTTCCCCTCCCTTCCCCTACCTAACCCACCCGCCCGGCCCTGTCTAAACCCCCCCCTTACCTTTGTCGGGGGATTTACGCCTCCCAGAGGGAGGCGTAAATCCCCGCGCGCCAGCGGGCCTCTAGCGCGCCGGGCCGCGACCTGGGGGGGGTACGGAGGGCACGGCCACGCCCCTGGACCGCCCCGGGCCGTAGCCACGCCCCCGTACCCGCCCCCAAAACGCTGCCGACACGCCCCCGAAACGCCGAGACGACCGAGCCCGCCCCCCGACACGCCCCCGACACGCCCCCCTCGGAGAACCCCGGGACTTACGCGAGTCCCGGGGCTCTGCGCGCGCCGGTAGGCCTATGTAAAATAGGCTTCCCGGCGAGCAGGGCTCTGAAAATCCGCCCCATTGTGTGCTGTTTGGCCTATTTCGGATGATGCAGCCTGTAGCTTGTTATTCACCCATATGTGAGGACTACCATCCTGCTTGTCCTAGGAGAAAGCAGAGTTGCTTACCTATATCAGGTGTTCTCCCAGGACAGCAGGATGTTGGTCCTCATGAAACCCGCCTGCCACCCCGCGGAGTTGGGTTCGTTTACGTTTTTTTCGCTCATACGTTTGCTACAAACGAGACTGAAGGGGGACCCCTGGTGGCTACAGGGTTAGTGGCATGCTGGGCATGCTTAGTGTGCCAGTCAACGTTCTAGAAACTTTGACAAAAGTGTTCCTTGACAGGGCTCCATCTGATGATGTCACCCATATGTGAGGACTAACATCCTGCTGTCCTAGGAGAACACCTGTTACAGGTAAGCAACTCTGCTTTATCACATGTGTTAGGACATTAACACATGCGATAACGCCTTAACAAGCAAAATGATAAATGACCCTGTGTTTGAATATAACCAGTTAGGTTTAAAAGTTATCTAGCCTTGTATGGCTGGGTAAATTGCCACTTAACTAGATATGTTTAAAAAAAATCCAGTTAAGTGGCACTATTTAAAAACAAATATGGGCTTGTAGCCCATTTTACATACCCCAAATAATTGATAACTGGCCCTGCTGAGTCAAAACTCCTGACCTCTTCAAATTTTTTCCAAATAGCTATAAACAGTGTTGTGGGTCTGCTGGTCGGGCCCTCCTCCCATGTTTCTAAATACAGTGTGCTTCACCCTAGCTCTCTCCCCAGTCCACCCAGCTGCAACCTCTTTGTAACTCCTCTCAACATACCTCCTCTGCAATCCCTCCCATCCCATCTGTTAAAACCCTGGTCAGGAGCAAGGTATTTTCTTACCCGCTTCCAGCTCCTCCCAGCTGAGGTTTTGACAGATCCAGGGCAGAGGAGCACTAGGGGTCCATGAAGTGGACAGGTTACAAATAGTTTCTGGTGGGTAGAGGGTGAGTCCAGGAGGAAGCACAACTAAAAAAATAACAGGGAAGAGGATCCAACCTGCTGAACCCACAATACTGTTATAGCCACTTGGAAGGGATTTGGAGGGTAGGGATTCTTGGACCTGCAATGCCATTTATCAAATATTTAGGGTTGGGATGGGGGGGGGGGGGGTGAGTATTAGGCCTTAGACCTGCTCTTTATTTATTTATTTTAAACATACATTTGGGGTGCAGGAATGGGGGGTGGGGGATGAAAAACTGATGTGCACGGATTGGGCAAGATACCTTGGAGTGATAGTGTCAGATGATCTGAGGGTAGTAAAGCAATGTGAGAAGTCAGTGGCTAAGGCCAGAGGGATGCTGGGCTGCATAGAGAGAGGCAAAGTCCCTGAACTTTGCCTCTCTCTATGGTGAGGCCTCACCTGGAGTATCTTGTTCAGCTCTGGAGACTGTATCTCAAAAAGGATAGGGATAGAATGTAAGCGGTCCAGAGAAAGGCAACCAAAATGGTGTGGGGTCTGCACTAGAAGACTTAAATGATGAGAATGAAGGACCTAAATATGTATTTCCTGCTCGAGAGGATCACATAACCCCCATCCTAAAGAGCCTCCATTGGTTACCTATACACTTTAGAATAATATACAAGGCCATCCTTACCACATACAAAAATATCCACCTATTGGCTCCCATCGACCTACAGATCCCTCTCCAACTACATAATTCATCAAGACCAACAAGAGATGCATACAAAGGAACGCTACAGGTACCACCGCCCAAATCTACCAGACACATCACACTAAGAGATCGGGCATTCTCGACAGCCATTCCACCGTTATGGAACTCCATCCCCTCAAACCTCAGACTGGAAACATGCATCTCAACCTTCAAAAAAAGACTAAAGACATGGATATTCACACAAGCATTCCCGGACTCAAACTGATCTATTTCATCCATACCAATCCCTACCTTCACCTACACCATGATTAACCATCTCCGCTATCGTTTATATGTTTGAATTAATGACCTGTCCTTTCTCTTCTTCCTCTGCCAAGTTCTAATCACCCTGTTATATGTAACTGCCTTTTTCTGCACCATTGTTTTAGTTTATGTTTACGATACACCCTTGTTTTATGTGAACCAGCATGATGGGACTGCGTTCTCGAATGCCGGTATATAAAAACCCGAAATAAATAAATAAATAAATGGGAGATACACAGATTTTTTAATTCCTGAAAGGTATTTATTTATTTTAAGTTTTTCTATACCGGCATTCGCGATGAGTATCGCATCATGTCGGTTTACAATTAACAAGTGAAGAGGTAACAAGAGGTCATAAATAACAATAAATAACAAAAATTAAAAAAGGTAGTAGTAATAGTAACAATATACAAGTGAAAGTTAAGGGTTGCAGTTACAATAAAACAGGGTAGTAATAACTTGGAACAGAGAAAAGAAGCTGGGGTTTTTAACTAGATACATATGATACATATATGCCTATCAATGCATTTGAGGTATTATTGATGCACAAAAATCAAACCTTTTCTGATGCAAAGGGAGCTATAGAACTAGGGGTCATGATATGAAACTCCAAGGGGATAGACTCAGAAGCACCATCAGGAAATATTTCTTCATGGAAAGGGTGGTGGATATATGGAATACCCTCCTGGTACCAGTAGTGAAGACAAGAAGGGTAATGAAATTCAAAAGGGCATGGGATAAACAAAAAGCATCCCTAATAGCTAAAAGGTGGAAATGGAAAAAAGGAGTAACCTGTGTTAACCCACATGAAGCGGCCATTACTACCTGTGAAGGGATAGTCAGGAGAAAAACCCAGAACACTTTGAATGACTGGTCCCAACTATGTGGCCTAGTCCTCTTTAAGAAATTGCTTAGCAAGGGATTTCGGTCAAAGGGAGTATTCTCTTCCGGGGAATAAGAAGTCTGGGCTCAAAAGGATTAGAAGGCCCCAGAGGAGTAAAAGAAGCCTAGGAGGTGAGCACTGCTTAGGTTTGAAGTGCATTGTGAATTTTGCTTTTAAACTGCTAAGGTTTCTATTTTGATTTTTTTGTCTGTAATCAATAAATATTAATGAGAGAATCATCAGAAACCACCCTGGTTCTGTCCTCTGGTAGCCCAAAAACTGCTCACGGTGCCACACTACCCTTAACAGAAGGCATGGGTGTAACCTGCACAAAGCAGAAGGCACCACTTTAGGCAATAAATAAATAATATTAACTTGCTGGGCAGACTGGATGAACAAATTGGATATTTTTCTGCTATTATCTATTGTGGGCGGCATATTCATAGCGGGGTAGATTTTTAAAAACAGCGCGATCGTGTACTTTTGTTTGCGCAGCAGGCGCAAACAAAAGTACGCTGGATTTTATATGATACGCGTGTAGCCGCGCGTATCTTCTAAAATCCTGGATCGGCGCACGCAAGGCTGCCGATTTTGGGCAGCCGGCGCGCGCCGAGCCGCGCAGCCTGTCTCCGTTCCCTCCGAGGCCGCTCCGAAATCGGACCGGCCTCGGAGGGAACTTTCTTTCGCCCTCCCCTCACCTTCCCCTCCCTTCCCCTACCTAACCCACCCCCCCAGCCCTATCTAAAACCCCCCACCACCTTTATCCACGGATTTATGCCTCCCGGAGGGAGACGTAAATCCATGCGCGCCAGCGGGCTGCTGGCGCGCCCCCGAAATGCCGCGTCATCGGGTCCCGCCCCCGACACGCCCCCTTCCAAAAACCCCGGGACCTACGCGCGTCCCGGGGCTCTGCGCGCGCCGGCGGCCTATGGAAAATAGGCGCGCAAGGCCCTGCTCGCGTAAATCCGCCCGAGCACGTTCAGCGTTCAGTAGCCGGATAAGTAAGACTTATCTGGCTATAGCAGGTCGCTGAATATCCGGGTGTATTCAGTGGCTGCTAGCTAGCTGGATAAGTGACCTATCTGGATATCTTTTAGCCAAATAAAAAGTGAGTGGATTAGGGTGGCACTACTTAGCCAGCTAACTGACCTGTAGTCATCAAAATGCTATATCGTGGGCCTAATGCCTGCAATAAGAAAAAGGGATGTGTTTAGGGTAATTTTAGAGCTACTGTACAGTACTGTACAGTAAATGAGAGAGAGACAGAGAAAGACAGAGAGACAGACTATGAGAACTGCATAACAGTCAAGTATTTGTTTCTCTATAGGAGGGGTAGCTAATAGTTCAAGGTGAGGTATCAGTGGTGGTTTAGGGGCCCATTTTACATGCAGAATGAGATATACGAACAAGTCAGTACACCTCGGTGAAGATTTGAAATGATTTGGATTGAGGAAAGTCTCAAAAAGATGATATTTCTACTATGATCTCTCACCCTAACTTGATAGACTCTAAAACAGGGTACCATCAAGCTAGGGCAAGATATCATAGTAGAAAATTTCAGTAATATCATACAGCTTAACACCAAGAAAATCCCACCCAAACTCCTCCCTAATCCCACCCCTTCCCAAAATTTGCATTCGTGCCATGCGATAGTGCTATTATTGCATTTGTTAACATTTTGATGAATGATGAATGATCCTAATAACCGGATAAGTAGCAATATTCGCTCTTATCTGGTTAAGTTAATCGGATAAATTAGACCTTCTAACATAGCTAGATATAACTTATTCAGCCAAGTACCGAGCAACTGAATATCCTTTGTAACTTAGCCAAATATGGCTGAATATTGGGTCCAGTGTTACTAAAACAGTGCCACATAACAGAGTAAAGTAAATAATGACTTAGCTGTACATAATGCTCTTGTTTGGACTGCTTACTGTCTACAGATTTCTAACAATAAAGGAGTCCTTGCCCAAAAAATACTGCTTTTAAAACTAAATGATAACATCACTGATGTCAGTGCATGTTGCATGAGGCTTTACTTGATGAGATCAATACATGAGATTGTCATGTCCAATACTGTCAGAAAGGCAAAGGAGAGCACAGCTTAAATCATTATTTCATTCCCCCTCTATTGCAGGAGTTCTGAAACATCAGCTGATGTCAGGGTTTGCTGTTCTGTTTTTGTATAAAAAAAACAAGGATTGTTGACTTGTTCTACATGTATAAGAAAACTACCTGAGTTTCAACATAAAAGAGTCTGTGATTGGGGTCTGCTACCTTGTTTTTTCACGTAGATAACCAGCTGAATTAGCCATGTTGTCTGGGATGTACCTCCTGTTCTGTAGGTGGCGGAGCTCTCAAAGTAAAGTCTTAAGTCTTGCTGTAGTGTGTGCCTGCTTGGCATCTCCCCCTCCCCTGTGTGAAGTCTCCTCAGTCCGTTTTTTTCCGCGAGCCTAACAGCCGCAGAGCTCTTGGTCTCCTTGAGTGATTTCTTCACAGGAAAATTTAATTGTTTAAAAAGTATTACAAACAGCCTGGTAGGGTAGTTAGGACTAACTATCTGAAGAATTTCATCGAATTTTCACAAGAATGCCTCGTCCAGGATTTAAATTCTGCAACTGCGGAAAGATCATGTCTGTCATAGACAGACATGTTTCTTGTTACTTGTGCTTGGGGCCCCAGCACAACCAATCAACCTGTGTGTCTGCGGACGGATGTCCCCCAGGGCACAGCGACAAAGAGCCGCTAAGATTGAGCATTTGAGAAGGGCTGTGTCGGGGTCCTGTGCCCCCTCAGACGAGTCCACAAAATCCTGTCCCGCACCCCCTCGTGCGTCGAGGGAGTCTGACCGACCACGAGCGGCTTCTGAAAGTGCTTCGGTGTCGAAAGCGTCGACAAAGAAGAAATCATCGGTGCATGGAGCAGGGGACGCACCATCAGCTTCAAGGAAACCTGCTGAGTCGACCTGCATCGGTGCGTCGACCGGCACTGATGCACCGAAGCACCACCGACGCACCCACACAACTGGCACACCCGACGCAGCTGAAGCATCTGGCGCATCAGACACAGCTGGCGCAGCTGGCACATCCGGTGCTCAGAAGAAGATACATACTTCAGGAATGAAGCATTCCTATTCCACACCGAAGCATCGACGCACTTCTGACTCTTTTCATCAACCATTGACTCAGAAGCATAAACAACCAAAAAAGCACACATCCGGACATAAGAATCGCAGGGAACCTTCCCCACTCATCATTGTAGATGAGGATCTGTTTTCTTCCCCCTCTGCTACATCATCTTCATCGGAAAAGGAAGAACCCTTGCCTAAGAAACCACGCAGAGATCCTTTACCCAGAGACAAATCTGCGAAGCACCGACATCCTCCACCGACAATAGTTCCGCCATCTGCTCCATCTCAAGGAGCTTTGGCATCATAGGCAATGTTGCAGATATCTCTGATTCTGGCTAAATTCTTGTCCACAGAGGCTGATCAAGATCCACCTGCAGCAGAACCTATTCCTCAGGCACCACTGTCCCCTGCTCCAAGTTCCACTCATGCTCCTGCTCCAACGTCACCAGCTCTGTCTTCACAAGCTGGCTCTCCAATATCTTCATCTCCTGGGTCTTCCACGGTTATCCATCTGACCCTTCGGAGGACCAGCCGGAATTAGTATCACCTCCTGAGGACTTGACCTATTCGAGAGTAGAAAGAGTAGGTCAAACTCTTAATACTGAGATAAGGAAATTGCCGGACCCTAGAGCAGATGTTCTAGGCCTACTGAAAGTATTTGACACTCCGGCAGAACCGGTGGCTCTTCCATCGCATGAGGTACTGGACACCTTGATGAAAAGAGCATGGGAGACTCCACTAGCTGGACCCTCAACATCCAGGAAGTCGGAACTTAAATACAGGATGCGACAATCACCATTCTATTCACACGTTCAACTACCTCATGCATCCTTCGTAGTAGAATCTGCTATGCAGAAAGCGCGCAAGTCCAGGCTACATTCCAACACCCCGCCTGGACGTGACTCCAAATACCTTGATGACTTTGCAAAACGGGCCTATCAATCAGGCATGATGAATGCAAAGATTCAGCAACATCAATTTGCAATCACGCAATATTTGTTTCAATGTCCCCAGGACTTAAAACCCAAGCTCCAAGACAGTTCACCTGACCAACCCCTCCCTACTGAATTTCATTACATAGAAGAGGGATTGCAACATTTTGATACGCATGATCTACGAAGGTTTCGAGACCTCAGCAAAGTCAACAGCAAATGCCATCACAGCCAGACGAATAGCATGGCTCCGGGCCTGCACAATAAGAGAGGATGTGCATGAGAAATTGGCTAACCTTCCTTGCCATCCAGACAACTTGTTTGGTGATCATTTCAAGGACACGGTGCTCAGTTAAAAGAGCAGAAACTGGCAGTTCAATCTCTCGCAACTCCATCATCTTTCTCCTACGGCAGAGACTACTATTCTGGTTACAGAAAACCTCTATTTCAATGCCGACCTTTCCGGCCTTATCCGTTTTCTAGACCGGCTTATTACTCATCATCTCGCCCCCAGACGCCTCAAGTTCCTGATGCTAGGCAACGTCAGAGAACACCAAGGCCTAAACCTCCGCAGGAGCAGAATCCACCAAAACCTGCACAAGGTTTTTAGGACATCACACACCACCGCTACCAGCAACAGTCGGGGGCAGGCTCCTACATTTCTTGCCTGCATGGGAAAATATCAGCACCAACCTCTGGGTTCTAAATATCATAGAGGAGGGTTATTCTTTAAACTTCACCACCCTTCCTGTCATTCCACATCTAGTGCCCAACAGGGAACATCACATCCATGCCCAACAAATGCACCTGGAAATCAACAACCTCCTAAAACAACAGCGCATTGTCGAACTGCCCATGTCTCACCATCACACAGGTTATTATTCCCCATACTTCCTCATTCCAAAGAAATCAGGAGGGTTCCATCCTATCTTAGATCTCTGGGAACTCAACAAACACCTTACGATGGAGAAATTCAAGATGACATCACTCAAAACCATACTACCCTTCATACAACCCAGAGATTGGACATGCTCCATAGATCTCAAGGATGTCTATTCCCACATACCAATGCACAAGGCTTCCAGGCAGTACCTTCGCTTCACAGCAATGAATCGCCGCTTTCAATACAAGGTACTTCCATTTGGTCCTCAGCTCCCAGAGTATTCACGAAATATCTAGCAGTAGTGGTGGCTCACCTACGTTGCCAGAGTTTTCAGATTTTTCCCTATCTAGACGATTGGCTTCTAGACGAATCTTATCACAGCTATTCAATGTTTGGACACATTGGGTCTACTAATCAATTACGAAAAGTCGAATCTCCACCCCCACGCAAGCATTGCAGTTCATTGGAGCCCACATCGACACCTTAAAGGACAGAACATTCCTTCCTGAGCCAAGAGCTATAGCACTCAGGACTCTAGCTCAAATGCTAAAGCGTTCAACCACAGCTCCGGCTCATCAAGTGTTGAAACTTCTGGGACACATAGCTGCAACGATTTATGTGGTCCCCTACACATGGCTACACATGAGGTGCCTTCAGTGAGGACTGAAAGCTCAATGGAAACAATTCTCTGACCGTCTCTCTGCCCCTGTCTCCATTACCAACAGCATGAAGTGAGACATAGACTGGTGGCTATCGGAAACACCCCTTACAGTAGGGGTTCCCCTATGTCCACTGATGCATCAAATCATACTGACCACAGATGCCTCCACGAAGGGATGGGAGCCCACCCGTCTCACCTTCAAACTCAAGGCCTCTGGTCTACCTGGGAAAGTATGCAACAGATAAACCTCTTGGAACTCAGAGCAATTTGGAATGCTCTCCGAGCTTTTCAACTCAATCTCAGGGGAAAGATAGTCATGATCCACACAGACAACCAGGTGGCAATGTTCTATATAAACAAGGAAGGAGGGTCTGGTTCTTGGATTCTATGCAAGGAAGCAGTATCCATCCTAGAATGGGCAACCAGCAATTCCATTACACTTCAAGCCACTTACCTCCCAGGCATAGACAACAACAGGGCGGACAAACTAAGCAGAATCTTTCATCCCCACGAATGGGAACTACAAAGACGGTAGCCCTACAGCTCTTCCGAACTTGGGGATGGCCTCGTATCGATCTTTTCGCCACAGAGCAGAATCGCAAACTTCAAACATTCTGCTCTCTGTTCCCATCTCCTCATCAAATAACACAAGACGCTTTCCTCATCAGCTGGTCGGAGGGCCTACTATACGCCTTTCCACCGATACCTCTAATCTCACGCACAGTGCAGAAATGCATAAGAGATTCGGCAGATCTCATCCTCATAGCTCCAGCGTGGCCAAGACAACCATGGTACGCATACCTCCTCCACCTCTCAGTAGAGACTCCAATCCCACTAGGGAACAACCCTTGCCTCCTAATTCCTCTCTAAACCTCACAGCGTGGAGGTTGAAAGGACATTATTTCAAAACCTGAACCTCTCTCCTCAACTGGAAGACATCCTGATTTCCTCTCAAAAGCCTTCCACCAGATTAAACTACAAAAGGAAATGGCTGAACTATACAGCTTGGTGCTCAACCATTAATATGGATCCATTCACATGCCCAGTACATAACTTGCTAACATATCTTCACAGTCTTTACCAAAGAGGGCTGGCAACAGCTTCACTCAGAGTTCACCTCAGTGCTATCTCAGCTTATCATTCTTTGCAAAACGACGCACCTATCTTTACTCATCCGCTCATCTCCAGATTCATGAAAGGAATCTTGCGACTACTCCCCCAGGTATGAAAACCACTTGTAGCATGGGATCTGAACCTTGTTCTAGAACAACTCATGCTACCTCCTTTTGAACCACTTGAAACCTGTCACACCAGATACCTGGCATGAAAGGTACTTTTCCTGGTAGCGCTCACTTTGGCTAGATGGGTCAGCGAACTACAAGCTTTCTCCCTACCTGGTTTTCTACCACGATAAAGTTGTACTATGTCCACATCCAACTTTCTTATCAAAGGTGGTCTCGTCTTTCCACCTAAATCAATTCATTACTCTGCCAACCTTTTACCCTCGTCCTCATACGGAAGAAGCTCAATGCAGACTACACACTTTAGATTGCAAGCGGGCGCTGGCATACTATAAACAATGCACTGCGACTCCTTCCAGACCTTCTCAATTATTCCTTTCCTTTAATCCAAATGCACCAGGCTTGCCAGTTTCAAAAAGGACTTTGTCATCTTGGATCACAAACTGCATCCAATTTTGCTACCAACAACGCTTAGAACGACTATCTTCACCTAAGGCTCACCAAATCAGAGCACTAGCAGCCTCGATTGCCCATCTACGTGATGTACCCATATTGGACATTTGCAAAGCTGCAACTTGGTCATCACTTCATACCTTTACTACTCATTACTGTTTGAACAAGCTTGATTCAACAGATGCGTCCATGGGCAAACAGATTTTAACAGCGGGCACTTCCTAAATATTTTCATGTCACCAAGGACTGTCTGCAACTTATTTTGCAACTTGAGCACATAAGCAATAAGATACTTAACAAACCACACAGCTCAAGTTGCTAGCTGGGGACTCCCAGACAGCATGGCTAATTCAGCTGCTTATCTACATGAAAAGAGCAGGTTTGCTTACCATAAACGGTGTTTTCTGTAGATAGCAGATGAATTAGCCATGATGACCCTCCCACCTTCCCGGACAGTCTTGCTACTATCTATCTTGCTTTATCATGAACTGAGGAAACTTCACACAGGGGAAGGGGAGGTGCCAAGCAAGCACACACTACAGCAAGACTTAAGACTACTTTGAGAGCTCTGCCACTTACAGGATGGGAGGGATGTCCCAGACAGCATGGCTACTGCTTTCTACGGCAAACACCGTTTATGGTAAGCAAACCTGCTCTTACATGAAAAAGAAAATGAAAAAAAATATTAGGGTTTCAGTAGAATGGGGTAAATGTTTGAGTAGTCCAATTTATTTATTTTATTTTAACATTTTTATATACCGATAGCCGTTTGCACATCGTACCGGTTTACAAAAAACAGGCGGAAGGCCACAGGAAGTAGGCACAACCTTTACATATTTGATATAGAGTAATATTTTATTTATTTATTTATAGCTTTTCTATACCGACTTTCCAATAACAGAATTACTGATCAATTCGGTTTACATTTTAAACTTTAACAGTGACAAGTAATTGTCTTACAATGAACAGGAAGAAATAACTTGGAAATAGATATATGGGGATTATAACATAGATACAATATATAGCCTAATGTAGACAAAGGCATAAAAACATAGGCACAAGGACTGCCAAAGATTTGAATTGAATTGATGAGTTCTTTGGGGTATTATTTGTGTATTGTATAATATAAAAGTATGGACATATAGAATATTATAAAATTGTAACAATACATATTAGATAATGAGTAATATAAAGGGGTGAAAGTATAGTATAATATGAAAGTATAACAAATGATAGAATTTAACTTAGAACTGTGTTACAAAGGTAGACAGAATATATTTAAATAAAAGGATAGATGCTGGCAAAAAAGGGGGACGGGGAAATAGGGGGAGGAAATATGCTTAAGTAAGGAGGAGAGGGAAATGTGGGGGAAGAGGATGTATGTACAAGTAGGGGGAAGAATCTTATGTTTCGTTCAGTCTAGGGAAGTAAGAGGGAGTAGTGCTTTAAAGACATAGGAGTGGATTAATGGGGGGTTGTGATTATAGACTGTTTAGGTGAAGGCCTGTGTCCAATGATGTCAATTATCCGACAATTGTGTATTCTGATATATTGAGGTATTCTGGTTTGCTGATATCCCATATTCCTACTTTTTCACCCTCGGTTCTTTAACAGCATGTACTTTATGTACAGCAGTGCTGTAGAATACATGCAAAGTATACCATCTCTCTGTCTTTTTGGGACAACGTTAAACACAACATCTTTCTGCAATGTTCAGTACAAAATGACTGTTTATTGGCTGATTTTATCGACAGAAAATAATAAGAACGTGAATATAACATGCAAAAGTTTTAACACTTTTCCAGTTGATTCATTACTGCTTTAAAAAAATAAAAAGTTGTTAAAGCCCTAAATGTGGATTGCTTAGGCCATCAATATTTCAGGTAAAGATAATTCCTTGGTTTAAAAAAATACTCTTGACTCTGGTTGTTGTTGTGTCTACTTTCAACAACCATAGGCTCCTTCCTCTAAGCATTTGCTGATTATCTGAAAATGAAGATAATTTACTATTAAAAGCAGAGAAAGGCTATAAAAAGGTCTCTAAATGCTCCCAGGTAGCAATTTCAACTGCCAGAAACATTGTTGGGAAATAGAAGTTACATGGAACTGCTGAAGTCAAGGCAAGATATGGAGGACCAAAAAAAATCTCTAATAGAAATGCCTGAAAACTAGTCAAATCTGCAAAACAGAACCCACACTGCAAACAGCCTGAAGAAAGGTTTAGCTGACACTGGAGTAGCTGTCCACATTACAATGTTGCTATCACAATAATGATCTGCATGGACAGAAGGAAAACATTTCTACAACCTCATCATAAAAGTCATCATCTAAAGCAGTGGTTCCAAACCTGGGGTCTGCGAGACCATCACAGGGGGTCACCAGAAGAGAGGCAATCAAAGTGTAACTGCTGAGAAATAGAGCATGCTGTCCTCACCTGTGAGGAGCTCTGCTCTAAGGCTCCTGCCTTCTGATCCCATGCCGAGAAAAGGAATATCACAGCCTTAAGAAACTGATATGGAGATGAGGTAGGGAAGAATGCAGCTGATTGCCACCATGAGGAGACTGAAGCTGTGCCAAGAGGAGGAGGGAAAGTGTGCTGCCACCAGCACATTCACCCCATGTTGCTCCATACAACTAAAGGCAGTAGCAAGCAGGGTGATAACCCTGAGGAGCAATTCTATCCACTTTTAAATATGCTCTTACTGTCTTGCTGGCCTAATAATGAGGAAAAAAAGTTACACTGAGGGAGTAGTCAGAGGCAGGGGTCAGAGGGTAGAAAGGAAAGGGCCATAGTAGGATCAGCACTCAGGAAAATTTGGAGAAGGGGATAGAGGGAGGAGAGAGCAAGAGGGAGAGTGTAGGAATGAAAGCATTTCGAAAGGGCTTTACGAGGGAGGAGGACAGTAGGGCATGCTATAAACTGCTTGGCATATTATAGAGGTGCCTTAAAGGTGCTGCTGTAGCCTAAAGTTTTACTGAGTTATTTGTATTTATATGAGTGTTTTGAAAATGCTGCTACAACCTATTGTTGTGCTGAGATGTTTGTATTCTTATGTCCTTAGTCTTTTGTTGATTTTGCTGAGTTGTGTTGTATTCTTAGTCCTGTTGACTTATTTCAAATTTAGTCCAGTTGTTAATGGATATCGAGTTTAGTGCTTACTGAAGACTCCTTCAGACTAGAACTGTTTAGTCTCCTTTGGATTGTACATTGTACTCCACTTTGGGTGAATTTCTTATTCAAAAAGGTAGGCAATAAATCCAAATAAATAAATAAAAAAAAATTTGGTATTGGGCCATAGGGAGAGGGAAGGTGGACTGGGGAAGGGGGCTGCAAGGGGAGGAGGACATGAAGCAAGGTATTCAAGAAGGAGCAATGGGGAAGGGTTGGGGACATGGGGGGGAGGGGTGCAGCACTCAGAAACTGGCCATAAGAACATAAGAAATTGCTATGCTGGATCAGACCAAGGGTCCATCAAACCCAGCATCCTGTTTCTAATAGAGGCCAAACCAGGCCACAAGAACCTGGCAATTACCCAAACACCAAGAAGATCCCATACTACTGATGCAATTAATAGCAGTGGCTATTCCCTAAGTAAACTTGATTAATAGCAGTTAATGGACTTCTCCTCCAAGAACTTATCCAAATCTTTTTTGAACCCAGCTACACTAACTGCACTAGCCACTTCCTCTGGCAACAAATTCCAGAGCTTAATTGTGCGTTGAGTGAAAAAGAATTTTCTCCGATTAGTCTTAAATATGCTATTTGCTAACTTCATGGAATGCCCCCTAGTCCTTCTATTATCCGAAAGTGTAAATAACCGATTCACATCTATTTGTTCAAGACCTCTCATGATCTTAAAGACCTCTATCATATCTCCCCTAGCCATGTCTTCTCCAAGCTGAACAGCCCTAACCTCTTCAGCCTTTCCTCATAGGGGAGCTGGTCCACCCTCTTTTTCATTTTGGTTGCCCTTCTATATCTTTTTTGAAATGCGGGCCATGGAGGAAAGGCAGGAGAAAGGAAGAAATGCAGGAGAGGAAACACTCAGGAAAGGGCCTTGAGAGGGAGAACCAGAGAAGAGCACACAGGAGTGGGGTAGAGAAGACATTTCAGAAGGTTCCATGGGAGGGAACAAGCAGGGAAAGCATTTATGGAGGGGAGAGGGCAGGAGGGTAAGACTCAGGAAGAGGAGTCACAGGAGGAAGGCAAAGGACAGAACCAGAGAAGGGGCTGCAGGGAGGAAGGAGCAGGAGAGAGAGGACTCAGGAAGGGTCTGTGGGTGGAGGGAAGGCAATTGAGAAAGGGCCATAGTGGAGGTGGGGAGTAGCACTCATGAAGGGGCCATAAGGGGAGGACAGGAGGGATAGCACAATTTCTCCCAGGACAAGCAGGATGGTAGTCCTCACTCATGGGTGACATCATTAGATGGAGCCCTGTCACGGAACACTTTTGTTAAAGTTTCTAGAACTTTGACTGGCACACTGAGCATGCCCAGCATGCCACTAACCCTGTGGCCACACGGGGTCCCCCTTCAGTCTCTTTTTTTCCGTGCAGCAGTTGCCTCGCGGTTTTTAGGAGCTCTGAGAGAATTCTCTCATACTTTCCTCATGGAATCTTTTTGAAGTTTTTCTTCAGTTTTACCCCGTCCCAGGGTCCCCCATCATGCACCAACTTCCTCTGATGCTTCGGTAAGTCAGTATCATGTTTTTGCAGTCGGTTCCCAGCAGTATACTTCTCGGTGCCCGATGGCCACCGATTGCGTGCCCCTTTTTTCCAACATGGCAACTGGTTTTCGGAAGTGCCCCGAGTGTCCAAGGACTATGTCTCTAATGGACCTGCATGATGTCTGCGTATTGTGCCTCGGGCCTTCCCACGATGTCCGTCGGTGCCCAAGTTGTGCACAGATGACCCCCAAAGGCCGCTGCGCCCAACTGGAGAAGATGGAGCACTTGTTTGCCTCAAAGCGCTCATCTCCATCGACCCTAGGTAAGGGCGCGCCAAGTCAAAAGGTTCCATCTTCCTTGGACCCCTGTCCATCGACATCTCAGAAGGAGCGGGTGATTGTCCGTCACCAACGTCATCCCATTCCAGGACTTCTGTGTCATTGTCCTCAGCGCCGGAGAAGGACTGGGCCGAGCACCACGATAAGCCTCGCCACCGGAACCAACGTACATCCCCGTCTGGTGCCGGCACCGACACGGCAGCGGCATCAACCTCGGCCGAGCCCCCTTCAAAAAGGGCCCAGGGAAAGAAGCCCCCATCCTTCTCAGGATCCGGGACCACGAGGAGTTCCCCACCAATATCGGTGCCGGGTACCAAGCCTCCAGGGACTCCTGTGGAGGCTCCGGCATCACTTAGCCTGCCTCCTACCTCGGGCGCCGTGTTAGCCACGTCAGCCTTTTGGGAAGAATTGGACCATATGGTCCAAGAGGCAGTGCTGAGTGCCCTTCGGGGCTTCCAGTTGCCACCGGTGCTGGCTCCCATACCGCTGCCGGAACCGGTGCCCTCAATGTTGGCTCCACTCCTCGAGCGCTTGGACACCCTTATCGGTGCCCTGCCATCTGTGCCCATTCCTTTGGGTTCGTCGGCACCCAGCCAACCACCGATTCTTCCCCCGGTATCGATACCGATTCCGGTGTCTTCGGAGGAAGAAGATGCAGCCCATGGCTCATCAATGCTGGAGCAAGTTCCAGGACTGTCAGGGCTATCGGTGCCTCGATGCCCATTGATGGCCCCGATGTCCTCGGTGCCGGCGCCACCATCTTCGCTGCCGGTGCTGCCTATCTCGGTGCCTCCTCACCGTCCATCGGTGCTGCCCTCCCACCCATCTGGATTTGGGTTCCTTCCTCCATCTGAAGGCCCGGTGGGTGAAGGAGAATACCCATATAACCATTGGGATGATGCTTCCTCTGAACACTCCTCACAAGCTTCTGAAGAGCTTCTTTCAGAGCCTTCACCCCTGAAGGAAAGGCACCGTTCCCCTCCAGAAGACCTCTCCTTTGCCAGCTTTGTCAAGGAGATGTCTGAGACTATTCTGTTTAAATTAGAAACGGAGGAGGAAGCCAGACACAAAATTCTAGAGGTACTGCAATTTGTAGATGTTCCAAAAGAGATAATGGCCATTCCTGTCCACGAGGTTTTTCTAGACCTCTTACACTGCCTCTGGGCGCACCCAGTAACTGTGCTTCCAGTAAACAGAAAGATTGATGCCACATACCTGGTATAACAAGCCCCAGGTTTTCAAAAGAACCAATTGCTCCACCAATCTGTAGTGATAGAGTCAGCTCAAAAGAAAGCTAAAAGGTCTCGTCCTCACTCTTCTTCCCCACCTGGGAAAGAGCAAAAGGCATTAGATGCCTTAGGCCGCAGAGTATTCCAAGGGTCAATGCTAATGGCTTGTTCGCTTCTTCAGGTTGGCCAGCTTTATATGACCCAGTATAGTAGAAATCTCTGGAAGCAAGTCCAGGATTTCTCGGAGACTCTACCTGAACAATTCCAAGAGGGCTTGTCCTTCAACCTACAAAAAGGATTGGAGGCTGGGAAGCATGAGGTCAGGGCAGTCTATGATGTTTTTGAAACTGCATCCAGAGTCTCAGCAGCTGGAATTAGTGCCAGGCGCTGAGTTTGGCTTAAAGCCTTTGACCTCCGACCAGAGGTTCAGGAAAAATTAGCTGACCTTCCCTACACAGGGGACAATTTATTTGGTGACAGTAGGCAGAAGTGCAGCTCAAGGATCACCATGAAACCCTGCGCCAACTGTCCACTGTCACTTCAGATACCTCGGCTACAGCCGGGAGAGACATTAGACGGGATACCAGGAAACTAACCTATAGGCCACACAGGTACTACCCTCCTCCATCCCGTGCTAGGTCAGCCAGACCCTCTCATAGAGACCAACCTCGTGAGCACAGCCAGCCCCCCAGATGGATCCTGCAGTGGGGTTTTGACTCCTATCTAGAGAGCAGCAGTCAACCTCCATTCCACCCCCTGCCGCTTTACTGGTGGGAGGCCGCCTATGCCACTTTGCAACTAAATGGCACTCAGTCACCACTGACTGATGGGTACTGTCTATAGTAACCTACCGCTACCATCTAAATTTCCTTGCTGTACCCCCAGACTCTCCACCAGTCCAGGTGTGAAGCCTAAACGATCACACAGTGCTCCTCGAGGCAGAACTCTCTATCCTACTGCAGTCGAGAGCCGCAAAACTGGTTCCCCGAATGCAGTGAGGAAGGGCGTTCTACCCTCGATACTTTCTAATCCCGAAGAAAACCGGCGGCATACTTCCTATCTTGGACCTCCGCATCCTAAACAAATACCTTTGCAAGGAGCGGTTCAGGCTGGTTTCCTTGGGGACCATGCTTCCACTTCTGCAGCAAGGAGATTGGCTCTACTCTTTAGATCTTCAGGATGCTTACGCCCATATAGCAATATTCCCTTCTCATCACAAATACCTACGATTTGTAGTGGGACACAAATACTTCCAGTACAGAGTGCTACCATTTAGCCTTGCCTCAGCACCCCGAGTGTTCACGAAGTGTCTGGCAGTCATGGCAGCAGAATTGAGATGGGAGAGTGTCCACATCTACCCATATCTGGACAACTGGCTCCTCAGAAGTCCATCAAGGGAAGGAGCACTTCACGCCCTCTGTCTTACCATACAGCTTCTCCAGTCTGTTACAAGCAGGGAAAGGTGAGAGGCTGCTTGTGGGATAGGCCCACAAGCAGCCTCTCACCTTCTTCCAGCCAGCTTTCCTGCTCCCCGATGCCGTCCGCAGTGCCTCCATGCCAGCCTCCGCTGCCTTTCTCTTCACAGCTGGCCGCCGCCTGTCCTTCTCAGCAGTCAAGGCTGCCGTCGTCGCCTCTCCACTATGCGGCATGGAGCTGCCGAAGTCGCTTCTCCACTCTGCGGCCAGGAGGCCGCAGACGCTGTTCCCATGCGGCCCGGAGGCCGCCCTGAAGCCTTCTTCCTTGCGGCATGGAGCTGCTCTCGCCAGGACCCTCCCGTGGCAGGGAGTGCCGCCTCTAGCTTCCTCTTCTGTGGCCAGAGGCCACCCTGGATCTCCTCTTCATGGCCCGGAGGCCTCCGACACCTCGGGCCTACTCCTGCTTCACAGCACGGCTGCTGTCCTTAGTCCTGCCTCCTTAGGCGCGGGGCCATGCCTCTCCTTCGGATTTAAAGGGCCAGCTATAGGCAGTCCTCCTGGCTCCTCCTCGTGGTGTCATCTTGGGTGTTTCCTCTCCAGCCCTACAAAAGGGCTCAACCTTCAGTTCTTCGTTGCCTTCGCAAGGAGTCAGTTATGAAGCTGGACTGCTCCTGGATCCTCCATTCCAGCTCTTCGGTCTAGGAGTCTCTGATGTCCTCCTCCACTTCTTCAAGGCACTCTGTTCTTCGTGGGAATTCCCTTGCCTTCATTTGTGGTTCCTGATCCTTCGTCTATATCTTCATTCCATGTTTGGTCTCTCGCTGGATCCTAAGTCCTTGTCTTCAGATGTCTTTGTCGTCTGACCTTCCTGATGTTCTCACCTTCAGATCTGCCTGACGTCCTCACCTTCTGATGTCCTGTTTTTCCCGAAATCCATCATCCAGTTGTTCTGCCTCTCAGAGCCTCCTTGATGCTCTTGGTTGAGTGACCTGGGGTCCGAAGTCCAGATGTCTCAGATGTCTTGTTCTCCAGTTCACCCGACACCTCCTTGATGCTCTCGACTGAGTGTCCTGGGGGTTGAGGTCCAGATGTCCTGAAGTTCCAGACATCTTCGTGTACAGATGTCCTCGCCTTCAAATTCCTTTGACGTCCTCATCTTCAGATCTTTGGCTGTCAAGCGTTCAGACCCTTTTGGCTCCTTCTTCAAGGAAGCCTTCAGACTCTTTGGCTCCCTCGTCAGGGTAGCCTTCTTCTCAGATGTCTTGGTTCCGGATCTACCTCCTAGTGGGCTATCCTCTCTTCAACTTCAGTATTGACCTTCTGATTCGTCTTCCTCGCTGGGTCTGAAGCCTCTGCTTCTTCAGGTTGGTCTGCAGTGATCATGCCGGGTCCCCAAAGCCTCAGTCCAGGATGGTTGCTGCTACGAATCTTGGCTGGATTCCTATTCATACTGGGGTAGATTTTAAAAAATTGCGCGATCGCGTACTTTTGTTCGCGCACCAGGCGCAAACAAAAGTACGCTGGATTTTATAAGATACGCGCATAGCCGCGCATATCTTATAAAATCCGGGGTCGGCGCGCACAAGGGGGTGCACATTTGTGCAACATTTGTGCAACCTGGACTTGTGCAACCCTCCGAGGCCGCTCCGATTTTGGAGCGGCCTCGGAGGGAACTTTCCTTCGCCCTCCCCCCACCTTCCCCTCCCTTCCCCTACCTAACCCACCCCCCCGGCCCTATTTGTGCAACCTATTTGTGCAACCTGGACTTGTGCAACCCTCCGAGGCCGCTCCGATTTTGGAGCGGCCTCGGAGGGAACTTTCCTTCGCCCTCCCCCCACCTTCCCCTCCCTTCCCCTACCTAACCCACCCCCCCGGCCCTATTTGTGCAACCTATTTGTGCAACCTGGACTTGTGCAACCCTCCGAGGCCGCTCCGATTTTGGAGCGGCCTCGGAGGGAACTTTCCTTCGCCCTCCCCCCACCTTCCCCTCCCTTCCCCTACCTAACCCACCCCCCCGGCCCTATCTAAACCCCCCCTTACCTTTGTTGGCAGATTTACGCCTGCTAAAAGCAGATGTAAATCTGCGCGCGCCAGCAGGCTGCTGGCGCGCCATCACCCGGCCCGGGGGCTGGTCCAGAGGCCTCGATCACACCCCCGGGCCCGCCCCCGAAACGCAGCGGCACACCCCCGAAACGACGCGTTGTTTCGGGAACGCCCCTGACACGCTCCCTCCCCGCCCCTTTTAGAAAGACCCGGGACTTACGCGCATCCCGGGGCTCTGCGCGCGCCGGCGGCCTATGCAAAATAGGCACGCCGGCGCACAGGGCATTTAAAATCCGCCCCACTGAGTTTTAACTCTTCTGTTGTCTATCCATTCATCAAGTGTCTTCATCAGTGTCCCTGATGTTCTTCTCTTCAGCCTTGCCTCATCCTTATCCAGTATCGTCTGACCTTGTCTTCAAGTATCGTCTGATTGTGTCTTCAAATATCATCTGATCGTATCTTCAAATATCATCTGATCATGTCTTCAAGAGTCCTCATCTGATTGTGTCTTCAGTCTTCAAGTCTTGTTCCAGTACCAATGTCTGCCCTTGACCTCTATCCGTTCTGACGCATTTGCCGTTCCCGTACAGCAGGTCTGAAAGGGCTATCGAGTGGCTGGAGGGCTATCCCAGAGACCAGCATTGCGTTGTTGGGTCTCTCCTGATGCATCAGGCTCGACAGAGGTCCGAGTCCCTGGTTTTCAGCCTGTCCGCATGTGCTTGGATACATCTCATCTGCCTCGGTGCTTCTACAGAGCTCTCTGCAGTCGCGCCGTGGTCCAAGGGCACACAACTCTCCCCGGAATCGGGATCACTCCCTAGCGCTCCTGTAACATAGTCGTTGGGATTTCTGATAAACTAACCCAAATCCCATCTGACTCTTTCACGCAAACTCTCTTTCATTGGAGCAGACCTAAACACCACCATGGCCAGAGCGGCGCTCCCAGAAGACCACGCAAAGACACTGTCCAGCTTGGCCAAAACAGTCCAATATTGTCAGACAGCGTCTGCTCCTAACCTTGCTAGAAAACATGGCATCCACAGTTCACGTCACCCCAATTGCTCGACTTGCCATGAGGGTAACACAATGGACTTTAAAATCCCAGTGGTCCCAAGCCACTCAACACCTTTCACAGGTTGTCCAGGTAACCAGCCAGCTTCACCATTCACTGGCTTGGTGGACATGGGAGTCCAATTTATGAACAGGACTACCCTTCCAACCACCAGAACCGCAAATAACGTTGACCATGGATGCCTCCAACCCAGGTTGGGGAGCCCACGTCAGCAAATTGCAAACACAAGGACTCTGGTCCAGAGAAGAAGTGGACCACCAGATCAATTTTCTGGAGCTCCGAACGATACGGTATGCCCTATTCACATTCCAGGATTGCCTATTCAACAAAGTAATCCTGATTCAAACAGATAACCAGGTAGCAATGTGGTATCTCAATAAACAGGGGAGCACAGGCTCTTACCTGCTTTGCCAGGAGGTGGCGCAGATCTGGGCCTGGGCTCTCTCGCATTCCATGCTACTGCGAGCCACCTACCTGGAGGGCACAAAGAATGTGATGGCAGACCGTCTCAGCCAGACCTTTCAACCCCATGAATGGTCCCTGGACCCCTCTGTGGCGAACAGAATTTTCCAATATAAACTAACAATAACGGTAAATTACAGGTATTCTCTATACATGAATAACCATACAATATATACCTGTTTTTATTTTTGAAACGTATCTTACTTTATTACAAAAACCATTTCCTTTATAAAAACATTGACATTACATTTTTAATTATCACTCATACCTCATTCATTCAAACAAATACAATACAATCAATAATACATTCTTAAAAAACATATATCAAATAGCAGCTTTATTTTAATTGAATTAATTAAATTATTCTCTATTTTGTTATTACAATTTCCTTTATTATCCTATCATTTAAACTACTATATTTTGAAATTACTCCCTTCTTCAAAACTCAAAAAGCTCAAAATGTTTCCATTTTTTTCTTTCTTTTCTTTATAAGACACTCCCTTCAACAACTCCCAATTCACTTCGTTCTTTAAAAACACTCCCGACTAGAGACTCCTGTTTCACCCGATAGTTTCCTCAGGGGATCCACTTCTCACCACTTTTGTTGTTTTCACATACAGGGAACATCCAATCAGTATCTCTCATAAATTATTTATTGCACATGTAGGGAATATTCAATAGTACTTCTTAATTAGTCTGTCAATCTTCATTAACCTATTCTTATCGATAAAAACATGACAAAATCAATTTCAATCTTAAAAGGTCTTTTTTCAAACTAACATTCATTATTAAAATATTTTAATCGTTTCAATACACAATTCACCTAGTCACTTTAAATCTCATCCACCAAATATCACCATATATCACCTCACTCACCTCCTCTTATTTCATAGCCACTTCTTTGGGTAATTCAAGTACCCTATAGAATCTATCGCCGATATTTCGCCTCCCTTCTTTCATCATTCAGCCACAATCTTTTTAACCGTTATATTCATTTATTCAAAAAACGTCATCGTTGCTATAAAAAAATCCCAACTACATATATTACTATCAAATTGCTCATCCATTGTCTTAAAAATTCAAAACATCCATAAGTATCAACTACCAACCTTAATAATTTTGTTCCGGCATGAGGCCTTCCCGCGATGTTCTCCCCACGAGGGAGATGCCGCCAAACTCGGCCTCTAACTCCGCCCCTCTAGGCGTGTGCGTGCGCCGAAGACTGAAATTTAAAGGGGCCGTGGCGCGAAACCTCAGCCTGGCCCACAACATGAGGTCATCAGCACAGGCCTATAAATAGGCCATTTCAAACATTCACTCCTTGCCTTATTTATGTATTTATTTATGTATTTATTTATTTACTTATTTACTTATTTATTTAAAGGCTTTTATATACCTGTATTAGTAGGGAGATCATACCGGTTTACATATGAACAGCAGGTCTGAAATTACATAATAACAGGGAGGAAGAACTGGGGGGTGGGGTGGATAACTTAAGAGCAGTGAAGAAGTAAAGGTAAACAACAACAAGAGTTAAACTTAGAGAAACCTTAATATAAGGGGGGAAGTATGATAAAGTGGCAGTACATGGGAGAGCAGTGTGAGAGGAGATACTATTCTGGGTAAGCACGTTTAAATAACCAGGTTTTTAATTTCTTCTTGAATTTGATGGTGCATGGTTCGAGGCGCAGGGTGGGGGAAGGGCACACTCTTGGAGTAACTAGTTGCTCTTCATGTTCCTGATCCTGGTTCTGCTTATTCCTGCCTTCGTGCTCCTGATCTTGGTCCTGCTTTTTCCTGCCTTCGTGTTCCTGATCCTAGTCTTGCTCCATTCCTGCCTCTGTGTTCCTAATTCAGCCCCTGCTCCGTTCCTGCCTCCGAGTTCCAGTTCCTGTTCCCACCTCGGCTTGGCTTCTGGTATCCCTCATCTGCTGCCCGTCCTGATCCTTGGCTTATTTCTGGTCTCCGCTGCTCTGCCGCCTGCCCTGACTGCTGGTTCGTCTCGTCTTGCACCGCTGCTGCCTGCCATGACCTCTGGACTATCCCCGGCTCCACTTCACTTCCGCCTGCCATGACTCAGACAGTTCATCGGACTCTTCTTCACCAGGAGACCACCGCCTAAATCCTGCCAGCCTCCCCAGTACCCAAGGGCTCAACCTGCGGTGAAAGGGGGTTGGTATAGGTGAAGGTCCTGCTTGGTCTCCTGGCCCTGTACTGCCTCCCGGCTATGAGTTCCGCTGTGAGCTTTCCCTCAGCGGATCCTCTTCATCCTCTAGCCGGCTCAAGGGTCCACATTGCAACAAAAAGGTTCCCAACCTTTTAGGACCAGGGTTCCTAAAAGGTTGGGAACCCTGGTCTAGAGTATGTAAAACCAAATGGATAAGCCTGAAACTTTTTGGAACAAAGTGCTTTGGACTGAAACCTAAAACTGATATTTGGAGAAAACAGATTGAAACATTTGAAAAAAAAACCCACCTTAATAAATCATGAAAGGACTTGAACAAGTTAATGTAAATAGGAAAATTGATTCTTACCTGCTAATTTTCATTCCTGTAGTACCACAGATCAGTCCAGACTCCTGGGTTTTGCCTCCCTTCCAGCAGATAGAGACAGAGAAAGTTTTACTGACACTGCCACTTAAGAAGAGGTGCCACCTGCAGTCCCTCAGTATTACTCTATACCCAAGCCAGAAATATAAAGAAGAATTAAGTAAACTATGCGAACTCCCCTAAATGAGTAGGGAGAAGAGGATAACCATAAAACATTCAACAACAAAATACCCTTACATTTAAAACATGTGTAGGATCAACAAAACCTGTGCTTCTTCAGAGAACAAAAACTAACAGATTGAGAAGACTCTCCCACTACCCTTTACTAAGCAAGGGTGGGACTCTGGACTGATCTGTGGTACTACAGGAACGAAAATTAGCAGGTAAAAACCAATTTTCCTTTCCCTGTACGTACCCAGATCAGTCCAGACTCCTGGGATGTACCAAAGCTTAAGAACATAAGAACATAAGAAAATGCCATACTGGGTCAGACCAAGGGTCCATCAAGCCCAGCATCCTGTTTCCAACAGTGGCCAATCCAGGCCACAAGAACCTGGCAAGCACCCAAAAACTAAGTCCATTCCATGTAACCATTGCTAATGGCAGTGGCTATTCTCTAAGTGAACTTAATAGCAGGTAATGGACTTCTCCTCCAAGAATTTATCCAATCCTTTTTTAAACACAGCTATACTAACTGCACGAACCACATTCTCTGGCAACAAATTCCAGAGTTTAATTGTGCGTTGAGTAAAAAAGAACTTTCTCCGATTAGTTTTAAATGTGCCCCATGCTAACTTCATGGAGTGTCCCCTAGTCTTTCTACTATCCGAAAGAGAAAATAACTGATTCACATCTACCCGTTCTAGACCTCTCATGATTTTAAACACCTCTATCATATCCCCCCTCAGTCGTCTCTTCTCCAAGCTGAAAAGTCCTAACCTCTTTAGTCTTCCCTAATAGGATGGGATTGGGAAAGTCCCGCTCGCAGCAAACTCGCATCCAAATTTCCAGCCCCCGGGGCTTGGACATCCAAACGATAATGTCTGGCAAAAGTGTGCAACGACTTCCAAGTATCTGCCCTACAGATCTCTTGAGGTGAGACCAAATGTCACTCTGCCCAAAGTGCTGCCTGAGAGCAGGTAGAATGTACCCGAAGACCAACCAGAATCGGGCAAGCCTGAAAAATATATGCTGAAGTAATCGCCTCTTTCAACCACCTTCAATAGTCGCTTTTGACGCCTTATTTATTTATTTATTTTATTTATTTAAGGTTTTTATATACCGGCAATCATGAAAACATATCTTGCTGGTTTACATAAAACGGGAGTGCAGAATATACATCAAACTAGAACTGGGTGACCGAAGGTGCAGTTACATTTAACAAGGGTAGCAGAACTTGGAGAAAGGAGGAAGAGATAGGAAAGAATAGAAATGGTTAAACAATATACAAATTAAATGCTATATACAAAAGGCATGGTTAAGGGCTGAATGTTTAGAGGAGTCTTTAGAATGTGTCATTAGATTGTGTCCGGGAAAGCTTGCTTGAATAACCAAGCGGTGCCAAGAAAGGCCTTATGCCCTTTCTTGGCACCGCTCCGCAGCACGAAAAGATGATCTGACATGTGGAAACTATTTGTGACCTCTAAGTATCTCAGCAAGGCTTGCCTGACGTCCAGATGATGCAAAATCCTAGTGTGCGATGCTCCCGGATCTAAGTTTGAGAAGGTCGGGAGCTCCACACACTGATTAACATGAAAGGAGGACACCACCTTGGGTAAGAAAGAAGGTACAGTCCGCAAGGAAATCCCTTCATCCGAGATTCTCAAAAAGGGCTCCCTGCAAGAAAGAGCTTGAAGTTCAGAAATTCTGCGTGCTGAACAGATAGCCACCAAAAAAGACCACTTTCAAAGTCAGATCCTTCATAGTCGCATGCCAGAGAGGCTCGAAATGGGGGGTACAGAGGCTCCATAAGATCACATTAAGTTTCCAGACGGGCACAACTGTCGAACAATAGGGCACCAGTGCTTCACACCTCGAAGAAAATGGACAATGTCCGGATGAGCCGAAAGCAATGTTCCACAAACCTTGCCTCAGAAACAACCTAGTGCCGCACCTGAACCTTAAGCAAATTAAAGGGCAACCCTTTTGTCAAACCATCTTGAAGGAAGGCCAACATATGTTTCACAGACACTCTCCTGGGGTCCACCTGCCGGCCGGAACACCAGGAATCAAAATTCTCCACACTCTCGCGCAGGCGAGAGAATTGGAGGGCTTTCTAGATTGCAAGAGCATAGCAATGACGGCGTTTGAATAACCTTTTTCCTTCAGACGTCGCCTTTCAAAAACCAAGCTACTAGACAGAATCGATCTACCTAATCCAAACAGGTCCCTGATGCAATAGGTGTGGTAGATGGGTGAGCTAAACAGGACCGTCCACTGCCAGGTTTATCAAGTCCATGAACCATGGACACTGCGGCCACTCTGGTACCACCAGAATCACCGGCCCCAGATGAGCCTCTGTTCTTCAGAGAATCTTGCCCACCAAAGGCCAGGGAAGAAACATACAACAGGACTTCTGTATGTTGGCCAAGGCAGAACTAAAGCATCCAGTCCCTCTGCTCCTCTTTCTCATCGACGACTGAAGAAATGTGGAGCCTTGGAATTTCAGAAGGTTGCCATCAAGTCCACGAATGGGTTCCCCCACCAAAAACAAACGAGAGACATCACCTCCTCGAACAACTCCCATTCCCCAGGGTCTAGCTGCTGGCGACTTAGGAAATCCGCTTGCACATTGTCTGAGCCTATGTGCGAGGCTGCCAGGTGCTCCAGATGCTCTCTGCCCACTCTACCAGAAGCCGGGCCTCCTGTGCCACGGAATGGCTCTTGGTACCTCTATGATGGTTTATATAGGCCACTGCTGTCGCTTGTCCAACAAGATCCTCACCAGCCAGCCCTTCACCAAGGGGAGAAATGCTAGCAGAGCTAGACATACCGCTCTGAGCTCTAGACGATTGATGGACCAGGAGGCTTCCTCTGGAGACCAGCAGCCTTGCACCGACTGACGCTGGCAGACTGCTTCCCAGCCGAAGAGACTGGCATCAGTAATGACGATGTCCAGATGATCGAGATCCACTCCTTGACTCAACTTCTCTCGGTGGAGCCACCATGAGACTGGACCATACAGGCTCCGATAGAGGGAGAGGTAGCTGATAACGCTCCGATAACGGGTCCCAGCAAGACAGTAAGGCTGATTGCAGAGGTCTCATGTGAGCAAAAGCGCATGGAATCAACTCTAAGGTAGAACATAAGAACATAAGAAAATGCCATACTGGGTCAGACCAAGGGTCCATCAAGCCCAGCATCCTGTTTCCAACTGTGGCCAATCCAGGCCACTAAGTCTATTCCATGTTACTAAGTCTATTCCATGTTACCATTGCTAATGGCAGTGGCTATTCTCTAAGTGAACTTAATAGCAGGTAATGGACTTCTCCTCCAAGAACTTATCCAATCCTTTTTTAAACACAGCTATACTAACTGCACGAACCACATCCTCTGGCAACAAATTCCAGAGTTTAATTGTGCGTTGAGTGAAAAAGAACTTTCTCCGATTAGTTTTAAATGTGCCCCATGCTAACTTCATGGAGTGCCCCCTAGTCTTTCCACTATCTGAAAGAGTAAATAACCGATTCATATCTACCCGTTCTAGACCTCTCATGATTTTAAACATCTCTATCATATCCCCCCTCAGCCGTCTCTTCTCCAAGCTGAAAAGTCCTAACCTCTTTAGTCTTTCCTCATAGGGGAGCTGTTCCATTCCCCTTATCATTTTGGTAGCCCTTCTCTGTACCTTCTCCATCGCAATTATATCTTTTTTGAGATGCGGCGACCAGAATTTACATAGTATTCAAGGTGCGGTCTCACCATGGAGCAATACAGAGGCATTATGACATTTTCCGTTTTATTCACCATTCCCTTTCTAATAATTCCCAACATTCTGTTTGCTTTTTTGACTGCCACAGCACACTGAATCGACTATTTCAATATGTTATCCACTATGACGCCTAGATCTCTTTCTTGGGTTGTAGCACCTAATATGGAACCCAGCATTGTGTAATTATAGCATGGGTTATTTTTCCCTATATGCATCACCTTGCACTTATCCACATTAAATTTCATCTGCCATTTGATTGCCCAATTTTCCAGTCTCACAAGGTCTTCCTGCAATTTATCACAATCTGCTTGTGATTTAACTACTCTGAACAATTTTGTGTCATCTGCAAATATGATTATCTCACTCGTCGTATTTCTTTCCAGATCATTTATAAATATTTTGAAAAGTAAGGGTCCCAATACAGATCCCTGAGGCACTCCACTGTCCACTCCCTTCCACTGAGAAAATTGTCCATTTAATCCTACTCTTTGTTTCCTGTCTTTTAGCCAGTTTGCAATCCACGAAAGGACATCGCCACCTATCCCATGACTTTTTACTTTTCCTAGAAGCCTCTCATGAGGAACTTTGTCAAACGCCTTCTGAAAATCCAAGTATACTACATCTACTGGTTCACCTTTCTCCACATGTTTATTAACTCCTTCAAAAAAGTGAAGCAGATTTGTGAGGCAAGACTTGCCCTGGGTAAAGCCATGCTGACTTTGTTCCATTAAACCATGCCTTTCTATATGTTCTGTGATTTTGATGTTTAGAACACTTTCCACTATTTTTCCTGGCACTGAAGTCAGGCTAACCGGTCTGTAGTTTCCCGGATCGCCCCTGGATCCCTTTTTAAATATTGGGGTTACATTTGCTATCTTCCAGTCTTCAGGTACAATGGATGATTTTAATGATAGGTTACAAATTTTTACTAATAGGTCTGAAATTTCATTTTTTAGTTCCTTCAGAACTCTGGGGTGTATACCATCCGGTACAGGTGATTTACTACTCTTCAGTTTGTCAATCAGGCCTACCACATCTTCTAGGTTCACCGTGATTTGATTCAGTCCATCTGAATCCTTACCCATGAAAACCTTCTTCATTACGGGTTCCTCCCCAACATCCTCTTCAGGAAACATCGAAGCAAAGAAATCATTTAATCTTTCTGCGATGGCCTTATCTTCTCTAAGTGCCCCTTTAACCCCTCGATCATCTAACGGTCCAACTGACTCCCTCACAGGCTTTCTGCTTCGGATATATTTTAAAAAGTTTTTACTGTGAGTTTTTGCCTCTACAGCCAACTTCTTTTGAAATTCTCTCTAGCCTGTTTTATCAATGTCTTACATTTAACTTGCCAACGTTTATGCTTTATCCTATTTTCTTCTGTTGGTTCCTTCTTCCAATTTTTGAATGAAGATCTTTTGGCTAAAATAGCTTCTTTCACCTCCCCTTTTAACCATGCCGGTAATCGTTTTGCCTTCTTTCCACCTTTCTTAATGTGTGGAATACATCTAGACTGTGCTTCTAGAATGGTATTTGTTAACAATGACCACGCCTCTTGGACATTTTTTACTTTTGTAGCTGCTCCTTTCAGTTTTTTTCTAACAATTTTTCTCATTTTATCAAAGTTTCCCTTTTGAAAGTTTAGCACGAGAGCCTTGGATTTGCACACTGTTCTTCTTCCAGTCATTAAATCAAATTTGATCATATTATGATCACTATTGCCAAGTGGCCCCACCACCGTTACCTCTCTCACCATAGACCTGAGCACTTGCAAATAATCCCAGACCCTGGGAACTCGTTTGGCTAACAACCCTTGAACCTGAGCCTGAAGCTTGGCAATGCCCTCCTCAGTAAGGAACACTCTCCTCACCTTCATGTCTAAAAGTGCCCCCAGAAATTCCAGAATCTGGAAAGGAACCAGATAACTCTTGGTGAGATTCACAATCCACCCTAGCGATTGGAGACGTCCAAGCACCAAATCCACTGCCCATCGGCACAGTGATTCCGACTTCGCTCAAATCAACCAATCGTCCAAATAGGAATGAACCAGAACATCCTCCCTTTGGAGAGCTGCAGCCACCACGATCATCACCTTGGTGAAAGTCCTGGGTGCCGTAGCCAGTCCGAAGGGGAAAGCGCAAAACTGAAAGTGTTCACCCAGAATCATGTACCTCAGATATCTTTGGAGATCTGATCTGATTCTGATGTGCGAGTAAGCCTTGGTCAAATCCAGAGAAGCCAGAAACTCCCCTTTGTGGACCGCCGCAATCATGAAAAGCAGCATCTCCATTCGGAACCGAGGAACTCTCAGCACCATGTTCACCTTCACCCTCCTGATTTGAGACAGGAGCCATGCGCTCTAACATTTAAGAAAAGACTTAAAACTTGGCTTTTTAAAAAAGCATTTCCAAGCCTTGAATAAAACCCTTACTCATCTTCATAAACTTGTTTACAATAACTGGATCTAATCAAGAATCCACCTACCATAAACTTATACTCATCTTTACCTGCTGAGGACTATCGTCTTTACCTGCTGAGTATTATCATATCATTACCTTGCACTACTGTGTCTTATTTATTTATTCTCTTGGTTACTCACTACCGTTTCATTTTATTATCATATCTTTCCAGGCACTACTGTGTCTTATTTATTCCCTTGATCACTTATTTTACCGTCTCTTATTTATGTACCATCACATGTATCCACATAGGCTTATTTATTTACTCTTCTATACTATTTCATTAATTGGAAGAAATGTATATATTGCATTGTTCAATTTTTCCCCTATTCCAGCTCCAAGTTAATTTTCCCTGTTTTATTGTAACTTTCTCACACACGGTATTGATACACTGTATTTAAAGTTTCACAGTTTATTGGGAATATACGTTACGCTATGCTTTACACACATTGTTAATTGTAAACCGGGTCGATGTGATATCTGTCATGAAACTCGGTATAACAAAAATAATAAATAAATAAATAAATAAATAAACCTTCTTTAAGTCCAGGATTGGGCGGAAAGTGCCCTCTTTCTTGGGAATGATAAAATAAATGGGGGGACGTTCTTCTGGGGGGATGGGGACAATGACTCCCAGCTGACTTAGACGCCAGATGGTGGCCCTTACCACGAGTTACTTCTCCCGATAGGAGCAGGGGAACACCAGAAATCGGTCTCTGAGCGGCCAAGCACACTCTAAAGCGTTACTGTGTCTTATCACACTTAAGAACCACTGGTCTGACGTGATCTTGGTCCACTCCTCATAAAAAAAGAGAAAGGCGGCCTCCTATCTGTGGAAAAGTGGACCAGCCTTGCCTCATTGGGAGGACTTGTTACCACTGCCTCCTTGGGGCGATCCATCTCTGACGGGTCTACAACCTCAAAATGAATGACACCAGGACTGTTGCTGAGCGGAGACTTGTCTTGCGGCTGGACCCGAGGGTCTGGGCCCCCAGAATCTTCGATTACCCCTGAAGCCGGAACGAGAAGATGGGAAGCTCTTGTCTTTTGACCTGTCCTCGGGCAACTTTTGGACCTTATTCTCCCCCAGAAACTTGACCATTTCCTCAAGGTCCTTGCCGAAGAGTAATTTTTCCTTGAAAGGCAAAGATCCCAACTGCGCCTTGGAGGAAACATCAGCCAACCAATTCCTCAACCAGGGGAGGCCCCTGGCCGAAATTGCTGACATCATAGTCTGAGAAGAGGTCCTGAGAAGGTCATATAATGCATCATCAATGTATGCCAAGACAGCCTCCAGTGGTTCCGCCTGGAGAGCCTCCGAATCTGACAAACACTTGTCACCTTGTAGCTGCTGAACCCAGTGAAGACCAGCTCGCAGCATGAAACTTCTATACATGGCGGCCTTAGCACCAAGAGCGGAAACCTCAAAGATCTTCTTGAGGTGTCCATCCAGTTTTCTATCCTGAAGATCCTTTAAAGCTGCTGCTCTGGTGACCAGAATGGTGGTGTTTTTGGGGACCTCAGATACTGCAGCATCCACCTTGGGAACCTTGAACAGGTTGAGTGCCTCTTTGGGCAATGGATACAAACTGTCCATCGTCCTACTGACCTTCAAACTGGGGTCCGGAGTATCCCACTCCTGGAATAGGTGAGCACTAACTGAACTATGGAACGGGAAGGACTTTGCGGGACACTGGAGGCCAACCATGATGGATCCACCGCCTCCAACACCGCTGGAATAAGAGGGCTGAGCTCCTTCTTATGGAATAAACGGACCACCTTAGGATCATCACCCTCGAGGGACGTATCCTGCATGAGGGTCGGCTCCAGATCCAGGGGACCGACCCCGGGCCCTGGTTCCTGGGAATGCACTCCCTGGGCCCCCTCTGTATCTGAGGAGGAATCCGTGTCAGCCGTGGGCACTGCAGCCCACAGGAGCTGCCAGACCATGGGGGTCCCTGCGGATGTAGAGGTCCTGGACTTCTGTGTGGGCTGCCCTAGGGCCTCCTTGGAACTAACTGGATGTGCAGCCTTCCAGAAGCATGAAGTCTGAGGAAAAGGAGGAAGATGAATCCAAGGGCTCCAGCGACAACAGGGGAGGGAGATCACTACTCTCCTCTGCGGCCTACGCTGCCGACTGAAAGGAAGACAATATGGCTGCCATTCCCACGCTTAGCAGGAACGGATCTTGAGAAGCCGACCACACCAAAGGCTGCTTCCCCGTGACGTGGGGAACATTGCCAGTGTCGCCCGTGTTGCTCCCCAATGGCCCCTCCCTGGGGAGGCATCGGGAGCCAAGGCCGGCGCAGGAAAGGCACGACCATGCGTCCTCTCAGGATGAACAGGCTTTACCATGCGGCACCGCAAAGGAGACCGGCTGAGTGCAATGCACGGAAGAGAGGCCGAAAGAGTTGGGGAAGGGAGGAAACAAGTCCTTAGAAGTTGACTTCCAAAGACGGGGCCGAGGAGAAGAGAAAATGTCCTGCCCCTATGCCAATTAGACTGCTGCCCCTGTGCCGTGAAGCAGAGAAGCAAACTTCTCCCTTTTTTTTTTTTAATGCAACTTTAAACAGGCAGAAAATAAAAAGGGCACTTTCCTTAGAAAATGTAGTAGCAACAGGCTTCTGAAAAGATAACAGGCTCCAAAGATCCCACAGGGCAAGTGATCAGGGACCCCCGGGTATCAGCTCTGTCTGGCCAGGGATCCAAGCAACATAGGGTCCCTGACCCCCTGCTCACAAGCCTCATACACCAGAAGGGATGACCCCACCAGGGTCTATCAACCTTCTGGAAGGCGAAAACAGAAGCTTATATGCTTTTTTTTTTTTTCTAGTCAGACTGCAGGCTTTGCACCTCCACCATCTATTAGAGACAGAGAAATACTGAGGGACTGGCAGGTGGCACCTCGTCTTAAGTGGTAGTATCAGTAAAACTTTCTCTGTCTCCATCTGCTGGAGGGGAGGCAAAACCCAGGAGTCTGGACTGATCTGGCTACGTACAGGGAATGGCTATTTACTCTCTCAGATAATAGAAGGACCGGGGGCACTCCATGAAGTTAGCACATAGCTCATGTAAAACAAATCAAAGAAAATTCTTTTTCACTCAGCACATAGTTAAACTCTGGAATTCATTGCCAGGGGATGTGGTTTCAGCAGTTAGTGTTACTGGGTTTAAAAAAGGTTTGGATAAGTTCCTAGAGGTTAAATCCACAAACTGCTATCCACAAACTGCTTTTGATCTATCTAATGTTTGGGTACTTGCGACTTGGATTGGCCACTGTTGGAAACAGGATGCTGGGCTTGACGGACTCTTGGTCTGACCCAGTATGGCATATCTTATGTTCTTATGCTCTAACTGTTAAGCAGAGAGGAAGATCTATTGTGCTTTGAAGTTGTGTGGCACAGGAAGTATTGTGCGGGTGAAAGAATAGATTCAACTAAATATCAACAAATTCTATAAGCTAATGTCCCACAGTCAGTGAAGAAATGGAAGATGAAAAGAGGCTGGATATTTCAACAAGACAACTATTGAAAACATACCTCAAATTTAACCATGAAATAGTGACAGAAAAGAAAGATGAAGGTTCTGGAATGGCCATCACAGTCCCCAGATTTGAATATTATTGTCAGTCTACCGGGAGATCTTAAATTTTCAGTTCATCAAGGTGACCTAAGAATATTTCTGAGCTCGAAGAGTTCTGCAAGGAAGAGTGGGACAAAATTCCAAAAAGACTCCAAAAAGGCTACAGGAATATTTGGAAGCTGTTATATCTGCCAAAGGAGATGCTACAAAGTACTGATCGAAAGGATACACAAACCTTTGCATGTCATCTTCAGTGTTTTTTATTTTGAATCTGTAAAAAAAACTGCAAATAAATAGTAATTATGCATTAAAGTTTGCAAAAAGATGTTGAGGTCCATTTCAAAAGCATTTAGCTGGATAACTCAGATGTTATCCAGCTAAATGAAAATTTGGGCACTTATCTGGCTAACTTCTAACTGGATAAGAAGATAGAGGGCTAGAATTTAGCCAGATAAGTTAGGGGCATTTTGGAGGCATAACTGAGAGAATTGAGTTAGCCAGCTGACGGGCTGATACAGAAAGAAGTGCAGGAGAGCCGGTGAGTGCGCGCTCTCCTGATGCACACACAGGCCAGTGTCCTGGGCGCGCAATTCAGTATCGGCCCACATGCAAATGAGGGCCCATGGTAAAAGGTGGCGCAAGGGACACTAGCGCGTCCCTAGCGCCTCCTTTTTGACAGGAGTGGCGGCTGTCAGTGGGTTTGACAGCCGATGCTCAATTTTACCTGCCGACAGCCACGGGTTTGGAAAATGGATGCCGGCTAAATAGTGTGTCCGTCTTACAACCTGCGGGCTGCGGGCAGATTTGTAATTTTTTTTTTGTAATTTTTAATTTTTTTAAATTTTTGCGGCTTCCGACTTAATATCGCTGATATTAAGTTGGAGGGTGTACAAAAAAGCAGTTTTTTCTGCTTTTCTGTACACTTTCCCGGTCCCGGCCGAAATTAACGCTTTCTGGGCAGGCTTTAATTTCTGAAAGTAAAATGTGCGGCTTTGCTGCACATTTTGCTTTCTGTATTGCGCGGGAATAACTAATAGGCCCATCACATGCATTTGCATGTTGTGGGTGCTATTAGTTTTGGGGAAGTTGGCCGTGCGTTTTTGACGCGCTATTACCCCTTACTGTATACTGTCGAAAATGTGCAGCCAAACGCGGGCTAACAGTGCACTCTGCCGGAGAGCACTTTACTGTATCGGCCCATAAGTTATCCAGCTAACTCTGATATTCAGTGTTAGCTGAATATATGGGCTAAGTTAGCCGGATAAATTTATCTGGCTAACTAGCCAAGCCACCCAGCGGCTGAATATGTACCTTGTTATTTTTAACTTTGTACCCTGTAGAGGTTGTGTTAACTTCTGTTCACTTAGAGATTTGTTAAAATACACAGTTTGACCTGGGGTGCCTAAACCTTTACACACAACTGTACTTATTTATTTACCTACAATTAACCTACTTATAATTACAAAAACCCAAAGCAGAGTACAACAGGAACATAACATTTATCAATTGAAATTATGCACCTCCCATCTACCCAGTCCTTCCCTTCCCCAACCATGTTAATTCTACTAATACAAGAAAAATAATGAATACATTATTTCAAATAAACACATATAGTTCTACTATTAAATTCAACCCATCCCAATCCGCCCTATACCAATCAACACTCCTTATGCCAACCCCTTCTCTACCCCTCCAGTATAACCCCCTAAATACATCATCCCAATCTCACAGCAATCCTACCCATCTGACTTTATTCCCACCCACCCCAATAATCCAAAAATCAGAACAATCAACTAACCCATAATGCTCTTATCTGACTAGCTAAATTCATCCAACCTTATCTCCTGACTAAGTCCCCAACTCCTAATCAACTAACATACCCTAAAAGCATCATGAAACATAGTATAAACCAATGGCAGGCAAACTACAGCCTGCAGGCCAAATCTGGTCCCTCAAGGTTTTTATTCTGGCCCTCTATCACTTGGAAACTTTGCATTATGTGTGGCCTGCCAATGCTCGACCTACCTGCCTGAGTGTCCAATGTCATCATAATCAAAGGCCAAGTTGTCGCCCTTGATGATGCTGGACGCTTGAGCAGGTAGGTCGAAGCATCAGCGCAATGGAAGGAGGCGACATATACAAATGCACCATGGTGCAGTTTAATGATGTGCTAGTTGGGTTACCACCCCCTGCCAGAGAGGAGAGGCCCCATGCATCATTGTGCTGGCAGGATTCCCAACTCTGCGAGCAGAACTACCTCCATTACCCATTAGTACTTGTTGATTTATAACTATGAATGTTACTTTTGTAAACCGTTGTGATCTTTTACATGGAACAACGGTATATAAAATGTCTAAATAAATAAATAAATAACTAAATAAAGAAGAGGCCCTGTGCAATAGCACGCTGGCAGGGATCCCACCCCCTTCCAGTAAGGAGAGGTCCCACACTGCTGTAAAGAGGAGTGATGAGTAATATGGGGAGTAAGGGAAGGGATAGAGAGGGAGGCATTGTTAAGTGACAGGGAAGGAAGGGAAAGGGGTGAGAATAAGAACATAAGAAATTGCCATTTTATTTATTTAATAATTTTTATATACCAACTTTTCATGCGAGCATATCTAATCGGTTTACAGTAGTTAGCAAACATTCATTTAAAAATATTTGCATTTCCAAAGAAGAAGGAAGTAGATAGATAGTTTCATAATGTAAATATATAAAATAGTAAACTAAAATTAGTAGGCTAAGTAATCATTAAATTTAATCAATTAGAGAGGCAGTATAGTAAGAGTAGAGATAATAAAATAAAAAATATATACATTACCTTGGTGTAACATCAGTAGTTTGAAATCATTATGTTAACAGCTCTTGGAAGACTTGTTTAAAAAGTCAGGTTTTAATCCCCTTTTTAAATTTGATGTCTGCTTCTAATCGTAGTTCCTGTGGAATGGAGTTCCATAGTTGGGGGCCAGCAATAGAGATAGTTCTTTCTCTTACATTATTTAGATGCGCAATTTTGGGGGAAGGAATAGGCAACATCCCTGTTCCGGTTGATCTAGTAATTTTTGAAGGGATGTGGAAATTAAGTGATGAAGTTAGCCATTCAATTTTTTCATTGTAGAGGGTTTTATGAATTAGGGACAAGATTTTATGCTGAGCCCTGTATTTGACCAGTAACCAGTGAAGTTCTTTTAATATTGGGGTGATATGTTCTGATCTTCTAGTTCCTGTTAAAAGTCTAGCTGCAGAGTTCTGCAGACGTTGCAATGGTCCAGTAATATTTGTGGGTAGGCCTAAAAATAGTGAATTGCAGTAGTCTAATCAGGACAAGTGCCTGTAAAACAGTTCTAAAATCTTTTGGGAATAGGAGGGGTTTTAATCTTTTGAGGATATTTAATTAAAATAGCCATCGCTAATGACTTTTTTAACGCAGGATTTCATAGAGAGTTCGCAATCTATGAGGATCCCTAGATCTCGTACTTCTAGGGAGATGGGGTAATTTTTAGCTGCTTCTTGAATTTCAAGCTGTTTTTCTTGCTTAATTTAGGTGAGATGTATAGAATTTCAGTTTTATTAGTATTTAGGGAAAGATTCATTTGGGTCAATACCTTTTCAATGGCGGATTGGTAAATATCCCAGTGCTTAAGTGCTTGGTCAATAGATTTTTGGATCGGTAATAAAATCTGAACGTCGTCAGCATAGACAAAATGTGTTAGACCGAGGCCTGATAGAATTCTGCATAATGGGAGCATATAAATATTAAAAAGCGTTGAGGACAGAGAGGATCCTTGAGGTACTCCATAGTTGAGATCAATTGGATATGATTCGTTGTCAAGAAATTTTACTTTTATTTTTTATATATTATTATTTAGAGTTTTAGAGTTAAGTAAGTTAAGTTAAGTAAGCGTTAAACCATTTCAGAGCGGAGTCTTTAATGCCTATTTCGTTTAGTCTATCAAGGAGGATTTTATGATTAACTGTATCAAAGGCTGCTGAGATATCTAGTAAGATCAGGAAGTAAGTTTGGCTATTATCGGCTCCTCTGAGGATAATATCTTGTAGTGAAGTTAAAAGGGTCTCAGTACTAAAATATTTTCTAAATCCATGTTGTGCAGGTTACAGGGTACTGTGCTTTTCAAGATAATCTGTTAGTTGATTGTTAATTACTTTCTCAAGAATTTTTGATTATACAAGGTAAATTAGAAATGGGTCTTAGGTTCGAAAGATCATATAAGTTGGATTGTGGTTTTTTTTTTTATTGGTTTTACTATTGCGGATTTCAAAATGTGTGGGACATTAGCTTCAGTTATGGATAAGTTAATTATATCAGCAAGCGGTTTGGAGACTATGTTGGTGACTGTTTTTAATAGTTTTGTTGAAATATGTTCAATTGGGTGGGCAGCTGGGTTTATTTTTTTAATTATACCTTCAATTTCAAGAGAAGAAACTGTGTCAAAGGAGGTTAAATGGTCCTTAGGATTACTGGGTAGTACAATTTGGTTAGAATTCTGTGGTGATATGTTTAAAGTTTTTTCCTTAAAATATTGTGCAATTGTATTACAATTAAAATAATTGTTTAATGTGGGAGTTTCAATGGGATTGGCAGGTCTTTTACATATGAAAACAGTACTCTAGGGTTATATTGAAATTTATTAATTTTGTCGGAATAAAATTCTTTTTTTGCTTTATCGGTGGATTCATTGTATTTATGTAATAGAAATTTGTAGGTAGTTAATGTTTCAGTGGAAGGAGACACTCTCCAATGTCTCTCAGCTTTTCTTAGTGTTGTTTTAAATATTCTTAATTCATTGTTGTACCATGGGGTGTGGTGTTTCTTGTTAATAGAAATATATTTTTTAATGAGTGGGCAGCAATTATCAGCTACTTTTTTTGTTAAAGAGAACCATGAATTGATTGCGTTATCAGTGTTTGATGTATCTATGTCAATAAGGGCTTTTGAGAGATGATCTGTTAGGGTATCTAGTTGACATGGTTTCCTGTATTCTATTCTGGTCTTGGTAGCTGGGGGTACTACGGTTGAGTATTGGATATTAATATCACTAGTAATTAGTTTATGGTCAGACCACGGGATTGGGCTAAAAGTAGGATTGAGATTGGTATTGATATAAGAGTTGATGAATATTAAGTCTAGTGTGTGCCTGCTTTATGAGTTGATTGATTCACTATTTGTTGAAAACCTAATGCTGACATTGAATTTAAGAAGGCCTCACACTTGTGAGACAATGGGTCCATCAAGCCCAGCATCCTGTTTCCAACAGAGGCTAAACCAGGCCACAAGAACCTGGCAAGTACCCAAACACTAAAAAGATCCCATGCTACTGATGCCAGTAATAGCAGAGGCCATCCCTAAGTTAACTTGATAAATCACAGCTAATGGACTTCTCTTCCAAGAACTTATCCAAACCTTTTTTAAACCCAGCTACACTAAGGGGCGGATTTTAAAAGGAGCGCGAATAGGCCTACTTTTGTTTGCGCTCCAGGCGCAAACAAAAGTACGCTGGATTTTAGTAGATACGCGCGGAGCCGCGCGTATCTACTAAAAAACCTGGATCGGCGCGCGCAAGGCTATCGATTTTGTATAGCCGGCGCGCACCGAGCCGCGCAGCCTACCCCCGTTCCCTCCGAGGCCGCTCCGAAATCGGAGCGGCCTCGGAGGGAATCCTCTAACACCCTCCCCTCACCTTCCCCTCCCTTCCTCTACCTAACCCACCTGCCCGGCCCTGTCTATACCCCCCCCTTACCTTTGTTGGGGGATTTACGCCTCCCAGAGGGAGGCGTAAATCCCCGCGCGCCAGCGGGCCTCCTGCGCGCCGGCTGCGACCTGGGGGCGGGTACGGAGGGCGCGGCCACGCCCCCGGACCGCCCCGGGCCATAACCACGCCCCCGTACCCGCCCCAAAACGCTGCCGACACGCCCCGAAAACGCCGCGACGACTGGGACCGCCCCCGACACGCCCCCGACACGCCCCCGACACGCCCCCCTCGGAGAACCCCGGGACTTACGCGAGTCCCGGGGCTCTGCGCACGCCGGTAGGCCTATGTAAAATAGGCTAACCGGCGCGCAGGGCCCTGCTCGCCTAAATCCGCCCGGTTTTGGGCGGATTTAGGCGAGCAGGGCTCTGAAAATCCGCCCCTAACTGTACTAACCACATCCTCTGAAAACAAATTCCAGAACTTAATTGTGCATTGAGTGAAAAAGAATTTTCTCCGATTAGCCTTAAATGTACTACTTGCTAACTTCATGGCGTGCCCCCTGGTCCTTCTGTTATCCAAATGTGTAAATAACCGATTTACATCTACTCGTTCAAGACCTCTCATGACTTTAATGACCTCTATCGTATCCCCCTTCAGCTGCCTCTTCTTCAAGCTGAACAGCCCTAACCTCTTCAGCCTTTCCTCATAGGGGAGCTGTTCCATCTCCTTTATCATCTTGGTCGCCCTTCTCTGTACCTTCTCCATCGCAACTATATCTTTTTTGAGACGTGGCGACCAGAATTGTACGCAGTATTCAAAGTGCGGTCTCACCATGGAGCAATACAGAGGCATTAGACATTTTCCGTTTTGTTAACCATTCCCTTCTTAATAATTCCTAACATTCTGTTTGCTGTTTTGACTGCTGCAGCACACTGAGCCGACGATTTCAAAGTATCATCCACTATGATGCCTAGATCTTTTTCCTGGGTGGTAGTTCCTAATATGGAACCTAACATTGTGGAACTACAGTAAGGGTTATTTTTCCCTATATGCAACACCCTGCACTTATCTATATTAAATTTCATCTGCCATTTGGATGCCCAATCTTCCAGTATCACAATCCGCTTATGATTTAACTACTCTGAATGATTTTGTATCATCTACAAATTTTATAACCTCACTCATCGTATTCCTTTCCAGATCATTTATAAATATACCGAAAAGCATCGATCCAAGTATAGATCCCGGAGGCTCTCCACTGTTAACCCTTTTCCACTGAGAAAATTAACCATTTAAGCCTACTCTCTGTTTCCTGTCTTTTAACCAGTTTGTAATCCACGAAAGGACATTGCATCCTATCCCATGACCTTTTAGTTTTCTTAGAAGCCTCTCATGCGGGACTTTGTCAAACGCCTTCTGAAAATCCAAATACACTACATCTACTGGTTCACCTTTATCCACATGTTTATTAACCCCTTAAAAAAAATGAAGATTTGTGAGGCAAGATTTCCCTTGAATAAATCCATGTTGACTGTGTTCCATTAAACCATGTCTATCTATATGCTCTCTGATTTTGATCTTTAGAATAGTTTCCACTATTTTTCCCAGCACTAAAATCAGGCTCACTGGTCTATAGTTTCCCGGATTGTCCCTGGAGCCCTTTTTAAATATTGGGTTATATTGGCCACCCTCCAGTCTTTAGGTACAATGGATGATTTTAATGATAGGTTACAAATTTTAACTAATAGATCTGAAATTTCATTTTTTAGTTCCTTCAGAACCCTAGTGACTGAAATGGAAGAGACATGAATGAGTTGTAAGCAGAAGGTGAGTAACTGAGTGGGAAAGGTCTTGAGTAAGAGAGTGACTGACAGAGGGAAGTGAATGAGAGTAAGACTGAAAGTAAGACTGAAAGTAGACAAAGCCATGGGACCTGATGAGGTTCATCCCAGGATAGTGAGGGAGCTCAGAGATGTGCTGGCGGGTCCGCTGTGTGACCTGTTCAATAGATCCCTAGAAACGGGAGTGGTGCTGAGTGATTGGAGAAGAGCTGTGGTGGTTCCGCTTCACAAGAGTGGGAACAGAGAGGAGGCTGGTAACTACAGACCGGTTAGCCTCACTTCAGTGGTGGGAAAAGTAATGGAGTCACTGTTGAAAGAGAGAATAGTGAACTATCTACAGTCGGGAGAATTGCTGGACCAGAGGCAGCATGGATTCACCAGGGGAAGATCCTGTCAGACAAATCTGATTGCCTTTTTTGACTGGGTAACCAAGGAATTGGATCGAGGAAGAGCGCTCAATGTCATCTACTTGGATTTCAGCAAAGCTTTTGATACGGTCCCGCACAGGAGACTGGTGAATAAAATGAGAAGCTTAGGAGTGCGTGCCAAGGTGGTGACCTGGATTGCAAACTGGTTGACGGACAGAAGACAATGTGTGATGGTAAATGGAGCTCTCTCTGAAGAGAGGGAGGTTTTAAGTGGTGTACCACAAGGATCGGTGTTGGGACCGGTCCTGTTCAATATATTTGTGAGCGACATTGCGGACGGGATAGAAGGTAAGGTTTGTCTTTTTGCGGATGACACTAAGATCTGCAACAGAGTGGACACGCCGGAAGGAGTGGAGAGAATGAGACGGGATTTAAGGAAGCTGGAAGAGTGGTCGAAGATATGGCAGCTGAGATTCAATGCCAAGAAGTGCAGAGTCATGCATATGGGGAGTGGAAATCCGAATGAACTGTATTCGATGGGGGGAGAAGGGCTGATGTGCACGGAGCAGGAGAGAGACCTTGGGGTGATAGTGTCTAACGATATGAAGTCTGCGAAACAATGCGACAAGGCGATAGCAAAAGCCAGAAGAATGCTGGGCTGCATAGAGAGAGGAATATCGAGTAAGAAAAGGGAAGTGATTATCCCCTTGTACTGGTCCTTGGTGAGGCCTCACCTGGAGTACTGTGTTCAGTTCTGGAGACCGTATCTACAAAGAGACAAGGACAAGATGGAGGCGGTACAGAGAAGGGCGACCAGGAAGGTGGAGGGTCTTCATCGGATGACATACGAGGAGAGATTGAACAATCTAAATATGTACTCCCTGGAGGAAAGGAGGAGCAGGGGTGATATGATTCAGACTTTCAGATACTTGAAAAACTTTAATAATACAAAGACAACGACAAACCTTTTCCATCAGAAAAAAATCAGAAGAACCAGAGGTCACGAGCTGAGGCTCCAGGGAGGATGACTAAGAACCAATGTCAGGAAGTATTTCTTCACAGAAAGGGTGGTGGATGCCTGGAATGCCCTTCCGGAGGAAGTGGTAAAGTCTAAAACTGTGAACGACTTCAAAGGGGCGTGGGATAAACACTGTGGATCCATCAAGTCTAGAGGGCGTGAATAAAGAGGAGGCAGCAAAACACTGCACGGAGCGGCAGTAGCCACAGAGGCATTCAAACACTGCACGGAGCGGCAGTAGCCACAGAGGCATTCACGGAGCGGGATGCCAGTGGCCAGTAGTTGGTGTTCCACCTTCACGGAGCGGAAGGATGGAGGACTGCTATCTCCAAAAAAACCCAAAAAACCAAAAAACAAACAAAAAAATAAAAACAGGAGTGGGTAAGTGTATGAGGTAAGGGTGTGGCCTGCTTGTTACAGCAGTTGCTACCCCTAATTGAGCTGGACGTTCACTTGGATGCAGATACGGCGCTGCTCTCTAAATTAGTGGTGGGGTGGAGGGGAATTAGGGCTGGAGGGTACTGGAAGCCAATAGTAACAGGTGGGAGAGAAAAAAAGGGGGAAAAAATGGATAAAGTGCGTAGCTTGCTGGGCAGACTAGATGGGCCGTTTGGTCTTCTTCTGCCGTCATTTCTATGTTTCTATGTTTCTGTGATTGAGAGGAAAGGGAAGGAGAGGAATGGGAGGGGAGGGAAACAAAGAGGGAATGGGAGGGAGGGAGTGACTGAGAGGTGAGTGGAAATTAGAGGTAAGTGACCAAGAGGGAAGGGTGAGAATGAAACAAGGGAAAAGGGTGAGTGGAAGTGAGGGATGAGTGGAAGTGACGGAGTGATTGATAGGGAAGGTAAGGGGATTGAGTGGGAGGGTGATTGACAAAGGGGAGGGAAGGGAAGAGTGACAGAAGAGGGTGAGGGGTTAAGAGTCAGAGAGAAGGAGAGAAGGTGAGTGAGAAGGGAGGGGTGAATGACTGAAAGTGAATGAGAGGGACAGGAAAAGGGAGGAAGTAGAAGAGGGTTGTGAGAAGAAGAGAGGGCAGAAGTGTATGTGTTTGTGTGAGAATGTGAGTATGTGTTTATGAGAGAGAAAGGAAAAAGTTTGTGTGTTCCCTTCTCTCCTTCCCCCTACTAATCCTATAGAATGTCAGGGTGACTGGAAATTAAAAGTTTCCAGGTATGGAGAGGGTGGAATTTTTTTTCATCCTTATTAGTTTGAATTATTGTGTTTGATGTGTCTGTTGTTTTGAAATATTTGATTGATTGTGGGGAAAAGTTTAAAGTTTTTTAAAATCTTTATTCTTAATTATTAGGTGGTGCTTTATTTGTCATTTGTTTTGAAATATACTTTGTATTAGTATGGTTTCCTCACTGTTATGCTTGATTTATACTTTTTTTTTTATGAGGAACAGTGATATTTCTATTTTTGCATTATTGTACTACATATGAGTCTGGCTTTCAGGGTTTCCAGTACAGTTTTTTGTCTCTACCTTACTATTTATACTTTATGGCCTGCATTTGTGACTGAGGTGAGGTGGGAAAACGCCTCATACCTGTTGAGTTGAAGGTTTTGCTGATTTGGGAAGAGGCTGGAATCCATGATTAAAGGGGCTCTTGGGTGCTAAAAATGATGGTGCTTAAGCCTGCTGGATACTGATACGCCTGCAGCAAGTGGAGGGGATTTGATTGCTGTGTTGAGGAGCTCCAAGGGGGACACCCCTCCCCCGGCCCTTGTTGCACTTGATAACTTGTAATGTGGCCCCAGCACAAAAAGTTTTCCCACCCCTGGTATAAACTAAGTTTCTTATTACCAGATGGTAATTACAAACAGGTTTAAAAATCACCCCACAAAATGCCCATAGGAACCTGCGATCAAACAACACATAAGAACATAAGAACATAAGAAAATGCCATACTGGGTCAGACCAAGGGTCCATCAAGCCCAGCATCCTGTTTCCAACAGTGGCCAATCCAGGCCATAAGAACCTGGCAAGTACCCAAAAACTAAGTCTATTCCATGTAACCATTGCTAATGGCAGTGGCTATTCTCTAACAATTCCTCCTATCAGAGATGCTCACCTATCAACCACAAGAGATAGAGCATTCTCCATCGCCTGCCCGAAAATATGGAACTCCTTGCCACCTGATTTGAGAACACAAACCAACATCAAAACATTCAAGAAAGATCTAAAAACATTGCTTTTCCAAAAAGTCTACATTGACAATCAGTTAAATCAACAATCTAACAACAATCAGTACGAACAACCAAACCCACGCAAGAAAGAAACAGCAACCAGCATCAACCATTGTCATACCACTATGAACTTATAGGAAACAACACAAAGAGACTGCCTCTAAGATGAATAAATCTCAATACTGTTACTATCCTCCTTTCCCTTTCTTTCCATTTCTTCCCTTCCCCCCTCCCCCCATTCCGTCATTTTTTTTATTTTTATTTTTTATTTTTGCAATGATCAGCAATGTTTAATTATCTATATTCTGTTTGAATCTTGTAAACCGTTGTGATGGCTGCACCGAATGACGGTATATAAAAGTCAACAAATAAATAAATAAATGGAAATTATATCCCATCTCCTACAACTATTTATTACGGACCCCTGTGGTACTCCACTAAATGGCATTTCTCCAGTTGGAAAACTGACCATTTAATGCAACTCTCTATTTCTTTTTTTTAAATCCATAATAGGAGAAGTCACTTCATCCTCCCTTGCCTCAGGTACAAAGCTAGGGGTCTACATTCTTAGCTATGTTAGGCCATTTACCTCACGGTAAATGGCCTAATATAGTGATAATGTGCAGCATTTAAAATACCATGCATTTTTCTGCCCCTGGCACCATGTGTATGCTAATGAGCTGATAAGCATGGTAATCAGCTCATTACTAGCCTCATACATGCAAATCAATACAGGTTGATTGAAAAATCACAAGCCATTTTATTTGATTCTAATTTAGCCACCAACTCAAGAGTTATAGTTAACTTTTCCTGGGAGCATTAGGACTCTAATATGCATCCCAGTGTTCCCAGGACTATACCTTAATGGGGCAAATCAGCCCAGAGTAATAACCCCTCATAATGTAGCAAAGATCTCAGAGTCTCTGGGATCCCTATCCCACCTCCCCCCTCATCCCCCACTGCCCTGGAAGCAGCCAAAGTTCACAAAAAGCTTTTTAACCTTTAGAACCCACAGGCGCAGGACCTACCCCCAAATCGCTTCCCTTTGCCAAAAGATTGCGCTCCCCAGAAGCTGGCTCCCTCAAACACACCCTAGCCCACCCTCCTGTTTCCCCCATGACTTGCCAAACTTGCCTGGTGGTACCCCTAAGCTCCAGACCTAGCAAGGGCCATTTTCCAAAATGGTGCAACCAGCAGATAACTTGGTTTTACCCCTATAACTTAATGGCAGCTGGTAGCATTTTGGAAAATGGTCTCCCCCTGGTCCAGAGCTTAAGAGTACTCCAGGCCCCCACTAGATCATTAGAGCAATTTGGTAAATCCAGGGGTGGTTGGGGAGGGTAGGCTACGGTGGGAGGTAAAAGGGGCTAGCCTCTGGCAGGGGTGGGGGACTTCTGTTTTTGATAAAAGGATTGGGTTGGTTCTAAAGTTTAGAAAAATTTTTGGGAGGGAACTTCAGCTATCACCAGGGGCAACAGAGGACAGGTCTGGGACAGGGATCTCTAGAAACTTCAGGGGTGGCCTCACAGCCTGGAGCCACCATTGCACAATATTTGCAGGGGCAGCTAAGCCATGGTATTTTTCCCAGTGATATTTTACTGCCAGAGAAAGTAACCATGGATGTTCTGCAGCTTAGTAAACACCGCAGTATCTTCCCCTCTGGGAAAAGTACCACAGCTTAGTAAATGACCCTCTTAGACTGTAAGCCTTCTGGGGATAGTGAAATACCTACAGTACCTGAATGTAATTTGCTTTGAAGTATCACAAAAGACGGATTATAAATACAAATTAAATAAGTCCCATGACGTTTACATTTCTTGAAGGGTTTCTCGTGGGGGACTTTGTCAAATTCCTTCTGAAAATCCAAATACACCAGATCAGCTGGCTCAACTGATATGTTTATTTACACCTTCAAAAAATAAAAAACATTTTTAAGCTAAAACTTCCTGAGGCTGATATTCAAATGCTACTTAGCCGGGTAAGTAGGACTTATCTGGGTAAGTGGTGGCTGCTGAATATCCAGCCTCGTTCATTGGTTGCCACTTAGCTAGTTAGCCGGAAAACTCAGGGGCAGGAAATGGACAGACCAAGGCAATGTTAATATCTGGTTAACTTAGGGCCTGATTCTCTAAGGCTTTTTCCCAATCTGTGTCTATGGGAAAACAGCTTAGTGAATCAGCCCCTTAGCTGGATAAATTCTGATATTCGGAATTATCCGGTTAAGTTAATCAGAAAAGTTAGACCTGCTCAATAGCAGATCTAAATTTAGCCAGATGTATAATAACTTATCCTGCTAAGTAGTGCCAAATAAACTGTTGTTAAAACCATGTTGATTTTTCCCAATTAAGCCATGTCTATCTATATGGCCAATAATTTTGGCTTTAAAAATAGCTTTTACCATTTTGCCCAGCACCAATGTCAGGCTCACTGCTCTTTAGTTCTCTGGATCATCCTGGAACCCTTTATAAAATCAGCATTACATTGAACACCCTCCAGCCTTCAGGTATTGTGTCTGTTTTAAATTATAGATTTAAAATTACTATTAACAGGATTGTAATTTCATGTTTGTGGTCTTTCAGGACTCTGAATTGGATACCAACTGGTCATGGTGATTTGTTACTCTTTAGTTTGTCAATTTCATCTATTTTGTCTTACATTATTCACAGAGATGTGTTTTAGTTGTTCAGAATCATCACCATCAAATAATTTTTTGATGTTGGTACGTTCTCAACATCCTCCACAGCAAACACATAGGCAAAAAATTCAGTTTTTCTGCCATTTCCTCTCTTAATAATCCTTTTATCTTCTGTCATCTAGTAGTCACCTATATATACAATATTTGTGCCTATTTGTAAACCGTTGCGATGGTACATAGCTTAGCGACGGTATAGAAAAGTTTTTAAATAAATAAATAAATAAAAATAGTAGTCCAACTGACTCCCTCACAGGATTTTTGTCTTGAAAAAGATTTTAATATTAGTTTTTGCCTCTGTGGCAAGCTTCTTCTTAAATTCTTTCTTGGCCTGTCTTACTACTGTTTTACATCTAACTTGCCAGTACGTATGTCCTTGCCTATATTCTTCATTTGTGTCTGCTTTCCATTTTTTGAAAGATGCCTTTTTGGCTTTAACTGCCTTTTTCCCCTCATCATTAAACCATGCTGGCAGTCGTTTGGTCTTCCTTTGACATTTTTAAATGCATGGAATATATTTTATCTGGGCTTCCAAGATAATATTTTTAAACAATCTTCCTGCCTCAGGCAAACTTTTAACCTATTCCTTTTAACCTCTTTCTAACTAATTCCCTCATTCTATCAGACTTTCCCTTTTTAAAAATATATGCCACAGCAGTAGCTTTATGTCAAATTTGAAATTATGAATGCTATTATTACTAAATTACCCCAGTACAATTACCCTCTTCACCAGATCCTGCATTCCATTGAGGACTAGATCTAAAGTAGCTGCCCCTCTCGTCAGTTCTAGGATCATCTGCTCCATGAAGTAGTCATTTATGACATTAAGAAACTTAATCTCGCTAGCATGTCCCAATGAGACATTGACCCAATTAATACCGGAGTAATTGAAATCTTATTGTCAATATGTTGCAAATTTTATTTGCATCTCTAATTTCTGCTAGTATTTCAGTCTCTTTCTTCATCTTGGCCAAGTGACTGGTAATATACACCCACCGCTATCCTCTTACCCATCACGCATGGAATTTCTATCCATAAGGATTCCACAGTGCATTTTATTTCCTGCAAGACTTTTATCTTGTTTAACTCTATGCCATCCTTTACATATAATGCCACCCCTCCAACAGGTTAAATTCCCTGTCAAATCAATGTTATACCCTGGATTTCCGTATCCCATTGGTTATCCTTGTTCCACTAGTCTTCGAGATGCCTATGATGTCTATATCCTCATATAATGCCATACGTTCTAACTCATGAAAGGATCGTTATAATTTTTTACATATGTTTATTACACAATTGCATGAATGCATCTATTTTAATATACAAATAAATTGTAAAACCTGCCAAAGTGTTATATCCACTGAACTTTTTTATAGAACCTAAGGCACCCAAGCATTAGAAAATAGTGTTTATCTGTTATCTGACTTGATTAAAATGCAACTGACCCATCATACACATCTTCCTACTTTTTATACCACACATCACATATACCTTCTCACTATCATTCACATCCAATATTATACTGACCAATTAAATCACACAAATCACATCTTTTACCCTTATGCTACAGATATCCAATTCAGTTCTTAAACCTAAATTCTTTAAATCCAGAATTATTTAACCACCTAGCATAGTTCTTTTAAATTAGGATTTTTTAGACCCAAAACCCTTTGAACATCCCGCATGGTTCCTTAAAACCATTTTCTTCAGGTGGAAAAATTTTGAAGCAGCAAATATACCCCCGAAAATACTCCTCCAGAGGCCGTCTCACATTGCCGCCAGACACAAATATTGAGCAACATGCAGACAGAAGAGCCCAGCCGCGCAAATAGATGATGTGCTCATGGGTTTCCCACTCCACCCCGCAGCATAAAAGAGGAGCCTAGCGGCAGTACACAGAAGTACCATGCCTGCAGGGCTGAAAATGTGAAGAGGCCCAGCAGCCACTAGCAGAGCCTAAGCTACCAGTGGTGAAAAAATAGAAGAAGTTAGGCTCCACCAGTCTGCTTGTGGAGCCTAACTCCCCAATGGCGAAGAAGAAAGATGGCTCCAGGGGCTGCCGGCAGAGCCCCATCAGCCATTGGCAAAGAAGAGAAATAGCCTCATGGACCACCGGAAAAGCCCAATCTTCTTCTCAGGCAGTGAAGAAGCCCCGTGGGCTGCTGGCGGAGCCCTATCCACCTTACCCCCCTTCAGACAAAAGAAAAGGGGAAGCCAGCCTGGTGATAGCACATATGAGTGAAGTAAAGGGAAATTGTGTTTGTGCGAAAGCATGTGTATATGTATAAGAGAATGTATGTGTGTGTGTTTTTAAAATGAGTGTTAGGATGAGAGAGCATATGAATGTATGAGAGAGCATATGTTTTGTGTGTATGAATGAGCATGTGTGAGAACATATCTTGTGTACATGTAAGAACATATGTGAGAGCATCTGTGTGTGTGTGTGTGTGTGAGCATCTGTATGTGGGTATGAAAGAGCATGTGTGAGCGCATCTGTGTGTGTGTGAGCATGTGTGTGTGTCTTAGTCTACCCTACTAATAATGTGTTATGGACTTTTCCTCCCAGAATTTGTTGAAACTTCTTTTAAACCCCACTATGCTAGTCACCTTGACCATGTCTTCTTGCAACAGATTCCACAGTTTAATTGTGCAGAGTGAAAAAGTATTTTCTACCATTTGTTTTAAATCTGCTGGTTGCTAGTTTTGTGGAGTGTCCCCTTGTTTTAGTATTTTTTGAAAGGGTAAACAACCATTCTGTATTTACCCGTTCCACCCCACTCATTATTTTAAAATTTTCTATCATGTCCTTTCTCTGCCATCTCTTTTCCAAGCTGAAGAGCCTTCAACTGAGTAGGCTCTCAACATAAGAGAGATGTTCATCCCCTTTATCATTTTTGTTGCTCTTTGCACTTACTATGTTTTTTTTTGAGTTGGGGAAAACAGAACTGCACATAATACTCAAGGTATGGTCATTCCATGTGCACATGGAGATTTGTTGGGAAATACTTTGTTGAAAGTTTCTGGGAAGCACTTTGACTCTCATCTATTTGGCTTGGTAGATTTAGAAGTACGCAGACTCGACTACATGTGCCTCTGAAGAAAGTAATGAAACACGGCCCATATCGGGTCCACATTTTTTGCTGTGGGAACTTATTCATTCATCATAAAGCCAAGTGCCTATGTTTTAATTTGCAAAATGAAAGCTTTAAAAACATTGTTCTAAAAATATCTCTTTGTAATTGGACGTTGCTCATTGTGAAACCGTTAATTACAATTCTGAACTATTCTATAATGCTGGAGTGACATTTAAGCTTGTATGGGCCTCCCATCCCTAACCCTTCTGCCTAGATTAGAGGAATAACACTTATAGGGGGTCTAAATATACTTCCAGAGTGACATTTAGTCATCAAATGAAACAGTTTGAAATTAAAGGCATAGCATAAAACTCATGTAACAGAACCAAGGCTAAAGAATGAATAATAAAATAGATACCATCATGGATAACTGGTCACTGTACTCCAGGCTCTAGGAGAAAGCAACTGCAAATATTTATCCCATATTTATATAAAACACTTCTTACACTTATATGACTGCATAGTTTCCAGGTTTTCCATCTGCATCAATGAATGAAATAAGTTCCTCCAGGACCAATAGGCAGGAGATGCATGGTCTCTCCAGGCCAGAATAGCCCTCTTCCCCACCAACAGGCTTTCCTGATAAGAAGAGAGTGGTTCAGCCCTTCTATTTCAAATGCATTGTAGTCATCAAACAGAACCCCTCTAATATGAATACGATCAATTGTCACACTATTTACTTCCCAAAAACCTTGTATAATGGAACATGACAAAAAAAAAATCCCAAAATGCCTCTCTCACAGTTACATTTAGGGCAATTGTCCAATTCAGTTATACCTGCTTTAAAAATCTGAACTGGGACCATACAAGCTCTTCTGACAAACGTATTTCGTATTTCTTGGAGACCAATATCCCCAACCAAATCCCGAAAATGTTTAAAATATTTATGAAGTTGTGTATCAGTAAAATTGACATGAAGATCCTTCCACTATTTACTCAGCAAAATGGGACTACCTCATCCACATCATTAATGACTAGTGCAATATGTTATAACTCTTTTGAGGCCCAAATACTAAAGATCCAAAACCAAAGCACATTCAAGCAGCATTGTCTGAATTAACAAGAAGGATGCTTACCCCATAAAAATGTTCTTAGCAGTAATTTTGTTATGTGCTTGACGGCTGCTTGGTTTAGATTGTAAATATTTCTACCCTTAACAGAATGCATGAAGGTAACCAGCATGGAGCGGCAGTTACTATCCTTAACAGTAACAGGGAGGTAACCTGCATGGATCCACAGTTATTACCCTTATCAGAAACATAGGGTTACCTGCATGGTTCGGCAGTTGCTACCATAAGAAACTTGCTAGGCAGACCATTTGGTCTTTTTCTGCTGTCATTACTATGTTACTATGTTGCTATGTATGATCTTAGATTGGATACCGGGGATAAATTCAGAATTACCTTGAATGGGTGAAAACAAAGACTCACTGGAACTCTGGCCCAGCTTTGCACAGAGATGTATCTGTGCTTTCCTAATAGCCATAACAAGATACAGGTTTTAAAATGAGACAGAAGAATTGAAGGACTAGCATGAATAATATTGCAATTGCAGAGGGTGAACTAATTGTTTTTCAAACTTGAGTGGGGTATAGTATGATGTATCAAATAACCAATTCTTGAAGGTTCTTAACATGCAGACTGCATTATAACAAATCAGGAAGACCCAAGCCCCCTTTCTACCAATTTCATAGGTATCCTAGATTCCCCCCCCCCCCTCTTTATATACTGGGAATCAAAGAATAAGCTAGTTTTATATGTTTTTTAAGTAACCACAGTGGTAATCTTTGCAAAACAAATAATCATTTAGGCAACAACATAATTTTAGACTCACTCTCCCAGTCAGTGATGGGGGAAGACGATTCATTTGTAAGAATTTATTCATCATATTAGTGAGCAAGGGGGGAATATTTAGAACATATAATTTATGTATGTCCCTGAGGAGCACAATCCCTTGTTACTGGTGTGATCAACTCAAACAGATGAACTGGACAGAAAACTCAATGAAAGCATCCAAAAGGTGGGAAAGAAGAGCGAAGTGTTGCTCGTTGGAAATTTTAATCTGCCAGATGTGGATTGAAGTATCCCTTCTGTGGAATCTACGAGAAATAGAGAGAAAGTAGAGCCCTTCAAGGGGCTCTGCTCAAACAAATGGTAATGGAACCCATGAGAGAGAGTGTGATACTCGATCTAGTGCTCACTAATGGTGATAATGTCTCTAATGTTCAGGTAGGGGCTCACCTGAGCACCTGTGATCATCAGATGGTGTGGTTCGATTATGCAAATAGGATATAGACAAATCACACGAAGACCCGAGTTTTGAATTTCAAAAATATAGACTTTGTCAAAATTGGGACATACCTGGAGGAAGAACTGGAAGAAAATAGGTGAGGTGGAACAACAGTGGGCCAAGTTAAAAGGAGTATTACAAAGGCAACAAATCGATGTGTTAGAAAAAGAAACAAGAGTAAGAGGAAAAAGAAACTGATCTGGTTATCTAAGGAGGTGGCTGAAAAAATAAAGGCAAAAAAAATCAGTATTCAAGAAGTATAAAGGATCCCAAAAAAGGGAAAACAGGGAAGAATATATATTAAAGTTGAGGGAGACGAAGAAAGAAATAAGGAAAGCAAAAGGTCAAGCGGAAGAAAGGATGGTTAAAGAGGTAAAGCAAGGAGACAAAACATTTTTCAGATACACCCGAGAAAGAAGGGAGGTCAGAAGTGGTATAGTGAAATTGAAAGGTGGAGAGTAACAAAGAAATGGCAGAAATATTAACCAAATAATTCAATTTAGTGTTCATTAAAGAAGACCCTGGAGGAGGACTGTTGCTCGTTAACAAGACCGTAGATGAGGATGGAGTAGACAAAACTCTGTTTACAGAAGAGAATATATGGGAGGAGCTATGCAAACTGAAGATAGACAAGACCATGGGGCCGGATGAGATACACCCCAAGATACTGAGAGAGCTCAGAGATGTTCTGGCGGACCGGCTGAAGGACCTGTTCAATATTTATTTATTTATTTATTTATTTATAGATTCTTTTATACCGTGGTACGTATAGTTATACATAACCTCGGTTTACAGTGAAACAATAAATTAGCAACAGGCTTTACAAATAACAGTATTAAACATTAGAACATTAAACAGCGACAGGCTTTACAATTATAACGGGTTTCAATGTAATATGCTAACTTCATTAAAAATATTAACCATAATATAATCAAATTCAAGAATTATGCAGGAGTAAATTAACTGTCAACGGCGAAATACAAAGTCACATTAAATTCAATAAACAGAAGTGAAATGAAAATGGGGGGTAAGGATTAGTAGAAATAAAAGTAGATGTCCTGTGACACCACTTCCGTTTCCTTGGAAACGGAAGTGGTGTCACAGGACTGGAGAAGAGCGATGGTGGTCCCACTTCACAAAAATGGTAGCAGAGAGAAGGCTGGAAACTACAGGCCAGTTAGCCTCATCTTGGTGGTGGGAAAATTAATGGAAACTCTGCTGAAGGAAAGAATAGAGAACTATCTACAATCTGGTAGATTGCTGAACCCAAGGTAGCATGGATTCACCACGGGATGGTCCTGTCAGTCAAATAATGACTGGGTGACTAGAGAATTGAATCAAGGAAGACCATTCAATTTGACCCACTTGGATTTCAGCAAACCTTTTGATACAGTCCAATCCTTCTGACGAAAATGAGAAGCTTGGAAGTGAGTGCCAAAGTGGTGACATGGATTACCAAGTGGTTGACTGATAGGAGACAGAGTGTAATGGTAAATGGAATCTGTTCTAAAGAGAGAACTGTGTGAAGTGGTGTGCCACATGAATTGTTGTTGGGACCAGTTCTGTTCAATATCTTTGTGAGCAACATTTCGGAAAGGATAGAAGGTAAAATTTGCCTATTTGTGGATGATACTAAGATCTGTAACAGAGTGGACACAACTGAAGGAGTAGAGAGAATGAAAAGAGATTTAAGAAAGCTTGAAAAGTGGTCAAAGATTTGGCAGTTGGGATTCAATGCCAAGAAGTATAGAGACATGCATTTGGGGTGTGATAATACAAAAGAACTGTATGTGATGGGATGTGAAAGACTGATATGCACAGACCAAGAGAGGGATCTTGGGGTAATAATATCTGGAGATCTGAAGATGGTGAAGCAATGTGACAAGGCGATAGCTAAAGCCTGAAGAATGCTAGGCTACATATAGAGAGAGGAATAACCAGTAAGAAAAAGGAGGTGATAATACCTTGTATAGGTCCTTGGTGAGGCCTCACTTGGAGAACTCTGTTCAGTTCTGTAGTCCGTACCTCAAAAGGGATAGAGAGAAGATAGAGATGGTCCAGAGAATGGCGACCAAAATGGTGTGGGGTCTGTATCGAAAGACCTATGAGGAGAGGCTAAAGGATCTAAATATGTATATCCTGGAAGAGAAGAGGTACAGGGGTGATATGATACAGATTTTCAAATACCTGAAAGGTTTTAATGATGTACAGACTTTGAACCTTTTCCGTTGGAAAGAAAACAATAGAACTAGGAGTCATGAATGACTTAGATGACTGAGAACCAATATCAGGAAATATTTCTTCATGGAGAAGGTGGTGGATGACTGGAATTCCCTTCCGGAGGAGGTGGTGAAGATGAAAAAAATAAAGGAATTCAAAGGGGCATGGGATAAACACTAGGGATCTCTAAAGGCTAGAGGACAGAAATGAGAAAAGCATACTTGCTGGTGTGATGGTTACTACCCTTAACAGAAGGCATAGAGATCACTACCCTTAACCAATATGCCTTGATAATTCTAATGCAACTGCAACATTTCTACCTGCTTCAGTGGCAGGGGAAAAGGGGACAACAACCATGAGAGCCCAACTTCTACAGTCTGTGGTACTGATATGCAGACATAAGGGAAAAAGCACAGGACTGTTCTATGACCAAGTCCATAAGCAAAGCACGTCAAGCAACACTATCTGAATGTTCAAGAAAGCTCATTACCCAGTAAACAATGTTGCTAGCTGCAATTTTTATGAGTATCATAAGGCTTGGGAAGAACTGCACAGAGCGACAGTTACTACTCTTAAGGGAAACATGGGAGTAACCTGCACAGAGTTACCTTACGAAGCTTGCCTGCAGACTGGATGAATCACTTGGTCCTTTTCTACCATCATGTCTATGTTTCTATTTTTCTATTTGAACGAATCCTGTACTCACCAAAGAGGGAACGATGCTCCCCACAAATTGCTAATATGCGGAGAAGACGATAAAGCCTTGGATTTACCCAAATTTAATTTAAAATCTGAGAAGGAACCAGAGGAAGAGAATTCTCATTTTAACTCTGTCAAGGATTGAAAAGGGTTGGTAAGGTAAACAAGATCATCATCTGCAAAACCCACAATTTTAAACTTGGGGTCTCCTATAGAAACCTCTTTGATATTGTCATTATTCTGCATATTCCTCAGCAATAGCACTTAGGAGAGCAAATATAACAAAGGGGGAAAGGATCATCCCTAACAGGTATCCCATTGTAGACTAAATTCCTCTGTATTCAACCCATTGATTAAAAGAATTGCTTTAGGATTTTAATACAGTAACCTCATTATGCTCAAACCTCTTGTGGGGAGATATCACATGGTTTACCATTGAAAGCACCAAACATGAAACATAATATAAATAATGCCATCAATTCATGGTTTCAAATCACACAAGACACCGCAAATAATATAAACCCTGAGAAAATCAAACAGCTAAAAAATTATAAGGAACAACAGAACCCATGGTTCAACACACAACTAAGAAAAATGAAATCCATCCTTAGGAAATATGAAAAAGAATGGCAAAAAGACAAGTGTCCCTTGACACTACAAAGATATCGCACGCAACTAGCTGCCTACAAAAAAATGATAATGGCTACGAAACGTGACTACTACAGCAAAAAGATCAGAAATTCCCCCAACAACTCCAAATCCCTTTACAACATAGTTAACAACCTCATCTCTGAAAACATAAATCCCAACACAACCGATTCCAAAAATTTAAGCCAAAACTTAGCAACATTCTTCAAGAACAAAATAACCAAAATAATGGATACCCTCAATAACTCCCCGGCTGAAGAAATCCAAACTCACACTTCAGCAACAACACCCTGGTCTAACTTCGAACTTATCTCATCTACGGAAACTGAAAAAATGCTTAGAAAAATTAACCCAGCTCGACATGACCTAGACACCATCCCCATACGAGAGCTAAAGGAAATTGCTCATTCAATAGCCCCTACTATAGCAGCTATCATCAATAAATCTCTTGAAGAAGGGGAGCTTCCAATGAAATTAAAAACAGCTACAATAAGGCCAATACCAAAAAAAAAGAACCTCAACCCAAACGACATGAACAACTACCGCCCAATTTCAAATCTACCCCTTCTCGCAAAAATGACAGAGAAAGCAGTACTGAAGCAACTCAATGAACACCTCGAGAACCACAAAATACTATATCCCACACAACACGGTTTTAGGAAAAACCTCAGCACTGAAACTCTGCTGCTCAACCTATCCAACAATATACTAAGAGGCCTTGATAACAATTTAAGTCACATACTTATCCTTCTTGACCTCTCAGCGGCATTTGACACGGTCGACCACAAAAAGCTAATATCTAGTCTAGCAAACATAGGTCTCTCTAGCAAAACTCTTGACTGGTTCACTTCTTATCTAAAAGAAAGATACTTCAAAGTTGCCATCAACAATGAAACATCTCAAGCCATCCCCCTCGAGACAGGCGTACCACAAGGGTCTGCCCTTTCAGCCATACTCTTTAATATTTATCTACTCCCTTTATGCCATCTCCTTTCTAGCCTAGGCATATCTTATTACATGTATGCAGATGACATACAACTCATCATTCCAATTCCATCAACCATCGAAGACGCATTGACACTTGCCACTGCTCACCTAGAAGCTATACAAAAGATGCTAATCCAACTAAAACTATGTCTCAACATGAGCAAAACGGAATGCATCCTAATCGAAAAAAAAAAATCAGAACCCAAAACTACCCCATCCTTCCATATAGACAACATCCACATACAACTTAAAGACAACGTAAAAGACCTCGGATTCTGGATTGACAGTGAATTATCCTACAAGAAACACATCTCAACTAAAACAAGAGAAGGTTTCTACAAACTCCAAATACTCAAACACCTAAAACCAATGCTGCACCACCAAGATTTCCGAACCGTCTTACAATCTCTCATCTTCACCAGCCTCGACTACTGCAATGCACTCCTGCTAGGTCTACCTAAAGCAACCTTAAAACCTCTTCAACTTTTACAGAATGCCGCAGCGAGAGTCCTAACTGGCAAAAAGAAAGCAGACCACATTACACCCGTGCTCAATAGCCTACATTGGCTTCCAGTAGAAAAAAGAATCGATTTCAAAATACTTACAATTCTGCACAATGCAATTCACAAAGCAGACAACACGGCTCTCGACAATGTCATACATGTACATAGATCGCATCGGACAACCAGAACAACAAGTAAATTACAACTTGATATACCATCACTCCATTCAGCCAAACTATCCAACACAAGGAGAAGAGCCATATCCATAGCTGGTCCAAAATTATGGAACTCTTTACCCATTCACTTATCCGCTCAAACCAACATCAAGTCTTTAAAAAAAGAGCTCAAAACCTGGTTATTCCGTCAAGCATTCAAAGATGGTATTGGCTAATTTCACACAACATACCTAATTTACAATCATTTATCAGAACACTCATAAACTAAGTACTACATAGTTTGTTCATAAATACTTCTAGTGTTAAACGTTATTTTCCCCCGGAAGTTACTTGTAAGACTCTTTAATTGTTTAATTTATAATATTGTTAATTTCAATTATTTAATCTTCAGATGTAACCTCTGTTTTTCTTCACAGTTTTCTGTTAAATGTAACATGTTGTTATAACTGTAAACCGGGGTGAAGGCTGATAGCTATACCTCGGTATAGAAAAACTCTCTAAATAAATAAATAAATAATAGCCAAAGAAGTATGCAGACAAGACTAACAGACCCCTAAAACACTATCATAGTGGGGGAAAAAAAAAGAGGCCCTGCCCTGATGAGAACTTTACTCTGAAGGATACTTTATCTAGATCTGCTTGTTTTAAGTATCTGTGTAAATAGAACTAAGGCAGAAGGACAATTCAACAGCTAAGCCCTAAGCAGGAGTCATGGATCGGTCAACAGAGTCCAGAGGTCAGAAAGACCCCCTCCCTTGGAAGAGAGGAGGGGGGGCAGTCTGAGCCAGAGAAAAACACTCTGGTATAACAGCTTGGCATTCAGATGTGGTAGTTCTCCCCCCGAAGAAATGGGGAGGGGGAAAAAGACCTGCAATGTGGCAGGACCCCCTCCCCAAAGGAAAAGGGAAGGAGGAAAAGACCTGCAATGCAGCAAAGACCCTCCACTCACCACGTGATTATGCATGAGCTTATGTGAATCGGTTTTTTACTCTTTCGGATAATAGAAAAACTAGGGGGCACTCCATGAAGTTAGCATGTGGCACATTTAAAACTAATCGGAGAAAGTTCTTTTTCACTCAACGCACAATTAAACTCTGGAATTTATTGCCAGAAGATGTGGTTAGTGTAGTTAGTATAGCTGTATTTAAAAAAGGATTGGATAAGTACCTGGAGGAAAAGTCCATTACCTGCTATTAATTAAGTTGACTTAGATAATAATCACCGCTATTACTAGCAATGGTAACATGGAATAGACTTAGTTTTTGGGTACTTGCCAGGCTCTTATGGCCTGGATTGGCCACTATTGGAAACAGGATGCTGGGCTTGATGGACCCTTGGTCTGACCCAGTATGGCATGTTCTTATGTATATTTATCAGTTAGAAAGTATAAGACAGGGGGGCAAATAAGGAGGAAAGAGGACCTTGATAGAGACACCCTAAAAGGGGAGCGAGACCCTGAAAAAGTGAACCCTGAGAGCAATCCTGAAGGTGAAACCAGAAGAGTGGCTCAGAAAGAAAAAGTGAACCCAAAGCAGCCCACACCCCTGGCTATTGAGGAAGGAGAAGACTAGGTGTGGCCAGGAGACCAGAGAGAGGAGACGCCCTGACGAGAGTCGGTGGTGAGCAATTTGAGGCAATGGGGAGCTGAGAGCAGCCTGACAGCTCTGCCAGTACATGGGCCGATACAGAAAAACCCGCGGGAGAGCCAGCGAGCGCCTGCTCTCCCGACGCGCGCATAGGCCACTCTCCTGGGCGCGCAATTCAGTAAGGAAAAATATGTAAATGACAGCCCGCGGTAAAAGGAGGTGCTAGGGACACTAGAGCATCCCTAGCGCCTTTTTGACAGAAGCAGCGGCTGTCAGCAGGTTTGACAGCCGACGCTCAATTTTACCGGCATTGGTTCTTGAACCCGCTCACAGCCCCGGGTTCGGAAAACGGCTGCCGGCTAAATTGAGCATCCGTCTTCCAACCCGCAGGCCGCAGATTTTAATTTTTTTCTTTTAAATTTTTTTTTACTTTTGGGGCCGCGCATTTTTGACACGCTATTACCCCTTACTGTATAAGGGGTAAAAATAGCGTGTCGAAAACACGTGGCCAAACACGGGTTAACAGTGCTTTTTTGACTGCTGCAGCACACTGAGCCAACGATTTTAAAGTATTATCCACTATGATGCCTAGGTCTTTTTCCTGGGTTGTATCTCCTAATATGGAACCTATCATCGTGTAACTACAGCAAGGGTTATTTTTCCCTATATGCAACACCTTGCACTTGTTCACATTAAAGTTCATCTGCCATTTGGATGCCCAATCTTCCAGTCTTGCAAGGTCCTCCTGTAATGTATCACAATCTGCTTGTGATTTAACTACTCTGAATAATTTTGTATCATCCGCAAATTTGATAACCTCACTTGTCGTATTCCTTTCCACAAAAATGATATTTCTACAATGTTCTCTCGTCTTAGGTTTGATGGATTCTATAACAGGGTACTATCAAGCCAGGGCGAGATAATATTGTAGAAATCTCATCTTTGAGAGACTTTCCTCACTCCAAATGACATCAAATCTTTACTGTGCTGTTCGTACATCTCACTCTACATGTAAAACTGGCCTCTAAACCCTAAACCACCACCAGTATCTCACGTCGAGTTATTAGCTGGCCCTCCTATAATGATATAAATAGTTGACTACTGTGAAGGCCTCCCCAGAGACTCTTTCTCTTTACTCTTTTCCACTCTCCACTCTCCCTCCCCAAGCCCAGAAATAACCAAAATGCAATTTGCAACATTTATCGCAAATTGTATTACAGCCATTTTGGGCATATCGCACAGCTTAACGCCAGGAAAAAAGGTGTAGCTATTTCCAGCATTAAAAACATGCAATAGTATGCGTTATGCTATCACACAGTGTGATACTACCCCTCATTTTCATTAATCCCACCCAAACTCCTCCCCTTCAAAAATTTGCATTCGCACCATGCAGTAACATTAATATCACATACATTATGGCGTTAACACATGGTTATGCCTTTATCACGTGCATTAACGCCATAACGCATTTTGATAAATGACCCTGTAAGTACCTTATGTAACATTGTATATATAATTTAAATTGGACTCTATAATAAATGGGTAACCAATGTAATCTCTTCAGGTATGACTTAATACAAACCCCTAAGGGTAAACTGAATATTACTCTCACCACAGCATTTTGAATCAGCTGAAGAACTTTCAATAATTTAGCTGGCATGTTGACATAAATGACATTACAATAATCTAGGTAAATTAAAACTAAAGTCTGAACTATCGATCTAAAATCTTTGATTAACAATATACTTCTCAATGGTCTCAGAACTTTAAGCTTAAAAAAGGCCATCTGGGCTGCTTTTTTAACCTGAGCCCTTAAAGTCAATGCTGACTCTAATTTAATGCCCAAAATACGAGTCTCTTCTATCACAGTCAAACTATAATTCTCAAAATTTATCTGTGCACATGAGATCTCCCCATCCATAAAACCGTGTTTCTTTCACAATTCAAAAATAATTCATTTTCCAACAGCTACCTCTTAATAGCTTTTATACTGTACTGGAACTGCTCCAAGGACATTACCCCTGACTTCTCATTGGTGATAAAAAAATTGGACATCATCCACATAACATTTATGAATTAGCCCCATAGCTTATAACAATTTTCCTAACTGATTCAAGTACATTTTAAACAACATCAGAGACAAAACAGACCACTGTGGCATCCCTATTGTCATACTATAGCAATCAGAGCATGCCCCGCAATGAGAAATTTTCTGTCTTCTGCTGGTTAAACAGTTCCTCCAATTCTGTATTCATGTAATCAAAAGCCGAAGCAATGTCCAATATTCCTATTCCTTATGCTCAAGAGTCCAATAAATCTTTTCTAAAAGGGACACTAATAAGGTCTTTGTTCCATGGTTTTCCCAGATACCAAATTCCCTGAGTCAATGTAAAATTATTCAACTGTTTTAAGCCAATGTTTCTAAAATTTTGCCTAAAGTACATAAATTAGATGTTGGCCTATAATTTGCCAATACTTCAGTGGCAACTGACAATTTTTTCTCAATAGGCTTAACAAAAGCCTCTAAAAATACCTGGGACAATCCCTTTTGATAAAGATAAGTTCAATATGCTAGCCAAGCAGTCCAAGAAAACTTCATACTTATTTTTAAACAATAAAAATGGACACAGGTCCAAAGAACATGCTTTAGTTTAGGAAGAGGAAGGTCTCAAGGTTGGAGAGCACCAACTTGGTGCAGCAAAAAGTGATTCTGTAGCAAGGACCTGCTCTCCAGGTGTTGCATTGTTCACTCGCACCGAGGATGTGTCTTCCAAGGCTACTGCCCAGGAGGAAAGGGTTAGGTTGACCATCATAGTTGCTGGTTCAATTATTAGGAATGTAGATAGCTGGGTGGTTGGTGTGTGCAAGGATTGCTTGGTAATATTCCTGCCTGGTGTGAAGATGGCAGACCTCACGCATCACCTAGATAAGATTTTAGACAGTGCTGGGGAAAAGTCAGCTGTCATGGTACATGTGAGCACCAACAACATAGGAATATGTGGGAGGGAATTTCTGGAAGCTAAATTTAGGTTCTTAGGTAGAAAACTGAAATCCAGAACCTCCAGGGTAGCATTCTGTGAAATGCTCCGTTTCATTCACAGGTCCCCAGAGGCAGGCAGCACTCTGGAGTCACAATGCATGGATAAGATGGTCTCAGCTCTGCTCTGATAGGCAGAAATAAGAGAGAGAAACATTAAAAAGGATTTCCTTTTAGGTTACTCCCTCTACTTAAATCCCTATGTCATATAAGTTTAACACATCAGTGCTTCTTAAAGACAATGTGTCAGATGAGAACAATTAATTATTTAATAACATCAAAACAATTCATTAACTCGGGCAGAGATATTTTCTCAAAAAGAATATGATTTTTATTTCACATGAGGAAAGAATATTATTGATCAAGTCAGATACAGAAAAATAGATAACAAGATGTTTTCTTACCATATACAAGTTACTTTGCCATGGTCCCAGGCATACCATACACTGGAAAGTATGTCAGTCTCGAGCCCTTACATCTCACCATTTTTATATTCTTTTCTTGTTGACAATTTAGAGTCTCAGAGACTTATGAACCTATGATCATGTTGCACCGGGAGTGGAACCCTGGCCTGGTGCAGGATTGGTACGGCCCTCCGGTCGGACCTGGAGAGTGCCTGCCACCAGGAGGCGGAGCACAGGAGGAGACAGAGGCTAGCTGGAGCTTCACCAATAGCAACCCGGGGTTCCCTCAGGTTGAGCCCTTGGTTACCCAGGCCGCCTAGTCTTAGGTGGGCCTCACAGGATCTCCTGGATAGGAAGCACAGGGGTATGCCCACCATGGACAAGGGTGTACGGTCGATGTTCAGATCAGAAGGTCTAAAGGTCACAGGAGGCCAGAACAAGGAGTCAGAGTGTATAGCGAGAATCAAGGCCAGAGTATCAGTCCAGAATGGTCAGCTGAAGCAGGGGTCAGTACCTGAGGTCAATCCGGGAGTAGTCAGGTCAGGAGAGGTCAAGTTCCAGGCAGCGTTCAGAGTAGTCAGAAGCCAGGCAAAGGTCGGTTCCAGGCAGTGGTCAAGAGTAGTCAGTAATCAAGCAGAGGTCAGGGCCAATCCTGTGCTTGGCCCTTTAAATAGGTCAGAGAACAGGCAGAGGTCAGAACCAGGCAGCAATCAAGAATAGTCAGTAACAAGCAAAGGTCAGTACCATGAGATCAGTCCAGAGGGTACTACCAAGGCTGGAGAGACAAAGGAACAGGAGATGCTGGAACTGGAGACACAAGAGACGCTAGAACAGGAGATGCTAGGATAGAGACATTGGAACAGAGACACTGGAACAGGAGACACAGGAGACGCTGGAAGGCAAACTAGACACACCGGAGTGTACGACCTGATTGCCAAGGCACCTTTCAGGGGAACGGGCCTTGCTTTTTATACCTTGGAGCTGTGATGTCATCAGGAAGTGCCGGGTTCGGGTTTCCTGTGCTTGGCCCTTTAAATAGGGCAACGTCGGCCCCGCATGCACCTAGGAGCAGGGCCGAGGAGCAGGAAGACGCGGAGCCCCGATTGGAGCTCTGCTGTGAGGCCAGTATCGGTGGTGGTGAGCGGGGGAGCCGAGGACGCCGCAAACATGCAGTGGCTGCAGAGGAGGTAAGTCCGGAGCTAGTGGAAGGACGGGAGAGGTGTTGCGTTCGTGCCTATAGTCGCCCTCGCTCCACCCTCTCTACCTTGGTGGCGACTCCCTTCGGGTCTGACGGGCAGATGCTGCCGCAGCTTCGCCTTGCCACTTCTCCCCAGAATCCCCGGGATGGCCTGACGCTGCGGATCTGCCATGTTCCTGATGATGTAAGGGCACGCACGCACACTCCAGAGTTTGTACCGGCAAGGGTGCGAACCTCGGGGGCATCCCCCCATAGTGATTTCATCCGCTTCCAACTTAAAAGGTCTTTGCTTGCAACTACGAATCGAGTTAGCAAGGGGAATTCTTCTCTCTGCTGCTCTGCCTCCACAAACTTACCTAGGGGGCCCCACTCTCTCTTCTTGATTTCAGATTGTTAAGATGGGATATGGTACTCGCTCCTCGAGGGCCTACGTCCCTGAATGCTCAGAAGACTCTTTGCTGCCTTACTCTTTGTAAATATTTTTGATTAATACCAATCATATTGATACATTTCTAATGCTGTTCACAATGTTTTGCTATATTTTCCAATTTGTTCCTTGTCCTTTCCACTTTTTGTTTTCCATTCTCGCAGTTTATTCTCTTATTCATACTGCACTAGTCCCATTTACTCACCGCTTTTTTAGTATTTTTATTTGTAATTATTTTAGTCTTGTATATACCAATTAAACCACTCACTTTCTGCATCTCCTTTTAATCACAGATTCACACTGTGTGGATTTGCTTGAATGTGCTTACAGTAACATTTTTGGTTTAGATTCACCATCTGTTTTTCTTTTTTTCAATTCAGACTCACCAATCGCACCATTCTTTTTTTGCTTTTTTTGCTTTTTTCATCTTTTTTAGTGAGCAGAGACAGCACTTGTTCTATTCTTCAGGTTAATTTAGAGCCAGCGATTGCATGCATCTGTAATTTTGTTTTTTGTTTTTTTGCTTCGGTTCTTGAGCATAGACGGCGTTTGCTATTCAGTAACACAACCGGCATAAATTATCCTTTTACTTTTTTCATCCTGTATTGCCGCCGGTTCGCCACAATTTAATTTTTTCCATACTTTATTTTGGACTCTTGTTTTACGTCTGACAAAAGCAGGAAATTTTTATTTATTTATTTATTTATATTTTATTAACTTTTCAAAATAAACATCAAAGTATTTCACTTTGTACAGAAACATGGCATCCTAATTCACAATAATTATACTTCAGAAATATATAACAGAAATAGTCCCTTATTGTTACCCTTTAGACCACTATCACGGTAGGGGGTGGAGGGAACAGAAGGAATATACAGGACATTTTCTAAAACAAATCGCAGGCTACCCTGTAATACCCCAATTAACAAAAAGATGAGTTTATCCTCAATTCTCAAGCATCAACTGGGCTTTTTTTGATTGTATAAAGTCCTTCAACTGTTCTGGCTGATAGAAAATATAGCTGTCTCGATTGTATTTCACTGCACACTTGAGGGGAATCTCAGGAAGAATGAAGCGCCTAACGCCAGTGTTTCCTGCTTCAATGCCAGAAAACTTTTTCTTTTCATCTGTTGATTTTCGTCAAATCCGGATATATTCTCAGTTTTGCACCCATAAACAATGTCTCCATCTTTTTGAAATATGCTCTCATTACATCTGTAAGATCTTTCTCATTATAGAATGTAATCAATAAAGTACTTCTTTCAGATATTTCGAATCCCGAAGATTCTAGAAACTCCGTCAAATTGGCAAAGTCTCTTGGGATTTCTTGTACATTTTGTCTGTTCCTGCTTGGCAAAAAGTATACTTTATCTAGGGGTGGGGTTTCTTGAGAAGGAAATTCCAGAATTTCAGTAAAGTATCTTTTAATTGTACCACAAGGAAATTCCCCCACTATCCTAGGAAAATTCAGTATGCGTAAATTAAGATGTCTTAACACATTTTCAATTATTTCTATTTTTCTATTGATGTTACCACAGTCTTGAATTATCACATTTTACACAGATTTCACCTGTTTAATCTCGTTTTCTACTTTTTCAAATTTCCCTGATACATCCTGCTTTTGTGTTTCAAAATTTTTGTTCAGCAAATCCATTTGTTGAGAAAGATTATTAATTTTGTCAGAACAGTCTCCACATGATTTTGCTATGGCAGAAGTTAGATGCCAGAGAGCGTCCAAAGTCACCACCTCAGGCTTATTCAAGCCTATCATTACTCCGGTGGAAGGATCAGGGGATATTGCAGGCCTACCTTCCTGACCTCCCGCCTGCACTTCTCCTCCGTCCCGATTACACTCACCGGGCTGACCCGCCTCTATCTCATGGAGGCTGGTGGCTAGAGGGTCCTGCGACATAGCTCCCTCCTCCTGCGAGCGATTGATCTCCACTTCGGAGTCCGTCCTCGAGCGCGGGGTCGAAGTCCCTCTATGCTCCGGTGGTGACCTCTCATCAGGTGGGAATAGCGAGATTTCATCCGTACTTAGCTCCGCTCCTCCTTCTGTGGGTCCAACAGCCGGAACGCTATTCACCTGTTGTGTGGGTATTTGGGCGCACTGTAAGATGGTTCTTTGCCCGGGACGCAGGGTGGTCACGGAGGGGTAGTTCCTCACCCTGCCTTTTCTTTTTGACGGCATTGAAAAACAAGAAAAATACGTTTACCAGGAAAATTGCCCACAGCAAACAAACAGTGCTACCAATCAGGGCGCCATCTTAACTCCACCCCCGCCAAAAGCAAGAAATATTTATCTATATTTACAGTGTCTCCCTTTGTGTTATTTGTCCATTTAAATAAAGTGTTTTCAATCTTCACGTCACAAGTCAAGCCACACCTCTTTTAATTTGATCGACACTGTTTTTGGCGCCAATATTTGATTTATATACTTGCGGCAGCTTTTTGTTTTCCTTTTACTTGCTTAGAGTGGAGACGGTACACATCAACCGGCGACGCAATATGGTAAAATTATCAGGTTCTTATTTCACTTTTTATACCTCACGGCAGTTTTGTTAGGCCTGTATTCACTACACTTCCGATTGTTTGTTTTTTTAAAAGGTTGCCCGTTGTTGTTTGTTTTTTTAAAAAGGCTGCCCATTTGCGTTTATTAAGATCTTTCTTGTTTTTTAAAAGGCTGTCTGTTTGCGTTGTATTAGGATCATTTTTCCTTTTTTTAAAGGCTGTCCGTTTGCATTGTATTAAGATTTTTGTTATTGACTCAGCCACACTTTCATCTACAATTGTTCGTTCATACTTGGTTATACATACATTCCACTCTCTGTTCCCATTTTGCAATTACTCAATCACACTATATTTTTTCTCACAGGACAAGCAGGATGGTAGTCCTCACATATGAGTGACATCATCAGGATGGAGAACAATCACGGAAATCTTCTGTCAAAGTTTCCAGAACTTTGACTGGCCCCTACTGGGCATACCCAGCATGGCACTAACCCTGCAGCCAGCAGGGGTCCCCCCTTCAGTCTTCTTTTTTCTGCGCAGCAGTAGCCTCGCGGTTTAGGAGCTCTGAAGAGATTCCTGACAGGAATTTTCCTCACAGAGTTAATTAAAATTAGATTGCCCCACAGGTGTCCCTCCTCTAACCTTTCTCAGGCTACGGTACTCCGGTAAGTTTTTCACCGTTTTTTGTCGATTACCGTCGAGTTTGGACTTCGCGGCCTACTGGCCGTCGACCGTACTGCGGCTCGATTTTTCTATGGCCATGGCGTCGGGGTTTCATCGGTGCCTGGACTGCACTCGCACCATGTCTATCACAGACCCTCATGGAGTCTGTGAAATGTGTTTAGGCCGTCAGCATGATGTCCAGACTTGCACCAAATGTGCCCTTATGACACCAAAAGGTCGCAAAGCCAGAATGGAGAAGATGGGACTCCTTTTCCGTGCTCACACCCCGACGCCGTCCATTGCATCGACGTCATCGGAACCGGCACCATCGAAGTCGCACCAGCATCGACAACCGTCCGGTGACCGCCCGCCATCAACATCTTCACGGTCATCGACTCCCGTTTCTCCCCCTCAGGATCGAGGGGATCGTAGGGAGAAACATCGCCATCGGCATCGTAAGTCTCGGATTGTCGAGGGAGCGAAATCATCGACCTCGCCACCGTCCGAGCCACCATCGAAGAAGCCCCATCCAGGAACGGCACCGACCACTCCTGCGACCGAGACATCGAGGCCACCCTCACCCGATCGGGGTTTGGGAGTCGCGATTCCGCCTGTAAAGGTGGTCCCTCCGACTGTGCCTCAGCCTCCCTCTTCCATCATGGAGCCGGGGCTGATTGCCCCAGGTCTCCGGGAAGAACTGGACCGGCTAGTCCAGGAGGCCATTGACAAGGCGATGCAACGACTCCAGGTTCCTCCGGCACTGACACCGGCACCGAGAGTGGAACCGGTCACCGAGCGATTCCAGCAGAGCTGGCACCGCTGCTATCCTGGATGGAGGCGCTCATGACTGCCCTTCCACCGGTGATTCCCGGGTCTCCGATGGCTCCGGTGCGCTCCCCAATGACAGCCTCATCGGGAGGAGAAACACCGTTCCGCATTCCTCCTTCGGGGGTACTGCCTCAGCCATCAATCCCATGTTGTCCCTCGCCACCGATTCATTCATCGGGGGCAATATGCACATTGGCGCCATCGATGCCTTTGATGCCAGCACTGATGCCCCCCAAGGCGTCCACGGTGCCCCCAGTGATTCCTTCGATTTTCTCGGAGCCTCAGCCGGGCCCTTCAGGTATCCAACTCCCTTCTCGTCCTACAGGTCAGCCTACTGATCCTAATGACACCTGGGGTGATGATACTTCCTCAGACACCGATGACTTACCTTCACCTCCCTCTCCTACTGAAAGTACATAAGAAAAAAAAGAAAATGCCATACTGGGTCAGACCAAGGGTCCATCAAGCCCAGCATCCTGTTTCCAACAGTGGCCAATCCAGGCCATAAGAACCTGGCAAGTACCCAAAAACTAAGTCTATTCCATGTAACCATTGCTAATGGCAGTGGCTATTCTCTAAGTGAACTTAATAGCAGGTAATGGACTTCTCCTCCAAGAACTTATCCAATCCTTTTTTAAACACAGCTATACTAACTGCACGAACCACATTCTCTGGCAACAAATTCCAGAGTTTAATTGTGCGTTGAGTAAAAAAGAACTTTCTCCGATTAGTTTTAAATGTGCCCCATGCTAACTTCATAGAGTGTCCCCTAGTCTTTCTACTATCCGAAAGAGTAAATAACCGATTCACATCTACCCGTTCTAGACCTCTCATGATTTTAAACACCTCTATCATATCCCTCCTCAGTCGTCTCTTCTCCAAGCTGAAAAGTCCTAACCTCTTTAGTCTTTCCTCATAGGGGAGTTGTTCCATTCCCCTTATCATTTTGGTAGCCCTTCTCTGTACCTTCTCCATCGCAATTATATCTTTTTTGAGATGCGGCGACCAGAATTGTACACAGTATTCAAGGTGCGGTCTCACCATGGAGCGATACAGAGGCATTATGACATTTTCCGTTTTATTCATCATTCCTTTTCTAATAATTCCCAACATTCTGTTTGCTTTTTTGACTGCCGCAGCACACTGAACCGACGATTTCAATGTGTTATCCACTATGACACCTAGATCTCTTTCTTGGGTTGTAGCACCTAATATGGAACCCAACATCGTGTAATTATAGCATGGGTTATTTTTCCCTTTATGCATCACCTTGCACTTATCCACATTAAATTTCATCTGCCATTTGGATGCCCAATTTTCCAGTCTCACAAGGTCTTCCTGCAATTTATCACAATCTGCTTGTGATTTAACTACTCTGAACAATTTTGTGTCATCTGCAAATTTGATTATCTCTCTCGTCGTATTTCTTTCCAGATCATTTATAAATATATTGAACAGTAAGGGTCCCAATACAGATCCCTGAGGCACTCCACTGTCCACTCCCTTCCACTGAGAAAATTGCCCATTTAATCCTACTCTCTGTTTCCTGTCTTTTAGCCAGTTTGCAATCCACGAAAGGACATCGCCACCTATCCCATGACTTTTTACTTTTCCTAGAAGCCTCTCATGAGGAACTTTGTCAAACGCCTTCTGAAAATCCAAGTATACTATATCTACCGGTTCACCTTTATCCACATGTTTATTAACTCCTTCAAAAAAGTGAAGCAGATTTGTGAGGCAAGACTTGCCCTGGGTAAAGCCATGCTGACTTTGTTCCATTAAACCATGTCTTTCTATATGTTCTGTGATTTTGATGTTTAGAACACTTTCCACTATTTTTCCTGGCACTGAAGTCAGGCTAACCGGTCTGTAGTTTCCTGGATCGCCCCTGGAGCCGTTTTTAAATATTGGGATTACATTTGCTATCCTCCAGTCTTCAGGTACAATGGATGATTTTAATGATAAGTTACAAATTTTTACTAATAGGTCTGAAATTTCATTTTTTAGTTCCTTCAGAACTCTGGGGTGTATACCATCCGGTCCAGGTGATTTACTACTCTTCAGTTTGTCAATCAGGCCTACCACATCTTCTAGGTTCACCGTGATTTGATTCAGTCCATCTGAATCATTACCCATGAAAGCATTCTTCTCCAGAGGACCTTTCTTTCATTAATTTTGTGAAGGAAATGTCGGAATTGGTCCCTTTTCAGCTTCAGACGGAGCAAGATGATAGGCACCAGATGATGGAACTTCTCCAGTTCCTGGATGCCCCTAAAGTGATCACTTCTATTCCCATTCATCAAGTTCTTCTTGACCTCCTCAAAAAGATCTGGGAAAATCCTGGATCCATTGCCCCAGTACACAGAAAGGCTGACACTACCTATCTAGTACAGTCAGCCCCTGGCTTTCAAAAATCTCAGCTTGACCACCACTCAGTTGTGGTAGAATCAGCTCAAAAGAAAGCAAAAAGGAGAAGCCTCACTCCTCTACCCCTCCTGTCAAGGAACACAAGTTCCTAGACAATATTGGTCGATGAGTGTTCCAAGGGGCCATGCTCATCTCCAGGATTGCTTCTTACCAGCTGTACATGTTCCAATACAACAGGGTCATTTTCAAGCAAATACAGGACTTCTCTGAAACCCTGCCTGACCAATTCCAAGAACATCTTCAAATCCTTGTCAACAAGGGGTTTGAGGCAGGAAAGCATGAGATAAGAACAGCTTACGATATCTTCGACACCTCCACTAGAGTGTCTGCAACTGCCATTTTGGCAAGACGCTGGGCCTGGCTCAAGTCTTCTGACCTTCGCCCAGAAGTACTAGACAGGCTCTCTGACCTCCCTGTATTGGAGATAATCTGTTCAGTGAACAGATTCAGCAAATAGTGGCTGAATTAAAGGACCGTCATGAGACCCTCAAACAGCTCTCATTGATACCTTCTGACTTCCCTTCTAGACAGCCCTTCAAGAAGGACTCTAAGAAGTCATTCTTCCGCCCAAGGAAGTACTATCCTCCACCAACAAGGTCCCGAGTTACAAGGCCTTATCAAAAATCTCAGCCTCGCCAGCCCCAGAAGCAAAAGCCACAAGCAGCTCCCCAGCCGGGGCCTGCTTCAGGTTTTTGACTTTCCCTTGGAGAGCAGCAGCCTGATTCTTCTGCCAGGCATACCAGTGGGAGATCAATTGTGCCACTTTCACGGCATGTGGCAATCACAACCGACCAATGGGTGCTAGCAATCATTGCTCAGGGTTACCACCTGAACTTTCTTGCTCTTCCACCGGAATCACCACCTCTACAAGCGTGGAGAGTAACCGACCACTCTGTCCTTCTGGAGCAGGAGATTTCCCTTCTTCCCCAGTTAAGGGCAGTACAACCCGTTCCTCTTTTGCAAAAAGGCCTAGGGTTCTATTCCCGGTACTTTTTGATCCCCAAAAAATCCGGGGGGCTTCGTCCAATTCTGGACCTACGTGCCCTCAACAAGTACCTCCAGCGGGAAAAGTTCAAGATGGAAACCTTGGGCTCGCTTCTACCTCTTCTACAAAGAGGAGATTGGCTCTGCTTTCTGGACCTCCAGGACGCGTACACCCACATTGCGATAGCTCCAGCTCATCGCAAGTACCTCAGGTTTTTAGTAGGCCCAAGGCACTATCAATATCAGGTGCTTCCATTCAGCCTAGCATCAGCACCATGAGTCTATACCAATTGTCTCATGGTTGTCGCAGCCTTTCTCAGGAAAGAAGGTGTTCACGTCTACCCCTGTCTAGACGACTGGTTAATCAGGGCCCCAACCCAGCAGGCCGCTCGATCGTCCCTGGATTTGACCCTACACACTCTAATTTCTCTAGGATTTCTCGTCAATTACGAGAAATCCTATTTAGTCCCATCTCAAACCTTGTCGTTCATTGGGGCAGACTTGGACACCTTACAGGCAAAAGCCTTTCTGCCTCAACAACGAGTGCAAACCCTTGTGTCCCTCGCTCATCAGTTGCAGTCTCAGTATACAGCAACAGCTCGGCAATTCCTTGTCCTTCCATGTCCCCGCCATGTGTCCGAGAAGGACAATTCCTTGTCCTTCTCGGACACATGGCGCCTCAGTCCATCTCACACCAATGGTCCGCCTGGCCATGAGAGTCATGCATTGGACTCTGAGGTCACAATGGATTCAAGCGACTCAGCCTCTGTTAACTATTGTCCACATCACTGACGCACTCCGTCTGTCTCTCGCCTGGTGGAAAAATCAGAACAATCTCCTCCAGGGACTGCCTTTTCACCTACCAGATCCTCAACTCATTCTCAGCACCGACGCTTCCAACCTCGGCTGGGGAGCTCATGTGAACGATCTACAGTCACAAAGATTTTGGTCTCCAGAGGAAGCCAAACACCAGATAAATTTCCTGGAGCTTCGAGCAATGCGATATGCTCTCAGAGCTTTTCAGGATTGCCTATCAAATCACGTCATCCTGATTCAGACGGACAACCAGGTGGCCATGTGGTACATCAACAAGCAAGGAGGCACAGGCTCCTTCCGTCTTTGTCAGGAAGCTGCGCAGATTTGGGCGGAAGCGCTCTCCCACTCGATGTACCTCAGGGCCACCTATTTGTCTGGAGTGCACAATGTCTTGGCAGACAAACTGAGTCGTGTCTTCCAACCGCACGAATGGTCTCTCAATCCCTCGGTAGCGACCTCTCTCTTCCAGCAATGGGGTCATCCCCAAATAGACCTCTTTGCGTCCCCTCAGAACCACAAAGTGGACAATTACTGCTCCCTCATTCGGAGCGAACGCTCTCAGCCCAGAGATGCATTCTCCCTCTCGTGGGCAGCCGGTCTGCTTTATGCATTCCCTCCACTTCCTCTTCTCTCGAAGACTCTCGTGAAGCTCCGTCAGGACAAGGGAACCATGATCCTGATAGCACCTCACTGGCCACGCCAAGTGTGGTTTCCCATACTCCAGGATCTCTCCATCCGCAGGCACATTCCCTTGGGAATGCACCCGCTTCTGATCACTCAGAACGACGGATGTCTACTCTACACCATCCCAATCTTCAGGCCTTGTCCCTGACGGCATGGATGTTGAAAGGTTAATTCTTCAACCACTTAACCTTTCAGATTCGGTTTCTTGTGTCCTGATTGCTTCACGAAAGCCTTCCATAAGAAAATCTTATTCCTATAAATGGAAAAGGTACACATCATGGTGCACCTCGCAGTCCCTTGATCCCTTTTCCTGTCCAATCCCAAGGTTTTTGGACTATCTCTGGCATTTATCGGAATCAGGTCTAAAGACCTCTTCCATCAGAATGCATGTCAGTGCGGTAGCCGCCTTCCATAAAGGTGTCGGGGATGACCCTATATCAGTACAACCCCTCGTAACACGTTTTCTTAAAGGCTTGCTCCATATCAAGCCACCTTTACGTCCTCCGGCCCCTTCTTGGGACTTTAATCTGGTTCTCGGGTGGCTCATGAAACCACCATTCGAACCTCTTCACTCCTGTGACTTAAAATATCTCACATGGAAAGTGATTTTCCTTTTGGCTATCACTTCAGCTCGCAGGGTTAGTGAGTTACAGGCCCTAGTTACCTATCTGCCTTACACTAAGCTCCTGCAGGACCGGGCGGTACCCCGCACTCAGCCTGAGTTTTTGCCTAAGGTAGTTTCGGAGTTTCACATTAATCAATCCATCATACTACCTATCTTCTTTCCCAGGCCCCACTCCAACCCAGGGGAACAGGCTCTGCATACCCTCGACTGTAAACGGGCTCTAGCGTTCTACCTAGACCATACAGTTGCCCACAGGAAGAGCACTCAGTTATTCGTCTCTTTCCATCCTAACAAATTAGGGCAACCTGTGGGTAAGCAGACTCTCTCCTCCTGTTGGCGGACTGCATATCTTTTTGCTATCAGCAAGCAGTAGGTAGCAGTAGGTAGGCAGTGAATAAACAAGTTAGACTGTTTGTATTTTTAGTCAGTCAATAAGGTAGCAGTAGGTAGTGTGTTTATTTTTAAAAGTCTGCAGAACTGAGTGTTCTCCAGACTTTTAAAGAGTTGAGTGTTTGTATTTAATACTAACTGAGTGCTTGTATTGGAAAAAAAAAACCCACAAAAAAAAAAACAAAAACCAACCCAAAAAGTAGCCAGAAGCTAGAAATAAGCTAGGAGCAGTGTATACCAAAGTAAAAAAGTTGAATAGTTCAGCTCAGTTACTCACCTTGGAAAGGTGTTGAGGTAGTGTGATTGGGTTTGAATAGGGACCAACATTTGTTAATCAAGGGAGCAGTGAGTCACTCAGGCTGACTAACTGAAGTTAGACTGTTTGTATTTCCCAACCCACCCATCCCTAGCTCATCCCTTAATTTATAGGCAGGTGCCACTTTCACAAAAAAAAAAAAAAACATCAACAAAAACTTTATTGAGAATTCGATCAGACCCCGGTAGGCCACTACCAGACACACAGGGGCGGATTTTCAGAGCCCTGCTCGCGTAAATCCGCCCAAAACCGGGCGGATTTACGCGAGCAGGGCACTGCGTGCCGGGAAGCCTATTTTACATAGGCCTCCCGGCGCGCGCAGAGCCCCGGGACTCGCGTAAGTCCCGGGGTTCTCCGAGGGGGGCGTGTCGGGGGCGTGTCGGGGGGCGGGCCCGGTCGTCGCGGCGTTTCGGGGGCGTGTCGGCAGCGTTTTGGGGGCGGGTACGGGGGCGTGGCTACAGCCCGGGGCGGTCCGGGGGCGTGGCCGCGCCCTCCGTACCCGCCCCCAGGTCGCGGCCCGGCGCGCAGGAGGCCCGCTGGCGCACGGGGATTTACGCCTCCCTCTGGGAGGCGTAAATCCCCCGACAAAGGTAAGGGGGGGGTTTAGACAGGGCCGGGTGGGTGGGTTAGGTAGGGGAAGGGAGGGGAAGGTGAGGGGAGGGCAAAGGAAAGTTCCCTCCGAGGCCGCTCCGATTTCGGAGCGGCCTTGGAGGGAACGGGGGTAGGCTGCGCGGCGCGGCGCACACCGGCTATACGTAATTGATAGCCTTGCGCGCGCCGATCCAGGATTTTAGCAGATACGCGCGGCTCCGCGCGTATCTACTAAAATCCAGCGTACTTTTGTTTGCGCCTGGAGCGCAAACAAAAGTAGGCTATTCGCGCGCCTTTTAAAATCCGCCCCATAGTGAATTCACTAATACATTTAAAGGAAGTTAGACACATTCCTACTCCCATAGCAACCTAAAACTTAACTAGGAACTGATCAAAATTGAGATGAAGGCAGCAGTCCAGCAGCAAGAGGGGGGCTTCCCAGTCTTTTGCATCGAGTGTCACATGTATGATTTTTTACCCACCGGTGAGAAGTTGTACATGTGCATGCGATGCAAAGAGCTCCTGGCTCTCAGAGAACGAGTCCGATCTCTGGAGGCTAGAGTGGCAGACCTGGAGGAGCTCAGGCAGACAGAGAGGTATATAGATGAGACCTTCAGGGACATAGTAGTCAAGTCCCAACTTCAAACTGGCAGCCCTGGTGCTGCCTTGGAGGAAGAAGGTCTCATGATGGGAGAGCACCAACCAGGAGTAGCAGGAAAGGATCATGTAGCAAGGACCTGCTCTCCAGGTAATGCATTATCCTTTCGCACTGAGGATATCTCCCCAAGGCCTACTGCCCAGGAGGGAAGGGTTAGGTCGGCCATCATAGTTGGTGATTCGATTATTAGGAATGTAGATAGCTGGGTGGCTGGTGGGCGTGAGGATCGCCTGGTAACATGCCTACCTGGTGCGAAGGTGGCGGACCTCACGTGTCACCTAGATAGGATTTTAGACAGTGCTGTGGAGGAGCCGGCTGTCATGGTACATGTGGGCACCAACGACATAGGAAAATGTGGGAGGGAGGTTCTGAAAGCCAAATTTAGGCTCTTAGGTAGAAACCTTAAATCCAGAACCTCCAGGGTAGCATTCTCTGAAATGCTCCCTGTTCCACGCGCAGGTCACCAGAGGCAGGCAGAGCTCCGGAGTCTCAATGCGTGGATGAGAATATGGTGCAAGGAAGAGGGATTCAGTTTTGTTAGGAACTGGGGAACCTTTTGGGGAAGGGGGAGTCTCTTCCGAAGGGATGGGCTGCACCTTAACCAGGGTGGAACCAGACTGCTGGCGCTAACCTTTAAAAAGGAGATAGAGCAGCTTTTAAACTAGAACAAAGGGGAAAGCCGACAGTCGCTCAGCAGCGCATGGTTCGGAGAGAGGTATCTTTAAAGGATACTAATCATGCATTAGAATTAGGGCATCCCAACAGTGAGGTTCCAATAATTAGGAAAGTAGTCCAAGTGCCTGTAACTAAAAACTCACCTGAGCTAAAATATTCTAACTTATCCCTATCAATTAAAAAGCAGAATGAAAATACAAACAAAAAACAAACTTTGAAATGTTTGTATATTAATGCCAGAAGTCTAAGAAGTAAGATGGGAGAATTAGAATGTATAGCAGTAAATGATGACATAGACTTAATTGGCATCTCAGAGACATGGTGGAAAGAGGATAACGAATGGGACAGTGCTATACCGGGGTACAAATTATATCGCAATGACAGAGAGGAGCACTCGGGAGGAGGTGTGGCACTTTATGTCCAGGATGGCATAGAGTCCAACAGGATAAACATCCTGCATGAGACTAAATACAAAATTGACTCTTTATGGGTAGAAATCCCTTGTGTGTCGGGGAAGACTATAGTGATAGTGGTATACTACCGTCCACCCGGTCAAGATGCTGAGACGGACAGTCAAATGCTAAGAGAAATTAGGGAAGCTAACCAAATTGGTAGTGCAATAATAATGGGAGACTTCAATTACCCCAATATAGACTGGGTAAATGTATCATCAGGTCACGCTAGAGAGATAACATTCCAGGATGGAATAAATGATAGCTTTATGGAGCAATTGGTTCAGGAACCGACGAGAGCGGAAGCATTTTTAGATCTAATTCTCAGTGGAGCACAGGACTTGGTGAGAGAGGTAACGGTGGTGGGGCCGCTTGGCAATAATGATCATAATATGATCAAATTTGATTTAATCACTGGAAAAGGAACAGTGTGCAAATCCAAGGCTCTCGTGCTAAACTTTCAAAAGGGAAACTTTGATAAAATGAGAAAAATTGCTAGAAAAAAACTGAAAGGAGCAGCTACAAAAGTAAAAAATGTCCAAGAGGCGTGGTCATTGTTAAAAAATACCATTCTAGAAACACAGTCCAGATGTATTCCACACATTAAGGTGGAAAGAAGGCAAAACGATTACCGGCATGGTTAAAAGGGGAGGTGAAAGAAGCTATTTTAGCAAAAAGATCTTCATTCAAAAATTGGAAGAAGGATCCAACAGAAGAAAATAGGATAAAGCATAAACATTGGCAAGTTAAATGTAAGACATTGATAAGACAGGCTAAGAGAGAATTTGAAAAGAAGTTGGCTATAGAGGCAAAAACTCACAGTAAAAACTTTTTTAAATATATCCGAAGCAGAAAGCCTGTGAGGGAGTCAGTTGGACCGTTAGATGATCGAGGGGTTAAAGGGGCACTTAGAGAAGATAAGGCCATCGCGGAAAATTTAAATGATTTCTTTGCTTCGGTGTTTACTGAAGAGGATATTGGGGAGGTACCCGTAATGGAGAAGGTTTTCATGGGCAATGATTCAGATGGACTGAATCAAATCACGGTGAACCTAGAAGATGTGGTAGGCCTGATTGACAAACTGAAGAGTAGTAAATCACCTGGACCGGATGGTATACATCCCAGAGTTCTGAAGGAACTAAAAAATGAAATTTCAGACCCATTAGTAAAAATTTGTAACTTATCATTAAAATCATCCATTGTACCTGAAGACTGGAGGATAGCAAATGTACCCCCAATATTTAAAAAGGGCTCCAGGGGCGATCCGGGAAACTACAGTCCGGTTAGCCTGACTTCAGTGCCAGGAAAAATAGTGGAAAGTGTTCTAAACATCAAAATCACAGAACATATAGAAAGACATGGTTTAATGGAACAAAGTCAGCATGGCTTTACCCAGGGCAAGTCTTGCCTCACAAATCTGCTTCACTTTTTTGAAGGAGTTAATAAACATGTGGATAAAGGTGAACCGGTAGATATAGTATACTTGGATTTTCAGAAGGCGTTTGACAAAGTTCCTCATGAGAGGCTTCTAGGAAAAGTAAAAAGTCATGGGATAGGTGGCGATGTCCTTTCGTGGATTGCAAACTGGCTAAAAGACAGGAAACAGAGAGTAGGATTAAATGGGCAATTTTCTCAGTGGAAGGGAGTGGACAGTGGAGTGCCTCAGGGATCTGTACTGGGACCCTTACTTTTCAATATATTTATAAATGATCTGGAAAGAAATACGACGAGTGAGATAATCAAATTTGCAGATGACACAAAATTGTTCAGAGTAGTTAAATCACAAGCAGATTGTGAGAAATTGCAAGAAGACCTTGTGAGACTGGAAAATTGGGCATCCAAATGGCAGATGAAATTTAATGTGGATAAGTGCAAGGTGATGCATATAGGGAAAAATAACCCATGCTATAATTACACAATGTTGGGTTCCATATTAGGTGCTACAACCCAAGAAAGAGATCTAGGTGTCATAGTGGATAACACATTGAAATCGTCGGTACAGTGTGCTGCGGCAGTCAAAAAAGCAAACAGAATGTTGGGAATTATTAGAAAGGGAATGGTGAATAAAACGGAAAATGTCATAATGCCTCTGTATCGCTCCATGGTGAGACCACACCTTGAATACTGTGTACAATTCTGGTCGCCGCATCTCAAAAAAGATATAATTGCGATGGAGAAGGTACAGAGAAGGGCTACCAAAATGATAAGGGGAATGGAACAACTCCCCTATGAGGAAAGACTAAAGAGGTTAGGACTTTTCAGCTTGGAGAAGAGACGACTGAGGGGGGATATGATAGAGGTGTTTAAAATCATGAGAGGTCTAGAACGGGTAGATGTGAATCGGTTATTTGCTCTTTCGGATAGTAGAAAGACAAGGGGGCACTCCATGAAGTTAGCATGGGGCACATTTAAAACTAATTGGTTTGCCTCAGATAGATTGTTTGCTCCTGCAAATACATGGTTATTAATATTCTATTGTTCGATATTTATGCATATTATTTGAAACCCATGTTTTTCTGTAAAGCCTGTTGCTATTAATTGTTTTACTGTTTATGTTATACTGTTACATGTAAAGCCTGTTGCTAAATTAATGTTTCACTGTAAACCGAGGTGATGTATTACTATACGTACCGCGGTATAGAAGAACCTATAAATAAATAAATAAATAAATAAATTGGAGAAAGTTCTTTTTTACTCAACGCACAATTAAACTCTGGAATTTGTTGCCAGAGAATGTGGTTAGTGCAGTTAGTATAGCTGTGTTTAAAAAAGGATTGGATAAGTTCTTGGAGGAGAAGTCCATTACCTGCTATTAATTAAGTTCACTTAGAGAATAGCCACTGCCATTAGCAATGGTAACATGGAATAGACTTAGTTTTTGGGTACTTGCCAGGTTCTTATGGCCTGGATTGGCCACTGTTGGAAACAGGATACTGGGCTTGATGGACCCTTGGTCTGACCCAGTTTGGCATTTTCTTATGTTCTTATGTTCTTAAGCTGGCATTCCTTTTCAAGACCATGTTAAAGCACACTCTGTGAGGGCCATGGCGACTTCAGTAGCACACCTACGATCGGTGCCGCTTCCTGATATTTGCAGGGCTGCCACCTGGAGTTCTCTCCACACTTTTGCAGCCCACTATTGCTTGGACAAAGCCGGAAGGATTCCATCTTCGGCCAATCTGTCCTGCGTAACCTATTTCCAACGTGACGTACCAACACCCTTCCGCCTGCCTGGTGGGGTTCAGGATGTCCTCTACCAAATTCCACCCCATTTGTTGTGCCTGTTGCACACCGTTGGGTACATTGGTGCATATTTGGACATCCTCATCTTGGTACTCACCCATATGTGAGGACTACCATCCTGCTTGTCCTGTGAGAAAGCAGAGTTGCTTACCTGTAACAGGTGTTCTCACAGGTCAGCAGGATGTTAGTCCTTATGAAACCCGCCCGCCGCCCCGCAGTGTTGGGTTCGTAATGTTTTGTTGTTTTATTTTTTCGGCACTGCCTGTAGCTATCAAATAAGACTTAAGGGGGACCCCTGCTGGCTGTAGGGTTAGTGCCATGCTGGGCATGCCCGGTAGGGGCCAGTCAAAGTTCTGGAAACTTTGACAGAAGTTTTCTGTGATTAGGCTCCATCCTGATGATGTCACCCATATGTGAGGACTAACATCCTGCTGTCCTGTGAGAACACCTGTTACAGGTAAGCAACACTTGCTATATCTATCTTCATGTTTTTATATTTTTTCCCCGTTTTTCCTTAAGTAGTTGGAGCCAGCAAGAGTGTATGACCGACTTTGTTCCCCCTTTTTTCATTCACTGCACACACCTCAGTCACAAGATATCTCTCATTTACTTTCATTTTTCTTATATTAATACTCCGATATTTGATTATGGTGAGCACTCACACTGAGACCTTACAAGCATTAAAATAATTTTTCCTCATTCTCCCCCACTATGAGGCACCATTAAGCGTATGGAGCCAGCAGGAGTATATGAGCTACTTGCTCTACATTAAGGTGTGTGCTTTAATATATTGTTTTTCCTTTACATGTTCATTTCTTCTGAGTCATTCATTTTTTATGGTTATTTTATTTCATTCTTTATCAATTTTTCAATAGATATGTGCGTGCTGCGGTTAATAATTAAGAACCCATAGGATTAATCTGCTGTGAATTATTTACAATTTACTACAATTTACTACAAATTTGACAGTTATCTGCAAGGTACAATTAAAAAATTTTTTTTTAAAGATATACATAGGTCTGTAAGTTTGTTTAGAACAATTCACATTTTTTTAAGCATTTTTTTAAAGTACAATTTTTTAAAAGTACACTTTGTTTTACTTGGTTCTAGTATGTTTTTTGTTTTTGTAATGATACACATAGGTCTGCTAGCTTCTTTCAGAATAATTCACATAGGTTTGTCACAGTTTTTTAAGTATATTTTAATTGGTTTCAGATTGATGTTGCCCATATGCTCTTGTTTTTAGCATTTTGATTTAATGGTATATCTCCATTTTACTTTTCTGTTTTATATTTATTTAATTATTTATGTGAGGTCTCTGATTTTGTTTTTATTTATTTATCCACTTTATGTGTTATTGATTTTATGTCAATTCCATTTTTTTATATATATGTTTTTATATATTTATGATTTCGAATTATTCATTATTTATTTATTTATGTTTGTCTCATAGCCCCTGAGGCAGCCACACGGATGTGGAGAAACTTGGCCTGAGTCGGGCATTTTTATTGTTTTCATACATCTCCAGCCAATAAAGATATTGAAAAAGACATTCTTCAGCTTCTACCTTCTTACATGTGCTCACGGCTTTTCTAGATTGCCTACCTTGTTGCTTTTTGGGCCCAAAGGTCACAGGAGGCCAGAACAAGGAGTCCGAGTATATAGCGAGAATCAAGGCCAGAGTATCATTCCAGAATGGTCAGCCGAAGCAAGGGTCAGTACCTGAGGTCAATCCAGGAGTAGTCAGGTCAGGCAGAGGTCAAGTTTCAGGCAGCGGTCAAGAGTAGTCAGTAATCAGGCAGAGGTCAGTTCCAGGCAGCGGTCAAGAGTAGTCAGTAATCAGGCAGAGGTCAGTTCCAGGCGGCGATCAAGTGTAGTCAGAGAACAGGCAGAGGTCAGATCCAGTCAGCAATCAAGAATAGTCAGTAACAAGCAAAGGTCAATACCGTGAGATCAGTCCGGAGGGTGCAACCAAGGCTGGAGAGACGAAAGAACAGGCGACACAGGAGATGCTGGAACAGGAGACGCTGGAACAGGAGACACAGGAGACGCTGGAAGGCAAACTAGACACACCGGAGTGTACGACCCGATTGCCAAGGCACCATTCAGGGGAATGGGCCTTGCCTTTTATACCTGGGAACCGTGATGTCATCAGGAAGCACCGGGTTCGGGTTTCCCGTACTAGGCCCTTTAAATAGGGCGACGTTGGCCGTACGTGCGCCTAGGGGCGGGGCCGAGGAGCAGGAAGACGCAGAGCCCCGACGGGAGCTCCGCTGTGAGGCTGGCATCGGTGGCGGTGAGCGGGGGAGCCGAGGACGCCGCAAACATGCAGTGGTGGCAGAGGAGGTAAGCCTGGAGCTAGTGGAAGGATGGGAGAGGTGAGCAGGCCCGGCCACGGAGCGGACGCGGCCAGGAAGCGCAACAGATCACATACAAATCCAGGACTCTAGGCACTGGATTTTTCTCACTAAAGCACAAAAGCTTTAGTATGCATATCTTATTTAAAACTGCAAAAGCTATAAAATCAAAGTTGATAAATATTTTCAAAATTTGTATATTGTAATATGCTTTATATATATATATATATATATATAAGTATTCTTTGTTAAAAAGCACATAATTTCAATACAGGTCAAGTCATACGCTCAAGATTTAACTATTAAAATTAATGGATAATGGATACTACATTATAATGCCTTGTTTTTACCTTGCTATTCAAATATATAATAATATATAATTATAGTTAGAAGCATTTATTTCTATATTAAAAGAAAACCTTATCTCTTTACATATTTATGATAAAAAACCCTATAAGCTATTATAGGTGTACCTATTTATTAGAGATGTGAATCGGAACCGGAATCGGTTCGGATTCCGGTTCCGATTCACATCGTGGGTTTTTTTTCGTCCGGCCCGATCGCGGTTTTGTTTATCGGCTGCGCCCGAGCCAATAAACAAAAAACCCACCCCGACCCTTTAAAACTAATCCCTTAGCTTCCCCCACCCTCCCAACCCCCCCAAAAAACATTTTACAGGTACCTGGTGGTCCAGTGGGGGTCCCGGGAGCGATCTCCCACTCTCGGGCCGTCGGCTGCCACTAATAAAAATGGCGCCGATGGCCTTTGCCATTACCATGTGACAGGGTATCTGTGCCATTGGCCAGCCCCTGTCACATGGAGGGAGCACTGGATAGCCGGCGCCATCTTTAAAAATGGCGCAGGCCATCCAGTGCTCCTACTATGTGACAGGGGCCGGCCAATGGCACGGGTACCCTGTCACATGGTAAGGGCAAAGGGCCATCGGCGCCATTTTGATTAGTGGCAGCCGACAGCCCGGGAGCGGGAGATCGCTCCCGGGACCCCCACTGGACCACCAGGTACCTGTAAAAAGTTTTTGGGGGGGTCGGGAGGGTGGGGGAAGCTAAGGGATTAGTTTTAAAGGGTCGGGGTGGGTTTAGGGGTTATTTTTGTGTGCCGTTTTTCCCGCCCTCCCCCAAAACGATAAGAGAACCCCCACAAACAATATCGTGGGGTTTTCCTATCGTTTTGGGGGAGCCCCCGATTTCTGACGATTTTGAAAATATTGTACGATATTTTCAATCGTCCGAAGCCCGATTCACATCCCTAATATTTATTTAATATTCTGCTTTTCAGCACTTCAAAGCAGATTACATTCAGGTACTATAGTTATTTCTCTGTCCCCAGAGGGCTCCCCATCTAAGTTTGTACCTGAGACAACAGAGGGTAAAGTAACTTGCCCAAGGTCACAAAGAACACAAAGAACACAAAGAGGTCTCTCCCTCATTCAAAGCATGCTGCTCTAACCACTAGTGGAGGAGTGGAATGAATGATAAGATAGACTTAATTGGCATCTCCTAGACATGGTAGAAGGAGGATAACCAATGGGATTGTGCCATACCAGGTTACAAATGATATCGTAATGATAGGGAGGAGCAACTTGGTGGGTGGGTGGGGCTTTATATCCAGGATGGCATAGAGTCCTGCAAGAAACTAAATGCACAGTAGAATCTTTATGGGTAGAAATCCCATGTGTGTTGGGGAAGAGTTTAGCAATAGGAGTATCCACCGTCCACCTGGATCCCTCACTTGGGGCCACCAGTAGAGTCACTGAAGCAGTTCGAGAGTTTGTGCCCATCCAGGGTGTCTGCTATATGTGAATCATGGGTCCATTTTAATACCTTTTCACGCAGTCTCGAAGACTCATCGTCTTTCCTGGAGTGACGGGTACTGAAGTGGCCAGGAGTATCTTGGTGGGATCGATGATGTGTCTTGAAGCTTCTGGGATGTCCTCGGTCTGATCAAAGACCTTTGAGCCTAATCTAAACCCTAGGTGGGCAAGCACCAGTGATGGATCCTGTTGCAAGAGAGAGTGAGGGCAGAAGATGTATCCAGTTTAACTTTTGAAGTATTTTTTGGACTTGAACAGAGTGGGGAGGCTTTTGGAGCCCCCCCTCCCCACTGGGACTGCAGCACTGAGAACTAGCCTAATCCCACTGACTTTTCCCTACAAGAAATCCCCCCAGTAACAGCAAGTAAGGATGGAAGAACATGATCAGGGACCCCAATCGGATCTCCACACCTATGGGACCAGGATGGGTTGGATCTCTAAGGAGAAAATGAATTAAGGTAGGACTTTTACTGTGAAGTTGGAGACCCCTTCACTAGGATTCCTGGATAGCCACTGGGAGAACTTTACGCATTAAATATTACCATGGGGCTCTACCCAGAGATTTGAAGGAAGGACACCTACCTATTAAGAACTACACATGTACAAGCCGTCAGATGTAATTTCAACATTATTGACAAATTAACTTTAATTTATGATTACCAATCAGTAAACCATTATGTTAACATCCATATCCTAGTTTTGTCTAATATACCACAGTCTCTCACTTCATGAGAAGCACCTACAGTACACATACAAACTGGAAGCAGCATAACATTGTCTGGACCACAAGCAAGAGCTTACCCCCATAAAAAAGAATATCCCCAGGGATTAAGAGACAAGCATGGATTGGAATTTGCTAGCCGGAGCAGCCTCTGAAGAGAAACCAATTAGTTTGTGTGCCCTTGGGGTTAAAACCCCGCTAAGGGTTACACAAAGTAAAAGCACACTCAAGTCTCCCAAGTAAGCACATCTGATTTTGTGTAGTTCATTGAGCAGGAAAAACACAGATTGGGGCAGATAGTGAGGGACCCCTCAAAGCAGAGAGGAACTCCAACTATCCCTGTTCAAAGCATCATGTGATCTCTAATTTCATGTTTTAATTATTTTAGAACTCTGGAATAGATGCCATCCTGTCACAGTGATTTGTTGTTCTTTAGTTTATCAGTCTGATCTATAAATGTCCTCTCTTGTCACAGATATTTGTTTTGGTTTCTCAGACTCTCCACCATTAAAGAATGTTTCAGGTGTGGGTATCATCCTCAGTAAAGACCGAGACAAATAATTCATTCAGTTTTTCTGCTATTTTCTTATCCTGCCTGAGCGCCATTATTTCCCCTTAGTCAACTAACAGCTCAACTGACTACCTCACAGGCTTTTTGCTTTGAATGTACTGAAAAAGGTTGTATTATTAATTTTTGCATAACTGGCAAGTTTCTTAAATTCTCTTAGCCTCTCTTATTACTGTTTTACATTTAACTTGCCAGCGCTTGAGCTTTTGACTGTTTTCATCATTTGGGTCTGCTTTTCAGTTTTTGATTGATGCCCTTTTAGCTTTAACTGTCTCCTTTACCTCGCCATTAAACCATGCTGGCAGTTGTTTGGTCTTCCTTTGACCTTTTTTAATGCATGGAATACATTTTATCTGGACTTCCAAAATGATATCTAAAACATTTTCCATGATTCAATCAAACATTTAACCTTAGCAACTGCTCCTTTTAGTATTTTTCTAATTTCCTCATTCTTTCATAGTCTCATAAGAACATAAGATATGCCAAACTGAGTCAGATAAGGGTTCATCAAGCCCAGTATCTTGTCTCCAACAGTGGCCAATCCAAGTCACAAGCACCTGGCAAGTACTCAAACATGAAATAGATCCCTTGCTACTAATGCCAGCAACAAGCAGTGAATAATAGCAGTTTATGGACTTCTCCGGGAACTTATCCAAACCTTTTTTAAACCTAGCTACACTAGTTGCCTTAAACACATTCTCTGGCAACAAATTCTATAGCGTAATTGTACATTGAGTTAAAAAGAATTTTCTCTGATTTGTTTTAAATGTGCTACTTGCTAACTTCATGGAGAGCCCTCTAGTCCTTGTATTATCCAAAATAGTAAATAACCGTTTCACATTTACCCATTCAAGTCCTTTCATGATTTGTAGACCTCTATCATATCCCCCTCAGCCATCTCTTCTCCAAGATGAACAGACCTAACCTTTTGTTATGATTTCTGCCTGTGGAGCTACTCTCTGTGAGTAGGCCTCTCACCTTCTTCAAGTTACTGCCATGCCGCCGACCTCCAACATGGCCTAGAGCCGCTGCTGCCAATTCCCTCCAGCTCCTTGTGCGGCCTGGAGCCGCCGCCGGCTTGTCTTCGCGGCATGGAGCCACTGACGCTGTCGTCGGGGTCCTCAGATGGCAGGGAGCCGTCCTTACCACTGCCGGGGTCTTCGACCAGCAGGGAGGCTGTCCCTGCCGGTGCCTACAGCCAGCCTGCCTTACCCTGCGTCTGTGTCAGCGTGCAGGGGGACGCCGCTGTCCAAGGTGCTCTCTTCCTGTTTCCTGCTCTAGGTGCCGGCGTGCACCTTTTCACTACATTTAAAGGGCCCGCGGCCGGATATGCCCCGGGCTCCACCTGATGACAACTTCCTGTTTCAGCCCTATAAAAGGGGTTCCTCTTCAGTCACTCTGGGCCTTCGTATCGGGTTCCACAGTTGTCTGTGCTTCATGACCGGCCCAGGTGCTCCTTGGTCTTCTCCTGCTTTGACGGCTTCGTCTTTATGTTCCTGATGTCCTTCGTCCATGCCTCCAGTCATCTTCATGTTTCCGATGCCCTTCGTCCGTAACTTTGCCTACGTCTATAGTGTCCTCGCCTGAGTCTTCATCTATAGTGTCCTCGCCTGAGTCTTCGTCTACAGTGTCCTCGCCTGAGTCTTCGTCCAAAGTCTTCTGTGTTCTAAGGATTCCATCTGCCCTCGTCCTCTGTCCAGCCTGCTGCCTTTTGCCATACCCAGCGTCAGGTCTGAAAGGGCTTGGAATGGTTGGAGGACTATTCATTGATCAACATTGCGTTGTTGGTCATCCTGGGGCGTGCAGGTCCAGTAGAGGGTCAGACCTTCGTCTCCTTGTCTTCACTCCAGCCTGGTCTTGCTCCTTGCTACCCGTGCTCGCACCAGCTCACCTCCCGCGGTGTGTTTTGGGGCTCCTCCCTGAGTCATGTCGAGGAACTCGGAAAGTTAATAAACAACTTTCCGAGTTCCTCGACAACAACAACATCCTCTCCCCGGCGCAACTTGGATTCCGTAAATCCCATAACACAGAATCCCTGCTATTATCACTGTCAGATAACATCCTCATGAACTTAGAAAATAAACAACCCAGTCTGGTCATCCTCCTCGACTTAACTGCTGCATTTGACACAGTGAACCACGAGATTCTCACAGAACGATTAACCGAAATCGGCATTAAAAACATAGCTCTAAGCTGGTTCAAATCCTTCCTCCAGAACAGGTACTATAAAATCAAGATCAACAGCTCAGAGTCTACACCTTTCAATTCCTCACGAGGAGTCCCTCAAGGCTCATCTTTATCCCCAACTTTATTCAACATCTAGATAGACTACCACGCAGACATAGAGCAGGTCTCTAAATATTTCATTAATAAAGTGCTGAAAGATGGCAGGAGCATTGGTTAGTCCGAACGGCATGACAAGATATTCATAGTGAACATCTCTGGTGTTAAAAGCCGTCTTCCACTCATCGCCCTCACGAATCCTGACTAAATTATATGCTCCTCGGAGATCCAACTTTGAAAATACCTTGGCCCCCTGTAGTCGGTTGAAGAGTTCGGCTATAAGTGGTAATGAGTACCGGTCTTTGATGGTAATGGCATTTAGCCCACGAAGTCTATACATGGACGCAGAGTCCCATCTTTTTTCCCAACAAAAAAGAAGCCGGCCCCGGCTGGAGCTTTAGAGCACCTAATGAATCCTTTCTGTAAATTGTCTTGGATATATTCTGACATAGCACGGGTCTCCAGATCAGACAACGGATAGACCCTACCCCGAGTCGGGGTAGCGCCAGGAATCAGATTGATGCTACAGTCAAATTCTTGATGTGGAGGCAAAATGTCAGCAGCTTTTTTGGAAAAAATGTCCGAAAACTGATTGTTCAGTGGCGGCAGACCCACAAGCCAGGAAGTGCAGATGAAACTACAGGAGGAGCTTGATCCGTTAAGGCAGGTCTTCTGGCATGCTGGGCCCAGTGGATAAGTCTTAAAGATGTCCAGTTGAACTGTGGGTTGTGTTGTTGTAACCATGAAATATCAAGAACTATAGGGTGGATGGCTCTCTGGATGATATAGAAGGAGATGCTTTCAGTGTGGCTCGGTGAAATGTGACACTCCATCGGAACTGTATGATGAGTTATCATCCCCGACAGGGGATCTCCATGAATGGAAGATATAATTAACGGCTTTGGACACAAGCAAGTAGGAATGTGTAGTTGCTCTACCACATCTTGTAGAATAAAATTTCCACCAACTCCAGAGTCTACTAAAGCCAGAGTGGAGAACTGATGATCTTCGCAACCCAGGGTGACATGCAGAGTTAGTGGGGAGCCGGAGAGGTGATGCATAGGGTTACTCCCCCGATGGAGCCTAGGCTTTGGAGTTTCCCGGACGTGTTGGGCAATGAGCAATTAGATGACCCGCTCCTCCACAATATAGGCAGAGACCTGCCTTGAGGCGTCTTTGCCATTCTTCAGGAGAAAGAGGACCCCGACCCAATTGCATCGGTTTTTCCATAGTCCCTTTGGGGGTAGATGCGGTTTGGGAGGCAGGCACAGAACGAGAAGGAGTTGCACCTGTCATGAGCCTTTTCGTGCTTGATCCCTCCCAAGCTCTTTCCTGTAGCCAGCGGTCGATCTGGGTTACCAATTCCACGATGGAGTCCAAAGATTGAGGTAACTCCCGGGCTGCCATCTCATCCTTTATTCTGGGTGACAGACCCTCCAAGAATATGGAACGGAGACAGTTCTCCTCCCAATAGAGTTCAGGTGCAAGGGTCCTGAATTCAATGGTGTAATCAGCCAGTGGTCACCCTCCTTGCCGAAGTTGAAGAAGCTTGGAACCAGCAACCACTTGTTTCCCTGGATCATCAAACACCGCTTGAAACAATTCCAAGAACTTAGAAAGATTTTGTAGGACTGGATCCGACCGTCGCCAGAAGGGAGAAGCCCAGGCCAGGCTTTTGATGAATATCAGACCTTGCCTTAAATACCTGGACCGGAAGGAGGAGTCCCAGGAGGAGCCATGACAATTTCCTGTCATGGCTCCTTTAAATTTCTTCTTCAGCCGCACGTGCGGCTTTAGCATAGGCAGAGACAGAGGCAGAGGGGGAGGAGTCAGCCCGGCCGAGGAAAACCATGCGGCTGGGCTTAGCAGTAGCAGCGGCCGTGAAGCGAGCGCACGAGAAGGCTGCCTGCCATAGCAGACGCCTCTGACCCTCCCGACATTTCGGGTAAGGTTATCATCGCCACAGCCGGTCGCGACCCTTGTCACGGCCGGCGGCCCTGACACCTGGCCCCGGACACGGACCGCCGCGGCCGGCGGTTCTAACAATTGCCACTACTGCCACCTCTGTTGTCTTCAGGGCGGGCCTGACGTCGCTTCCTCCTCTTCGCGGCTGAGAGCTGCCACCACTGCTGCTCCTGCCATCCTATATGTGGGTGGGAGCACCACCAACGCATCCTTCTTCACGGCTGGGCCACCGACCATCTCCTGTACCCAAAGCCGACTTCATTATGCACACCTCTCCTGTGAATTTAAAGAGTCCATGGTGGGAAAAGCCCTGTGGCCCTCTTTGATGATGTCATTTTCTCATCACATCCTCAGCCCTATAAAAGGGCTCTCTGCCAGTTCCTCGGGGCCTTCTTGGATTCTCATGGTCGCTCATGGTCTATGGATCTTGCAAGGTCTTCCGTGGTCATCTCCCTGTCTTGATGGTCTTCATGTTCTTTGTTGGATGTTCCTGATCTTCTTGTTCCATGTTCCTGTACCATGTCCCTGGTCACCTTGTTCTTCGTGGGAGCTCTCCGTGTTCTACTTTTCATGTTCCTGGTCTCTCGTCAGTTCCTTGTTCAAGTCTTCTGAGTCTTTGCCTCATCTGAATCTTCAATCAAGTTCCTGATGTCCCTATCTTCATTCCAAGGTCAGCCTTCTAGATCCTCCCTCATCCTTCCTCCAGGCGTGCCAGCATTGTGGTCCGTGACCAGCCCATGGGGACTATGTAGGGTGGTTCCTGGCACAAGGCCTGTCTCCAAGACCGTCTTCACTGGATCAAATCCTTGGAGTCCATCCTTGTTTTAGAGTTCCAAGTTCCATGTCAAGTTTCAAGTCAAGAGTTCCTAGTAATGTTTCTAGTTCCAGGGCTCGTAGAACTTGTCCAGCCAGCGTATCTCCTTGTTCCTCATTCCAAGCCATGATTCCTCTTTCCAAGCTATGATTCCTCATTCCAAGGGATGTCCTGGCTCCCGTCCTTGTCCAAGTCTCAGTCCTAACCCTGTCTCACTCCCGATGGGGTCAGCAATCAACCTGAGGCAGGTTGTGTAAGGCATGCAGTGGGACAGCATGGTCCACGGCCAGCCTACGGCATAATGTGTAGGGCGTGCTGAGGTGCAGTGCCGTGGGAAGCTGAACTCTTACCTGAACCTGAGCCCGTGTCCATGTTACTTGTCTCCAGAACCTTCGTTCATGTTCCTTGTCTCCAGAGGCTTCATCCATGTTCTTCGGATTCAAGTCTTCTTACAAGTTCCTAGTCTTTGTGCAAGTGCCAAGCCTTCAGTGTCTTTGTCCATGTTCCTCGGCATGCCATGTCCTGTCTTCAGCCTTCATCTGCCCTGACATACTCACCATTCGAGGCAGCAGTTCCGAAAGGACTATCAAGTGGCCGGAGGACTAACCTAGAGACCAGCATTGCATTGTTGGGTCTCTCTCTGTGGGTACAGGTTCAGCGGAAGTCTAAGAGCAATATCCAAGTCCAAGCTATGTTTTAAGTCCAAGCTATGTTCCAAGTCTAACCCGTGCCTGGTTACGCTTGCCTCCCACAGTGTGTACCTTGGAACTTCTCCCTGAGGTCGTGCCATGATCCAAGGGCTCACTCTCTATCAAGCATGCGACCGCACCCTGCACTCGCAGCAGGTTGTGAAGGTCATGAGCTCGGTGAGTGTGTTCCTGCACCAGGCCCATGTTTCCTGGACTTTTTGATATCTTGTTTCAAGCCAAAAATTTTACTCGTTTGTTGCATCTGAATTTATTTATTTTTTGATGACCCACAGAAGATGCCTGCATCCAAGATTAATTTCAAGTTCTTCAGTCCATTCCTGGAACTTTTTCTGTGACCTGTAGATGGCGCCTGCAACTGTTCCTGGAACTTTTCCTTATAACCCACAGGAGACACCTGCATTTGTTCCTGGGTTACTTACGACCTGCAAGAGGTACCTGCATCCAGGTTTTCATTCAACTTCTATACCTGTTCCAATTCTCTTGGTTCTCTCTCTTTTTAAAGTACCATTGACCCGCAGGGGGCATATGCATCCAATGGTGTTCAATGCATCCAGTGGTGTTCAAGCTCCACAGCTGTTCCAGGTCCTCTGGTTTTCTTTTACAACCTGCAGGAGGCGCCCGCACCCATGGCCCGGTTTCATTTCTTCAGCTACAATCCAGTTTCTGCTTTACACCGTCCTGGTTCTAGATACCGGTGGTGCCTCTGGATATTGCCAGTACCCATTACTCGACTTATGGGACTGCAGCCCTAGAGAGAATCCTTGAATTGTGATTCCATCTTTTCAGGAATACAGCAAGGTATCAACCACCTCTTCATGATGCTGAGTGGAGGGTCATCTCTAAATCTGCAAGAACTGCCATTACCACTACTTTCCAATGCCATCCTCTTGGAATTTTCCCTGAGTCGGTGGGGCTTTGAAACCTGGTTGGAAGGTTTTGATTCATCTCCCAGTTCTTCTATCCTGGTAGTTAGTGCTTTCTCCATTGTCAGTTGGTGGATTTAAATAACAGTATTTCCATCTTGTCTTGAAAAGCTAACACTTCCTTTTCCCTGCATATCCCTCAAGTGTAATCCATCAGTACCAATCTTTGGATTTCATCATTGACAGCTGTTTTTTCCTCCAGAAGAATTTTTGGGTTATAGCACTCTCACCCATGGATCAATCTAAGGGATGTGTCTGCTATCTTAATGAGTTTTGCTTTGCCTGCCCCGGCTTGGCAATGGCAATTTTACTCAGGACCCTCTGAGTCTCTTCTGAAGTGCAGCAAATTTTATCATGGGGGTATTATGGATGAGTAAGGAGCAGAGAGCTACTATAGATAGAAACATAGAAACATAGAAATGACGGCAAAAGAAGACCAAATGGCCCATCCAGTCTGCCCAGCAAGCTTCGCACTTTTTTTTCTTCTCATACTTATCTGTTTCTCTTGGCTCTTTGTAACCTTTTGGTTCTATTTCCCTTCCACCCCAACCATTAATGTAGAGAGCAGTGTTGGAACTGCATCTAAGGAAAATATCTAGCTTAATTAGTTAGGGGTAGTAACCGCCGCAATAAGCAAGCTACACCCATGCTTATTTGTTTACCCAGACTATGTAATTCAGTCCTTGTTGGTTGTTGTCTGTATATAGATCCACTTTTCTTCATTCCCCCTGCCGTTGAAGGAGAGAGCTATGCTGGATATGCGTGAGGTATCGGTCTTCCTCCCCTGCCGTTGAAGCAGAGAGCTATGCTGGATATTTATTTATTTATTTAATTTATTAACTTTTATTTACCGACATTCGTGAATGCGTGAAGTATCGATCTTTCTCCCCTGCCGTTGAAGCAGAGAGCTATGCTGGATATGCGTGAAGTATCAGTCTTTCTCCCCTGCCGTTGAAGCAGAGAGCTATGCTGGATATGCATTGAAAGTGAAGTATCAGGCTTATTTGGTTTGGGGTAGTAACTGCCATAACAAGCAAGCTACTCCCCGCTTTTTTGTGAATGCAAATCCTTTTTTCCACATTTCCTCTTGCCGTTGAAGCTTAGAGCAATGTTGGAGTCGCATTAACCGTGTGTATGTTTATTGAATAAGGGTATTTTCTCCAGGTAGTAGCCGTCATTCCCGCGAGCCACCCACTCTTCATTCACGTCCTCTAGACTTTATGGATCTAGGTCATCCCCCAGATCCTATGTCATCCCCCAGATCCATCGCGTCTTTAATCAGATGGCTCCTATCACCAGTTACGAAGCTATCACCAGTTTTTCTTCCATATTCCTATCATCTCTTCAAATCTTAAGACCAGAATCCACAATTGATTGTATGTCTACTTGACCACAGACATTAAGACCTAGGAGAAAATCATCTTCTAAGCCGCACAACTGCTTTTAATCTATCTACTACCAAGTTTTCAACTAAAAGTAAAATCCATTGCAGAATATGAGCCTGCTCTAACATATGGACTGTAAAACTAAGGATTTACCTCCCTTCTTGGTCCTTATTAAGATGGGCTATTTTCTTCAATACCATCTGTTTCAAGAGTTTACCATCAACAACCTTGCAACCTAGTCTACTCATCAGTCTTGAGTGTATAAAGCATCAGCAGCCAAGGATGCAATGTTGATTCTTTTCAAGATCGGACTTTACCGAATGGTTCCTCGCTTCAGTTCCTGAAACCAAACATCTTTAGATCCTGTGTTTGGATCCTCAATTCCCCCTGCTGGCATAGAAGATATACCTTCGTTTCCTTTGAAGCCGAAGACAAGAGGCTTGAGGAGGGGGCTTTGAGGAGGGAGTGCTGTTGCACTCTGGCGCTCGCAGGCCCCTCAGCAAGCAGACTCACTCACCTCCTGCTGGCAGACGCCGGCTCAGTTCCACCCCTGTGGCCTGGGGAGGTTGCCGACGCGATCCATCTTCTTGTGGCTGGGAAGCTGCTGCCGATGTTGATTGCTTCTTTGGGCTGGAGTGCTGCTACTGCTACTGCTGCCGCTGCTGTCATCGCAGCGGGCCCAACACAATTCTTCTTCTTTGTGGCTGGGAGCCGCCACCACTGCTGCTCCTGTCATCCTATATGTGGGTGGGAGAACCGCCAACAAAGGCTTGTTCGTAGTTGGGCCACCAATCATCTCCTGCACCCGATGCCATCTTCCTTAGGCGCGCATGCCTCTCCTGTGAATTTAAAGGGCCCACGGCAGGTAAAGCCCCCGTGGCCCTCTTTGATGATGTCATTACCTCGTCACATCCTTGGCCCTATAAAAGGACTCTCTGCCAGTTCCTCAGGGCCTTCGTTGGATCCTCATGTTTGTCCATGGTCTCTTTGTCTTGCAAGGTCTTCCATGGTCATTTCCCTGTCTTGATGGTCTTCATGTTCTTCGTTGGATGTTCCTGATCTTCTTGTTCCATGTTCCTGTTCTGTACCATGTCCCTGGTAGCCTTGCTCTTCCTGGGAGCTCCTCCATGTTTTGCCAGAGGATGTGTAGCTGGGTTCAAAAAGGGTTTGGATAAGTTCTTGGAGGAGAAATCCATTAACTGCTATTAATCAAGTTGACTTAGGGAATGGCCTCTGCTATTACAGGCATCAGTAGCATTGGATCTTCTTGGTGTTTGGGTACTTGCCAGGTTCTTGTAGCCTGGTTTGGCCTCTGTGGGGAACAGGAAGCTGGACTTGATGAATCCTTGATCTGACCCAGCATGGCAATTTCTTATGTTCTTATATTCTTACGTTTCATGTTCCTGGTCTCTTGTCAGTTCGTCTTCAAGTCTTCTGAATCTTCGCCACATCTGAACATTCAATCAAATTCCTGATGTCCCTGTCTTTGTTCCAAGGTCAGTCTTCTAGATCCTCCCTCATCCTTCCTCCAGGTGTCCCAGTGTCATGGTCCTGACCAACCCATGAGGGGATGTGTAGGGTACTTCTTGGCACAGGGCCCCTCTCCAAGTCACTTTGCTGGATCAAGTCCTTAGAGTCCATCCTTGCTTTTAGAGTTCCATGTTCCATGTGAAGTTTCAAGTCAAGCTCGAGTTCCTAGTCATGTTCCTAGTCCCAGGGCATGTGGAGCTTGAACAGTTAGTGGATGTCCTTGTTCCTCGTTCCAAGCCATGATTCCTCATTCCAAGGGATATCCTGGCTACTGTGCTCGTCTAAGTCTCAGTCCTAAGCCTGTTTTGCTCCCCGCATGGTCTGTGACCAGCCCACAGCAGGCTGTGTAGGGCATGCTGGAGAACAGTTCCCTGGGAAGCTGAACTCTTACCTGAACCTGAGCCCTCATCCATGTTCCTTATCTCCAAAGCCTTCATCCATGTTTTTCGAATTCAGGTCTTCATCCAAGTTCCTAGTCTTCATTCAAGTTCCAAGCCTACAGTGTCTTCGTTCATGTTCCTTGTCATGCCATGTCCTGTCCTCAGCTTTCGTCTTTCCTGATGCACTCGCCATTCCAGGCTGCAGGTCTGTAAGGGCTATCGAGTGATTAGAGGGCTACCCTAGAGATCAGTATTGCGTTGTTGGGTCTCTGTGTGTACAGGTTCAGCGAAGGTCTGAGAGAGATGTTCCAAATCCAAGCTATGATCCAAGTCCAAGCTATGTTCCACATCCAACCCACATTCCAAGTCTAGCCCATGCCTGGATACGCTTGCCTCCCACGATGCATACCTTGGAGCTCTACCCTGAGGTCGTGCCATGCTCCAAGGTCTCACTCTCTCTCGAGCAAGCGACCACACCCTGTGCTCACAACAGTTAGGTTGGCCATTATAGTGGCTGATTTAATTATTAGGAATAACTAGTGGGTGTGAGGATCGCTTGATAACTTGCTTGCCTGGTGCAAAGGTAATGGACCTCATGTGCCACCTACATAAGATTTTACAGGGTGCTGGAGAGCAGCTGACTGTCGTGGTACATGTGGGTACCAATGACATATGAAGGTGCAGGATGGAAGTTCTGGAGGTTAAATTTAGGTTCTTCGGTAGCAAATTGAAATCCAGTACTTCCAGGGCTGTATTCTCAGAAAAGTTCCCTGCTCCATACACAGGACCCCAGAGGCAAGGTGAGCTCCAGAATCTCAATGCGTGGATCAGATGATGATGCAGGGAAGATGGTTTTAGCTTTGTTAGGAACTGGGGAACATTCTGGGGAAGGGGGAGCCTATTCTGATGAGATGGGCTTCATCTTAATCAAGAGTGGAATCAGGCTGTTGACACAAACTTTTAAAAAGGAGCTAGAGCAGCATTTGAATTAGATCATGGGGGAAATCCCCAAAATCGCTCAGAAGAGCATGGTTCAGAGGGAAGTATCTTGCAAAGATACTTGCAAAACGGGGTAGTTAGAATATCCCAATAGAGATGTTGTGTTTAAGGCTGAAGTAGCCCAGTCGGATATAGACAAAGAGCACCAAGATATGAATGACTCTAAACTGCCTGTCCCATTTGATAACAAGAAGGTTGTGAATACAAAGAGAAATGAAAGTACAAATAAAAACATACTTTAAAATGTCTGTTTGAAAATGCCAGAAATCTGAAAATTAAGATTGTTGAGTTAGAATGTATGGAATTATAGAGACTATAGACATTTCAGGCATTTCAGAGACATGGTGGAAGGAGGATAATCCATAGGATACTGTTATACCAGGGTACAAATTATATCAAAGTGATAGAGCAGATCAAATTGGTAGAGGGGTGGCACTATGTGTAAAAGATGGAACAAATCAAGGCGTGATAAAAATCCCACAGGAAACAAAATGAAGTGTGGAATCCTTATGGCTAAAATGAAGAAACAGACAGTGAAATGCTAGCTGGAATGAAAAAAACTAATAAATTTGGCAATACAATATTAATGAGAGATTTCAATGACCCTGTAATTGACTGGGCCAATGTCTCATCCATCTGGACATGCTAAAGAAGTTAAATTTCTAGATGCCATAAATGACTGCTTCATGGGGGAGCTGGTCCTAGAACCAATGAGAGGGGAAATTACTTTTAGATCTAGTCCTCAATGGAACACATAACCTGGTAAAAGGGGTTACTGTGATGGGAATGCTAAGCAATAGTGATCATAATGCAATCACATTTTTACTGGAAGAAGGACATTAAGTAAAACTACTGTGATGGCTTCTAACTTTCAAAGGTGAAACTAAGACAGAATGAAGAAATACAAAAAGAAAAGAAAAGAAACATTTAAAAAGGTTGAAGGGAGGTCACGTGATGTGGTGAGCACGTGAGGACGTGTTCTTCTGCTGCTCCAGGGCCCCACTCCCCACATCACCATACATTGACCTCCCTACATTTACCAAATTTGGTTACTTGAGTTCTACAAGGAAACCGGAGAGTGATTTTCCCAAAAATCCCAAAAACTTCACCAAGCAGTGAAGTGTTGATGCTGCTGATGGCCACAAAAACCTCTCGTAAAGAGCAGCCCAGACTTCCAGGAGGCAAAATGGTGAACGCCACAGGTGCCCCCTCTTCATCGCCACAAGCCACAGAGACGGGAGATCTAGCAGCAGTGATCCTTGCAGCAATGGATGAGAAGCTGGGAAAGCTTCACACTCACTTTGACGACATTCAGTTACTCCTTCAAGACAACACTCATCGCATCAGCGAAGCCAAGACCCGCATAAGTGCAGCGGAAGAGCGGGTACAAACCTTAGAGGTGGAGTTGATCTCCGTAAAAATGCAATTGGGGAAGGCCGATACCAAATTAGAAGATCTTGAAAACCGCTCTTGATGAAATAATCTGCAGTTAATAGGTCTTTCGGAATCTATTTCAGACAATGAACTGCGATGTGTTATCAAGTCATGGCTACTGCATGCCCTAAGTCTTGACGGGGACATACAAGATCTACAAGTGGAATGAGCACACCATCTGGGGCCTAAGGGAACAGGGCAAACCAGAGCACACCCTGTGATCTTGAGAATCCTGACTTATAAACATAAAGAGCAAACTTTTCTTTGTTATCGCCAACAGCGAGCCTTAGAATATGAAGGCAACAAAATTATGCTCTTTGCTGACTACTTTGCAGCAGTATCAGCACGATGGAAGACTTTTGCTACATTTGCTCGCTGCAGGCTAGACAGCAAGTTTGCTTCACTTTTCAGTTCCCTGCCCGAATGAAAGTTTCTTTGAATAATGTGGTACATTTTTTTGACATGGCTTCGGAGGCTGAAGTAAATAGAAGATCGCCCTTCTCCCACTGTAGAAGCTCACTGAGCCGCCGCTGGGAGATTGCCATTACCGTTGAAGGAGCTCCGGTTTCATATTGGTGAAGAGCAGAGTGAGTACTGTACAAACTTTTGACTCTGTGATATTTTGAATAACAGAGAATTTTCATTGGGGAAAACTTACCTGGTGTGGGGTGGGGCTCCGACATGGAAACCACAGTGACCCGGTGCCCCTGTTTAGGGGATTGAGGGAGAAAGAGTAAGTGGGTTTGATGGTAAGACACACATTGGGGTTCGCATTTGAAATTGGTATTAGGGGTTGGGGTAGAATAGGGGTGGGTGGGGAGGTGGGGTGGGTAATTAGTGATCCTGTGAGCATTTCTTGCAAACTACTGAATTCCTTAACGGAAGATAACTCAATTAAGGAGGAGAGCTGGGGCTTAGGCTGGGGGGCCCTGGCTCACGTATTCATATGGCGGGTACAGCGAGCACTGATCCTTTGGTGGGTAGGGGAGTATGGCTAAGTCTCTCCGATGTATAACTTGGAATGTTGGGAGTATAGATTCTGTAGTAAAGAGGTATAACATTTTACAAGCTTTACAGAGACAAAAAGTGCAGGTGGCCTTTCTGCAAGAAACCCATCTTTCAGCTTGTGAACATCAGAAATTGAGAAGGCAATGGGTAGGGAAGGTATATGCAGCCTCCTCTAGTACTTGAAAGGCAGGGGTGGCCATTTTGGTGGGCAAAGCTATCTCATTTCAGGAATCACAGATTATTGCTGATGAAGCGGGCAGATACTTTATCGTGGAAGGCCACATATTTGGGAAACCCGTATTACTATGCACGGTATATGCCCCAAGTGTATATGACCCCTCCTTTTTTAAACGCCTGACTCAACTCTTATTGCCATTTAGCTCTTCTTTGCTAATCTTGGGAGGAGATATGAATTGTGTACATGATCCACACTTAAACCGCTCAGCCCCCCGCTCTTCCCAAGTGTCAGACCGGAAAAAGGGCATTGACTACTTAGGTTATAACTTAAATTTAGTGGATAGCTGGTGCTCCCTTCATCCTCTGGTACGAGGGTACACGCATGTTTCCCAAGTGCACAACACGCAAGCCCAAATTGATTATATTTTAATGGACCCAGAGACGTTTTCTTGTACTCTCCAGGCCAAAATTGGTCCCTTTGTAATATTTGACCATGCCTTGGTCTGGGTGGACATAGAAGTCCTGCGCCCATCGCAAACCACACCTATTTGGCAATTCCCTAGATATCTATACAACGATGTAGAGTTTCATACATATCTTTCTAAGAAATGGGATGAGTACTGTATTAACAACCAGGAGCATAGCAGCTCCCCAGTCTTGTAATGGGAAACTGCTAAGGTGGTATTGAGGTGAGAAATTATTTCTTACACTATAGCCAAGCGGAAAGTGATTACTGCCACCATTTTGAGGATGGAGCGTCAGCTATGTCAGGATAAACAACAGTTTGACAACCACCCTACTAAAGCCTCAAGAGAAAAATATTTGGCCACTCAAGCAGCATTAAATGAGCTGCTACATTAAAGGGCAAAAAAATATCTCCTTTATTACCATTGCAAGTTATATCAACATGGCAATAAGGTGGGGAGGACCTTAGCTAATTTAGCAAGGAATTGGGCTGGACATAAATATGTAACGGTGATCCGCACCTCAAGGTATAGGTTGGTAAATACTGGGAAAGACATCTGTGAGGTATTTCAGAAGTATTATTGGAATTTGTATAGTACCTCGGCTGACTCCTCAGCACAAACAAAAGCCTATTGACAAGACTCTAGGCTACCTCAAATCTCACCAGATCAATCGCATATGTTAAATCAACCTATCCAATTACAGGAAATTGTGCAGGGGATTAAAGAGGTGCAATTATTAAAAGCCCCGGGTCCAGACAGTTTGTCCTCTGAATTTTACAAACTATTGTTTACTAAGGTGGGTCCACTTTTGAAGGAAGCTTATAACATTTTGATCGCCCTGGGCCACTTTCCTTTTTCCCCAAATTGGGCAGCTATAGTAGTTTTCCCTAAGCCTGGGTGGGACCCATCGCTCACATCTTCTTACCGTCCAATTTCCCTTTTGGATTTTGATGTGAAGTTGCTAGCCAAGATCATGGCTACTCGTTTGGCCAGGATTCTACCTGGATTGCCATCTTGGGGCTGAACTAAGGTGGCTGCCGAATAGGTCGTGGTGGAAACGCTCTCACTGCGCTATTACCGTACCTTGAATCGCTTATTTCATATCTGAGTTTACCTTAAAATGCCTCACATGAAGAAAAAAGCTAAACTTCATGGGATGACTGCGAGTTCTCCCGCCTCAGATCCTTTGCAGCTGAGCACCGCAAATTTGGCTCTGATGCCGAGAATCGTGGATGCTGGGGGAGGTGAGCATGAGCGAGCACCCTCCCTCTGGCCCTCCATAACACTCTCAGTCCCGGCGAACCGAGTAGACCAGCTCCTCCCCGCTTTGAGGGCATCGGTAGTCTGGCGAGGGCAGAGATGTTACCGGAGGAGAAGCCAGATACATAGGGGCAATCGCAAAGGCAGATGCTTTTAGGAGAGAGTAGGGAAACCTTGACTGTGAGAGTGACAAGACCTCTGAGTTTAGAGGTGAGAAACGATCACACCACTCCAGAAGCAGTTAGAACTACTGAACCTAAGATAAGACCTGTTCAAGAATGGAGGCAAGGAGCAGGCAGCAGTGAGGGAGTGGAGAAGCCTTCCTTTATTTCTCTGGGAGCTGAAAAAGGACGAACTGGCTTAGAATCTAAGTCTATTGAAGGTATATGGATAGTTTTAAAATCCATTGAGAGTTCCCTACAAACTTTATCGCAAGCGGCACTTGAAACCAAAAACCAAGTTCTGGTAAATACTAATTTAATTTAATTAAGATTTGGGACAGCGCGTTACAAATGTTGAAAATGTTCAACAGTACCTGGTAAAAACTGAGTCTATACATAGTAAAAGACTGGAAAATTTGGAAAATGATATGAGGGCGCATAACTTGAGGATTTTAAATCTTCCTGTGGTTAATTATCTATCTCCTTTGGATCTCTTCAAGAGATATATACATCAAGTATTGAAAATCCCTGAGGTTGCAACACTGGTAGTAACAAAAATGTATTACCTCTCACAGTCTATTCAACATAATCAATCAGCACAGGGAGGTTTATAACAATCGCCTGAACCCTTGGATGTTTCCAGGATTTTGGAGATGTCCCAAGAATTAGAAATTATTACACAATGAAGACCTTTATTAATATCTTTTGCCTTCTTGATGGACCGAAATAATATCTTGAAACAGTTTTTTTGTAATCGACAAGCACTTTTTCTTGGACAGAAATTATGGATATTTCCAGACTTGGTAAGGGATACACAACTAAGAAGGAAGAATTTCCTTTCTATGAGATCTGCACTTTTACAATTAGGAGCCAAATTTGACCTGTGCTATTCTTGTAAGTGCTGTGTAAATTACCAGAATACAAAATATGTTTTCTTTGATCTCACGCAGCTCAGAGATTTTATTGAAGGCCACCACCCAAGTGACCCCACTGTTGGCTCGACATGAAGGAAAACGCCATATACCCTCTCGGCACGATTCTGGAATTATAAAGTAATAATTCTTTGTTATATTCACTCATGATTTCCTTCAGCCCTACCTTGAATTTCCTATATTGTGGTACATGGTGGATTACATTGTTAAATATATATTATTATTTCTTTTTTGGCCATGAGAGCCGCGATTATCTGTGAGTTTAAAGTGATTACTTATTGTGATTTCTATACATATATATGTGCCTGGATTGCAAAATATTCTTCTTTTTGTAAGAATATAAAAAAGTTATGAAAATTAAAAATTAAAAAAAAAAAAGGATTCTACCTGGATTAATAAAGGAAGAACAGGTGTGGTTTGTGCATGGCCAATATGCAGTCCGTAATACATGAAACATTTTGGCTTCTTTGGAAAGGTGTCAGTGGCTTCAGGTGCCTTATCTTTTGTTAAGTTTAGACATGGAGAAGGCATTTGACCGCTTGGAATGGGATTTTGTGTTTAAAACCTTGCAAGCCTTTGGGATAGAAGTTTTTTTCAGCCAGGTGATACAGTTATTATACAAAGATCCCCAGGCCTGTATAACGGGTCAATGGAACTCAATCATCTGCCTTTACACTAAACAGGGGTACTAGGCAAGGTTGCCCCCTTTCTCCTCTGCTCTATATTCTCTCCTTAGAACCGTTAGTACAACACTTGCGAGATAATCCACATATTCAGGGCATTCCTTTTGAAGGCAGCCCTTCCTTACACTTTAAGTTGGTGGTTTTCGCAGACGATATATTACTTCACCTTGCTGACTCCCAACCCTCCCTTGAGGCGATGCTTGGGGAATTTACCATCAATGGACGACTAGCGGGGCTCAAGTTGAATCTTGATAAATGTGAAGCTTTGCCTACTGATGACATCATAAGAACAACCTGGGAGGGGACTTTCCCCATGCATTGGGTTTCAGAATACTTTATTTACTGAGGTATTATTTTACCCAGGGATGTAGAACAAATCTTGTCAGTTAATTTTGATAAGCTGTTTAAAGAAATGGAGAAACATCTATGCAACTGGCAAGATTTTCCTCTATCTTTGGCTGGACAGGTGAATTTATTCCAAATGACTATTCTGCCTAAATGGTTATACATGTTTCAAACTATTCCCTGCCATTTAACAAAAAGGGATATCTGTAGATTGGAAAAATTAATTCGAACCTACCTATAGAGAAATGGTAAACCATACATTGCGCTCTGGAAATTAATGCATTCTTGGAAACTGGGTGGCCTAGATCTAGCAGATCTAAGGCATTATAATGTGACTTGTAACTTATGGCACATGACTGATTGGCTGTTAAAGACACAATATTATACTCCCTTGCCTTTCAAGTCGAAATTGCTAACACCCTGGAAACCCAGTTATATCTTACACTCCAAATTATCAATATTACCCACTTATTACAGGCAGTGCCCGGTAATATGCTCAGTAATACAAGCATGGCAAACTTTATGTCGTATAATGGGTTTAGACTGGCAGGCCTCTCAATTTCTGCCACTGAAAGGGAATAAAGAGTTTTTACCAGGACTATCCCATTGGGTCTTTACTTATTGGTCATAAAAAGGTATAAATGGAGAACATTCTGGGGAAGGGGAGGCCTATTCCAGCGGGTTGGGCTTCACCTTAACCAGAATGGAATCAGACTGCTGGCATTAACTTTTAAAAAGGAGATACAGCAGCTTTTAAACTATATGAGAGGGGAAGCTGACAGTTGCTCAGAAGCGCATGGTTCGGAATAATGTGTCTTTGAAGGATACTAACAAAACAGGATGTTAGGATGTTCTGTTAGAGAGGGTGCAATAACTGCTAAAATATCCTATGTGCCTATAAGTATAGAGCAGACAGAACAGAAAGATTCCAACTTACCCCTGTCAACAGATAAGCAGATTATTACTTCACACAAAAACATACTTTGAAAGGTCTGTAAACAAATGCTAGAAGTCTGAAAAATAAGTTAGGAGCGTTAGTGTGTATAGCAGTGAATGATGAGATTTACATGGGGTAGATTTTCAAAGCATTATACCCGTGCAAGGGTGCAAGGCCAATTTTCAAAGGCTTGGTCACGCGTGTAAATCCCTGGGCTGCGCGTATGTCCTGGGGCCTTGAGAAAGGGGCAGGGAGTGGGTGGGGTGGTCTGGGGGTGGGGCGGGGCTAGAGGCCCCCGGCAAAACGGCCATTTGCCGCTGTGCCGGGGGATCGCGTGCCAGCAGAGTGTCGGCATGTGCAACCTGCTCCTGCCCTGAGGCAGGTGCAAAAAGTAAATTAAAGATTTGGGGGGGGGGGGGGGGGGGGGGCTAGGGGGCAGATAGGTTAGGGGAAGAGGAAGAGAGGTTAGTGTAGGGGGTTGGGAAGTTCCCTCCCAGTCCACTCCGCAATTGGAGTGGACTGGGAGGGAACTGAGGAAGGTCATGGGTGTTGGCGTGTGCAGAATGCACAAGTGTGAACCCCATTGCATGCGCCGACTCCCAATTTTATAACATGTGCGCACATGTTATAACATCAGGCATCCACGTGCATGTGCTGGGTAGCGCGCACATGGACGCACGCACGCATCTTTATATATATATATATTTTTTTTATTTATTATTTATATACCGACATTCGATCTGAGATATCATATCGCTTTACATTCAGGTACTGTAGGTATTTCCCTATCCCCAGAGGGCTTACAATCCAAGTTTTATACCTGAGACAATGAGGGTAAAGTGACTTGCCCAAGGTCACAAGGAGCGACAGTGAGACTCGAACCCTGGTCTCCTGGTTTATAGCCCACTGCTCTAACCACTAGACTATTCCTCCTATAATTGGCATCTCAGAGACCTGCTGGAAGGAGGACGATCAATGGGACACTGTGATACCAGGGTACAAATTATATCGCAATGAAAGAATGGATCAAATTGGTGTAGGGTTGGCGCTATATGTTAAAGAAGGCTTAGAGTTACAAACAGGATAAAAGTTCAACAAGAAACAAAACGCACTGCAGAATCTTTATGGATAGAAATTCCATGTGAGAAGGGGAATAGAATAATAGTGGGGATATATTACCATCCATCTGGCTAGAATGAACAGACAGATGATGAAATTAAGGAAGCTTACAAAAACAGCAACATAGTAATAATGGGTGATTTCAATTACTCCAGTTCTGACTGGGTAAATGTCACTTCAGGACATGCTAAGGAGGTAAAGTTTCTAGATGAAATAAATGACTGCTTCATGGAGCAGCTGGTACAAGAACTGACAAGGGGGTGAACTATTTTAGACCTAATCCTTAGTGGACACATGATTTGGTAAAAGAGGTAATTCCTTACTAACTGGAGGGAGGATGCTAAGGAAAACTACTGCGATAGCAATTAATTTTCAAAAGGGAGATTATGATAAAATGGTTAGGAAAAAACTGAAAGGAGCTTCAGCAAAATTCAAGAGTTTACATTAGGCATGGTCGTTGTTTAAAAAATACCATCTTGGAAGCCTAGATAAGTGTATTCCATGAATTTAAAAAAGGTGGAAGAAAGGCCAAATGACTGCCAGCATGATTAAAGGGTGAGGTAAGAGAGGAGACTGTAGTAAAAAGAACATCTTTCAAAAAATGGGAATGAGATCCAAATAAAGAAAACAGGAAACAGCAAGCTACTGTATATGCAAAGCATTGATAAGGAAAGCAAAGACAGAATTTGAAAAGAAGCCTGCTGTGGAAGTAAAAACTCATAATAAACACTTTTTCAGTACATTTGAAGCAAAAAGCCTATAAGGGAATCAGTTGACCCATTAGATGATCAAGGTGTAAAAGGGACACCAAGGGAGAATTGAATTAATTCTTTGCTTCAGTCTTTACTGAGGAAAATGTGAGGCAGATACACTTACCAGAAGTGATATTTAAAGGTGAAAATTCAGAGGAAAATAATCAAATCTCAGTGAACCTGGAAGATATACTAGGGCAAATGGATGGAATAGCAAATCACCTGTACCAGATAATATACATCCCAGAGTACTGAAAGAATTGAAAAATGAAATTGCAAACCTACTGTTGGTAATCTGTGAACTATCATTAAAATCAGCTATGGCACCTGAAGATTGGATAGTGGCCAATGTAACACCGGTTTTTAAAAAGGTTCCAGGGGTGATCCAAAAAATTACATGTTATACACGCTGTCTGCAGCAAAACCACAGCACGGCCCCCTAACCTTTCTACAGTGACTCCAGCTTCTGGTTCCTCCTCGCTGGCGGCGGTAGGCCGTCAGCTCTGTTCTCGGGCCTCTACTGGTGCCTCTGGCTCTGCCACAGTCCCCGGCGTTCCCGGTCCTGCTACCACCTCTCGTCGGGCCTCTCTGTGTGGCCTGCAGAGAGACGCTGCTACTCACGCCACGCCCCTCCCTAGGTGCGTGCGTGTGCACCATTGATCCTTAAGTAGGGACCGCGGCGGGAACCTAGCCACGGCCCCAGATGATGACGTCAACTCAGCTACAGTATTTAAGCCCAGGCTCCACTCCCTACCATTGCCTTTGCAACAGGTCTCCTTGCTGATCGAGTACTCGTTGCCTCCTAGAGATTTGTCTCATCCCTCTGTTCCTGTTCCCCCTTGTTCCTGGTTCCTGTCTCCTCGTTCGTTCCTTGCTTCATACCTCGGATTGACTACACGGACTTTGACTTCACTTTGCCTGACTTCACCATTGATTCTCTCCACATTACAGTGGGATCACTGAGAGGAAAGGATCACCTTGCTGGTGGCTGAAAGGAATCAGTAAGTTTTTGCTTGGGACATTGTCTTTTTCAAAGGTATTGGGGCAAAGTTAACTATTTGGGAATATTATTTTGTGTGTTTGTGTGTTTGTGCTTTTAATATTAAGACAGCGAATAAACAAGTTAGACTGTATTTTTAAATGGTCAGTCAGTAAGGCAGCTAGTAAGCAGTAGTTAGTATATTTATTTTTAAAAGTCTGTAAGGCAACTAGTAAGCAGAACTGAGTGTTTGTATTTTTTTAAAAAAAAAGTAGCCAGAAGCTAGAAATAAGCTAGGAGCAGTATATACCTAAGTAAAAAGGTTGAAAAGTTCAGTTCAGTTACTCACCTTGGAAAGGTGTTGAGGCAGTGTGATTTGGTTTGATTAGGTACCAAAATTTGATAATCAAGAGAGCAGTGAGTCACTCAGGCTGACTAACTGAAGTTAGACTGTTTGGATTTCCCAACCCACCCATCCCTAGCTCATCCTTTAATTTATAGGCAGGTGCCACTTTCACCAAAAAAAACCCAAAACCAACTTTATTGAGAATTTGATCAGTCCCTTGTAGGCCACTACCAGACATATAGTGAATTCACTAATACATTTAAAGGACGTTAATTAGACACATTCCTACTCCCATAGCAACCTAAAACTTAACTAGGAACTAAACAAAATTGAGATGAAGGCAGCAGCAAGAGGGGGGCTTCCCAGTCTTTTGCATCGAGTGTCACATGTATGATTTTTCACCCGCTGGTGAGAAGTTGTACATGTGCATGCAATGCAAAAAGCTCCTGACTCTCAGAGAACGAGTCTGATCTCTGGAGGCTAGAGTGGCAGACCTGGAGGAGCTGAGGCAGACAGAGAGGTATATAGATGAGACCTTCAGGGACATAGTAGCCTAGTCCCAACTTCAGACTGGCAGCCCTGGTGCTGTCTTGGAGGAAGAAGGTCTCATGATTGGAGAGCATCAACCTGGTATAGCAGGAAAGGATCCTGTAGCAAGGACCTGCTCTCCAGGTGATGCATTGTCCTTTCACCCCGAGGATATCTCCCCAAGGCCTACTGCCCAGGAGGGAAGGGTTAGGTCGGCCGTCATAGTTGGTGATTCGATTATTAGGAATGTAGATAGCTGGGTGGCTGGTGGGCATGAGGATTAGCTGGTAACATGCCTACCTGGTGCGAAGGTGGCAGACCTCACGCATCACCTAGATAGGATTTTAGACAGTGCTGGGGAGGAGCCGGCTGTCGTGGAACATGTGGGCACCAACGACATAGGAAAATGTGGGAGGGAGGTTCTGAAAGCCAAATTTAGGCTCTTAGGTAGAAAGCTTAAATCCAGAACCTCCAGGGTAGCATTCTCTGAAATGCTCCCTGTTCCACGCGCAGGTCACCAGAGTGAGGCAGAGCTCCAGAGTCTCAATGCGTGGATGAGACGATGGTGCAAGGAAGAGGGATTCAGTTTTGTTAGGAACTGGGGAACCTTTTGGGGAAGGGGGAGTCTCTTCCGAAGGGATGGGCTCCACCTTAACCAGGATGGAACCAGACTGCTGGCACTAACCTTTAAAAAGGAGATAGAGCAGCTTTTAAACTAGAACAAAGGGGAAAGCCGACAGTCGCTCAGTAGCACATGGTTCGGAGAGAGGTGTCTTCAAAGGATACTAATGATGCATTAGAATTAGAGCATCCCCACAGTGAGGTTCCAATAATAAGAAAAGTATTCCAAGTGCCTGTAACTAAAAACTCACCTGAGCTAAAAAATTCTAACTTATCCCTATCAATTAAAAAGCAGAATGAAAATACAAACAAAAAACAAACTTTGAAATGTTTGTATGCTAATGCCAGAAGTCTAAGAAGTAAGATGGGAGAATTAGAATATATAGCAGTGAATGATGACATAGATTTAATTGGCATCTCAGAGATGTGTCGGGGGACTTCAAATGCTTCACCGTTACTTGCATGGAGTTGCCGTACTGAATGATTTATGAACTATTGATTAATAAATTTCTTATATTATTGAATGGGACTTTATCCTTTTACTTGCACCAGTGACTTTGAGTACTTGCTTATGTGCAAGGTTGCTTCTGTATATTTCTAGACTTCAATTACCCCAATATTGACTGGGTAAATGTATCATCGGGACACGCTAGAGAGATAACGTTCCTGGACCGGATGGTATACACCCCAGAGTTCTGAAGGAATTAAAAAATGAAATTTCAGATCTATTAGTAAATCTTTGTAACCTATCATTAAAATCATCCATTGTACCTGAAGACTGGAGGAAATCTAATGTAACCCCAATATTTAAACAGGGCTTCAGGGGCGATCCGGGAAACTACAGACCGGTTAGCCTGACTTCAGTGCCAGGAAAAATAGTGGAAAGTGTTCTAAACATCAAAATCACAGAACATATAGAAAGACATGGTTTAATGGAACAAAGTCAGCATGGCTTTACCCAAGGCAAGTCTTGCCTCACAATTCTGCTTCACTTTTTGACGGAGTTATTAAACATGTGGATAAAGATGAACCGGTAGATGTAGTATGCTTGGATTTTCAGAAGGCGTTTGACAAAGTTCCTCATGAGAGGTTTCTAGGAAAAGTAAAAAGTCATGGGATAGGTGGCGATGTCCTTTCGTGGATTGCAAACTGGCTAAAAGACAGGAAACAGAGAGTAGGATTAAATGGACAATTTTCTCAGTGGAAGGGAGTGGGCAGTGGAGTGCCTCAGGGATCTGTACTGGGACCCTTACTTTTCAATATTTTTATAAATGATCTGGAAAGAAATACAACGAGTGAAATAATCAAATTTGCAGATGATACAAAATTGTTCAGAGTAGTTAAATCACAAGCAGATTGTGATAAATTGCAGGAAGACCTTGTGAGACTGGAAAATTGGGCATCAAAATGGCAGATGAAATTTAATGTGGATAAGGGCAAGGTGATGCATATAGGGAAAAATAACCCATGCTATAATTACACAATGTTGGGTTCCATATTAGGTGCTACAACCCAAGAAAGAGATCTAGGCGTCATAGTGGATAACACATTGAAATCGTCGGTTCTGTGTGCTGCGGCAGTCAAAAAAACAAACAGAATGTTGGGAATTATTAGAAAGGGAATGGTGAATAAAACGGAAAATGTCATAATGCCTCTGTATCGCTCCATGGTGAGACCGCACCTTGAATACTGTGTACAATTCTGGTTGCCGCATCTCAAAAAAGATATAATTGCGATGAAGAAGGTACAGAGCAGGGCTACCGAAATGATAAGGGGAATGGAACAGCTCCCCCATGAGGAAAGACTAAAGAGGTTAGGACTTTTCAGCTTGGAGAAGAGACGGCTGAAGGGGGATATGATAGAGGTGTTTAAAATCATGAGAGGTCTAGAACAGGTAGATGTGAATCAGTTATTTACTCTTTCGGATAATAGAAAGACTAGGGGGCACTCCATGAAGTTAGCATGTGACACATTTAAATCTAATCGGAGAAAGTTCTTTTTTACTCAACGCACAATTAAACTTTGGAATTTGTTGCCAGAGGATGTGTTTAGTGCAGTTAGTATAGTTGTGTTTAAAAAAGGATTGGGCAAGTTCTTGGAGGAGAAGTCCATTACCTGCTATTAATTAAGTTGACTTAGAAAATAGCCACTGCTATTACTAGCAACGATAACATGGAATAGACTTAGTTTTTGGGTACTTGTCAGGTTCTTATGGCCTGGATTGGCCACTGTTGGAAACAGGATGCTGGGCTTGATGAACCCTTGGTCTGACCCAGTATGGCATGTTCTTATGTTCCAGACCCAGACCTCCGCTTCGCCTGACTACGCTACTGCCTATCTCCAGACCCAGACCTCTGCTTTGCCTGACTACGCTCTTGACCATCTCCATGATCAGACCTCTGCCTTGTCCGACTATGCTCTTGACTGTCTCCGAGATCAGACCTCAGCCTTGCTTGCCACTGCCTTTGGATTGCTGCCAGCCCTGACTCAAGCCTGCTCTTGGACACCTCTTTAGCTTACTCCCTGGACGTGGTCGAGCGCCCTGTCTGCCTCCTTTCCATTGGCACTCAAGTTTCCAGGACATTACCCAGTCCAGAATAAGACTGTACAATCTCTCACCTGCTGTCTCTGGGCTGAACCAACTCCTACTTCAACACAGAGGCCCACCTAAGTCCTGCCGCCCACGGCACCCAAAGGCTCAACCCTCATGGATCGAGGGCTGGTATAGGTGAAGCTCCAGCAGCCTCTGTCTATCAGCCCACTCCGCCTGCTGACAGTGGGGACCCGTAGGTCCTTACCTACGGGTTGCGTCAACTCCACCTCGGCCCAAGGGTCCACCTCCGATGTAACAGGTTGCAAAGACCATGGACTTGGTGGAGCCACGTGCCCTCCAGGCCATTCCAGGCCTGGCATCCAAGGTATAAGAACAGCAGCAGTTTCTTGAAGCGTTAGCCTCCTCCATTGACCGTCTCCATGCCCGGATTGATGCCCTCACCAGTAATTCGGTTTCTATACCGGCTCCTCCTCATCCACAGCCATCATCTACGATGCCTCGAGCTTTGTGGGCCCTACCAGCATCCCCACGCCTCAATGGTGACTCCAGACTCTGCAGAGTGTTTATCAACCAATGCTATATGTAATTCGCTGTGCAGCCCTCCATCTTCCAGGACGAACTGACCATCGTCACCTTCATCCTATCCCATCTTGAAGGGAAGGCTGGCTTGGGCTTCACCCCTATGGGAATGGTTGGACTCTCTCCTAAGGGAATTATCTCAGTTTGTGGCTGTGTTTCGATGGACATTTGATGATCCTGGGCGGCATGCCATGGCAAGTAACAGCTTGTTACATCTTCGTCAAGATCAAACAAGTCTCTTCGACTATACAACTGAGTTCCGGACTCTGGCTTCCGAGCTCACCTGGCAGGAAGTCTGCCTACGAGCTATTTATCTGGATGGACTTTCCTCACAGCTGAAGGATGAGCTGGCTGTAAGGGAGCTCCTTCCTCTCTCGAGGACCTTATAGACTTGACAGGCTGAATCGAACACCGTCTCCAAGAGCATCACCGGGAGAGTCAGATGCCCAAGAAGCCCTCTCAGGTTTGATCCTGTTCGCCACCGACCACCAGCCCTGCCTCGAGTAGGGTCACTACTGTGGCCAAGACGGATGAGCTCATGCAGTTGGGATGTGAGTGGCTGACACCAGAGGACTGCCTCCGGCAGAGACAAACTGGTCTATGCTGTATTGTGGAGCCCCTGGCCACCATCTACAGACCTGTCCTGTCCGTCCAGGAAACTTCCCGTCCTAAGTTCAGTAGGGGTCTGTTGTGACCGTCGCTGCCCGATGTCTCCACTCCACCCTCCTTACCTCCTCGGCGACTCCCTCTTGCTAAAGTGGAAGGTTGGCTGCCGCGACGTCATTCCGCCGACTCCCTCCGGCTTCCCCGGAGTGGCTCGATGCTGCAAACTGCCATGATTCACAAGAGTCTTAAGGGTGCGTGCGCAGCATGGCCCCGACTGATGTACCAGCAGTGGTGCGAACCTCAGGGGCTTACCCCTGAGATGACGTCATCAGTTCCGGATATATAAGGTCACAGAAATCGCTATCTAACTGAGTTAGCAAGGGGTTACACTACCTAACCTGCTCTGTCTCCTCGGACTTCCCAGGGGTACCCGCTCCTCGGGGGCCTCGCTCTCTCTTTGTTTTTCAGGTCACAGTCTGGAACCGGTACTCGCTCCTCGAGGGCCCATGTTCCCATGTTTTTCAGGTCAAAGTCTGGAACCAGGTACTCGCTCCTCGAGGGCCTAACTCTTTCCAACACCTGGACTACTTCTAGAGATTATTTTGTGAGTGTTACCATCAAGGTTCTGTTCCTGAACTCTGCATACCCTGCCTACTCACTATATTCAGTTTCTCTACAGCTCAGTTATCCAGGATCGCTGTTCCAGTACCTGAGGGACTACAGCCCTGCCGGGCACTTCCAGCTCACTACTGCTCTGGTGGTTCAACATACTGTTTAATAAAAGAACTAGTGTGTGTCTGTCTCCATACTCTGAGCCTAACCGGTGGTCCCTCTCGGGATCTTCCCCCGGGGGCGTGATCATCTGCCACCTGCCCAAGGATCCACCCACAACTACTTCAAACACCAGCAGATTGCTACGCCTAGCAGATTGCTATAGCTAACATATTGCTATTCCTAACAGGGTCCTGAACTTGGGCGCAACTTCTTCGGCCCATCAACTGTCTGTACCAGTCACCTTGATCTGGGACTCCCAGTCCTTCCCAGTTCTTGTTCTGGTGAATTCCGGAGCAGGAGGTAATTTCATTCTCAAGGATCTAGTTCAGCTTCTGGTATAAAGACCTGTCCTCTAGAGACTTCCTTGTGCATAACATCTATTTATGAAGAACCTTTACCCAGTCAAATCTTCCTTACCACAGAACCAGTCATACAGAAGAACTTGAACTGCTGGTATTGGAGAAATCCATCCATCCTGTAGTCCTAGGACTCCCCTGGCTTCAAAGGCACTCCCCCCAATTTAATTGGGGTTTGTTGCAACTGGTGGAGTGGGGCCCTGCCTGCCACCAGTCCTGTCTTCAGAAAGTGGTACCGCCACCCATGGTTCCGCTGGCTGCCACTTCTTCAGGTATACCCGCTCCTTACGTGGATTTCAAAGATGTGTTTTCCAAGCAAAAGGCAGACCTTCTTCTGCCTCTTCGGATGTTCAATTGTCCCATTGACCTCCTTCCTGGAACCATGCCTCCCCGAGGACGCACCTATCCTCTGTCTCTGCCAGAAACGAAGGCTATGACTGAGTACATCAGAGAAAATCTTCCGAAGGGATTCATTCGCCCCCAACTTCTCCTGCTAGGGCAGGTTTCTTTTTTGTGACCAAGAAGGGTGGGTCATTCAGGCCGTGTATTGACTATCGTGGCCTAAACTCCATCACCTGCAAAGACAAGTACCCTCTGCTGCTGATCTTGGAATTATTTGATCACTTACATGGAGCATCTATATTCACGAAGTTGGACTTACGCGGAGTGTATAACTTGGTACGGATCCATCCCAACGACATTTGGAAGACTGCCTTTAACATCCGGGACGGGCATTACGAATACCTGGTGATGCCTTTTGGCATCTGTAACGTGCTCGCAGTTTTCCAACGAATGATGAACGAAATGTTCAGAGATTTGCTGTATACCAAGGTTGTGGCCTATCTGGACGATATCCTTGTCTTCTCTAAGGATTTGGCCACACACTGCACCAATGTCCGTACCGTCCTCCAATGCCTTCGCGAGAATCACTTATTTGCAAAGTTGGGTAAATGCTTATTCGAGAAATCCAGTTTGCCTTTCCTTGGATACATTATCTGCCAACGAAGATTTTCTATAGACCCTGCCAAGTTGAAAGGAATCCGGGATTGGCCGCAACCCGTGGGTCTTAAAGCCCTCCAGTGCTTCCTGGGATTTCTGAATTACTATTGCCATTTCATCCCACACTATTCCACCTTGGCTGCTCCTCTGACAGCATTGACACGTAAAGGCCAAGATACTAGAAATTAGACTCTGGAAGCCATTGCAGCCTTTTACCGCCTCAAGGAGGCCTTCCAGGTGGGTACTTGTCTACATCACCCAGACCCGAACTGTCCTTTTCTAGTGAAAGTTGACACCTCCACAATTGGAGCTGGGGCAGTCCTGAGTCAACACACTGCTTCCGGTTCTATAGTCCCATGTTCGTTCTACTCCCGAAAGGTTTCATCTGCGGGAGAGAACTACAGTATTGGAGATTGCAAGTTACTTGCCATAAAATTAGCCCTTGAAGAATGGCACCTGTGGCTAGAGGGCATGCAACATAAGTTCATCGTGTTCACCGACCATAAGAACCTGGAACATTTGAGCCATGCCCAGCATCTCAACGCCTGTCAGGCCCTATGGGCTCTGTTCTTCTCCAGGTTCGATTTTGAGCTTCGTTACCATCCAGCTGAAAAAAATCTCCAGGCAGATGCCCTATCATGCTCGTTTGAGCCTGAAGACACCCTGGAAGAACCCGGTCATATAATTGACCCAGCTTGTATCTGTCTGTCTGCTACTCACCCAGTCCCTGCTGGGAAAACTGTTGTGCTCCAACGACTCCAAGAAAGAGTCCTCCGCTGGGCGCATGATTCTAAGCTTGCCGATCACCCGGGGCGAGCACGAACCTTGGCACTGCTCCAGCAGTTCTTCTGGTGGCCTATTATGGTCTCTGACGCTAAAGCATACATCGAATCCTGTAACACTTGTGCACAGCAAAAGCCCCAGGTCGGTCAACCATGGGGTCTTCTGCAACCACTTCCAGCTCCCGAGGAACCGTGGACTCACCTGTTTATGGATTTCATCGTGGATTTGCCTCCATCCAAAGGTCATACCGATATATGGGTAACCATAGACCGATTCTCAAAAATGGCCCATTTCATCCCTCTACTGGACCTACCATAATTGGCACACCTATTCTTCCATCACTGACCTACATCATCACTCTGAACTGTGTCTTCATTTCCACTCTATGGGTACTTTGCCTACGTTCCAGTCTAATAAAGTCTCACTCTATCTGTGTCCGTCTCAGCTGAGGCCATGCTTATCATGGTGAGTCCCCACAGGACTCCTCCCTGTGGGTGGAGTCAGCTCTCACTATGATCCAGGGTCCACAACCATATCAAAATATAACAGATTATAATTCCATGGACTCGGCTCAGGTCTCAGCCCTGCAGGCCATCCCTGGTCTGGCCCAACGTATTTCTGAACAACAGAGGACCTTAGAGACTTTGGCTAATGCTTTTATTCAGTTGAATTCTCGACTGAACACCTGTTCCATGTCTGATAAAGATGTTTCATCACCAGTGGTTTCTGGACGAATTGCCCTACCACTACCAGCCCCCACTTGCTTCTCAGGAGATTCCCTGTTATGTAGGGGCTTTCTCAATCAGTGCTGTATGCACTTTGCACTACAAGCAACTTGTTTTCCCACTGCGGTAACCAAGACTACTTATATTCTGTCTCTTTTAGATGGAAAGGCCCTGGTCTGGGCTTCATCCCTCTGGGAACGCAGTGACCCAACCCTTGGCGACTTGCCTGGCTTTCTTGCCCTCTTCAGCATGCAAGACAGTCACCGGATCTGCTCTTTTACACCTCCAACAAGGAGCCAAGCCACTTCCGAATTATGTGATTGAATTTAAGACCCTCTCTTCAGAGCTTCACTGGGATCTAGCGTGTCTACTTGCAATTTTCCTAGACGGCCTCAACTCCCGCATCAAGGATGAATTAGCAGCACGTGAATTACCGGACACCTTGGACTCACTCATTGAGCTTGCAGGGAGAATTGATCGTCGCCTGCATGAACGATCACAGGAGGTTAAAAGTCGTAAGAAACATCTCTCAGTGAGTATGCGTCCACGTACTACACCAGCAGCTCAGACCCTACCTACACCTATCTCTGAAGAAGATGAACCCATGCAATTAGGCCACAGCCATTTAACCGCCAAAGAGAGGTGCTACCATAAGAAGCTAGGCCTCTGTATGTACTGCGGACAACCAGGCCACATGGTTCAATCCTGTCCATCTGTCCTGGAAACATGTAGACCTAGGATCCGCCAGAGGACTCTTCCTAGGTCTTATTACATCATCTCCTCCACTGACTCTCCCAGTCTTGATCATCTCCGGGACTTTTGAATTCCAGACTCTTGTGATTGTTGATTCTGGAGCCGGTGGTAATTTTATACTCAAAGGCTGGTGGAACATCTACGTATTCTTGTCGTTCCGACACCCACTCAACTGTTTCTCTCTTCCATACATGGCAAACCTTTACCAGGAGAGGTATCCCACACTACGCAACCGATATGCCTATGCACTGGCTCTCTTCATACCGATACCATCTCGTTTCTGGTTCTTGATAAGGCCATTCACCCTATAGTACTTGGCCTCCCATGGCTGCAAGACCACGCACCCCAGTTTGACTGGAGTACTATGGAACTATCACAATGCGGATCAGCTTGTCACGACAGATGCCTGAAGAAAGTAACACCTATACCCTGCATGTCTACCACCACCTCTCTCCCAGGCTTGCCGCCATGATATGCGTCCTTTTAAGATGTGTTTTCCAAGAAAGCAGCTGACGTATTACCACCACACCAGTCCTTTGACTGTGCTATTAATTTAAAACCTGGCTCAGAGCCAGTGTACCCACTTTCTCTATCAGAGACTGAGGCCATGTTGGCCTATATCCAAGAAAACTTGCAAAAAGGATTCATCCGGCCCTCCAAATCACCTGCCAGCGCAGGTTTCTTTTTTGTTGGCAAGAAGGATGGATCCCTTCACCCTTGTATAGACTACAGAGGTCTAAACGAGATCACCATAAAAGACCGATACCCTTTATCTCTGATTTCAGAGTTATTTGACTGACTCCAGGGAGTCAAGATTTTTATGAAGCTAGACCTAAAAGGGGCGTACAATCTAGTCCGCATTCGTCAAGGGAACGAGTGGAAAACGGCCTTTAATACTCACGATGGCCACTTCGAGTACATGGTCATGCCTTTTGGCCTTTGTAACGCTCCAGCCATATTCCAAAATATGATGAGATTCTGCGAGATATGCTGGACCAATGCGTGATTGTGTATTTAGACAACATATTAATTTTTTCCCAAGACCTGCAAAGTCATTAAATGGATGTTGCCAGATTCCTGCAGAGACTATGGGATAACCGACTCTACACTAAGCTTGAAAAATGTGTGTTCCACCAAGAGTCTCTTCCCTTTTTGGGCTACATAGTGTCCAGCAGAGGTTTCCAAATGGATCCACAAAAAACCAAAAGCATACAGGATTGGCCTCAACCCACTGGTCTTAAAGCACTCCGCTGCTTTCTCGGCTTCACCAATTACTATCGTACATTCATTCCGCACTACTCTATCTTGACGGCACCACTTACTGCCATGACAAAGAAGGGAGCCAACCCATCACAGTGGTCACCTGAGGCTGTTGCTGCTTTTCAAACCTCAAAGAGGCTTTCCTCAGAAAACCTTGCCTTCGCCACCTGGATCCTCGACGTCCGTTTATAGTCGAGGTTGATGCCTCCGATGTCGGAGTAGGAGCCGTTCTCAGTCAGAACAGTGATACCCAGACACTGCACCCTTGCTCTTTTTTTTCTCGGCGATTTACTCCAGCTGAGAGGAATTATGGTATAGGAGATAAAGAGATGTTGGCTATCAAGCTAGCATCTGAAGAGTGAAGACCCTGGCTTGAGGAAGCGCAACATCAGATAACTGTATTCACAGACCACAAAAATTTGGAATATCTGCGTCATGCGCAGCACCTGAATCATCGTCAGGCCCGATGGTCTTTGTATTTTAACCGGTTGGCTTTCTGCTCAAAAGTGTCCTGACAAAAATGTCCGCGCAGTCGCCCTCTCATGCTCTTTTACTACAGAAGATGTTCCGGACGAACCTCGTCATATCATTAATCCTGAGAAGGTGATCCTGGCCGCTACCCATTCCATTCCAGCTGGGAAGACAGTGGTACTCCGGACCCTGAGAAAGAAACTTCTGAAATGGGCTCATGATTCTCGCTTGGCAGGTTATCCTGGGCAATTCCGTACGCTATCCACTTTACAGCGATATTATTGGTGGCCTTCAATGAAGGAGGATGTACGCGCATACGTCGAATCTTGTGCCACCTGCGCAAGACAGAAGCCTCCAGCCTGTCGCCATTGGGGCCTTCTCCAACCCTTACCCACTCCAGAAGTACCTTGGACGCACATCGTGATGGATTTTGTCATTGACCTGCCGGTGTCCAGCGGAAACAATACTATATGGGTCACTGTAGACCGCTTCTTGAAAATGGTGCACTTCGTGGCCTTACCAGGATTACCATATGCCCTAGAATTGGCAAAGCTGTTTATATGACACATATTCCACCTGCACGGCATGCTGAAGCATATCCTTTCGGATAGAGGTGTCCAGTTCATAGCCAAATTCTGGTGAGCCCTTTGCAATAAACTTGACATTTCTTTACACCTAACGTCAGCAAACCATCCTCAGTCTAATGGTCAAACTGAGAGAACAAATCGTACTCTCAAACAGTTCGTTCGCTCCTATGTCAACTCCAGACAAAGCGACTGGGCAGAATTACTTCCCTGGGCTGAGTTCGCCTTAAATTCACACCCATCAGCCGCTACTGGATCTTCACCATTTCAAGTGGTATATGGCCGCCAGCCATTACCTCCATTACCAGTACCCTTGTCGGTGTCTTCACCTGCAGCCCAAGCAACTGCTGAAGAGCTCCATCAGCTCTGGAACCAGACTAAAGGCCTTCTACAAAAGGCAGGACAACGGGCCAAGAAATGTTATGACACTCATCACAGAAGAGCACCCGAATTCCAACCAGGAGACAAGGTATGGCTCAGTACCAAGTACATCCATCTCAAGCTGCCATCTATACTATTCGCTCCACGTTACATTGGGCCTTTCTCCATACTCTGCCGTCTGGGACCAGTAACCTACAGTCTGCAGTCACCAGCTTCCATGAAAATACACAATGCCTTCCATGTTTCTCTTTTGAAGCCGCTCATCGTCTCTGAGTTTTCAACTAGGACCCTGGATCCACAACCTCTTGATGCTGAAGAGGACATCACATACCGAGTTGATGACATCCTGGATGTACGCAAACATGGGAAGCAATGGGAGTACCTCAGAAGAAAATATCTGGGAGCCTGCAAAAAAGGACTTACTACACTAATTTCATCTAACTCATCCAAGGAAGCCGAAACCCCCCGGGAGGGGCCCTAAGAAGGGGAGTACTGTTGCACCCGTCTGTCGCAGACGGCTGTTGCAGACGGCTGCCACCTTTGTTGCTCACCTCCTTTTTGCCTGCACAAGTGTTTCTCGGATGAATGGCGGCCTCCGTTTCCAAACGCCGCCTTCCTCGGCTTACCTGAGACGGCGTGGGCGATCCCGTCTGCCATCTTGAGTTGGGGATTACTAAAGGCGCGTGCGCAAAGAACTCAAATACATGTCATGGCGGGAACCTCGGGGGCATGACATCATCACCACCTGTGTATTTTAACCTGCCTAACCAAACTTTCAATGAGTTAGCAAGAACTTCCTTCCTGCTTAATTCCACTCCTCATGGATACTTGCTACTGAACTTGTTCCTGCACTTGGACGCTTTAGGTACCCACTCCTCGGGGGCCTTGTCGCGTCCTGGCTATCTGCTCCTCGGAGGGTCTTACTGCTTGGAGTATCCTGATACCTATTTGGGACTCAGCTGTGTTCAGCCTTGTGAGTACACTCTTCTATTCGCTACTAGCTGCTGACGGAACCTGGGTGCAGTCAGCTCTCACTACAATCCAGGGTCCACAACCATACCAAAATATAACAGTTTCCGTGCTTAAACCTCTGGTCCTGTCTTGGCCACAGCGGAAACCTCCAGAGCCCATTCTGGCACTCACCAATGACTTGTTTAGAGAGCTGGAAACAGCATTAGTAATTAATGAAAGGACATATCCCAACCTATTTGATCTCCCCAGATGTCATTACAGATGCTTTCACTAAAATTACCAGAAGTAACATTGAGTCTATCCAGATCCAGATTGCTTATGATATGGGTAATGCTATAATTCTGTATGTGGACATTGAGAATATGGAGGTTGCTTATGTTTTAAATTTGCCTTTCCTTTTACCTGAGAATGTTTACAAATTGAAACAAGTAATAAATGTAGGAACTTGGACAAACAATTTATACCTGCTGTGGGTTGTCACTTTGATACCTTCCCTTCTAGCATATCAGTAACAACCCACAGCAATATTTAGCTCCTAATTTAAGCCTAGGCCAACAAACAAAAGATAAACATTGATTGTGTCCCAGTAAGCCTTTCCTAAAGGATACTATTTAAGCTCTGTGTGGTTTATCCTCTGAAAATGTCCGAGAGAAATGTAGGATTACCCTGACAAAGTATGATGAATTCTCTGAAACCAAGGTTGCTATTGTAAATAACGTTTGATTAGTTAGCACCCTTCTGAAAGAGATTGCTATTTCTAACAACTGTTAGAACTGACTGTTGTTTGATCTCCTACTTGGTTACTCATCAAGTAAGTTTATATTCTACTTATTGTTCTCAATATATTATCACTATGTTTAGCCAATTCTTCCTTGCTCTCTTGTCCCGAATTGCAACACCCTGTTTTTTGTAACTTCCTCCTATTCGTTTGATTATCCCCTGTTATGCTGTAAACCGGTACGATAAGATATTTATCTTGAGCATCGGTATATTAAAAGATTCTAAATAAATAAATAACAAACATGATATAACAGTAAGGTTCCCTTACCCACTGTACCTAAGTTGTTGTGAACCTGCCCGCGCGTCCCCTACCTTTCTCCCAGCTGCTGCCTTGAGCGTGGCAGACTACCGCTGCTGCCGTCCTCCGTGGCCCAGAGGCCGCGGACATCTCCTGCGCTGCGCGGCAGGGCTGAGCCATCGTTGGGAGCCTTCCTCTGCGGCAGGGGCCGCCGCTGCCGCTCCTGCTCCGTCTTCGCGGCAGGGGCCGCTGCTGGGGTTTTCAGATGGCAGAGAAGCCATCCCTGCCAGTGCCTGCCTCTTCTCCTTCAAAGCGGCAGGGAGCCGCTCCTCTTCAGGCCTTCCACGTGGCAGGGATGCCACCAGCATGTCCATCTGCTCCTGCTTCCTCCTGCCTTTCCCTAGGCATGGGCGTGCGCTTCAGCTTGATTCTTAAAGGGCCAGCTGTGGGAAAAGCCCCACAGCCCTTTAACATGACATCAGCCAGTCCTGCTTCAGCCCTATAAAAGGGGCCCTGTGCCAGTCCCTCGTGGCCTTCGAAAGGAGTCAGTTCGCTCCTGGATGTTCCAGACCATCGGTCCAGGAGGCTTTGGAGGCCCTTCGCTTCTTCAAGGTCCTGTGTTTCTCGTTGGAGCTCCTTTCTCTTCGTCTGAGCCTTCGTTCCTGGAAATCCTGATGTTCCATGTCCAGATGTCCCGTTGTCCTGTGAGTTCACTCCTGAAAGCCCTGATGTTCCATATGTCCTGTTGTTTTGTGGTTCCGTTCCTAAAAGTCCTGTTGTCCCACATCCTGATGTTCCAGACGCTCCGTGTTCCTGTTGTCTTGATCCTAACGCCCTTATCTTCACCTCTGCATCCAGTTCCCAGGTTCCTCGTGAACACCTTTCCTGGTGTGCCATGTCGTGGTCTGTGACCAGCCCATGAGATGGCTGTGTAGGGTGCTTCGTGGTACAAGGCCTTCTTCTCATCTGCAGCACAAGCATCTTGGAGACTTCTGTTCTTAAAGCCTTGTTCTTGTGTATCTTGTTCCTGGTCTACGGAGTCCTCTTGTGCCTGCTCCGTCCATGCCTGAGACTCTGCTAGAACCTGCTTCGCTCCAGCGTGGTTTGTGACCAGCCACAGGCGGCTGTGTAGGGTGTGCCCCGGTGCAGACCTCTACTGAATCTTCGCCATGTTCCAGTCTCAATCTCCATTATCTCATCTGGAGTCTGCTTCGCGTCCAGCGTGGTCCATGACCAGGCATGGTCAGCTGTGTAGGGCATGCTGCAAACAGTTCTCACCCAGTACTTTTGCCTGACCTCTGAATACTTACTTGCAACTCCTGAGTAACCCGAATCCTTGCTTGAAACTCCTGATTATCCTGAATCCTCGCCTGAGTCTTCATCTGAGTATCCAATTCCTCGCCTGAGTCTTCATCTGAGTATCTAAGTCTACATCTGAACCCTCTGAGTTAAGTCTTCGTCGGTGCTTTCATGTTCCTGCCTTCAGCCTCAGTCTGGCTTCACCAGCATTGTGTTGCTGGGTCACACTGTGGTGTGCCGGTCCAGCGGAGGTCAGGTCCTGTTTGGTTTCTGTTCCAGATTCCCTTGCTTGACTTCAGTCTAGCCTTGCTCCTGTCCTTCCCATGCTCAGGCATGCCTCGCCTGCCTCGGCATCTCTTCGGAGTTCCTCTGAGGTCGAGCCGTGGTCCAAGAACACACATTCTCTTAGGAAGTGGAACCGCCATCCTAGCACTTCCTAACAGTTTGCAAAGGCTATGTGTTTGGCGAATGTGTCCTTGTGTTGGGCCATGTTTAGTTCCGGAGTTTCTGATTTGAAAATGTTTCTTAAGAACTTTTTGTTCAAGTTTTTTCTCTGAGAATCCACCGACCTGCTGGAGGCGCCAGCTTGTTTTGGATTTTTGTTTTTTCCTACAACCACTAGAGGCTTAAGTATCTCCTTCAATTGAGTACCTTCTTGGAAACCTTGTGTGTCCTGAGTATATTTTTGTTTTATGACCTGCAGGAGGCGCCTGCACCCAGGTTCACCAGCATCCAACAAGCTGCTAAGCTTCTGGTTCGTTTCCTCTGCTTCTACCTTGTCAAGATTTTTTATTTTTTCTCTAGGGTACACTTTGTTCTACCGGCAGGAGACGCCTGCTTCCTAGAGCTCATCACGTGCTGGAAATCCTGTGCATCTCATACATCAAGTTCACTATCTTGCATAAGATGTCTATCCTCCTCTGAGTCTTCAACTCGTCAGTCCTTGGTACTTCTCTCCAGACAACCGGCAGGAGGCACATGCACCCCATCAGTTGTTATCCTTCCAATGGTTTCTGGATTATCTCTCATCCTTACTTCGAGTTGTACCAGTGAGTTCTCTGCTCGTCCCACTCAGCATCTTCAGTTCTACCAGTTATCACATTCTAGCCTCGCTCACCATCCTGTGCTCAAGACCAGCGACATCTCTCTGCAATTCCTTGCTTTCAACATTTTCTTCTGCAATGTTACATCTCCTGCCGGAAAGGAATCGGAGACCTCTTCTCTGGGCGCTAGTTTGTTGGAAGAGTCCTGAATCCGTTGCAAGCTTCATCATCCAAGTAAAGATCCTGTTTAAGTACGTCTTTCCTAGTGCATCTACTCCTGGCTCTGTTCTCAAGTAGTCCAGAGGACGTCACTTTATCTACCAGTCCACAGGCCTGCATCTGTTGGGCTACCCTGCCCAGGTCCTGTCCTGTCTTTGGCACTGGACCTCTTTACCCTCAGTCAAGTACAACTGTAGCACGATGGTCAACCTTACTGTTGCGTTCGTGCCTCTTCTCGTCCCCACGCTCCACCCTCTCTACCTTTGTGGCGACTCCCTTCGGCTCTGACGGACAGATGCTGCCGCAGCTTCTCCCTGCCTCTTGGTCCCGGTATCCCCGGGCTGGCTTGACGCCACACATCTGCCATGTTCCTGATGACATAAGGGCGCGCGCGCGTGCTCCAGACTTTGTACCAGCAAGGGCACGAACCTCGGGGGCGTCCCCCCGTAGTGATGTCATCCAGTTTTCATTTAAAAGGTCTTTGCTTGCTAACCTCAAACGAGTTAAAAAGGAACTCCACATGGACTTGCTTTGGCAGTCCACGCTACTTGCAACAACGATCCGAGTCAGCCAGGGGAAACCTTCTCCACTGCTCGGCCTTTTCAAACTTACCAGGAGTACCTGCTCTTCGAGGGCTCCATTCTCTCTTCTTGATTTCAGATTGCCAAGACGGGATCCGGTACTTGCTCCTCGAGGGCCTACGTCCTTGTATACTCAGAAGTCTCCTCATTGCCTGGAAGCGATTGCAGACGTGAACACTGTGAGTTCTATTGCAGATAGGAATCAGTACTCACTCCAAGAGGGCCTATATTCCTATTCTCTGAAGACTCCCTTCTGTCTAAGACGTTATCGCAGGTACAGAGATCGTGAGTTATATTGGCAGATTGCAGATAGGAACCGGTACTCGCTCCACGAGGGCCCATTTTCCTAGAATCCTTTACAGACTCTCTTCTACTCTAGAAGCCATTCCATGTACAGCTATTGTGAGTTCTTATTACAGAGCGTTCAGAGGAACCAGTGCTCGCCTACGGCTCCTGTTCCTGAATGTTCTGAAGACTCTCTGTTGCATAGAAACCATTGCAGACATCTACAATTGTGAGTGTACCATCTTCTACTGGTTATGTATCCTGCATACCCTGTCTACTCACTACCTATAGTCTCTCTCTACAGCTCAGCAACCCAGAGATTATAATTCCAGTATCAGAAGGATTTCAGCCCTGCCGGGCACATCGACTCACTACTGCCACTACTGGTGGTTCAACTTCCAGTTTAATAAAGAACTATCTGTGTTTGTTTCATATTCCAGCCTAGCCGGTGGTTCCTCTCAGGATCTCCTCTTGGGGGCGCTGTCATCTACCATCGGCCCAGGGATTCACCATTTCCTTTAGTGGTCTTTCCTTACACTACTAGCAGCATCATACAGACTGCCACTCCGTGGGAGCCAACCACTGTAGAGCACTAACCCCACTTACGGAAGTATTATCAGATAGCTACTCCTCTTGCTATGAGACTTGTCAACAGCCTAACGTATACAGAGTGCTACTCCATAGCAGAAGCGTGATAGATTGCTATCCCTGTAATGTAGTACAATAGTTAGCGAACTCTGCCCTCCTGGCGGGCGCATCACTAACAGAGTGCTAGCTCCGCCTATGGAATTACATATTGCTAGCTCCTCTCCTCGGAGAAGCACCACTGAACAGATTGCTGACTCCTCCCTTAACAGGAGCATCCAGCAGCAGATCGCTAACAGATTGCTAGCTCTGCCCTCCTGACAGGGTAAGCTTAACTCCTCCTCTCTGAGGGGTTGATCACCAACAGATTGCTATTTCCTCCTCTCTGGGGAGTAGTTCGCTACAGATTGCTAACTCCTCCCCTCTGGAAGAGTAGATCATTACACTTGCCAAGCATCGCTGAATTCTACTCTTGCCTAAGGGTCCGCCTCTTAAAGGGAAGTACAAGGAGATCTAAGTCTGCAATAGTTCTTGCTCTGCTTTTAAGTATTCTCACCTCCGTTGAATTACACCTCCAGTCCGAGTGAGTCTAAACAACTACGTGCATCTGCTATATGGAAACCAAGTATCAGCAAGAGGACTTCACTTTGCGTTCTCTGCCAAGTGTATTTCCATTCCATGACTAACAACGAGTGGTAAACGTATTAGATCTGCTACTCTTCAATACCGCATGCTAGGAGCTCACGCTTGCCTCAACATCCTATTATCCAAGAAACTGCCTAGTCACCCAGTCACAAGAATTCCTTACGGCCTAGCTCTCACATCACCGGATAGTATCCAATATTGAATGATTCTCCATGCTTACAATCCGAACTTGGACAAACTATTGAAATGGTTTTATTCATCCAGAAATTCCATGGCTATTCATTGACACATCCTGTGCTGCTATTGGGACTCTTGCTTTCAGCTTCTTCCACCTAGAATCGCTGGAATGCTGGTCGTCATGTACCTCTCGACTTAGTCTCAGTTCTGCACTCTAATACTTCATCCTTCTACAACAGCTTCAGCCTTCCACATTTTTGCCTGACCTGTGCCTTCAATTCTGTGTATGTCTTGTCTGGACCTTGACCTCCTCCGTTTCCTATCTTCTGTTCAAGTATATTTCCTTGCTACAGTTCCTCGCCAAGAAGTTCCAGCTTCTGCCCTTGGATTCTTGATTGCCCCCTGACGGTATGGTGCAATACCTTCTTCTTTCCAAGCTGTTGACAAGAGGCTTGGAGAGGGGGTACTGTTGTGAACCTGCCCGCGACAAGCACAGGTAGGTCCCCTACTTTTCTCCCAGTTGCTGCCTTGAGCGCAGCAGGCCACCCCCGCTGCTGTCCTTCATGGCCCGGAGCACGCGGCTGTCTCCTGCCCTGCGTGGCAGGGCTGAGCCGTCGTTGGGAGCCTTCCTCCGCAGTAGGGGCCGTCGCTGCCGCTCCTTCTCTGTCTTTGCGGCTGGAGCCACTGCCGGGGTCTTCAGATGGCAGGGAAGCCATACCTGCCAGTGCCTACCTCTTCTCCTTCCAAGCGGTAGGGAGCCACTCCTCTTTGGGCCTTCCACGTGGCAGGAATGCCACCAGTATGTCCATCTGCTCCTGCTTCCTCCTGCCTTTTCCTAGGTGCGGGCGCACACCTCAGCTTGATTCTTAAAGGGCCAGCGGTGGGAAAAGCCCAGCGGCCTTCGAAAATGACATCATCAGTCAGTCCTGCTTCAGCCCTATAAAAGTGGCCCTGTGCCTGTCCCTCGTGGCCTTCGCAAGGAGTCAGTTCGCTCCTGGATGTTCCAGTCCATCAGTCCAGGAGGCTTCTGAGGTCCATCGCTTCTTCAAAGTCCTGTGTTTCTCGTTGGAGCTCCTTTGTCTTTGTCTGAGCCTTCGTTCCTAGAAATCCTGATGTTCCATGTCCAGATGTCCTGTTATCCTGTGAGTTCGTTCCTGAAAGCCCTGATGTTCCAGATGTCCTGTTGTTTTGTGGTTCCGTTCCTAAAAGTCCTGTTGTCCCACATCCTGATGTTCCAGATGCTCCGTGTTCCTGTTGTCTTGAACCTAACTCCCTTGTTTTCACCTCTGCATCCAGTTCCCAGGTTTCTTGTGTCAATTTTTCCTGGCATGCCATGTCGTGGTCTGTGACCAGCCCATGGGATGGCTGTGTAGGGCACATCGTGGTACAAGGCCTTCATCTCATCTGCAGCACAAACCTCTGGGAGACTTCTGTACTTAAAGCCTTGTTCCTGTGTATCTTGTTCCCGGTCTACGGAGTCCTCTTGTGCCTGCTCCATCCATCCCTGAGACTCTGCTAGAACCTGCTCCGCTCCAGCGTGGTCCGCGACCAGCCACAGGCGGCTGTGTAGGGTGCGCCCCGGTGCAGGCCTCTACTGAAACTTTGCCATGTTCCAGTCTCAATCTCCATTATCTCGTCTGGAGTCTGCTTCGTGTCCAGCGTGGTCCGGGACCAGCCATGGGCGGCTTTGTAAGGCACGCTGCAAAGCAGTTCCCACCCAGTACTTTCACCTGACTTCTGAATCCTCGCTTGCAACTCCTGAGTAACCCAAATCCTTGCTTGAAACTCCTGATTATCCTGGGTCCTCGCCTGAGTCTTCATCTGAGTATCCAAGTCCTCGCCTGAGTCTTCGTCTGAATATCCATGTCTACGTCTGAACCCTCTGAGTTCCCAAGTCTTCATCGGTGTCTTCATGTTCCTGCCCTCAGCTTCCGTCTGGCTTCACGCACTCATCGTTCCCAAGCAGTGGGTCCGAAAGAGCTTTCGAGTGGCCGGAGGGCTACTCTCGTGACCAGCATTGCGTTGCTGGGTCACACTGGTGCGTGCTGGTCCAGCAGAGGCCGGGTCCAGCTTGGTGTATGATTGAGAGGAACAAGAGCCAATATTAATTTGACAGGAACGGTTTGAGAGATAACTATTGAACCAATTTAGAACTGTATCTTGTAACCCAATGGATTGAAGACTAGATAGTAAAATGTTATAGTCTAGCATATCAAACGCAGCAGAGATATCTAAGAGGATTAGAATAATTTCTGTGTTGGAGTCAAAACCTCTAAGATATGTATCAAATGAGGAGAGAAGAAGAGTTTCTGTGGAATGACCTTTTCTGAAACCATGTTGATTTTTATTTTTTATTTTATTTTATTTTGTAAAATATCGTGATCTGTGAGAAATTAATTTAACTGATGAAGAACTACTGACGCTAATGTTTTTGAAAGTGAAGTTAGTGATGCTATGAGTCTGAGGTTGGAGAGATCGGTAAAAGAGGACGATTTATTCATAGGTATGAGTAATATTAAGGTTTGTGTTATGAACTAGCGCTGCCCGCGGGTCTCCCGGCGAGCAGGCCACTCACCCCATGCTGTTATCTTCGCTGACGCGGCAGGACGCCGCCGTCGGCCTGCCCACGTGGCCAGGAGGCCGCCCTGCTTCATCTTCGGCTCCGCAGCCGGAGCCGTGGCCTTCCTCGGGGCTGGGACCGCCCCCGACGTCATCCGCTTCTTCACGGCGCTAAGGTCGCAGCCCCGGACTCGAGTAGCGGCTGGAGCCGCCCCCGGGGCCTCCCGCAGCGGCTGGAGCCGCTGCCGACATTGGAGCCTGCGCTCAGGCTCAGCCCTGCCTCTCTGACGCTCCTACGCACAGACGCTGTGCAGGCCGCTGGCCATGGTCCTGCACAGCTTCTGCTTCCTGCTTCCTAGGCGCGCGGCCGCGTCTTCTTCTTATATTTAAAGGGCCAGACACAGGAAGTGTCTGGGCCCCACCTTGGGACTATTTCCTGCCTCCAGCCCTATAAAGGGCTGCTCCGTTCATTGTTCCAGTGCCTTGCATCGTCGTCGAGTCTTCGCTCTGGAGGCTCCTGCCTGCCAGAGCCCGTTGTAAGGTCTTCTCATCTTGTGGAGCTCCTCACCGTGATGTCGTCTCCTCTCGTCATACTTGCCATGCCATGTCCAAGTCTTCATGCTTGAGGTCCATGTCCAGGTGTCTTCGTTCTCTACGTCCTGGTGTTCCTGCCTTCCCGGATGTGCTTCCCGATGCCACGCCTCGTCTTCGCTCTCGAGCCTTCTGGTACCGGTAGGCCGGGGTCCCTCAGATGCAGTATTCCTGTGTGGACTGCCTGCCGGTGGACGGTCGTCCTGTGCTCTTGAGCCGTCATGTCCCGGATGTGTCTTCCTACCAAGAACCGCAAGCTGCACCTTCAAGGAATTAAGGGCCAATTCTTTATTCAATCCATCTTGCAAAAAATCACAAGCGGATTGTGATACATTACAGGAGGACCTTGCAAGACTGGAAGATTGGGCATCCAAATGGCAGATGAAATTTAATGTGGGCTAGTGCAAAGTGTTGCATATAGGGAAAAATAACCCTTGTTGTAGTTACACGATGTTAGGTTCCATATTAGGAACTACCACCCAGGAAAAAGATCTAGGCATCAGAGTGGATAATACTTTAAAATCGTCAGCTCAGTGTGCTGCAGCAGTCAAAAAAGCAAACAGAATGTTAGGAATTATTAGGAAGGGAATGACTAATAAAACGGAAAATGTCATAATGCCTCTATATCGCTCCATAGTGAGACCGCACCTTGAATACTGTGTACAATTCTGGTTGCCGCATCTCAAAAAAGATATAGTTGCGATGGAGAAGATACAGAGAAGGGCAACCAAAATGATAAAGGGGATGGAACAACTCCCCTATGAGGAAAGGCTGAAGAGGTTAGGGCTGTTCAGCTTGGAGAAGAGACGGCTGAGTGGGGGATATGATAGAGGTCTTTAAGATCATGAGAGGTCTTGAACGAATAGATGTGAATCGGTTATTTACACTTTCGAATAATAGAAGGACTAGGGGGCATTCCATGAAGTTAGCAAGTAACACATTTAAGACTAATCGGAGAAAATTCTTTTTCACTCAACGCACAATAAAGCTCTGGAATTTGTTGCCAGAGGATGTGATTAGTGCAGTTAGTGTAGCTGGGTTCAAAAAAGGTTTGGATAAGTTCTTGGAGGAGAAGTCCATTAATGGCTATTAATCAATTTTACTTAGGGAATAGCCACTGCTATTAATTGCATCAGTAGCATGGGATCTTCTTAGTGTTTGGGTAATTGCCAGGTTCTTGTGGCCTGGTTTTGGCCTCTGTTGGAAACAGGATGCTGGGCTTGATGGACCCTTGGTCTGACCAAGCATGGCAATTTCTTATGTTCTTATGTTCTTATGTAAAATCCGCCCCTTAGAGTGTGTAGGTTCTGAAATGAGTTGAAGCCATCCTAACCCTGACATTGCATCTAAAAAGGAAGTAGTAATTAGGGATGTGAATCGTTTTTGAACGATTAAAATTATCATCAGATAATTTTAAAATCATCCAAAATCGTTAGAGTGCACGATACAATACAAATGCCCCCGATTTATCGTCAGGGGCATTTGTATTGTATCGTTAAATAGGGCGCGGGAAAACCGGCACACCAAAAAAACCCTAAAACCCACCCCGAACCTTTAAAACAAATCCCCCACCCTCCCGAACCCCCCCCCAAAATGTTTTAAATTACCTGGGGTCCAGTGGGGGGGTCCCGACGCGATCTCCAGTTCTCTGGCCATGGCTGCGTTGAGAAATGGCACTGGTGGCCCTTTGCCCTTATCATGTGAAAGGGCAAAGGTAGCGCCGGCGCCATTTTGAAGATTGGCAATACGGCCCGCGTGCAGGAGGTCGCTCCCGGACCCCCGCTGGACTTTTGGCAAGTCTTGTGGGGGTCAGGAGGCCCCCCAAGCTGGCCAAAAGTCTCTGTGGGTCCAGCGGGGGTCCAGGGGCGATCTCCTGCATGCGTGACGTCGGGAGCCAGGAACCAAAATGGCGCCGGCGCTAACTTTGCCCTGTCACATGATAAGGGCAAAGGGCCACCGGCGCCATTTCTCAACGCAGCCATGGCCAGAGAGCTGGAGATCGCGTTGGGACCCCCCCACTGGACCCCAGGTAATTTAAAACATTTTGGGGGGGTTCGGGAGGGTGGGGGATTTGTTTTAAAGGTTCGGGGTGGGTTTTAGGGTTTTTTTGGTGTGCCGGTTTTCCCGCCCTCCCCCGATTTACGATTTTTAACGATTTTTACAAAAAAAAACCACGACGATCAGATTTCCCTCCCCCCCCCAGCCAAAATCGATCGTTAAGACGATCGATCACACGATTCACACCCCTAGTAGTAATAACAGACAGACTATCTGAATTGACATGTAAGTTAAAATCACCTGCTATTAATGTTTCTTTTAAATTTAATGTTAGTGAGGTAATGATTTCCAAAAAAATAGATAAGTGTAAATCTAAAGTTTTAGGGGGACAATATACTACAATTATATTTAATGAAGTCGTTGTTATAATTAAGAGCTCAAAAGGTTCAGAGTTGGAAATCTGACTTCTAATAGGGCCAAGGGAAGATTTTATGAAGGCTAAGACTCCACCTCCTTTATGACTAGTATTGGAAAGAGAAAAGACGCTGTAATCTTTAGAGCATAGATTATTTATAATCACCGTATCGGATTCAGATAACCATGATTCTGTAATTAACAGAAAATCAGGTTTTTTATCATTTAATATATCTTCAAAAACAGGAGTGTTTTGTCTAATGGATTGGGCATTGCAGTAGATAAAAGTTAAAGAAGAGAACATTAGTGAAGAGACGGTTAACAAAGGTGTTATAATAGTCAGAAAATTTCTATGTACATTTATTGATACATATCGTCTGTTATATTGCTTAGTAGAATTTCCATAAGATTCATTACCAGTCACAGTAGGGATTTCCATGATGTAGCCAGAGTAAAAGGTCTCTCTCTGGATCTCACGAAGGGGCTAACAAAGGGGCAAGCCCCTTTATCTTGCTCTTTCGTCGCCGCAGGCTTTAACAGCGTCGCCTCTCGATGATGCTGTTGCGACCGTCGCCGCCCGACGTCTCCACTACGCCCACCTTACCACTTTGGCGACTCCCTCTTTGCCTGTTGGAAGTTTGGTTGCCGTGGCGTCCTCATGCCGTCCTCCTCCGGCGTCCCCGGACCGGCTAGACGCTGCATACTGCCATGTTTCCCTGGAGCCTAAGGGCGCGTGTGTGGCGCGGCCCCGACTGAAGTACCAGCAGTGGCGCGAACCTCAGGGGCGTTCCCCTGAGGTGACGTCATCCTCACCGGATATTTAAGGTCTCTGAAATCGCTAACGTATAGAGTAAGCAAGGATTACTCTACCTAAGCTACTCTGCCTCCTCGGACTTACCAGGGGTACCCGCTCCTCGGGGGTCTCACTTTCTCTTTTGCTTTTCAGATTGCAATCTGGAACCGGTACTCGCTCCTCGAGGGCCCTCGTTCCCAGACTTGCTACTGAATACCACTTCTACCAGGAAGTCATCGCTGCCTACAACATCAGTGAGTTATTTCTCTCTCTCAGAGCGTTCCCTGGAACCAGGTACTCGCTCCTCGAGGGCCTACTCCATTCCAGCTCCTGGGTTGCTTCCAAGAGACTATTGTGTGAGTGTTACCATCAAGGTTCTGTTCCTGAACTCTGCATACCCTGCCTACTCACTATATTAAGTTTCTCTACAGCTCAGTTATCCAGGATCGCTGTTCCAGTATCTGAGGGACACCAGCCCAGCCAGGCACTCCAGCTCACTACTGCCACATCTGGTGGTTCAGTATACTGTTTAATAAAAGAACTAGTGTGTGTCTGTCTCCATACGCTGAGCCTGACCGGTGGTCCCTCTCGGGATCATTCCCCGGGGGCGTGGTCATCTGCTACCAGCCCAAGGATCCACCCACAACTACCTCAAACACTAACAGATGCTGGCAGATGGGGGCATGGCCGGCCGAGACTGACCTGCTGTATAGTTCAAACTGATGCTTGACAGGAGAGTTGTTGAAACAAGAACCAGACAGCAGTGCTCTAGCTGGCAACAGAGCCACAGAGGTCAAGGCAAGGATTTGACCCATACTAGGTCAGACCAATGGTCCATCAAGCCCAGCATCCTGTTAACAACAATGGCCAATCCAGGCTACAAGTACCTGGCAAGTAGCCAATAACTAAGTATATCCCACTCTACTGATGCTAGTAATAGCAGTGACTATTTTCTAAGTCACCTTGATTAATAGCAGGTAATGGACTTCTTCTCCAAGAACTTATCCAAACCTTTTTTAAACTCAGCTACACTAACTGCACTAACCACATCCCCTGGCAACACATTCCAGAGTTTAATTGTGCCTTGAGTGAAAAAGAAATTTCTCTGATTAGTTTTAAATATGCTACATGCTAACTTCATGGAGTGCCTCTAGACCTTCTATTATCCAAAAGAGTAAATAACCAATTCACATTTATCCGTTCTAGACCTCTCATGATTTTAAACACCTCTATCATATCCCCCCTCAACCCTCTCTTCTCCAAGCTGAATAGCCCTAACCTCTTTAGTCTTTCCTCATACGGAAGCAGTTCCATCCCCTTTATCATTTTGGTTGCCCTTCTCTGTACCTTCTCTATCGCAACTATATCTTTCTTGAGATGCAGCGACTAGAATCGTACACAGTATTCAAGGTGCGGTCTCACCATGGAGCGATACAGAGACATTATGACATCCTCTGTTTTATTGCACATGCACACACATTCTATCTCAAGTCTAAGATTGATGTCACCACCTCATATTTCTACAGTATGTACCATGTGAGAACAGTACTTCCTTATTTCATTTTATGCTTTTATATTTTCTATTACTATTATCAATTTATTATCCTTTATTTTTATCCCATTATTACTTTTCATCATTATTATGATTATTAGATTCATCATTATTCCTTTTATTATGTTACTACCTTTACTATTATTACTATTATGATTCTTTATCAGTATCATGACTATTATTTTTGCATTATTCTTAGCTCATTCTGATGATGTCATCATTGGTGGCCATACATGTCAAGAAGACTGAGGCCTGCACAGTAGTCTGATAGTTAAGACTTAAGCAGTGATAAGCTCCTTGCCAGCTCATCGCAGCTTAAGAAGGGGGAAATGTAAGGGAAGATACCAGATATTCTACCACTGTATGCAACAAAATATGAATACTGACCGCAGATGGACACAGATTTTAAAAGATGGATGCTGATATGTATGCTCCAGCAAAGAAACACTCTCAGCAGAGAGAAACAAGATAAGAACTTTGACCAGCCTAACAATGCTGTTATAGTTCAAGGACTATGGTAGTCAGATAGTGGACCCTTGGGCCGGGCTGCCAGGGGTGACAGTATGGCAGACCGGGAGGCGGAGTCAGAAGCCTGGTAGGACTTCACCTGGGACCCGGAATCCCCCCGGGAGGAGAGAGCAGGCCCCGGGTCAAGGCGGAGAAATAGCAACAGAGTCCAGAACCGATCCGAGGCTGGGCCAATGCTCTGTGGACAAGGTCAGGGCAGACCGTTGAAAGGACAGAGTTCTGTAGCAAGGCAGGGTCTGGGCCGGCAGCAGGCAGGCAGGCGAACAAGCAGGCGGAGTACTGAGGCAGACCGGTATCGAGGCAGGCAGTAGACAGGCAGAGTACTGAAGCAGAATGGGGTCGAGGCAGGCGGCAGACAGGCAGGTAGTGTACTGAAGCAAACCGGGGTTGAGGCAGGCAACAGACAGGCAGGCAGTGTACTGAAGCAAACCCGGGTCGAGGCAGGCAGCAGACAGGCAGGCAGTGTACTGAAGCAAACCGGAGTCGAGACAGGCGGCAGACAGGCAGGCAGAGTACTGAAGCAAACCGGGGTTGAGAATCAGGAAGTCAAACGAGAACGTCACTGAAGCAGGTACAGGAACGGAAGGCAACTAGTATTCAGAGAACCTCGTTGCAAGGCGTTTAGTAGGAGACTGGACGCCGGTTAAATGCGGTCCGGGCCGTGACGTCAGCAGAAGGGGCCGTCCCGAACTTCCGGGTGCTGGGCGCACATAAGGGCCTTCCTCGCGCGCGCAAGGCAAACGAGAGGGGCGGAGCTTCTGGCGGCCTGGACGGCGTTCTCTACGTGGCGAGACAGCGGCCTGGCAGCCTACTGGACCGGAGGCCCGGCGCAGTCGTCCGCAGACCGAGGTGAAGGTAAGCAGACCCGACCCCGAACATGGGGGAGGCGGTCGGGACCACAACCTAGCTTATTTATTTATCAATTCTTTTATCCCGCTAAATCAGAACAAGTCTGGTCAGAGTGGTGTACAATAATCTAAAAATAAACAACATAACCAATAAATCAACATAAAATTACATAAAATCATTCATAAAAACTACATAACCAGCAAAAATTTATAATTTATTTATAACTTTTTTTTATACTGAAGTTCAGGTAACAGAATTACTTATCACTCCGGTTTACATTATAACAGGTAGTAAACAATGACAACATATGTCTTACAATGAACAAGGGAGTGAACAACTTGGATAATATAACATAACATAACCAGGAACAAAAAGGAACATAACATAACCAGGAACAAAAAGGAAATAATCCCAAGGACTCTATGTCTCCTAGGTCTCTTCCTGGGCCATACCACTCCTGCACCTCCATTAACCCTGCCAGTGGCATTAACCGCAGCGGATGGAGAGTTCCACACGCTGGCCTTGGTGGACTCCGGCGCCGGCGGGAAATTTATCATGAAAGGCCTGGTTGAACATTTAAAGATTTCTCAAGTTCCGCTATCTCGTCCCTTGGTCATCTCCTCCATCCAAGGGAAGCCTCTTCTGGAACGGGTGATGCACGCCACTATTCCTGTCCAGCTGAGGGCCGGGGTCCTGCATCAGGAACAGATGTCATTTTATGTCCTGGAGTACTCTATCCATCCCATTGTCCTAGGACTCCCGTGGCTCCAGGAACACGAGCCCCAGTTCGATTGGAAGATCTTGCAGCTGGCTCGTTGGGGGCCGAATTGCCACGGCAATTGCCTCCAAGCTGTGGCTCCAGGGCCCTGCCCGATCGCCGCCATGAGCCTCCCAGGCCTGCCAGCTCCATATGCCTCGTACACAGATGTGTTTTCTAAGCAGAAGGCTGAAGTACTTCCACCTCATCGACCGTTCGATTGCGCCATCAATCTCCTCCCTGGCACTGAGCCTCCTCGAGGATGTACCTACGCCCTCTCTCCTGCAGAGACGCAGGCTATGAATGAATATATTAGAGAGAACCTAGAGAAGGGCTTCATTTGGAAGTCAAAGTCCCCCGCAGGGGCTGGATTCTTCTTCATCGGAAAGAAGGATGGGACGCTCCGCCCCTGCATTGACTACAGGGGCCTGAATGCCATAACGATCAAGGACCGTTATCCCCTGCCTCTCATCTCTGAGCTATTCGACTGGCTACAAGGTGCGAGGATCTTCTCCAAACTGGATCTCCGAGGGGCCTACAACCTCATTCGTATTAAGGAAGGCAACGAATGGAAGACGGCCTTCAATACCCATGACGGCCACTATGAGTACTTGGTGATGCCGTTCGGGCTCTGTAATGCCCCCGTAGTATTTCAGAATACTATGAACGAGATACACCGCGACCTCCTGTACCAATGCGTGGTAGTCTATTTGGACGATATCCTGATTTTTTCCGATACCTTGGCCACTCACCGGTGGCACGTCGTTCAAGTGTTACAACGCCTCAGAGAACATAAGCTGTATGCAAAGCTCAAAGTGCCAGTTTGAGCAGGAGTCTCTTCCTTCCTGGGATATATAGTCTCCAGTCAGGGATTCCGCATGGATCCACAAAAGCTAAGTGCCATTTGGGAATGGCCACAGCCGTCCGGGCTCAAGGCACTCCAAAGATTTCTAGGCTCTGCCAACTATTACCGCTCTTTCATCCCTCACTACGCGTCGATTGTTGCCCCGATGACAGCTCTGACCCGGAAAGGGTTCCTGGGAACCGCTGGCTAACATCCTGGACTGGAATTTGCTGGAGCAGTTCCACAAGGACCATCCAACTAAACCCAGGCCTCCAGGGAGACGCCCTAAAGAGGGGGGTACTGTTGTGCTCCGCGGCAGTGGCGCCCCATGACAGCGGCCCCCTACCTGATTCGCGGTGTTCCCTTGCCGTGGGAGCCCTGGGGGAGGGCTCCGACTCGGGCCATTGCGCCCGCGCGGCCTCCGGCGCTGCCCGTTGCAGGGGAAGCCGTCCTGCTTCCCACCAGCGGCGTCTCCCCTCCGCGGGGGAAGTCCAAAATGGCCGCCACCATGCTTAAGCATGAGACCACGCCCCCTCCACAGAATTAAAGGGACTCATCCCTTTAAATGGCCTCACCTGTTCTCTATCAGCCAGGGCAGAGGAAGTATAAAAGGCAGCTTCCTCTGCTCATCCAGTGACTTGGCAACGTCCTCCAGCGCTGTCCAGTCTGCTTGCTTTGGTGAGTCCTTGAGCTTTGGATCCTGTTCCATCTTGGTGTTCCTGGTTCCTGACTTCGGATTGGCTTACGGTGATTCTCTGGTTCCTGACTTTGGATTGGCAAGTGGTGATTCTCTGGTGCACGACTTCGGACTGGTGAGCGACGACCCTCTGGCACTCGACCTAGGACTCCTTCAAGACTCCGTCTCCAAGGGCCCACTTAAGTCCCAGCGGCCCGGGTCCCTACGGGCTCCTCCTGGGGGGACCACGGGCTTCCAGGGCGAAGCTCCAGTTGGCCTTTGCACAGTTACCCTGACCTCCCTAGGTCCACCTAAGTCCCAGCGGTCGGGTCCCTACGGGCTCCTCCCGGGGGGACCGCAGACCACCAGTGGTGAAGACACAGCGCCTTATCTCTTCTCTTCATCGTCTCCGTGTTCGCCTCAGTCTCCAGTGCCAAGGGTCAGCTGGTCCTGCCTCCCGTTCGCCACCTGACGAGAGAGCCTACGGACCCTCCGAAAGGTATACCATCCTCTTGTCGGCCAAGGGTCCACAAGCCTGAGCATAACACATGTTGATAGTGCGAACAGCAGTATATCAATTATACATGACCCAATATAATAGAAATCTCTGGAAACAAGTCCAGGAATTTGCAGAGACATTACCACAGCAACAACTAGAGACCTTGTCCTCCATCCTACAAAAAGGATTGGAAGCAGGCAAACATGATGTCAGAGCTGCCTATGATTCTTTTGAAACAGCATCCAGAGTCTTGGCAACAGGCATCAGTGCTAGGCGCTGGTTCAAGGCCTCAGACCTACACCCAGAAGTGCAGGACAAACTTGCAGATCTACCCTGTACAGGAGACAACCTATTCAGGGACAAGATCCAGGACGCAGTGGCCCAGTTAAAAGGCCATCATGAGACTCTGCATCAATTGTCAACTGTATCCCCAGATGTTACCTCCATAGCCCGCAGGGGCATACGTAGGGACACCAGGAAACAATTCTACAGGCCACATAGATATTACCTTCCTGCGTCCTGTACATGACCAGCTCGGGCACCTCAAAGTGGACATGCATGCCAAGCGAGAACACCTAGACCACAGCCAGTTCCACAAACTGGCCCTGCGGCTGGATTTTGACTCCTTTCCAGAGAGCAGCAGCCATTCTCCAGTGGGAGGCCACCTTTGCCACTTTGCAACCAATTGGCACCCAATTACCATGGACCAGTGGGTATTGTCCATCATAACCCACGGTTACCATCTAAATTTTTCAAAAATCCCCTAAGCCTTCCCACCCATTCCATTCTGGAGCTGGGACGATCACAAAGAACCACTTGAGTCAGAGCTCTCGACCCTTCTGTCGGCCAGAACCGTGGAACTGGTTCCACCGAATCAGCAGGGCAGAGGGTTCTTCTGCAGATATTTCCTAATTCCAAAAAAGACCGGCGGCCTCCGGCCTATTCTGTATCTCATGCTTTGAACACATTTCTTCACAAGGAACAGTTCAGAATGGTGTCTCTGGGCACCCTGCTTCCTCTGCTATAACAGGGAGATTGGCTCTGCTCTCTGGACCTTCAAGACGCATATGCCCATATTGCAATCTTCCCTCCTCATCGCAAGTATCTGTGATTTGTGGTGGGTCACAGGCACTATCAATACAAGGTACTGCCATTCGGCTTGGTCTCGGCGCACCGAGTCTTTATGAAATGCCTGGCAGTCGTGGCTGTACAGTTACACTGCAGGGGCGTATACATTGTTCCATACCTGGATGAATGGCTCATAAAAAGCCAGTCCAAACAAGGAGCCTTCGATTCTCTCGATCTCACCATAAGACTTCTAAACTCATTGGGATTTCTAATCAATTACTCCAAATCCCATTTAACATAGTCTCACTATCTCTCCTTTATAGGAGCAGAGCTGGTCTAGCCAAGGCATTCTTACCCAACGACCGCGCGATTAAGCTGTCCAACCTTGCCAGCTCTATCCGCTGCCGAAAAAGAGCCTCGGTTGGCCACCTACTCAAGTTGCTCGGCCATATGGCATCAACAGTCCACGTCACCCCAATGGCATGCCTCACCATGAGAGTGACACAATGGATTCTAAAAGCTCAGTGGCAACAAGCTAGTCAACCGATTTTGTCCCTGGTACACATCACCAGCCAGCTTCATCTGTCCCTTGCCTGGTAGACACACAAGGCCAGCTTACAAGTGGGTCTTCCTTTCCAGCAACCGGCTCCACAGGTGACCTTAACCATGGATGCCTCCAAACTAGGTTGGGGAGCCCATGTCCAAGGCCTTCAAACTCAAGGGACTTGGACAATGGCCGAAGCAACCTCTCAAATCAACTTTCTGGAGCTTCGGGCAATGCAGTACACCCTTTATGCATTCCAGGACTGCCTCTCAAACAAAGTTGTCTTGATTCAAACAGACAACCAAGTTGCAATGTGATACCTGAACAAACAGGGGGGCAAGGGCTCTTACCTGCTCTGCCAGGAGGTGGTGCAGATTTGGGCCTGGACCCTGTCACATTCCATACTACTGCGAGCCACTTATCTAGCAGGCACACAGAATGCACTGGCGGACTGCCTCAGCCAACGTTTCTAGCCCCATGAGTGGTCTCTGGATCCCTCGATCATGAGCAGAATCTTCCACCGGTGGGGGTCAGCCGACCATCGACCTCTTTGCGTCCAGTCAGAACCACAAAGTGGAACGTTTCTGCTCCCTGCACAGGGACCGACAAGCACCAACCATGGATGCCTTCGCCCATCCCTGGAACACAGGCCTGCTATATACGTATCCTCCGATTCCGCTAATAAGCAAGACTCTCATGAAGCTACAACAGGACCGAGGCTTAATGATACTCATAGCCCCGTATTGGCCACACCAAGTTTGGTTTCCCAATACTTCTCAACCTCTCTGTCCAAGAACCCATTTGCCTGGGTACGTCGCTCAACCTCATAACACAGAATCACGGCAAGTTACGCCACCCGAACCTCCACACCCTGTCTGACGGCCTGGATATTGAAAGGTTGATACTGTAACCATTCGATCTTTCTAGTGACGTCTCTCAAGTCCTCTTAGCTTCACAGAAGCCTTCCACGTGGAAGTCTTACCGCTCTAAATGGAAGAGGTTTACCTTGTGGTACACACACAAGGGCTTGGATCCCTTTTCTTGTCCCACATCAAATCTGTTAGTCTATCTCTGGCACCTCTCTGAATCTGGTCTCCAGACATCATCTATCCGAGTACACGTTAGTGCCATCTCTGCTTACCATCAAGGAGTAGGGGATGCCCCGATAACGGCTCAACCCCTGGTGAGTCACTTCATGAGAGGCTTATTACAGCTTAAGCCTCCTCTACGGCCACCAGTCGTGGCATGGACCTCAATGTTGTCCTTGCACGGCTCATGCACACTCCTTTTGAGCCCTTGCACGCCTGCGAACTCAGATACCTTAAATGGAAAGTACTTTTCCTAGTAGCCATCACGTTTGCTTGTAGGGTTAGTGAGTTACAGGCCCTTGTGACCCTACTCACCCTACACAAGGTTCCTCCATGACTGGGTGGTTCTCTGCACTCACCCTAAATTCCTTCCTACGGTGGTATCGGATTTCCACTTACATCAGTCCATAGTCTTGCTCACTTTCTTCCCAAGGCCTCACGCTCACCTGGGTGAGCAAGATCTGCACACCTTGGATTGTAAATGTGTGCTTGCATTTTATTTAGACCACACCACAGTCCACAGGAAGTTCACCCAACTCTTTGTGTCTTTTGATAAAAACAAACTAGGAGTTGCGGTGGGCAAGCAGACACTATCCAACTGGTTGGCAGACTGCATTGCATTCTGCTACCAGCAAGCAGGCCTTCCACTACAGGGATGAGTGAAGGCACACTCCGTCAGAGCCATGGCAACGTCAGTAGCACACTACCGTTGCGTACCGATTGCCGACATCTGCAGGACTGCGACATGGAGCGCTCTCCACACCTTCACAGCTCACTACTGTCTAGACAAGGCTGGATGGCAAGACTCTGTCTTTGGCCAGACTGACCTAAGGAATTTATTCCCAGCGTAGAAACCTAACTCGTCCTACCTCGACCTGCTGTGAATTTCAGGCTGCCTCATTATTACCAACAGTACCACAGTTGTTGTGCCTGTTGCTCATTTTGAGTGGTGGTTGGCCTCCTTGGTTATGAGTCAGCCTGTAGCTTGCTATTCACCCATATGTGAGGACTACCATCCTGTTTGTCCTGGGAAAAAGCAGAGTTGCTTACCTGTAACAGGTGTTCTCCCAGGACAGCAGAATGTTAGTACTCACGAAACCCACCCGCCACCCCACGGAGTTGGGTTCGTTACCGTTTTCTTATTTTATTTTTCGCTTGTATTTTTGCTACAAACGAGACTGAAGGGAGACCCCCTGGTGGCTACAGGTTTAGTGGCATGCTGGGCATGCTCAGTGTGCCAGTCAAAGTTCTAGAATCTTTGACAAAAGTATTCCGTGACAGGGCTCCATCTGATGATGTCACCCATATGTGAGGACTAACATCCTGCAGTCCTGGCAGAACACCTGTTACAGGTAAGCAACTCTGCTTTCTGTATTTACCTAAAAAGGCCAAATAGGTATTTTTTTGTGAAGGTAATGGATTCTTTTGCCAACGTTGTTCATGGCACCATAAGGTTCTGTTCAAATTTTTTTAAGTGAGGCGTTAACCATGGTGCATTGGGTTTATGGTTAAAATTGACAGATTTTACAGGTGCAATGGAATCTAATGTCTTAATAGAATTGTTACACTCTGAGACAGCAGTATCAATGTTTTCAGTAACTATATCTGGTATTAATAGGAGGAAGGCATTAATGAATTCAGCTGATTCAACCTTTTTTCTTTTTTGCAAATTTTGAGCCTTGGTTGATTCATAGGAGCTTTTGCTATTGATTGTATAGCATATAGAAATAAGGAAATGATCTGACCAAGATATCATTTCCAACTTTAGGTCCATGGAGTATGAATGAACAAATCTGGAATTAATAAAAACAAGATCAAGGGTATGACCATGTTTATTTGTGGGTTTTTTAATCAATTGCTCCCAGCCTAGACCAGCCATTGCTTCAAGAAAAATGGAGGCAGTGGGAAGTGGGGAGGGCATCAATATGTAAAGTGAAATCACCAGCTATTATACTTTTTGATAAATCAACTGGTAAGGAAGAAAATGTTTCAAGCAGAGGGGATAAATCTGAAGTTAGTATACCAGGAGGACAATATACCACACAAAAATTAGCAATTGATGTTGATAGCAAAATAATTTTATGAGGGCCATTGATATTTACTGTTTCATAGAAACATAGAAATGACGGCAGAAGAAGACCAAACGGTCCATCCAGTCTGCCCAGCAAGCTTCACACATTTTTTCTCTCATACTTATCTGTTTCTCTTAGCTCTTGGTTCTATTTCCCTTCCACCCCCACCATTGAAATATCTAGCTTGATTAGTTAGGGGTAGTAGGGGTAGTAACCGCCGCAATAAGCAAGCTACACCCATGCTTATTTGTTTTACCCAGACTATGTTATACAGTCCTTATTGGTTGTTTTTCTTCTCCCCTGCTGTTGAAGCAGGGAGCTATGCTGGAAATGCGTGATGTATCAGTCTTCTCCCATGCCGTTGAAGCAGAGAGCCATGCTGGATATGCATCGAAAGTGAAGTATCAGACACATTTGGTTTGGGGTAGTAACCGCCGTAACAAGCCAGCTACTCCCCGCTTTGTGAGTGCAAACCCTTTTTTCTTCTCCCCTGCCGTTGAAGCAGAGAACTATGCTGTATATGCAGTGAAGGTGAAGCATCAGGCTTATTTGGTTTGGGGTAGTAACCGCCGTAAACAAGCCAGCTACTCCCCTCTTTGTGAGTGTAAATCCATTTTTCCACATTTCCTCTTGCTGTTGAAGCTTAGAGCGATGTTGGAGTCACAGTAAGCATGTGTATGTTTATTGAATAAGGGTATTGTCTCCAGGCAGTAGCCGTCATTCTGGCGAGTCACCCACTCTTCATTGGCGGCCTCTTGACTTTATGGATCCACAGTGTTTATCCCACGCCCCTTTGAAGTCCTTTCCTTACTGGGATTTAGAAAGGCCTTAATTATGGTGGTTTGGTCTAGGCTCGGAGATAGGCACATAATCTACTGGATAGAGTTTGTCTAATGTTACAATATCATGATCAGCAAACCAAGATTCTGTGATTAGGACACAGTCTGGTCTGGCAGTTGCAATTAAATCATCAGTGGAAGGCATTTTTTTACATTATGGACTGAGCATTAAATGTTACTAAGGAAATTGTCAAAACCAAAAGCAAGGCAGATTTGATATATGGCATAATTGAAACTAAATAATTTCTGGATCTATGACTATGGTGAGATCACTTTACTATTCTGATTGATGACTTATAGTTCTTTTTTTTATTATTTATGAGGCATGGCCATAAAGGACAGGAGTCGAGTGGCACCACTAGACTCCTGTCCTTTATGGCTTCTGTCCTTTCTGACCTGTTTCCTCGAAAGCTCATGCTTTAATAAATTAAGTTAGTCTAAAGGTGCCACTCGACTCCTGTCTTTTTTGCTACACCAAACTATCCATCTGAGGAATGGACATGTTTCTGTTTTTCTACTGTTGCACTGCATACAAAGACTGGTTTATTGGGGTTTCAAATTGGTTTTGTCTGCATGTTTTTATTTATATTTTATGGTTTCTTTATTCTGTATTTGGTGAGGTTCTGTCTGTGTTCTGTGTCTGTGAATGAGGTGAAGTATTCTGCTAGCGTGTAGTTTCTGTGTAGGGATCTATAGCAGCCTATCTTGTTCTCTTTTCCTAATAGGAAGTGTATTATGTTTTAAGGTGGGTGTAATATTTATAGTTTATTTATTTATTTATTTATTTTTAATTTTTATATACCTAAGTTCTTGTATGAAATACAAATCACTCCGGTTTACATAAAACGGTGAAATGCCCAAAAAAAGGGGGGGGGGCGGCTTTACATAGAACAAAAGTGTTCTATGTATAGTGTTGCCTTTTCATAGCAAGGGTTGTTACTGTTTGAGTGCTGGCAGTTAGTGCTGTTTTGCTAGTAGAATTTTATTATATTGTAATTATAATTCAGTTTACTCATGGCTTTTTCAAGGCCAAGTCCACAACCAACATGCCATAGCCCTGGGTTCCTTTTTAGCAGGGTTTTCTGAATGGCACCACAATAGTGTATATAAATATAATAATATACATGTTGTAAGAAATATTTTGTCTCAGAAGACTGTACTTTGAATGTTTTCATACAAAATCTTATGCATAACTTTTAATGGTATATGAAGAAGCTAGTGACTTGGGGGGCAGGTACAAATCTGTAAGGGGAAGAGTAGAGCTCACAAGCAACATGCTGGGATTTCATTTTGAAATTCTTGAATGTGCTTTATTGTGTTGACTTTGTATTTGCTACAAAGCAGGTGCAAAATCTGTAGCTGTGTAACTACTCCTGTGTTGTGTCTGTGGACCCTTGGGCTGAGGCAGGAATGCCACAGCCTATAGGGAGGAGCCCTCCAGGTTCTTACCATTGGCAGGTGGACCTAGGCTAAGCAAAAACCCAGCAGGACCTTCGTCTATACCAGCCCTCGTTCCCTTCGGGTTGATCCTTTGGGTGCCAGGGCTGGCAGGTCTTAGGTGGGGTCTCTGCAGATGGCAGAAGATGTAGTCCTTGGATAGCTGGTCGTAGGCAGGTGGAGGGCAGATGAGTCCAAGGTCCGGGTGATGGTCAGAGGCAGGCAGTGGTATAGAGAATCTGAGGTCAGGCCAAGGTCAGAGGCAGGCAGCGGTCAGGAAAATCTGAGATCGGCTGCGACCGCTCTGCCTCACCTCTTTTTTGCCCTTCTCCTCCTCCATGGGTAAGATGGCTGCCTCTGGTGCCAAGTGCCGAAAGCCTCAGCATCTCCAGCTCAGCATGGGAGTCCTCATCCGCCTTGCTCCTTCCCGTGGCCTCCTAGGGCGCGCGCGCGCGCGCACGCTGCCTACGCTTATCTACACATCCTGGCTGGAACCTCGAGGGCATCTCCACCGCATGACGTCAATACCTCCGGATATTTAAGCCTCCACTCCACTCCTAACGAATGAGTTAGCAAGGACTTCGGTTTAGCTACTCTGACCGCTTCTAAGCTGCACGCTTAGACTCCTCGCTACCCTCAGGGGTATCTCGCTCCTAAAGAAGCTCTGGGCACCCGCTCCTCAGGGGCCTCTCATTTCCAACTACCCTTCGGGGTTTCTACTACTAATTAGACAACCGCTCCTCGGGGGTCTCTCTTCTCTTTTCAGGATTATCTGCGCTTCCAGGTACTCGCTCCTCGAGGGTCTATCCAGCTCAGAGTATCCTGCACCTCGGACCTCGGGTCCTACCTTCATCATCTACCAGGAGGATTCCTGCACTACTCTTCAATGAGTACCTCTATGATCCAGCTCTCCATTTCCACCCACCAGGTTCGGCTTATCCCGCTCTGCGGAATACTACCAACCTTGTACATCCGGGTGAGACTTCTACATCTGAGACTGTCTGAATATATTGACACTTTGCTGGACTTCAGTGCCATCTCTTCCTGCACAATTACCATCTAGATTCGAAATTGAATCTATTCTCAAAAAGATGAAACCCTCCACGCATCCATTGGACTCCATGCCATCTAAACTACTGCTCACCATCCCAAACACCATCACTAAACTATTAGCAGAGATCATCAATTGCTCACTAACGCAAGGATTAGTACCGGACTCTCTAAAACTAGCCTCCCTCAAACCTCTACTCAAGAAACACAACCTGAACCCAGTGGACCCGGCCAATTTTCACCCCATCGCTAATCTACCATTTGTCGTCAAACTCATGGAGAAGATAGTTAACAAACAACTCTCGGAAAACCTAGAGGAACATAAGATTCTTACACCTGCCCAATTCGGATTCCGCAAATATCTCAATACGGAATCCCTTCTAATCTCGCTGACAGACAGCATCCTCACAGGCCTTGAGAAAAAGACCCCCTACCTGCTGGCACTTCTCGATATACCTGCAGCATTCGACACGGTGAAGCACTCCATCCTCATCAATCGGCTCTCAGACATAGGTATTTCAGGAACAGCCTTTGACTGGTTCAAATCATTCCCTTCTAGATATCTTCTAGATACCCTTCTAGATATCTCGGTGGCATTCAACACCATCAATCACTCCATCCTTCTTAATCGCCTTTCAGACATAAGTCTATCAGGAGCGGTTCACAGATGGTTCAACTCCTTCCTCAGCAACAGAAGCTTTAAAGTCAAAATTAACAATAAAGAATCACCTACTACAATATCTTCGCTAGGTGTACCTCAAGGATCATCCTTATCACCTACCTTTTTCAATATTTACCTCCTCCCCCTTTGCCAGCTGTTAACAGATCTAAATCTAATAAACTATCTCTACGCAGATGACGTGCAGATTCTGATTCCTATAACAGAATCCATCTCAAAATCGCTCACTTTCTGGAACAACTGCCTCCAATCTATCACCAACCTTCTCAACAGTTTGAACCTGGTCCTTAATGCTGCCAAGACCGAACTCCTTATTATCTCCTCCAACCAAGATAACCCCCCCCCACACACACACACACACACACACACACAGACCCACCCCAACACCTAGATCACACATGTAAGAGACCTCGGTGTTATCCTCGACAACTGCCTAAACCTAAAGAAAACTATCAACAACACGACTAAAGACTGTTTCTATAAACTCCAGGTCTTAAAAGACTCAAACCTCTCCTGTATTTCCACGACTTCAGGACAGTCCTACAAACCATGCTCTTTGCCAAAATAGACTATTGCAACGCTCTCCTCCTCGGACTCCCGAGCTCTACCACCAAACCTCTTCAGATGCTATAGAATGCCACGGCCAGAATTTTGACTAACACCAACCGCGGAGAACACATCTCACCCATCCCCCGGAACTTACATTGGTTGCCAGTTAACTACAGAATTCTACACAAATCTCTCACCATAATACACAAAACCATCCACAATCAACTTTCAACTCGACCTCGAATCCCTTTCAGACTCCACTCCTCCACCCGACCAATTAGAGGAGCATACAAAGGAACCCTGCAAGCACCCCCATCCAAAGCCACATGTCTTACGATGACGAAAGACCGGGCTTTCTCGACAGCAGGCCCAACCATCTGGAATAACATCCCCACAGATCTCAGACTGGAGCCCTGCCATCTAACATTTAGGAAAAAACTCAAGACTTGGCTTTTCCATCAAGTCTTCCCGTATGCCTCTGAAACATATTAATGGCCCTTAGCCATACTTCACGAGCCATGGAACTAGGAACCTAGTCTAAGTACCCAACAAGTACTATCGCATAATTCCTAATCTTACTATGTTCTTAGTTAACTATCTCCTCCAACTCTATTTCCGGCTACTTAAGCCTCCAAGTTTATCCACCTTGTTGATTGTAACTGTGCTCCTTTTTGTTAAATGATAGTTTATTGTTTATTGTTAAAGTTTACCCCCTGTCCTGTGTAAACCGATTTGATATGGTTTCCACCATGAAGGTCGGTATAGAAAAAGAGTTAAATAAATAAATTCCTTGACAATAGGAGCTTCAAAGTCAGAATAAGCAATAAAGAGTCTCTCCCGGTCAAGTCCACACTCTGAGTCCCTCAAGGATCCTCCCTCTCCCCCACCTTATTTAACATCTATCTTCTCCCCCTATGTCAACTTCTCACAAGTCTAAAGGTTACGCACTTCATTTACGTCGATGATGTCCAGATCCTGATTCCAGTCACAGAATCAATCTCCAACACCATCAATTTCTGGAATAATTGTCTACAGTCCATAAACACCCTCCTCACCAGCCTTAACTTAGTACTCAATACTTCAAAAACTGAACTTATGATTATCACTCAGGATGACAACGTGCAGGTTGTCAACAACCTCAACACACCCCAAACGACCTCCTCAACACATGTAAGAGACCTCGGTGTAATTATTGACAACAGGCTGAACCTAAAAAAATTTGTTAACAATACAACAAAAGAATGTTTTCATAAACTTCACATATTAAAAAAGCTGAAACCTCTCCTCCATTTTCAGGACTTTCGAACAGTTCTCCAAGCAATTTTATTCTCAAAAATTGATTACTGCAACTCTCTGCTAATCGGCCTTCCAGCTATCACCACCAAACCACTACAAATGTTACAGAACTCCGCTGCCAGGATCTTAACCAATTTTAGCAGAGGAGAACACATCACACCTATCCTTAAAAACCTACATTGGCTCCCCATTAAATCCAGAATCTTGTACAAAGTTCTAACCATAACCCACAAGACCATCCACTCCCAAACCTTGCTAGAACTAAACTGCCCCCTTCGTCATCACTCATCATCCAGACCGATCAGAACCAGTTATTTAGGCACACTCTATGCACCTCCAGCCAAGTCATTGCTTAAGAAACGTGCTTTCTTGACTGCCGGTCCCACACATTGGAATGCCCTCCCCACGGACCTTCGACTAGAAACTTGTAGGCAAACGTTTAAGAAAAAGCTTAAGACTTGGCTTTTCACAAAAGCCTTCACTTAAAGACTTCAATAACCCCATCACCTCAGCTTTGTTCTGGCCGCTCTTCTCTCATTCTTAACCTTATCCCGTGATAGTCTACTCCCGGACCATGATCCAGGGCTAGAAAAATTGCTGGAGCTTTTGTCCTTTTATTCGTCTGTCTTCAGGCATACACTTATTTTCTCACATTTTTCATACAATTGTGTTTAATACGTTAGATGTAATACAAAAATTTTGTTTGTATAACTCTATTATTCCTAATACGTTCACCTTGTTATATGTATCTCTCATGCTTACTGTGTTAGATGTAATACTAAGTTTTTTTGTTTATCTATAATGCTTATTAAGCACGCATTGTTATATGTATCCCTCATGTTCGATGTAATTTCTAACTTTAGTTCTCTGTAAACCAACGCAATATGTACTATTACATGAACATCAGTATAGAAAGGCCTTTAAATAAATAAAATAAATAAATAAATCTATCTACAGCAGTACAATAAAGCTTTTCATCTCCAGCGTCTGCTCTCTGAGCCTAGCCTATCGCTTTGGTTCCCTATGGGGCCCTACCCCATGGGAGGAGTCATTGCCACTGCGACTAAGAGTCTACACTATGCCTCAAACTCAACAAGATCAGACTGAGGTCAGTGGCAGGCAGTGGTCAGGATAATCCAGGATCAGGTTGAGATCAAACCAGGTATCTGTCTGAGGGGGAAAAGGGATGGATAGGCAGGGCAGGCAGCAGGCAAAGAGAAGAGCAAGCAGGCAATATTCAGGAAGATGAAAACAGAAGAAAAGGCACTGGAACTGAAGACAAGTCACTGGAACTGAAGACAAGACTCTAAGAGCAACACGCACTACTTCAGGAGTAGTTGGAACTGTTTCTGAGGCAATGAGAAAGAGGTCAAGAAGGCCTTTTATAGGCCTGACTGAGTGAGGTCATCAGGAAGTGCTGCAGAGCTTTTCCTGCCGCAGGCCCTTTAAATATAGCAACATTGAGCGTGCACATGCCTAAGGAGGAGCACAGCTGGAGGCAGTCTGTGTCTTGCCGCGAGGTGAGCCAGCGGTATGTCACCATGAAGAGGAGCAGCAGCCTGCCATGAAGGGTGCTGGTAGCATGTCGCCATGTCTGGGGGCCTGGCCAGAGAGGTGAGGGTGACAGTTTGCGGGCTTAGCCCGTGGACTGCCAAACACAACAGTACTCCCACTTAAGCCCTCTCCCTGAAGCTCTGGGCTTTCTGAGGTATTGTTGGTGAAAGTCAAAAGGTTATATTTATTTATTTATTTTTGGTTTTTATATACCGAATGTTCCTGTATAATATACATATCACACCGGTTTACAAGGAAAAAAACTGTCGCCTCGTTGGCGGTTTACATTGAAACAGTTAACAGTTAACGATTATTTGCTGAACAATTAACAAGAACATGAAGATGCAAGGAGGAACTTAGTGTAACTTACATAAAACAAAAAAGAACATGATTATTTACATTTCAATAATGAACTCTTGTGGAACTCGTGTACAGGGGAAGCTGGCTCCCAAGAATTTTCTTCCGGGCCTTAGTTGTTCAATGAAATGAGTTATTTAATTCTCTTGCCCCTATGGCAGGAATACAAGATCTCTTTGACTTCGTATTCAGTATCCGTTGATAGCCATATCCTGTGGTTTGGATGGCACCCTAGAGGGCCATGAGAGTACAATTGGCTTGAGAAGTGACACATGAAATACATTGTGAATCTTCAATGTCAGTGGTAATTTTAATTGGTATGTGACGGGACCCAGTTGCCGGAGCACAGAGAAAGGTCCAGCGTAATGTGGAGCCAGGCACATGGAAGGAAACTATAGGCATAAATGTCGAGTGATCAGCCACACTTTCTATCCAATTTTAAACTGGGGAGCTGGTCTTCTATGGGCATCCGCAGTTTTCGTGGCTCTGTCAGTGGTCTGTTCCCATAGTTCATGCAATTCCTGGGTAGAGAGTTGAGTCATTGGGGATGGCACTGTCAAGGGCAGTGGCAGAGGAGGTAAAGGTTATTTCCTATAGACTAACTGGAAAGGAGAAGATCTGGTGGCTATATTGATATGAGCGTTATGAGAGAATTCGGCCCAAGGTAAAAAAGTAGCCAAGTTATCCTGCTGTTCATTGACGTATGAGCGGAGGAAGGTCTTGAGAGTACAATTGATGCGTTCTACTTGTCCGTTCCCTTGTGGTGACAGGCAGTGGTGTAGTCAACTATGAGACCAAACTTCTTAGAGAGCGCCAGTATCGTGCAGTAAATCACTCTTCTCTCTGACAATATGTGTTTTGGCAAGACATACAGGTAAAAGAAATGGAGTGTGAAGAGATGGGCTAGCTCTGATGTGGAAAGAAGGCTGGCAGTGGCTCAAAGTGAGATGAGTCCAAGGTCTGGGTGATGGTCAGAGGCAGGCAGTGGTATAGAGAATCCAATGTCAGGCCAACCAAATCTATCATCAACCAAATCTCGGTGGTGCCATCTGAGATGGGAAGGTCCACGATAAAGTCCATGATCAGGTGGGTCCAGGGCAGGGTTCCCTGAGGGCTGGCAATGGCTGTAACAGCCCCCAGGGTCGGCCATGCAGTGATTTTTGCTGTGCACAAGTGGGGCAAGAATCAATGTAGTCCTTGATGTCTTGCTTCATTTGGGGCCACCAATAGTATCAATGTAGCAATTCAAGGGCTCGGGCCCACCTATGGTGACAGTCAATACTTTCTCATGTTATCTGGAGGGTACGACTGTCTTCCCTGAAAGGACAGTTACCGTGGAAGCCAGGAGTATCTTAGCGGAGGAGGCGGAGAGGAAAGGAGAGGTGAGAGCAGGCCTAGCGGCCTTTCCAGGGGTGCGGCAGGAATCTAAGGCCCTGACGGCAGTTACAGCCGAGTACCTTCAGTGCTGACGACATTTGAAGGGGACGTTTAAGGGGCCTATAAAATCGGCTCTTCTGCAGCTCCCCTTCGAAGTGGAGAGGAAAGGAGAAGTGAGAGCAGGCCCGGCAGCCTTTCCGGGGGTGTGGCAGGAATCTACGCTCCTATAAAATTGGCCCTTCCACGGCGCGCAGCCGCCGCCGGCACATCACCGAAGCCGCACACGCCAAAGGGGCACACGGCTTTGTTACATCTTGGAACTTTGCCTTGACTTTCTCTTTTTGTACTTGATAAATTTGACCGCCTCTCCTGATATGTTGAAGCCTCCATAGAGTTTTAGGAAGGTCCAAGACAGAGTTCCTAGCGAGGTGACTGTGAGTGACCCTCTTATCACAAGTAATTACCCGGAAAAAAATGCCTCATTTGGCTAGAAAGAGGAGAGCAAAGGAGCATCACTTTTTTGAAGGAGTTAATAAACATGTGGATAAAGGTGAACTGGTAGATATAGTATACTTGGATTTTCAGAAGGCGTTTGACAAAGTTCCTCATGAGAGGCTTCTAGGAAAAGTAAAAAGTCATGGGATAGGTGGCGATGTCCTTTCGTGGATTGCAAACTGGCTAAAAGACAGGAAACAGAGTAGGATTAAATGGACAATTTTCTCAGTGGAAGGGAGTGGACAGTGGAGTGCCTCAGGGATCTGTATTGGGACCCTTACTTTTCAATATTTTTTATTATTTATTTAAAATCTTTTCTATACAGTCGTTAAGTGGGTGCCATCACAACGGTTCACAAAAAGGCACAAAAAACTATGTTGAGTAAAGTGTCTAGAATTCTAACTCTTAAACAGGTGCCATCCAAAATACTGTAACATTATATCATAATAAATACTATTTGGTGAGTGTTATAAGTCAAGTCTAGTTTTTCTAACTCTGCTAAAAGTTTGGTTTTATTTAACTTTAGTTCTTTGTTGTTTGAGATAAAGGAAGAAATTAGAATATAGGAGAGAAGACACACTTTAAGAAGGAAGGAGTGTGTTTGTGTGGGTGTTTTTATATTTATATATTTATAAATGATATTTATATATTTATAAATGATCTGGAAAGAAATACGACGAGTGAGATAATCAAATTTGCAGATGACACAAAATTGTTCAGAGTAGTTAAATCACAAGCAGATTGTGATAAATTGCAGGAAGACCTTGTGAGACTGGAAAATTGGGCATCCAAATGGCAGATGAAATTTAAGGTGGATAAGTGCAAGGTGATGCATATAGGGAAAAATAACCCATGCTATAATTACACAATGTTGGGTTCCATATTAAGTGCTACAACCCAAGAAAGAGATCTAGGTGTCATAGTGGATAACACAATGAAATCGTCAGTTCAGTGTGCTGCAGCAGTCAAAAAAGCAAACAGAATGTTGGGAATTATTAGAAAGGGAATGGTGAACAAAACGGAAAATATCATAATGCCTCTGTATCGCTCCATGGTGAGACCACACCTTGAATACTGTGTACAATTCTGGTCCCCGCATCTCAAAAAAAATATAATTGCGATGGAGAAGGTACAGAGAAGGGCTACCAAAATGATAAGGGGAATGGAACAACTCCCCTATGAGGAAAGACTAAAGAGGTTAGGACTTTTCAGCTTGGAGAAGAGACGACTGAGGGGGGATATGATAGAGATGTTTAAAATCATGAGAGGTCTAGAACGGGTAGATATGAATCGGTTATTTACTCTTTCGGATAGCAGAAAGACTAGGGGGCACTCCATGAAGTTAGCATGGGGCACATTTAAAACTAATCGGAGAAAGTTCTTTTTTACTCAATGCACAATTAAACTCTGGAATTTGTTGCCAGAGGATGTGGTTAGTGCAGTTAGTATAGCTATGTTTAAAAAAGGATTGGATAAGTTCTTGGAGGAGAAGTCCATTACCTGCAATTAAGTTCACTTAGAGAATAGCCACTGCCATTAGCAATGGTAACATGGAATAGACTTGGTTTTTGGGTACTTGCCAGGTTCTTGTGGCCTGGATTGGCCACTGTTGGAAACAGGATGCTGGGCTTGATGGACCCTTGGTCTGACCCAGTATGACATTTTCTTATGTCTTATGTTTCTTATCAGGCCTCGAAAGCGACAGTGGTTACCCAACGGTGGACCCAATGGATACTCACATTCGCCATGGGATGGAATTGGGGTTCGAGTGTTCACTGAGCACTGGGAGGGGGGAAGAGGAGCCCTCTGACGCTCATGAACTAATGACATCACTCTCCCCAGGGGAGAGATCGCCACCGGTTAATCCTGCCACTAGGCTCCTCTTGGAGTGAGGAAACCTGAGGCCGACTGAATGTGCTGGTGTAAAGGAATCTTCCACGAGGCGACACGACCATCAGGAGAATTCTACGGCTTTGAACAACACCCAAGGAATCGACGACCTTTCCATCGGAGCAGCAATTGAGGGGCCTGGAGAGAGTAATGCTGGACTTCCACTATTACAGTTTAAGCCTCTGGTAAGGCCGCAAACATTTTCTTTAGAGCTTATTTGGGAAGCTATTAATGACATGAATAAAAACATGGGGCTGCAAATTGCAGCAATGATGAAAACAATTAACGATACAAAAATGAATGTTGAAAAAATGGAAAAAGAAAATTTGCAAATAAAAAGTGAGTTGGCAAATGCCAAGGCTGACCTAGGAAAAGTAAATGACCTGCAAGTTGCATTGATAAAAGAAAATCAATCCTTACATTTAAAGATGGAAAACCTAGAAAATATTTCGATGGGCCATTTGGTCTTCTTCTGCCGTCATTTCTATGTTTCTATGTTTCTATGTAAGAAATTCGATGCATAAATTTTCCTAAACTTGCCACCCAAACACCTATGCAGACATGGAGGAGATACTTGATCAAGGTTTTAAATTTACCTGAGGCAACATTGCCAATAATTCAAAGTTATATTATTTGCCTCCGTTAAAGAAATCCTCCAGTCTAAGAAATGAAGGAAATAATCAAATGCAGGAATTGCAGCAAAGACAGCCAGCCCAAGAAGCAAGTCTTAATATCTCAGAGATATTGGAACAAACAGAGATTAATTTAGTGAAGTCTTCAACACTATTGGTGTCATTTATGCTTGAGTCCGATAAAGATTGGGTTTTTAGGAAATATTTTCTGAATAGGTCTAAGGAGTTCTTGGGCTGTAAGATTCAATTGTTCCCTGACCTATCACCATTATCCCAAAAGCGTAGGAAACAGTTTTTACTGTTAAAACCGCCAAGTATTAGAATTAGGAATGTATTTCATTTTGAAATTTCCATGCAAATGTTTAATAAAGTTTAGTGGTAATATATATACTTTCACTCAATCGTCGCAATTAACACAATTTATCATTAATAAAGGGAAACCAGCTTTAAGCTCTACATCAGGAACCACATAATGTGCTCCTTAGATGTGAAGTGATCTCTCAAAAAGTAGTATTACCATCCTATAGCTAGGATTGTTTAGTTAATATACATTTTGTGTATATATTATATTGAAATTGTGTAGTCCTGGATCCTTATTGTGGGCTTGATAGACAGGATTGGGGGATTGGGAGTTTAACCCCTTTTGTATGACTAATTTTTTGTGTTAAAATTTATTTTTTATCCTTGATACCTGTAATGTAATTCAAGTAGTGTATTGCTTGATATTTAATTTGCAAAATGCAATAAATAGGTAATAAAAATTTTTTTTTAAAAAGGAGTATCTTAGCGGGATCGATGATGTGTCTGGGAGGCTCTGGAAAACCTTGGTCTGAAAGGAGCAAGAATGTGTCCACCAATTGATTTTTGAGTGCCAGGCAATACTGCAATTCAAAGTTGAAGCAAGCGAAAAACAAAGATCAACGGGCCTGTCTCGCATTTAGCTGTTGAGCTTGATATAGATGTTCGAGGTTTGTGTGGTGTGTATAAGCTCCTTTGAGTGTATAAGCTCCTTCGAGTGTATAAGCTCCTTCGAGTGTATTGAGCTCCTTCGAGTAGGTGGCGCCATTCCTTGAGGGCTAATTTGACAGCCAAAAGCTCTCAAACTCCAATTCTGTAATTATACTCAGCTGGCGAGATTTTCTTTGAAAAGAAGGATCATGGATGAAGTATTCCTGAAGTGTGTTGGCTCAGGACAGACCCTATGCCCAGGTTAGAGTCATCAACTTCTAAGACAAAAGGCCACATAGAATCTGGGAGATGCAGCTAGGATTCATCCCTAAAAGGGTTCTTTAACTCTTGAAATGCCTCTAGAACCTTGGGTGGCCTGTCATAGAAACATAGAAATGATGGCATAAAAGGACCAAATGATCCATCCAGTCTGCCCAGTAAGCTTCTGATAGTATCTGCCATGCCGTGCAGGTTATCCCCATCCTTATCAGTATCGTAAAAGTCAGGGGCCTCATTGGCAATTGTCTGAATCCAATTCCCCTTTACCCCTTGCCATGGAAGCAGACAGCACAGTTGGAGTTGCATCAAAATATCAAGGCTTATTGGTGAAGGGTAGTAACCGCCAAACCAGCAAGTTACCCCCATGCTTATTTGTAACCCAGACCATAAAAGCTGGGGCCCTCATTGGAGGCTGTCTGAATCCGATTCCTCATTTACCCCTACCATTGAAGCAGAGAACAATGATGGAGTTGCATTAACAGTATTAAGGTTTATTGGTTAAGGATAGTAACCGCCGCACCAGCAAGTTACCCCCATGCACTCTTTTCTTCATTTCCATCCTCTAGCCTTTAGGGATCTACAGTGTTTATCCCATGCCCCTCTGAATTCTTTCACTGTTTTCATCTTCTCCACCTCCTCCGGAAGGGCATTCCAGGCATTCACCACCCTCTCTATGAAGAAATATTTCCTGACATTGGTTCTGAGTCGTCCTCCTTGGAATTTCATTTTGTGGCAACTAGTTCTCCTGATTTCTTTCCAATGGAAAAGGTTTGATGATTGTGCATTATTAAAACCTTTCAGGTATCTGAAGGTCTGTATCATATCTCCCCTGAACCTCCTCTCTTCCAGGGTATACATATTCAGATCTTTCCACCTGTCCTCATAAATCTTCCGATGTTAACTCCACACCATTTTGATTGCTCTTCTGTGGATCTCCTCCATCCTGTCTCTATTCTTTTTGAGATATGGGCAGCAGTACTGAACGCAGAACTCTAGGTGAGGCCTCACCAAGGACCTGTACAAGGGTATCACTACCTGCTTATTCTTACTGGTTATTCCCCTCTCTATGCAGCTCTGCATTCTTCTAGCTTTAGCTATCGCCTTGTCACATTGCTTCGCCACCTTCAGATCACCAGACACTATTACTCCAAGGTCCCTCTCTCAGATTGTGTATATTAGTCTTTCACCACCCATCCCATACAGCTCTTTTGGATTATCGCACCCCAGATGATGACTCTGCACTTCTTGGCATTGAATCCCACCTGTCAAATCCTCAACCAGTCTTCAAGCTTTCTTAAATCACTTTTCATTTTCTCTGCTCCTTCAGGCATGTCCACTCTGTTGCAGATCTTAGTATGATCCGCAAATAGACAAACTTTACTTTCTATCCACTTAACACCATTTTTTCTTCAGAATAGGTTCCATTTACCATTACACTCTATCTTCTGTCAGTCAACCAGTTTGAAATCCATGCAACTACCTTGACACCCACTCCCAAGCTTCTCATTTTGTTCATGAGTCTCCTATGTGAGATGGATAAGTTCTTGGAGGAGAAGTCCATTAATGGCTATTAATCAAGTTTACTTAGGGAATAGCCACTGCTATAAATTGCATCAGTAGCATGGGATCTTCTTAGTGTTTGGGTAATTGCTAGGTTCTTGTGGCCTGGTTTTGGCCTCTGTTGGAAACAGGATGCTGGGCTTGATGGACCCTTGGTCTGACCCAGCATGGCAATTTATTATGTTCTTATGTATCAAAACCTTTACTAAATCCAAGTAAATCACATTGAGCACTCTTCCCTGATCCAAATATCTAGTTACTTGATCAAAAAAATCAATCAGACCTTCCCCTAGTGAATCCATGCTGCCTTGGGTTGAGCAACCCACCTGATGATAGTTCACTATCCTTTCCTTCAGCATAGTCTCCATTAGTTTTCCCACCGCCGAGGTGAGGCTAACTGACCTGTAGTTTCTAGCCTCCTCTCTACTCCCACTCTTTTGAAGCGGGATCATCACCACTCTTCTCCAATCTCATGGTACCACTCCCATTTCCAGGAATCTATTGATCAGGTCATTCAGCGAACCCGCCAACACATCTCTGAGCTCCCTCAGTATCCTGGGATGTACCTCATCCAGCCCCATGGCCTTGTCCACTTTCAGTTTTCCTAGCTCTTCCCATACATTCTCTTCTGTAAATGGAGTTTCGTCTATTCCACCCCATCTATGGACTTGTCAACCAGTGACAGTCCTTCCCCCAGGGTCTTCTTTAGTGAACACCGAACTGAAGTATTTGTTTAATATTTCTGCTATTTCTTTGTCTCTCTCCACACATTGATCTTGGTGTTGGCAACCTTGCAGATAAGGGCAATAAGGGGGGCTGCCACAGAGGAGTAGTTTGGGATAAACTGACAATAATAATTAGCAAATCCCAAGAATCTTTATAGAGCCTGAAGCCCCTCAGGTCGGGGCCGGTCCCTGATAGCTTTTACCTTGGCAGGGTCCATGCGGAATTTGTCATGAGAAACTATGTATTCCAGGAAGGGGAGTTCCTCTTGTTCAAAGAGACATTTTTCCAACTTGGCATACAGATTGTTCTCTCACAGATGTTGCAGGACAATGTGGATATCTCAGCAGTGGGCACTCAGTGTTTGGGAAAAGATCAATATGTCATCTAAATAAATGACTACTCAGGTGTAGAGCAGGGTGCGAAAGATCTCATTGACCATTTTCTGGAAAACTGCTGGGGTATTGCAAAGCCCAAAAAGCACAATACATATTCGTTGTGTCCATCACGAGTGTTAAATGAGTTTTCCACTCGTCGCCAGCCTTGATACAAATAAGATTATACACACCCAAGGTCCAACTTTGTGAATAACTTGGTGCCTTGTAGGCGATCAAAGAGTTCTGTTATTAGAGGTAATGGATAATGGTTCTTCTTTATTTAGTTATTTATTTATTTATTTAAATATTTTTCTATGCCGTCGTTAAGATAGGTACCGTCACAACGGTTTACAATAAGGCACATAAAATTAATGATAATAGAATCTGTCAGATTACATAGGTGCCATCAGGTTTGGTAACATAGCTTGTTATCAATATTACTTGTGATGGCGTTCAGGCCACAGTTCTCTATGCACAGCCTGAGGGAGCCATCTTTCTTCGCGATGAAGAAAAACCCAGCCCCAGCTGGGGAAGAGGAAGGATGGAAAAATCCATGTTCCACATTTTTCTGGATTTAATTGGACATGGCCTGAGTCTTGTGGAAAGACAGAGGGTAAACTCATCCCCACAGGGACTTGGCTCCTGGGATGAATTCAATGCCACAATCTAACATGCAGTGAGGTAGCAAAGTCTCCACCTTTTTCTTTTAGAAGTCATCTGTGTAGTCTGCATACTCCAAGAGAAGACCAGGAAGTAAGGTAGCCATGGTCATAGGCCGAGGAGGTTTTACAAGCTCCACGCAGGAATCCATACGCTCATGGCCCTATCGGGCTAATTGTAGGGTGACTCAGTTGAAGTGTGGTCAATGCTGGTGAAGCAACAGTAATCCCAAGATAATGGGGTGGATGACCTTGGAGATCACATGCAGGGTGAGATTTTCCAGATGCAGGAGGCTGCACTGTGGTCAGAGTAATTTGGCCTGGAAGAGGATCTTCATAGACAGAAGAGTTATCAAGGGGAAGGCCAACCGGACCTTGGGAATTAGGAGATGGTCGACAAGTTCCTTCAAGATAAAATTTCCTCCAGAGCCTGAATCCACAAAAGCCTGCATAGAGAAGCATGTGAAACCCAACTCCATGGTCATGGGAATTAGTGGTTGGGAGTTGGAACAATAAGACCTAGGGTCATCTCCCTGCAAGACCCTAGGTGTTAAGGTTTCCCAACCTCAGTGGACATTGGGCAAAAATATGACCCCTGGCCAGCACAGAATAAGCAAAGGCCCCACTGTCTGCGATGGAGCCTCTCCTCTGGGGCTAAACAACTATGGCCCAATTGCATTGGCTCTATGGGAAGAAGAGATAGGTCAAGGGAGCAGGAGCCGGAGGTGAAAGTGGGTGCTGAAACTGGGGCGTAAATATGAGGTTCCTTCATAGATGAATCTTTCAGGCCCTCTGCTGTAGACTGCGGTCAGTTTTGCTGTTTAGGGTGATGAGCTCTTTCTAAGAAGGCAGGGAGATCCTGAGCAGCAAGCTACTCCATCTTCCATGGAGTTCCACCAGTTCCATCGTGGTCCATCTAGCTGCTCCTGTCTGGATGACTTCATGTTCCATGTCTTCTTGTTCTCGATGTCTCCAGCCGATGCTCCGGGCCTCGTCACTAATCAGATCGTCCTCATGGTATATTCCAGCCCTCGGCTTTCTCTTCCTGTAAGCCTTGGGGTTTCTCACCTGTACCTAGATGTCCTAGACATTTCAGATGTCCAGATGTCCTCTCGTCCAGATGTCCTCTCGTCCTGATGTCCACTTGTCCAGATGTCCTCTCATCCAGATGTCTGCTCGTCCACTTGTCCAGATATCTGGATGTCCATTCATCCTGATGTCCATATGTCCAGATGCCCAAATGTCCAGATGTCGACTCGTTCAAAAATCCAGATGTCCTTGCGTCCGGAGGTACCATTCTCTTGTGTACCATTTTCCTTCACTTCTTATCTCGATACTGAAGAATCTGCTAGCAGCCTTGCTGTCCACCGGACTTCGTCTCCAGCCGACTTTCTTAGGAGTAAATCCGTCTCATTCGGTGTCTGTCTTCAGGTGACTGGAATCCCCTTCCAGCTGGACTTCTCTCAATCGCTGACCAGACCCTCTTCTCCATTCTGTGCATGTTCAGCTCTCCGCATCTTCCGCAACCAGCCTTCCAGGTTGTGTAGGGCGCGCAGCACGACAAGGTGGACCGTGACCAGTCCACGTCGGGCTGTGTAGGGCGCTGTGTAGGGCGCCCTGAGGGACAGCACCTTCCAACTCCAAAGAGTCTCGTCTCTTCCAAGTTCCTAGAGTCTCATCTCTTCCATGTTCCCAGAGTTTCGTCTCATCCAAGTCTCCAGAGTCTCGTCTCGCCCAAGTCCAGGAGTCCTCATCTTGTCCAAGTTCCAGGAGTCCTTGTTTCTCCTATGTACTCTGACTCTTTTATGCTCTAGGATCCGGAGTCTCCCACTCCGGTTCCTTGCCTATTAGTTTCCAGCCCTCTGCCTCAGTCTGACCTCACTGGTGCTTGTTGGCTCAGTGGGGGGCTGACCCTGCTTCATCCTACTCCTGTGTTCTTGCTCCGCCCATGCCTGTACTCACTCACCTCCCTCAGAGTATGTCTTGGGGTTCCTCTCTGAGTCACCTCGTGGGCCAAGGGCTCACTCTCTCCCAGTAGCAAGCGATTGTGCCTCTGCATCCCTTCCCATGGCCCGCTGGGCGCGTTCATAACAGTACTTCTCACTCAGTGCACTATCAAGTTGTGAAATCTGTTCGCCAGAGGATGTGGTCAAGGTGACGAGCATAGCGGGGTTTAAAAGAGACTTTATTTATTTATTTATTTATTTATTTAACATTTGTTATATACCGATAGCCGTTTACACATCGTACCGGTTTACATAAAACAGAATGGCGGGCCACTAAAAGGGCATATCCTTTACAAGAAACACAGAACAGACAAGTTCCTAGAGGAACCTCTTCTCCGTTCTGTGCATGTTCAGGCAGTAGAAGAGGACCGGAAGACTCATCTGCATACTGCTCCCAGCATCCCCCGGGAGAGGAGTCCAGCGATCACTGCGAGTGATCCAGGGATTGAATTCCACAGCCCCAGCTTCCAGAGGCCCCGCACCCTTTGCAGTAGAAGAGGACTCAGACCCTTCAATAATTTGAGTGAAGATCAATTTAATGGTGATTAAAAAGGATTGGTAAGTATAGCTTTGGGAAATCTTTATACTTATAAAAGTTTGGAGAAAGGTGATATAGTGGGATATATTCTTTAGAGTTTGTGTGTGTCTGAGATAATAAGAAAGCCAGTGATAGTTATTTATGTCTGTCTTTGCCACCCACTCAACCCTTGATTTTTTAGGCAAGAGACACTTTCTCATTAAAAATCAATCAAGCTCATATCTAAATCATACTATTGTACCAGCCCTTATTGAAAGTTTAATCATCCTCTTGTAGGACACTAGCTGATTAATTGGTAAATTCACTTGTAAATATAAAGGAGGGAGGAGGAATAGCCTAGTGGTTAGAGCAGTGGACTATGAACACCGAACTGAAGTATTTGTTTAATATTTCTGCTATTTCTTCGTCTCTCTCCACACATTGATCTTGGTGTTCTTGATTCTCTGACTTCTTTAAGTCACCTTGATGCATCGATGGCCTTCTTTCAACCTAACCAGTCATTGGCTAATAAGAACATAAGTAGCCATGCTGGGACAGACCAAGGTCCATTGAGCCCAGCATCCTGTCACCAACAGTAACCAATCCAGGTCTTAAGGACCTAGAAGACCCCATAAACAAGATCTAAATTCCTGTTACTCATTCCCAGGGATAGAGTCCTGCTGTCGCTCCTTGTGACCTTGGGTAAGTCACTTTACCAGGGTTCGAGTCCTGCTGTCGCTCCTTGTGACCTTGGGCAAGTCACTTTACCCTCCATTGCCTCAGGTACAAACTTAGATTGTAAGCTCTCTGGGGATAGAAAAATACCTACAGTACCTGAAGGTAAACCGGTGTAATATCTCAATTGAGATCAAATGTCGGTATATAAAAATAATAAATAAAATAATAAATATAAATCAAGTACTCTAATTCCATCTCCCTTAGTATCCTAAACTTAACTAGTAGATTAATTGGTAAATATTTAGGATTTTAGGTAGAAAGCTGAAATCCAGAACCTCCAGGGTGGCATTCTCTGAAATGCTTCCTGTTCCATGTGCAGGTCACCAGAGGCAGGCAGAGCTTCAGATTTTCAGTGCGTGGATAAGACGATGGTGCAGGGAAGAGGGATTCCATTTTGTAATGAACTGGGGAAACTTTTGGGGAAGGGAGACGTTTCCGAAAGGATGGGCTCCACCTTAACCAGAGTGGAACCAAGCTGCTGGCACTAACTTTTAAAAAGGAGATAGAGCAGATTTTAAACTAGAACAAGGGGGAAAGCCGACAGTAACTCAGCAGTGCATGGTTCGGAGAAATGTATCCTTGAAGGATACTAATGAAACAGGAGAGTTAGGGCATACCAACAGAGAGGTTCCAATAAAAGCAAACGTAGTCCATGTGTTATGGTAGTGGATCCTTGGACCGGGACGAGAGATGACACCCACCTGTAGTGCCCAGGTGAACTTGTCTCCAGAAGTTGGAAAGTTCTGCAACACAACCTTGGCACGGTGTCCTCTGAAGGGTGGCGAGCACGCAGTCCAGGTTCCAGGCAAGAATCAAGGCAGGTGGCAAGCAAACTCAGTCCGGGTTCCAGGCAAGGGTCAAGGCAGGCGGCAAGCAAACTCAGTCCGGGTTCCAGGCAAGGGTCAAGGCAGGCGGCAAGCAAACTCAGTCCGGGTTCCAGGCAAGGGTCAAGGCAGGTGGCAAGCAAACTCAGTCCGGGTTCCAGGCAAGGGTCAAGGCAGACGGCAAGCAAACTCAGTCCGGGTTCCAGGCCAGGGTCCCAGGCGGCAAGCAAACTCAGTCCGGGTTCCAGGCAAGGGTCAAGGCAGGCGGCAAGCAAACTCAGTCTGGGTTCCAGGCAAGGGTCAAGGCAGGCGGCAAGCAGAAATCCAAAACCAGTCCAAGTCAAGCCAGGAAACAGTAGAAACAGGGGAAACAGCAGCCAAGCACAGGAACCTGTTGCAAAGGCATCCGACTTTCCTCCGAGGGAGTTTAAATCTCCCTGGCTGATGATGTCATCTTCCGGGGCTGGCCTGGTCTCGGCGTCGCGGCCCCTTTAAGAGGCCGGACTCGCTGCGACTTCCCCGATGCTGAACCCCGACGTCCAGGAGCAGTAGCGCCGCGGCCCGTGCGCCGTTGCCCGCCACAAGGAAGATCCTGAGCCGGCCGCGTGGAGGAGGTAGGGAGGTCTGGCCGTGGGTGAGCGCGGTTGGAGCTCACAACAGTAACCCCCCCCCTTACGCCCCCTCCTGGAAGGACCCGGCTTGTTGGGATGCAGAAGATGAAAGTGGTACAGTAACGATTTATCCAAGATATTTGCCGCAGGTTCCCAGGAGTTCTCCTCTGGACCAAACCCCTCCCAAGCGATCAGATACTCCCACCGTCTATGGTTACGGCGGACATCCAGGATCTCCCATACTTGATAGATGGGATCCTCATCAGACTCGACAACAGAAGATTGTCGTGGAGTATCATGGAACAAAGAGGAAATCAGAGGCTTTAGCAAGGAGACGTGAAAGGAATTATGAATGCGAAGACTGGTGGGATGACGCAACCGATAAGTTACAGGCCCCAGACGTCTACTGATGAGAAACGGTCCAATGTATCTGGAAGCGAGTCGCATGGAAGGGACCTGGAGGCGTAAATGACGGGTGCAGAGCCAAACCCAGTCTCCCGCATTGAATTGCGGAGCACGTCGACGATGCTTGTCAGACATCCTTTTCGCGGTCTCGGCCGCATGGCAAAGATGAGCATTAGTGACCTCCCAGAGTTCATGAAGCCGCTGTGCTGACAGTTGGGCTGCTGGAGAGGCAACAGTAAGAGGTAGAGGCAGTGGGGGCCGCGGTTGTTTCCCAAAAACGACCTGAAACAGAGATTGTCCAGTGGCCAAGTGTACATGGGAGTTATGTGAAAATTCGGCCCAGGGTAGTAGAGTGGCCCAATCATCTTGGCGATGGTTCACAAAAGGGCGTAAAAACATCTTCAACCCTCTGTTGATGCGTTCCGCCTGTCCATTCCCTTGCGGGTGAAAAGCTGTGGTAAAATCCAATTGTACGCCAAATTTCGTCCAATATTTGGCCGTGAATTGGGGACCTCTATCAGAGGTTATGTGAAGAGGAAGTCCATGGAGGCGGAAAATATGCAGAGAGAATAGGTCAGCCAATTCAGGGGCAGATGGTAACTTGGGCAGGGGTACGAAGTGTACCATCTTAGAGAAACGGTCGACTACAACCCATATTACCTGATTCCCACATGACAGAGGAAGATCTACTACGAAGTCCGTGGATATATGGGTCCAGGGTTCTTGAGGAGGCGGAAGGAGCTGGAGGAGGCCCCAGGGTCGACCAGGTAATGGTTTTTGCTGTGCACATTTTGGGCATGAGGTTACGTAGGCTCGCACATCCCCCTTCATCTGAGGCCACCAGTAATAGCGAGATAACAGCTCCAAGGTACGCGCTCTCCCGGGATGGCCTGCAGTGAGGGAATCGTGTGCCCAGGAAAGCACTTTGGGGCGAAGTCGAAGTGGCACTGGATCTATAATATAGTTAAGAGTCTCTTGGGTGTCCTCCGTCTCATATGATCTGGAAAGCGCATCCGCGCAAATGTTCTTGGCAGCTGGACGATATCGTAGTACAAAGCAGGCTTGGCGATATCGTAGTACAAAGCAGGCTTGGCGAGGATTGAGGTGCTGGGCTCTGTTGAGGTATTCTAAATTCTTATGGCCCGTATATACCATAATGGTGTGTTGCACCCCCTCTAACCATTGTCTCCACTCCTCGAAGGCCATCTTGATGGCCAACAGCTCCTTATCGCCGATTCCATAATTCTTCTCGGTGGGAGAAAATTTCCGGGAAAAGTAAGAGCAGGGAAATAAGATGCCTTGATCCGAGTGTTGACTGAGGACTGCTCCAACCGCCACTTCGGAGGCATCTACCTCCACTATAAATGGCCGAGTGGGGTCCGGGTGGTGAAGGCAAGGTTTTTGTAGGAAGGCAGTCTTGAGTCTCTCAAATGCTTGTACAGCTTCACAAGGCCACTTCTTGGGGTCAGCTCCCTTCTTGGTCAGAGCAGTAATCGGCGCTACAATATAAGAGTAATGTGGAATAAAGTTCCAGTAAAAATTGGCAAAGCCAAGAAACCGTTGTATCGCTCGAAGCCCCCCTGGTCGTGGCCAATCCCGAATACTAGCCACTTTATCCGGGTCCATTTGAAACCCCGTGGTGGAAACAATAAATCCCAAAAAGGGTATAGATTGTCTCTCGAAAAGACATTTTTCAAGTTTAACGAATAGCCTAATTTCTCTGAGACATTGTAGAACTTGTCTGACATCCTTGCGATGAGTAGCCAGGTTTTTCCAGTAGATAAGAATATCGTCCAGGTAAATGATCACTTGTTTATACAACATGTCCCGGAATACTTCGTTCATTAAATTCTGGAAGACCGCAGGCGCATTACACAGGCTAAATGGCATAACAAGATATTCGTAGTGGCCATCACGGGTATTAAATGCGGTCTTCCACTCGTCTCCAGGCTTAATTCGGACTAGGTTATAAGCACCACGTAAATCTAGTTTAGAGAAGATTCTGGCTCCGTGCAACTGATCGAGTAATTCGGGTATTAGTGGAAGAGGATATCGATCCTTGCGAGTGATGGCGTTGAGTCTTCTGTAGTCAATGCAAGGTCTCAAGGACCCGTCCTTTTTAGGAACGATGAAAAAACCTGCCCCTGCTGGAGACGTAGAGGGGCAGATGAACTCCCGTTCGAGGATTTCCTTAATATATTGTGACATAGCCTGTGATTCAGGACCAGAGAGGGGGTAAACCCGCCCCCTGGGCGGGCTGGTATTAGGAAGTAGGTTAATGGCACAGTCGAACCTTCGGTGGATGGGAAGGATTTCAGCTTTCTCTTTAGAGAAGACGTCCATGAACTCGGAGTATTGGGGAGGTACTGGGATCCTAGTGGTGGTTACCGGTATCACTGGTTGAGGTCTCCGTCAGATACAGGTCCCAAAGAGACTTGGAGGGTCTTCCAGTAGGAGAGTGTCTTTGTAACCAGGGCAGACCCAGTACCACTGGGTGAACAGCTTTCTCCAAGATAAAGAAGGATATCTTTTCATGGTGGAGGATCCCGGTCTGGACAGTTATGGGAGCAGTACAAGCGGTGACCCGTCTGGGAAGATTCTCCCCTTGGATAGAAGAGAGGAATAATGGCGTCTTGCGAGGAAGTATCAGGAGTTGTAGCTGATGGACTAATTCAGCCAAGATAAAGTTCCCTCCGGCTCCGGAGTCCATCAGAGCCTGAGTAGTGAAGGATCCTTGATCACACTGCAACATAACTGGAGCGATGAAGTGAGGAGCCAGGTTGCTCCCTAGGGTCTGCTCCTTGGAGACACCTAGGTTCGGTAGTTTCCCGGGCGCTCCGGGCATTGAGCCAAGAGGTGCCCTCTGTTGCCACAGTATAAGCAAAGTCCCATCCTCCTCCGGTGTTGCTTTTCTTCTGTAGTCAGCAGACTTCTGCCTAACTGCATGGGCTCCTCCCTGTTTTCTGCTGAGGCTTCAGTAGTGGTAGGGGTAACCAACGGACGAAAGAAGCTTGGAGCCAAGGGAACCATACGTCGAGGTGCTCTTGCTTCCTTGGCGCGCCGTTGTAAACGTCGGTCTATACGGCCTGCCAGGTCGATGAGAGCATCCAAATCCTCCGGAATCTCACAGCCAGCGAGTTCGTCCTTGATGCGTGGTGATAACCCTTCATGGAAGATGCCCCGTAGACAGTCTGGATGTCATCCTAGTTCTGAGGCGAGGGTGCGAAAATCAATCGCGAAGTCAGCCAAGGTACAGGTACCTTGTCGCAGGTTGAGGAGTTCCGAGAAAGCTGTGGCTAGCCGTCCTGGCTCATCAAACACCTGGCGGAAGGTCTGGACAAACCTGGATAGGTCGCTCAAAATGGAATCCCCTCGCTCCCAGATGGGAGAGGCCCAAGCCATGGCTTTCCCATCTAGCAAAGAAATGATGAAAGAAGTCTTCGTCTGGTCGGTAGGAAATTGCTGCCCTTGCAAGGAAAATCTGATGAAACATTGGTTCAGGAAACCTCGGCACTGTTTTGCATCTCCCGAAAAGAGAGGCGGTGGAGGCAAGTGAGAAACCGAAGCAGAGGTACTTGGAAGTGTAGGTGCGGGAACGGCCGCCTCGGCTCCATGAGCAGAATCAAGACGATGGACCAGGCATTCCACAGTGGCAGTTAACGCCTCCAGACTCTGCTGCTGCTGTTGCTGCTGCTGTTGTCGTTGCTGCATAAGCTGTTGGGCTAAGCCTGGAATAGCCTGGAGACCAGTCAAATCCAGATCCATGGCCTTTGCAATCTGTTATGGTAGTGGATCCTTGGACCAGGACGAGAGATGACACCCACCTGTAGTGCCCAGGTGAATTCGTCTCCGGAAGGTGGAAAGTTCTGCAACACAACCTTGGCACGGCGTCCTCTGAAGGGTGGCGAGCACGCAGTCCAGGTTCCAGGCAAGGATCAAGGCAGACGGCAAGCAAACTCAATCAGGGTTCCAGGCAAGGGTCAAGGCAGGCGGCAAGCAAACTCAGTCCGGGTTCCAGGCAAGGGTCAAGGCAGGCGGCAAGCAAACTCAGTTCGGGTTCCAGGCAAGGGTCAAGGCAGGCGGCAAGCAGAAATCCAAAACCAGTCCAAGTCAAGCCAGGAAACAGTAGAAACAGGGGAAACAGCAGCCAAGCTCAGGAACCTGTTGCAAAGGCGTCCGACCTTCCTCCGAGGGAGTTTAAATCTAAAGGTACAGAGAAGGGTGACCAAAATGATAAAGGGAATGGAACAGCTTCCCTATGAGAAAAGACTAAAGAGGTTAGGACTTTTCAGCTTGGAGAAGAGACGGCTGAGGGGGGATATGATAGAGGTGTTTAAAATCATGAGAGGTCTGGAACGGGTTAATGTGAATCAGTTATTTACTCTTTCGGATAATAGAAAGACTAGGGGGCACTCCATTAAGTTAGCATGTGGCACATTTAAAACTAATCGGAGAAAGTTCTTTTTCACTCAACGCACAATTAAACTCTGGAATTTGTTGCCAGAGGATGTGGTTAGTGCAGTTAGTGTAGCTGTGTTTAAAAAAGGATTGGATAAGTTCTTGGAGGAGAAGCCCATTACCTGCTATTAATTAAGTTGACTTAGAAAATAGCCACTGCTATTACTTGCAATAGTAGCATGGAATAGACTTAGTTTTTGGGTACTTGCCAGTTACTTATGGCCTGGATTGGCCACTGTTGGAAACAGGATGCTGGGCTTGATGGACCCTTGGTCTGACCCAGTATAGGCATGTTCTTATGTTCTTAGGAAAAGTCCAAAACACATTATTAGCCAGGTAGACTAAAGAAAGCTATCCCTGGGAATGAGTAACAGGAATTTAGATCTTGTTTATGGGTTCTTCTAGGTCCTTAATTTATTTATTTATTTATTTATTTAAGATTTTTATATACCGACGTTCATCAGGGATATCACATCGATTTACAGTGTAACTGAAATTGGCGCCTGGGAAGGCGTTTTACATCGAACAGATATAACGAAGTAACATGAAAACAAATGAGGATGCGATTTACATCAAACAGATATAACGAGTTAACATGAGAACAAAAGAGGGGGGGAAATAAGGGCGAGAGATAATCAGAAAAAACGTTATGAACAAAATTTACAGAAATTTACAAATATATATAGAGTATCAATATATACAGAATATTCATAAAAATAGCAATGTCCTAGAAGGACAAGTGTGTAGAGTTGGAAGAGGGAGGGGAGGGGATGGGATGGGGAGGGGGTGGAGGTGGATAAGAGGGAAGGAGGGGTGGAGGGGGGTTAAAGGAGTAAGCGAGCTAAGAGATAGGGGCATGTTAGACGGCTGAACAGAAGGGGGGCAAGGAAGTACCTAAAGGTGGGGGTGAGGAAAGGGGAGGAGGGTAGGTGGGGATGAGAGAGGAAAGAGAGGAAATTAGGTGTATGCCTTGGTGAAGAGCCAGGTCTTCAGCTTCCGTTTGAATGTTTTTGTGCATTCTTCTTGTCGTAATTCGACAGGCATAGTGTTCCAAAGGGTAGGCCCGGCGATAGAGAGCGCTCGGGCTCTCGTGGAGGTAAGTTTGTAATGTTTGGGAGAAGGTGTAGGCATGGAGGCGAGATGTTGGTGTCTGATGGGCCTGTTGGATTGGTGGAGGCGGAAGGATTCGTTGAACCAGTTCATTTCAGGGTTGTATAAAGCCTTGTGGACAAGGGAGAGAGCCTTGTATTGGATGCGTGATGCAATTGGGAGCCAGTGTAAGTCTTTTAATACCGGTGTGATATGGTCGTTTCTGCGTGAGTTGGTCAAAATCCGGGCTGTTGTGTTTTGTAATATTTGAATGGGTTGGATGGCGTTGTTCGGTAGACCAAGGAGGAGGGCATTACAATAGTCTGTTTTGGCAAAGATGGTGGTTTGTATAACTGTGCGGAAGTCGGGAGGATGTAGTAGGGATTTTAGTTTTTTTAGGGAGTGTAGTTTAAAAAATCCATCTTTTAGTATATTACTGATGAATTTCTTAAGCGAGAGATGGTCGTCAAGGATGACTCCCAGATCACGGACTTGTTGGGCAAGTGGTGTGTGGATAGTGGGGGGGTTAGGATGATTTTGGGGTGAGATGAACATGATTTCGGTTTTAGTAGTGTTAAGAGCTAAGTGGATGGAAGCTAAGAGATTGTTTATGGCTTGGAGTGCATCCTTCCAAATGTCCATAGCTTTTGGTAGGGATTCGGTGATGGGTATGAGCAACTGGACATCATCAGCGTAGACAAAGTGAGGCAGCTTGAGACTAGAAAGGAGGTCACAGAGGGGTAGCATGTAAATGTTGAAGAGGGTTGAGGACAGAGATGAGCCTTGTGGGACACCCTGATTGAGGGGGATGATTTTGGATTCGTGGTTTCCTAATTGAATTTTGAAGTTTCTGTTACTGAGGTAGGAATTGAACCAGTTATGGGCAATACCTGTGACGCCAATTTCAGATAAGCGTTGTAGGAGAATGGAATGGCTGATGGTATCAAAAGCGGAGGAGATGTCGAGAAAGGCGAGAATAAATGATTGCCCTTTGTCAAATCCTTTAAGAATATGGTCTGACAGGGAAAGTAGAAGTGTCTCAGTGCTGTGGGATTTCCGGAAACCGTATTGAGCAGGCGCTAGGATACGGTTATCTTCGAGGTATTCTGAGAGTTGTTTGTTAACAGTTTTTTCGAGGAGTTTAGAGATAAAGGGGAGATTAGAGATGGGGCGGTAATTAGCGAGGTCAGAGGGGTCAAGTTTAGGTTTTTTTAAGATAGGTTTGACGATTGCCTGTTTGAGGGGAACAGGTACTTGGCCAGAGTTGATAGACAGATTAATGATGTTTGTTAGAGGTTTAGCGATGAGGTTAGGAATGGAAAGTAGATGTTTGGTGGGGATTGTGTCCGAGGGGTGGGAGGAGGGCTTGGCTTTCTTGATGAATGATTCTATTTCAAGTACTGAGGTGCAGTCTAGAGAGGAGAGAAGTTTGGTGTTGTCATTAGTGATAGTGTGGTTGAAGTTATGTTTGGGGAGGCTGAGGGGGGAGGTAGAAGTAGTATTGAAGTTGGCCAGCAATTTGTTTATTTTGGTTTGGAAGAACGTAGCAAGTTCTTCACATTTGGGTTTAGCTATTTCATCTGGAATGTCGGGAGCTGCTGACTTAGTGAGTGAGGCTACGTAATCAAAAAGTACTCTAGGGTTAAATTGGAATTGATGTATTTTGGTAGCGAAAAAGTCGCGTTTTGTCTTATTGAGTTTTTCACTGTATAAGTGTAAGGAGGATTTGAATTGGGCAAGGTGTGTAGGAGAGGGATCGTTGCGCCAGATCTTTTCAGATTTGCGAAGGCATTGTTTTAGGTTCTTTAGTTCTTGGGAATACCAAGGTTTCCTTTTTTCATTGTGTAGAGGAGAGATGAGTTTTGATTGCAAGGGGCAGATAGTGTTGGCTATATTATTGGTAATATCTTGCCAGGAAGCGAGTGCTGTGTCTGCATTAGTGAGATCTAGTTGATCGAGATTGTTAGAGATCGCTGAGATGAGGTCATCTCTAGTACAGTTTTTTCTGTAATGAATAGTTTTGTTAGTGTTAATCCTTAAGACCTGGATTGGTTACTGTTGGCGACAGGATGCTGGGCTCAATGGACCTTGGTCTGTCCCAGCATGGCTACTTATGTTCTTATTAGCCAATGACTGGTTAGGTTGAAAGAAGGCCATTGATGCATCAAGGTGACTTAAAGAAGTCAGAGAATCCTAAATCAGCTGGTTGAATCCAGCACAGTATTGCTTAAAGGATGATGATGATTATAAACTCCAAAAACAGACTTTTTATTATTTTTTATTAACGTTGCAACGCCCACTGGCTCCTTCGATCCTCGTCCCGGCATCTGCTGCTCAACTTCAACTTTTCTTTTTACCCCTGTCCTCCCATTATTAACTCAGTCTGACGCCTTCTTTGGTAGATAAATGGCCACAGCTTTTATTTAAACATAATAGACAACTCCTGGATAACCCGGGCCGGTGGCTTGTCAATCTCGCTGCCCGCCTCCGTAACCGAGCAAGGCAGCCTGTCTCAGTCCACCCCCCGCCATGCGCCTAGCAAGGGGGCCATCACTTTTTCCTTCCGGTGCCACCGGGTACGTGCCCTTACGTGGTGACACCAGCACCATTTCCTATTCTTGCCCAACCGGCCCGGGTACCCGCCAAAACACGAGGTAGGGAGACCCTTGCCTCATGTCCCCCCATAAAATATTAAGCTGTGGCCGTTTTACTTTGCTAGCTCCTCTATGGCGTCCTGTAAAGTGACATTGAATATGTCGTATCCGATGTCGGATAAGTGTACCTTATCCGTCCGGAACAACCCCGGGGACAACTCGTCTGCCCATGTATGCTTTATCTGTTTCCCCCCTACTTTTTGTATCCATGCCCCGATTTGCCTGTTCACCTTTTTTCTCCCGCGGCCCCATACTTTTGAATCCTTGAATTTCGGTCTGGAGATGATATCTGACCAGCATACGACTGCCCTTGGGTATAGTTCCATTATTTTTGCTATGTCCGATTTGACCCATCTAATCAATCATATACCGGTTACTGTACTTAAATCGTTGCCTCCCAGATGTAAAATGATAATGTCGGGCGGAGCCCGAACTTGCTTCAGGTGCCGTATGAGTGGCAGCAACTGCTCCCAAAGCATGCCTGGCGTCCCTATCCATTCGATACGCCAATTCCTTACTGCCATGCCCAAGTGTACTCCATACGGCCGGTTGCAAGCTCGCTTTGCCGCCCATCGGACGTATGAATGCCCGATAATCCATGCCGTATTTGTTCCTTGCTGTTCTTCTGCAAGAAACAATCGACAATACATGTTAATGTGGCAATATCACGGCTTGTTTTCTGTCCCCACCTTGTCGAGGCGGACATATAAATTGACAGCGCTAGATTTCCACCGGCCAATTTTTTTGATGGCTTCGGTTTGTAACCCAGCTTGCGCCGCACTTTTAGCGGCGCCGATCCTGAAGGAATGAGTGGTGAACTTTTTTGTGTCCAATCCCATCTCCGCGACCGCTGCTCTTAATACCGCAGTGAATTGGAACCTGGTGAGTGGGGAACTATCCTCATGTATCAGTAGGTGCGTACCGCCTTTCGGCCGTATCCTCATATAGTTTTCTAAGTTGCGTAATGGGCAGGTGGTGCACTTTGGTACTGCTGAAAGCGACAGCGCTGTGCCTCGCCCTTCCTGGTCCGTTTTTGATTTTGGTATGTGGATGATTATTTTTTCCGGAGTGTATTGCACGCTGTCTCGCCTTATACCACTCCCTCCTTTGTCTTTCTTGTTGTTAGCTACCAACTCACTGATTCGGAATGCTCCGAAGAATGCCAGTGAGAAGGCTAGACGGAACAGCGTTACCTCGAACGGAGAGGAGCATGAGACCGGCAGCCGTGTCAATAATGTCCTCAACATGTTGTGTGTGATGGGGTGCCTGTGGTCCCTGGCTGGGACCGCTTGCCTGGCCCAACCTGACATTAACTTTTTGATGAGAAATGACTTAGTGGGATCGCCCCACCCACGCGCTTTGGAGAAGAATGCGAAACCAGCCATGCTTTTTGCCACCGCATTTCGTGTGATGCCTACCTCCTTGGACGCCACGATGAAGTTGACCATGCTGTCTCCGCTGACGGGTCCAGATTGCCATCCATTCTCCTTCAAGAACTTGGCCAGAGTTTCATATCCCCGGCGGTATGCGTTCCATGTGGATGTCGCTAGGGATCTGCGTATTAACTCCTGCGTGCTTGGTGACCAATGTTCCATAAGTGTGTCGGCATCGCTATTCCCTCCTTGTCTGCTGTCGGTACCTGCTTGTGAAACAAATGCAACTTATCACGTGATAGGGAATCCGCAGCGCCGTTATTTATACCTGGCACGTGCTTAGCGCGTAATGTGATGTTGTTCTGCAACGCTTCTAGTACAATTTTCCTTAATAAGGTGACTACGGCAGGGCACTTGGCCGATTGTGCGTTTAATACCTGCACGACGGCTTTGTTATCGGTCCAGAATATTATGTGTTTGTTTCTTATTCTTTCGCGCCAGAGTACTAGCGTCACCCAGATTGGAAAGAGTTCGAGAAAAGTGATGTTCCTCGTGAGGCCGCTCACTATCCAATCTTCTGGCCACTTCTCTGCGCACCACGAGTTCTGGCATATGGTGCCGAAACCCCATCCTCCTGATGCATCCGTATGAATGTGTAAATCGACATTGGACAAGGGAGGGCTTTGCAATACCGATATGCCGTTAAAGTTGGTGAGGAATGAGTTCCATATGCTGAAGTCTGCTCGTATGGCGCTTGATAACCGGAGGAAGTGATGCGGCCGCTGTATTCCTATGGTCGCTGCGGCAAGTCTCCTCATGAATACTCTTCCCATCGGGATGATTCTGCATGCGAAGTTTAAGGTTCCCAGTATGGACTGGGCCACCCGAAGTGTTATCTTCTTTTTTGTATGTACTTATTTATTTATTTATTTATTTAACTTTTTTTTTATACCGGGATTCCTGTAAATTTTACATATCGTCTCGGTTTACATTGTAACTGAAAAACAGGCATGTGAAATGCAATTACTTGTATTATTGAACGGAGCTTCTCCACCTTTTCCTCTGGCAACTTGGCTATCATCAAGTTAGAGTCGATTTCGATCCCGAGGAAGGAAATCACCGTTGTGGGGCCCTCCGTCTTGCCGTGTGCTAGTGGCACTCCGAATTCGATAGACATTTTTTGGAATTCCGATAATTGTTTGTTGCATGCGTTTGATTCTCTAGGTCCGACGAATAAGAAGTCGTCTAAGTAGTGAATGATGTTACATGATGCTGTGCGCTTCTCCATTACCCAGTGTAGAAATGAGCTGAATAGCTCGAAGTAAGCGCTAGACACGGAGCAGCCCATCGGCATGCATTTATCGAAGTAGTACCGATCGTTGAACTTGAAGCCCAGCAGCGGGAAGCTTGCCGGGTGCACCAGGAGTAGTCGGAAAGCGGATTCGATGTCCGCTTTCGCCATCAGGGCCCCAATTCCGCAAGCTTGGACCATCCCGACCGCTGAATCGAAAGACGCGTATTGCACCGTGCATTCGTCCTTCGGCAAGTGATCGTTGACCGAATGGCCCGGGGGGTAGGAGAGGTTCAGAATCAATCGGTACTTCCCCGGTTCTTTTTTAGGGATTACCGCCAACGGGGATAGGAACATCCGCGGAAACGGATGTTCCTATCCCCGTTCCTATCCCCGTTGTTCCTATCCCCGTTGTTCCTATCCCCGTTGTTCCTATCCCCGTTGTTCCTATCCTTGTGCCATTTCGTTATTCAGCTTATCTTCGACAATCTCCCTGTATCTCACTGCCGAGTGAGCGTTGCCAATGCACATGTCCTCGATATTTCCTTGAAATGGTATAATGAAGCCCTGCGTGAAACCTTCTTTTAATTTGCGGGCCTTGTTTTGATTGGGATAGATGTCCAACCATGGTTGCATGGCTGCAAGTTTTATGGGCGAGTGTGCTTTTTTAAATTTGTGCAGCAGTGTTGGCTTTTGGCTTACTCCCCGCCGTCTGTTTTCTTGGGCATTTTGATAGCGGATGGGGTGCGGCGCATTCTGTGCATACGTGTTTGTACTTGCATTCTGGGAAGGTGCAACTTGTCTTGTTGTACCGCCAACAAGTGCTGTCCCGACTCCGCGCTTGGTGCTTTGCCTGAAATCGGTGTGGGGATGTCCTCCTTGTCATCCTCGACCTGCTTGGATTATCGAATGGTTTGCGTGTCATCTGATTAATCCATAAATTGACGTCCTGTGTGCCCCATGTCATAAAGCGATTTTCCTCCATTTTGTCCCGGAATTGCTCGTCGTAGTTGAGCCATGCCCAGTTATCGTGTTGTTGGTATGCTCGAAGGATAGTAACTGCATAGCTCAGCATGGGGCCGTACTGAGTGGGATCATTGTGTCCGACGACGCTCGTCATGTGCATGAAGGCGATGACCCAGTTGACGATGGTTTTGGGTATTTTTATTTCCTTGCTTAAGGAGGCAGATCCCGCTCTCCTTTTCTTTCTCTCGTCAGTTTTTCTTCTTCCGTGCAGGATAGCGAAGATGTCCACATATTTCCGTTTTTTGATTTTTTTCCTTAGATTCTTAGGCACGCCCTCCCACAATTCGGACAATGTGGTCAATGCAGGGGGGCCCCTGGAATCTTGTATGCTCGATCTAGTGTTCGCCTTTTGGTCGCTGTCTGTGGATGAGTCAGAGGACGAAGAAGTGGACTCGCTACTTGAGCTGGAATTAGATCTGCGCCTGCGCTTTGATCTATGTTTTGACCGTTTCACTCGAGTCGCTTGCTGCGCTACATGCGGCTGTTCGCCTGCCAATAACTCACCCGCCTCAGCCTGGTTCTCTTCCAGGCTTGCTCCTGCCTGGCTACTGCTGATGGCTGGTCCTCCCACTTCGCTCCTATTGTCGTGCGCGAGTGTGACCTCGTCTTGCCTTTGGGTATTACTACGGTCGTCGGTCGTGGCGGTTAGGTTAACATTGGATGGGTGTTCGCCCGCGCCTGACGCTGTGCTGTTGGGTGTCCGGCTTCGTGTCGCTGAAGGGACATATCTGTTGTTCTCTTTTTCTTGATAGTACCTGGCTTGCGGTGGCGCCTGCTGCCAATACCACCACGGAGGCTGCTCGACTTGCCAAGGGTTACGCCCTTGTTGATGTGCTCCTTCTCGCCACATCCGCTCGTGATCTTCGTTTGTATATGAGGCTGGATGTAACCATGGTGGCCGCGGATACCAGTCGCTCTCATTTCCGGTCCAGGATGGATATGGTCTGGTCATATAATAAGGGACCTGCGGTTCCCATGTGGGCTGGAATTGCGACTGGTGGGAGTTGTCTCTCGGCCCCTCCAGGTCCGTATCCCTGGCTTGCCTTGGTTGGTCCCCTACGATACTTGATGTGGGTACTGCCTCGGCAACTGGTTCCTTCTCGTTTTCAGGGTGCCGCGGATTCGGTAAATCCGTCTCTTGTGCTTCCCTGGAGCCCGTGTCCATCTCTGTCACCCTTGTGGTTGCTGGCTTTCGCTTCTGTGCTTCTTTCCTGTAGGTCGCCCTCGTGGTCCGACTTCTTCCTCTACTCTTCGTGTCTGTATCTGCTGGTTTCTTTGCCGGTGCCATCTTGTGCCGGGCGTTTTGGAGACTATGTGCCTCTTTGTTGACCCTCTTTGCCGTGCCTGCCTTTGCTCCCGCACGCTTGTCTTGTCGCTTTGCGCCAGTTTTGCGGGTCTCCATGTCGTGTCCGCTTGGTGGGATATGCTCCCTGCTATGACTGAAATGGTAAGCAATAGTAAAGTATTTTTATTAATAATGGCACTTGTACATATACGCAATGGAAATCCTGGTTCCTCGCCCGATCCTTTTATGTATTTATTTGTATGTCCCGGCGAGGGAATGGTCCTGTGAAGAAGATAATAAAGATGTTATTTTGCATGCTTTGCGAAGGAATGTGTGAGGGAGCCTCTGTGTGTATTAGCTCCACCTCGTACTTCCTATCTAGTTTATTTATTTATTTATTTTTTTGTATTCCAGGTATCTATCTGTCTGAAATAACTTGCCCAAGGTATGACGGTGGGACTTGAACCCCAGTCTCCTAGCCCACTGCTCTAACCACTAGGCTACTCCAGCACTCACCTAGCCTTTGTTGTTCTTTGATCCATTTTATAATAATACGGCAAAGGAAACAAAAAAAAAAACAAACTTTTTTTTTTTTTTGACTTCGTATCTCCCCCTGATGCGTGATTCAAACTTATTGTTGAGCCAATTTAGGATAGCACCTGTAGGCGCTCCTGCCGTACTCGACTCGAATTGAGAAACTTCCGCCCAGAATAAATTTAATGTCTATCTATATATGTAAGTATATATATATATATATATATATATATATATATTTTGCAACGGTATTCAGAAGATGATGTATATTAATATAGGACTTCGCCTGGAGTTGTACACACAAATCGCAGAGCAGGAGAATTGCAATAGGCAGCTGAGCCTTGGGGCATCTTATTTTTTTTTTTTTAGTTCCATACCACCGCGCTCGATCCCCTCTTCTAATGACCTCTCTGGCTGCCGCGATGACCTCCCCCAGCCGCAGGGCGCCTCTGTTATGCGGGCGCATGGTCTCGGCGCCTCTGTTATGCGGGCGCGTGGTCTCTTAACCCATCCTGCCTCCTCTGCACTCAAAGGGCGCGTGCTGGCTTCCAGCCTACCCTCCGCCGCGGGATCAGGCCGGGGGGGGGAACGGAGGCCCCTTCCCGTCTCGCATAAGGCACTTTCCCGAGCTCATGGGGATCTTATTCGCTACTCGTGCCCTCGTCTCCCCCCGCTTTAGGAGCCGGCTGCTCTGGGCGCTAGGTTACGTGGCCTTGAGACTTCCCGGATGTCGCCGCTCCCCGTTCGCCAGTCGGAGCTCGTGCACTGATATATCCTCCCAGCTCCGGCACCGACCCTGGGCAGGTCGCCAGGTCGCCAGCCCCCCCGCCCTCGCCAGCCTGTCGCCGCGCGCGGGACACTATCGGGGGCCGTTCCAAACTGGACCCCTCGCTATGGCCACGTGCGCGCTGCTCTGAGAGCCTAGCCCGCCGCCCACCCGTCCCTCTGCCTTACTGGCCATAGGTGCCGGATCGAGTTGCACGCGCTGGCTGCCGCATAGGGAAAGTAGCCGCGTTGGGGCACTGGTGCCCTGGTCTCTGCCCGCACTGTAAGGTCGTCCGGAGTCCCCGCCGCTCGCCCGTTTTTTTTTTTATTTACCGTTTCTTGTAGTATCGCTGGCCCGGACTGAGCCTCGGAAAACCGGCACTCGTTCTTTTCGAGGTGTGCCTCGTGGAAAAGCACTCTCTAGTGGCGAGACCTCCTCCTCTCGATCGGGTAGGCGATGCAAAAGGCTGCGCGCCCGGCGTCGGGTCCCTTTAAAGCGGGGCTGACGTCACGGGCGCGCCGCCGTCGCTCCTGATGACGTCTCTCCCTCTGTGTCCATGCTGTGCTCGATGTGGCGCTCCGGGAGGAGGCAGCGGGTACGTGGGGCTGTTATGGACTGTGTTGGGCGGTATTTGCTTTCTGCCCGCGCTATGTGGCGCCCTCCCTCCCCTGTATTCCCCAGGACTGCGTCCTGCGCTGCCTGGGGGTGCCGCCGTTAAGGGTGGGCTTCGGGCATCCGCACCGGGCCCCCCGATGTATTTTTATTGAATTCACCAGAATATTTTTATATGGTTTCCATAAGAACATAAGAACATAAGAAAATGCCATACTGGGTCAGACCAAGGGTCCATCAAGCCCAGCATCCTGTTTCCAACAGTGGCCAATCCAGGTCACAAGAACCTGGCAAGTACCCAAAAACCAAGTCTATTCCATGTTACTGTTGCTAATGGCAGTGGCTATTCTCTAAGTGAACTTAATAGCAGGTAATGGACTTCTCCTCCAAGAACTTATCCAATCCTTTTTTAAACACAGCTATACTAACTGCACTGACCACATCCCCTGGTAACAAATTCCAGAGTTTAATTGTGAGTTGAGTAAAAAAGAACTTTCTCCGATTAGTTTTAAATGTGCCCCATGCTAACTTCATGGAGTGCCCCCTAGTCTTTCTACTATCCGAAAGAGTAAATAACCGATTCACATCTACCCGTTCTAGACCTCTCATGATTTTAAACACCTCTATCATATCCCCCCTCAGTCGTCTCTTCTCCAAGCTGAAAAGTCCTAACCTCTTTAGTCTTTCCTCGTAGGGAAGCTGTTCCATTCCCCTTATCATTTTGGTAGCCCTTCTCTGTACCTTCTCCATCGCAATTATATCTTTTTTGAGATGCGGCGACCAGAACTGTACACAGTATTCAAGGTGTGGTCTCACCATGGAGCGATACAGAGGCATTATGACATTTTCCGTTTTATTCACCATTCCCTTTCTAATAATTCCCAACATTCTGTTTGCTTTTTTGACTGCCGCAGCACACTGAACCGACGATTTCAATGTGTTATCCACTATGACACCTAGATCTCTTTCTTGGGTTGTAGCACCTAATATGGAACCTAACATTGTGTAATTATAGCATGGGTTATTTTTCCCTATATGCATTACCTTGCACTTATCCACATTAAATTTCATCTGCCATTTGGATGCCCAATTTTCCAGCCTCACAAGGTCTTCCTGCAATTTATCACAATCTGCTTGTGCTTTAACTACTCTGAACAATTTTGTGTCATCTGCAAATTTGATTATCTCACTCGTCGTATTTCTTTCCAGATCATTTATAAATATATTGAAAAATAAGGGTCCCAATACAGATCCCTGAGGCACTCCACTGTCCACTCCCTTCCACTGAGAAAATTGTCCATTTAATCCTACTCTCTGTTTCCTGTCTTTTAGCCAGTTTGCAATCCACGAAAGGACATCGCCACCTATCCCATGACTTTTTACTTTTCCTAGAAGCCTCTCATGATGAACTTTGTCAAATGCCTTCTGAAAATCCAAGTATACTATATCTACCGGTTCACCTTTATCCACATGTTTATTAACTCCTTCAAAAAAGTGAAGCAGATTTGTGAGGCAAGACTTGCCTTGGGTAAAGCCATGCTGACTTTGTTCCATTAAACCATGTCTTTCTATATGTTCTATGATTTTGATGTTTAGAACACTTTCCACTATTTTTCCTGGCACTGAAGTGAGGCTAACCGGTCTGTAGTTTCCCGGATCACCCCTGGAGCCCTTTTTAAATATTGGGGTTACATTTGCTATCCTCCAGTCTTCAGGTACAATGGATGATTTTAGTGATAAGTTACAAATTTTTACTAATAGGTCTGAAATTTCATTTTTTAGTTCCTTCAGCACTCTGGGGTGTATACCATCCGGTCCAGGTGATTTACTACTCTTCAGTTTGTCAATCAGGCCTACCACATCTTCTAGGTTCACCGTGATTTGATTCATGAATCTTTACCCATGAAAACCTTCTCCATTACGGGTACCTCCCCAACATCCTCTTCAGTAAACACCGAAGCAAAGAAATCATTTAATCTTTCCGCGATGGCCTTATCTTCTCTAAGTGCCCCTTTAACCCCTCGATCATCTAACGGTCCAACTGACTCCCTCACAGGCTTTCTGCTTCGGATATATTTTTAAAAGTTTTTACTGTGAGTTTTTGCCTCTACTGCCAACTTCTTTTCAAATTCTCTCTTAGCCTGTCTTATCAATGTTTTACATTTAACTTGCCAATGTTTATGCTTTATCCTATTTTCTTCTGTTGGATCCTTCTTCCAATTTTTGAATGAAGATCTTTTGGCTAGAATAGCTTCTTTCACCTCCCCTTTTAACCATGCTGGTAATCGTTTTGCCTTTTTTCCACCTTTCTTAATGTGTGGAATACATCTCGACTGTTCTTCTAGGATGGTATTTTTTAACAATGACCATGCCTCTTGGACATTTTTTACTTTTGTAGCTGCTCCTTTCAGTTTTTTTCTAACAATTTTTCTCATTTTATCAAAGTTTCCCTTTTGAAAGTTTAGCACGAGAGCTGTGGATTTGCACACTGTTCCTCTTCCAGTCATTAAATCAAATTTGATCATATTATGATCACTATTGTCAAGTGGCCCCACCACCGTTACCTCTCTCACCAAGTCCTGTGCTCCACTGAGAATTAGATCTAAAATTGCTCCCTCTCTCATCGGTTCCTGAACCAATTGCTCCATAAAGCTATCATTTATTCCATCCAGGAACGTTATCTCTCTAGTGTGACCCGATGATACATTTACCCAGTCAATATTGGGGTAATTGAAGTCTCCCATTATTACTGCACTACCAATTTGGTTAGCTTCCCTAATTTCTCTTACCATTTCACTGTCCGTCTCACCATCTTGACCAGGTGGGCGGTAGTATACCCCTATCACTATAGTCTTCCCCGACACACAAGGGATTTCTACCCATAAAGATTCAATTTTGTATTTAGTCTCATGCAGGATGTTTATCCTGTTGGACTCTATGCCATCCCGGACATAAAGCGCCACACCTCCTCCCGAGTGCTCCTCTCTGTCATTGCGATATAATTTGTACCCCGGTATAGCACTGTCCCATTGGTTATCCTCTTTCCACCATGTCTCTGAGATGCCAATTAAGTCTATGTCATCATTCACTGCTATACATTCTAATTCTCCCATCTTACTTCTTAGACTTCTGGCATTAGCATACAAACATTTCAAAGTTTGTTTTTTGTTTGTATTATCATTCTGCTTTTTAATTGATAGGGATAAGTTTGAATTTTTTTAGCTCAGGTGAGGTTTTAGTTACAGGCACTTGGACTGCTTTTCTAATTATTGGAACCTCACTGTCGGGATGCCCTAATTCTAATGCATCATTAGTATCCTTTAAAGATACCTCTCTCCGAACCATGCGCTGCTGAGCGACTGTCGGCGTTCCCCTTTGTTCTAGTTTAAAAGCTGCTCTATCTCCTTTTTAAAGGTTAGCGCCAGCAGTCTGGTTCCACCCTGGTTAAGGTGGAGCCCATCCCTTCGGAAGAGACTCCCCCTTCCCCAAAAGGTTCCCCAGTTCCTAACAAAACTGAATCCCTCTTCCTTGCACCATCGTCTCATCCACGCATTGAGACTCCGGAGCTCTGCCTGCCTCTGGTGACCTGCGCGTGGAACAGGGAGCATTTCAGAGAATGCTACCCTGGAGGTTCTGGATTTAAGCTTTCTACCTAAGAGCCTAAATTTGGCTTCCAGAACCTCCCTCCCACATTTTCCTATGTCGATGGTGCCCACATGTACCACGACAGCCGGCTCCTCCCCAGCACTATAAAACATACAGCTATAGGAATGCACACACACATGCACACATATTTTATATTGCGCATACAAATGTGTGCACATTATATAAAATACATGTAAATCTACCCAGTAACATGTTTGCATATCAAAAAATACACGGCATGTATTTTAAACATAGTCGCATAGGTTTTGACTTATCTGCTTAAGTGATGACAAATATCATGCTAAGTAGAGCTGTGGTGACTTATCCGGTTAAGTAGCACTGTTTAAAGTCTTATCTGGCTAAGTAAGATAGCCAGATAAGAAAATGAAAAGCACTACATCAGATTGATAAGTAAGACAGAATAACTAGTGCTTGAAGACTTATCCGGCTATCTTACTTATCTGGCTGTGTAGCACTTTTTAGGACTTACCCAGCTAAATGGCATACCACTGCTGTCCTTACTTATTTGTGCTCCTAATTGTAATCATTTACACAAGGAAATTTAACTTGTGTATTTTCCATAGTGCTTGGCTTTTATGCATGTAAATTATCAAATTTTATAACATGCATGTGTTACAGTCCCGGGCCATGCCCCAGGACCTACACTTACCGCGCAGCTGGTCCGGTCGCAGGAATGCCTTCCCCCGGCCTCCAGGGCCGAAGTCGCGGCCCTCCGCGGTGTTCTCCCTGCAGGGAGACACCGACGCCGATTTGCAGCGTCGGTGTCGGCGTCGCGCCCCCTAGACACGAGCGCTAGGGCTTTCCCTTAAAGGGGCCAGCGCGGGAAAAACCTGGGAACACCTCCTTCTGACGTCAGACGCTGCCGGGCCATTTAAACCCAGCAGCTGCAGTAGCACCTCGCCTTGCAACAAGGTTCCTCAGTTGTCTGAGTCTCAAGTTGCTGCTGTATCCCTGGATTGCTTCTGTCTTCTGGATTCCGACCCGGCTTTGCTTCCTGACTCGTCTTCAGCTTCCGCCCCTTGGTTTTGGTATTGATGTCTGACCTCTGGCTTCCGACCCGGTTCTGTCCCACGACTCCGTCTTCTGCTTTCATCCCTGGCTTTGGTTTGGATCTCTGACTCCTGGCTCTGACCCGGCTTCGCCCTTGGACTCCGACTTCGGCTTCTTCTTCACCTCAGGTATCCGGTACTTGCTGGCCCAGAGGATTCTCCTAAGTCCCAGCGGCTCGGGCTCTCACGGGCTCCTTCCGGGGGAGCTGCGGGCTTCCGAGGGTGAAGACTCTTCAGCCAACTGGGCCCAGCCATCATTCATCCATCTCGTCGGCCGCAGCCCGGATCCTTGGTCGCATAGGATCCCACCTAAGTCCAAGAGGTCCGGGTCCCTACGGGCTCCTCCTGGGGGGACCTCGGACTTCCAGTGGTGAAGCCTCATCCGAGTCTCTTCCGTGCTGCCTCCCGGCTGGAACGCTCACTGTGGTCCTCCACAGCATACCATCCACCACCTCAGCCGGCCCAAGGGTCCACTACCGTAACAGCATGTGTGAAGGAAATTACCAGTTTTACCAATAAGTCCACCAGTTTGCCTAGTCTATCTCTAGGTCATCAAGACCCTCCCAGTTCCTCAGCCTGAACATCCCCCCAGTTTACCCAGACCCTTCACCCAATCAGTATTTGGCTATAAAAATGTTATTCTGATCAGATAATTAGCAGTTGTAAATATGTGCAGATAGCCAAATGCACATCGTGTTCGCAGATTTTAAAACAGCACCCCCCCCGGGAACACACCAGGCCCACCCCTTTTTATACCAGCAAATGTATTTGCATACCATTACTTGCGCATATATGTTTGAAGTTCATAAAATAGCATTTATGCAAATATGCGCTATTTGTACACGCACGTATACTCATTTTTATGCATGCAACTCTTTTAAAATTCACTTTTTAGTGAATATTAACTCATCTAGGAGGATGCTCCGGCCATAATTTACAATGTATTTTATCTAATGATAAAACAATAAAGGTTACAATTCCAGTACACAGGAATGAGCTGTAGGTTTCCAGATTTTCTAAAATCTCCTATGTTCATTATATTTTATAGCTGTAACAGTCGATTCACTTGCATATTCAAGTATCAGCATCTTTTGCCATGATCTGCTCAGCTATAGCAGAGGGCAGTATATAAATATTAATAAAGATTTTGTTTTGAACTGAAAAAGAAATTTTGGCTCAAGAAATATGCTGTTAGTCCAATAAATGGGATAACCTTAGATATTTTTGTTTTCAACCTTTGTTTCTGCAAAAAATAATTTAAAATGTAAGCTCACATGGAATATTCAATAAATCCTTAACCTTACTCCATACCTCTGTCCAAAGTTTCCACAGTTATTTAAAAGGTAATTTTAAAAGCTATTTCCATGGATAAAATTATGTAAGTTATGTACCCTTTTAGCTTGTTAACAAGTTTAATTTGTTCACTGTATCAGACTATGGAATTATTCTCCAGCTGTTTTTGTTTTATGTAAACCGGTATGATTTACATGTAATGTAAGAATGTCGGTATATAAAAATCCTAAATAAATAAATAAATAAACAAAATGGTGCTTTACCTGTAGATAGGGGCTTTTAGAAAATCGCCTTCCTTATTGCAGTTAAAAGGATGCACATATGACCGCTATACATGCCCTTTTTGGAGAGGTGTTCCTGGGGGCGGGGTTGATGGGGGATTGGAACTGCGTGCATACTTTGGAATTCTCATAGATTGTTTCAGGTGAAAATGTGGTCAGCTACTTTTCTCACTGGAATTTTCATTTTGAAAAAGAGTGCAAAGTGTTGCAGTTGGACACTGCTGGCGAGATAGTGGACCCTTGGGCCGGCCTACCTAGGGTGACAGGGTAGGCCAGGGGGCGGAGCCACAAGCAGGAGGTGTTCACCCGGGAACCAGGAACCCCCCGGGAGGAGCCCGTAGGGCACTGGGACCTCGGGACTTGGAACAGAGGCAGAAAGTCCAGGGGCTGAGATAGGCTTAGACCGGGACCAGAGCAAACAGGAAGGATAGGAAGTCCAAGGTACCCGGGAAGCAGGGGACCGGCTGTACAGGGCCGAGGGCCGGCTGAAGGCAGGGCAGCGGGCGGCAGCGGAGTCTGTAGCAAACCGGAGGCTGAAGCAGGCTGTAGGCTGAAGCGGAGTCGGTAGTAAACCGGAGGCTGAAGCAGGCTGTAGGCTGAAGCGGAGTCGGTAACAAACCGGAGGCTGAAGCAGACTGTAGGCTGAAGCGGAGTCAGTAGTAAACCGGAGGCTGAAGCAGGCTGTAGGCTGAAGCGGAAGCAGGCCATGGTCAGAGGCTGGCTGCAGGCTGAAGCGGAGTCAGAGGCAAACCGGAGTCGGAGGCAGGCAGCAGGCAGAAGCAGAGTCAGAGGCAAACCGGAGTCGGAGGCAGGCAGCAGGCAGAAGCGGAGTCAGAGGCAAACGGGGGTCAGAGGCAGACAGCAGGCAGAAGCGGAAGTCAGAAGCAAACCGGAGTCAGGGGCAGGCAGCAGGCTGAAGCGGAGTCGGAAGCAAACCGGAGTCAGAAGCAGGAAACGTGGAGATCACCAGCAACTAAGAACAACTATGGAGTTGTGAACCTCGTTGCAAGGCGATGAGAGAGAGTTTGAGCACCGGTTATATTGGGGCTTGGGCTTGACATCAGCAGCATGGACGGGGCCAGGCTTCCAGGAGTTGAGCACTCAAGACAGGCGTCCTCGCGCGCGCGAGACTGACGAGAAGCAGGCACGTAATGGCGGCCGCCACGTGGAGTGAGAGAAGCCCCCGGGGTCCAGAGCGGGCGGAATGCGGTGATTCCTGAAGCGGAGGTAGGCGGGTTTGAGCCCTAGGCGGAGGGAAGCGGTAGAGACCGCAACAGTACCCCCCCCCCCCTTTACGGCCCCTCTTGAGAGGACCGGGTTTCTCCGGGTGGTCACCATGGAAATGCTGCAACAAGGACTTGTCCAGGATGTTGCGGCTGGGTTCCCAGGTGTTGTCCTCATCACCGCAACCTTCCCATGCGAGTAGATATTCCCACCTGCGGTTGTAGAAGCAAACGTCCAGGACCTCGCGTACCTGGTAAGTGGGATCATCGTCGATGGTAGTAGAAGAAGGATCCGGAGGTTTGCGGTGATAGCGAGAGAGGACTACGGGCTTAAGCAAGGATACGTGGAAAACATTGTGGACTCGAAGAGAGGACGGCAACCTCAGCCGATACGAAACTGACCCCACTCTTTCGGCGACCTGGAATGGCCCACAGAATCTGGGCGCAAATCTTCGTGAGGGGAGACGGAGATGGATGTTTTTGGTGCTAAGCCAGACCTGGTCCCCTGGCTGATAGGTAGGAGCCGGTCGTCGGTGGCGGTCAGCCGCCTGTTTGGCGGAAGAGGCTGAGCTGAGCAGTTTGTTCTGGGTCTTCTGCCACAAGGTCTGTAGCTGGCGCGCCGTCAACTGCGCGGCTGGAGAGGCACTGGGAATAGCGAGGGGAAGTGGAGGTCTCAGTTGTTTCCCGTAGACTAGCTGGAATGGTGAGAGCCCGGTGGCTGCATGAGCTTGATTGTTATAGGCAAACTCGGCCCAGGGCAGTAGTTCTGACCAGTTGTCTTGCTTTTCATTGGTGAAGGCTCGAAGGTAGGTTTTCAGAGACCGATTCATCCTTTTGGACTGTCCGTTACTCTGCGGGTGGAAAGCTGTAGAGAAGCTGAGCTTTACCTTGAAGCACTTGCAGAGAGCCCTCCAGTAGCGTGCAACAAACTGGGGTCCCCGGTCGGAAACGATGTCCTGCGGGAGGCCGTGTAGCCTGAAAATATGCTGGGCAAAGAGGAGAGCTAGTTCGGGTGCAGAGGGTAACTTGGTCAACGGAACAAGGTGCACCATCTTAGAGAAGCGGTCGACGGTAACCCAGATAACCATTTGACCGCGAGACGGGGGCAAGTCCACCATGAAGTCTGTAGCTAGATGGGTCCAGGGCTCTGTGGGGACTGGCAGAGGCTGAAGGAGGCCGCACGGGGGTCCAGGACTGGGCTTTTGACAGGCACAGGTGGGACAGGAACCAACGTAGGTGCGCACATCTTGTCGGATGTTGGGCAACCCGTAGAAGCGGTTAAGGAGTTCCAGGGTTCTCTCACGTCCTGCATGCCCTCCAGTGAGGGAGTCATGAGCCCAGCGTAGCGTCTTTAAACGGTCTCGTCGGGGAACTACGGTCCTATCTTGGGAGAGGACCGTCAGGGCGGACAGGCGAACCTTACTAGGGTCGAGGATATACTGTGGAGGTTCTTGGTCTTCTTCGGAAAAGGAGGTCCGAGAGAGAGCATCAGCTCGGAGATTCTTGGCCGCCGGCCGGTATTGTAAAACGAAATCAAAGCGACTGAAGAACAGGGCCCAGCGGGCTTGGCGAGGGTTTAGTTGTTGAGCCTGGGACAAAAACTCCAAGTTTTTGTGATCCGTATATACGGTGGTCGTGTGTCGGGCCCCCTCGAGCCATTGCCTCCATTCTTCAAAGGCAAGTTTGATCGCCAGCAGCTCCTTGTCGCCGATGGAGTAATTAGTCTCGGCGGGGGAGAACTTCCTGGAGAAGTAAGAACATGGCAGGAGCTGTCCGGAGTTGGTGTTGACTGAGGACCGCTCCGACGGCAATGCTGGAGGCGTCGACCTCGACGATGAAAGGTCTGGCGGGATCGGGATGACGGAGACAGGTGTCCGAGAGGAACGCCTCTTTCAAGTCGGTGAAAGCTGCGACCGCAGCGTCAGGCCAGTTCTTGGCATCGGCTCCCTTGCAGGTCAGGGCAGTTAGGGGAGCGACCCGATGCGAGTACTGTGGAATAAAATGTCTATAAAAGTTAGCGAAGCCCAAGAATCTCTGGAGGGCCTTGAGATCCTTGGGTTGAGGCCACCTAGTTATGGCAGCTACTTTTTCGGGGTCCATACGGAATCCTGTGGAGGAGATGATATACCCGAGGAAGGGCAGGGCCTCAGCTTCGAAAACGCATTTCTCAAGCTTGGCGTACAGGTGATTGTCTCGGAGAGCCTGCAGGACTTGTGCGATGTGGCAACGGTGAGTCTTCAGATCCTTGGAGAAGATGAGCACATCATCGAGATAGACAATGACATGGGAGTGGAGCATGTCGCGTAGGACCTCGTTCATGAGGTTCTGGAAGATGGCTGGGGCATTGCAGAGTCCAAAGGGCATTACCAGGTACTCGTAATGCCCATCCCTGGTATTAAAGGCCGTCTTCCACTCATCCCCGGGGCAAATGCGGACGAGGTTATAAGCCCCTCGGAGGTCTAGCTTGGTGAAGATGCGTGCTCCCTGAAGGCGGTCCAAAAGCTCAGGGATCAAAGGAAGCGGATACCGGTCTCGCTTGGTGATGGCATTCAAGCCACGATAGTCTATACATGGACGGAGAGAGCCATCCTTTTTGGCCACGAAGAAGAAGCCGGCTCCAGCGGGCGAGCAAGAAGGACGAATGAAGCCCTTGGCAAGATTCTCAGTCACATACTGAGACATAGCAGTAGTCTCTGGCAAAGACAAAGGGTGCCCGGCAACAAATCAATTGGGCAATCAAAAGGCCGGTGTTGAGGGAGTATTTCAGCCATCTCTTTGGAGAAGACGTCAGCGAAGTCACGATATGGCTCGGGCAGCAGAAGCGAGGAGCAGAGGTGCAAGGTTTTCAGTGGACGTGGGAGACGTAAACAATGTTCAAAACAAAAGGGACTCCATCGGGTTAGCTGAAAGTTATCCCACTGAATATCGGGCGAATGCTGTCGCAACCAAGGTAGTCCAAGAACCAGGGGGTGTACAGCTCGCTCCAAGACTAGCAGGGAGATCTCCTCCGAATGGAACAAGCCTGTCTGGAGAATCAAGGGGGCTGTGGAGCAGGTGATGTCACCAGGGAGCAGGGTGCCCTGGATAGAGGAAATCCACAGTGGAGGAACTTTCTGTAGCGTGGGGAGAGACAGCTGATTCACCAGGTCGGCCACAATGAAATTCCCCTCAGCACCAGAGTCGATGAAAGCGCGTATCTGGAGTTCCCCACCGGGGTACTTCAGAGTCACTGGCAAGGTACATAGAGGAGCTGATCCTGTAGAGCCTAGGTGTAGCTCCTCGGTATAACCTAGGCACGTTCGTTTCCCGGACGTTCCGGGCAACTGGCGAGGAAGTGCCCCTTGCCTCCGCAGTAGAGCCAGAGGCCCAGCGAGCGGCGCCTCCTCCTTTCTTCGGGAGTCAATGGAGCTCTACCCAATTGCATGGGTTCTCCCCTGCTGACAGAGGCCGGGAGAGCCTTAGGAGCCGGGGTTCTGGAGGCAGTGGACGACTGTGGTGATGCCTTACGGTAGGAGCGGGTCTCCTTGTCCCGCTGCTGAAGGCGACGATCCACCCTGCCAGCGATGTCAATTAAGTCATTTAAGTCCTCCGGGAGGTCCCGGCCTGCTAACTCATCCTTGATGCGACTAGCAAGCCCCTCCAGGAAGATTCCCCTAAGGCAATCATCTCGCCATCCAACTTCCATGGCCAGCGTGCAAAAGTCTATGGTGTAATCGGCCACCGAGCGTGTCCCTTGTCTGAGGTGCAAGAGTTCCGAGGCCGCGGTGGTCTGGCGTGCAGGATCATCAAAAGCGAGGCGAAAGTTGAGGACAAATTCCTGCAGATTCTGTAGCAAGGGGTCCTGACGCTCCCACATGGGTGAAGCCCAGTCAAGGGCCTTACCCTCCAGTAGCGAGAATATATATGCTACTTTAACTGCGTCTGAGGAGAACTGTGCAGGCAGGAGGGCAAAACGCATGTAGCACTGATTTAAAAAGCCACGGCATGTCTTGATATCCCCGGCATACCGGGTCGGCGTGGGTAACTGAGTCACTGAAGCTGAACTGGTGCCGGAGGAGGGGCTGGAGGCGGTTCCAGAGGAGAGGCCTCCAGGCGGGAGACCAGCTGTTCCACGGTAGCAGCAAGGGTGTCGATACAGTGCTGTTGCTGCTGGAGGCGTTGTGCCATCCCCGGAATGGCCTGCAGGCTTGGGGCCTCTGCCGAGTCCATGGCCTTGCAAACTGTTGCAGTTGGACACTGCTGGCGAGATAGTGGACCCTTGGGCCGGCCTACCTAGGGTGACAGGGTAGGCCAGGGGGCGGAGCCACAAGCAGGAGGTGTTCACCCGGGAACCAGGAACCCTCCGGGAGGAGCCCGTAGGGCACTGGGACCTCGGGACTTGGAATAGAGGCAGAAAGTCCAGGGGCTGAGATAGGCTTAGACCGGGACCAGAGCAAACAGGAAGGATAGGAAGTCCAAGGTACCCGGGAAGCAGGGGACCGGCTGTACAGGGCCGAGGGCCGGCTGAAGGCAGAGCAGCGGGCGGCAGCGGAGTCTGTAGCAAACCAGAGGCTGAAGCAGGCTGTAGGCTGAAGCAGAGTCGGTAGCAAACCGGAGGCTGAAGCAGGCTGTAGGCTGAAGCGGAGTCGGTAGTAAACCGGAGGCTGAAGCAGGCTGTAGGCTGAAGCGGAGTCGGTAACAAACCGGAGGCTGAAGCAGGCTGTAGGCTGAAGCGGAGTCGGTAGTAAACCGGAGGCTGAAGCAGGCTGTAGGCTGAAGCGGAGTCGGTAACAAACCGGAGGCTGAAGCAGGCTGTAGGCTGAAGCGGAAGCAGGCCGGGGTCAGAGGCTGGCTGCAGGCTGAAGCGGAGTCAGAGGCAAACCGGAGTCGGAGGCAGGCAGCAGGCAGAAGCGGAGTCAGAGGCAAACCGGGGTCGGAGGCAGGCAGCAGGCAGAAGCGGAAGTCAGAAGCAAACCGGAGTCAGGGGCAGGCAGCAGGCAGAAGCGGAAGTCAGAAGCAAACCGGAGTCAGGGGCAGGCAGCAGGCTGAAGCGGAGTCGGAAGCAAACCGGAGTCAGAAGCAGGAAATGTGGAGATCACCAGGAACGCAACTAAGAACAACTATGGAGTTGTGAACCTCATTGCAAGGCGATGAGAGAGAGTTTGAGCGCCAGTTATATTGGGGCTTGGGCGTGACGTCAGCAGCACGGGCGGGGCCAGGCTTCCGGGAGTTGAGCGCTCAAGACGGGCGTCCTCGCGCGCGCGCGAGACTGACGAGAAGCAGGCACGTAATGGCGGCCGCCTTGTGGAGTGAGAGAAGCCCCCGGGGTCCAGAGCGGGCGGAATGCGGTGATTCCTGAAGCGGAGGTAGGCGGGTTTGAGCCCTAGGCGGAGGGAAGCGGTAGAGACCGCAACACAAAGTGCAGAGGTAAAAAGTACCTGCAGACTTTGAACTTATGTGGATAGTCTTAAAATTAGACAGTAATTTCCAAAGTGATCTCTGTGGGTAAAAAATACTTTGCTTGCATAAATTGGCTGTCTGAAAATTGTCCCCTTTGTATGTGGGTAAAGTATGTATGTGATTCCACAACACCCACGCATTAGCGTTGACGATCCTGGGGGCAGATTTAGGATGGGGATTCCACAACACCCACGCTTTTTCCTGCATTTAGTGCCGACGACCCTGGGGGCAGATTTAGGATGGGGATTCCACAACACCCACGCTTTTACCTGCATTTAGAGTCAATGATCCTGGGGGAGATTTAGGGTAGGGGTTCCACATCATCCACGCTTTTACCTGCATTTAGCATCAATGATCCTGGGGAAGATTTAGGATAGGAAGTGGTGAAGACCAGATCTGTGGACTTCAAAGGGGCGTGGGATAAACACTGTGGATCCATAAAGTCTAGAGGACGTGAATGAAGAGTGGGTGGCTCACGGGAATGACGGTTACTACCTGGAGATAATACCCTTATTCAATAAGCATACGCACGGTTAATGCGACTCCAACATTGCTCTAAGCTTCAACGGCAAGAGGTAACGTGGAAAAAGATTTGCATTCACAAAAAAGCGGGGAGCAGCTGGCTTGTTAGAGCGGTTACTACCCCAAACCAAATAAGCCTGGTACTTCACTTTCAATGCATATCCTGCAATCGGAGTCTCCGGACCCCGAGCCGATGTCATCAGCGGGAGTCCCCGCCAAGATATAAATTGCTGATCCTCCCGGCGTCTTCCTCTCTCAAGGCGGCAGTGAAGGAGTGGAGAGGCCTGCGCGGTCGGCGCTAAAGCCCGTCGGGGTAAGGCCTTTAAATCTGCACTTACCCCAATCGGGCTCCACGCTGACCACGAGGCTCACCTTGCTTAGCCTGCCGGTCCTCAGGGCCCTCCTCCAGCGCGGCGAACTCGCTTCATCCAACCAATCGGAGTCTCCGGACCCCGAGCCGACGTCATCTGCAGGAGTCCCCGCAAAGATTTAAATTGCTGATCCTCCCGGCGTCTTCCTCTCCCAAGGCGGCAGTGAAGGAGTGCAGAGGCCTGCGAGGTTGGCGCTAAAGCCCGTCGGGGTAAGGCCTTTAAATCTGCACTTACCCCAATCGGGCTCCACGCTGACCACGAGGCTCACCTTGCTTAGCCTGCCGGTCCTCAGGGCCCTCCTCCAGCGCGGCGAACTCGCTTCATCCGACCAATCGGAGTCTCCGGACCCCAAGCCGACGTCATCAGCGGGAGTCCCCGCCAAGATTTAAATTGCTGATCCTCCCGGTGTCGCGCGCTGGGCGTCGCGTGCCGAAGGAGCGCGACAAAGGGGCCTGCCCCTTTGTTCGCCCCCTCGTTCGCCTCCGCCCACGCTGAGCTGTAATATCTATGCATCACTACCTTTATATTACATTTATCTCTGCTTCTACAACGCCCTGGGAACAAAATTACACCTCAGCTGATCGAAGCCTATTCAGCTCTAGCTAAGGAGATAGTTCCAGTACTCCCTACCTCATTACCAGAGTCTACCCTTACCCAGCTCTGATTACCTCGCGAGTAAAAGTAAAAGCCACGGGGTCAGATTGCCAGAGAACAAGCCAGTCTACACCTCAATTTACCACAGGCTTCCAGTTTCCCTGAAATTCCAATAATACACAAGGACACAACTCAGCACACCAAGATGCACTCACTCCCCATACCCACAATTCCTTATACTCCCAAGCTCACGACTAACAAACATAGGATTCTAGGCATTCGACATCAGAGATTGATCCCAATCATGATCTCCCTTATCTCCCAAACGCTATTCACACTAACCCTATTCAACGCCCAATCGATCACAAAAAAAAATTCACCTTCTCAATGACCACCTGACGGACAACAACCCCGACATTTGCGCCATCTCTGAAACGTGGCTGAAACCTACAGACACAGTCTTACTAAACCAGCTCCCCAACCACCTTTACGACATACATTCAATCCCCAGAATCAAAAAAAGGGGTGGAGGTCTCCTGCTAGCTACAAAAAAGGGACTTGGACTCTCGCTGCAACTATCTACCAAAATAAGCAACATCGAACTTGCCCTATTCAATTCGGACCATCTCCAAATCGCCTTGGTTTACTCACCACCAGGAACCTTAGACACAGATCCCTCACCATTAATTGAATTCACAGCTAAACATTTCAAGCGGGACAAACCGACTATCTTGATGGGAGATTTTAACCTTCATGTAAACATCCCACGTCTATCCCATAACTGTGACATCCTACTTACAGCCCTCAATCACTTAGGCTTCAGCCATATCGTCAAAGGTCCCACGCACAAAACGGGACACACACTAGACCTGATTTTTCTCAACGATGGTCTATCCTCGGCTACTAACCCAACCTGCGTCCCTGTCCCATGGTCAGACCATCACATCATCTCTGCTGAACTTCAAATTAATGACCAGCCTCGTCCCATCTACCCGGCAACCATAATACAATACAGGAAACCTTGCCCCACAGACCGACTTAGCAAACTGCTCACCAAAGAGCTCGACCGACTGGATCTCACTGACGCTCTCTCAGCTATTGACTCCTGGCTCAAGATAACAAGTGAGGTCGCAGATCTATCCTGCCCCACCATTACCAAATCCTTGAAACCACCTCAAGCTAATAGGCATCCGTGGTACACTCCGGAACTCAAAATCCTCAAACAAGAACTTCAGAAAAAAGAAATCAGATGGCGCAAGTCTCCTTCCACCGTCACAACGTTAAACTACAAAGCCCACCTCAATTCATACAGGATGGCCATCCTCAAAGCCAAAAAAGACTTTTTTGCAAAATAAATTCACAACTTCTCATTCGACCCCAAAGCCTTATTCTCATTTGTAACATCTCTTACAAAACCTTCGCCACCTATCATCCCTGACGATCAAGCATCCAACAAAGCCACGGAATTAGCCATCTACTTTGATAAGAAGATAACCAACCTCCTTAAGCCTATCGCTACCCTACAGCCAACAGCACTGCCTTCTAATTCCTCAACACCTACCAAGAAGTTCAACTCAATGTTCAGCTTAACATCTTTCGAGACCCCATCATTAATGGAAATCGAAATCATACTTAAAAAGCTCAAACCTTCCTCTCACCCGTTGGACGCAATACCCTCCAATCTTCTACTCTCCATTCCAAACACCATTTCCAAAGCGTTAGCAGACATCATCAACTGCTCTCTAACTCAAGGAAAGGTTCCAGAACAACTTAAAATAGCTATCCTAAAACCCTTACTAAAAAAACCTAACCTTTCGACGACTGACCCTGCAAACTTCCGTCCAATCGCTAACCTACCCTTGATCTCAAGAGTGATGGAAAGATTCATAAACAAACAACTATCTGAGTACCTGGAGGAGAACAACATACTTTCCCCTTTCCAGTTCGGATTCAGGAAATCGCAAAATACAGAAGCTTTACTATCATCATTATCTGACACCATTCTTCTCAATCTCGAAAGAAAACAACCTTACCTTCTCGCTCTTCTCGACCTAGCCGCCGCATTCGACACGGTTGACCATTCCATCCTACTGGAACGGCTATCTGATATAGGAATTCAAGGAGAAGCACATAGCTGGTTCCAATCGTTCCTGGAGAATAGATTCTACAAGGTCAAGATCAATAACAAAGAATCACTCCCAATCAAATCAAACCGAGGAGTCCCGCAAGGATCATCCCTCTCCCCCACACTTTTTAACATTTATCTGCTACCACTCTGCCATCTACTCTCCAGCCTCAAACTAAAGTATTACATTTTCGCTGACGACGTTCAAATACTTCTTCCTATCACTGAATCCCTGCAAAAAACCTGGGCATACTGGAACAATTGCTTACAGTCTATCAATATTCTGCTTTCCAGCTTGAACCTTATCCTCAATTCAAATAAAACTGAAATCCTCATCATCTCGCCTGACAAAAACCACACTCTCATCAACTCCCAAAGCGCATCCCAAGTCGCAAAATCATCCATTAACCACTCTCCCACCGTCAGAGACTTAGGGGTGCGACTCGACAATCTATTCAACTTAAAATCCTTCGTCCTCAACACCACCAAAGAATGTTTTTTCAAACTCCAAATGCTCAAAAATCTGAAACCCCTCCTGCATTTCAGCGACTTCCGTTTAGTAGTCCAGTCTATCATTCTTACAAAATTAGACTACTGCAACTCTCTTCTCCTAGGCCTTCCTGCCACAACTATCAAACCCCTACAGATGGTCCAGAATGCAGCGGCGAGAATACTCACTAATTCAAATAAAAGAGCCCACATCACACCAATTCTACGCGGTCTCCACTGGCTCCCTATAAAATCTAGGATCGCCTTCAAAATGCTAATGATGATCCACAAGGACATTATCGGCATTGCCCACCTCAATCTAAGCTCGCAACTCCGCCCTCACACATCACAAAGACCTATCAGACACGCTTACAAAGGATCTCTATATGCTCCTCCGGTCAAAACCTCATTAAGAAAACGAGCAATCTCTACAGCCGGGCCCACCCTCTGGAACTCACTGCCTCCGAAGCTTCGACTAGAAACATGTCATCAATCCTTTAAAAAACAACTAAAAACATGGCCCTTCTGACAAGCCTTCCCGGAGTCTCAAGAACACTCTGACACCGGTCAAAGGGCCTAACAGTCCACTACGGGACCCACAATCATTCACACTTCCCTTAGGGCCAGCTCACGCCTGATTTGGACAGTCCATATGTTACGACAGTTACCTTAGTAGATGCATTAATTCTTGTTACGCCCTTTAACATGTATTATTTTATTTTTATTTTATTTTATTGTATTTTACTTTATTTATTTTGTTACGTCTATTAACGCTGTTCGATGATTCATTTATTACTACTTAACATCTACGTTCTATTGTTCAGTCACCTTGTTTAATGTAACGCCTTAACCGCGACTGTTTTGTTATAATGGAAACCGATTTGATTTGATATTTGTATCGAGAATGTCGGTATATAAAAACTCTAAATAAATAAATAAATAAATATCCAGCATAGCTCTCTGCTTCAACGGCAGGGGAGAAAGTCTCATAGTTCACTTTCAATGCATATCCAGCATAACTCTCTGCTTCTACGGCAGGGGAGAAAGTCAGATACTTCACTTTCAATGCATATTCAGCATAACTCTGCTTCAACGGCAGGGGAGAAAGTCAGATACTTCACTTTCAATGCATATGCAGCATAACTCTCTGCTTCTATGGCAGGGGAGAAAGTCAGATACTTCACTTTCAATGCCTATTCAGCATAACTCTCTGCTTCAACGGCAGGGGAGAAAGTCAGATACTTCACTTTCAATGCATATCCAGCATAACTCTCTGCTTCAACGGCAGGGGGAATGAAGAAAAGTAGATCTATATACAGACAACAACCAACAAGGTCTGAATTATTTAGTCTGGGTAAACAAATAAGCATGGGTATAGCTTGCTTATTGCGGCGGTTACTACCCCTAACTAATTAAGCTAGATATTTCACTTAGAGGCAGTTCCAACACTGCTCTCTACATTAATGGTGGGGGTGGAAGAGAAATAGAATCAAAAGGTTACTAAGAGCAAGAGTAACAGATAAGAATGAGAAAAAAAAAAAAGTGCAAAACTTGCTGGGCAGACTGGATGGGCCATTTGGTCGTCTTCTGCCGTCGTTTCTATGTTTCTATGATTCCACAACACCCATGCTTTTACTTGCATTTAGCACCAACGATCCTGGGGGCAGATTTAGAATGGGAATTCCACAACACCCACTCTTTTACATGCATGTAGCGCCGATGATCCTGGGGCAGATTTAGGATAGTGATTCTACAACACCCATGCTTTTACCTGCATTTAGTACCAACAATCCTGGGGGCAGATTTAGGCTGGGGATTCCAAAACACCCACGCTTTTACCTGCATTAGTGCCGACGATCCTGGGGCAGATTTAGGATGGGGATTCCACAACACCCATGATTTTACCTGCTTTTAGTGCCGATGACCCTGGGGGGCAGATTTCGGGAGGGGATTCCCCAACACCCATGCTTTTATCTGCATTAGCCTTGATGATCCTGGAGCAGATTTAGGTTGCAGATTCCACAACACCCACGATTCTAGCTGCATTTAGCGCCGATGATCCTGGGGCAGATTTAGGGTAGGAATTCCACAACACCCATGCTTTTACCTGCATTTAGCGTTGATGATCGTGGGGCAGATTTAGGAAAGGGATTCCACAACACCCATGCTTTTACCTATATTTAGCACCAACGATCCTGGGGCAGATTTAGGTTGGGGATTCTACAACACCCATGCTTTTAGTTATGTTTTTGTAAGAATGTGAATCCTGGGCTGAGATGAGAGGTGTCTCCACCCACAGGGAATCGCCCTGAGAGCCTCACCATCAGCAGGCGCAGTCTCAGTGGTGTGGGACACAGCTAGAAGTAGAGACTTTATTATAAGGAAAAAAAAGTAATGTCCACAGAATTGGAGATGAAGTAGTACAGTTCTGAGCAATGGGGAATACCCAGAGAGAGGCCAGAGATGAGAAGATCCGATAGTGACCTACGGAGCATGGTACGCCGGGGATACCCTCTGATGAGTGTAGGCACCTCAGGAATACAGATCCGGTAGTGGCCCGCGGAGTGGGGGTATGCTGAGGATGTCTGTACAGAAGATGTTCAGGAACTGGTAGAGATGCCGGAACCCAGAAGTGGCTCCCGTAGTTTGTGTGTTAATATTCTGTAGTGCAGGAAAGCTGAATGGCTTCTACTGAAGAAAGGCGGTAGTGGCCCGAGGCTCGGGATACACTGTGTGAAATCCACAGTACAGTTCATATAGTAGAAGTCAGTAGAGGTACTCACAGTAGATGGTTCCTGGAGAGAGAGAGAGAGACCTGAGAAGCAGGTCTAGTAGCAGTCAGGCAAGAAGGCCCTCCGAGGAGCGGATAACCAGGAATGCAGGGGATCTCCTGAGGAGCGGGTACTCAGAGCATCAGATGCCAAGACCAAGTCAGGAACAGGAAGTCCTTGAATGTGGAGGATTCAGTAAGATGGAACTCCTTACTAACTCAACGAAGGCAAAGGCTGGTCAGATTAGAAATACTAGTGGGTTGTCGTCATCGGGAGGGGACGCCCCCAAGGTTCCCGCCATGACGTGTTCAAAAGGAGGCCCTTGCGCGTGCGCGCCTAGGTAATTCTGGATCCAAGATGGCGGTCAGCAGCGCCCAGGTTGTCCCGGGGATGCCGGAGCGGTCGGCGATGACTGGCAGAGACCGCCATTCTTCCCAGACTTGATGGAGCGAGGAAAAAAGAGGTGAGCATGAGAGATCGCAGCCGTCTGAGATCGACAGGCGTAACAGCTACAGCCTATCTCCAGACCCAGACCTTTGCTTCGTGACCACGCTACGGCCTATCTCCAGCCCCGACCTTTGCTTCGTCTGACTACGCTATTGACTGTCTCCGTGATCAGACCTCAGCTTTGCTTGACTACGCTATTGACTATCTCCATGATCAGACCTCAGCCTTGCTTGCCACTGCTTCTGGATTGCCGCCAACCCTAACTCAAGCCTGCCATTGGTCGCCTCTTCTGTCTACTTCCTGGACGAGGATTCATCAGGCTTCGGCCTATCTTTGCTCGAGCGCCCTCTGTCTGCCTTCGTTCCATTGGCGCCCGAGTTTCCAGGACATTATCCAGTCCAAAGTAGAACTGTACTATCCCTCGCCTGCTGTCTCTGGGCTGAACCCACTTCTCCTGCAATTATATACAGAGGCCTACCTAAGCCCTGCTGGCCCCGGCACCCAAAAGCTCAACCCGCGGGGAATGAGTGCTGGTATAGGTGAAGCTCCAGCGGCCTCTGCCTTTCAGCCCACTCCACCTGCCGACGGTGGGGACCCATAGGTCCTTACCTACGGGTTGCGGCAATCCCACCTCGGCCCAAGGGTCTACCTCTGATGCAACAGTTTGTTAATCAGGATCTTCTTTTAAATAAAAATTTGGGGGGATCTTTGGACAGGATGGTTAGTGATTTGCCTTATACCCACATGCACAGGCTATAGCTGGCATTGTGAGATCTCATTGGCCCACGTTATGTGATTTTTCTATGTTCAAGCAACCTCTGTTTGCTTATAAGCGTGCAAGAAATTTGCGGGACTATTTGGTGTCATCTTTTCTGCCATTGTGGGCTACTGATACTGCTGTAGAGCAGTATGGATAGTACTCCTGTCGTATATGTTATGTATGTAAACTGTCACTTTCATTTACAGTTTATGTTCATCTGCTAACCTCTCATAGGTTTGTCTTGAGGGAACACGCTACTTGTTTATCTGCAGGGGTTGTGTATGTTATTTTATGTCCCTTTAATCTAATGAATGTAGGGAAGACTGTTCGTGTTGTGAAGTCATGTATTATAGAAAATAAGAGTAATATTAACTTGCAGATGGAAGCTCATTTGGTAATGCATTAGAGTGAAGGGACATTCAGCAAATGACTTATGTTTTTTGTTTTATAGCAGGTTCTCCCACACAGGTTCTCCCACGCTCTCAAGGAGGAGACTTGAATCACTGTTTCTTGAGAACAGAACAAAGGTAAATTAATTGTTTACACTTGGTGATTCCTGATGGATTAAACATGAGCGTAGAGTGGATTTTTTTTATGATGATGTTTTTTATAATGTTTTTCATGAGGCCATTTCGGGTTTTCTTTAGGAATGGTTTATGTTTGACAACATTCTCACAATGCTCTGATGTGGTAGTTTGATTGGTGGGCAGTTTTTTGATTGCATATAAGAAGGTTTGATTGGTTTGTGGTTTTGGACTGCATCAGTTGTGAGGCATTGGGTGTTTGTCATTGTTTATGAAATTTGTTTAAGTCCTTTTAATAAGTGTTGTAAATTGTTGTATTGCATTTTGTTTTGTTTTTAGAATTGTATTACGTTTTTAAAACTTTATTGAATAAAGCAGAACAAACAAATGCCTGACATACATTGGTTTCCTATGCACATTAAGTAATATATAGAATATGTTGCAACAAATATTTCATTTATATTCACTCCCCAATCACACCTCTAGCTTCTTATAAAGTGCTTGGCTTTTACATGCTATTATTATTTGGCATTGTTTTTGGCTTTATTTAGATATTTGGTGTATTACCTTGAAACCTGGCCCTATTCCCATTGATGTGTTTATGCTTGATGTTTGATTGGTAAGTTTTGTTTTTTTTTTTGTTATTTTGCAGTATATTGATTGTTTGTCCTTTATTTGTAGTTCCTCTGAGGCAGCCTCAATTAGGAGGTGAAACATGGATCCATGTCAGGTGTACTGGCTCTAAGTTATGCTAAGGGTTCAGGTTTTTAGATCACATGAGCCAATTGACTCTCTCAGTTGTTGTATGAAGCTGTGGCTCCTGATTCTCCAAGGTTGAAGAATCTCTTTTTTAAGTCAAAGAGACTCTGAAATACAGGAATTTATTGTACTTATTTAGATGTTCCCAATTTATGGGAAAGGATACCACTGTGATCCAAAGTGTTTTGATATTGATCTGCTTTTAATATTTGGATGCTTTTTTGGGGTTTTCTTTGGTTTTGGTTTGTTTTTCTGGGTAGAATATACATTGATGGGGATAAAATAATGAGAACAATTATTTGTACAAATTTGTATTTTTGCAACATGTTTCTATATTATTTGCTATTTTGTTCAAAGTAATTAAGGTATTTATTCAATAATTTTTTTTAAATTTGTTTTATATGATTGTTTGCATTTCCCTGTTATGTTCTATGTTATTTCATAAGTGGGTAAATGTGTGTTAATTAACAAATTTTTTTTTTTTTATATCCCAATTCCATCATAGGGGGCTTGCTGCTTCATGCCTACCTGCTATATCCCTTATGCCACCATAGGGGACTTGCTTCCTCTTGCCTACCTCCCATTGCGTTTATGTCACTATAGTGGACTTGCAACACCATGCCTGCCGTACCCCTAATACCACCATAAGGAACTTGTTGCCTGATGCCCAGCTGCATACCTCTAATATTACCATAGGGAACTTGCTGCCACACACTTACTTGCCATTCTCCCATGTCACCCACATGTGAGGTAGTCCTCACATGTGGGTGACATCACTGGACGGAGCCCTATCATGGAAAATGTTTCTGTCATAGTTTCTACGAAGCTTTGACTGACACTGGCACACTGAGTGCACTGAGCATGCCCAGCATGCCATGATCCCTGTGTCCAGAGGGGTCTCCCTTCAGTCTTCTTTTTTCCGTGCTGCAGTTTGCCTCGCATTCAGGAGCTCTGTGAGAGATTTCTCACAACATTTCCTCACGAAACACTTGAAGTTTTACTTCACAAATAATTTTTCCCTATACAGTGTTATGGATCTTGCTAGGGAGTTAGCAATCTGCTAGCGCTCACCCCGCCAGGAGGGCGGAGTGAGCGATCTGGAATCGATCAGCTCCTCCCAAGGGGAGGAGATAGCAATCTGATAGGCTTGGCTCCTGTAGGAGGAGGAGTTTAGCAGTCTGTTAGTGCTCTGCTCCCCCAGAGGGAAGGAGTAGCAACTGTTATGCTTAGTTCCTGTAGAAAGATGAGCCAGCAACCTGTATGATCCCCACGGGGAGTTAGCTATCTGATATGGATCAGCTTCCGTAGAAAGAGGAGTAATGGTCTGATGTGGGTTGGCTCCCATAGAGTGGCAGATGATAATACCGCTTTATTAGTGTAAGGAGTAACACTTAGTAGAAATAGTAAATCCCTGGGCCGATGGCAGAGGACAGCGCCCTCAAGTGGAGATCCTGAGAGGGACCACTGGTTAGGCTGGAGTATTGAGACAAACACAGATAGTTCTTTATTAGACTGGAAGTAGAACCACCAGAGGTGGCAGTAGTGAGCTGATGTGCCCGGCAGGGCTGAAGTCCCTCTGATACTGGAACTACAATCTCTGAGTTGCTGAGCTGTAGAGAGAGACTATAGGTAGTGAGTAGACAGGGTATGCTGGACATAACCAGTGGTAGATGATACACTCACACTTGTAGATATCTGTAATGTCTTCTTATGCAACAGAGAGTCATCAGTATTCAGGAATAGGAGCTGCAGGCGAGTACTGGTTCCTATATGCAGTCTGAAATAGAACTCACAATAACTGTGTATGGGATGGCTTCTGGAATAGAAGAGAGTCTAGGAGAGATTTAGGAACATAGGAACCAGTACTCGCTCCACAAGGGCCTGTTAATCTGTAATAGTAATCCATAAGATATAGGTATATGATATCTTCTGAGGAAGAAGAGAGTCTGAGAAAGGTATTAGGAACATAGGCCCTCGTGGAGAGAGTACCGGTTCCTATCTGCAATCTGCAATGGTAACTCACGATCTCTGTACCTGTGATAACTTCTTAGACTGAAGGGAGTCTTAGAGATTAGGAACATGGGCCCTCGTGGAGCGAGTACCGGTTCCAGTCTGTGTTCACATCTGCGATCGCCTCCAGGCAATAGGAATCTTCTGAGTTTTCGGGAATGTAGGGCCCCGAGGAGCGAGTACCGGATCCAGTCTTAGAAATCTGAAATCAAGAAGAAAGAGAATGGAGCCCCCAAGGAGCGGGTACTCCTAGTAAGTTTGAAAAGGTCGAGCAGTGGAGAAAGGTTTCCCCTTGCTGACTCGGATCATTGTTGCAAGCAGCAAGGGCTGCCGAAGCAAGTCCCGTTGGAGTTCCTTGCTAACTTGAATCGAAGTAGCAATCAAAGACCTTTTATGGTGGAAGCGGATGACATCACTACGGGGGGACGCCCCCGAGGTTCGCGCCTTGCTGGTACAAAGTCTGGAGCGTGCGCGTGCCCTTATGTCATCGGGAACATGGCGGATCCGTGGCATCAGGCCAGCCTGGGGATACCAGGAAGAAAATGGTGAGAAGAAGCTGCGGCAGCATCTGTCCATCAGACCCGAAGGGAGTCGCCACAAGGTAGAGAGGGTGGAGCGAGGGCGAGAATAGGCACGAACGCAACACAAGGGTCTCCCTTCACGTATATTTCATTGACACTCAGTGAATACTATGCCCTGTTTTTTGGTCGGTTCCTGTCACCTCACTAACGGTTCCCCCGGGTTACCAACCGAATTGTGGCCTTCTCTCTCCCTATGTTTATCACCCTCAGCAGCCACACAATACCTGCGAGTGTCCTTCCTGCGATCCTCTACCGGGTTCATCGGGGCTAGAAGGATAGGGACGTCCACAGTTACCGTTGCCGCCAGGGTCGCCGTCGATACCATCGATGCTGTCTGCCAGCAACACAGGATTGCTTCGAGACGTCCTCCCGTTGCCAGTTATGGAACTCTGTACTCGATAGTAATCTGGCTTCCAGCCTCTGATTTACGGCCCGAAGTCCATGATAAACTAGCTGATCTGCCATGCAAAAAATCCAGCAATGTCTCAATTGCAAGACCACCGCGACACCTGCAACAGCTCTCTAAGTTTCTTGCACAGTAGAGAAAGATGCTAGAAAGACCTCACGCTCTCGCCTGAGACCAACTGATATCCAGATTATACCAGCTCCGCCAGTCGGGCTGGTTCCTGGATTCTTCAACCTTTCCAGGCAACAGAGCGGCCATCCCACTGAGGGCCAGGGCTCAGGGCACCGTTCCCCGGCCGCGACAAGGCGGAGGATTTTAAACCCGCTATTTCCTTCTTTCAACGGAAGGCAGGCCATCTCCGCTCATCCTGCACCTCAGAAATCTCAACAATTTTCTTCAGAAAGAAAAGTTCAGAATCGTGTCTCTAGGCACCATGCTTCCCTTACTACAATAAGTGAATTGCCTCTATCCTCTGGTCTTTTTAGGCACTTCATAGTGAGTCAACAACATTTTCAATACCAAGTTCTACTGTTTAAACTAGATTCGACTACTTGTGTATTTCACCAAACGCCTAGCAGTGACTGCCGCTTAACTACAAAGAACAACAGCATTCACGCCTTTCCTTGCCTGGACAACTGCCTAATAAGGAGTCAATCCGAGCACGGAGCTGAATTCTCTAGGACTCACTATAAATTTGGCTGGGATTTCTGATCAACTACCATAAATCCCATATAGACCAACAACTGCGCAGACATCCTGTCAAATTCTCCACATCTCTACATGCATGCAACATAGCCTCAGCCCATAAATTCTTTCATTGCTGGGCCATGGGGTTTTCACTATCCATGTCACTCATATGGCCAGACTAGCCATGAGTAAGATTCAGTGGATTTTCAAATTTCAGTGGCTCTAAGCAGTTCAACCGCTTTCATCCCTGATCCATATTACCGATCCAGTACCAAATTCTCAGATGATCTTGGCCACAGTCGCATTTAACTAGGGTTGGAGAGCTCGAATCCACATCCTCCCAACCCAAAATGCGTCTATTCCGCTCCATGAAGAGTCTCACATCAACTTACTGGAGCTTTGAGCCATGCGTTATGCCTTTTATGCCTTAAAACACTGCTTCTGTCACAAAACTTTGTGCATACAGACAGACAATATAGTGGCAATGTGGTATCCCAACACACAAGCATGCACAGCCTCTTATCTGCTCTGTCAGGAGGCCGCGCAGCTTTAGCCCTGGCCCCTTGCACACTCCATGCATCTACAGGCCACTTATCTAATAGACATACTGAACGTACTAGCAGACCTTCTCCATAGATGTCTCCATCCTCATGAATGGTCTGAATTCATGTGTAGCAAGGAAAATCTTCTAGTGCTGAGGTCAACCAACCATCGACCTCTTGCGTCCGGATCGAACCACAGAGTGGACAGATTCTACTCCCTACGCATGCATCAAAATGCGTTATCATGGATGCCTTTGCTCGCTCCTGCAACAAAGGCCTCCTATATGCGTCTCTTCCGATACCACACATAGGCAAAACTCTCGTGATGCTACAGCAAGACAGGTTTCAATGATTCTCATAACCACATCCTGGCCTCGATAAGTATGCTTTCCCATACTTCTCAAATCCAGTAACCAATTCGCCTGCCCACAGGTCAGTCTCATAACAGACTCACTGATGTTCTCAGCTACTGGTAGCTTCACAACAGCCTTCCACACATAAATCTTACCATTAGAAATGGGCAAGATTTACCACATGGTGTGCACAAAAAGGTATTAGCCCCTTTTTTCTGCACCACTCCATCTCTCTTAGGCTATCTAGCATACCCCTCGGATTCTGGTCCCCAGACATCCTCCGCATGGGGACACCTCAGTTCCATTTCACCATACTACCTGGGAGTAGGGGAAGCGTGATTAATGGCTCAACTCCTTATGAGTCGGCTTATCATGCATTCTCTACAGATTAAGCCTCCTCTACGATCACTGGTTACGGAATGGGGCCTACATGTAGTGCTTACAAGACTCATATGTTCCCTGTTCGAGCCTTTGCATTCCTATAACTTTAAAATTCTAACATGGGAAATTCTTTCCCTCGAAGCCATCACTTCTGTTAAAAGGGTCACTGAGTTGCAAGCCCTTGTTGCATACTCACCCGACACTAGGTTCCTCCGTGACCCAGTGGTCCTCCATACACACCCTAATATTCTTCTTAAGGTAGACGCAGCCTCTCACCTTACTCAGAATATATTCTGCCCATTTTTCCCAAGGCCTCTCTCTCACCAGGGCAAGAGGGTTTTCCACACCTTGGACTGTAAGTGTGCACTTGCAGTCTATCTAGACTGCACTGAACACCATAGAAAATACACCCAGCTCTTTCCTTCTTTGGCAAAGACAAGCTGTGAGTTCCAGTGGGCAAACAAACTCTCTGCAACTGACTAGCAGACTGTATCGAATTCTGCTATGAAAAAGCAGCCTTCCTCTCCAGGGGTGAATGAAGGCACATTCTGTAATGGACATGACAATATCGGTACCACACTATCATTCAGTACCAATTGCCGACATTTCCTAGGCTGCAACTTGTAGCTCTCTTCACACATTCGCAGCCCCCTACTGCTTACATATGGAAGTCTTTCAAGACTCTGCCTTTGGCCAACCTGTCCATCAAGAGTCCATCAAGCCCAGCATCCTGTTTCCAACAGAGGCCAAACCAGGTCACAAGAACCTGGCAATTACCTAAACACTAAGAAGATCCCATGCTACTGATGCAATTAATAGCAGTGGCTATTCCCTAAGCAAACTTGATTAATAGCAGTTAATGGTCTTCTCCTCCAAGAACTTATTCAAACCTTTTTTGAACCCAGTTACACTAACTGAACTAACCACTAATCCTTTAGTTTCAAAATGAAAAAAACATATATTTGTTTATTTGGGGGTTTTTTGTTTGCCTATTTTGGGGTTTTCTCATGGCACTTGTAGGAAGAAATCATCAGAAAGGGGAAAGAATTCCAAGCTTTCTAGACTGTAGCAAAGTTCCTTTATGGAGAATCAGCAATGGCAGGAGTTCTGTAAGGCAGGGGTTCCCAAACTTGTTCTGGAGGACCCCTAGCCAGCTGGGTTTTCAGGATATCCACAATGAATATGCATGAAATAGATTAGCATGCATTGTCTCCAGAGCATGCACATTTTATCTCATGCGTATTTATTGTGGATATCCTGAAAACTTGACTGACTGGGGATACCCAACAATAGGTTTGAGAACCTCTGCTCTAAGGCATCATCAGAGGAGCAAAGAAAAAAGCTAATGTAGGAATAGCACCCAAGGCTCCAAAAGATGGCACCAGCAACCTTGATGGTATCACAAGAGGCAAACTGGCACCAGAAATTGTACTAGCATCCTATGGCACCATGAAGGGGGCATGATGCAGAAACGGTGGCAGGAAAAACCCAAGGCGCTGATAAAGGGGCCAAGCAGCACATAGAGTGGCATCAAGACATCACAGCAAAATGAGAGGTGCAAAGCTGCCCCCCAGACTAGCAGTAACAAGCCAAGGTGTAAGGTGTAGGGCAGGGGTGGGCAATTCCGGTCCTCGAGGGCTGCAAACCAATCGGGTTTTCTGGATATCCTTAATGAATATGCATGAGAGAGACCTGCATACACACTGCCTCAGTTGTATGCAAATCTATTTCATGATATTCATTAGGGGTATCCTGAAAACCCGACTGGTTTGCAGCCCTCGAGGACCGGACTTGCCCACCCCTGGTCTAGGGTATGACAGCAAGACTTAGTGACACAAAGAACTCCAGGATGTAAAGCCTGGGCAAGGCAGCAAAGTTGAATGGCACAAAGACTCCCAAGGTATAGCATGAGGGGTATAGCAGCAAGGCAGAATATCATGGGAACTACCAGTCATTCTGTTGAAGAACACTTGCCAATTGTCAGATTAGTATAAGAAAATGAAATGTGATAAGTATCATTTTTGTGACATAAGCTTTTATTACATTCCCTACTTGAAATTGATCTTACTGCTGGATAGAATTTTGATTTTCTTGTGAAATGGGCTTTGCAAAGGAAATTTATCACATGCAGAACAGTAAGTTGTGAAGGTTGCTTTATTTGGAAAGCTTTTACCATATTCTGTACCTGAACTCTGGCTGTTCAATTTCATGATTTTCTGGTTGTGCATGAGTTCTCTCTGCCTGTCTTATACTTTTACCATATTCAGAACATGAAATGGTTTCTCTTCTGTATATTTTCTGTTCTGCCTATAATTCTTCCTTCAGACTGAGAGCTTTTGTAGACAAATCACCCCAGTATAATCAACAAACAAACAGGGTTGGAAAACCAGGCTGGGACTGTAGAGGGGTAGAAGAAAATTAATTATAGAATAAGTGCCATGGTATTAGAAAACATTTTTGTTCTGGGGACAAAACACCTCAGTTTAACAAATCAAGAAGAGAGTTAGTGTGGGAAGAACACCCCGAGGTTCCAGAAGAGGGCACCAAGATTCCTGATATGGCAGCTGGGCATGAGGCAGCAAGTCCCCTATGGTGTTACTAGGGGTGTGTTAGGTAGGCATGTGAAAGCAAGTCCTCTAGGGTAGTACTAGGAGAAAGCAGAGTTGCTTACCTGTAACAGGTGTTCTCCCATGACAGCAGGATGTAGTCTTCACATGTGGGTGACGTCACTGGGTTGAGCCCTATCACAGAAAACTTTTCTGTCAAAGTTTCTAGATAGCTTTGACTGACACTGGCACACTGAGTGCACTGAGCATGCCCAGCATGCCATGATCCCTGTGTCCACAGGGGCTCCCTTCAGTCTTGTTTGTAGCAAAAAGTGCGAGCGAAAAATAAAATAAAATAAGAAACATATGCGGACCCAACTCCGTGGGGTGGCAGGTGGGTTTTTTGAGGACTACATCCTGCTATCCTGGGAGAACACCTGTTACAGGTAAGCATCTCTGCTTTCTCCCAGAACAAGCAGGATGGTAGTCCTCACATGTGGGTGATTAGCAAGCTACAGGCTGGCTCCTTTTACAACAGGCCAATAGAGACAACTCATGCACAGGCACAATAATTGGGGTGCTATTAGCAATGATGAGGCAGCCTGAAATCACAGCAGGTGGTTGTAGAAGGAGTTGGGGATTATAGTGGAATGGCATGGCATGGCAATTGCTTATGTTCGTATGTACTTATGAATGAATTGGGGTCCCAATGAATAGATGAAATTAAATTACTTTTGTTTGCTGCAGTTCGCTAGTGGATACCCAGGTAGTTCCAGAAGCAAGGAGGAGACAGGAGAAACCAAGCCACCACCCTGGTAATCACAAACAGCAAATAGCTAAAGAGGTGCTTCTAAGGTAAAAGAGATAGTGTTACTGACTTCATGGTAAGAGAAATATTAGATTCTAGAGATGTGAATCGTGTGATCGATCATCTTAACGATCGATTTCGGCTGGGAGGGGGAGGGAATCGGATCGTCGCAGTTTGGGTTTTTTAAATATCGTGTAAATCGTGTAAATCGAAAACCGGCACACTAAAACATCCCTAAAATAAATCCCCCACCCTCCCGAACCCCCCCAAAATGCCTTAAATTACCTGGGGTCCAGTGGGGGGGGGAGGGCGGGAAAACCGGCACACTAAAACAACCCTAAAACCCACCCCGACCCTTTAAAATAAATCCCCCACCCTCCCGAACCCCCCCAAAATGCCTTAAATTACCTGGGGTCCAGAGGAAGGGTCCCGGTGTGATCTTTTACTCTCAGACCTCCGTGGTCTGTAGAAACAAAATGGCGCCGGCGCTACCTTTGACCTGTCATGTTGCCTTACGGCTGGCGCCATTTTGCGCAAAATGGCGCCGCAAAATGGCGCCGGCCATACAGCAACACGATTCAACTGCAGGAGGTCGTTCCGGACCCCCGCTGGACTTTTGGCAAGTCTTGTGGGGGTCAGGAGGCCCCCCCAAGCTGGCCAAAAGTCCCTGGGGGTCCAGCGGGGGTCCGGAACGACCTCCTGCAGTCGAATCGTTTTTCCGTACGGAAAATGGCGCCGGCCATACACTGTATGGCCGGCGCCATTTTCCGTACGGAAAAACAATTCGCGGTAGGAGATCGTTCCGGACCCCCGCTGGACTTTTGGCAAGTCTTGTGGGGGTCAGGAGGCCCCCCCAAGCTGGCCAAAAGTCCCTGCGGGTCCGGGAGCGATCTCCTACGCTCCTGCCGTCGGGGGACAAAAAAAACAAAATGGCGCCGGCGCTACCTTTGACCTGTCATATGACAGGGCAAAGGTAGCGCCGGCGCCATTTTGTTTCTACAGACCACGGAGGTCCGAGGTCCGAGAGTAAAAGATCACACCGGGACTCTTCCTCTGGACCCCAGGTAATTTAAGGCATTTTGGGGGGGTTCGGGAGGGTGGGGGATTTATTTTAAAGGGTCGGGGTGGGTTTTAGGGTTGTTTTAGTGTGCCGGTTTTCCCGCCCTCCCCTTCCCCTCCCCCTTCCCCCGATTTACGATTTTTTAACGATAAATCGGGGGAATTGTTATTGTATCGCGGCTCTAACGATTTTTGACGATTTAAAATATATCGGACGATATTTTAAATTGTCAAAAAATGATTCGCATCCCTATTAGATTCTACTGATTTAATAGTAAATGCCGACTTGTACTGAACCATAAAGGTCTTGGACTTCAAGAGGGCTGACTTTAAGAAGATAAATGATTGTGTAGTGAAATCTTTATCCAGAATCAAGAATCTGAATGGTACTGAGGAATTATGAACATATCCCCCAGTTTACCATGATTCAAAATTCTTGACAATTTCTGGCCATGGAATCACAATAAACTGCCTTCATTCGCTCTTCCATTTTCTCTGCTGGTGCTTGGCATCTCTCTCTTCTTGCATTGCTGCTGCTCCTGAGGCTAGGCTAGGCAGGACCTTTCTCCTCCTTTCCTGTGTCTGCTGCACCTATCTCTCCCTCCTCTGCTGTTGAGGCTGAGCCAGATGGGGTCACTTTCTCCACCACTGCTTCTGAGGCTGTAAGATAGGGTCTCTCTTTCCTGCTGCTGCTTTGGAGGCTGAACCTGGTAGGGCACATTTCTTTTTTGTCTGCCACTGTCACTAAGACCGGCTAACTTTGGAGACATATTCAATAGTGCAGCCACACTATTAAATATAGCCAGCTAACTTTAGGACAGCTCTTTGATTCAACCAGACTTAGCTGGCTAAGTCATCTAGCTAACTCTGAATATTGGAGGAGAGAGGGGGGGGGGGGGTTAGGGACCACTTTGACATTCAACATGAGACGTACGAACAGAACAGTGGTCTCTTGTGAAGATTTGATGACCTTCGGAGAGAGGAAACTCACCCAAAGATGAGATTGGTGCAATGTTCTCTCCACCTAGCTTGATGTAGGTGGAGAGAACATTGCACCAATCTCATCTTTGGGTGAGTTTCCTCTCTCCGAAGGTCATCAAATCTTCACAAGAGACCACTGTTTTGTTCGTACATCTCACGTTGAATGTCAAACTGGCCCCTAACCCCCTACACTAATACCTAAACCTCACCTCGAGTTACTAGGTGGGCCTCCCATAGGGATATAAATACCTATCTAGGGAGAGGGCATTATGGCTAGGTGCACTCTAACTCTCTCTCTCTCTCTCTTTCTGGCTAGGCTGGTGCTCCAGGAGCTTCAAACCCACTGAAACAGGACTTCCTTTCAGGAGACATAACAAAATGCACTTACTGCCCTATCAAACAGCTTAACACTACCAAAAAAGGTGTAGCTAAAATCAGCATTAAGTCCATGCAATAGGACTTCACAAACTGGTAAACCCAGCCCACTCCCACCCCTAACTCCTCCTCTTTTTTCATAAGGGTTTATCACATGCAAAAACACCTTAGCGCATTTTGATAAATGACCCCCTTAGACAGATAACTATTACATTATCTGTCTAAATCGGTATTGAATATGGACCTCCTTGTGTTTTTTATGCTTATTCTTCTTAATAATTATATGTTCTATTCTTCATCAGTTTTGAAATATTCTTTCTCACAGGACAAGCAGGATGGTAGTCCTCACATATGGGTGATGTCAGTGGACAGAGCCCTATTACAGAAAACCGCTGTGCGACCTGTTCAATAGATCCCTAGAAACGGGAGTGGTGCCGAGTGATTGGAGAAGAGCGGTGGTGGTCCCGCTTCACAAGAGTGGGAACAGAGAGGAGGCTGGTAACTACAGACCGGTTAGCCTCACTTCAGTGGTGGGAAAAGTAATGGAGTCACTGTTGAAAGAGAGAATAGTGAACTATCTACAGTCCGGAGAATTGATGGACCAGAGGCAGCATGGATTCACCAGAGGAAGATCCTGTCAGACAAATCTGATTGACTTTTTTGACTGGGTAACCAAGGAATTGGATAGAGGAAGAGCGCTCGATATCATATACTTGGATTTCAGCAAAGCTTTTGATACGGTTCCGCACAGGAGACTGGTGAATAAAACGAGAAGCTTGGGAGTGAGTGCCGAGGTGGTGACCTGGATTGCAAATTGGTTGACGGACAGAAGACAATGTGTGATGGTAAATGGAACCTTCTCTGAAGAGAGAGCAGTTTTAAGTGGTGTACCTCAAGGATCGGTGTTGGGACCGGTCCTGTTCAATATCTTTGTGAGCGACATTGCGGACGGGATAGAAGGTAAGGTTTGTCTTTTTGCGGATGACACTAAGATCTGCAACAGAGTGGACACGCCGGAAGGAGTGGAGAGAATGAGACGGGATCTAAGGAAACTGGAAGAGTGGTCGAAGATATGGCAGCTGAGATTCAATGCCAAGAAGTGCAAAGTCATGCATATGGGGAGTGGAAATCCAAATGAACTGTATTTAATGGGGGGGGAAAGGCTGATGTGCACGGAGCAGGAGAGGGACTTTGGGGTGATGGTGTCTAATGATCTGAAGTCGGCGAAACAATGCGACAAGGCGATAGCTAAAGCCAGAAGAATGCTGGGCTGCATAGAGAGAGGAATATCGAGTAAGAAAAGGGAAGTGATTATTCCCTTGTACAGGTCCTTGGTGAGGCCTCACCTGGAGTACTGTGTTCAGTTCTGGAGACCGTACCTTCAAAAAGACAAAGACAAGATGGAGGCGGTACAGAGAAGGGCGACCAGGAAGGTGGAGGATCTTCATCGGATGACGTACGAGGAGAGATTGAAGAATCTAAATATGTATACCCTGGAGGAAAGGAGGAGCAGAGGTGATATGATACAGACTTTCAGATACTTGAAAGGTGTTAATGATCAAAAGACAACGACAAACCTTTTCCTAAGGAAAAAAATCAGCAGAACCAGGGGTCACGATTTGAAGCTCCAGGGAGGAAGATTCAGAACCAATGTCAGGAAGTATTTCTTCACGGAGAGGGTGGTAGATGCCTGGAATGCCCTTCTGGAGGATGTGGTGAAGACCAGAACTGTGAAGGACTTCAAAGGGGCGTGGGATAAACACTGTGGATCCATAAAGTCAAGAGGCTGCCAATGAAGAGTGGGTGACTCGCCAGAATGATGGCTACTGCCTGGAGTCAATACCCTTATTAAATAAACATACACAGGCTTGACTCCAACATCGCTCTAAGCTTCAACAGCAAGAGGAAATGTGGAAAAAAGGATTCACACTCACAAAGAGGGGAGTAGCTGGCTTGTTACGGCGGTTACTACCCCAAATCAAATAAGCCTGATACTTCACTTTCAATGCATATACAGCATAGTTCTCTGATTCAACGGCAGGGGAGAAGAAAAGAGGGTTCGCACTCACAAAGCGGGGAGTAGCTGGCTTGTTACGGCGGTTACTACCCCAAACCAAATGGGCCTGATACTTCACTTTCGATGCACATCCAGCATGGCTCTCTGCTTCAACGGCATGGGAGAAGACTTATACGTCACGCATATCCAGCATAGCTCCCTGCTTCAACGGCAGGGGAGAAGAAAAACAACCAATAAGGGCTAATAACATAGTCTGGGTAAAACAAATAAGCATGGGTGCAGCTTGCTTATTGCGGCGGCTACTACCCCAAACTAATCAAGCTAGATATTTCACTTGGATGCAGCTCCATCACTGCTCTCTACATTAAAGGTGGGGATGGAAGGGAAATAGAACCAAGAGCTAAGAGAAACAGATAAGTATGAGAGAAAATATGTGTGAAGCTTGCTGGGCAGACTAGATGGGCCATTTGGTCTTCTTCTGCCGTCATTTCTATGTTTCTATGTTTCTATGTTTTCTGTCAAAGTTTCTATAAAGCTTTGACTGACACTGGCACGCTGAGTGCACTGAGCATGCTCAGCCTGCAATTATCCCTGTGACCACAGGTGTCTTTCCTCAGTCTTCTTTTTTCTGCTCTGCTTTTTCCCTGCACGGGTCTCCCTTCGCATACATTTAATCGACGCTCGGTGAGTACTATGCCCTGTTTTTCGGTTGGTTCCTGTCACCTCACTATGGTTTCCCTGGCCTACCAACCAAATTGTGGCCTTCCCTCTCCCTATGTTTTCACAGTTAGCCCCACATAGCCTGCGAGTGTCCTCCTGTGACCCTCTGCCTGGTTATTAGCGCTAGTGGGATAGGGACTTCCACGGTTACCATTGCTGCCAGGGCCTCTGTCGAATTCATGCCTCCATCGATTACCTCGGTACCTTCATACAGTCGATGCCCCATTGCTACCGTTGGTACCCCCATGCAGGCCGTCCTGCCTTCTTCGATGCCATCGATACCCCTACCCATGCGGTCCGTCGATGTCATCGATCCCCGCATCGATTCTTTCAGTGCCATCAATGTTTTCATCCATGGCGCTGATTTTGCCATCGATGTCATTGATGCCTGGGTGGATGCCATCGATGCCCAGGTCAGTTCCATCGATGCCATCGTCGATTCCATCGATGCCATCGTCGATTCCATTGATGCTATCGTTGCCATCGATTCCCATGTCGGTGCCCTTGGCCATGCCGTCGATGCCATTGGCGCCCGTCTCCATCCATCGATGCCGGTATCAATTTTGTCATTCCTATCGATACGGCCATCGATTCCGTCAATGCCGGTATCAATTTCCCGATGCCATCGATGTCTATTCGATTCTTCTATGCCACATCTTTTCCATCGATACCTACACCGATGCCGTCAGTGCCTCCGTCACTGTTATCGTTGCTCTGCCCTGGCCATCGACATTTTTTCATCTATATTTTTAATGATACCCTCGAGGCCGCTTCTATGCCGCCATCGATACCGTCAATACTGACATAGCACATTCATGCAATGCCCTCGCATAAACACAGTGCTCCATGCTTTGGGTTCTTAACTAAAGCCCGGAATCAGCCTACGACACTACACAGTGCCAGGAGCAGTGCAGGCATGCTGACAGTCCGTCATCATTCGCCATCCAAGACAGCAAGGGCATCCACCTCGGCGCTGGGGAAAGACTAGGCTGAGCACCGCGGCACTCTGTCACCGGCATGGTGACCGTCCACCGATACCACCCAAGACATCGGTGCTATCCTACTCGGGGCTGGAGAATGCCCGGGCTGAGCAACATCACTACTGCAACTGCCACTGTTCCACACAGTACTGGCAGTCCTCGGTACTGCAGAATGACTGAGTTCTGAGGAATTCTGCACTGGCATCACGATACATCGAGCCGCTGCAAAGAGGGCCGAGTTCATGGTCATTATGGCTCCCCTGTACCCAAGGCGTTCCCCACCGACACCAGTGCGGGGTTCTGACCCGCCACATAGTACTGTGGTAGCGCCAGACAAGCTCAGCCTGTCTCTTCTGTACCTGAGCTACCATACCAGGTTACAGAGTTGAGTCGGACATTTATGTCCTTCAGGCTGTCCCTCGATGCCTCCTGAAATCCATGGAGCCATCGACCTTTACCAGCTTGTCCTTCTGCGATCCACGACGGATGGTAAATACTCTAATCCCGCTTCAGCGACAATCCCATTGAGACCTGTTCTCTAAATCGGACCACATGGTTCAAAAGGTTCTAGGTCGTCTTGTCTTCCAAAAACCATATTAGTGTCACATATCGCTATTGCCAGCTATGTCGGACATAATACCACGAGAACTCTCTACCAATCATTTGGGATTGCATCAGGACATCCTCCCATTGTCAGCAATGGGACTCTGTACTGATTAATACTCTGGCTTCTGGTTCCTAATTAAGGACCGAAATCCCAGATGCATTCACTGATCTGCTAGACACAAGATCCAGCAAACACTGCCTCAATTGCAAATCCACCTCGAGGCCTGACAACAGGTCTCGACATTTTCTTGTACAGCACACAGAAATGCGGGTAAGACTTTTACCGCTCACGCTCCCATGGGAGATTACATCAGCCCCGCCAGTTGGACACCTCCTGGTCTCTCAACTTGCCAGATATCAGAGCGGCCACCCCACTTGGTACCAAGGTTCAGGGTACAGTCTCCCTGACGCTACAAAGCGCAGGGGGGGTGGGGAAGTTTTAATCTCACTAGTTCTTTCTTTCAACAGAAAGTAGTTGCTCTCCGCCTATCCTGGACCTCAGAAATATCAATTTTCTTCAGAAGGGACAGGTAAAATGGTGTCTCTCGTCACCATACTTCCATACCGCAGTAAGTAGGTTGCCTCTCTCCTCTAATCTTTCTTTGCGCTCCATGGTGAGTCAATAATATTACAGTCCCAAGCTCTGCCGGTTGCTCCAGCTTCGGCAACTTGGGTATTTCATTAAATCACTAGTTGTTTCTCTATGGAGTAAAACATCATTCATGCTTTTCCTTGCATGGACAACTGCATAACAACAGTCAGTCCAAGCAAGGAGCTCTATCTTCTTCACGACTCTCTATAAATCTACTCCCTGGAATTGCTGTTAACCACCATAAATCCCATATAAAACACTTCTGGACACCACAGTCACAACAAACTTCCTGTCCAACAACCGCGCAGACATTCTGACAAATTCCTATATATCTCTGCGCGCATACAATATAACCTCAGCCCCTCAATTCTTTCATTGCTGGGCCACGGGATTTTTTCACCATGCACTTTACTCATAGGTCCAGATTTGCTATGAGTAAGATTCAGAGAAATTTCAATTATCAGTGGATCTAAGCTGTTCAACCGCTTTCGTCCCTGATCCATTTTGCAGATCTAGAACCAAATCCTCGGCTGGTCCTGCTCATGCTCTCATTTACTCAGGGTTGCAGAGTTCGAACTAACATCTTCTCAATCCAATATGCGTCTATTCCGCTCCATGCAGAGTTTCACATCAACTTCCTGGAGCTTCGAGCCATGAGTTATGCCTTTATGCCTTACAATACTGCCTCTGCAACAAACCTTTGTGCATACAGACAGCATAGTGACAATGTGGTATTTCCAACACACAAGCACGCACAACCTCTTAGCTGCTCTGCTAGGAAGCTGCGCAGCTCTACCCTTGGCCCTTGCTCACTCCATGCATCCCCGGGCCACTTATCTAACAGACTTACTGAACGCACTAGCAGACCTTCTCCATATAGGTTTCCATCCTCTCGGATGGTCTCGGACTATATGTGTAGCGAGAAAAATCTTCTAGCACTGAGGTCAACCGACCTTGCCCTCTGCGTCCGAATCGAACCATAGGGTGGACAGATTCTACTCCCTACACATGTCTCGAATGCGTTCCCATGGACGCCTTTGTTGCAACAAAGGCCTCTTATATGTATCTCTTTCGATGCCTCTCATAGCCAGCACTCTTATTATGCTGCACCGGGACGGGGTTCATTGTTTCTCAGACCCACGTCCTGGCCAAGACCAGTATGCTTTACCATACTTCTCAATCTATCACACCAGTAACCAATTCGCCTTCTCACAGGTCAGTCTCATATCATGGACTCACTGATGTTCTCAGGTACTGGTAGCGTCACAAAAAACTTCCACACATAAATCTTACCATTCAAAATGGCATGATTTACCACATGGCGCATAGAAAATGGTATTACCCCCTTTTTTTCTACACCACTCTTTTCTCTTACTCCCTCGGATTCTGCTCCCCAGACATCCTCCACATGGGTACACTTCGGTTCCAATTGGCGTACCACTTGGGAGTGGGGATATCCGATTAACGGTTCAACCCCTTCTGAGTCAGCTTACCATGGGTTATCCACTGATTAAGCCACCTCTATTTTTACTGGTTACGGAATGGGGCCTATATTTAATGCTTACAAGACTCATACGTTCCCAGTTCGAGCCTTTCCATTCCTCTCACTTAACAGTCTGGCATGGGAAATTCTTTCTCTCGTAGTCATCACTTCTGCCACCAGGGTCAGTGAGTTCCACACCTTGTTACATACTCACCCAACCCTGCGTACCTCCGTGACCGAGTGATCTTACGTATTCAACTTCATATCTTTCTTAAGGTAGACTCAGCATCTCACCTTACTCAGAATATATTCTGCCCACTTTTTCCCAACACCTCTCTCTTACCAGGGCGAGAGGGTTTTCCACTCCTTGGACTGTAAAAGTGCACTTGCATTCTATCTAGACCACACTACACGCCATAGGAATTACACCTAACTCTTTCCTTCTGTGGCAAAAGCCAAGCTGCGAGTTCCAGTGGGCAAACAGACCTTTTCCTCCTGATTGACGGCCTGTATCTTTTTTTCCTACCAACAAGCAGGCATTTTACTAAAACACCGTGTGTAACCACACTATGTTAGGGCCGTACCAGCCTCAATAGCTCACCTTCGGCCAGTGCCGCTTGTACATATTTGTAAGGCTGTGACCTGGAGCTCTCTCCATACCTTCGCAGCCCATTATTGCTTAGGTAAGACTGGCCGGCATGCTTACATGTTTGGCCAGTCCGTCTACTCATCTTCTTTTCGGTTTAACTACCCAACATCCTTCCACCAACCCGTTAAGGGTTTAGGATGCCCTCCTTACCAAATTCCACTCCCGTCGTTGCGCCTTTTGTATGTCTTTGGGTGCATTTGGTGCACTCTCGGGCATCCTCAGCTCGGTACTCACCCATATCTGAGGACTACCATCCTGCTTGTCCTGTGAGAAAGCAAATGTTGCTTACCAGTAACAGGTGTTCTCACAGGACAGCAGGATGTTAGTCCTCACAAAACCCACCCGCCACTAGAGATGTGAATCGGAACTGAAATCCGAACCGATTCTGGTTCCGATTCACATCTCTACCCGCCACCCCACGGAGCTGGGTCTACATACGTTTTATTATTTTAGTTTCACTTGCTTTTTTTGCTATAAGACGAGACTGAGGGGAGACACCTGTGGTCACAGGGATAATTGCAGGTTGAGCATGCTCAGTGCACTCAGTGTCAGTCAAAGCTTTATAGAAACTTTGACAGAAAAGTTTTCCGTAACAGGGCTACATCCACTGATGTCACCCATATGTGAGGATTAACATCCTGCTGTCCTGTGAGAACACCTGTTACAGGTAAGCAACATTTGCTTTTTATTAGTATAGTTTACACATTGTTGATTGATTTAGATATCTTGACTTTTTTTTTTAAAGAGGAATGGTGATATTTTTGTTTTTGCATTATTGCACTGCATATGAGTCTGACTTTTAGTGGTTTCCAGTTTACTTTTTTGTCTAAACCTTTCTTAGCATGTAGATAGATGGACTCAGGACCAGTGGGTTTATGCTCACCTGCCAGCAGATGGAGACAGAGCAAGCTAACGTCACAGTATATACAACTCTGCAGTGACCCCAGCCTGCCAATATTCTCTGTCTCCAGCAGATGGTGGACGAGCATCTCCCCATGGGGTTTGCTTCGAGCTTTTTTGGAAGGAGAAATTTGATACCTAAAGGTCCCTCCCCCAGTTGAGAATTCCTGAGGTGATTTCCTTGGTCCCTCAGAGGTGTGCCTTGGTCTGGTGGCTGTGTTTTCTGGTGTGGACTTAGCTGCTAGTTCAGCTGAAAGGCAGCAGGTGCAGGAGACCACGTGTGGTGGTGAAGGCAGATGCCCTCTCCCCCCGCAGCCAGAGACCATCTCTGTACTCAGCCGGTAAGGGCTGAGCTTGGGTAAGGTTGAAAAAAAAAGAAAAAGAAAAGAAAGTTTTATCTTAAATCAGAAACAGTTAGAGGGGTTTTGGGACTTCCTTCGGTCTCTGTGCTTGGTGCCGTACCGACATTCATTCCCGCTCCTGTTGGAGTTGGAGAACTGGGCAACCTGGCGGGTTGGGCGGCCCCCAGTGGGCTAGGCCCCACAGTCAGGCTTTTTTCTTGCATGTCGCAGCTGGGTTGGTTTTTTTAATTTTTTATTTTCAAAATTTTTTTGACAATTTCCCAAGAATACACTCTTGTGCAGTAAAGCTAATGTGTACATAATGAAATAAAAAAAGGAAAGTAGTAACAATACGTAATCAAAAATTTTGTAGACATCAAAAATTATACGAATTATTGAGGAGGCAAAACTTTGAGCGCAATATTTAAAGAATCTTACGTATAACAAAGTAAATATATGTACGCCTAGTGATGCCACTACTACAATTACATTTACTAAGCCAAGGTTGGAGTGGAAGTCTCGTGGGCACGTGCATCTATGAAAGCTTTGAGCTGCGCGGGCTAAAGAAAATTATAATTTACACTTATATGCCTAACACAGCACTTACAGGGATATTTAAGGAGAAATGTGGCACCTAATTGAAGAACAGAAGTACACATTACAAGAAACTCTCTACAACGATTTTGTGTTGCTTTGATGACGTCCGGATAAATCCAAATCGGGTACCCATAAACCTTTGTCTACCTGTTCCTAAAGAATAATTTCAGTATGTAGTTCTGATCAGATTAAAAGGCATCGATATTAATAATGGTTTCCTTTGTATTATCTCTGTGTCTATAGTCATTTCCAATATGTTAGATAAATCCAATTCTGGTAATTGACTTCTTCCAGATTCTGTTTCTTCAACTTGGGTCCTCTGTTGCAGGTAATAGGCCTTTGTAATAACTGGCTCTGGGATCTTGAGAATTAATTTCATATAATTTCTGAATAGTTCTAGAGGGGACAACATATGAACCACAGGGAAATTCAATACCCTAAGATTAAGAGCTCTGAGGGTGTTTTCCACATTTTCAAGCCTTCTGTTGGTAATATTTTCAGAAATAATTACCTTTTGTTGAACATTTTCAAGTTTAAAGATCTTTTTGTCCAATTCTTCCACTTTTTTCCCATACTCTAAGATTGTTGTTCAGAACCGATTGATTCCTCGTTTCAATTGTTACTTGAGACAGCGTGTTAATAGAGTGTTCAATCGATTTTAATACTGCCCATATCCCCTCTAGAGTTATTTTCTCCAGAGTTATAATACTAAGGCCCGTGGCCAAAGCCCTCACATAGCCGTCTCCTGCTTCCAAAACATCACACACACTTGTCTCAATACCTTCTGGCATTGTCGATGTCTCCTTCCTCCTAGCCCCCAACGTGTAGTCTGGAGTTAAGTTCTCAAAAACTCTTCTAGGGCTTAGGCAATTTGCTTCTCCTAGCCCACGGATTTCTTGTCAGTTCACCTCCTGGTCTGCAACGTCTCCTTCATTCTGGTCTGACACTGAAGGGCTCCATGTTGTTTCCTGGGTCCCAGGTATCGCGATGTTTCCTGGGTGAGCGGGTCTACTCAGCTCTCCGGGGCTTAAGGTGGTGTCACAGGTCAGGGGAGAGAGTGCGCACTCCAGTGCTACTCTCCCAGCGAAGATGTGGTGGCACCCGAAAAGAACCCCTCAATCTGAGGCTGTCGGGGGTCAGTAGAGGGCGAATCTTGCTTCACCTCTCTAAGCCTCCCCTTTCTCTTGGTATGGGGCATATTAGTAGAATTTCAGTAGAAAGAGGTAAGAGCCTCTCTGCAGGCGATCACTCCAGTCTCACTGGGCGGCCATCTTGCCTCCTACCGACTGTGGTGCCACCACAGCTGTTTTTGCGCGCTCTTATGTGAGTTCTGCTGCCCTCTACAAGCCGTTTGCGCAGTGTGTCGGCTCTGCACACGCGTTATGCGCTTGATTTTTGAGCATGCTTTTTACATGCACAAAATGTATTCACTGTTCCCATGCTTACCTTGGTGGACAAATAGTGCATGCACCTTGCCACGCTTTCTTCTAGGCGCTTAATTTTTGTGCGCATTCCACTTTGAGTGCGAGCCGTTCCGATGATCATTTACCGCCACAATGGCACCAGTATGCAAGAATCCTAAGCGTCTTCTTGTATTGCCTGTCATATTATGGTTTCTCAGCCTAACCTGGCATCTAACCACATGTGGAGTGGAGAAGAGGCCTAGTGGTTGGAGCAGTGGCCTATAACCCATGGAAACCAGGGTTCAAATTCCACTATTACTCCTTGTAACCTTACGCAAGTCACTTTACCCTCCATTGCCTTGGGTACAAAATTAAATTATAAGCCTTATGAGAATAGAGAAATAGCTATAGTTCCTGAATGTAATCTGCTTTGATGTACACTTTGAAATGCCAAAAAGTGGAATATAAAAAAATTAAATTGTTTATTTATTTATTTATTTGTTTTTACGTACCAACATTCATTGGGGTATATCACATCGGTTTACATGAAACTCGTGGAATAATATGACTAAAGTGTCTTATTTTTATTACATTATAACATTCAAACATTGTAACATTAAAACGAGAGAATTATTACATTATAACATTCAAACATTGTAACATTATAACTGAGAGAAAGGGGGAACATATAGGAATTATTACATTATAACATTCAATCATTGTAACATTAAAACTGGGAGAAAGAGGGAACATATAGGAGCTTAATTCTAAGACAGGAGCCTACAGTGGCATCTGAACAAATGGAGTAATTGCATAGAAACAGTAACTTATTAAGCAGTTTGGCACTTAATGCTGTCTGTTTGGAACTAGGTCAGGGTGACCGGGAAATATCTATTGTATCAGGGGGCTTGGAGGGGGGACTTGAGTCTGGGGGGAGAACATATGTAGTGGCCTAATGACATGGTAATAATTATATTGTAACAAGAAAATTTATAATGTATCAAGAGAATTTATAAGGGGAAGTCGAACTTGAGTCTGGCAGTTTGGGATTGGGTCTGTCAGAGGAATGGCGTGGTATCTTAGAAGGGAACTTTAGTCTGTGTAGAACATACATTGTGGTGGTGTAACATCATATTAATAACATTGTTTCAGGAAATTTAGAAGATAAGATGGAACTTGAGTCTGACAGGGGAGCTTACGTAGGGGGATAGAGACTAGGTTGAAAGTCTGTAGGGTGGTAGAGGAGCTTTAAGAGAGGGGGCTGGGGGGTGGGGAAGGATGGTTCATGTAGGATTACCTGTATCAGCACTGCTCAGATGCTCCAGAAGAGTTGTTTTCCTCAGATTTGCTAAGCCTGGCTCTTCCTATTCTCATGAAGGGTTGGTCACAGCCTTTACTGGGGGAACATCAGATCTTGATTCTCCCTTGAATGGCTCCTCTGCTGGTGAGGGCAGTTCTGTGGGACAAACACCAGTTCCTTCTGGGCTTAGTCTGGACTTGGCTGCTTTTTTTGGGATGGAATTTTTTCAAGGCTTACAAGCCTTTCTTCAGGTGCAGTCCTCCATTTACCCCATTCCTGTCCAGTCAGACTCTCAGCTGGTGGCTCCTCCGGTCCTATGCTTAAGTGCCAGGGCTTGCCTCGGCTCCCTGTAGGTGTTCCCGACAGGAATCCAGATGGTACTGATGATGAGGTTGATCCTGATTCCCTGGAAGATGGGGAAATTCCTCCAGGGCTGGAACCGTATCGAACCATTTTGTGGTTCTTTCATAGAGATGAACTACCGGCCCTGATTTCCCAGACCTTGAAACAGCTAGGTTTTCCTTGTTCGGATGCTATGTCAGAGCCAAAGAAGAATGCCATTTTGGTTTCCTTATGTAAAGCCTCTTGTTTTTTTCCCTGTGTTGGATACCATTCAGGAATTGATTGATTTGGAATGGGATGCCCCAAGGCAAATTTTAAAGGAGGTTGGACATTGGAAGGCCTGTGCCCCCTGGATCCGGCTGTGAGAGAGCGTTTGCTTTTTCCCAAAGTGGATGCACTGGTATGTGCTGTCTCTAAGCGGACTTCTAATCCTGTAGCGGGAGGAGCGGTCTTGAAAGATGTATATTATAGAAGGATTGAGGCTATTCTTAAGTAAGCCTTTGAGGCGGTGGTAGTGACTTTACAGATTTCCACCTGTTGCACTCTAGAAGCAAGATCTTATCTGCTTCTCTCTCAGAAGATTGATGAGTCTGGAGGGAATTACAGAGCAGTTATGGAGCCTGTTCCACCTTTTTAGCAGATACAGGTTGTGATTTGGTCCAGACTTCACCCAGAGGAGTAGCTTCGGTGATAACAGCCAGGCATCAACTCTAGTTGTGAAATTGGTCAGCTGATGCAGCCTCCAAAAGCAATCTTAACATGATGCCCTTTAAAGGCTCACTCTTGTTTGGGAGCAAGTTGGAGAAACTGACCAATAAGTGGAGTGAGTCTCTGGTTCCTTGGTTGCTGGAGGATAAGAAGCAGTTACAGCGCCCCTTTGGTATGAGGGATCAACTCCGGGGTTCCAGGTATTTTCATCTCTACAGAGGGACAACCTTTCAGTGGACTCGGCCTTTTGGTAGGTCTCAGTCCTTTCGTCCTCGACAGCCGAATAGAGGAGCGGGCTCAGTGGTGGACCTTCCCAAGCTTCCCAAAGAAGGTTTGCCAACCCACCTTCCAGATCAGGAAATAGGGGCATGTCTCTCTCTCTTTTAATGGAGGTGGGTTGAGATCACGTCAGATCAGTGGGTCCTGGAGGGGATATGAGAAGGGTATGCACTGAAATTTTGCAATATTCCTCAGGATGTGTTCATGGTTTCCCCTTGTCATTCCCTGTAGAAGAAGCAGGCAGTGGAGTTCACGCTTCTAAGCCTTCTCAGACTTAGGGCTGTGGTCCCAGTGCCCACGTCTACAAAACGTATGGGGCGATATTCCATTTATTTTGTTGTGCCTGAAAAGGAAGGCTCCTTTCATCCCATCCTGGATCTCAAGAGAGTCAACCGTCACTTGAAGGGAACTTTTCACATTGAAACCTTATGCTCTCTGATAATGGCCTTGCAGTCAGGGGAATTTCTGACCTCCTTGGATCTGTCAGAGGCTTACCTTCTTATTCCCATCTGATTGGAGCACCAACACTTTCTACACCAACACTTATCAGTTTGGGCGGTGCCTTTTGGTCTAGCCACCGCTCCCAGAACCTTTTACATGTTATGGTGGTAGTAGCAGCAGTCTTGCGAAAAGAAGGAATCCCGGTGCACCCCTATTTGGACGACTGGCTGATTCGAGCCAAATCTCAGGAAGAGAGCTGCCTGGTGACACACAAGGTGATCTCCTTGTTGCAGTAGCTCGGTTGGATGGTGAACCTGACCAAGAGCAATCTTCAGCCATCCCAATCATTGGAATATTTGGGGGTCCGGTTCGACACGGGACAGGACAATTTTCCTACTGGAAGTTTGGATTTAGATATTGATATCTCAAGTGCGTCAGTTGATGAACACGATACGCCTCACGATATGGTCCTACCTACAGGTGCTCGACTTGATGGCGGCTACCCTGGAAGTGGTGCCATAGGCAAGGGTGCATATGCGTCCTCTTCAGTGTTCTCTGCTATCTCGTTGGAACCCACAATCTCAGGATTATGCAGTTTGGCTCCACTTGCCAATGAAAATATGTTCCCACCTCCAGTGGTGATTGCAGGAGGATCATCTGAGAAAGGGAGTTCCCTTGTCCTCTCTGACCTGGTTGGTACTCACGACAAATGCGAGTCTCCATGGTTGGGGGGCTCACTGTCTGGAGTTAATGGCCCAGGGGCTTTGGAATGCTAGAGAGTCCCACTGGAACATCAATCATCTGGAGGCCCGGGTGGTATGGCTGACATGCCTGCAGTTCAGCCATAGGCTGCAGGATCAAGTGGTTTGCGTGATGTCAGACAACGTGAACACGGTGGCCTATATCATTCACCAGGAAGGAACCAAGAGACAGCAAGTGTCGCAGGAAAAAAGACCAACTGAAGGAATGGATGGAAGGTCATCTGTAGATGATCTTGGCCTCTCATATTGCAGGAAAAGACAATATAAGAGCAGACTTTCTCAGCAGGGAGAGTCTGGACCCAGGAGAGTGGGTGTTGTCAGCTGAGGCATTTTAGATGATAGTGGATCTCTGGGGCCTTCCGTTCCTAGACCTGCTGGCAACTTCTCGAAATGCGAAGGTTCCTCGATTCTACAGTTGCAGGAGAGATCCGTGGTCCCTGGGAATAGACGCACTCGTACAGGTCTGGCTGGAAGACAGATTGTTCCGTGGCCCTTGCTGGGCAGGATAATTCGCAAGATCGAAGGCCACAGGGGGTTAGTACCCCTGGTGGCACTGGACTGGCCGAGGCATCTGTGGTATCCAGATTTGCGATGATTCCTGGTGGAAGCCCATCTTTTGCTTTCGCCGCACATGAATCTGTTACAGCAGGGTCTCGACTCGATTCTGTCTTATGGTTTGGCTCTTGAGAGGGTTTGCTCTTGCAAGTTCTCCACTTCCTTGGCTTATGTGCGGGTTTGGAGAGTTTTTCAGGCCTGGTGTGAGGAGCAGGGTATTCTTCCTCATTCAGTTAAGATCATAAGAACATAAGAAATTGCCATGCTGGGTCAGACCAAGGGTCCATCAAGCCCAGCATCCTGTTTCCAACAGAGGCCAAACCAGGCCACAAGAACCTGGAAATTACCCAAACACTAAGAAGATACCATGCTACTGATGCAATTAATAGCAGTGGTTTTTCCCTAAGTAAACTTGATTAATAGCTGTTAATGGACTTATAGAAACATAGAAACATAGAAATGACGGCAGAAGAAGACCAAATGGCCCATCCAGTCTGCCCAGCAAGCTTCACACATTTTTTCTCTCATACTTATCTGTTTCTCTTAGCTCTTGGTTCTATTTCCCTTCCACCCCCAGTTTTAATGTAGAGAGCAGTGATGGAGCTGCATCCAAGTGAAATATCTAGCTTGATTAGTTAGGGGTAGTAGCCGCCGCAATAAGCAAGCTACACCCATGCTTATTTGTTTTACCCAGCCTATGTTATACAGCCCTTAATGGTTGTTTTTCTTCTCCCCTGCCGTTGAAGCAGGGAGCTATGCTGGATACGCGTGAAGTATCAGTCTTCTCCCATGCCGTTGAAGCAGAGAGCCATGCTGGATGTGCATCGAAAGTGAAGTATCAGGCACATTTGGTTTGGGGTAGTAACCGCCGTAACAAGCCAGCTACTCCCCGTTTTGTGAGTGCGAACCCTCATTTTCTCCCCTGCCGTTGAAGCAGAGAGCTCTGCTGAATGTGTGAAGTATTGGTTTTTCTTCTCCCCTGCCGTTGAATCAGAGAACTATGCTGTATATGCATTGAAAGTGAAGTATCAGACTTATTTGATTTGGGGTAGTAACCGCCGTAACAAGCCAGCTACTCCCCTCTTTGTGAGTGTGAATCCTTTTTTTCACATTTCCTCTTGCAGTTGAAGCTTAGAGCGATGTTGGAGTCACAGTAAGCATGTGTATGTTTATTTAATAAGGGTATTGACTCCAGGCAGTAGCCCTCATTCTGGCGAGTCACCCACTCTTCATTGGCGGCCTCTTGACTTTATGGATCCACAGTGTTTATCCCACGCCCCTTTGAAGTCCTTCACAGTTCTGGTCTTCACCACATCCTCAGGAAGGGCATTCCAGGCATCCACCACCCTCTCCGTGAAGAAATACTTCCTGACATTGGTTCTGAATCTTCCTCCCTGGAGCTTCAAATCGTGACCCCTGGTTCTGGTGATTTTTTTCCTACGGAAAAGGTTTGTCGTTGTCTTTTGATCATTAACACCTTTCAAGTATCTGAAAGTCTGTATCATGTCACCTCTGCTCCTCCTTTCCTCCAGGGTGTACATATTTAGATTCTTCAATCTCTCCTCGTACGTCATCCGATGAAGATCCTCCACCTTCCTGGTCGCCCTTCTCTGTACCGCCTCCATCTTGTCTTTGTCTTTTTGAAGATACGGTCTCCAGAACTGAACACAGTACTCCAGGTGAGGCCTCACCAAGGACCTGTACAAGGGAATAATCACTTCCCTTTTCTTACTCGATATTCCTCTCTCTATGCAGCCCAGCATTCTTCTGGCTTTAGCTATCGCCTTGTCGCATTGTTTCGCCGATTTCAGATCATTAGACACCATCACCCCAAGGTCCCTCTCCTGCTCCGTGCACATCAGCCTTTCCCCGCCCATCGAATACAGTTCATTCGGATTTCCACTCCCCATATGCATGACTTTGCACTTCTTGGCATTGAATATCAGCTGCCATATCTTCGACCAATCTTCCAGTTTCCTTAGATCTCGACTCATTCTCTCCACTCCTTCCGGCGTGTCCACTCTGTTGCAGATCTTTGTGTCATCCGCAAAAAGACTAACCTTACCTTCTATCCCGTCCGCAATGTCGCTCACAAAGATATTGAACAGGACCGGTCCCAACACCGATCCTTGCGGTACACCACTTAAAACCGCTCTCTCTTCAGAGAAGGTTCCATTTACCATCACACATTGTCTTCTGTCCGTCAACCAATTTGCAATCCAGGTCACCACCTCGGCACTCACTCCCAAGCTTCTCGTTTTATTCACCAGTCTCCTGTGCGGAACCGTATCAAAAGCTTTGCTGAAATCCAAGTATATGATATCGAGCGCTCTTCCTCGATCCAATTCCTTGGTTACCCAGTCAAAAAAGTCAATCAGGTTTGTCTGACAGGATCTTCCTCTGGTGAATCCATGCTGCCTCTGGTCCATCAAATCTCCCGACTGTAGATAGTTCACTATTCTCTCTTTCAACAGTGACTCCATTACTTTTCCCACCACCGAAGTGAGGCTAACCGGTCTGTAGTTACCAGCCTCCTCTCTGTTCCCACTCTTGTGAAGCGGGACCCCCACCGCTCTTCTCCAATCACTCGGCACCACTCCCGTTTCTAGGGATCTATTGAACAGGTCGCACAGCGGTCCCGCCAGCACATCTCTGAGCTCTCTCAGTATCCTTGGATGAATCCCATCAGGCCCCATGGCTTTGTCCACTTTCAGATTCTTTAGCTCTTCCCATACACTTCTCCTCCAAGAACTTATCCAAACCTTTTTTGAACCCAGCTACACTAACTGCAATAACCACATCCTCTGGCAACAAATTCCAGAGCTTTATTGTGCGTTGAGTGAAAAAGAATTTTCTCCGATTAGTCTTAAATGTGTTACTTGCTAACTTCATGGAATGCCCCCTAGTCCTTCTATTATTCGAAAGTGTAAATAACCGATTCACATCTACTCGTTCAAGACCTCTCATGATCTTAAAGACCTCTATCATATCCCCCCCTCAGCCGTCTCTTCTCCAAGCTGAACAGCCCTAACCTCTTCAGCCTTTCCTCATAGGGGAGTTGTTCCATCCCCTTTATCATTTTGGTTGCCCTTCTCTGTATCTTCTCCATCGCAACTATATCTTTTTTGAGATGTGGCAACCAGAATTGTACACAGTATTCAAGGTGCGGTCTCACTATGGAGCAATATAGAGGCATTATGACATTTTCCGTTTTATTAGTCATTCCCTTCCTAATAATTCCTAACATTCTGTTTGCTTTTTTGACTGCTGCAGCACACTGAGCCGACGATTTTAAAGTATTATTCACTCTGATGCCTAGATCTTTTTCCTGGGTGGTAGTTCCTAATATGGAACCTAACATCGTGTAACTACAGCAAGGGTTATTTTTCCCTATATGCAACACCTTGCACTTGTCCACATTAAATTTCATCTGCCATTTGGATGCCCAATCTTCCAGTCTTGCAAGGTCCTCCTGTAATGTATCACAATCCGCTTGTGATTTTTTGCAAGATGGATTGAATAAAGAATTGGCCCTTAATTCCTTGAAGGTGCAGCTTGCGGTTCTTGCCTGTTTCAGAGGCCAGGAGAATGGTGTTTCCTTGTCATCTCATCCTGATGTGGGCTGTTTTTTGAAGAGAGTGAAGCATCTTAGGCCTCCCTTGAAGTTACCGGTTCCACTGTGGAATCTTAATTTGGTGCTGGATTTTTTGGTGGGCCCTACGTTCCGACCACTGTGTGGTCTTTCCTTATAGTTGCTGACCTTGAAGACTGTGTTCCTGGTAGCTATACGTTCTGTGCATTGAATTTCTGAGCTGCAGGTCTTGTCTTGCCAGGAGCTGTTCCTTCAAGTGACTCCTGGGGCATTATAGCTGCTTACTGTTCCATCCTTCTTGCCCAAGGTTGCCTTGGACTTTCATTTGAAGCAGTCTATTTCCTTGCCATCCCTGGATACGCTCCTTGGATGTCAAATGAGTTGTGCAGTATCTAGAGGTCTCCAAGTCTTTTCGAAAGACGGATCGCCTGCTTGTTCTCCATAGCAGGAGTAAGCAAGGCACTCCGGCTTCACGGGCTACCATAGCTCATTGGATTAAGAAGGTAGTGACGGCCGTGTATGTGGATGCTGGAAAGCCATTGCCTACTCAGGTTAGGACTCATTCCACTAGGGCACAGACAGTGTCATGGGCGGAGGTTAATCTGTCTCCCCTCGATATCTGCCAAACTGCAAGGTGGTCCTCCTTACTTTTTCCAGATTTTATCATCCGGATGTGCATACCCGGGAGGATGCAGCCTTTGTACCTGCGGTGCGGACTGGACCGCAGACAACCTCCCACCCTGTTGGGGAGTAGCTTTGTTTCATCCCACTGTTCCTGAGTTCATCTGTCTACACGCTAGGAAATGGAGAAATTACTTACCTATTAATTTCGTTTTCCTTAGTGTAGACAGATGGACTCAGCTTCCCGCCCTCGGCTGCTGCATGAGTATGTCAATAGTCCTCCTGTGGAGCTAGGGGTCCACAGGGATTACTGGTAAGTGATCATCCAGTGCCTAGCTTGGGGTAAACAGAATCTTATGTGAGTTCAATGTTTATGGTTGGTTGAGTAAAATTCTGGTTACCTGTTTTTTCATCATGTTTTTTAACTATTTTTTGCTAATCTGTCAACAGTTGCTTTTGAAGAGAATAATGGCAGGCTGAGGTCACTGCAGGGTTATATATACTGTAACATCAGCTTGCTCCATCTCCCTCTGCTGGCAGTGGGTATCCTGAGTCCATCTGTCTACACTAAGGAAAACGAAATTATCAGGTAAGTAATTTCTCCATTTCTATTTCTATTTTATAGACTTTTTATTCTTATTTGGTGAGGGGCTATCTGTGTGCTGCATTTGTGACTAAGGTGAGGTTGTCTGCTAGCTGGGAAAACATCTTGTACCTTGTGCGCTGAAGGTCTTGTTAATTTTCCTAGAAGCTGGGTTTCATGATTGAAGGAACTCCTCAGGTGCTAAAAATGATTGTGCTGTACACTGAAATGACTGCAGCATGTGCTGGGGGTTTGGGTTGTTGTGTTGAGGAGCTCCAAGGGGGAGCCCTGCCCCACCCTGCCCATTCGGCCTTCGTTGTGGTCAATAACTTGTAATGTGGCCCCAGCACAAAAAATATTTGCCCACCCCTGCTTTAAGGTGATCTTGGCATTTTTCGTATGTATAACCCTTCACAGTAACATTTATTTGATTGATATTCTGCTTTTTGACACTTCAAAGCAGATTGCATTCAGGTACTGTAGATATTTCCCTGTCCCCAGAGGTGATGCATCAAGCCATGATAGTGCTCTAATGTGCATTATATTGTGCGGTATCGCCGTGATAAAGCACTATCACGGAAATATCATGCAATGTACACAATATTTTGCATCTCCCAACTCAGATTCCCGCTATTATTACAATTACCTTCTTTGCTTACGATTTGCATACATGAATAATGCAAATGCATGCAAAGAAGGTCCTGCGTATATAATCCTATGCAAATATTTTATCTTGGCCAACTGAAAAGGAAGTCATTTGTGATAAAATAAATACACCTCTTGGAAAAGTGGTAAACGTAAGGCGGGAAGTCAAGGACCCTAACGTAGGTCCCAAGGCTCTTGCCTCACATTTAAAGCAGCAGCAAACAAAAAAAAGAACATGTGGCAAAGAGCAAAGGTTGAGTGGGGTCAGGACTGACCCCCAACTCAACCTGAGGCCACCAATTCCCTCCAAATTTTAAAAATGAAAAAAATGAACTTGCATGCCGACAGCCCTAGCCTCCCCACTACCACCAAATCCATCTAATACAAATTTGGTCCCGTTCCTGACCCTCTTCACATACCCCCCACTCCATCACATAAAAATATTGGGCAGGCCCTGCCCCCTTCAGCCACCCTCCAACCCCCCTCCGCTAACCTTAAAATGGATCTTGTGTCAGAGCCAGGTGCACCATCATACCTGGCCATTTGACTGGAATAAGGTCCAGGGCACATTCTTTTGGCATGCTGTATTTGGCCACAAGACAATAGAAAGTGCCATAGAGTTACAATGTTTTTTAGGGGGAGAGTCCCCATTATTGTGGCAACACCCCTCTGCGATAGTGGGACCTTTCCTGCGATAAAACATTGCAGCTTAATGAATCTATGAGTAAGTTTGTACCTGAGGCAATGGAGGGTAAAGTGACTTCCCCAAGGTGACAAGGAGTGGCAGTAGCATTTGAACCCTGGCTTTTCTGGTTCCCAGCCCACTACTTTAACAACTAGGCTAATTCCTCCACAGAGAAAAAGACCAAATTGACCCATCCAATCTGCCCAGCTACGATTCTCCTACTTTGGTTAAATAAGCATACCACACCTATACGCAACCCAATCAGTCCCCCTCACCTCCCATGTATTTTACCTTTTCCTACCATTGCCCTCCTTATCAGTCCCAAGCATGCACAGAATCTGTTAATGTGCTGGCTGCAGCCACTTCCACTGGTTGGCCATTTCAGGCCTCATTATCTTCCTCTTTGATTTTTCTGAGTGAAATGATCAAACAGCCCACACAGCAGAACAGTCTGCAGGTACGTGCATAAGTTCACTTTGAATATACTTGAGTGATTGGCTGGAAATGTGCACATATTCATGTGCATAAAGTTACACCTCCTCTTTGGATGGCGTAGCTTTAAGTGTACACTTACTTGCATATTTTTTAAAATTAAAGTGTGCATGTGAATGTCAACTCATCCCCAGAACACCTCTCAGTGCATGTAAAAGTAAGGATTATATCCATTTATTTATTTTATTTATTTTTAACTTTTATATACCGATGTTTCTGTATAGGATACATATCTATATGTTTACATGCTTGCGCCTACGTCAATTTTAGAACAACCATTTATGCAAATAAAACTAGTTTTTTTGCACGTAAGTGGCATTGAAAATTGCCCCATACAAGATCAACACTTAATCCAGCACCCAGGTCCCCTTCTAATCCACACAGCCCCCAAAACCAGCAAGGCTGTTATCCAAAACATGCATTCTCACCATGCTCAGTAGTCTGGATTTTAAGCATGGTAATTCAATGCAGATTACTCCCATGCCTTCTTAGAAACCCGATGCAGCCATACCACTACTGTTAGGGTCACAGCAGCCACTCTGTACAGGTTACCCCAATGCCTTCTTAAAAGCCCAATGTAGTCATGTCACTATTGTTAGGGTTGTAACCATCACTTCATGCAAGTTACTCCTACTGGCTGCTCCCATGGCCTATGGTGCCACTAACTCAATCTTCTGTTATTCTTTCACTTTTAGAATAGCAGAAGCATGAACTATTTGCACCTCAGGTGATAAAGGTAGAAAATAGGAGTGACGTGCATGGATCAGCAATTATGTCCTTAACAGCAGTAGCATGATTGCATTGAGCTTCTAAGAATACCCTGGGGTAATCTACACAGATTGGGGATTATGATCCTAATAGCTGTAGTAAGCATGCTTCCAGCTTCTAAGAACAAACTGGGATAACCTGCAATGAGTATGGGGAAGCCAGATGTTTTGGAAATGGTTTTACTAGTTTTGTTAGCTGTGTGGATTAGTAGAAAACTTGGCAATCTGACATGGAAGGGAATCTGAGTATGATTTAGTGCTGTACTTGTAAGAATCGTAGAGGAAGATGATAAGGCCTGAGATGGCTGGCCAGTGGAGCTGGTAGAGGCCAGTACTTTGGCAGATCTGGGTAAGCTTGGGACTGATATTGAGGGAGGTGTTGGGAGGGAGGTTGAGTGGAGAACAGAATGGGGGGATATTGGGGTTTGATTGCATATGGGTATTTGTATGCTTATCTACCCTAAGTTGAAGAATCTCAACTAGGTAGACTGGATGGGACAATTTGTTCTTTTTCTACCATCATTTTCTATGTTACAAAGGGAGGCAGGGAGAGCAGTTTAGAAAAGCAAATGGCCAAACAAAGGAGATCATGCCTTCTTTAGATATATAAGGGAGGAGAAGTAAAACCAAAGGAAGAATAGTCAAGAAAAAGGGAGTTAGTGATGAGGGGGACCAGCAGAAGGCAGAAAGCTTAAATAAGTTCTTCTGCTCTGTATTTACAGAAGAGGGGGGAAGGTGATGAGCCCAAGGCAGGATACAGAGGAATGAATAATTATGAAAGGATCACCAACTCATTTACAGAGGAGGAGGAGGAGGTAGAAGACTAGAAATATCTCTTGGACCTAATAGGGAATACCCTAGGATACTGAAAGAGCTCAGGAAAGAACTCACTGTACCCTTTACAGCTCTATTAAACATATCCATTAGTCACTTATCAGCTAGAAGGACATATAAATGGAATCTTTGCAGATGACTGGAAGGCTTGCCAGTCAAGAGTAATAAAGTGGCAAGGATAATTAATGTTAATTTATTCTGAAATAAAAAGAAAGCAAGAGTGGCTTACCTGTAACAGGTGTTCTCCAAGGACAGCAGGATATAAGTCCTCACACATGGGCAACATCAGACGAAACCCGGCACGGAATTTTGATCTCAAAGATTCTAGAGCTTTCAAACATGCCCTACTGAGCATGTGCAGCTGTAGTCATCACCCTGCCCCCTAGGCAGAGTCCCTCAGACCATGATATAGCTAATACATGGAGAAACCAACTCCCAGGAGAGGAGGGTATGTTTTGTGAGGACTGGCATCCTGCTGTCTTCAGAGAACACCTGTTACAGGTAAACTACTCTGCTTTTTCCGAGAACAAGCAGCATGAAGGAACAAGCAGGATGGCAGTACTCACACATGGGTGCTTACCAAGCTATAGGCTGCCTGCGCAGAACAAAGCGGGGAACTCCATAGTGCCGAAAACACCATCTTTCTCCCATTTGCCTGTGAGGCAGCTGAACCAAAAATGGGTCTAGGCAGAAAAAGAATCGGGTTCTACAAAAGAAAACCATAAAACAGACAGAGACACAAATACCCAATGCATAGCAGAAGTGACTAAGGTAGGGGCCTAAGGCAGGTAAGGTGCCTAAGGTAGGTAATGGCTATTAATCAATTATACTTAGGGAATAGCCACTGCTATTAATTGCATCAGTAGCATGGGATCTTCTTAGTGTTTGGGTAATTGCCAGGTTCTTGTGGCCTGGTTTTGGCCTCTGTTGGAAACAAGATGCTGGGCTTGATGGACCCTTGGTCTGACCCAGCATGGCAATTTCTTATGTTCTTATGTTCTTACGTGATATGAAGACCATCGAGTAGTATACTTTGCCTCATGGGACAATTACAGTCAGGGTTTTGGATTAACGAACCCTGACAAGCAAAGTAGGTATAGATACTCCTGTTTACAGGAAAAGACCTAGAGAATCAACCAAGAGAAGAACTCATGGACGAAGAGCACACAGTTTCCTTCGGTGTCACAAGACAACTAAAAAATCAACTGGGGCCAGAAATCCCTCCAGAAAGAAACCATGGTCCACTAGCATCTGAAGGACAGAATGTATCTGCAAAAGCACACCCAATGATTGGTTGATAGGCACAATGGGCAGAAAAAATAAGTAACACTTGGAACAAGAAGCAGCAACATCACCAGGTCAGTGGCAGACCTTACCTGCCAAACTACCAGACAGATTTGACCACCCAGGACAAATATCAAGAGTGTCAGGGAATGACAGACAATCTCTGAAATGAGATCGCTAGCCCAAAAAACCCTGAGTAGGGAGTTAAGCTAGGCCTGAAGCTCACCCATGCTCCGCCCTGTCAGAGGTAGGCCTATCCATCCTGTCCACAAGATAGCTCAGGTGAGCAGGAATGCACCTTGGTCAACACAGTGAAGTATGAAAAGCTAAAGGCAGTACTGGTCAGAGCTTGGCAAAAAAAAACCAGGACAAAGGTGGTTAACTGTTCCCTACAGGTATATACTAAGATACCTTGAATGCACCCCCCCCCCCCTTTTTTTTTTTTTTGCTCGTGATTCCTGCATTAAACAACTTCAAGCCTTCTGTACATAGTTTATCTTCTTATTAATTTTAATTTTTAAATTATCATTAACTCTGTTTTGTTGTATTACGTTCCTTGCCCTATCAGTGTTTCTCCCCTCTTACCTGTTCCTAGCTAAGATCTTACCTCTCCTCTTTATATTCATTTATGCAACTTGATTAATTTGTTTGATGTAACTGTTTTTTTCTCTTCTTTTTCCCCACTCATCCTTGCTATCTGTTAATTGTAAACTGATGTGATGTATAACAAACTTTGGTATATAAAAACTCTAATTAAATAAATAAATAGATTTTCTTCTCCCCCCCCAATATTCTGACTGGAAGTCGGAAGGAGCAAAGAACACAAAGGGGCAAACTCCAGAGCTGCAGTGATAAGAAAAAACTGCTAGGCTATATTTATCAACCCCAACCAAACAATTCACTGCTGATTCTAGTAGTAGTTATCCCCCAAGGTAGACCTCTCAACATCATAGGAACAGCCAAAATTGAGAGATGAAATCCAGAAGCTCTCCACTAAGAGAAAGAAAGCAGAGATGCCACAAGTGCAAACCCCTGTAGAAACAGGATTTCTTTACTGACCTGGCAACCTGAAGGGTACCAGGGCAAGCTCAGCCTGATCTTGGAACAGACTGCCCAATAATCTGGCCTAGGTATCAATATCCAAGGTCAGGATTTCCCCAAGGAATCATGCGATCCAGGTAGTGGAACAACGGTTGCATGAACCAGGACCTCCCTGCCTGCATACAGGATTATCCTTAAAAAAGGGGAAGTATAGCTTGCAAGCCACCGCAACAAACATGTAGCACCTCTGTTGCAGGGTCCCCATTCCCTAATACACACAGCCAAGAATATGGTGAGAGGTTGAAAGGCATACCTGCTAACTGGGATACAAATGGATCAAAACCCTCCTCACCGAGGTAGAGTTCCGCATGCAAGAATCACTAGCAAGAGTGGTCATCCGAGAAAAGATGCACATTGTTCTCAGCAAGCATCAAAAGGGTGACTCTTGTGGGGGAGAAGCCCCTAATCTTCACTGGGGAGCTGCCCAGAAGGATAGACTCTGAGTAAGATGAGGAGACTGTATCTAGAATAACTCCCTTGCAAAATAGACCTGAATGACCTAAGCAAGAACATTAACACTCAACTTTCTCTCAGGTGCCGCAGGGAAGTTGGGAACAGAGATCAACCGCCAGTCAGAGGTAGTGAAAGCCCTTTTTGGGGAAACAGAGATACTACACTTGATTTTAGCCAAAAGGCCGAGAAGCGATAGAACAAGGAGCACCCCTTGTGGGAGTGGACAACCCGGCATCCAAGGGGGAACCCATAAGGGTCACCTCTGGAAACCCAACTGTATCTCCACTTTCTGAAGGGACAGGAAAGCAACGAGAATAGAGGCCCCCAATCCTGAAAAACCTTCCTATTCACCAGAGAATGGGTTACTGTTGCTGATCGCTGAGGTTCATAAGTGACCAAATCGGCCGCAGGTGGCAGCTCAGTCAAATGGGGTAGGCCACCACAGTAATCTATGAACCAGCAAGAATGGTTCAACAACCACTGTTGCCATTCCCCCAACGCCTGTAGGTCCTGACCTGCAAAGAGGTGCACCGATTCAAAAGAATTGAGGTTCCAGTTTGACAACAAATCCTCAAGGGACAGAGTCCCAGAGGATTCCCCGCTAAGAGGTTTCAAAGTAAACTAACATGGGAGGGGTCAAAAGACATACCCCTCTTCTGTGGGAGAGAAAGACTTCCGACACTACCCTCATGATAACCACGCCCCTAGTGGTTTGACCAGGAAAACATTCTTAGGTCAGTCTTGTGGCAACTGCGCACAACCTGTTTTGCTCTCCATGAGGGAAACACACACACCTATACTAGAAGGCAAACGGAAGAATAGTGTCCTCTGCTTTAAAAAGCGTAATGACGAGCACTCATGCAGCAGTACCCCACCCTGTGGATGGCGGTGCACATATGCACCCCATCGCCTTGCTTGTTGGTAGAATCCCATGGCACAACAGGGACCGAACATAACCTGTTAGAAATGGTAGCTGAACACTTCCAAAAAGCAATCCAAGAGTGTGTGATGGTGCCAAATTGCTAGTATCCTAGTGCACCCTAAGGTGCAAAACAAATGAGGAAACTGAAACTTTGTCACAATATTTGAGGTCCCAAAATCTCTGGCTCGGCTGTGCATGGAACTGACAGAGAAAATGTCGTCCACCAGCATCTGAGTTGCTTAGTGCCCAGGGATCCAATGGCATTTGACCGTGCCAGTCACCTGGCATGCTCAACAGCATACAGCACCATCAAAGGTGCCTCAGATGTCTGCAGATGTCAACAGCCAGGCAGCACCCATGGTGTAAATGGTACCCAAAGGCACCGATGACTCACAAACACCACAGGCCGAAAATGTCCGAGGGTCAGAGGCACCGATAGAGACTGGGCTTGAAGGTGTCGATGGTCTGGAGGTACCGATGACGCCTGTAGTGCCAGAAGGCGGAGGCCCTATAGCACCGGCATGCCACTGCCACATCGGTGTTGTGGAAACGCGGGTTACGATTCCATCTCTGGTGTTTTCGTGTGCCCCTGAACCCCTATAAAGCCGCCCTACGCAGCTGGGGTAGGCTGGTCGCGCCCGAGCTGGTTGTGCCCCTGAGTCCCTATAAAGCGCGCCCTACACAGCTGGGGTAGGCTGGTTGCGGACCATGCTAGTGGTTCCCCACACAAGTAGACAGAGCTGAGTCGGTACTGCACATCATGCGCCCATGTACTCAGCCAATGAAGATAGGTCACAGACCACGCTGGTGGTTCCCCATACAGGGAAGACAGATGATGAAGTGAAGACTCCGAAGCCTGTTCCAAATGCACCCTGCACAGCTGATAAAGGCCAGGCAGGGCCACGCCGGAACGGATTGGATAAAAGAGTTCATTCGTGAAGTGGAGGCAGGGTGCAGACGCCGAGGATCCAGGCAAAGTTGAAGATTCAAGGGGATGCCTCTACGACGAAGATTAAAATAAGAAGCTGGAACCTTTTGGAGACATGCGCTGCCAGGACGAAGATCAACCGGATAAAGAAGACATCAAGACAAGACATCTGGAGACCTTGAAGAGACGATAAAGACAAAGACATAGCGTGAGGACATCACAAAGACATGGGATCCCACATAGAACAAAATGCCTTGAAAAGCAGATGACAAGAAGTCCTAAGGTGGACTGGCTCCTTGCGAAGGCAAGGAAGGAATGAAGACAAGACCTTTTTATAGGCAGAAGAGGAGACTCCCTCAATGACATCACTGGTGGACCTCCTTCCTCACTGTTCCTTTAAATATGGAAGGAAGAGCCAACCTCGCCCCCTAGGAGGAAGCAGGAAGCAGTACAGGACCCTGGAGAGCAGCCCTGCTACACAGGAAGACGCGGAGCTGAAGCAGGAGCTAAAGATAGGCCTCAGAGCAGGCCCCGATGTCCCAGGCGGCTTCCAGCCGCTGAAGGTGAACCAGAGGCAGCCTCCGGACGCAGGCAAGGCCGGGGATGCAGGCCTTTTCCCTTTGGAGGAACCAAAGGTATGCTGGTGGCCTCCGGGCCACATGGGAAGCTGTAGGCGGCCTCCGGATTGCGCCGGGTGTTACAGTGTGGCTCCTGCCGCGTGGTAAGGGTGCCAGCGGCCTCCGGGCCGTGCCGGGTGGTACAGCGCGGCTCCAGCCATGAACAGAGAACAAGGACAGCCTCCAGGCTGCAGTAACATGGCTCCTGCCACATGGGAAGTGCGTCGGCGGCTCAGGGCCGTGAGGGTAGAAGCAGAAGGGAGGAAAAAAAGGTGAAGATACTGCCCAAACAGGGCAGAATCGCAACAATCAGTGCCCAAGGGAATCAATGATGGCCGGCGTCCTTGACGGCTCCCCTTGGTTCAGGTATGCACCTGAGGGCATTGAGGCTGCGAGCTTAATGGCATCCATGCCAGTACCTTTGGCTGATGCTAGCCTCAACAGCAACTCCGGCACTTGGCAGCACCAATAGTGCTTGAAGCCCTGCAGGGCCTCCAATGACCCACAATCCCAGTGCCCTTGATGCGGTATGGAGGCTCCAGGCACCCAACAACATCAGCGCCCATGGCACCTGATGGCTTTAAATCATCAATGTTACACCTCAATTGCCCTTGGAATCCCTTCCAGACACTGCAAAAGGGCTCATCAGCGTCTCCAACGCTCAATACCATTGAGGGCACCAGACCATGGTGCATCCTGGATACCTCAGTGCTCCTGGATGCTTTGGGTCGATGGCGACCCTGGTTCTAGACAGCGTTGCAGCCACCCCAGGCTTGAAACCTCTCCCGGCCTAAGGCTTCCAAGGTGCTCAAAGGCTCTCAGCAGCCCCATGCTCTGGTGTTCGATGGCCTCGAGGATGACTAGGTGCTCGATGGCCCTGGCAGCAATGGTGCTCAACATCGTAAAAAACAGCCATGAATAGCATTGCTGGCAAACACGCCTGATTGGCCTCGAGTATGGCCCTACACATAAGAACATAAGAAAATGCCATACTGGGTCAGACCAAGGGTCCATCAAGCCCAGCATCCTGTTTCCAACAGTGGCCAATCCAGGCCATAAGAACCTGGCAAGTACCCAAAAACTAAGTCTATTCCATGTTACCATTGCTAATGGCAGAGGCTATTCTCTAAGTGAACTTAATAGCAGGTAATGGACTTCTCCTCCAAGAACTTATCCAATCCTTTTTTAAATACAGCTATACTAACTGCACTAACCACATCCTCTGGCAACAAATTCCAGAGTTTAATTGTGCGTTGAGTAAAAAAGAACTTTCTCCGATTAGTTTTAAATGTGCCCCATGCTAACTTCATGGAGTGCCCCCTAGTCTTTCTACTATCCGAAAGAGTAAATAACCGATTCACATCTACCCGTTCTAGACCTCTCATGATTTTAAACACCTCTATCATATCCCCAGTCGTCAGTCGTCTCTTCTCCAAGCTGAAAAGTCCTAACCTCTTTAGTCTTTCCTCATAGGGGAGTTGTTCCATTCCCCTTATCATTTTGGTAGCCCTTCTCTGTACCTTCTCCATCGCAATTATATCTTTTTTGAGATGCGGCGACCAGAATTGTACACAGTATTCAAGGTGCGGTCTCACCATGGAGCGATACAGAGGCATTATGACATTTTCCGTTTTATTCACCATTCCTTTTCTAATAATTCCCAACATTCTGTTTGCTTTTTTGACTGTCGCAGCACACTGCACCGACAATTTCAATGTGTTATCCACTATGACACCTAGATCTCTTTCTTGGGTTGTAGCACCTAATATGGAACCCAACATTGTGTAATTATAGCATGGGTTATTTTTCCCTATATGCATCACCTTGCACTTATCCACATTAAATTTCATCTGCCATTTGGATGCCCAATTTTCCAGTCTCACAAGGTCTTCCTGCAATTTATCACAATCTGCTTGTGATTTAACTACTCTGAACAATTTTGTGTCATCTGCAAATTTGATTATCTCACTCGTCGTATTTCTTTCCAGATCATTTATAAATATATTGAACAGTAAGGATCCCAATACAGATCCTTGAGGCACTCCACTGTCCACTCCCTTCCACTGAGAAAATTGCCCATTTAATCCTACTCTCTGTTTTCTGTCTTTTAGCCAGTTTGCAATCCACGAAAGGACATCGCCACCTATCCCATGACTTTTTACTTTTCCTAGAAGCCTCTCATGAGGAACTTTGTCAAACGCCTTCTGAAAATCCAAGTATACTATATCTACCGGTTCACCTTTATCCACATGTTTATTAACTCCTTCAAAAAAGTGAAGCAGATTTGTGAGACAAGACTTGCCCTGGGTAAAGCCATGCTGACCTTGTTCCATTAAACCATGTCTTTCTATGTGTTCTGTGATTTTGATGTTTAGAACACTTTCCACTATTTTTCCTGGCACTGAAGTCAGGCTAACCGGTCTGTAGTTTCCCGGATCGCCCCTGGAGCCCATTTTAAATATTGGGGTTACATTTGCTATCCTCCAGTCTTCAGGTACAATGGATGATTTTAATGATAAGTTACAAATTTTTACTAATAGGTCTGAAATTTCATTTTTTAGTTCCTTCAGAACTCTGGGGTGTATACCATCCGGTCCAGGTGATTTACTACTCTTCAGTTTGTCAATCAGGCCTACCACATCTTCTAGGTTCACCGTGATTTGATTCAGTCCATCTGAATCATTACCCATGAAAACCTTCTCCATTACGGGTACCTCCCCAACATCTTCTTCAGTAAACACCAGTGTGAGTTCCCAATTGCAGGGAAGAAAAGCTTTGGCCCGAGACATGTCCAGCAAGGCACCAATGAAGCCCAACTGAGTAAAACCCCCACCTCTGTTGCTCCAGCAGAATGGGCTCGATGCCCTGGCCATTACGAGGCAGAGATATCCTCCAAAAGCATGTCCTGATGCACCGTTGGATCCCAGGAGGGGCATGGGGGGGGGGGGGGGGTGGGGGGGAGAATCCAGAGGAACACCCAGAATGTTCAGCTTGTACCTCTGACAAATGATGAACAGAACCCACTGGTCATGGACATCCTCGCGGATTGCGCTTGCTTGTAACCAGGCTATGCGTCTTGCGGCAATAGCAGCTGCAGATGTGTGGGCCGATATGTAGAAGGCCTCTTAGACAGTGCGTTATTGGTGACGTATGCCCTCTTCTAAATCATTCAGCAATCGCCCACACTGGTCTGACCCAGATGGTTGGTCCTCAGAAGATTTTAAATGCTGTAGACACTTGTAGAGGTATTGCGTGATATAAAATTGGTGCTATTGCACCTTGGCATTTAACAATGATCCTTGGAACAGATTTCGTCCAAAGTCAAGTGTGTCTTCCTGGCCTTTTTCATGGCCGACTCTACGACAATGGAAGCATGGAAACATGAGGAAGCTGTACTGCGGAAAAGTGATGAGATTTTTGCATTCTAAATTTCAGCTCAGTCTTCCTAGAAATGGTGGGCATGGAAAAAGGGGTCTCCCAGGCTTTGTTCATGAACATTTTGAGCACTGAGTGAAACAGAAGTGCTATAGGTTCAGCTGGAGTGTCGAATATCTTGAGAAAGTCGTGCACCTCCAATCGTGGATCTGGGATCTTCTTGGTTTCAAGGTTTAATACGGAGCCCAGTTTTTCAGGAAATCTAGAGTAAGTTAGTCTTTGGGTGGAGATGTCAGAAGAGATCCCTGTGGAAGAGCAGGGAGATGGTGGAAAAGCAATTTCCGGCTGGTCTAAAGACTGGCTGCCCTGAGGACTCAGATGTTGGTGATCCGTGTGCTGAGGAGAAGGAGGTGTCAAGCTATTTGTGTTCTCTCCAGAAATACTGGAGGGGGACCTAGGGTGTTGAGCATGAACTACCGAATCAAAGAAGGTTTGAAGGAGACCAGTGATTTTGGAGAACGTTTGTGAGGCTACTTCCTAAAGTTCCTTGGTTCTTTTCCTCTTTAGAGGGAGAGAGAGGCCTGTAAGGCCACTCTGAGAAGAATGCCTGGAGGTGGAAGACCTTTTCCTGGTGCGACATGACCAGTTATCATGAGGAGTGGAGGCAGAGGAAGAAGAGTGTAGATGCTGATGTTGGGAATCCTCCTCTGAACCTGCTGAATAGTCTGAAAGTAGTATGGGTAATGGTGAAGACACTCACTTGAGACTCTGAGGGGCTCTGTGTTTTTTATGTACCGATGCCTCAGGAACAATGTGGTGAGTCTTCCTTTTTACATGTCAGTGTCAGGAGCGTCGGGGAATCTGCGCCATGAGTCGGTGGAGGTTGTGCGTCGACCGAAGTTCGGCGTGTTGGATCTCTGTCTCAAGTTTGATGCATCCCCTTGCACCGATGGCGGTCTTCCCACCTCCGCCGCCGCCACATCACGGCCCCAAGAATAGCTGGATGTCGGGGCTTTATGGGCCTGCTTGGAAGATGGTTGCCCGATGTTATTTTCACCATCCCTTACCCTCTGTGTGGAGGAGGATTGAAGGGAGGAGGCTCTTTTTGTGTCCCTAGGTTTGTTGGAGTCCCTGGCCGGGGAAGACTGGGTGGAACGTTGCAGGGCATAAGACCCCGATGTGTCCCGGATACTCTCCCTTAGGTGTGCTATCTTCATGGCCCGTTGTCATTGGGCCCTGGGAGACATCTTCCCACAATCGTGGCAGGCTGCCATGTCATGGTCGGACCCAAGGCATAAATAACAAGTTTTATGTCCATCTGTGTCAGACATAATTTAGCTGCAATGGCAAAACGTAAAATCGGGGGCCTTTGGGGACATATTTAGCACTGAAAATTGCTGTTTGGGGCTCTCAAGTGAAAGGAAAGAAGAAAAAGGCAGGAGCAATAAGAAGTCGTATCTGAATCACATGCAGGGAAAAAAGAAACTGGCAGACCACAGTTTGGATGCACGGGAAGAACAGCGCGCAGGCATGTAGCAGCCAAAAATTAGCTGCTAGAAGAAGTTCCCATTGAGACCGCCAGGGGGCGCTCCCAGAAAGCATAGCTAATTCAGCCCTGCTTATCTGGAGAAAATCACCAGATGGATGTCCCTTTTGATGTTAGGCTTTGCCTTTACTCACTTTTAGATGACTTAGACCTTCTTAGCTCTAAAGCAGTCCTTTGTTCTGTTCTTTGAATCCCTGATGGGAGGGATCCAGGAAGGGCAGTCAAAAATTCCTCCTGGATCTTGAAATTTTTATTTACAAAACCAAAGGTAACACCTTTCCTCATTGAGGGTATGGAGGGCAGGTCTTCCCTAACCTGAACAGTCCCAAACCCAGGGTTCCTCATTCCTTGAGCCTAGGCAGTGTACAGGCTCCAGTAAGGCCTCTACCACTTAAAAGGTTAACTTCCAAAAAGTATACCCAGAGGGAGAATCCCAAACCAGTTTGTGTACTGGACAGGAAAACCCCCTCTTGACCCTAGTCAGGACCACCAAACAGGGCTTGCTTAGTTCCTCTGAGTGAGCCTAAAAAATAACAAAAAGCTTAATTCTCTCTACCTCTGTACTTCGTACTAACTAAAAGGACTGCCTCCCGAGCTGTAGCAAGGGTGCAGTTGTATAGTATTACCAGGGGGGATGGCCAATCCAGACCCCACAGAAGGAGGGACTGTATTTGAATGGAAACTCCCCTTATTTTACCCTGCATTAGCTAGCTGAAACTTAACACCCAGGGCTTACTGGTAACCTGGAAAGGAGCTCAGATTACATTAATGACTATACAAAAGTAATATTTTCTAAACTTCCAATCTCTTCCTCAAATATAGAGATCTCAAGAATGAAAATGTTAATGGGGGGAAGTTTATGGTAGTTCAAAGGGTTTTACTTAGTTTTTTGGAGGTTTCTAACACAAAAATGACAGGATACATGAGAGATGACATTCTATGATTGCATTCAAGAAACATTTATATCCTTGGATAGATCCATCTATTTTTATATACAATTTTCTGTGGTATATTTTTGATTTTAATATTTTGAAATTTCAAACAAATGGGTGGACCCTTGGCCTAAGGTGGGATTGACACTACCCATAGGGCAAGCCCCACGGGTCCCCACCGTCGGGAGGTGGAGCTGAATAGGAGACAGGCCAACTGGAGCTTCGCCAATACCAGCCCTCGTTCCCCACAGGTTGAGCCCTTGGGTGCCGGGGCCGGCTGGTCTTAGGTGGGCCTCCCATATGATGACTCCCAGTAGATGAGGTGCAAGGGTTGCCGGGAACCAGCAGAGGTATCACGGGGCCGACGTAGGTCCAGACAAGGCAGGGATCCAGAGACCTGGGTGCCAATAGGAACAGGGCGGAGACAGGTAATAGAGGCTGAAGCCTAAAGGCCAAAAGGTAGAAACCAAGGCGTAGTCAAGGCAAGATGGTGTCAGGGCAGGCGGCTGAGTAAGACAAGGTACTGAGTCAGAGCAGACCAAGGGTCAAGCCAAGGAATCAGTCCAGAGCGTACTCCAACGTAGCGAGGATCAGTGCCAGAGGATCAGTCCAGAGCGTAGTCCAACGTAGCGAAAGTCAAGCCAGAGAATCAGTCCTGAGCGTGGACCAACGTGGCAAGGGTCAAAGCCAGAGAATCAATCCAATGAGACAAGGAGAGGACCAGAGTACGGGTCAGGAGCAGGGAGCAGGAACCAGGAACGAAGTCAGGAACAGGAACCAGGATCGATGGGCAACTAGCACACGAACAAACATGGAGATCTGTTGCTAAGGCAAGGAACTGGTGGCAGGGCCCTGCCTTAAATAGCAGGGCCTGATGATGTCATCATCTGGGAGCACGGGCTAGTTTCCTGCCACGGCCCCTTTAAACGTATGAGAGGTGAGTGCGTGCCTAAGCCAAGGTCTTCCCGCGGCCCACCCAGGGAGACCTGCCGGGAACTGAGGAGGTCCGCAGAGGAGTCAAGAACAGCCAAAGAGGCAGTAGGCACTCGGGGGCATAGGCAACTGCCCACAACTTCAAGCGAAGATGGTCCAGGTCTGGGAGCAGAGCTGCAAGGGCGAGTAGGCCCAGTCGCGGACCTACCACGGACGGGATACGCAACAATGAGAAGGTCTGATTTGATTGCCCTTTCTTTAAATGTTAGGGGGATCTCGATACCTACGAAAAGAAGTAAAATACTCCAGTTCTGTAATTCTCACCATGCTGAAATTGTGTTCTTGCAGGAAACACACCTTACGTCAATGGAGCATAAGAAATGAGAAGAAATGAGTAGAAATTGCGTGGGACAGAATTTTTTTATCCAACAATAATGGTGCAGGGACAAATCTTTAATTCCACAAGTTCTGAATTTATTATGTATAATAAATAATATTATCACTTTATTGTTGTTCACTCCTTGTTATTTGTAAACCGGCATGATGCGATTCCCTTCGCGAATGCCGGTATAGAAAAGACTCAAATAAATAAATAAATAAATAAATAATAACTCAAAAAGATGAAGATGGCAACTCCACAGATCAAACAGCAATCATTTGTACAAAGTCCCCTGACACGGTCCCGTGTTTCGCGGCGGCTGCATCGGGAGGGACCACAGGAGTTTTAAACGTTCATTTTGAGATTAATAGGCCGCCGAGTGCATTGGCTACTCAAAACAGCCCAGGACCTGATGGCTATCCTTTGGAGTATTATACACATTTTAAAGCGGAGTATGTACCATTGCTATGTGAATTATTTAATTATTTGCAACAACCCGAGGCTTCATCACATGCCTTCCTTAATGCTACAATAACTTTATTAGGTAAACCAAACAAGGATCCCACTAGATGTTTTTCTTAAAGACCCATTTCCCTTATTAAAACAGATGCAAAACTATTTGTAAAAGTACTTCAAGTGTGTTTGGAAATGGTTCTCCCTTCCTTAATTCACTGGGATCAAATAGGATTTGTCAAAGGGAGGCTTTCTGCCAATAATACCAGAAAGTTACTTAATACAGGGTGGCCCATGGAAAAGTAGCCCACCTTTAATACCAGTGCCAGAGGCGGGCTACTTTTCCATGGGCCACCCTGTATAATACATTGAAAGCCAGATTTTCAAAGCCGCACGTGCACATGGATATGCCGATTTTATAACATGCACGCGTTGGCATGCAAATGTTATAAAATAAATTTCCCGCACGTACATGGGTGCCGGATTTTAATATGCTCCTCCGCACACTGGAGGGTGGCCTCTTCCGCACGCAGGGGGCAAAATTTTAAAAAGCAACGGCGGCATCGCGAGTAAGGCTTCCCCAGTTCCCTAAACCCCTACCTAACTTCCTACCCTTTCCCCTATCCTCCCCGACCCCTAATCCCTTCCCAGCTACTTACGTTGTTTTGTTTCGTTACTTACTGCTCCTCCAGAGCAAAGTATCCTCCGCGGGCCGGCAGCTGGCCGGCGCATGCTTCCCCATGACAGCAGTTAATGGCGCTGTCCCGGCCCACCCTCAGCCTCACCCTCCCTGCCCAGACACGCCCCCAGCCTGCCCCTTTTGCAGGGCCTGGTACCTCTACGCCTATCAGCAGTTACACGCTTGGCTGGGCCTGTTCTAAAATGTGCGCAGCCCTTTTAAAATCAGGCCTTTAGTGAAAACCAAATTACACTGGGGAACACAGTTTTCGTTGAGTTAGATCTGACACTTGTTTTTGACTAACTTTTGACATCTGAATCCAAAAATGACCCCAGTTTTTCTCTATCACGTCAACTTTATAAGGTATATGATACCCTCCCTTTGTCCCAAAAATCATACAAAATGTACATACAAAGGAAATAAAAGAAAATATTACCTGAATATACTGTTTATTTATTTTATTCATACAAAGGCTATATATTGTTACTGTAAGTCAAATTGTGTACAAGTAGTAAAGTTCTGCTACCAAACATACATATTAAGGTAAAAATTTACGCTTATAGCTTTTCCTGCAGTGTTTAATCTGTGGACAATCTCGCCTGATGCTCCAACAATACTCAGCCATCATATGTACATCCCCATCTACCCTGATACCGTGCCTCCATGACCTTCAAATCTTGGTGGAATTGTTCACCTTGCTCATCACTGACTACACCAAGGTTTTTCGGGAAGACAGCAAGATGGCTATGCAGAAAATGCACCTTGATGCTCATGTTGCAACGAAGCATTTTGAAGCTCTCCAAGAGTTTCTGGACAATTTCGGTGTAATTCTGTGCTCGTGTATTTCCAAGAAAGTCCTTGACAAGGTTTTTGACTGACAACCAAGCATTCTTTTGGAGTTCTGACATTGTCCCAATGAAATGTTCATCTTTAATGAGCTGCCGAATCTGTGGACCGTCAAAACACACATGCACTTTGCGATAAACAGCCTATTACCATAAAACACACCCCTTTTCCTATCGCATATGATATTTAGTGCTTTTTGATAAATCCAGGCCTAAGATAGGCTGTAGAGAAAAAATTTGACGTGATAGAAGAAAACTAACTGCAGTTTTGACATCAGCATGCCTATTTAAGTCTAAAATAGCCGAAAAATCGAACTCAACAGGAATTATGTTAAACATTGTTCCCCAAATCTTGGCTTGTTATGATCATAACTAAGCTTTTTCTCTTACTAGAACCAATGACTGCTTGACAGAAGTGACCAATTGGCTAAAATCCTCTAAACTTATGGCCAGTCCTGATAAATCTGAAGCAATCTAGTTCTCCCGAAGACAGGTTATTACTGTTTCCTCCTCCTATTATGGCTGATAAACCAGTTTGAATAACAAATGCCATTACTAGCTTAGATGTTCATACTGATACAGCTCTCTTTTGCACATCACATTTCACATTTGTTAAAAAGTTCATATTACTTTCTGTGATTCATTTGTTGTCTGAAGCCTTTTCTGGATACTTCTGATCTTAAGATTTTAACACATCATCATATATTATCACATATTGCAATGCCCTGTTTCATGGATTAACATTTGTTCAATTAAAAAGATTACAAACAGTTCACAATACTGCTGCAAAACTTATTTTTGGTAAGAAGAAAATACAACCATGTTACTCCCTACTGTATGAACTACACTAGTGAGAATTCAATTCAAAATAGGGTGTTTGAATTTTAAAGCATTCACTGGGGTACATCAACATATCTTTCAAGCCTAATTGTGACTCATTGTCCTGCTCATTTACAGGTAAATTTTCAAAAGAGTTAAGCACGTAAATGTAACCTACTATCATAGCAATTTTCAAAAGCCATTTACCAGAGTAAAGAGCACTTACAAAGGTAAATCCTATGGACAATTCAATGACATATTGTAGTCATTTTCAAAAACCCCACTTACACAAGAAAAGTGCATTTAGACATGTAAAACCCAATTTTAAGCGCAAAATCAGGCCCATATTGTGCTCTTCTCAACAGGACTTGTTAGTGTTACCATCCCCCAAAGAGATCAGGTTAGAAACTACAGGTTAGATTTAAATTTAGAAAAGTAAAGTTCAGGAAGACTTTAAAGACTTTTCTACTTTTGAAAGACTTTTGGGCCTCCTGTTAATTGGTTCTCTTTCTTTTATGTTGTTTAATGGTTTTGGTTTTTAATTCCTTCTGTTGTGTTATTGTTTTATTATGTTATGATTTTATGGTTTTAATTAATTAATTAATTAATTTAAATGCTTTTATATACCGAAGTTCGTATGGACATCACTTCGGTTTACATAATAACAAAGGGGTAGATTTTCAAATACCGCGAATAGGCGTACTTTTGTTGGCGCTCCAGGCGCCAACAAAAGTACGCTGGATTTTAGTAGATACGCGCGTAGCCGCGCGTATCCGCTAAAATCCGGGATTTGGGCGCGCAAGGCTATCGATTCCGTATAGCCGGCGCGCACCGAGCCGCGCAGCCTACCTCCGTTCCCTCCGAGGCCGCTCCGAAATCGGAGCGGCCTCGAAGGGAACTTTCCTTTGCCCTCCCCTCACCTTCCCCTCCCTTCCCCTACCTAACCCACCCGCCCGGCCCTGTTTAAACCCCTCACTTACCTTTGTTGGGGGATTTACGCCTCCCGGAGGGAGAAGTAAATCCCCGCGCGCCAGCGGGCCACTAGCGCGCCGGGACGCGACCTGGGGACGGGTCCGGAGGGCGCGGCCATGCCCCCGGACTGCCCCGGGCCGTAGCCACGCCCCCAGGCCCGCCCCCGGAACGCTCCCGACACGCCCCGAAAACGCCGCTGCGCTCGGTCCCGCCCCCGGCACGCCCCCCTCCGAAAACCCCGGGACTTACGCGAGTCCCGGGGCTCTGCGCACGCCGGTGAGCCTATGTAAAATAGGCTCACCGGCACGCAGGGCCCTGCTCGCCTAAATCCGCCCGGTTTTGGGCGGATTTAGGCAAGCAGGGCTCTTAAAATCCGCCCCAAAGGGTGCAGAGAGAAAGAGGAAGGGAAATAAAAGTTACAATAAATAATGGGAATAATTTATGGTAATATATTTGATATATTATGGTTTGCTTTTAGATTGTAAGTTAGTCAATGCTGTTAAATAGGATTTTGCTTTTATTATTGTAATTTTGTGTTATATATTCAATTTTGTGTTTTTGTATTAATTTTTTTTATTTTGTATGTCACTTAGATCACTTCATGTAAGATTTGTGATTGTTCAGATATGTAAAATTAATTAATTAATTAATTAATTTAAAGTGAAAAAAATGACTGGGTGGGGGGTCTGAGTGAAATGGGGGGACTTCAGGTTGAAGAGCCAGGAGGGACTGCACAAGCTGCAGATGGACAGGGCGAATTGGTAGAGTAAAACTGGTAATTTCACTTCTGCATATTACAAAAAATCCCCCCAACTTGTGTGTGTACAAGCCAACTTAGGGGGAGTAAATGCAACTAAATAAAGTAAAATCTACTCACATATCCCTTTAAAATTTGAAGTTAAAATACTTATTTATTTTATTTAAAATCTTTTCTATACCGGCGTTCAGTATATTACCGTCACAACGGTTTACATATAGTAAATTGTACATGTATCTGTTCATATTAGTAGTGGAGGTGCCTTATAAGCTCGGTAACATAGTTTCATAATAAAAGCTATAGGTTCAGTGTTGTTTAATCTGACCTGTGACTACAATAAGGACTGTTAATTTATACATTCAATAAAGGGTGTAGTAAACAAACCATGACGTACATACATATAATGTGCTAGTGCTGTATAAAGATTTTGTGTATACAGCTTTCAGCGTTTCTCTCTCTCTCGCTCTCTTTGTGAAAAGGCTTCTCTAAAGAGCCATGTCTTTAGGCTCTTTTTGAAAGTCTTGAAATCTCTCTGTAATCTTACCTCTGTGGGCATGGTAATATGCCAGTATATCATTTGAGCACTCTTATCTGGCTAAATTCTGACTTATCCAGCTTACTAGCACCTTTACCATTACTTAGGCCAACAAATTCGAACTTATTTGGATAGGTATCAACACTTATCTGGCTAGATTCCGATATATCCGGCTAAGTAGCAGCAGATTCTACTTAGCCAGATATGTTTATAAAAAGCTCTACTTAGCTAAATAAGTCTTAAAATACTACTTATCCAGCTAAGGCCTGGATGAATCACGGCGCTAACAGGGGGCAGAGGGGGCGAAGCGGGGGCAGGCCTGCAAAAGCCAGCAAAGATCGCACCTCCGCGGTGCTATCGCTGCTAGCTTTTGCACTCAATAGCGCCATCGTAAAAGGTGATAATATTGGGCGCGCTACTGGCAGTGAAAAGGGTTTTTACCTTTTCGCAGCCAGCGATCTTTCCGCTGCGTCTGCCCCGACGACGCCCCATCTCCTCCTCTTCCGGGGCCGACTCCGCCCCAATCTAGCTCCTTTTCGTGTGCAATACGCTACGTAAATGACCCCCTAAGTCAGATAGCTGGGTAAGTCTAAAAGCGGTACTTATTTCACTGTCCAATTTAGCAGGATATGTAGTACTTTAGACTTATCTGGCAAAGTAAAGCTTTTTTTTTAGACTTATCCAAAAAGCACTACTTAGATGGACAATTAGCACTTTTTAGACTAATCTGGCTAAGTGCTGCTACTTAATTGGATAAATGTGAACTTGCGCGGTGCAGTTTTTACATACGTGATCATATTTGCATGCAAATATGATTTTATAACGTGGATATCATTTGCATGTGGGTTATAAAATACTGTAGCAATTTTGCACGCACCCATATATACGTGTATATGGGTGCATGCAGTTTTGAAAGTTTTACTCCCTGAGTACAATCCTACCTTTATTGCAGAAAAACAACTGGCTAATATTTAGATCTCAAAGATGCATACCTGCTCATTCCGATACACAAATCCAACAGAAAATTTCTCCACTTCACCTTTGGAAGCCAGCACTATCAATACAAGGTTCTTCTTTTTTGACTGGCAGCATCTTCAAGAGTATTCACAAAATGCCTAGCAGTAGTAGCAGCATATTTAAGAAAAAAACACATTCTAATCTTTCCCTAGAAAGACAATTGGCTAATATCGAGTCGATCTTATGAAAGATCATAAAGAATGTAAATTGTGTAACAAAATGTCTACAGGATTTAGGATTCCAAAAAATTGGAAGAAATCACATCCCAGCCCATTATGGCGAAGAGATTTATTGGTGCAATTATAGGTTCAAGAAGAAAGAAAGGACAGCTTGATGGACATTGTCAACAGAGTCTCAATCAGCAAAACATTGTCAGTAAGACATTTCATGAGAATGTTGGGTTGCATGGCCACAGCTATCTTTGTGGTACTGCAAGCAAGACTGCACATAAGATAGATGTCATTGAAACTAACATTCCGATGGAACCAACTACTTCATCTGTTTCACAAGATATGTATAACACCAGAACTAAGAAGAAACTTAGCATGGTGGGAAAAATTAAAGTTATGTTTCCTCCACAAATTCAACATTTAATAAGCAGCAGATGCCCCACATCAGTGATGGGGAGCGCACCTCGAAGCCATCTGTACCCAGGGGGTGTGGACAAATCAGGAATAGCAATACCATATCAATCTATTGGAACTAAGAGCAATCTTCAAGGCATTGCAGATCTTTGAGACATGGATATTTCATTCGGTAATACAAATAAAAACAGACAGCCAAGTTGCTATGCTCTGCATAAACAAGTAAGGAGAAATGGATTCAGCAAAATTATGCAAAGAAATACTAAAGGTATGGGATTAGTCAGATCAGTGGAGAAATTTTATAACAGCAATATATTTGCTGGGCAAGGACAATATATTAGCAGGCAGCCTAAGCTGAAATCTTCACCATCAAATGGTCGCTTCATGAGAGAATATTACAAGATCTTTTTTGGCATTGGGGAAAACCAGAGATAGACCTCTTTGCCACATGTGGAATCACAAACATCCTAAATATTGTTCTAAAATACCCTCAGCGGAGGCAATATCCACAAAAGCTTTTGTGATACATTGGGAGGAATGGTTGATGTACGTCATTTCCACATTTTCCTCTTATATTAAAGACAATAGCAAAATAAGACAGGACAAAACAAATGTAATTTTAATAGCACATTATTGGCCCAGTCAGATATGGTTTCCATGGCTTCCAATGACTATTGCAAGCAGAATCAATGTGATTACCTTTTATACCAAATTTAACAACTCCAAAATGGCACTGAACAGGCTTTGCCCCTATCAAGTGATAGGGGCAAAGACCAGTTGACACTATTTTGGAAAATGGCATCAACCGGCCCAGAGCTAGGGGGCACTCTGGGGCATCACTAGACTACCAAGGTAAGGAGAGATTTTGGAGGGATGAGAAGGGATCCATCGCAGCCCAGGACTCCCTACTCCCTTATTCCACCTTGGCCACGCCGGAACTCACTTTGGCTGTGGCAGGATGAGTGATTCTTGCAGTGGCCAGGGCACCCCACAGCTCATGGCACCCTACCCAAAATACTGCCCTGGGTTTAGGCTTCTAAATTTTGGAGTTAGGTGCCTAAATTGGCCATTTTGAAAATTTACTAGGCTTCTAAATTTAGGATTCTAAAAAAATGGGTGGCTAACGAAATAGAGTTAAGATGGGGAAACAAAAGCATGTAGCACTGGTTTTCAGAACTAGGCACCTAATTTAGGGGCCTAAAACTAGGCAAATGACTAGCAGGCATGTCCTATGCCAAAGGCAGTGGTGTTTCCCCTTCAAGCTATCCCCAGAGCTTTCACTTTCCTGAAGCAGATTTTTCAAGAGAGTCTGCGATAATTTTGTGGCAAATTTGCATAATTTTGCATAAGGATTCATACCTCTGACTATGCGAAAAATCAGTTTTTTAATTGAAAACTATTCATGTTGATTGTTTTTAAATAATATTTAAACTATAAACAAATAAAAATATACTAAGCATAAAAATCAACAATTTATCAAATTAGGACATATAAGTTACAAATCTTAGCTGTGTAACGTTACTTTTGTTTTAAATTGAAATAGTGCAACCATTCTTTTTATATTTTATTAAGAAAGTCCTTGTTTTCTTTCCAAGTATGAGTTTCTGTATGGTGAAAATGCTCTCAGTATCAGCAGTTTGTCTTGTTATTTACACAGAAAGTTATCTATGCATATATTGGCCACAAATGAATCTTGTCAGCAGTAGTGCCAGTCATCAAGGCTTCTATGAATTAAAGTTATTGCTCTCTCTGCCAGCTGTGGGACACCAGCAATGTCCAAAAACACATTCAGGATTTTGTATACGGTGTATGACTGACCACATATACAGATATGTATATGTATCTGTATATGTACATAAAGATAAAATTCTTCTATAAAGACGTCAGTACATCCAGGAATCATTTCAAAATCATCTTTGGTTTCAGGATTTACGTGATCTTTGAGGGATCAAACAAACAATCTGATTGCTTTCTCTGTCCACTCCAACTTCACCTCCAGCTTTACCCCCTTCACTGCAGGACAGGAGGAAGGGGGTGGGGGAGAGCAACAGAAGAAAGTTCCCTGCAGGCTGTTTGCCAGGGGAGAGACTGCAGAGGGAGCAGAGACTGAAGGCAGGCAGGCACCCTTGCAGATATCTTCAAAAGAGGTGTGAAAGCTTTCAAGAATGTTGATTGTGTGGCAGATTACAAATTCTGTGCAACTAGCTAATTATGTGGTTTCTCCTTGGGAAGGGTGGCTAGGGGCCCTGGTTAACCTTCTTAAAGGAGCAGAGGATCTTGGAATGGCAATAAATCTAGTGTCTCCAGGCCCTCTAACTGCTGCATCTTTAAGGTGCTGACTCAGATGGGTTACGATCTTGCTGCTAGGACTGGAGGTCTGAGTCAAACATGAGAGGGCTAAGTCCCATAAGGCCCACCCATGGCTACACCCCTGTTAGAGAAAATAGAAAGCATAATGGAATATTAAGGGAGCTCAGAGTTTTTGGCAACTCCGCTGACTATTCTGTTCAATTGATCTTTAGAGATGGGAGTAGTTCAGTTGGAGTGGAGTAGGGCAGACGTACAAGGGAAATGATAATTCCCTTGTACAGATCCTTGGTGAGGCCTCACCTGGAATACTGTGTACAATTCTGGAGACCATATTTCAAAAGGGACAGAGACAGGATGGAGGCAGTCCAGAGAAGGGCGACCAAAATGTTGTGGGGTCTGTATCGGTGGGGGGTGATATGATATCAGGGGTGATATAATACTGATCTTCAGATATTTGAAAGGTTTTAATGATCCATGGTCAACAACAGACCTTTTCCATTGGAAACAATTTAGTAGAACTAGGGGCCATGATTTGAAACTCCAGAGAGGAAGACTTAGAACTAATGTCAGAAAATATTTCTTCATAGAGAGGGTGGTGGTTGCCTGGAATCACCTTCTGGAGGAAGTGGTGAAGACTAAAACCATGAAGGGTTTCAAAGGGGCATTGGATAAACACTGTGGATCACTAAAGGCTAGAAGATGGGAATGAATGAAAAAAGCATGGGGGTAGTGGGCCTGGGGGAAACCTGCACGGCGTGGCAGTTACTGCCCTTAACAGAATCATGGGGGTGAACTGCACGGAGCGGCAATTACTACCCTTAACAGAATCATGGGGTAAACTGCCTGGAGCAGCAGTTACTACCCTTAACAGAAACATGGAGTAACCTGCACAGAGTGGCATTTACTACCATGGGAAGCTTTCTGGGCAGACTGGATGGACCGTTTGGTCTTTTTTTGCTGTCATTACTATAGTACTATGTCATCCATTTTCATAAAAGTGGAAAGAGAGAGGAGGTTGGTAACTTCAGGCCTGTTAAGTCTCAGTAATGGGTAACATAGTACTGACAGATAAAGGCCACATGGCTCCTCAGTTCTGCCCGGTTATCTTTTCCCACAGCATGCTATCAGCTGCATTTAAGGGGGGTGGGGGGGGGGGATTTTTCAATCACTCTATTTTACCTGGGTAAATCTGTTGGAACTTGCTTTCCCCATGGAGAATGCATAGTGAAGACTATCGATGCCCATGGATTGCAGCACCAAGATGGAGACTGAATCAACATATCTGATCAATTTGCTTGATTGGGTGACTGAAGAATTAGATCAAGGATGTAGCCTGGGGGTGGGTCCCAAGGAGCTGAACTGAATTATAGATTGGTTGAGTGGCAGAAAACAGAGGGTGATGGTAAAGGGAGAGAAGGATGATTATCGCGGTGCCTCAGGGGTCAGACCCGGGGACGACTTTAATGTTTTTCTATGCGATACTGTGGAGGGTTTACCTTTTGCTGACCATGCTAAGATTTGCTTATTGATTTGTTAGCCTTTATTTCTGATTTGCAACAGAGTGGAAAGCCTGGAGGGAGAAGACAGAATGAGAAGTCATCTAAGAAAGCTCAAGGCATGGTCAAATGCTTGGCAGCTAAAATGCAATGCAAAATGTCAGTAATGCAATTGGGGGTGCAGAAATGCAAGGGAACCGTGTGTAATGCAGAAGTGTGGAGAGTCACAGATGTGCACCAAACATAGTAATATAGTAGATGATGGCAGAAAATGATCAACTGTTCATCTGCACAATTGCTCCTATCTACGTTGCAGTGAATATATCCCAGCTGCCAGTTGTTGAGCATGAGCACCTGTAGGATATAAGGTTGCCAACTGTATACTGTGCAATGCCCATTCAAAAGTACTGACCGGATGCTAAAAGTCCAATTTTGCAGGAGGCTCCTCCTCTCCCCCACAGTCTCCCAGTTACAGGGAGAGAAAGGCAGGGTGGGAGCCTCTCAGAGGAGAGTTGTGTTTAATTCCTGCCCTTACCTCTTTTCTTATTCTGTGATTGGACAGCACAGGGAGAGGAGGTGGGGCACAGCAGAGCCTTCAGCAACCAGTGGCTCCACAGATGTTTGTAGCAATCACCCATTTGGCGTCCCCAATCCCCCTTCACAGCATGCTGTGCCAGGACCTGAGAGGAGACTGCAGTGAGCCAGTCGATACAGATACAGGCACAGAGGAGAAGGTGGAGAAACGGACAGACAGATGGAGGTACAGGGGGAGGAGAGGGGAGAGACATAGAGGGGACAGAGACAAAAAGGAAGGAAAGGGACATAGATACATGGGGAGCATGGCAGGGTTGAGAAACTGAGGGGCATGGAGGGAGGGAGGGAATGGGTCACAGGGTCTCTTGCTCAGGCCAGCCGACAGCTGCAGCTGGGAAGTTGCTCTGCAGCTGTGCCTTCCTCCCTCAGGTCTCACTCTGGAACCATAACTTGTCACTTACCAACTTGGAATTTACCCGATGTTAAACAAAAACATATAGTGTACTGCAGTGACCCCCTTCCCCTCTCTGCCCATGCCTGCACCCCTTTCCTGGCCCTTCCCCTGCCCAGCATGCCCTGCCCTGAACCCAGTCTCCCCCCATTATTATCTCAGGCCTATTGCTGAGCTGCCCAGTGCCCTGGGCAACATAGGTAATATGGCTGGCGGGGCATGGGGGATGGCAGGTAATGCCTCCTTGAATGACCTGACTGGCCAGCTGAGCCAACAGTCACATAGGGGCTAAGGAACACTTGTTCCACTAAAATGGTGGCCAGCCCCCGGATGAGGGTCATTAGTGCCCCCTGGGCAGTTGCTGGCCTCTTCTGACAGCCCTGGTTCTCCCCTCTTTCCCCCCTTCCCTGAGATCATGTATGAAAGAGAGAGGGAGCATGTATGAGTGAGCATGTTTGTGTGTGACAGAATGAAGGAGTATGTGTATGAGAGAGGGACACAGGAAAAAGTTTGTGCCGCACACACCACCCCCTAATAAATTACAAGATAAGAAATGGGGAGCAGCTGAGTGGCAGGGGGCCCCCCTGCATTGCCCTGAGAGGCTGGAAGAGAATTGTTGCCTGTGTGCAGCCTGTCACTTCATTATTGCCCCATAATGCATACACAGATACACTGTTTAGGAAGTTCACTGGCAGGAGCTAAAATTTATGCAAATGAGGGACACCATGTTTCTTCTTCCCTCCTCACATTCCTCAAATGTTCAGTCCTGGTGTGTGGAAATGTTGGCAATCCTAGTAGGATATCATGCCTTATCCAAGACAGTTTTTGCCTCCCTCTTCAGTAACTGAGCTTACGAGATCCCTTTTATAGATTCCATCCAGCACACCTCCCCCTCTCGCTTTCAACCACAAAGTCCCCAAGAATACCAGCATGCCTGCTACTCAAATATCTGCTCTCCTAGGTCCCCACAGCCTTTCTCTGCAATATGTAGCCTGCCAGACAGATCTGGCTATTGATGGTGGAGGGAGGAGGTGGAGGGAGAAGCCTGGGATAAATTGGGGTCAATGGCATTGCATCAGGATGTGACCTGGGCAGACTCAATAGTCCTTATCTGCTGTCATGTTCTATATTTTAAAGTGTTTTCTCACAGGACAAGCAGGATGGTAGTCCTCATAAATGGGTGACATCATCAGGATGGAGCCCAATCACGGAAAACTTCTGTCAAAGTTTCCAGAACTTTGACTGGCCCCTACTGGGCATGCCCAGCATGGCACTAACCCTGCAGCCAGCAGGGGTCCCCCTTCAGTCTTCTTTTTTCCGCACAGCAGTAGCCACGCGGTTAAGGAGCTCTTGCCACATTCCTGACAGGAATTTCTTCACGGACTTCTTTGAAGTAAAATTTGCCCCACAGGGATCCCTCCTCTATCTAAGTTTAGCCCGCGGTGCCCGGTAAGTTTTTGCCGTTTTTTCCGTCGATTACCATAGACTTTGGCCCTCGCGGCCTGCTGGCCGTTGACTGTCCCGCGGCTAAATTTTTGGTCAATGGCCATGGCGTTGGGGTTCCGTCGGTGCCCAGACTGTTGGCACACCATGTCCATCACAGACCCTCAGAGTCTGTGTAATGTGTTTAGGCAGTGAGCATGATGTCCTGACTTGCATCAAATGTGCCCTTATGACACCAAAAGGTCGCAAAGCCAGAATGGAGAAGATGGGACTCCTCTTCCATGCTCACACTCCGACGCCGTCCATCGCATTGACGTCCTCGGAACCGGCACCGAAGTCACACCATCGTCGGCAACCTCCCGGTGACCGCCTGCCATCAACGTCTCCACGGCCATCGACTCCCGTCCCTTCCCCCGATGATCGAGGGGATCGGAGGGAGAAGCATCGTCATCGACATCGCAAGTCTCGGACCGTCGAGGAATCGAAGTCATCGACCTCGGTACCGTCCGAGCCTCCACCGAAGAAGTCTCGAGCAGAAGCAGCACCATCCACTTCTGTCTCTGAGACACCGAGGCAACCCTCACCCAATCGGGGTTTGGGAGCCGCGATTCCACCGGTGACGGTGGTCCCTCCGGCTCAGCCTCAGCCTCCCTCTTCCGCGGAGCCGGGTCTTGTTACCCCAGGTCTCCGGGAAGAACTGGACCGGCTGGTCCAGGAGGCCATCAACAAGGCGATGCAACGGTTCCAGATTCCTTCGGCACCGATTCCGGCACCGAGAGTGGAACCGGTCACCGACCTGATTCCAGCAGCGCTGGCACCGCTGCTTGCCCGGATGGAAGCACTCATGACCGCTCTTCCACCAGTGATACCTGGGTCACCGACAGCACCGGTGCGCTCCCCGATGGCAATCTCATCTGGTGGAGAAACACCGTATCGAATTCCTCCTTCAGGAGTTGTTCCACCGATGCCGTGTCGTCCCTCGCCACCGATACATTCCTCGGGGGCGATACGCACATCAGCTCCACCGATGCCTTCGATGCCGGCACCGATGCCTCCGAAGGTATTCTCGATGCCCCCGGTGATTCCTTTGAGTTTCTCGGAGCCTCAACCGGGACCTTCGGGTATCCAACCCCCTCGTGGTTCTACAGGTCAGCTACCTGATCCTTATGACACCTGGGGTGATGATACCTCCACAGACACCGATGATTTACCTTCACCACCCTCTCCTGCTGAAAGCAGAAAGTGTTCTCCCCCAGAGGACCTCTCTTTCATCAATTTTGTGAAGGAAATGTCGGAATTGGTCCCTTTTCAGCTTCTGTCGGAGCAAGATGACAGGCACCAGATGATGGAGCTACTCCAATTTCTGGATGCCCCTAAAGTCATCACTTCTATTCCAATTCATCAGGTTTTTCTGGACCTTCTAAAGAAGAATTGGGAAACTCCTGGATCTGTTGCTCCAGTAAACAAAAAAGCTGACTCTACTTACCTTGTACAGTCAGCACCTGGCTTTCAAAAACCTCAGCTAGACCACCACTCTGTAGTGGTGGAGTCAGCTCAAAAGAAAGCTAAAAGGATGAAGCCATATTCCTCTATACCTCCTACTAAGGAAAACAAGTTCCTAGATAGTATAGGCAGAAGAGTATACCATGGGGCCATGCTCATTTCCAGGATAGCTTCTAATCAGCTGTATATGACCCAATACAATAGGGTCATTTTCAAGTAGATACAGGAATTTTGAGATACCCTACCAGAACAATACCAACAGCAACTTCAAGCCCTGGTAACTAAGGGGTTTGAAGCCGGGAAGCATGAGATAAGAACAGCTTATGACATCTTCGATGCTTCTACTAGGGTGTCTGCCACGGCCATCTCAGCAAGACGCTGGGCTTGGCTTAAGTCTTCTGATCTTCGCCCAGAAGTTCAGGACAGGCTCTCTGACCTGCCCTGTTTAGGGGATAATTTGTTTGGTGAGCAAATTCAGCAAATAGTTGCTGAATTAAAGGATCATCATGAGACCCTTAAACAGCTCTCATCGATTCCTTCTGACTTCCCTTCTAAACAACCATTTAAGAAGGACACTAAAAAGTCCTTCTTTCATCCACGGAAGTACTATCCCCCACCAACTAAATCCAGGTCAACGAGGCCTTATCACAAACCTCAGCCTCGCCAACCTCGAAAACAAAAGCCCGCAGCAGCTCCACAGCCAGGACATGCTTCGGGGTTTTGACTACCACTTAGAGAGCAGATGTCTAATCCCTCTACCAAGCATACCAGTAGGAGGTCGATTAAGCCACTTTACAGAAAAATGGCATCTCATCACTACAGATCAATGGGTGCTTGTTGCAGTCTGATACTGCAGGCGAAGTAGTGGACCCTTGGGCCGGCCTACCTCGAGTGATAGGGTAGGCCGGGAGGCGGAGCCAGAGGCTCGAGGTGTTCACCCGGGAACCAGGAACCCCCCCGGAGGAGCCCATAGGGTTCTGGCTCCTTGGGACTTGGGCAATAGAGAGAGTCCAGTGACAGGGATGAGAGCAAGGAAGTCCAAAGGTACTTGATAGGCAGGAGACCGGATACTGAGGCAGGCGGAGGATAGTAACAGAGTCTCTGTGGCCAGCGGGAACAGGAGCAGGCGTAGCCTGAAACAAAGTCTGTGACAAGCAGGAGCTGGTGCAAGCTGTAACCTGGAACGGGTTCTGTAGCAAGCAGGAACTGGAGCAAGCTGAAGACTGAAGCAGGACCAGAGACAAGCCGAGATCAGTGGCAGGCAGCAGGCTGAGCAAACAGGAACAGGCCAAGATCAGGGCAGGCGGCAGGCAAAGCGTAGTCAGGAACAAACCAGGGTCAGAGGCAGGCAGCAGGCAAAGCGTAGTCAGGAACAAACCAGGGTCAGAGACAGGCGGCAGGCAAAGCGTAGTCAGGAACAAACCAGGGTCAGAGGCAGGCAGCAGGCAAAGCGTAGTCAGGAACAAACCAGGGTCAGAGGCAGGCAGCAGGCAAGGTGTAGACAAGGCAATCCAAGGTCAGCGACAGGAACTCAGTGAAGACGATGCGCAACTCAGAACTACAAGGCAGTAGTGAACCTCGTTGCAAGGCGATGAGACGGCATCCGGGTGCCGGTTATATCGCCCTGGGTGCGTAACGTCATCATCGCAGGCGGGGCTCGACTTCCGGGTGCTGGACGCACAAAGTGAGCGCACTCGCGCGCGTGCGCGAGGCCGTGGCGAAACAGGCAGGAAATGGCGGACGCCACGTGGAGCCATCGGCGTCTTGGGATCCTGGGGTCGCGGAGCGCGGCATCTCCAGCCGCGAAGGTAGGCACTGGTCAGGCACAAGGGAGAGGAAGCGGTGCAGACCGCAACAGTGCTAGCGATAATTGCACAGGGTTACCACCTAAACTTCCTAACTCTTCCTTCGGATTCTCCACCTCTGCAAGCGTGGAAACTTACTGATCACTCTGTTCTTCTAGAGCAGGAAGTTTCCCTTCTCCTCCAGTCAAACGCTATAGAACCCGTTCCTCTCTTTCAACAAGGACTGGGGTTCTATTCCAGGAACTTTCTAATCCCAAAAAAGTCAGGAGGACTTCGTCCAATCCTGGACCTACGGGCCCTCAACAAGTACCTTCACAGAGAGAAGTTCAAGATGGTAACCCTGGGCTCGCTTCTCCCTCTGCTGCAAAGAGAGGACTGGCTCTGCTCTCTAGACCTAAAAGACGTTTATACCCACATTGCGATAGCTCAGGCTCACCGCAAATACCTCCGGTTTCTAGTAGGCCAAAACCACTATCAATATCGAGTGCTCCCATTTGGCCTAGCATCTGCACCACGAGTTTTCACCAAATGTCTCGTGGTGGTTGCAGCGTTTCTCAGGAAGGAAGGTGTCCACGTCCACCCCTACTTGGACGATTGGTTAATCAGGGCACCAACCCAGCAAATCGCTTGGTCCTCCCTGACCCTGACCATTCAAACTCTAATTTCTCTAGGGTTTCTTGTCAATTACGAGAAATCCTACTTAGTCCCATTTCAAACCTTATCCTTCATTGGGGCAGACTTGGACACTTTACAGGCAAAAGCCTTCCTTCCTCATCGAGTCCAAACCCTTGTGCCCCTAGCTTGCCAGTTGCAGACTCAACGCACAGCAACAGCTCGTCAATTCCTAATTCTGCTGGGACACATGGCGTCTTCAGTTTATGTGACTCCAATGGCCCGTCTGGCCATGAGAGTCATGCAATGGACTCTGAAATCACAATGGATTCAAGCCACTCAGCCTCTGTCGACCATTGTCCGCATCACCAACGCACTCCGTCTGTCCCTAGCCTGGTGGACAAATCAATCCAACCTCCTACAAGGCTTGCTCTTTCACCCACCAGATCCTCAAATAATTCTCACCACCGACGCCTCCAACATCGGCTGGGGAGCCCATGTACACAGTATACAAACTCAAGGATCCTGGTCTCCAGAGGAAGCCAAACACCAGATAAATTTCCTGGAGCTTCGAGCAATCCGATACGCTCTCAGGGCTTTTCAAGATTACCTCTCAAATCACATAATCTTGATTCAGACAGACAACCAGGTGGCCATGTGGTACATCAACAAGCAGGGAGGCACAGGCTCCTTCCTTCTCTGTCAGGAAGCTGTACAGATTTGGGCAGAAGCCCTCTCCCGTTCGATGTACCTCAGGGCCACCTACTTGCCGGGGGTGGACAATGTCTTGGCAGACCAGCTAAGCAGTGTCTTCCAACCACACGAGTGGTCGCTCAACCCACTGGTAGCGATCTCTCTTTTCCAGCAATGGGGTTATCCCCACAGAGACCTCTTTGCGTCCCCTCAGAACCACAAAGTGGCCAATTACTGCTCCCTCATTCGGAGTCAGCACTCTCGGCCCAGAGATGCATTCTCCCTCTCGTGGACAACCGGCCTGCTTTATGCATTCCCTCCACTTCCTCTTCTGTCGAAGACTCTCGTGAAGCTACGTCAGGACAGGGGAACCATGATCCTGATAGCACCGCACTGGCCACGCCAAGTGTGGTTTCCCATTCTCCAGGATCTCTCCATCCGCAGGTACATTCCTTTGGGAACGGACCCGCATCTGATCACTCAAAACGACGGATGCCTCCTCCATCCCAACCTCCAAGCCTTGTCCCTGACGGCATGGATGTTGAAAGGTTAATCCTTCAACCACTTAACCTTTCAGATTCAGTTTCTCGTGTCCTGATCGCTTCCCGAAAGCCTTCCACAAGAAAATCCTATTCCTAAAAATGGAAAAGGTACACATCATGGTGCACTTCGCAGTCCCTTGATCCTTTTTCCTGTCCAATTCCTAAATTCTTGGACTATCTTTGGCATTTATCGGAATCAGGTCTAAAGACCTCTTCCATTAGAATGCATGTCAGTGCGGTGGCTGCCTTCCATAAAGGAATCGGGGATGTCCCTATTTCGGTACAGCCCCTTGTAACACGTTTTCTTAAAGGCTTGCTCCATATCAAGCCACCTTTACGTCCTCCAGTCCCATCTTGGGACCTTAATCTGGTTCTTGGTCAGCTCATGAAACCACCTTTCGAACCTCTTCTCTGCTGTGACCTTAAATATCTCACATGGAAAGTGTTATTCCTTCTAGCTATCACTTCTGCTTGCAGAGTTAGTGAGTTACAGGCCCTAGTTACCTATCCGCCTTACACTAAACTCCTGCAGGACCGGGCGGTACTCCGCACTCACTCTAAATTTTTACCTAAGGTAGTTTCGGAGTTTCATATTAATCAATCCATCATACTACCTATTTTCTTTCCCAGGCCCCACTCCAACTCCGGGGAACAGACTCTGCATACCCTCGACTGTAAACGAGCTCTAGCTTTTTATCTAGACCGTACAGTTGCCCACAGGAAGAGCACTCAATTATTCGTCTCTTTCCATCCTAACAAGTTAGGGCAACCTGTGGGTAAGCAGGCTCTTTCCTCCTGGTTTTGCTATTGGCAAGCAGGCAGTCCTTTTCAAGACCGTGTCAAAGCACACTCTGTGAGGGCCATGGCAACTTCAGTAGCACACCTACGATCGGTGCCGCTTCCTGACATTTGCAGGGCTGCTACCTGGAGCTCTCTCCATACATTTGCAGCCCACTACTGCTTGGACAAAACCGGAAGACAGGATTCCATCTTCGGCAAATCTGTCCTGCGTAACCTTTTTCCAACCTGACGTACCAACACCCATCCGCCTACCCGGTGGGTGTGGATGTTCTCCACCAAATTCCACCCCAGTTCTTGTACCTGTTGCACGCCATTGGGTACATTTGGTGCACGTTCAGACATCCTCAGCTCGGTACTCACCCATTTGTGAGGACTACCATCCTGCTTGTCCTGTGAGAAAGCAAATGTTGCTTACCTGATGTAACAGGTGTTCTCACAGGACAGCAGGATGTTAGTCCTCACGAAACCCGCCTGCCGCCCCGCAGTGTTGGGTTCATTTTTATTTTTTTGGCACTGCCTGTAGCTTTGAAACAAGACTGAAGGGGGACCCCTGCTGGCTGCAGGGTTAGTGCCATGCTGGGCATGCCCAGTAGGGGCCAATCAAAGTTCTGGAAACTTTGACAGAAGTTTTCCGTGATTGGGCTCCATCCTGATGATGTCACCCATTTGTGAGGACTAACATCCTGCTGTCCGTGAGAACACCTGTTACATCAGGTAAGCAACATTTGCTATTTCACCTCTAAAACTCACATTGCTATGCCTCCCTCAATACATATACATATGCCATCTTCCTGCCCTGACATGTGTGCCACTCTCCCTCCCCGATTCATGTGCCAAGAACCCTCCCCAACACATACAGTCAGGTTGCATTTCCCCGCCCCATGCACCTTGTGGTATTTACCTTTAACTGGCGTCACCGGGTATAAACTATCTGTTGCCTGTGGTTGCAGACTCTGGATCGACCCTAGAGAAAAGCAGGAGCAGCAGGGGTGGGATCTCACATGTCTCTTTTACCCCTTTTCTCAGCCTAGTCAATCCCTAGTAGCCCCTCACCCCTTGACCTTCTAAACACATTACCCTTTCCCTCCCCTCATGTTCCCTTTTCCTTCCTAGGGCCTTGAAAGATCTGCCTGCGCTGAGCACCTGGGGGATAACTAGTGAGAAAGATTTTCATTACTAGGATTGTGACTGCGGGCCCGGCTCCCACCCCCTTCCTCCTTCTCTTCCATCTCCTTGCCCCCCCCCCCCCCCCCCCCATCTCCCTATTTGCAGAAATGCACGTAAGCATCGTGGCTTAATGAATGTTCCCTGTAGGTACCAGGATCAGTTCAGACCGTGGGTTGTCTCCCCCTTCCAGCAGATGGAGTCAGAGCAAAAACTGATAAGGCGGTCCCTTATTAGCTAGTGCGTCCTCTACATTCCCTCAGTATTCCTCTGACTCCATCAGATGTGGGTTACACCTATGGTTCTCCCTCTGACTTTAGAAAGGACTTTCTTTTACAGCTCTCTCTTTTCTTTCCTTGGATAGATCTTTAAAAATAAATAAATAAATAAAAGTTTAGACAGGCTGAACTTGCAGACAGGGCTCCTGTTAGGGACATTACTGTCTTCCTGTCTCCTTCTTTATATTCCTGTATTGTGGGGTAAGAACATAAGAACATAAGAAATTGCCATGCTGGGTCAGACCAAGGGTCCATCAAGCCCAGCATCCTGTTTTCAACAGAGGCCAAAACAGGCCACAAGAACCGGGCAATTACCCTAACACTAAGAAGATCCCATGTTACTGATGCAATTAATAGCAGTGGCTATTCCCTAAGTAAACTTGATTAATAGCCATTCAGGCTTTATCAGCATAATAAATCCCATATTGAGTCAGGCCAAAGGTCGATCATGCCCAGCATCCTGTTTCCAACAATGGCCAATCCATAAGAACATAAGAAATTGCCATGCCAGGTCAGACCAAGGGTCCATCAAGCCCAGCATCCTGTTTCCAACAGAGGCCAAACCAGGTCACAAGAACCTGGCAATTACCCAAACACTAAGAAGATCCCATGCTACTGATGCAATTAATAGCAGTGGCTATTCCCTAAGTAAACTTGATTAATAGCCATTCAGGCTTTAATTTATCAGCATAAGAAATCCCATATTGAGTCAGGCCAAAGGTTGATCATGCCCAGCATCCTGTTTCCAACAATGGCCAATCCATAAGAACATAAGAAATTGCCATGCCAGGTCAGACCAAGGGTCCATCAAGCCCAGCATCCTGTTTCCAACAGAGGCCAAACCAGGTCACAAGAACCTGGCAATTACCCAAACACTAAGAAGATCCCATGCTACTGATGCAATTAATAGCAGTGGCTATTCCCTAAGTAAACTTGATTAATAGCCATTAATGGACTTCTCCTCCAAGAACTTATCCAAACCTTTTTTGAACCCAGCTACACTAACTGCACTAACAACATCCTCTGGCAACAAATTCCAGTTGTAATTTCTTATTTCAGTCCTGCCCTGTTGCTGCCCGGGGTGTAAGCTGTGTTTCAGCCTCTCCCCCCCTTGCTGGAGACCCACTGCCCTGAGAGGACGTTTCCTCAGGAGCAGCTTTTCGATCAGAGACGTGACATCCCTCTGATCTAGTTTATACTTATTTCAGTCAGATTCACTCCTGCACGTTTGGGTCGCGAAGATTAAAACAGCATTGATTTTTATTGTTCCGCTGCTGGCAGCCTTCGAAGGTTTCTTCCTTACCTCCATGCCGCGCTCAGCGCAATGCTCCGGGTGTGGGGAGCCGGGTCTCCGGCTCTCGTCGGATGGATTTTGTGCCGGGTGCCTCCCCAGTGGGGAGGGCACCTCGAGGCAGGAGGAAAGCTGCGATTCGCGCCCGAAGGCGCACCAGGCTGTGTAAGGGTCGGCCCCGTTCCCCTCTGACGCGGGAACGGTGGCCATTTTGTTTTCCTCGAGTCCTGCGCTGATTTTCTCCTCAGCAAGGCTCCCTCCCCTCCGGTTCTCACCCCAACTGCCCTGCCGGCTGTGGCCATACCGTGGGGGGATCCCCCTCCTCCTCCTCCGGGGCCATTTTTTACGGAATTTATTTTGCTTATGCATAATGCCTATCTGGCTCGGCTGAGCCAGCAGCAGCAACAGCAGCAGCCAGATCCTGCTCTCGTCCCTCCTCCAACTAAGGTTCTCTGCTTGGATGCTCCCCCAGGTGCAGCTGGAATTCCCCAGGGATCAGGCCTTCCTCCAAGGTGGTCGTTGCCAGATGCTGCCTCCGGCTCTCGAGTTCGGCTAGTTTCCCAGTCTATCCCGTCGGCCCCTCAGTCTCAGGATCCCTTGGATGACCCAGACCTGGATGATCCTACCCCCCTGTCTCAGGTGGAAGGGGACGACCCCCAGGTCCTACAACTTTTTCAGGGGGATGAGTTGGAATCTCTCATTTCCCATGTTCTGGAGGAATTGGATCTCAAGTCTCCTCTGGAGTCTCCAGGGCCCAGTACTACAACTAAGAAGGGGGATCCGGTTCTTGCAGGTCTCCGCCCGCCAGCGAAGATGTTCCCTTTCCATCCCAGCCTCCTTCAATTATTGTCTGGAGAGTGGGACACTCCTGAGGCAGCCCTGCACGTAGGCAGGGCCATGGACAAGCTCTATCCGCTCCCGGAGAAGTACCTGGAGCTCCTCAAGGTACCAAAAGTGGATTCCTCAGTGCAGCAGTCACGAAGAGGACCACCATTCCGGTTACAGGAGGGGCTGTACTGCGCGACTTGCAAGACCGCAAGCTCGAAGTCTATTTAAAACGGGTCTTCGAAGTATCCGCCTTGGGAGTTCGGGCAGCTGTGTGTAGTTCCCTAGTGCAAAGAGCTGGGCTCCGATGGGTCCAGCAACTGCTTAGTACCCAGGATCTTCCCCTGGAGGAAGTGCAACAGGCGGAGCGCCTAGAGGCGGTTATTGCATATGGAGCTTATATGATCTACTCCGGGTGCTGGCTCGGTCCATGGTGTCCGTGGTCTCAGCGAGACACCTCCTCTGGCTTCGAACCTGGTCGGTGGATTCTTCCTCCAAAGCTCAAGTGGGCTCTCTTCCCTTCAAAGGCAAGTTACTGTTTGGAGACGAGTTGGACCAGCCGATTAAATCATTGGGAGAAAATAAGGTACATAAGTGGCTGGAGGATCGTCCGTGCACTCCGAGAGTCTTCAACTCCATGCGCTCCCGTTTTCGAGGACAACGCCGTTTGACAGTCTCGACCACTTTCTCACAAGCCACCTTCGTCTAGGTCACAGTCCTGGTCGCATTCCTTTCGAGGCCGACGGCCTTCCCCAAGGGACATCTGCTAAATCCTCTCAATGAAGTGTCGCTGGTCCACTCTTCTATTCCCAGGATAGGGGGCTGTCTGTCCCTTTTTTGCGAGAAGTGGGCCAGAATCACCTCAGACCTGTGGGTCTTAAATATTCTACGACACGGTTATGCTTTAGAATTTGCTCGGACCCTTCGCGACAGATTTGTCTTCTCTCCATGCGGCCCGTCCCAGAAACAGGATGCCATTCGCCAGACCCTCGAGCGTCTCCTGGCACTAGGAGCAATTCTGCCAGTGCCCATCTGGGAGCAAGGGCTCAGCCACTATTCAGTCTACTTCGTGGTGCCCAAATCCCATCCAATCCTTGACCTCAAGTTGGTCAACAAGGCCCTCCAGATCCCTCACTTCAGGGTGGAGATCCTTCGCTCTGTTATAGCAGCGGTGCGCCGAGGAGAGTTCCTCACCTCATTGGATTTGACAGAAGCTTATCTTCACATTCCGATCCGAAAGAACCATCAGCAGTTTCTGTGCTTCCGGATCTTGGGATAGCACTTTTAATTCCAGGTCCTGCCGTTCGACCTGGTGACTGCACCGCACACTTTTACCAAGGTCATGGTGCTGTTGGCGGCGGCTCTGCAGAAGGAGGGAGTCTTGGTTCACCCATATCTGGACGACTGGCTCATCCTGGCGAAGTCCAGGGTCCTGTGCCAGAGGGCGATCGACAGGGTGGTGCAGCTCCTTCAGTCGCTTGGCTGGGTTGTCAATTTTGCCAAGAGCCAGCTGACACCATCGCAGTCGCTGGATTTTCTTGGGGCCCATTTCGATACCAAAGTAAGCAGGGTCTCGCTTCGTGCGGAACATGCTCACTCTCTCCGAGCGCAGGTACAGCATTTTCAGGACCTTGCCCTGCCTACGGCTTGGGACTACTTGCAGGTTCTGGGAATCATGGCCTCCACTATCGATGTGGTACCGTGGGCTTTGGCTCATATGAGACCATTGCAAAGAGTGTTGCTTTCCCGGTGGAAACAGATATCCCAAGAATTTCAGTTGCCCCTGCCACTTCCATCATCGGTCAGGACCGGCCTATCCTGGTGGCTCCATCTGGATCACTTGCTGCGGGGAGTGGAATTGGACATTCCTCAGTGGGTGGTCATCACCACGGATGCCAGCCTCTCCGGCTGGGGAGTGGTATGTGGCATGCAGTCGGCGCAGGGTCAGTGGAGTAAGCAACTTGGCCTATCAATCGCCTGGAGACGAGAGCAGTCCGTCTAGCGCTCAAACGTTTTTTGGTTCAGGGCCAGGCGGTTCGTATTCTCTCGGACAACGCAACGACGGTAGCCTACATCAACCGGCAAGGGGGTACCAGAAGTCTCCATGTGTAACTGAAGACAGACATACTCCTGCCGTGGGCAGAACTCCATCTCTCCCGCCTGGCGGCCTCGCACATTGCGGGAGTGGAAAATGTTCAAGCGGACTTCTTGAGTCACCAGCACATTGATCTGGGGGAATGGGAACTGTCCAAGCAGGCTGCATCGCTGCTCTTCCGGAGGTGGGGGCTTCCCCATCTGGATCTGATGGCCACTCAGAGAAATGTGAAGGCCCCACGCTTCTTCAGTCGAAGACAGGAACACGGCACAGAAGGTGTGGATGCCCTGGTGCTACCATGGTCACAGCACATCCTTCTTTACGCATTTCTACCCTGGCCACTAGTGGGAAAGGTGCTCCGGAGAATAGAGGTCCACCAGGGGCCCGTCATCCTGGTGGCTCCGGAGTGGCTGTGTCGTCCCTGGTTTGCAGACCTCATCAACCTAACGGTGGATGGTCCTCTGCGGCTGGGTCATCTACCGAACCTCCTGCGGCAGGGCCCAGTCTTTTTCGACCAGGTAGAACGCTTTTATCTTGCAGCCTGGCTTTTGAGAGGCCAGGCTGAGAAAGCGCGGATATCCGGAAGCGGTTATCTCTACTCTTCTGAAGGCTCAGAAAACTTCCACCTTGGTAGCCTATATCCATGTCTGGAAGATTTTTTACTCCTGGTGTGCGTCCACGCATATCTCGCCCCACCAGGTGTCTATAGCCCAGATACTGGAATTTTTACAGCGAGGTCTCTACATGGGATTGGCTTTCAATTCCTTGAGACTCCAAGTGACAGCTCTCGGAGCCTTCTTGCAACACTTAGGTGGTACTTCGCTTTCCTCGCACCCCAATATTGTCCAGTTTCTCAAAGGAGTGAAACATATCAAGCCGCCGCTTCACAATCTGTGTCCTTCGTGGAGCTTAAACATGGTGCTTCGGGCTCTAGGGGGTCCACCTTTCGAGCCTTTAAGGTGAGCCACACTCAATGATCTCACTTTGAAGATGGTATTCCTGGTATCCATTTGTTCGGCTTGCCGGATCTCGGAGCTCCAGGCTTTGTCTTGCAGGGAACCTCATCTCCATATCACGGACTCGGGAGTATCCTTGACCACATTACCATCGTTTTTTCTGAAGGTAGTTTCCGCCTTTCATTTAAATCCCATCTTTCTCTGACGAGGATCCAAGGGAACTGCGGCGACTTGATGTCAAGCACGTGCTCATGCGCTACTTGGAAGTTACTAATGATTTTCGTCTGTCAGACCACCTCTTTGTTCTCTGGAGTGGTCCCAAGAAGGGTCACAAGGCTTCCAAGACCTCTATTGCTCACTGGTTGAAGGAGGCAATCTCGGTCGCCTACATTGGCGCTGGTCAACAGCCTCCGGTGGACATTAAAGCACACTCTCCGAGCTCAAGCAGCAACCTGGGCTTAATCCCAGGCGGTCTCACCACAGGAAATTTACAGAACGGCTACTTGGATGTCTCTGCACACCTTTACTCGTCACTATAGGATGAACCTCCAACCTCCGGTTTTGGGGTCTTTTGGAGCCCAGGTCATTTGAGCTGGGTTTTCCGGAACCCGCCCTACTTAGGGAAGCTTTGGTACATCCCACAGTCTGGACTGATCCTGGTACGTACAGGGAAAAGAAAATTATATCTTACCTACTAATTTTCGTTCCTGTAGTACCATGGATCAGTCCAGACGCCCGCCCTTTCAGATTTGGGGGGGGGGGGGGAGGATTTGGGGACTTTTTCAGCTCGACTCTCTTTCTGTCTTCTACCAGATATGTACCTAAGAGTTCATTTGCAAGTTTCTGGGTTACTTGTTCTTCAGATTATAGTTGTTGGATTGGTTTGTTCCATCCACAGTTTTCCATGGTTTGTTAGACCCATCCAAGATATTTTATCTTTTGCTTGGATATTCTGTATACTGAGGGAATGTAGAGGGCGCACTAGCTAATAAGGGACCGCCTTCTCAGTTTTTGCTCTGACTCCATCTGCTGGAAGGGGGAGACAACCCACGGTCTGGACTGATCCATGGTACTACAGGAACGAAAATTAGCAGGTAAGATATAATTTTCTTATATACCTTTTACAAGGACAGGCAGAACCTGGAGGAAAGAAGACCACTCAGGCCTGAGGGAACCAAATTCACCTACCACCTGGATCAGATCTGCCAATAAACAGGCAGGTCTCTTCCTCCAAAACACCAGGTCACCCTCTCAACCTCACCCTTTGCCATACTTGTCTTCCCTGCTGTGCCAAATCAACCTCCTATCCCCCCCCCCCCCCAACTGCATTGCCAGGACACCCTCCCATCCCTCCCCCTGTAATGCCAAGACACCTTCCCATACCTTATCTGCCATAATAACAATCTAATGGGTCTGATAGAGTGAGAGGAGCTCTCTACCTCCTTTCCATCCTGCTGCAGATTCCTTTACTTCTGGCGCATGAGTAGATTCTTCAATGTTCCAGATCCACAATTAAAAAAAAGAGAGAAGTTTAGATTAAGAAGCATTCTGAAAACTGTAATATCACATCACCTTCCCAGCTCTTCTTTCTGCAATGCCAGATTTCCTTCCCACCTCTTCCTCCTCATTCCTTTGTCACCTTCCCATCTCTTCCCCCTCATTCCTAGGTCACCTTCCCATCTCTTCCCCCTCATTCCTTGGTCACCTTCCCACCTCTTCCCCTCATTACTAGGTCACCCTCCTCCTTATCCACTCCCATTCATAGGTCACCTTCCCACCCACTCCCTCCTTTTATTCATAGATCATCCTCCCACCCCTACCCTTTCATAAGAACATAAGAAGTTGCCATACTGGGTCAGACCAAGAGTCCATGAAGCCCAGCATCCTGTTTCCAACAGTGGCCAATCCAAATCACAAGTACCTGGCAATTACCCAAACATGAAACAGATTCCCTGCTACTGATGTCAGATTGCCTGACACTGCAGAAGGAAAAATGGAAGGGCGCCTTAGCAATCTCCTCATCCATTTTGTACTTTAACAAAGATCTAGAGAGGTTCATAATACCTTTCCCTGACTCTAGGTGTGATATAAATAGAGGTTCCTGACCTAAGCACCTTAGGTTTAGGATTCTAAAGTTAGCCAAATTTTCAGCCAAACTTATGACACCTAGGGGGTCATATTCAGTAGGCCATTTAGTAGGCAAGTTATCTGGCTAAAGTTAGCCAAATAACTTGTTCCATATATTCAGAGGGATAAACATCCCATTGAATATACTTGCCTAAAGTTATCAGGCTACATGTAGCCAGTTAGCTAAAACCCTAACCAGCTATGTTTGAATATAGCCAGTTAGGTTTATTAGTTATCCAGCCTTGTATGGCCAGATAACCTGCCACTTCACCAGGTATCTTCAAAGATATTCGGTTAAGTGGTGATCTTATTTTAAAAAAAAAAAAAGAAACCAAGGTCTCTGGGCCTTATTCCCACCACCCACTACCATTAATCAGTGACCCAGCTATTGGCAGAGTCCCCCACCCAAGCCCCCCCAACATGTGACGAATAGCGTAAATGTTCTGGGCCATCTCCCCTGTTCTCCCTCCTTCCCCAGTCTAGAAAACCAAAATCCAGGTTCCGCAGCACTCCCCCCCCCACGCTCATTCATGCCCTTCCCTCAGTATCTAACATGCGGCCCGGTTTCAATCACAGGTCCAGGATCGTTAAACGATGTGATCCCAGGCCTTCTGCGTTATTTTCATACTAGCACCAGGGCTGGTGCTTCCATTAGGCAAACCAGATGGTCACATAGAGAGATAGAATTCTGGAGGTAGCAATATCCCAGCAGCACAAGGCTCAGAGAGGGAGAGTCAATATCGCCAAAGAAAGGAGTGCTCTGCTGGAGGTGAGAGGTGCACGACTGAAGGTTCGTCTAGGGCACCAAATACTCTTGTACTGGACCAGACTAGCACCGAATACATACGTTATCAGTGCTAATGTTCAGCACGGGGCTAATCTAGAGGCCTACTATTGAAAATCTATGCTAAATGCTTAACTTATTTCTCCTGATCTGGCCCGACCCTGCCCCTAGGACTTACACATTTTTTAGGCACCCAAGGAAAATAGGTGACCAAATTTAGGTGCTCATTTGGGGCAGAATTTCATTTGGGAACATCTGGGTGCTTAACAACTCAAATTAGTTGCCTAGATCTTTTGAATATCGCACCCTTAGGATCTTTCTACCATCATTCTCTCTCCCTGGCAGAAATATCAGCTTCTTCTTTGTTTCAGGTATTCCTGGGTACTGCAATCTAGCCAGGTAGAGATGTCAAGGTTTAAGGAGAAAGGATATGATGATCAGGATGAGAGGGAGTGAGGACAGCAAAAGTGTAGATAAATAGAAGAAATAGGGGAGGGAGTATGAGGGTCTTAGTAATATGGAAATCTTTTCCCAATACTGGGGAACCGGTACAACCTGATCAGCTCCTCTGGAGCATATGAAATGTGTCCTGCATGGTGTGGTCATTGAAGACTTCTAGTGGTACTAGTATATCTGCATGTGGGTGCAAACAACTTTCCAGACAGTGCCCTTCCAATCAACTACATATTTACTCAAAATTACACTGTACCTGAAGAGCTCAATGCGATTCCAGGCCTACCAAGTTACTCTGGGGCAGTTCTGTTCACAGAACCATCCTGCGTAAACCTAGATTATAATGTGGATTTCAGTGACAAGAACTCACTGGTCTCCTGGATTGAATTCTGTAGAACCTGTGATTATATACTGTTCAAGGAGTTTTATTTCTAAACTTTTGGCCTGCTGTTAAAAGAGTCTGCAACCCTGGAAAGCCCTCAGAATGGACCAGCTTATGAGTAATTGTGATGCATCACTTCTGAAGCTTTACAGTTTGTTACCTCTTCATAAGTTACAAGAGTCCTTGGAAACAACCAAAAAACTGTGGAACAAAAGTTCAACATTTCTGGCTAAAAGATTGTTCTGTCCATAGACACAATAAGAAAATTAGGCCTGAACAAAAAGCCTCAACACCTCCAAAATTTCCAAACAACTTATGAAGAACTACACCCATTCTGATGATACGCGGACCACACATGCATATCATCTAAAAACTTCCCAACATGGATGCCTCGTCCTTCACAACTCGTAAGATGAAATGAGCAAAGAGACTTCCCTCCCCACCCTCACTGCTGACCAGAGAATATGAACAGAGAATCAGATTCAAGCTCCCAACTCTGGAATTTAGTCAATGAACAAGAACCACCTAAACCAGTCATCTCTTACTAATTCAAAAGCTTGTTTCTAAATGTCAGAAAATTTGTCTCTGTCCTAATGTTGACTGGCAAGCTACTCTACAAAAGAGATGCGGTGACAGAAAAGGCTCTGGCCCCTACCACAGGCCAAGCATATCTCACACAGAGGTACTCTCAAAATGTACCATCCAGGACTGTACCACCTCAACTCATTCAATGGATACAACTGGCAACCAGTGTAATTGATGGAGCAGTGGGCCCGAATTTGCCCTTTTAGGGTTGCCCGTGACCACCCTTGCTGCAAGGTTGTGTCGCTAAGTAAACGGGCCCTTACTTTGGTTGGTCTGTATCCAGCCGTGGCCTTGTGGGTTCTTCTTCTTGTCACAAAATTCATTTGAGGTCCATATTCCGCAGTGCGGGGTATGGCAATGTACCCAAGTAAATCTGCCAATGAATAAATTTTCTGAAAGCGATCCGAGTTTTCTCTGGCTAGATTTACTCACATAAAGTTGGCTGGGTAGGGCTCAATATTGATGCTACCCTGCTAAAATTAAGCCCCACTCTTGGATTACCCCCACTGGTTCTCTTTTTACCATTGTAAGATTTAGCCAATGAGATGAGGGAATTGTTCAACCCCTTTTGAATATGGACCTTCTTGTTTTTTATATCTGAAAATTCCAGAAAGTATTTGAAAACGTTTTTATTATGGGTTTTTGCCTTTTCGGCAAGCTTCTTTTCAGGTTCTCTCTTGGCTTGCCTTATTAATGCTTTACATCTAACTTGCCAGTGCTTATGCTCTTTCCTGTTTTTCAACCTACTTTTTCCTTACCTTTTCAGCCACTTCTTTAGAAAATCACAGTGGCAAAAAGGTAAGGAAAAGAAGGTTAGAAAATAGGAAAGAGCATAAGCACTGGCAGGTTAGATGTAAAGCATTAATAAAGCAGGCCAAGAGAGAACCTGAAAAGAAGCTTGTAATGGAGCTGCTTAAACCACTCAATGACAGAAGGAACGACAAGCCACAGCAGAAAAAACAGATGAATTATTTGCTGAGGGAGGGAATTGGGGAGATAGATACACTGGATGCATTCTCTAAGTGCTGATATTTCAGAAGAGCTGAAGCAAATCACGGGGAACCAGGAAGATATAACTAACAAACTAAAGAGTAACAAATCATCGTGTCTGTATGATATACCCCAGACGTTTCAAAGAATTAAATGAAATTGCAGACTTATTACTAGAAATCTCTAACTTCTCACTCAAATCAGCTATGGTACTTGAGAACTGGAGGGTGGCCAATACAATGCCCGTTTTTAGAAAGGGTTTGAGGGATGATCCAAGAAACTGCATACCAATGAGCTTGATGTCAGGAATGGGCAAAATGGTCAAATTTATTCTGAAGCATAAAATTAATTGCCATCTGGAAAGACATAGATTAATAGTGCAGAGTCAACTAGATTTAGCAAAGGGAAGTCTTGTCTTACAAATCTGTTAGATTTTTTTGAAGGGATTAATAAACATGTGGACAAGGGTGAGTTGGTTGATACAACTGTATCTGGATTTTCAAAAGGTGTTTGTCAAAGTCCTCTCATGAAAGACTCATCGGGAAATTAAAGAGACAGGGGATAGGAGGCAATGTCTTATGCAGACTGGTAACTGGCTAAAGGATAGGAAACAGACAGGTCTATCCAGTAAAGTGCGGCCGCGTTTACCCCGCTCCTAACCCGTGTTCTACTCACTTTCCGGCCGCGTTAGCCCTTCCTGCGATCCACAACCCCCTTTAACCTACCCTTACCGCATCCTAAAATCCCCGGGCAACCCCTTCCGCACGCGGCATGTATATTGCATGCAAACGAGCGAATTAGCTATTCCCTAGCATCCAGTAACCCGCGCCCCGACTATCGCTATTTTACCCTGCCGTTTTGCCGCGCGTTTAACCTGCTAACTTACCGCCTACCCTTACCCCTGCATTAGAGGCAGGGGTAAGGGTAGGTGGCAAGCTTTCCCCCAGCCCCCGCTCACTTGCCCTGGCCGCGTCCATGGATGCTGGTCTCCGGGGCAGCCCCAGTCCTCTCCCCTCCTCCCGAAGCAAAAAAAAAAAGCGGAAAAAAAAAATTGCAAGAGAGAGAGGGGAGAGGACGGGCAATCCTATGCTCGGCGACTTACTTTTGCAGCCCCCCTCCGGACATCGTGGCTTCCCCCGTGCCAGTCCCCTCTCCCCTCCTCCTGAAGCAGCGTGCGAAAAGCAGCCTTGCTCCGGGAGGAGGGAAGATGGGACTGGCAGTGTAAAGCGACGAAGCGGCGAAGCGACTTACTTTTTGCAGCCCCCTCCGGACATCGGGCGACCTCTCCTGCCTCCAGCTGCTCGCGAAGATGGACGCCTGCACGGCCGCTGAAGACGTGACATCACGACGTTCGGTGTCACGGCATGTGACGTCACGTCTTCAGCGGCTGTGCAGGCGTCCATCTTCGCGAGCAGCTGAAGGCAGGAGAGGTCGCCCGATGTCCGGAGGGGGGTGCAAAAAGTAAGTCGCTTCGCCTCTTCGTCGCTTTACACTGCCAGTCCCTTCTTCCCTCCTCCCGGACCAAGGCTGCTTTTCGCGCCCTGCTTCGGGAGGAGGGAAGAAGGGACTGGCAGTGTAAAGCGGCGAAGCGACTTACTTTTTGCACCCCCTCCGGACATCGGATGACCTCTTCTGCCTCCAGCTGCTCGCGAAGATGGACGCCTGCACGGACGCTGAAGACGTGACATCACATGCCGTGACGCCAAACGTCGTGACGTCACGTCTTCAGCGGCCGTGCAGGCGTCCATCTTCGCGAGCAGCTGGAGGAAGGAGAGGTCGTCCGATGTCTGGAGGGGGGTGCAAAAAGTAAGTCGCTTCGCCGCTTCGTCGCTTTACACTGCCAGTTCCTTCTTCCCTCCTCCCGGAGCAAGGCTGCTTTTCGCGCCCTGCTTCGGGAGGAGGGGAGAGCGGACTGGCAATCCCGACTTCCTGGTATCTGTCATTTCAAATGACATTTGAAATGACAGATACCAGCGTGGCCGTGAAGCGTTAGGCCCGCGCACCCAGGTTACTGTATAGGCGCTCTATCCAGTAAAATGGGTTGCGCGGGCCTAACGCTTCACGGACGCTTCTTAGATGCAGCTTGCATTTGCAAGCTATTTACAGACAGGATCGAGCGGTAGGTGAGCTGGACTGTGCGTGTGGCAACCACGGGTGCGCCGGGCACTAACGCAGCTCTTCCTACCGCTAGTTACTGGATAGACCTGAGAGTAAGACTGAATGGTCATTTCTCTCAATGGAGAAAGGTAAATAGTGGAGTGCCCCAGAGATCTGAGTAGTGCTTTTTAATATATGTATAAATGATCTGAAAAAGGGTGTGATGAGCAAGGTTATCAAATTTGCAGATGTCACAAAAATATTCAAAGCAATTAAATCACAAGCAGATTATGAGGAATTGCAAGAGGACTTTGTGAGACTGGGGGATTGGGAATCTAAATGGCAGTAACATTTAATGTGGACAAATGCAAAGAGATGTATATAGGAAAGAATAATATAAACCTTAATTACATGATGCTGGGTTCTGTATTAGGCAACAACCCCAGGAAAATGATCTTGGAGTTACTGTGGATAATACTTTGAATTCCTTTTTCAGTGTATAGCGGTGGTCAAAAATGCAAATAGAAAGTTAGGAACCATAAGGAAAAGAATGGAAAATAAATTGGAAGACGTACTGATCCATGGTGCCACCACACCTTGAGTATTATATGCAGTGCTGATCACCCCATCTCGAAAATGATATAACGGAGCTAGAAAAGATACAGAGAATGGCAACCAAAATGATGAAAGGATTGGAATGGCTCCCCTATGAGGAAGGGTTGAATAGGTTATGACTCTTCCACCTGGAGAAGAGATGACTCAGAAGAGATATGATAATTGCCCATAAAATCATAAGGTACATAGAGCACAGTTATTTACCCTTTCCAACAGTACTAGAACTAGGGGACACTCCATGAGGCTAACAGGAAGCACTTTTAAAACAAACTGAAGAAACTATTTTTTACTCAGAGGATATGATGAAAGCAGTTAGTGTAGCAGAATATAAAAGGGTCTAGACAAGTTCCTATAGGAAAAGCCCATGAACCATTATTAGCTATGTACACTTGGGACCTGGTTATTAGCACAAAGTGCCCTGGATGGATGGAACAGCTCCACTATGAGGAAAGGCTGAAGAGGTTAGGGCTGTTCAGCTTGGAGAAGAAACGGCTGAGGGGGTGATATGATAGAGGTCTTTAAGATCATGAGAGGTCTTGAACGGATAGATGTGACTCGGGTATTTACACTTTCGAATAATAGAAGGACAAGGGGGCACTTAAGAACATAAGAAAATGCCATACTGGGTCAGACCAAGGGTCCATCAAGCCCAGCATCCTGTTTCCAACAGTGGCCAATCCAGGCCATAAGAACCTGGCAAGTACCCAAAAACTAAGTCTATTCCATGTTACCATTGCTAATGGCAGTGGCTATTCTCTAGATGAACTTAATAGCAGGTAATGGACTTCTCCTTCAATAACTTATCCAATCCTTTTTTAAACACAGCTATACTAACTGCACTAACCACATCCTCTGGCAACAAATTCCAGAGTTTAATTGTGTGTTGAGTAAAAACACTTTCTCCGATTAGTTTTAAATGTACCCCTTGCTAACTTCATGGAGTGCCCCCTAGTCTTTCTACTATCTGAAAGAGTAAATAACCGATTCACATCTACCTGTTCTAGACCTCTCATGATTTTAAACATCTCTATCATATCCCCCCTCAGCCATCTCTTCTCCAAGCTGAAAAGTCCTAACCTCTTTAGTCTTTCCTCATAGGGGAGCTGTTCCATTCCCCTTATCATTTTGGTAGCCCTTCTCTGTACCTTCTCCATCGCAATTATATCTTTTTTGAGATGCGGCGACCAGAATTGTACACAGTATTCAAGGTGCGGTCTCACCATGGAGCGATACAGAGGCATTATGACATTTTCCGTTTTATTCATCATTCCTTTTCTAATAATTCCCAACATTCTGTTTGCTTTTTTGACTGCCGCAGCACATTGAACCGACGATTTCAATGTGTTATCCACTATGACACCTAGATCTCTTTCTTGGGTTGTAGCACCTAATATGGAACCCAACATCGTGTAATTATAGCATGGGTTATTTTTCCCTATATGCATCACCTTGCACTTATCCACATTAAATTTCATCTGCCATTTAGATGCCCAATTTTCCAGTCTCACAAGGTCTTCCTGCAATTTATCACAATCTGCTTGTGATTTAACTACTCTGAACAATTTTGTGTCATCTGCAAATCTGATTATCTCACTCGTCGTATTTCTTTCCAGATCATTTATAAATATATTGAACAATAAGGGTCCCAATACAGATCCTTGAGGCACTCCACTGTCCACTCCCTTCCACTGAGAAAATTGCCCATTTAATCCTACTCTCTGTTTCCTGTCTTTTAGCCAGTTTGCAATCCACGAAAGGACATCGCCACCTATCCCATGACTTTTTACTTTTCCTAGAAGCCTCTCATGAGGAACTTTGTCAAACGCCTTCTGAAAATCCAAGTATACTACATCTACCGGTTCACCTTTATCCACATGTTTATTAACTCCTTCAAAAAAGTGAAGCAGATTTGTGAGGCAAGACTTCCCTTGGGTAAAGCCATGCTGACCTTGTTCCATTAAACCATGTCTTTCTATATGTTCTGTGATTTTGATGTTTAGAACACTTTCCACTATTTTTCCTGGCACTGAAGTCAGGCTAACCGGTCTGTAGTTTCCCGGATCGCCCCTGGAGCCCTTTTTAAATATTGGGGTTACATTTGCTATCCTCCAGTCTTCAGGTACAATGGATGATTTTAATGATAAGTTACAAATTTTTACTAATAGGTCTGAAATTTCATTTTTTAGTTCCTTCAGAACTCTGGGGTGTATACCATCCGGTCCAGGTGATTTACTACTCTTCAGTTTGTCAATCAGGCCTACCACATCTTCTAGGTTCACCGTGATTTGATTCAGTCCATCTGAATCATTACCCATGAAAACCTTCTCCATTACTGGTACCTCCCCAACATCCTCTTCAGTAAACACCGAAGCAAAGAAATCATTTAATCTTTCCGCGATGGCCTTATCTTCTCTAAGTGCCCCTTTAACCCCTCGATCATCTAACGGTCCAACTGACTCCCTCACAGGCTTTCTGCTTTGGATATATTTAAAAAAGTTTTTACTGTGAGTTTTTGCCTCTACAGCCAACTTCTTTTCAAATTCTCTCTTAGCCTGTCTTATCAATGTCTTACATTTAACTTGCCAATGTTTATGCTTTATCCTATTTTCTTCTGTTGGATCCTTCTTCCAATTTTTGAATGAAGATCTTTTGGCTAAAATAGCTTCTTTCACCTCCCCTTTTAACCATGCCGGTAATCGTTTTGCCTTCTTTCCACCTTTCTTAATGTGTGGAATACATCTGGACTGTGCTTCTAGAATGGTATTTTTTAACAATGACCACGCCTCTTGGACATTTTTTACTTTTGTAGCTGCTCCTTTTAGTTTTTTTCTAACAATTTTTCTCATTTTATCAAAGTTTCCCTTTTGAAAGTTTAGCACGAGAGCCTTGGATTTGCACACTGTTCCTTTTCCAGTCATTAAATCAAATTTGATCATATTATGATCACTATTGCCAAGCGGCCCCACCACCGTTATCTCTCTCACCAAGACCTGTTCTCCACTGAGAATTAGATCTAAAATTGCTCCCTCTGTCGGTTCCTGAACCAGTTGCTCCATAAAGCTATCATTTATTCCATCCAGGAACGTTATCTGTCTAGCGTGACCCGATGATACATTTACCCAGTCTATATTGGGGTAATTGAAGTCTCCCATTATTACTGCGCTACCAATTTGGTTAGCTTCCCTAATTTCTCTTAGCATTTCACTGTCCATCTCACCATCTTGACCAGGTGGACGGTAGTATACCCCTATTACTGTAGTCTTCCCTGACACACAAGGGATTTCTACCCATAAAGATTCAATTTTGTATTTAGTCTCATGCAGGATGTTTATCCTGTTGGACTCTATGCCATCCCGGACATAAAGGACCACACCTCCTCCCGACTGCTCCTCTCTGTCATTGCGATATAATTTGTACCCCGGTATAGCACTGTCCCATTGGTTATCCTCTTTCCACCATGTCTCTGAGATGCCAATTAAGTCTATGTCATCATTTACTGCTATACATTCTAATTCTCCCATCTTACTTCTTAGACTTCTGGCATTAGCATACAAACATTTCAAAGTTTGTTTTTTGATTGTATTTTTATTCTGCTTTTTAATTGATAGGGATAAGTTAGAATTTTTTAGCTCAGGTGAGTTTTTAGTTACAGGCACTTGGACTACTTTTCTAATTATTGGAACCTCACTGTCGGGATGCCCTAATTCTAATGCATCATTAGTATCCTTTAAAGATACATCTCTCCGAACCATGCGCTGCTGAGCGACTGTCGGCTTTCCCCTTTGTTCTAGTTTAAAAGCTGCTCTATCTCCTTTTTAAAGGTTAGCGCCAGCAGTCTGGTTCCACCCTGGTTAAGGTGGAGCCCATCCCTTCGGAAGAGACTCCCCCTTCCCCAAAAGGTTCCCCAGTTCCTAACAAAACTGAATCCCTCTTCCTTGCACCATCGTCTCATCCACGCATTGAGACTCCGGAGCTCTGCCTGCCTCTGGTGACCTGCGCGTGGAACAGGGAGCATTTCAGAGAATGCTACCCTGGAGGTTCTGGATTTAATCTTTCTACCTAAGAGCCTAAATTTGGCTTCCAGAACCTCCCTCCCACATTTTCCTATGTCGTTGGTGCCCACGTGTACCACGACAGCCGGCTCCTCCCCAGCACTGTCTAAAATCCTATCTAGGTGACGCGTGAGGACCGCCACCTTCGCACCAGGTAGGCATGTTACCAGGTGATCCTCACGCCCACCAGCCACCCAGCTATCTACATTCCTAATAATCGAATCACCAACTATGACGGCCGACCTAACCCTTCCCTCCTGGGCAGTAGGCCTTGGGGAGATATCCTCAGTGCGAAAGGACAATGCATCACCTAGAGAGCAGGTCCTTGCTACAGGATCCTTTCCTGCTACACCTGGTTGGTGCTCTCCCATTATGAGACCTTCTTCCTCCAAGGCAGCACCAGGGCTGCCAGTCTGAAGTTGGGACTTGACTACTATGTCCCTGAAGGTCTCATCTATATACCTCTCTGTCTGCCTCAGCTCCTCCAGGTCTGCCACTCTAGCCTCCAGAGATCGGACTCGTTCTCTGAGAGCTAGGAGCTCTTTGCATCGCATGCACATGTACAACTTCTCACCGGTGGGTAAAAAATCATACATGTGACACTCGATGCAAAAGACTGGGAAGCCCCCCTCTTGCTGCTGGACTGCTGTCCACTGGCCCTGTGTCCATCTGTCTACACTAAGGAAAACAAAATTATCAGGTAAGCAGTTTCTCCATTTCCCAGCATCATCATGTTGCAAAAGGACAGCCCCAATGGTAGAGGGATCGACCTCAAGGAAGAACAGTCAGGTTGGGTCTGAGTGTTGTAAGCATGGGCTTTGATAAATTCCTGCTTTAGCTGTTGGAAGGCCTGCACTGCCTCTGGTGTCCAGTTACAGGTGTCCCCACCGTTCTTGGTTAGAACAGACAATGGCACCGAGCATGGAGACCAGGGAAGAGTACCATGAACAAATTGACAGTAATAATTTGCAAAGTTCAAAAACCGTTGTAAGAGCTTTTAGCCCTACTGGTTGGGGCCAGTCCAGAATGACTTTCAGCTTGTCCAGTACAGGAAGCAATGTACCCCAAAAAAGGTAATTCCCCATGTTCCCAGAGACGTTGCAGAACATGTCTCTGATGTAGGTCAGGTATCTTGGAGAATACGAGGATATCATTCAAGTATACGATAACATGAGAGTACAAGAGGTCCAGGAAGATATTGTTCACGATGGCTTGGAAAACCACTAGGGCATTGTATAGCCCAAATGGCATAATTAAATATTCATAATGCCCATCCCATGTGTTGAAAGTGATTTTGCACTCATCCCTGTCCCAGATACGGACTAAATTATATGCTCCCCTCAGTTCCAGTTTTGTGAAGATCTGGGCTCTTTGAACCGATCGAAGAGCTCAGTGATAAGTGGGAGGGGGCATCGGTTTTTCTTTGTGATGGCATTGAGCCCCCGATAATCAATACAGGGAAGTAAGGAGCCATCCTTTTTCCCTATGAAAAAAATCCCGCTCCTGCAGGAGATACACAGGGTCTAATGAAGCCCCTTACCAGATTATCCTGGATATAAAGAGACATAGCTTCGGTTTCAGGGGCTGATAATGAATAGACTCTTCCACATGGCAGCATCGTACCGGGGATCAGATCAATTGGACAATCATATTCTCGGTGAGGGGGCAAAGACTCAGCTTCCTTTTTGCCAAATACAAATGCAAAATCAGCATAGGAAGCCAGTAAGCCAGGCAACGTAGGAAAGGAATAGTGAAGACTAAGGGCCTATGGCCAGATTTGTTCCAAGTAATGTTCGTGGCAGTTTGTACCCTACTTGGTCAACTGCAAGGTTCCCTAATCGATGTGAGGCCGATGTTGAATCAGCCACGGCAGCCCCAATATTATTTGGTTAACTGCTTTAGGCAGGACATAAAACTGGAGCTGTTCCCTCTGGAGGAGATCAGTAATCATTGTTAGGGGTGCTGTGACATGAGTAATCCTCCTAGGTAGAGCCTCGCAGAGGGCCACTGTGGTAATGTTAAATTTCTAAATGGTAGCTTCATCAATGAAGTTCCCGGCAGCACCGGTATCCAAAAAAGCCTGAGGTGGACCAGTTCATTGCCCAGAATCAAAATGATGGGAAGTAGAATTTGAGGAGAGGCTTTGAGAGATCTAGGATGGCCTCTCCTACCATACCTAGGTCCTGGAGTTTCCCACCTTGAGGGGACAGTTTGCTGCATAGTGCCAAGAGGCAGCACAGTACAAACATAAGTTGTGCTGGCGGCGCTGCTGACATTCTGAGGAGTGTCGGTCTACCTACATAGGCTCTTCAGGTGATTCCCTGATCTCAGGAAGTCGGACAGGCAAGACCGGACATTGAAATTTGGGAGTCAGGCTTACAGAGCAGCATTCTCGAGTCCGTTCCCGGGAATGTTCCTGGAAGCATAAATCTAGGCAGATAGTCAACCGAATTAATTCTTCAAGGGTGTAAGGGGTGTCTCCCAGCCAATTCATCCTTGATGGAGTTGGCCAACCCCTGATTTAAAATGGTTGTTAGATTATCCTCATCCCACTGTAATTCAGAGGCCAGTGTCCTGAAATGTATCGCATATTCTCCAACAGTTCGGGATCCTTGTTGAATTTGCAAAAGTTCACAGGAGGTGGACGCGGAGTGGCCGGGCTCATCAAAATCAGGCAAAAAACCTGCAGGAAGTGATCCAGATCATTCAGAAGAGGATCCTTTCTCTCCCAGAGGCAAGGCCCAGGCCAGTGCAGTCCCACCCAGTAGGGATAAAATGAAGGTGACTGGCTTTATCGATAGGAATGAGCGGGTCTTGAAGAGTAAAATGCATTCGGCACTGGTTAAGAAATCCCCGACACTTGTGAAGATCTCCGTTGAAATAAGGCAGAGGGGGTAGCTGAGGAACTGGAGTTGTTGCCAGAGCTGGAGGCAGGGGTGGTGCTGCGAGGGCATCCAAACGCACAGCTAGACTTTCCATAACTCCAGTAACCTTATCCAGGTCACCTTGTTGCTGCTAAACCAGGAATGGCTTGCAGGTCCAGTGGGTCCAAGTGCTCGACAAACTGCTAGTCTGACAGCCATTGCTGGCATCAGGGAGTAGCCCTTTGGCCACTCCATAAGCCCTTTTGGACTGCATGTAGCTTCCATGGACCCTTAGGATGAAGTAGGATATACTACAGCAGATGGGATGTACCTCCACAATGACAGGCCAGTGAACACAGATCAGATCTTGGCTGACAACACCCCCTAACTGGCACATCTGAGGTGCTACGAGGGAGACAGTCCTGGAGGTCTGACCATGGCGGCCAGACAGTAGCACACTTCTGGATCTGTCTATGTGGCATCTTTTCTGCCCCACACAAAAAGGATTTCTCCTGTGGTCCTGAAGGCTCAATCCAAGTTTTTCACTGCAAGGCCAGTACCTCCATTCTGAGGAGCTGGGAGAGAGCCATCTGTTCTGTATTTAGACAGGGCCATTCTGTTCTGCAAATATCTGCAGCTATTCTACATGGCCAATAAATGTAAACCATGGAGAACAGCAGCCCAGAGCTCTGAGTTCCCCAGTAATTAGGATCCATTTTGACCTCTGCAAGACCCCAAAAATGAAACTCACACTTCTCTGCCCCTGTTATTAAGACAAGAGGTGGCTACCTACACACAAACATGCACACACACACACTCTTCACTCTTATAAAAGTCACATTCATATCACCACAACTGGGCATTTTTCAATATTGTTTATTTCTGTAACATGCATGTACTTTGCATGCACAGGAAAGGTCCATCAGACTCAAACTGGTGCAATGAGCTTCAGAGAACTCAGTCCTAAAAGCCATTACATCATGGGGCTGATGAACTAATGAATGATAGTGTTAATGCCCACGTTAAATGCATGTTAATGATGGAGTTAGCTAAGATCATTAGAATTAAAGCTAGATGTATCACTCGTGTTAGAGCCAGCACATAGGGCCAGCCCAGTGGTAAGTGCTGGGCACTGCCATGTGGAAGGTCCCTGGTTTGTTCCTCTAGTGACTGGATTCAGGGCCCAGGGTTCCAGAAGAATGCCTGGTGCCTAGCCCTTGACCATCACTGCAATGACTAGACTAAAATGTAAGTTGGAAGAGATAAAAATCAAGCTAATGTGCATTAACCTGCCTATTTTAACATGTGCTAGTATACAGATTCCCTATGTAATAAACCATCTAGGAATTAGTCCAACCAGACCCTAGGGAGAAATCCTGTCTTCCTACCCTGGAACAAGTTGCAGGCCATGATATCCTTCTCCCCCTGGGACCAATGGCATAGACCTCTGACCAGGGGGATAGAGGACAGAGTCAATGTGAGAGTATTATGGAGAGAAGTAACTGACTGAATCTGGGGAAGGCGCGTGTGAGAGTCTGATGGTGGAGAACAGACAGAGGTCAAACAAGGGGGAAAAAAGAGAAGATAAGAAGTAGAGAAAGGAGAAGAAAGAGAAAAAGTATAGAGAGACAGCTGAAGAGGACAGTAAAAGAAACATGAAGAACTGACAGTATAGAGAGAGGTGAATAGAAAGATGAAAAGAGAAGTGACAGAATAAGAAATGAAGAAGGGATGATTTGAGGGAGACAGAAAGCGAAGGTCCAGATGGAGAACAACAACTTCTCATTCTTTTCCCCTCAAAGGGTGGACATCTTCCCATCTCTTTCTTTCTGCATGGCCAGATCACTTTTCCTTCTCCCCACCCTGCAATAGCAATTCCCCTTACCATCCCTCCCCCTTCAATCTCAGCTCATCATCCCATCCTTTAACCACCCTAATATCAACTTAATAGGGTGGATATCCCCTTGCCTGTATAAGCGGGAGTAATAGTGCCAGACAGAGTCCCTGTACCTCCTTTCCAAACTGCTTCCGATTCCTTTGCTTGCGGTGCATGCACAGCTGACTCTTCAGTGTTCCAAGTTCAGAAAAAAAAAAGGAGAGGAAATTCACTATTACAAAGGTTGATGGTAAGACATGCAAGGGGTTCATGAGTCAGCTTAAGTGTGGCACTTGTGAAAACCAAAGAGGGAGATGACAAAGTCATCGTCTTCCCCCAGCTTCCCATCACTGCCCTCTACATCGGTCCCATTATAATGTTGCTCTCTGCCCACCTCCACTGCACGGCAATAGTAAAATAGATTCCAAGGGCGTGGGATAAACCAGAGTATGCCTAGTGGATTGAGAATGGAAATAAAGGAATGGGGGTAACCTCTGTTAACACCTAAAATTCACATTCCAATATCAGATCACCTTCCATCTCCCTGCCCCCTTCCCCCACTAACACCAGATCACCTTCCCATCCCTTCACTTGCAATATCATATCACCTTCCATCTCCCTGACCCCTCCCCCACTAACACCAGATCACCTTCCCATCCCTTCACTTGCAATATCAGATCACCTTCCATCTCCCTGACCCCTCCCCCACTAACACCAGATCACCTTCCCATCCCTTCACTTGCAATATCAGTTCACCTTCCATCTCCCTGCCCCCTCCCCTCTCCCAGTAACACCAGCTCTCACAGGACAAGCAGGATGGTAGTCCTCACATATGGGTGACATCACAGGATGGAGCCCAATCACGGAAAACTTCTGTCAAAGTTTCCAGAACTTTGACTGGCCCCTACTGGGCATGCCCAGCATGGCACCAACCCTTCAGCCAGCAGGGGTCCCCCTTCAGTCTTCTTTTTTCCGCGCAGCAGTAGCCTCGCGGTAAAGGAGCTCTGAAGAGATTCCTGACAGGAATTTTCCTCACGGAATTACTAAAAGTTAAATTGCCCCACAGGGGTCCCTCCTAACTTTTCTCTGACCACGGTACTCCGGTAAGTTTTTACCCGTTTTCCATTGATTACCGTCGAGTTTGGCCCTTGTGGCCTACTGGCCATCGACCATACCGCGGCACGATTTTTTCAATGGCCATGGCGTCGGGGTTCCGGCGGTGCCCAGACTGTACTCTCACCATGTCTATCACAGACCCCCATGGAGTCTGTGTAATGTGTTTAGGCCGTGAGCATGATGTCCTGACTTGCACCAAATGAGCCCTCATGACACCAAAAGGTCGCAAAGCCAGAATGGAGAAGATGGAACTTCTCTTCCGTGCTTAAACCCCGACTCCGTCCATTGCATAGACGTCATCGGAACCGGCACCATCGACTTCATGCCAGCATCGACCACTGACCGGTGACCGACCGCCATCGACGTCTTCACGGCCATCGACACCCTCTACTCCCCCTCAGGATCGAGGGAATCGCAGGGAAAAACATCACCATCGATATTGTAAGACTTGGACCATCGAGGGAGCGAAATCATCAACCTCGCCACCGTCCGAGCCGCTGAAGAAGCCCCATCCAGGAAAGGCACCAACCATTCCTGCGACCGGGTCACAGAGGCAACCCTCACCCGATCGGGGTTTGGGAGCCGCGATTCCGCCTGTAAAGGTGGTCCCTCCGGCTATGCCTCTGCCTCCCTCTTCTGTTCCGGAGCCGGGGCTGCTTGCTCCAGGTCTCTGAGAAGAACTGGACCAGATGGTTCAGGAGGCCATCGACAAGGCGATGCAACGTCTCCAGGTCCCTCCGGCACCGACACCGGCACAGATTGTGGAACCTGTCATCAACCCGATTTCAGCAGCGCTGGCACCGCTGCTATCCAGAATGGAAGCGCTGTTGACTGCCCTTTCTCCGATGGATCCCGGGTCTCCAATGCTTCTGATGTCCTCCCCGATGACAGCTTCATCGGGAGGAGAAACACCGTTCCGCATCCCTCCATCGGGTGTGTAGCCTCAGCCATCAATGCCGATGGGTCCCTCGCCATCGATTCATCCATTGATGCCCTCGATTCATGCACCGGTGCCCTCGATGCCTGCACCGGTGCCCTCGATGCCATCTGTGCCTCCGGTGATTCTGCTGATTTTTTTCGGAGCCTAGACCAGGACCCTCAGGTATCCAACCCCCTTCATTTCCTAAAGGACAGTCTGCTGATCCTTATGACACTTGGGGTGATGATACTTCAGACACAGATGACTTACCTTCACCACCTTCTCCCACTGAAAGTAGAAAGCGTTCTCCTCCAGAGGACCTCTCATTCATAAATTTTGTGAAGGAAATGTCTGAGTTGGTTCCCTTTCAACTACAGACGGAACAGGACAATAGGCACCAGATGATGGCGTTACTCAGATTCCTGGATGTCCCCAAAATGATCACTTCTATTCCCGTTCATCAGGTCCTTCTTGATCTCCTCAAAAAGAACTGGGAAAACCCTGGATCAATTGCGCCAGTGCATAAGAAGGCTGACACTACTTATTTAGTTCAGTCAGCCCCAGGCTTTCAAAAATCTCAGCTTGACCACCACTCAGTTGTGATAGAGTCTGCACAAAAGAAGGCAAAAAGGTCAAAACCCCACTCGTCTACCCCACCTGCTAAGGAACAAAAATTCCTAGACAACATTGGTCGACGAGTGTTCCAAGGGGCCATGCTCATCTCCCGAATTGCTGCCTATCAGCTTTATATGACCCAATATAATAGGGTCATTTTTAAGCAGATACAGGACTTCTCCGAGTCCCTTCCAGAACAATTCCAAAACCAGCTACAAACCCTTGTAAACAAAGGACTTGAGGCAGGCAAGCATGAGATTCGAACATCTTATGACATTTTTGATACCTCTACCAGAGTGTCTGCAGCAACTATGTCGGCAAGACTCTGGGCCTGGCTCAAGTCTTCTGACCTCCACCCAGAAGTGCAAGACCGGTTATCCAACCAACCATGTATCGGAGATAATCTGTTTGGAGAACAGATCCAACGAATGGTGGCCGAATTAAAAGACCATCATGAGAATCTCAAACAGCTCTCTTCAATGCCTTCCGACTTCTCCTCAAGACAGCCCTTCAGGAAGGACTCTAAGAAGTCGTTCTACTGTCCAAGAAAGGCCTATCCGCCACCAGCAAGGTCCTGTGCTACCAGACCTTATCAAAAGCCTCAGCCTCGCCAAGCCTGGAAACAAAAACCACAAGCAGCTCCCCAGCCAGGACCTGCTTCAGGTTTTTGACTTCTGCTTGGAGAGCAGCAGCCAGATTCCTCTGCCAAGCATACAAGTGGGAGGTCGATTGTGCCACTTTCACAACATGTCGCAGTCAATCACGACAGACCAATGGGTATTGGCAATCATTGCTCAGTGTTACCATCTGAACTTTCTCACCCTGCCACCGGACTCCCTACCTCTACAGAGGTGGGGGAAGTACGACCACTCCATTCTTCTGGATCAAGAGGTCTCCCTCCTTCTCCAGCCAAAAGCAATAGAACCCGTTCCGCACTCGCAGCAAGGCCTAGGGTTCTATTCCCAGTACTTTCTGATCCCCAAAAAATCGGGGGGTGTTCGTCCAATTCTGGACCTACGTGCTCTCAACAAGTACCTCCAGCGGGAAAAGTTCAAGATGGTAACCTTCGGATCGCTTCTACCTCTTCTACAAAGAGGAGACTGGCTCTGCTCTCTGGACCTCCAGGACGCATACACCCACATTGCGATAACTCCAACTCATCACAAGTACCTGAGTTTTTTAGTAGGCCCCAAGCACTATCAATACCGAGTGCTTCCGTTCAGCCTAGCGTCTGCACCATGAGTCTTTAGCAAATGTATCGTAGTTGTCGCAGCTTTCCTCAGGAAAGCAGGTGTTCACGTCTACCCCTATCTGGACGAATGGTTAATCAGGGTTCCAACACAGCAAACTGCTCGGTCGTTCCTCGATTTGACTCTACACACTCTAATTTCACTAGGATTTCTCATCAATTACGAAAAATCCTATTTAGTCCCATCTCAAACCTTGTCCTTCATTGGGGCAGACTTGGACACCTTGCAGGCAAAGGCATTTCTACCTCAACAACGAGCGCTAACTCTCGTGTCTCTCGCTCACCAGTTGCAGTCTCAGAATACTGCAACAGCTCGCCAATTCCTTGTCCTTCTCGGACACATGGCATCCTCAGTCAGTGTCACACCAATGGCCCGCTTGGCCATGAGAGTCATGCATTGGACTCTGAGGTCACAATGGATTCAAGGTATTCAGCCTCTCTCGACAATTGTCCACATCTCCAACTCACTCCATCTGTCTCTCGCTTGGTGGAAAAATCAGACCAATCTCCTCCAGGGTTTGCCCTTTCAAATGCCAGATCCTCAAGTCATTCTCACCACCGACGCTTCCAACCTCGGGTGGGGAGCCCACGTGGCCGATCTGCAGACACAAGGATCTTGGTCTCCAGAGGAAGCCAAACACCAGATAAATTTCCTGGAGCTTCGAGCAATGTGATATGCTCTCAGGGCTTTTCAGGATTGCCTTTCCAATCAAGACATCCTGATTCAGACGGACAACCAGGTGGCCATGTGGTAGATCAACAAGCAGGGAGGCACAGGCTCCTTCCTTCTGTGTCAGGAAGCTGCGCAGATTTGGACAGAAGCTCTCTCCCACTCGATGTACCTCAGGGCCACCTACTTGCCGGACAATGTGGACAATGTTCTAGCAGACAAGCTGAGTCGCGTCTTCCAACCGCATGAGTGGTCTCTCAACCCCTCGGTAGCGAACTCCATCTTCCGACAATGAGGATATCCTCAGATAGACCTCTTTACGTCCCCTCAGAACCACAAAGTGGACAATTACTGCTCCCTCATTCGCAGCAAACGCTCTCAGCCCAGAGATGCATTCTCCCTCTCATGGGCAACCAGTCTGCATTATGCATTCCCTCCATTTCCTCTTCTCTTGAAAACTCTCGTAAAGCTACGTCAGGACAAGGGAACCATGATCCTGATAGTACCTCACTGGCCACGCCAAGTGTGGTTTCCAATACTTCAGGATCTCTCCATCCGCAGGCACATTCCCTTGGGAAAGGACCCGCTGCTGAACACTCAAAACAATGGGAGCCTACGCATTCCAATCTTCAGGCCTTGTCCCTGATGGCATGGATGTTGAAAAGTTAATCCTTCAACCACTTAACCTTTCAGATCCAGTTTCCCGTGTCTTGATTGCTTCACGGAAGCCTTCCACGAGAAAATCTTACTCCTATAAATGGAAAAAGTTCACATCATGGTGCACTTCTCAGTCCCTTGGTGTTGGGGATGTTCCTATATCAGTACAACCCCTTGTAACACGCTTTCTGAAGGGCTTGCTCCACATCAAGCCACCTTTACGTCCTCCAGCCCCTTCTTGGGACCTTAATCTGGTTCTCGGTCGGCTCATGAAACCACAGTTCGAGCCTCTTCACTCCTGTGACTTAAAATATCTCACGTGGAAAGTGATTTTCCTTTTGGCAATCACTTCAGCTCGCAGAGTTAGTGAATTGCAGGCTCTAGTTACCTATCCGCCTTACACTAAACTCCTGCAGGACCGGGCGGTACTCCGCACTCACCCTAGATTTTTACCTAAGGTAGTTTCGGAGTTTCACATTAATCAATCCATCATACATCCTACCTTCTTTCCCAGGCCCCATTCCAATCCAGGGGAACAGGATCTGCATACCCTTGACTGGAAACGGGCTCTAGCTTTTTATCTAGACCGTACAGTTGCCCACAGGACGAGCACTCAGTTATTCGTCTCATTCCACCTCAACAAATTAGGGCAACCAGTGGGTAAGCAGACTCTCTCCTCCTGGTTAGCGGACTGCATATCTTTTTGCTATCAGCAAGCAGGCTTTCCTTTTCAAGACCGTGTTAAAGCACACTCTGTGAAGGCCATGGCGACTTCAGTAGCACACCTACGATCGGTGCCGCTTCCTGACATTTGCAGGGCTGCCACCTGGAGTTCTCTCCTTACCTTCGCAGCCCACTATTGCTTGGACAAAGCCGGAAGACAAGATTTCATCTTCGGCTAGTCTGTCCTGCATAACCTGTTTCCAACGTAACGTACCAACACCCTTCCACCTGCCCAGTGGGGTTCAGGATGCCCTCTACCAAATTCAACCCCTGTTGCACGCCATTGGGTACATTTGGTCCATGTCTGGACATCCTCAACTAGGTACTCACCCATATGTGAGGACTACCATCCTGCTTGTCCTGTGAGAAAGCAAATGTAACAGGTGTTCTCACAGGACAGCAGGATGTTAGTCCTCACAAAACCGGCCAGCCGCCCCGCGATGTTGGGTTCGTAACGTTTTGTTATTTTATTTTTCGGCACTGCCTGTAGCTTTCACATAAGACTGAAGGGGGAGCCCTGCTGGCTGCAGGGTTGGTGCCATGCTGGGCATGCCCAGTAGGGGCCAGCCAAAGTTCTGGAAACTTTGTCAGAAGTTTTCCGTGATTGGGCTCCATCCTGTGATGTCACCCATATGTGAGGACTAACATCCTGCTGTCCTGTGAGAACACCTGTTACAGGTAAGCAACATTTGCTAACACTTCCCATCCCTTCACTTGCAATATCAGAGCACCTTCCATCTCCCTGCCCCCCTCCTTCCCCCACTAACACCAGATCACCTTCCCATCCCTTCACCTGCAATATCAGGTCACCTTGCATCTCCCTGCCCCCTCCCCCAGTAACACCAGATCACCTTCCCATCCCTTGCAATATCAGATCACCTTCCATCTCCCTGCCCCCTCCTTCCCCCACTAACACCAGATCACCTTCCCATCCCTTCACCTGCAATATCAGATCACCTTGCATCTCCCTGCCCCCTCCCCCTCCCCCAGTAACACCAGATCACCTTCCCATCCCTTCACTTGCAATATCAGATCGCCTGCAATCTCCCTCCCCTTCACCCCTTTCCCTGCAATCCCAGTTTACACTCCCCCCCTTGCCTTCATGACGCTATAACTAGAAAATAAATAAATAGAGTCTCTGTACCTCCTTTCCAGACTTGTTCAGATTCCTTACATTGAATAGACTGAATAGAATCTTCAGTGTTCCAAGGCCAGAGAGAAAAAGGAAAGGATATTTAGGTTAGTGCCATTCTGAAAGTTTTTGATTCCCAGCCCTTCACCCTTCCTCCTTCTTTCCCCTTATAACACAAAGTCATCTTCCCTTTGCAATGTCAAGTCACCTTCCATCTCTACCCACACCTGCAATGCCAAGAACCATCCCATCTTCCCATTGCAAGATCAAGGCAACACCCCGAGACATCATCACTGCAATCCCAGGTCATATCCCCTTCCACTGCATTACCAGGACACCTTCACGTCCCTCTTTCTGCAGTGCTGGGTCACCTTCCATCTTCCCACCCCTAGGGCTGACCCCTGCAATCCCAGGTCATATCCCCTTCCTCTGCATTACCAGGACACCTTCACGTCCCTCTTTCTGCAGTGCTGGGTCACCTTCCATCTTCCCAACCCTAGGACTGACCCCTGCAATCCCAGGTCATATCCCCTTCCTCTGCATTACCAGGACACCTTCACATCCCTCTTTCTGCAGTGCTGGGTCACCGTCCATCTTCCCACCCCTAGGGCTGACCCCTGCAATCCCAGGTCATATCCCCTTCCTCTGCATTACCAGGACACCTTCACGTCCCTCTTTCTGCAGTGCTGGGTCACCTTCCATCTTCCCACCCCTAGGGCTGACCCCTGCAATCCCAGGTCATATCCCCTTCCTCTGCATTACCAGGACACCTTCACGTCCCTCTTTCTGCAGTGCTGGGTCACCTTCCATCTTCCCAACCCTAGGGCTGACCCCTGCAATCCCAGGTCATATCCCCTTCCTCTGCATTACCAGGACACCTTCACGTCCCTCTTTCTGCAGTGCTGGGTCACCTTCCATCTTCCCAACCCTAGGACTGACCCCTGCAATCCCAGGTCATATCCCCTTCCTCTGCATTACCAGGACACCTTCACATCCCTCTTTCTGCAGTGCTGGGTCACCTTCCATCTTCCCACCCCTAGGGCTGACCCCTGCAATCCCAGGTCATATCCCCCTCCTCTGCATTACCAGGACACCTTCACGTCCCTCTTTCTGCAGTGCTGGGTCACCTTCCATCTTCCCAACCCTAGGACTGACCCCTGCAATCCCAGCTCATATCCCCCTCCTCTGCATTACCAGGACACCTTCACGTCCCTCTTTCTGCAGTGCTGGGTCACCTTCCATCTTCCCACCCCTAGGGCTGACCCCTGCAATCCCAGGTCATATCCCCCTCCTCTGCATTACCAGGACACCTTCACGTCCCTCTTTCTGCAGTGCTGGGTCACCTTCCATCTTCCCACCCCTAGGGCTGACCCCTGCAATCCCAGCTCATATCCCCCTCCTCTGCATTACCAGGACACCTTCACGTCCCTCTTTCTTCAGTGCTGGGTCACCTTCCATCTTCCCACCCCTAGGGCTGACCCCTGCAATCCCAGCTCAAATCCCCCTCCTCTGCATTACCAGGACACCTTCACGTCCCTCTTTCTGCAGTGCTGGGTCACCTTCCATCTTCCCACCCCTAGGGCTGACCCCTGCAATCCCAGGTCATATCCCCCTCCCTCTCCATTACCAGGACACCTTCACGACCCTCTTTCTGCAGTGCTGGTCACCTTCCATCTTCCCAACCCTAGGGCTGACCCCTGCAATCCCAGGTCATATATTTATTTATTTATTTTAAGTTTTTCTATACCGGCATTCGCGATACAAATAGGGCTGACCCCTGCAATCCCAGGTCATAAGATTTCCCTCTGCACTACCAGGACACCTTCACGTCCCTCTTTCTGCAGTGCTGGGTCACCTTCCATCTTCCCAACCCTAGGGCTGACCCCTGCAATCCCAGGTCATAAGATTTCCCTCTGCATTACCGGGACACCTTCACGTCCCTCTTTCTGCAGTGCTGGGTCACCTTCCATCTTCCCTCCCCTAGGACTGACCCCTGCAATCCCAGGTCATATCACCTTCCTCTGCATTACCGGGACACCTTCACGACCCTCTTTCTGCAGTGCTGGTCACCTTCCATCTTCCCACCCCTAGGGCTGACCCCTGCAATCCCAGGTCATAAGATTTCCCTCTGCATTACCAGGACACCTTCACGTCCCTCTTTCTGCAGTGCTGGGTCACCTTCCATCTTCCCACCCCTAGGGCTGACCCCTGCAATCCCAGGTCATATATTTATTTATTTATTTATTTTAAGTTTTTCTATACCGGCATTCGCGATACAAATAGGGCTGACCCCTGCAATCCCAGGTCATAAGATTTCCCTCTGCATTACCAGGACACCTTCACGTCCCTCTTTCTGCAGTGCTGGGTCACCTTCCATCTTCCCAACCCTAGGGCTGACCCCTGCAATCCCAGGTCATAAGATTTCCCTCTGCATTACCGGGACACCTTCACGTCCCTCTTTCTGCAGTGCTGGGTCACCTTCCATCTTCCCACCCCTAGGACTGACCCCTGCAATCCCAGGTCATATCCCCTTCCTCTGCATTACCGGGACACCTTCACGACCCTCTTTCTGCAGTGCTGGTCACCTTCCATCTTCCCACCCCTAGGGCTGACCCCTGCAATCCCAGGTCATAAGATTTCCCTCTGCATTACCAGGACACCTTCACGTCCCTCTTTCTGCAGTGCTGGGTCACCTTCCATCTTCCCACCCCTAGGGCTGACCCCTGCAATCCCAGGTCATATCCCCTTCCTCTGCATTACCAGGACACCTTCAGGTCCCTCTTTCTGCAGTGCTGGGTCACCTTCCATCTTCCCAACCCTAGGGCTGACCCCTGCAATCCCAGGTCATATCCCCTTCCTCTGCATTACCAGGACAACTTCACGTCCCTCTTTCTGCAGTGCTGGGTCACCTTCCATCTTCCCAACCCTAGGACTGACCCCTGCAATCCCAGGTCATATCCCCTTCCTCTGCATTACCAGGACACCTTCACGTCCCTCTTTCTGCAGTGCTGGGTCACCTTCCATCTTCCCACCCCTAGGGCTGACCCCTGCAATCCCAGGTCATATCCCCCTCCTCTGCATTACCAGGACACCTTCACGTCCCTCTTTCTGCAGTGCTGGGTCACCTTCCATCTTCCCAACCCTAGGACTGACCCCTGCAATCCCAGCTCATATCCCCCTCCTCTGCATTACCAGGACACCTTCACGTCCCTCTTTCTGCAGTGCTGGGTCACCTTCCATCTTCCCACCCCTAGGGCTGACCCCTGCAATCCCAGGTCATATCCCCCTCCTCTGCATTACCAGGACACCTTCACGTCCCTCTTTCTGCAGTGCTGGGTCACCTTCCATCTTCCCACCCCTAGGGCTGACCCCTGCAATCCCAGCTCATATCCCCCTCCTCTGCATTACCAGGACACCTTCACATCCCTCTTTCTGCAGTGCTGGGTCACCTTCCATCTTCCCAACCCTAGGACTGACCCCTGCAATCCCAGGTCATATCCCCCTCCCTCTCCATTACCAGGACACCTTCACGACCCTCTTTCTGCAGTGCTGGTCACCTTCCATCTTCCCAACCCTAGGGCTGACCCCTGCAATCCCAGGTCATATATTTACTTATTTATTTATTTTAAGTTTTTCTATACCGGCATTCGCGATAAAAATAGGGCTGACCCCTGCAATCCCAGGTCATAAGATTTCCCTCTGCATTACCAGGACACCTTCACGTCCCTCTTTCTGCAGTGCTGGGTCACCTTCCATCTTCCCAACCCTAGGACTGACCCCTGCAATCCCAGGTCACCTTCACTTGCCCTCTTTCTGCAGTAAAAGATTGCTCTCATCCCTTTCTCCTGCAATGCTAGGTCACCTTCCAGCTTTATTTATTTATTACAGTGGGGTAGCTAGAACTGATATTTTTGAGGGGCCCAAGGTTAACATGGTGGGCAGTAGGAATACAGTTCTGAGTCTTACTGGTTGTAATCTTATGCATAAATGATGCCTTAGAGTGCACCTGACAGAGAATTTCTAAGTAGTCTCCAACAGCTATTATGCATCATGAGAGAAATTAAAATATATTAACTTAATTATTTCAAGCGCTTGCAAACCTTAAAAATTCCTCATTTTATTTATTTATTTCTATACCAGTGTTCGATTTTACATATCACATCGGTTTACATTCAACCAAAAACTGCAGGAAATCGGGCGTTTCCTTTCTCTAATACATTGAACATTAATCTGTATTAATTTTATATTTATTGCAGAACATAAATACACAAAGACATCATGTCAAAAGCAAAGCACGCAAACATCAGATCCAATCGCAATAAAATATCAATGTATTCTTTCATGATCCTCTTTCCAGATCATAACTACGATAAAATAGCAATAAGAACGAGTGCAGAACAGAACTGGGACAGTTCACATTACAACCCAACCTGCAAAGCAAATATATTCTAGTCAGATTCTGGGGTCACCTCAATAAAAAAAAAGAAAATTCTTCCACTGCTAAACACTATGGAGTCAATTTTAAAAGCGCTGCTCACTCAAAAATAGCCAGATACCCGCGGGTGCAGGCCTCACACGAGCGACGCACATTTTAAGAAGCCGCAAAGCAGGTGCCTGTGCGCATGTCAAGAAGAATGGGGCAGAAACGTGGAGAGGCAGGGGCGTTCCAGGGTGGGATCAAGAGTTAACGCGTGTGACTCTGCATTTCAAAAAAAGCTGACCATTGTCCGCGTCTATTTGTTCTCGGCATAACTTTACTTATGGTCGGGATAAGAAGCAAGTCTGGATATCTCAAAGTTTTAGGGTGTTTAGTACAGTTTGAGGGTTTGTGGCCAAGTGGGAAGGTTTGCAAGATGAAGAACCAGAGGGGGTCTGGAAGACCTCGATATGAACTGGGCAAACTGGTGGACTGCTTGGGAAAACATGGGGTTTTTTCCCCCCTCTCGCAAGCAGGTTTTAAAATCCACCTGCATATGTGCGTAAAAGCCGCTAAAGCCCTAGCAGACACACGCCTGGGAGAGGGGTGCTTTAAATGATACGCGCGTATTTGCGAGCACAATTTAAAATTGCAGTCTCTCCACTCGTGCGCTACTTATGTTTGTGGATGCATGTGCATTCCTTTTAAAATTACCGTTTGTGAAGTAACAGAGACCCCTTGCAAAAAGAAGACACCTAGAACTTGCCATACCGTACAATCACAGCCCTAACTCTCAGGGAATCAAACAGCACCATTATTTATGAAAAGGCAGCAATACAAATATTACACCAGGCCCTAGAGCACTAATACACCACCTGCTGGGCAACGAAAATGAGCCAGAATGCTACAAATCCTGTAGAGAAACTACACGCTAGCAGCAATACTGCACCCCAGTCACATACAGGCAGAATACAGACTGACCCTTACCTAATGCAGAAATAAGGGACTGCAAATTAGAAACAGAAATATGCAGACAAAATTAAAATCTAAAGCCCAGGAAACAGTGAAACTCTAAAGAGCCAAAAAATATATATAAGAAATGCACATTCCCAAAGATGTCATATTCCAATCGCTAAAAACGCTAAATAATTTCTTTTTAAATTTTTTTTTACCTTTTGTTGTCTGATCTTTGTATTTTTCTAATCGGTTGGTCCTGGACACTTTTTTCCACTTTACCTTTGTTTGTCTTTTCCTAGTTCTTTTTTCAGGGTCTCTTTTCTCTATCTCCTATCTTCTTCCTCCCTCCCTCTCGCACATACATACATACAAGCTATTGCTCTTACATGCTCTTTTCTCTTACACACAGGGCCGGATTTTAAAAGGGTTACGCACCTAAGTTAAGTGCGTAACCCTTAAAACCCTCCCCCTGCGCGCGCTGAGCCTATTTTGCATAGGCTCGGCGGCACGTGCAAGCTCTGGGACGCACGTAAGTCCCGGGGATTTGCTAGGGGGGCATGACCGAGGCCTCCGGACCAGCCCCCGGGTCGGGTGATGGCGCGGCAGCGGGCCATTGACGTGCGCGAGTTACGCCTGCTTTGAGCAGGCGTAACTTGTGCGATAAAGGTAGGGGGGGGGTTTAGATAGGGTCGGGGGGTGGGTTAGGTAGGGGAAGGTACGGGGGAGTGGAAGGAAAGTTCCCTCCGAGGCCGCTCCAATTTCGGAGCGGCCTCGGAAGGAATGGGCAGCACGCGCAGGGCTCAGCGCGCGCAAGTTGCACAAATGTACACCCCCTTGCGTGCGCCAACCCCAGATTTTATAAGATACGCGAGGCTACGAGCGTATCTTATAAAATCCGGCGTACTTTTGTTTGCACCTGGTGTGCGAACAAAAGTATGCGCGCTCGCGCTGTTTTTTAAAATGTACCCCACAGGTTCTCCAATTTGTTTTGAATGTGCTACTTACAAACTTCGTGCCCCCTAGTCTTTGTATTAATTTAAAAAGTAAATAACTAATTTACATTTACCTGTTCTAGTCAACTCATGATTTTATCTCTCCTCAGACCTCTCTTCTCCAAGCTGAACAGAACCAGCTTCTTTAGCCTTTCCTTGTAGGGGAGCCGTTCCACCCCCTTTATAATTTTGGTTGCCCTTTTCTGTACCTTTTCCAATGCAACTATATCTTTTTTGAGAAGTGGTGACCAGAACTGCACACAGTACTCTAAGGGGATAATTTTCAAAAAAGTCTTCTCATGCTTAAAACTGGATTTTTACAAATGTAAATGCACTTGTAAGTGGATTTATGAAAATTGTTAAGATTGTATGTTACATTTACTCACGGAACTTCTTTGAAAATTACCTCTTTTGTGCAGCTTCACCTGTATGGTTTTAACCCCAATATACCAGACACAAGACTCAGAGATATGTTTAGAAATGTAGGAAAATGTTTATTATAGTAAATTAATGATTGCCAATCCCAATATGAGGAATACATAAGATCCCTCCTTGCCTATGTAGACCCCTTTTTTTCTGGTTTCCTTTGATCATTTCTAAATGTGTCACTCTGGCCTGGCTTCCTTTCCCTAGACCACCTGTAACCCAAAATCTGTTCTTTTTCCTTTCTTTCTTTCAGGTCCAAGAAGACATCGATCATCTGTTATCACTGTCTGCACTTTCCTTTGTGGTTGACTTCCACACAGACTACACATGTATCCTATGTGGGCCTCTCTCATGTCCTTCACTTTCTGCTGACCTAGCCAATATCCTGCAGCTGCACATATTGGCACACAAGCTCAGTAGGACACAGTTTAGTAAGCAGCTTTATACACACCTATGACATTCCCTGTTTTATTCTCCATTCCTTTCCTAATAACTCCTAACTGCCACCACACATTGAGAGGAGGATTTCAAAAGTATTTTCCCCACTGTGACGCCCAGGTCCTTTTCCTGGGTGGTAACTAATTTGGAACCTAACATTTCTCTTCTCTCACACTCAGGCTCTCTCTCTCTCTCTCTCACAAACACACACCCACAGGCTCTCACTCTCAGATGCTTTCCCTCACAAGGTCCCTCACACACACAGGTTCTCGCTCTCAGGCTCCCACACACAACCTCCCCCCCCCCCCCTTGCTCCCTCACACCCACCCTCTCATTCACACACACAAGAGAAATGAGTCTCACATTCACCCCTCACTGCCCCCATCTCCAGCAGTCTCAGTCACTCTCTCACTGCTAACGTTGTTCCTGCTCCTTCCCCTTTCCCCCTTCCCTCTCACTCACCTTATTTTCATCCCTCTCACTCACTTCTCCTACCTTCCCATACCTCTCACCCCCTTCTCACTCCTCCTCCACTCCCTTTCCTTCCCTCCCCCTCACTAATCCCCTTCCCTCTCACTCAGACCTCCCTTCCCTCACAGCCCCCTCTATTTTCTTTCATTCACTCACAACACCCTCCCTTCCCTTCCACCTATTCAGCTCAGCTCGCTTTGAATCCTCTCCCTTCTAAGAAATAGGAGGGAAGGGAGGGAAGGGGGGCTGAGCGTGTCAGGCAGATGGAAAGGAAAGAGATGGGGAGGAGGCAAGGGAGTGAGACACCCTTACTCTTCCTCCCTTCCCTTTCACGGCCAGCCTCATCAACGCAGTCTTCAACCCGTGGGAGGTGATACCCTTGTGGGCCGGTCTTCACCCGGCCACCGTGGTTCTTTTCAGCCCACAGGAGGGTGCAAACCTCGCAGGCAGGGTCTTCACTGCGCCACTGCGAATTGCCCCCGAGGCCATTATCTTCACTGCGCTGCCGTGGTTGTGCTCAAGTGCCGGCGAGGGGTGGGATCCCGGCAGCCACGTCATCACCGCACTGCTGCAGTGTCGGGCAGCTCTGTTTGGGCAGGCCTGAACCCAAAGTGGGTGGGCCACAGCACACCTAGGCCCATTCAAGGCTACGCCACTGATTTTTTCATTTATAACATTTTTGTATGGCATAACCTCTCAAACAATAAAAGCGGTTTACAATACTTTACATACATAATACAAACAAACAAAACCAATACAATACATAATGTAATAATAAAAGGCATACAACAACTAGCCTGCTCCAGACAGCGCCACACCCACAATCCCTGACTTATCAGACCTTATTGATATTACTGCACAATTTTCGGAAATAGATGTGACTTAACCATTTTTTGAAACTGTAAATCATTACATTCATTCCTAATTGCTAGAGGTAAATCATCCGTAGTCGAGGAGCAGTAGCAGTAAAAGCCCGCCATAAACCTCTCCTAGTTCCAAACTTACGTCAATGTGACAGCTCGAACTGCGATGACCGAATAGGCCACTTCGAGTTATGCCAAACCAAGTGCCGTGGACCCTTCAAGCACAAGCTAGGAAAAATGAACACAAATTAGCTCACATTTTGCCCTCTCCACTATTGGTAATAAGTGCAACAAGGCCAGGATGGTGGAAATCATCTCTGCTTCCCTTTTGTTGAGCGTGGATCCCTTGCTTTTTGCCATCTCCTCCATTTCTCTTGGCTCTCCTGTTTCTGCCTGGTTATTTCCCCTCGGTCTCTGTCTTACTGCTACATCCTGTTCTGTCTCACTTCTCCGTTCTCGTCCCCTTCTCTGCGCTGCTTTTCTACATTCCCAGCTTTGAAGTATGAACACATGTTCCCCTCTCCGTGTCTCTTGGTTCACTTTTTTCTGGATTCCTGGCAGGTTATGTGATCTTTTTTTATTGGCGTGGTTAAAGAGCTACTTGTGCATAAGCTTTCAGACCAGACTGCCCAGCTGTCCTCAGTGGTCTACAAAACTCATATGAACCCCTTTGGATTATTTTGTGTTGGTCTATTACAAGATGTCACAGCCTGCAGGGAATCCAGGTTTCTGCAGGTCTGATCTGCATCACTTCAGTCTGGATATTTAATTGTCCTTTGTTTATTCTGCCTTTCCACCTTCTTTCAATAAATGTCCAAGAGTCCAAAGTTCTGAATTCAACATATCGCTCTGGCTGGGTTTCCTGTCCAGCTGGCTTGTTCTCCCACATGCCCATCTGTCTCCCCAATTCCCGTCAGCTTCCAAGTCTCTCTGGAGCTCTTGTATCAGTTGCTTATAGTCATGTCTTATAGCCACCCTAGCCTCTCTGATCTGCTTTTTATGAATTTTTTGAAACTGCAGACACCCATTTTGCATTGACCAACTTCGGTTCTATCCAACACAGCTTTTTCTCCTGTTCCACAGACCCCTCTATGACATTTCCATAGTACTCAATCCTGACCTACACACATCCATTGCTTCCCTGGAGACTCCATAATGTCCACAGAATTCCACTCCCTTCCCACAAAGTTCCATTCATCTCACAGATCATTTTCCTCCTACCCCCAAGAGCTTCTCCATTCCATCGCCACAGATCTCCTCTGTTCCATCACCATAAACCTCCTGCTTGCCATCCACAGAGATCTAATCCACCCCCGGAGACCGTCATCCAGTTTCCAATGTCCTTCCCCCATTCTTCTGTCATAAACCTCCATTTAACCCCCAACAATCCTTCAATATAAGGGATTAAATGGAGGTGCTGCAAGGAAAAAGAGCCCTCTGTAGACAATCTTAAAATCCAACTTAATATAGAGCACAAAATCCAACTTAATATAGAGCACAAAATAAGAGCCCTTATACACTTTAATTCTGCCCCAATTATTGTGTTGTGTTGTAAGAGCCCTCTGTAGACAAAAAGAGCCCTCTGTAGACAATCTTAAAATCCAACTTAATATAGAGCACAAAATCCAACTTAATATAGAGCACAAAATAAGAGCCCTTATACACTTTAATTCTGCCCCAATTATTGTGTTGTGTTGTAGAGCAGTGCTCACCAACTCTGTCCTGGGGGCCCACCAGCCAGTCTGGTTTTCAGGATATCCACAATGAATATGCATGAGAGAAAATTTGCATGCACTGCCTCCACAACATGCAAATTTTCTCTCATGCATATTCATTGTGGATATCCTGCAAACCTGACTGGCCCCCAGGACAGGACAGGATTGGATTCCACTATTGTAGAAAATGACCACTCCATGGACCACCCTTCCCCCTTTTCCAATGAGCGACGCCCCCCTCGCCACACACACCAATCCAGCTGGTTAGAGCAAAGTGCAAAGCTCGCACACGTGTGCCCAGCAGCGCAGCACATTCTGAGAGGGATAGGTAAGAAAGCTCATGCAAAAAAACTTAGAAAGAAGGGTTAATGTGTTTGGTGTTATTTTGAATGCTTGGAATTACAGCCCATGCTATTGGATTTCTGATGCATTATGGGAACCTTTTAGGACCTTCTGCTTTCAGTCCTGATGAGCTGAGCCTCATTTCTAACATCTCTGGTGCCACAGAGGCTGACATTCAGGTTGATGCAATCCCATGCGCTGCGGCCAGCGCACAGCTCAACACTCGATTGGATGCAAAACAGGGTCCAAAACATGCGTCCAATTGAGCGCATAGCTTATTTATTTATTTATTTATTTGTTGAGTTTTATATACCGTTATTCGGTAGAGCCATCTTTACGGTTTACAGCTTATGTAATTGTCATAGCAGTTGAGAACAGTAAAACCTTGTGAACAATATACATTTTCATAGAAGGTGTGTAACAGTAGAGTAAGGTTAACATTTTCAAATATAAAACGTATCAAGTCAGAGAGCAAGGAGGGGTTGAATGGGGAGGGAAAGTAGGTTCATCAGGAGAGCCGGAAAATAAGAGGATTATAGATGTGAGTCCGGTTGAGAGCTGGGATTGTGCTCATCATATGTAAAGTACATGTAGATGAGGCTATTAGCTAATCCCCATGATGCAAAACATTTCCCGTGCTGCCAATACGTTAGGAAACCAATGTACAGGCCCCAGAATGCACCAGCTGGGAACTCAGTCTAGGGGGGTCATCCATGAGGTTAAGAGTCTTGCTGGGTGACTTGTGAGTTGTGGCCGGTACATCATCATCAGTGCACTTCCAGAACCACCCACTGAGTTCAGCCTTTGGCTGACCTCCAAAAAGCCCTCTCTAAATTCTAAAAGGGTGACTGTGACCCAGTATTTCTAACAGGAATCTTCCTGTCACCTTCCAGGTGTTGGTATGTGTATGTAGAAGCCGGCAGTCCTCAGCTGACTGTGTGTGGAAGCTCCTGGAGTCCTCAGTTGACTGTGTGCAGAGTTCCTGGAGTCATCAGTTGACTGTGTATGGAAGCCCCTGCCATCCTCAGTTGACTGTGTGCGGAAGCCCCTGCTGTCCTTAGCTAGCTGTATGTGGATGCTCCTGGAGTCCTCAGCTGACTGTGTATGGAAGCCCCTGCCATCCTCAGTTGACTGTGTGCGGAAGCCCCTGCTGTCCTTAGCTAGCTGTATGTGGAAGCCCCTGCCATCCTCAGTTGATTGTGTGAGGAAGTGCCTGCAGTTCTCAGCTGTGTGTGGAAGCTCCTGGAGTCCTCAGCTGTGTGCAGAAGCCCCTGCGATCCTCTCAGCTGACTGTGTGCAGAAGCCCCCGAGGTCCTTAGTTGACTGTGTGAGGGAGCACATGCAGTTCTCAGCTCTTTATGGAAGCCCCTACAGTGCTCGGCCAGCCCATCATTTATCTACTCTTTCAGAAGTCACCTCTTTACATACCTGGGAACTTTTGATGTGATGTCACCATAGGATTGGCATCAATTAGCGAGGGAGGGGAGTGGTATACTCACAAACCTTCTCTCTCACACACACACATACACACCTTCTAATACACTCAAATGTTCACTCACAAATATACATACGCATTCTCTCACACACACACAAATAACCAGTCACTCTTTCAACCCACACATGGCCATTCATGCTCTCTCACATATACAAAGCCACACACATATTTCTTTAGAATTCCAGAGTCTCTGGGCCAAATCCGAACAGTTCCCAGGTCTGCTTCTTTCTACAAGCAGGGGTCATGAAACTGTATGGCTGGTGCAAGGGAGACTCTCCCGTTTCTTCTGATACTTAAAAACGTTTCATCCCAAACCCTACAGCAATCTCTTAATGAGAAACATAACACCTCTAGCAGTACACTTCTTTCACCCTTCTTCCACCTACCCCCCCCCCCCCCGATCAGTTTTCTGGCCCTGTGCTGGTAAATTATTCACACACACCTCTCTTTGCCCCCTTCACCAGCTTCTTGTGTTCCAGAGACCTCCTCTTTCTCCCTGTGTTATTAAAGAGAACGCTTCGGGGTACCCTGCATGGATCGATCATGGTTATAACCCTAACATCGATGAGCACGAGGTGGCCAGATGTTCCAACAACAGCCTCACTCGTTTTGCTGGATGTTTATATCATTAGAAAGCTTGGTGGTAAAGACATGGAAGGGGGTCCTGTGTTCTGGCTTAACTATGGGCCTCTCAACCCAAGAGGTAACGAGAGCGGCTCAGGGACAGAATTTAAACTGACATGCATGGGCCAAACAGAGGACAGTGGTAGGCACAGGTCCCAGAGATTGGTCAAAGGATATGGAGCGGGGTGGAGAGGGAAGGGAAGGGCAGGAGCTAGTGCTGTTTTAGTTATGGAACTGCATGCGGTCATTTATCAAAAGGAATAGAGAATGAGAGTAACTGGGTACGCTGGGGGCCCAGTTGTCCCTCGTTGCTCTCATTTACTGTGTGCCCAAGACCTGTTTTCTGTCCGTACACTAAAGAAACCTTGTTCCTTTGTTCCAGATCGCATGTGTAGTTGTGCAACGCTGCATCCATCTGGCAGCACTAAATGAACGTCCAAAGCGTGCCACAACTCTAGACTACGCGTCTTCCGATCCGGCTGCCCTACAATAATCCCATCGCGGACTTACCCTTTGTCAAGCGGCCACGTGGAAAGCACGTTTCATGGGGGCCGGGCGAGTCTTCCGACTGCTGAACGCGGCCGCTTCCACGTGGGTCGAGGAGCTCCTCCGGGCGCCCTGCCCCCCCCCGATAATCCCCGCCCCCCGGCCGGCTGGAGCCCGTTCTGTGCCCGCCCCTCGCTCCTCCCCTACCTTTAATCATTTTGCTGTCCTTGTTCGCCTGGTAGATGGAGCAGTCCTTGTCGAGGCTGCCGTGGTCGGCCAGAATGCACCGGAGCTCCACGTTCTCCTGCAGGAGCCCCACCAGCTTGCGCATCTCGGTGTTCTCCTTCAGCAGTTTCTCCTTCTGGGCTTTGATGGTCACCAGGTCATGACTGTTCAGAACTTCCATTATAACAAGCAACGAGTTACAAAGGGAGGCTGAGCTGCCAGAGTACAGCTGCACCTTATTAGTAAAGGGCAGCCTCCTGCCGCCAGCTCAGAAATTCCTGCCTGACATTGTGATGTCACCATTTGTTACCAAGCAAAGCAATCACATGCCAGGGAGGAGGCCCTGAGGTGGCCCAGCCTGCAGGGAGGAAGCCAGCCAGCCCCAGCAGCCACCAGGGAACACCCCCCACCCCCCTACTCCAAACAGCAGCCTTCTGCCCCCCTGCATCCCGCAGCAGCAGCAGCAATGGGGCAATGCAGGAAAAACATAAGCCCTCACCCCCTCCCAACCAAAACACGCATCCAATGTACTGCAAGGTGGAGTAACATCACCACCAGTGCACCTCACTGCATACAGGGAGGGGAAGCACAGTGTGAGTATTCCTGCTTCCCCACATACAGGCCAGAGGAATTACCCCCTCCCCATTCCACTATATACTGAATGGCAGCTGAGTCCAAGTCAATATACAGCAGAAATAAGAGACTACCATAAGCAGCAATCTGGCCTCCGTACACACTATCCCTTAGGAGCAAACTTTTATGCACTTTACAGTTCTTATCTATCGCACATGCGTTTTACTTTTTGCTGAACAAACAATTTGCAAACTGCTGAACAAGCATTTGCTAGCGTGGTCCTCTAGGAGGTGTAGCTTATGATCAGACTATTGTTTCGTCATTTAATTGACGTGTTAGACATTTTATAGCGCCGTTCGTATTAATACAATACAAATTATTATTCCAAAATGGAGTCACGTTCCACTAAATGTTAGTGCGTAACTGCGTCACTACCATACTCCTCTCGCTGCACCCCCACCCCACTCTGCAGACTGCAAACCTGCCCCCATACATCCACATCCTCACCAAATTCAGTGCTGTCCACTATCATTCCACTCAGCCTGATCCTAGCAGGAGTATCCCCACCTACACTCACCCCAGCACAATGCCCTGGAGACCCACAGACAGTAACTGCACTCCACCACATCGCTCCATAGTCCTCCACCATCCAATATTCCTGAGAACCTATAGACCACTTCCAGCACCACATATTGTCCTGCCCTTCTCTTTACACACCCAACGTCCATCGGGAATAAAAGAATTAGAGAATGTGTATATCCACGCCCACTTTTGTAGCCCTACCCCAAACTCACACAACATCAGGGAGATACCAGAAAAAGCACCACCACCACCTTTAAGTACTTACAGGGGCCCTGGGCAACCTTTCGAGCATGGACCTTTGTGTGATTTTCATAGATTGATCCCACCCTATGTAAGGAACAGAGAAACGTTCTACTGTTACACAATGACATAAAAGCAATGTTTTACATCAGGGGTGGGCAAACTACAGCCCATGGGCTGAATCCGACCTGATGGAAGGCTTTTTCTGTCCCTCCTAATCAATTTGCTCCATTAGCTCCGTCCACTTGGCGCTTTGCAACGATGTTGGCATCACTGGCCTGACATCGCAGGCCTTTGATGATGACATCGACCTGTATCTGTGGTTGGCTGAGATATCCTCATCTCAGAGGCGTAACACGGCGTAGTAGGGGGGAACAGCACGGCCCCCGCCAGAATCAGGACGAGAAGGAGCATCGCAGCCCTGCCGGAATCAGAAGGTTGGCTGGCGGAGCCTTAGGTTAGGAGGAATGGCATGGAATGGCTCTCATCAAGGCCACAGCTGGATCAGCTGCTAGGGCTGAAGACAGAGACTGCTGCTGCTTCAAGAGGAGAGAAATGTGACAGAAGGAATGTATGAATGAGAGAGCATATGTGTGAGTCTAGGTGGTGAGTGAGAGAGCATATGTGGGTGGGTGAGAGTGAGCATGTGTATATAGATGAGAGAGCAGGGGTGTATGTATGGGTGGGTGAGAGCATTGTGTGTATGTGTATGAGAGTATGTGTAGGTGGTGGGTGAAAGAGAGCACATGTATGTGCAGCAACCCCCCTTCCTCTCAGAGTATCTGGAAATCAAAAGTTCCCAGATATAAAGAGCGGGGAGTTTTTAAAATCCTTCCTAGTTTTAAATATAGGGTACCATCATCGCCTTATCCGAGAAAATTCTCAACATCCTGCCCTTGACCCAAGGGAGAAATGCCTCCAGAACCCTGGGGACCGCCCTTGTCTCCAGGCGATTGAAAGACCAGGATGCCTCCGCTGTTGACCAAAGACCTTGAGCATACTGCCCCTGACATACCGCGCCCCCCCCCCCCCCCCAACCCTTGAGGCTGGCATATGTGGTTACTACCACCCAATCTGGGGCCTCCAGATCCACTCCCTTTTCCAGGTTGTGGCAAGAGAGCCACCATGAGAGACTGAACCTGGATTCTCCTAGAAGAGGTAAAGGCAAGTGATACTTCTCTGACAACGGATTCCACTGGACAAGAGCGCCTTCTGCAAAGGTCGCATATGAGCAAAGGCCCACAGAACCAAGTCCAGTGTGGAAACCATGAAGCCCAGGACCTGCAAATAATCCTAGACTTTTGGCATCGGAAGACGTAGTAGGTGCATCACCTGCACCTGCAACTTCGACAATCTGTCTATGGTCAGGAACACCCTGCCTTTCTGGGTTTCCTTCTTTCATATGAATCAGACAGAAGAACTTCTAGCTTTTCCGGAATGGTCTAGGGAGTTCCCGCAGGAAAGGGAGCTTCATCATTTGGATGTGCATTGCACTCTGTTGTGGTACCTTAAGGTAACTAACAGTTTTCGACGGTCAGATCACCTTTTTGTGTTGTTCGATGGTGTGAAGAAAGGAGATAAAGCTTCTAAAGCCTCGATCTCTCGTTGGCTGAAAGAGACCATTTGCTCCGTTCATATTTGTAAGGGTTGCAAAGTTCCGGAAGGTCTGCGCGCGCATTCTTCAAAGGCGCAGGCAGCCTCCTGGGCGGAGGGTCATTTGGTGTCTCCTCAGGAGATATGTAGGGCAGCAGCTTCATATTTTCACCAGGCATTAGCGATTGGGTGATCGGGCACAGGAAGATGCAACATTTGGTGAGAGTGTTCTGCGCACGGGTCTTTCGGGTTCCCACCCAGTCTAGGGGTGCTTGAGTACATCTCACTTGCCTGGGCTGGTTCTTACCTGCTAATTTTCATTCTTATCATACCACAGATCAGTCCAGAGACCCGTCCCGTCGATTCCGAAAGACTGAATTTCCTGATAGTTTGGTAAACCTTATATGAGAAATTTTGCAAATTGTAAATAAGTTGAGAGTTTGGGAGTTAAGCAGTTATCAGAGTTTTGTTTTCTGGAAGTATGAGAGGCTCCAGCTCAGGGGGGTTGCAACCCCGAGTTACCTGCTCGCCCTGGAAAGGGGGGTGGTGTTTACTCTATGGCTTGGGACCAGATCAATTCTGAGGGACTGCAGGTGGCTCTCTCGGTTATGTAGCAGTGCCTCAGAGTTTTATTGTCTGCCTCCATCTGCTGGCGAGGATGCAAAACCCACTTGTCTGGACTGATCTGGGGAATGAACAGGAATGAAAATTAGCAGGAAAGAACCAATGTTCCTGTACTTACGTATTTGTGAACATATTTCATCTTAACACATTGTCCTTGATTTAGCAGCCGAGGCTTAGTTGGCTGAAGCACTTGCCCAGGAAACAGGACACCCTGGGTTCAAATTCTAGCAGTAGCTTTCCTCACATGACACAGGAAAATGCACGAGCTCACTGAGATACAAATAACTCCACCGTGATGCATGAAATAATAGCAAGTACCCTATTACAGGTCTTAAAAGTGTTCAGAACTAATCCGATATGAAGAATCGAAAAAAAAAATAAATCAGAAAGTAGCCAGCTTATCTCAGTAGTGAACAGACTTTCTTATCTCCCAGGTGCCAGGCAGGGCCAAGAGCTGACCTGCTGTAGAGAACGCTGCAGATGGGCTGCCTGCCACACCCTTGCTGGTGGCTGGCAATCTCAGTCCTAGCAGCCCTTAAAGACAGACAGGCCAATACAATAAAGACGTGGGGGAAACGGGCGCTCAGTGTTAGGCGCCCGCTTTCCTTACGCACCCCCAGCCACCTCTCCTGGGTGCGTGATTCAATATTTAAATGAGGAGTGGCGCTGCCGAGGAAGCGCTAAGGACAAATGCGCACCCCAGTGGTGTCTCTTTGGCAGCGGGAGCCCAGGGGAGGTCGGCTGTCAGTGGGTTAGGAAAACGGGCGTTCGTTAACTGAGCATCCCTTTTCCTAATCTGACCGCCTGCACACTTTTTTTTTTTTTTTTTTAAACCTTTTTGTTCCTCTGACTTCATGTCACCATGTTGGAGGATGTACAGAAAAGTAGTATTTTCTGCTTTTCTGTACACTTGTTTTGGGCTGCTCAGAAATTAGCACCTGCTCTGGGCAGGCGTTAATTTCTGAGCATAAAAATGTGCGGACCGGGCGCACTTTTTTTTTTGGATCTGGAGAAAATAGCTAATAGCATCATCAACATGCATGTGCATGTGATGAGCACTATTAGGTTCGCGGGGGGGTTGGACGTGCGTTTTGGATGCGCTAATCCCGTTATAGTATAAGGGGTTGTGGACATGCATCCATCTGCAGGTTAAATAATGCGTTCAGCTGAGTGCGCTATATTATATTGGCCTGAGAGTGCAATTTACAGCCCAGTGAAGCCAAGCAGATGCCCAGCCCTACAGTTGTATCCTGCTTCAAGGAGAACCTAGGAGAGTAACTCTAGGGTGAAAACCTATCACTTGGTCCCTCAAGCTAGGGAAGAGCAATCGAGAACAGAGCTGTTTGTCTGATCCCTGGCAGACATAACAGGATCAGAATAGCTCACGACTATCGGGGGAAGGGAATCTCCCTTTCACTTTTGCAGGAATGCTAGGGGCTAGTCCCAGGATAAGATCTGGGGAAGGTCTGCCCCCCCCCCCCCCGCCCAAGGCCCAGGTAGGGAGCCCTAACTCCAGAGTTAGGTTAATGCACAAAGCTTATCTAGCTATAAAGGACCTATACATTCTAGTGTCTCTGGTTCCCTAAGGTTTAACATTCATCCCCTAGGGGCAGCAGCCAAGGGGCTGAGGGAAAATCCAGAACCCCCTTCAAGGGGATTCTCCAGTCCCCAGGCTTCAAGGGGAGCTTCATGATCTGGAAGAAAATCACCCCAGACCACCCTGGAGGAAGAGGGGGAGTTAGCATTCGATGATGATGGCTCCAACATAATATGCCTATCCCAGAAAGAGGAGCCGGCAGCCCTTATTTCCAGGGTGTGGCTACTTCAGCGGTGTCTCTAACTCCTGCAAAAAAAAAAATCCCAGCGAAAAGGGAGCCTTACTTCCAGGGTTCTAAAAAGCCACCAAGGATGTTGGCCTAAGGGGTAGGGCACTTACTGAAGTGGATACCCTGAAGAGAGGGAAGAGTGTTAGGCAAAGCTATCCTCTGCTACAGGAGTAGAGGAATAGCCTCCTCAGAATTTCCCATGTTGGTGCTTGGTCTCAGCGGTCATGTTCAAGACCATCATTGTGGTAGAATGAGGGTCAGCACCAAGACCAGGACATAATATTAGAGGCACCTGCTCAATACAGTGTGTGATTAAAAAAATAAAACAAAAAGGGGTCAACTATTACCTGCATCTGCCTCACTTCTGGATGGAGGCTTCTTGGTGAGGCAAGGAGAGTACCCAGCATCTTCAGATATAGCAGAAGCCCACTACCATATTCCCATCTGAGTGTGTTCAGCCAGAATCCAGTAAGGCTCTGCGTATTGGGTGAATATGCCCAGTTCCAAAGGTGGCTTTTGATCTAGTAAGTCAGGGCGTTATGCCGCACCCATACTTAGACATTGGGCTTATAAGCACCAAGTCAGCTTAGAGAGCCATCAGGTTTCCAAAATAATACCCCACCTCCTTCAATAGTCAGGCTGGGATGTGAATGGAGTAGGATCTCTTTTGGATGTTATGGGCCTTGGGCAGGTGGCCCCTTCAGTCAAAAAAATAGGCATCCAAGGAGGGCTGTTTTGGGAAATGGAATTCCATGAAGGAATTTTCTCAGTTAAGGTGCATCTCAGAGAGGCAGGCTTAGCCCTACAGAGATCCTCTCCTACGAATTTTTCAAGGGCCGGTTCCATCATTCCTACCCAAACTAGTATCAGCATTCCACGTGAGTTAATCAGGACCCCTTCCATCCCTCATGTTACGATCCCCCCTGTTGCTGCGCTACAGGTGGTATCTCACCTTCCACTGGAGGCCACTTCGAAGCCAGGGCCTCGCCTGTGTTCCATCCTGGACTTGCTCCAGGGCCTGGAGGCCTAGCTGTTCCTGAGGTCTGCCTGTGGCTTGCATGGCCGTGTTTGGACTTCCTGGTTTCCGGCCACGCCCTTTTCCTAGGGGCTGGCCCGCAGCTCTCTACCCAAGTTATAGGGCCAGCAAGGGGCGGTCCTGGCAAGCTCCTCCTAGGGAGTTACCCACTTCAGCTGTATAAAAGGACTTTCTTGTCAGTTCCTCAGGGCCTTCGGATTGAGCACTACAGTCGTCTGTACCTCTGCCTTGATCCAGGTCCGCCGTGCCTTGATGGCTCCCTGTCCAGTGTCTCTGCCTTGATGTCTGTTCCGGATGTTGCCATGATGTCTGTTCCTGAACCCATGCCTGATCCAGTTCCCGCCATTCCTACCTGCTTGAGGCTGCCAGGAGTGCAGCAACCTTCCCTGCTTTGGCTGCCAGGAGTGCAGCAACCTTCCCTGCTTTGGCTGCCAGGAGTGCAGCAACCCACCATTTCCTCTTCCCTGCACATGTCACGCTCTCGAGTTTGTGGGACAGGGTGGTCCGTGACCAGTCCAGCTGTGCTGGCTGTGTAGGGCACCTTGAGAGACAGTGCCCATGTCTTGCTTCAGCCCTTGCTCTGATGTCTTCAATGTCTCGCTTCAGCCTGTCTTGGATGTCTTGCTTCAGCCCCCATCTGACGTCTTCTGTGTAAGGACTCTGTCTGCCCTCGCCTCTGTCCGGCCTGCCGCCCATTGCCGTACCCAGCGGCAGGTCCGAAAGGGCCGGGAACAGTCGGAGGACCGTTCATCAATCAACATCCCCGTGTTGGTTGCCATGGGCGTGCAGGTCCGGCTGAGGGTCAGACTCCACTCCTTACTCCCTGCCTCTGTACCCGCCTGGCTCACCATGCCTGCTCGGCTCACCTCCCACGGTGTGGCTTGGGGCTCCTCCCTAAGTCTTGCCGTGGCCCAAGGGCTTACTACCTGCTTGAGACGGCCGCGCTCCGCGCGCGCTCGTAACACCTCAGCAGTGGTAGCTGTTAGGAGGAAAGAGAATCCGCCACTATTAGATGGACACCAGATTGTCATGTCATACCTGAAGGTTACAATATTGTAGGAGAACAGATGAGATGTTCCTGGTATTGAGTGACACCCAAAACTCGCAGACAAATTTAAATCAGGAAATACTTTTTCACAGAGAGGGTGGTGGATGCCCGATGCCTGGAATGCCCTTCCTGAAGAAGTGGTGAGGATGAAAACAGTAAAGAAATTCAAAAGGGCATGGATTAAACACTGTGGATCCCTAAAGATTAGAGGTTGGAAATGAAGAAAAGGGTGCATGGGGGTAACCTGCACAGAGCGGCAGTTGCTATCCTTAACAGAGGGCATGGGGATTACTACTCTTAACCAATTAGCCTTGATGCTTGTGATGCAACTGCAACATAGCTCTTTGCTTCTACGGCAAGGGGAAAAAGGGGAATTGGATTTAGACAATAGCCAATACTGGGCCCCAACTTTTACAGTCTGGGATAGTGATATGCAGGCCACTGCTTTCCCTTAGCTGTGCACGCATGTGTGCACATAATATACGCCCCGCAGTGAAAAATGCTGAGCAGTAGGGATGTGCAGAGCAAAAGTTTAAGTTCATATGTCCATATGTCCAAAGGGGGTCCCATTTGCGGTCAATATGGACATAAACAGAATTCAATGAGTTGAGTATATGTCCATATGTGCAAATAAAAATTTAAACCCCTCACCCTCCTTAATCCCCCCCCCCCCCAAAGACTTACCACAACTCCCTGGTGGTCCAGCGGGGTCAGGACGCCATTTCTGACCAACTTTGCAAGGAGCACGTGACATCGGCGTCACGTCGGAGTAACGCGGCGTCACGTGATTCCCCGCGGGTTCGCGCCGGAACGCTCGTTCGGCCCAAAAGGAACTTTTGGCCAGCTTGGGGGGGCCTCCTAACCTGAGAAGACTGTACTTTAAATGTCCAATTTAGGAACCAATTTAGGGGCACATTTTGATGGTGACACAACAGTTCAATTCATTGAAGAAGAAAATAGGAACTTTGATATCAATGTTATTACCCATCCAGGGACCAATGACCTCAATAGAAATGGTATCCATGAAGTACAGAAAGATTTCAAAAATCTAGGATCAATGATAACACACATTGCAAAGACTCTTGCCTTTTCTGAAGTATTACCTGTTCATGGAAAGGGAAAAGAGAAGCTATGCCATATAGAAAATTTCAATTCCTGGCTCAAAACCTGGGGCACAGAAAGTGGTTTTGGATACATTGGAGGCTGGGGTCGTGTATGGAGCAGTAAAAGGCTTTAAGGTAAGGATGGCCTACATTTGTCTGTAGCAGGAAGGAGGATGCTAGGTGAGAAATTCAGATCATATATTATCAGACATTTCAACTAAAGAATGGGGGTGGCAGGAGATGGCCAATGAAATTGACAAGTCACCCCAAGCAAAAAAGCAGATCAAAAAAGCAGAAAATGTGACTAGGAAGAGAGGCAAATCAAGGGAGATAAATTGCAAAGCTATGAACACAAATGCTTGTAGTTTTGGCAATAAAATCCCAGACCTGCAGGCCCTAATGGTGGAGGTGGACTTGGACATCATTGTGCTTACAAAAACATGGAATCTCATTTTTGGAATAAGGCCATACCAGGCTATAACTGGTTAAGAAAGGACAGAGAGGATAGAAAAGGGGGAGGAGTACCTCTTTATATCAAAAACAATATCCAAGCAAGTGAACTGCAAGGAATGTGGGGTAGAGAAGAAACATTCTGGGCCATCCTGAAAAAACGATGATGGTGCATCCATTTTTACTGGTATGGTTTACAGGCCCTCGACTCAAACGGAAGAACTAGACAGAGATCTGGTCGAAGACATCCAAAAGGTGGGAAAGAAGGGGGAAGTGTTGATTGTTGGTGACTTTTATCTGGGGGCATGGACTGGAGAATCTCTTCTGCAGAATCTACCAGAAGTAGAGAGACAGTGGATGCCTTGTAAGGGGCTCTCTTCAAACAAATGGTAATGGGACCCCTCGAGGGAGGGAGCTGTACTCGACCTAGTGCTCACTAACAGGGATAATGTCTCTAATGTCCGGGTGGGTGCCCACCTCAGCACCAGGGATCATCAGGCGATTATGGTTTGACATTGCAAATGGGATAAAGAGAAGTCAGACAAAGACCCGAGTTTTGCATTTCAAAACTACAGGCTTTGTCCAAATGGGGACATACCTGGAGGTAGAACTAAAAGACTGGGAGAAAATGAGAGGTGGAACAAACTAAAAGGAACAATTCCAAATGCAACAAATTTATTTGTTAGAAAAGTAAACAAAGGTAAGAGAAATAAGAAAACAATCTGGTTCTCAAAGGAGGTAGCTGAACAGCATTCAAGAAATATAAAGGATCCCAAAGAGAGAAACACAGGAATGAATATCTGGTGAAACTAAGAGAGACAAAGAAAGAAGTCAAGAAAGCAAAACGTCAAGCAGAAGAAAAGCTTGCCAAAGAGGTAAAGGGACGGCGAGATGACAAACCATTTTTCAGATATATTAGAGAAAGGAGAAAGGTCCAAAGTAGTATAGTGAAATTGATCCCTCGGAGGAATCCCTTTAAATATGGCGCCTTGAACCGGCATTTTCGCGCCGACACAGGAGCCATAAGAGCAGCCGACCGCTACCGCAGTGAGTACCTTTAATCTTTTTGAGTGAAACAGAAGCGATTCACATTACAAACAGGTAGCTTTCCAGCTAGGTTAGAATAAAGCCATTTGAATTTCAATTTAGCCGCTCTTGATATAAAGAGAAAATCTATATTTAGAGCGGGCAAAATAGTATCCAGTAGCGAGAATGCATTTTTAGTTTCACAAACAACCGGCGAATTCTCTCAACATTTGGAGATTGGGATTCTTGTACCATTAGATACTTTAGCAATATGAATAGTTTTATTCATACAATAAAAATATCAGCGCTGGTAAGGTTTTTTTGAACATTATCTATTTTCAGCGGAGCTCCACAGACCACTCGCACCACGGGAAGTCCACTTTAAATAAGTAAATACTGTCATCGCAGCACTGCCATTACAGCACGTATGTATCACATTCAATAGTTTGGCGTCCGAGTTAAGTGATTTTATCAATAACTGAAAGATGTCTTCAATTATGCTCTCTTTAGAATTAAATTTAGTCCCACGAGTCTTTCTTGGAAATCTCAGCCCTTGAAGAAGGAGCAAGCCTCCGAAACATCTGGATGTCAGCAGAGTAAGACCGACCACAGAAAAGATAAGTGACATTAATGGCATCAATGGATTAATTTACAAGTGGACTTTTTCATCTCAAAGAGCTACACTGAGGTACCTAATGATTGAGAAGCCTTAATCAAGGCTCATAGCCACGATAGCTGTGATTTTTACCAGCATCGTATGAAGGTACACTCAGGTCTATAATTGACATCCACATAACAAGTCTTTTGTTTATAGAGTTTTGTCACATGTTATATAGTTTGGGGTCTTTTTCTATAGATGTTTCTTTTGAAGCATGATCACGGCAGAAGTTGTGTCTAAAATGTCCCTCCCGCTCCGAGCAGGCTGCATTGAAGGGTGAGGATGGGGGGGGGGGTCTCTCCTATCACTCAGGCTGGGGGAGAGGGGAAGAGTCACGGTGGCCTGACCAACTCTAGCTAGTAAGAAACGGCACTTGCCGGCCCAACTATGGGTGGGACCATGGCCCCTGCGGCCCCCCCTATTCTGATGCCTATGAATTTCCTTACCCTCAGTCCTGCCACCGAAGTCCAGAAACCCAGCCAGGAAGGTAAACGTTTGATTGATTACAGATATTTGTTAGTTAATGAGCACGTACATTTAAAAATATATATTTGGCATTACAAAAGTTTATTTCAGAAACTTTAAAGAGATTCCTCTTCTAAACTTTTCTAGTTGCCTTTGAAAAAAATCTTTGATTACAAATTTAAATATAAGGTTAATTATTTTAAAGTTTCCTATACTGCTTTAATTGCCCTGCTGGGAGAAGAAGATAAACCCAAATGTTCTGGACTGGTGTAGCAGGACTAAAGGAAAGGAAATTATCAGGTAAGTATAGATTTCTCCATTTTATGTTGACTGACTTATTGTACTTAATAGAGTATCAATAAAGCATTCTTAAATGTAAAAAAATATGATTAATACACATGAATCCTGTTTCTTTGTGCACATTTTACGGTTTGTGCACATTTTTAACTCGTGACCTATTAGCATACCATTAAGGTATTGCATCCAGAGTTTAATAACTGCGAGATGCAAGATTCGCTCATTCCTTACTCCACCTCTTCCCCCCAAACCTCCATTCCCAAGCTTACCCACAAATCACTCCACCACTTTGTTTGGTATAAAACAGGCCGCAGTTTATTACCAAGACCCGAGCCCCACAATGTACTTACAATACAACATTTCCCCCCCCCATTCTAGTAACAGTCCAACAGTGCCCTCCACCTCTTCCAGTGGTAGAGCCTCCTCCTATAAAGCCTCCGAGCATCGGCCCCCCTCTTGCTCTTTGGCAATCTCGTGCAGCAGCCCCCCCGCACTGCACAAGATTCCCCCCCCCCTTTTATAAACTTTAACAGTACAATTCAATTAACAACATTTGAGGCTCGGGTTTACCGCCATAAAACAATAACAACGCTAGTTGTCATTGTTTCCCCCCACTGCGGCCCTAATATGTTCAATCACCTGTTCTAAACTTTCCTGCAATGCGTTGTTAAATAAATCAATACCCACGTCTGATAAGTGAACTCCATCAGATCGAAAATAGCCAGGGATCACCTCCCAAGCCAACTCATGTTGCACCCAAAACCCCCCCTGCCTTATTACCCACTTTCCGATCTGCTTATTCAACTTCTTAACTCCCTTACACCATAAAGGCGAACTTATAAATTTCAAACATATTATGATGTCAGACCATCCCCAATGGGTGTCAGGCATGGCGTTCATCAACGTACCGAAATCCTTTTTAATCTTCGCTATCAATTCCTTACAGGACCCATCCCCCACATCATTCCCCCCCAAATGAATCAGCACTATTTTTGGAATGTCCATCTGTAATAAACTTTTGTTCAAGAAGGATAACAAGCCGTCCCATTTCATCCCACGATGACTGAGCCATAGAATCCTCCAGGTCCTCTCCTCGAGCTCCAAGTTCCTTCCATACGGTCTATTCTTCGCTCTATGCTCAGCCCAGTGTATAAAAGAATGGCCCACGACCCAGACACATTCTCGCAGCCCCCGCACCGTCTGCCTCTCTGGAAAAAACACACAACAATTAATGCCAGTACCACATTCCTCATTATGACTTATGCATTTCCGTGTGTTAGTTTTTTTTTTTAAGTTTTTTTTTTTTTTTAATTTCCTTTGCCGTACATAAGACCTGAATGCCTTCGATTTTCATCTCCCTATGGATTGGATTGCACTACCAGACAATCCACCTTCCGCCGCCGAAGTCGCTGCTCCAATACGGAAGGAGTGCGACGTGAAATGCTGTTCGTCCCAACCCAAACACCTCAGCGCTTTCTTTAAAACTTGAACAAACTGATAAATCGTGACTGGCGATCCGTCCTCATGAACCAACAATAATCCAGCCACCCGAGGTCGAACAGCTAAAAAACGCGTTACTTGACTTACTGGACACACACACTCATCCACTGCTGGAACCAATCTTACTAATTGACCCTTGCCATATTGATCCACCTTGGACCGATGAATGCAAAGTGTGACTATTCCCTCACCCAACCAAACATTCTGTGCTTTCAAACCTGAACCCCTCGCGTTTGATTTGGAAGATGCAACTAACTCCCCCACCCTCATTGCCCCAAAAAACGCCAACACAAACGCTGTCTGAAACAACATCGCTTCATACTGAGACCAACAAACTTCTTGTAAACATCCCACCATCAACTTAAGATCTCTGTAACGAATTGGCAATCTCATATCCGGTGACAACCCTTGTTCCCGTTTCCATCCTCCTAAAATTCTTTTAACCAAAAAACTACTTCCAGGATTACCCCATCCTCCCAATTTTTGAAAAAAGGAAAATCCCATCAAGTGCGCCCTCACTGCTGCCAAAGAATATCCACTATCTTTCGCCCAAAGGATAAATCTAACAATCAGTTCTTCCGCCACCATACCCCCGCTCCATCCTTCTACCTGTAAATATCCCGCTACCACCCAGTATCCCCGCACATATGCTGTCCAAGTTGACGGTGCCATCGACTTCCGAATCAGCGTCCAAGCTGTCGACCCATCCTCCAGAGCTGGCTTGGCAACTTCACTCCCACCACATTTGCTTTCGGCGCCACTTCTCGAAAATCCTGCCACTTACAACGAGAGAGAGCATCAGCTATCACATTCAATTCCCCGGGCACATGTCCCGCTCGAATGGTCAAATTCAATTGTAAACACTGAAATATTAATTCTCTTAATAATTCTGACACCCTGTGACATTTCGCTGACTGTCGATTAATGACTTGTACCACCCCCAAATTATCGCACCAGAACAACACTCGCTTATTTGCCAACTGTCTCCCCCACAAATGCAAGGCGACCACAATTGGAAATAATTCCAGAAAAGTAATATTTTTTTTTTTGTCAGCCCTTCTTCTTTCCATTCCTCCGGCCAGTGCTCCGCACACCACTTACCCTGAAAATATACTCCAAAACCAATTCCCCCTGCCGCATCCGAATATAACTCCAAATCCACGTTAGAAACCTCCTCCTGTTGTAGAATGCCCACTCCATTAAAAGACACCAGAAAAGCCTCCCACACTCCCGACTCCTCCTTCACCCTGCGAGTTACTCTAATGAAATGATGACTGCTGCGTACTCCTACCGTCGTGCTAGACAACCGTCTAATAAAAGCCCTTCCCATTGGAATAACCCTACAAGTAAAATTCAATGCACCAATCAAAGACTGCATCTGACGCAACGTAACTTTAACTGCCGGATATTCTCTACCAACCTTTTCAACTTCTCAATTTTTTCCGCTGGCAACCGCGCCTCAAAGGTAACTGAATCCAACTCTATCCCTAAAAACACTACCTCGATACCGGACCCTCAGTCTTCTGAACCGCAACAGGCACCCCAAACGCCCAGCTGCCAATACCAAACTAACTGCCTTATCAAATGATGCATAACGAACAGAACAACTATCCCGCAGTATAAAATCATTCACCGACATACCCTCCGGGACCTACATACGAAATAACAAAGCCTTCTTTAAACCCATCCGATAAGAACCGAGCCAGTCACCTGTCCGGATATCTCTCTCCAGCCAAGGGGTCACGCCTGTAACGATACCGGAGAGTCCGCCACCCTACTTACTGTGTTACACTTTCCACCCTTTACCTGGGAGTCCGCTAGCTCCCTGGCCACATTTAAGGGCTGTGTTGCGCTCCTCTGCAGCTGGAACACACAATGTCGAAATTTACATTCTGGGAACAAGCAGGACCGTCCTGTTGAATCTCCAACAGGTATCACTGCCTCCTCCTCTAGCTTTACCTCCAGCCATTCCCCTGAGAGCTTGCCCTCCAGCCGCGGTAACTTGTTCCCACACCTCCCCCTCCACTCATACCTCCGTCCCACACCAAGCACCTTACTCCCGCTAGCCCCTTTAGCCGTCATTTGTGTTAACCACAAATGATATCCTGGGAACCCCCACGACATGCCTCTGCTACCCGCCATCTATCCCTAAATTTCTCATCATAGTTGAGCCAAGCCCAACCTTCATAATCCCTAAAAGCACCCAGGATACTATCTGCATAAGATAGTAAAGCTCCATATTGAGTGGCATCATAATGCCCCACTACGCTAGCTAGCCGCAGAAATCCCCGAACCCAATTCACAATGTTCTTTGCTACCTTTACACCCCTTGACTTAGAATGTTTCTTTTTGCCCTTCTTTTTACTCCTCTTCACTCCCCTCCGCCCTTCTAATAATCTAAAGATGTTCACATAACGGCGCTTCCTAATTTTTCTGCGCAGCTTCCTCGGGACACCTTCCCATAATTCTGCCAGGGTAGCACTAGCTGCCTGCCCTACCCCATGTAAAGGCCCTTCTTCTAACACCGTTTTATACCGTGGACCTGACTCCGAGGAAACCTCAGATGACTCAGAATCACTCGAAGAGGAACTAGAGGACGGACGTTTCCTCCTCCTTTTCACTTTACTTTTATCACTCCCATTCCCCTGCACTTTCTCACCTGCACGTCGTGACGCTTCACTCCCGTACCCCGCCGCCAAGGTCTTTCCGCCTCTCCCCGTGCCGCTGTGAGCCTGTACGGTCAATTCTCCTGCATGCTCCCTCTCTCTCCAAGCTTCTTGGCCAGATGTCCCCGACAACTCGTCCTCCTCTTGTTCTGCAAGAAAACACACCTTATTGCCCCTCACCACCCCGAGTGACCCAACCCTTATGGGCCGTCCTACATCCCTATCGAACCAGCTACCCCTTTGACTAATATGTCTGCGCTCTGGCTCCTAAAAAATCTGCCGCAGGCTCATACGGTGCTAGCGCAGCCTCGCCATCAGCCCAGGCAGGCCAGCCACCAAATCCTCTGCTCACCCGTCTCAACCCTGTCCCCCGCGGCGTAAACTCCCGCCGTACATGTGCCTCCCTTTCTCCCTCCCTGGCCCTGCCTGACCCACTACTCCTACCCAATGCACGCCCTACCTCTGTACCCTGGGCCACAAGAGCTGTATTGCAATCCCTGTCCAAACTGGAACCGAGTAGAGGGGGACCTCTGCTACTAATTCGCGCACCTCTCAGCACACCGCCTGCATTCGCCGCGCTGCCATCATTGCTCCCCAGGCTACGCGCCGAATTGGCCCGCGGCACCCCAAAACCGCTGCTGCCCCTCGAGCCACGAGTGCCACGTGACCCCGCCCTGCCTGCCCAGCCCGCACGCAGCCGGGATCTGCCTCTGCTCAGGTAACTGCTAGGAATCGGGGGACGGCCGCTAAAGAACTCGGCGGAAGCAGGGCTGGCACCCCCCGAGGGAGGGGCTAGTGAACGGAGCCTAGCGGGAAGCCCGACGGGGGGAGGAGGGGGGCTCCCGCCCTCAGACAAAAAACTGAAATCTACCGCCGAAGCGTTCAGTGACACCTCAGCGACCCCAGCGTCATGCTCCCTACCAGCGCGGGAGGGGCTAGGTACAGGCATGAGATCCGCATCCGCGGACTCCGGGCCACTCTCACCGGAGTCGGCTGGCATGTGACCCAAGTTCCGGCCAAAGCAAGGCTGAGGGGAAGTGGGGGGGGAGGTCGCCGGAGCAAAGGGAGACAAAATGGCCGCCGCATTAACTGAGCTGGAAGCCAGCGCATCGCCGCGCGAGAGCCGGCGAGGGGGGGGCCGGAGACAGCAGGTCGGAGGCAAGTACAGGGGGGAGGGGCGGGGCTGCTCGCGAAGTAGCAGGGAGCCCGGGGGGGGGGGGGCACAGCCCCGTTCCTTGGCCTTTTTTGGCATAGCCCGGAGGAACTATCGCTGCGATACCAGTGAACTTGTTAAAAGTAAAGGATTTTTTTTTTTGTGAGGCAACGGCGTAGACGCCGAGCCTGTAAATCAACGGTGAATATATCCCACTACAAAGCCAAGTGGTTCCCTTCTTGAAATTAATAACCTCTATCTGATTGGAATTTTTTTTTTTTTTTTTTTGTTTTATGAACTATAAACTGCTCTTACCTACTCTGGGAAAGCAAGCCTCAACCTGCTGCGTCAACCGTTCCTCCCGACTGAACGTTGACCCCCTCCTCTCTTTCCTCCTCTATCCTCAACCACCAATCCGTGTCTCCTGTTTGAATTCCCCTCCTCCCATTGGTTCGCAACTCCTTCCCACTCCTCCCCCGCCCTCTGCCTATCTATCCTAACCTCCTGTAACTTTCCTTCTCTCCCTTGTCTCCAGTTATGTTCAAGCAGGGAGAGGCAAGCTCTCCCTGCTTGAACAAAAATTAGCTTGCATGTTAAGAAACTGTGCTATGAACTTCAGCCCTTATGGGGCCGATACAATATTTGCGCGCCGAAAACGGGCACTCAGTGTTGAGTGCCCGTTTTCCTAACGCACGCCCAGCCACCTCTTCTGGGCGCGCGATGCAATATTTAAATTAGGGGCCGCGCTACAATGGAGGCGCTAGGGAAAATTGTCCGCAGCGTCTCCTTGGCATTGCTTGCACAGGAAAGGTGACTGTTAATCTACGAGTGTCCGTTTTCCCCTGCTACCGGCACATACACGCAGAAGATACACGACGTAGACCTTGTATTTTGGGTGTGTATATTGGGCGTCCAGAATTTTTGTTTCAAAAACATTTCTTTCTTTTTTTTTTTATCTAAACCTGCTTTATTTGGTTCCTCCTACTTAGAATCGCGACGATGCTATCAGGAGGAATCACAGAGAGCAGGAATTTTCTTTTTTTTTCAACGCGCCTTTGAGCGTGGCGTACCTTCACGCCGGCCCCGGGCTGTCGTAAAATTTGCGGCGTCCCAATGATCGCATTGGCCGCGTGGGAAATGTTTTTTGCATATCGGGGGTTAGCAAATGGCCTCATCTACATGGTATTTACATGTGATGAGTGCTATCAGCTACGCGGTGATTTGGACGCACTAATCTCTGTATTGCATCAGGGGTTACGGACGCGCCTCCAATCGTGGGTTAAACCGTTCGCTAGCTACTGCGCATGGTATCGCATTGGCCCCTTAGTTTTAACATTCGGCTTGTTACCTTGCTCTCTTATAGGACGAAGCAGAAAGGATTGTTCAGCCGAACGCAGCTTTCTGCCTGCACTTCAATCAGCATTTTCTGTCTGCAAAACTTACTGCCCATGCAGCGAGGACTTTTGAGTGCAGAAAATGCATGTTTCCAAATGGGAGCACTGCTCAGCACCCTCGCATGGAAATCCCATGCAAATGAGGGCATTAAGCAGTACTGCCCGATGCAGGAAGGTGCGCTAGCTTGACCTGCATTTCCTTAATCAGGCCGATTCAGTAAAAGTTGCGGGAGAGCACTCTCTGAGCGCGATTCAGGGGGAAAGAAGAAGCAAATTAGGGTCCACGGTAAAAAGAGGCGCTAGGGACACTAGCGCGTCCCTAGCGCCTCCTTTTTGGACAGGAGCGGCGGCTGTCAGCAGGATTGACAGCTGATGCTCAATTTTGCCGGCGTCGGTTCTCGAGCCCGCTGACAGCGACAGGTTCGGAAAATGGACGCCGGCAAAATTGAGCGTCCGTCTTCCAACCCCACAGGCCGCCAGCCAATTTAAATTTGTATTTATTTATTTTTTTAAATTTGGGGGCCTCCGACTTAATATCACTAAGATATGACTAAGATATTAAGTCGGAGGGTGCACAGAAAAGCAGTTTTTACTGCTTTTCTGTGCACTTTCCCGGTGCCGGCAGAAATTAGCGCCTGCCTTTGGGCAGGCATTAATTTCTGAAAGTAAAATGTGCGGCTTGGCTGCACATTTTACTTTCTGTATCACGCGGGAATAACTATTAGGGCCATCAACATGCATTTGCATGTTGCGGGCGCTATTAGTTTCAGGGGGGTTGGCCGCGTGTTTTCGACGCACTATTACCCCTTACTGAATAAGGCATAAAGCTAGCGCATCGAAATCGCACATCCAACCCCTGGCTAACAGTGCTCCGCCGGAGCGCACTGTACTGTATCGGCCTGAATGTTGGGAATTTTACTCCTGCTCAGAGGTGGAGTAAAGTTTCCAGCGTTGAGGGAAAACAGGCTGTTTGCACCCAAAACGTCACCATATGAAAGCCCAGGTTCGGCAGCGAGTGTTGCTTTAAATTTGGGCGGGAGAGGTAGGGAGAGGAAGTCAGGAGTCTCCTGCAGCTTCCCTCATTTCCTCTGGTAGTGCAAGGGAGGGAGGGAGCTGTGGACGTTCAGAGTTGAGCCGGCTGAAAGGTGCAGTGCGCAACAGAGGAAGTCCTCACTGTGCATCCCCTCTCTCTGCTCCTCAGCAGGGTTTTTGGCTCTTTTCTTACCCTCCCCTGTTTCCATCTTAAAATCTGCGTTTGGCCTGTGCTGAACACGCATTTTAATTCAGATATGTTGTATCTGAGGCACTTTTTAACTCCCGATGCATTAGCATAACATTAGCGTTCTGCATCAGGAGTTAAATAAAAATTAACTAGTGCATTAGGAAACTGCACTGAATTGCAGAGCTGAGTTTTAATACACAGCTTCCTGCATCGGCCTGTTAGTGAGTTTCAAGAACTTGAAAACCTCTATGGAGTTTGATGTGTTCATTGCTTCTCACAGGAGCTGTCCGGACTGTGGTGCTGAACAGATGTGAAACTACAGCTGCAATGAAACACTTCTATAGAAACATAGAAACATAGAAACATAGAAATGACGGCAGAAGAAGTCCAAACGGCCCATCCAGTCTGCCCAGCAAGCTTCACACATTTTTTCTCTCATACTTATCTGTTTCTTTTAGCTCTTGGTTCTATTTCCCTTCCTCCCCCACCATTAATGTAGAGAGCAGTGATGGAGCTGCATCCAAGTGAAATATCTAGCTTGATTAGTTAGGGGGTAGTAGGGGTAGTAACCGCCGCAATAAGCAAGCTACACCCATGCTTATTTGTTTTAACCCAGACTATGTTATACAGCCCTTATTGGTTGTTTTTCTTCTCCCCTGCCGTTGAAGCAGAGAGCTATGCTGGATATGCATCTAAAGTGAAGTATCAGGCACATTTGGTTTGGGGTAGTAACCGCCGTAAGAAGCCAGCTACTCCCCGCTTTGTGAGTGTGAATCCTTTTTTCTTCTCCCCTGCCGTTGAAGCTATGCTGGGTATGCGTGAAGTATCAGTTTTTCTTCTCCCCTGCCGTTGGAGCAGAGAGCTATGCTGGATGTGCATCCAAAGTGAAGTATCAGGCACATTTGGTTTGGGGTAGTAACCGCCGTAACAAGCCAGCTACTCCCGGCTTTGTGAGTGCAAATCCTTTTTTCCACATTTCCTCTTGCTGTTGAAGCTTAGAGTGATGTTGGAGTCACAGTAACCATGTGTATGTTTATTGAATAAGGGTATTGTGTCCAGGCAGTAGCCATCATTCTGGCGAGTCACCCACTCTTCATTGGCGGCCTCTTGACTTTATGGATCCACAGTGTTTATCCCACGCCCCTTTGAAGTCCTTCACAGTTCTGGTCTTCACCACTTCCTCCGGAAGGGCATTCCAGGCATCCACCGTGAAGAAATACTTCCTGACATTGGTTCTGAATCTTCCTCCCTGGAGCTTCAAATCGTGACCCCTGGTTCTGCTGATTTTTTTCTTATGGTAAAGGTTTGTCGTTGCCTTTGGATCATTAAAACCTTTCAAGTATCTGAAAGTCTGTATCATATCTCCTCTGCTCCTCCTTTCCTCCAGGGTGTACATATTTAGATTCTTCAATCTCTCCTCGTACGTCATCCGATGAAGATCCTCCACCTTCCTGGTCGCCCTTCTCTGTACCGCTTCCATCTTGTCTTTGTCTTTTTGTAGATACGGTCTCCAGAACTGAACACAGTACTCCAGGTGAGGCCTCACCAAGGACCTGTACAAGGGAATAATCACTTCCCTTTTCTTACTCTATATTCCTCTCTCTATGCAGCCCAGCATTCTTCTGGCTTTGGCTATCGCCTTGTCGCATTGTTTCGCAGACTTCATATCATTAGACACTATCACCCCAAGGTCCCTCTCCTGCTCCGTGCACATCAGCCTTTCCCCCCCCATCGAATACAGTTCATTCGGATTTCCACTCCCCATATGCATGACTTTGCACTTCTTGGCATTGAATCTCAGCTGCCATATCTTCGACCACTCTTCCAGTTTCCTTAGATCCCGTCTCATTCTCTCCACTCCTTCCGGCGTGTCCACTCTGTTGCAGATCTTAGTGTCATCCGCAAAAAGACAAACCTTACCTTCTATCCCGTCCGCAATGTCGCTCACAAAGATATTGAACAGGACCGGTCCCAAACACCGATCCTTGCGGTACACCACTTAAACCGCTCTCTCTTCAGAGAAGGTTCCATTTACCATCACACATTGTCTTCTGTCCGTCAACCAATTTGCAATCCAGGTCACCACCTCGGCACTCACTCCCAAGCTTCTCATTTTATTGACCAGTCTCCTGTGCGGAACCGTATCAAAAGCTTTGCTGAAATCCAAGTATATGATATCGAGTGCTCTTCCTCGATCCAATTCCTTGGTTACCCAGTCAAAAAAGTCAATCAGATTTGTTTGACAGGATCTTCCCCTGGTGAATCCATGTTGCCTCTGGTCCATCAATTCTCCAGACTGTAGATAGTTCACTATTCTCTCTTTCAGCAGTGACTCCATTACTTTTCCCACCACCGAAGTGAGGCTAACCGGTCTGTAGTTGCCAGCCTCCTCCCTGTTCCCACTCTTGTGAAGCGGGACCACCACCGCTCTTCTCCAATCACTCGGCACCACTCCCGTTTCAAGGGATCTATTGAACAGGTCACACAGCGGACCCGCCAGAACATCTCTGAGCTCCCTCAATATCCTTGGATGAATCCCATCAGGCCCCATGGCTTTGTCCACTTTCAGGTTCTTTAGCTCTTCCCACACATTTTCTACTGTAAAAGGATTTTCATCTATTCCATTTCCTTCCAGTTTCTTGTTGTGTAGAGATGGTCCTTCTCCAGGGTCTTCTTTAGTGAACACAGAGCTGAAGTATTCGTTTAATATTTCTGCCATTTCTTTGTCTCTCTCCACACATTGATCATTATCACCTTTCAATTTCACTATACCACTTTGGACCTTTCTCTTTTCGCTGATGTATCTGAAAAATGTTTTGTCACCATTTTTTATCTCCTTGGCAATCCTCTCTTCCGCTTGACTTTTTGCCAACTTGATTAATTTCTTTGTCTTCCTCAGTTGAATCAAATATTCTTCTTTGTGTTCCTCCCTTTGGGATCTTTTATATTTCTTGAATGCTGTTCTTTTAGCTTTAATTTTGTCAGCCACCTCCTTTGAGAACCAGATAGGTTTCAATTTTCTTTTGCTTTTCTTTACATTTCTAACATATAGAGTAGTTGCCTTGGTGATTGCTCGTTTTAGATTGGTCCACTGCTGCTCCACATCTCTCTCGTTCTTCCCATCCTTTTAGTTCTTCCTCCATGGTACTTACCCATTTCCTCAAAGTCCGTGTTTTTGAACTGTAAAAACTCGGGGTCTTTGTGGTTCTTTTCCCTATTCTTTTAGTGATATTAAACCATACGTTTTGATGATCACTGGTGCTGAGGTGGGGTGCCCACCTGGACATCGGAGACATTATCTCCATTAGTGAGCACTAAGTCGAGTATAGTTCCTTCTCTCGTGGGTTCCAACACCATTTGTTTGAACAAAGATACTTGCATGGCATCCACTATTGCTCTACTATTTTTAGTTTCTGCAGATGGGATTTTCCAGTCTACATCTGGCATATTAAAGTCACCCACGATCACCACTTCTCCCTTCCTACCTATCTTATGGATGTCTTCAACCAGATCTCTGTCCAGCTCTTCCTTTTGGTTTGGAGGCCTGTAAACCACTCCAATATAAATGGATGCTCCGTCATCTTTTTTTAGGTCGACCCATAGTGCTTCTTCCTTGCCCCAACTTCCTTGCAGCTCAGATGCTTGGATGTTGTTTCTGATATAAAGAGCCACACCTCTCCCTTTTCTATCCTCTCTGTCTTTCCTTAACAAGTTATAGCCTGGTATTGTTGTATCCCAATCATGAGATTCTGTGAACCATGTCTCTGTGATAGCAACAATGTCCAATTCTGCCTCAGCCATTAGGGCCTGCAGATCTGGGATTTTATTTCCCAACTATGAGCATTTGTGTCATAGCCTTTCCAGGTACTCTCTTTAAGGTTATTGCTTTTCCTGGACTCCTTATGAGATTTTATTTGAGATTTGTTATTCACTTCACTCTTTCCTTTTGCAGTTGTGCCACTGTTGACAGAGTTATCCATCTCAATTAGATTTTTCTTTTGGTTATGGATCTTGAAATTCTGCATGCATTGTGTTTGTTTTCTCTTTTCTGGTAACACTTCAATGTTTTTCTCAAGAACTTCTTCAGTTTCTAATATAGAGAAGGCTTTTTGTTCTTTTTGCATTTGGTACATTGTGTGTCTCCTCATCACAGGTCTAATTCTACCAGAGCCCACTGTATTCCTGGATTTTAAATAATTCTTAATGACCTGTTTGAGTGGGAGGGTGTACTGTTGGCTGTCCATCTGTCAAGAATGGGTGACTGTGGGTCCTACCTGAGCCTAATGAATCTCTTTTTCTTGACTTCTGGTTTCTCTGTGATGTTGGGGAATTATTTTTCTGAGTAATGCAATGTGGGTGTAATTCTTGTAATTGAAGCTAATTGAGCTTTAACCTCATTCAGCTCCTTTTCAAGGAAGATAGTTGTGCACAAATTGGGCAAGCTCTAAGTTTCCAGATCCTTTCCCTCAGAATAAAGGCTCCACAGCAGTTACATTGGATAATCCTCATTTTGGTAAGTTTTGACATTTGATGAATAGCAATTATGGAAATACTAATTTACCTTGTTGCCATTTATGAATCTAGGCAGGTTATATAAGAAACACAAACCTAGGGGTGGGTGGGTAGAGGGGTAGGGTGGGAGGGTGTTAAACAGGTAAAGCAGACTAACAGCCCTCCCAAATATCTATTTCAGTTGTGCTTTTTTTTTTTTTTAAAAAGACAGTGCACAAGTTTTGGCAGATATAATGCCCTACTTCTAAGCACAGATAACAACAGATAACAACCAAAATGGACTTAACTTTAGCAGGAAAGGTTCTGGTTCGTTTGAGATCCCAGCTCCAAAGTGAATTCAGTTCCCAATGCACGTGAGGCTCTGGCAACTTAATCCAATTACTGCCCCGCCTTACAAACCCAGGCTGAAGAGGAAGGGGCTGTAGGATTTAGGCTATAGGATTTATAGATGTGAGCAGTGATGCACATCAACCAAGAAGAGACAATTCCTGCTCCAGGGAATTTACAAGCTATGCAACAGAGACAAGCAACCTACAGTACCTGTATGTAATCCGCTTTGAAGTGCCGAAAAGCGGAATATAAAAAATCTAAAATAAATAAATAAACAAGCAGGACAAAAGAGACAATCAGAACAGGGAATTTACAAGCTTTACAACAGAGACATGATGTTTCAAAAGGCATTGAAAACCTATTTGTTCTTTGAAGCTTTTGATTAATGTTTATATATTTTATTTTATTTGACTGTGTGTTTCATTGTGTATTTTATTGTACTGTATGTTTTATTGTGCATTTTGGTTATAATCCACATTGATGCTCTGTCAACTGTGGACTATAAATCTGTGAAATAAATAAATAAACAAAACATAGAAGAAACAATCTCTGCTATAGGGAATTTACAAGCTATGCAACAGAGACAAACAAGACATAGAAGAGACACTCCTTGAAGGGAGATTACAATATGAAACAGACAATAAAGAAAAGAGACCATCCCTGCACCAGAAATGTATAATCCATGCAAATGTTGCGGTCTGCACCGCTTCCTCTCCCTTGTGCCTGACCAGTGCCTACCTTCGCGGCTGGAGACGCCGCACTCCGCGACCCCAGGATCCCAAGACGCCGATGGCTCCACAGGGCGTCCGCCATTTCCTGCCTGTTTCGCCGCGGCCTCGCGCGCGCGCGCAAGTACGCTCACTTTGTGCGTCCAGCACTCGGAAGTCGAGCCCCGTCTGCAATGATGATGTCACGCACCCAGGACGATTTAACCGGCGCCCGGACGCCGTCTCATCGCCTTGCAACGAGGTTCAGTACTGCCTTGTAGTTCTGAGTTGCGCATCGTCTTCACTGAGTTCCTGTCGCTGACCTTGGATTGCCTTGACTACGCTCTGCCTGCTGCCTGCCCTGATCTTGGCCTGTTCCTGTTTGCCCAGCCTGCTGCCTGCCACTGATCTCGGCTCGTCTCTGGTCCTGCTTCAGCCTTCAGCTTGCTCCAGTTCCTGCTTGCTACGGAACCCGTTCCAGGTTACGGCGTGCGCCAGCTCCTGCTCGTTACAGACTTTGTTTCAGGCTACGCCTGCTCCTGTTTCCCGCTGGCCACAGTGACTCTGTTGCTTCCCTCCGCCTGCCTCAGTATCCGGTCTCCTGCCTGCCAAGTACCTTTGGACTTCCTTGCTCTCACCCCTGTCACTGGACTCTCACTATTGCCCAAGTCCCAAGGAGCCAGAACCCTACGGGCTCCTCCTGGGGGGTTCCTGGTTCCCGGGTGAACACCTCGAGCCTCTGGCTCCGCCTCCCGGCCTACCCTATCACTCAAGGTAGGCCGGCCCAAGGGTCCACTACTTCACCTGCAGTATCAGACTGCAACAGCAAAAGAGATAAGAGCAATGAAGGGATAATCCCCGATTCTTAGTTTTTACAATCTGTGCAGCAGATACAAGCAAGACAAAGAAGAGACAATCTCACCAGAGAATTTACAATCCATGAAACAGAGATACGCAAGACAAAGAAGAGACAATCCATGCTCCAGGGAGCTTATAGGCTATGAAACAGAGATACGCAAGACAAAGAAGAGAAAATCCATGCTCCAGGGAGCTTACAGGCTATGAAACAGAGATACGCAAGACAAAGAAGAGACAATCTCACCAGAGAATTTACAATCCATGAAACAGAGATACGCAAGACAAAGAAGAGACAATCCATGCTCCAGGGAGCTTATAGGCTATGAAACAGAGATACGCAAGACAAAGAAGAGACAATCTCACCAGAGAATTTGATACGCAAGACAAAGAAGAGACAATCCATGCTCCAGGGAGCTTACAGGCTATGAAACAGAGATACGCCAGTAAGCCTGACTTCAGTGCCAGGAAAAATAGTGGAAAGTGTTCTAAATATCAAAATCACAGAACATATAGAAAGACATGGTTTAATCGAACAAAGTCAGCATGGCTTTACCCAAGGCAAGTCTTGCCTCACAAATCTTTCTCTGGACCACCTCCATCCTGTCTCTGTCTCCTTTGACATACGGTCTCCAGAACTGAACACAGTACTTCAGGTGAGGCCTCACCAAGGACCTGCACAAGGGGATAATCGCTTCCCTTTTCTTACTCGATATTCCTCTCTCTATGCAGCCCAGCATTCTTCTGGCTTTGGCTATCGCCGTGTCACACTGCTTCGCTGACTTCAGATCATTAGACAATATCACCCCAAGGTGTCTTGCATAACTCTATTTCATAGACTGTAAGCTCCCTGGAGCAGGGATTGTCTCTTCTTTGTCTTGCTTCGTGCACATCAGCCCTTCACCCCCCAACACATATAGTTCTTTTGGATTACCACACCCCAGATGCCACCCCAGACTCTGCACTTCTTGACATTGAATCCCAGCTGCCATATCTTCGACCACTCTTCCAGTTTCCTTAAATCCCATCTCGTTCTCTCCACTCCTTGCTGCATGTCCACTCTGTTGCAGATCTTAGTATCATCCGCAAATAGACAAACTTTACCTTCTATCCCTTCCGCAATGTCGCTCACGAAGGTGTTGAACAGAACTGGTCCCAACACCGATCCCTGTGGCACTCCACTTAACACCATTCTCTCTTCAGAGTAGGTTCCATTTACCATCACCCGTTGTCTTCTATCCATCAACCAGTTTGTATTCCACACAAATACCTTGGAGCTGACTCCCAAGCTTCTCATTTTGTTGATGAGTCTTCTATGTGGGATCGTATCAAAAGCTTTAATAAAATCCAAGTAAATTACATTGAGCGCTCTTCCCTGATCCAGTTCTCTAGTCACCCAATCAAAGAAATCAATCAGATTCATCTGACAGGACCTTCCCCTGGTGAATCCATGCTGCTTCTGATCGTGCAACCCACCGGATTGTAGATAGTTCACTACCTTTCCTTCAGCAAGTCTCCATTAATTTTCCCACCACTGAGGTGATGCTAACTGGCCTGTAGTTTCCAACCTTCTCTCCGCTCCCACTCTTGTGAAGCGGGACCACCACTGCTCTTCTCCAATCACTCGGCACCACTCCCGTTTCTAGGGATCTATTGAACAGGTCACACAGCAGACCCGCCAGCACATCTCTGAGTTCCCTCAGTATTCTGGGATGAACCTCATCAGGCCCCATGGCTTTGTCCACTTTCAGTTTCACCAGCTCTTCCCATACATTCTCTTCCGTAAATGGAGTTTCATTTACTCCACCCTCTTCTCCAGTCTTGATAACAAGTGACGGTCCTTCTCCAGGGTCTTCTTTAGTGAACACTGAACTGAAGTATGTGTTTAATATTTCTGCTAATTCATCATCTCTCTCCACCCATTGATCTGTATCTCCTTTCAATTTCACTAAACCACTATGTACCTTTCTCTGATATATCTAAAAAAAATGTTTTATCACCTCACTTTATCTCCTTAGCAATCCTTTCCTCTGCCTGACTTTTTGCTTTCTTGATTACTTTTTTCATCTTCCTCAGTTTTCCCAGATAATCCTCCCTGTGTTCCACTTTTTGGGATTCTTTATTTATTTCTCAAAAGCTGCTTTTTTTTGTTTGTATTACATCAACCACAGCCTTTGTGAACCAGACTGGATTCTTATTTCTCTTACTTTTGTTTAATTTTCTAACAAATAGATTTGTTGTTTTGTAATTGCTCCTTTTAGTTTGACCCATTGTTCCACCTCTCCCAGTCTTCAAGTTCTGCCTCCAGATATTTCCCCATTTCTACAAAGTCCGTAGTTTTGAAGTGCAAAACTCAGGTCTTAGTGTGACTTCTCCCGTATCTTATTTGTTATATCAAACCATACCGCCTGATGATCCCTGGTGCTGAGGTGGGCGCCCACCCGGACATTAGAGACATTATCTCCGTTAGTGAGCACTCGGTCGAGTACAACTCCCTCCCTCGTGGGTTCCATTTCCAATTGTGTGAGCAGAGCCCCCTTGCAGGGCATCCACTATCTCTCTACTTCTCATAGATTCAGCAGAAGGGATTCTCCAGTCCAAGCCCCCAGATAAAAGTCACCAACAATCAACACTTCTCCCTTCTTTCCCACCTTCTGGATGTCATCGACCAGATCTCTGTCTAGTTCTTCCATCTGAGTCGGAGGCCTGTACACCACTCCAGTAAAAATGGATGCACCACCATCTTTTTTAGGAGGGCCCATAATGCTTCTTCTCTACCCCACATCCCTTGCAGTTCAGTTGCTTGGATATTATTTTTGACATAAACTCCTTTCTGTCCTTCCTTACCAAGTTATAGCCTAGTATGGCCGTATCCCAATCATGAGAATCCGTGAACCAGGTCTCCGTGACAGCAACAACGTCCAAGTCTGCCTCCACCATTAAGGCCTGTAGGTACGTGGGAGGTGTGGTGTGTGTGTGTGTGTGTGTGTACTCTTTACCCCTTGCACTCTCCCCTTTGTCCCCTTTTCCCCTCATTTACACTCTCCTCTCCCCATCTTCTTTTCTCTTTTTCACTCATCCCCACCCTCTCTACTCTCACCCTCCTTCCCTCTCCCTCCTCCGCCCAGGTCCTCAGCCTATTCCCCTCCTTTCTCTTCCCTACCATCTCCCCTTCCATTCACTCTCCTATTCAGCACTCATTTTACTCACATTCTCCCTTGCCTTCCCTCCCTCTCTTCTTACCCCCTCCCTTCCCTCTCTTAACTTCCCTCTCATGCACCCTTCTACTCCTCCCACCTTGGACCTCACCTTTCTGCCACTGATGAAGCCTAGGAGACAACACCAACCTTTCCACTGCCAGTGATGATCCCACTGCTCCATGCTCCACTCTCTGAAGCCTGCAGTGATGGACCATCCCCCAGCTCCAGCTGAGCATCACTACATGCACACATGTACAGATGCTGCAGTGCCCTAATATTTGTATAATATAAACAGACAAAATCATTATATTGCAATTGAACCTTTAGCACAGGAGGATAGAGGGCTTCATGATTGAAGGTAAGGAGCTCCTTTCTCTTTGTCACAGTTGGGGTTTTCTGCTTCCCCTTTGATGAAGTTGCTGCCTCATTATGGGCCAGTTTCAGGATATCATATAAATTATGGGAAGTCAGAGTTCTTTCTTTTCTTGTCTTTCACAATATTGCAAAGAACAAACTTTTTACAGCAATTTCAGAGAGATATACAAAAAAGCAAAAAAATAATTCACAAAATATATACTACAAGGAAAATGTTCTCTCTTAATATAGACCTTCCAATCTTAGACCTAGATTCATCATTTTGCTATAAATATAGTGAAAATAGCATCTGCGATAAAAGCGTGGTTAGGATAGTTTTCCTGATACCGCATGTTATTTTCACATCAGACACTGAGTAATCTGCAGCCGCATTACCAGCCAAAAAGGATTTTATTGCGAATGGCAATTCAGGCTGCTAGCGAGAGAGAGAGAGAGAGAGAGAGAGCCTCTGTAGAGGCTCACAAAAAAGTTAACTATTTATACACTAGTAATGCGGGGTGAAGTTTGCAGGGTATGTTTTGAGGGGCAGTTTTACATGCAAAGTCATACATGGGAACAGCTCAGTTACCATCAGTGAAGATTTTATGTGATTTGGAGTGATGAAAGATAAAGAAGAGTAGATTTGTACCATTTACTCTCTACCTAGCTTGATTGCAGCTAGCTAGTGCATCAAGCTAGGTAGAGAGAACCTGGTACAAATCTACTCTTCTTTTACCTTTCATCACTCCAAATAACAGTAAATCTTCACTGATGGCAACTATGCCGTTTGTACCTCTGACTGTGCCTGTAAAACTTGCCCTCAAAACCCGCACCACTCCACAAACCTCACCCCAAGTTCATAATGCCCCCTCTTAAGTGGTATAAAAAGTTCAATCATAAGTGAGCCTCCAAAGAGGCTCTCTCTCTTCCCCCCACCTCGAACCAGCATTTGCGATAAAAATTTTCATTATTTTATCGTACACAATGTTAACCAACCCTCATTTCCATTTACTCCTTCCACGTGAATACTAATTTAAAATGTGCATACGCATTTTGCGATTTATTTATTGTATGCGTTACGGCGTTATCGCCCATGATAATGCCCTAACGCATTTTGATAAATGACCCCGTTAGTGAGGGAGGAAGCAAAAATGAGGAGAAAAACAAAAAAAAACAAATGTTAGGAAAGGCCCTTACTATGAAATCCAATCCCTATAAACAATAAGGAATAGTCAGATCTTAAACTATAGGGGACACAGATACAACAGCCAACTTCCTCCTGTCCAGAAAATGTTTAGCTGTTCTGGTACAAAACAGTTATAGCCTTCATTTCTCAATTTAATGATACATTTACAGGGATGTCTAAGTAGAAACGAGGCTCCAAGAGCTTGTACATCTTGGTATAGCACAAAAAAATCCTCTGTGTTGCTCCGGTGTTGCCCTAACCAAGTCAGGATAAATCCTGACCAGTTAGCCCAAGAAGTTCATGTTCATATTTTTAAAGTAACTTTTCATTTATATATCTCACATCATGCTCATTAAAAAAGAAAACTAATAATGTTGACCTTAATTAATTCAACAGAGGAAGAATTAAAAAAAAAAAAAAAAAAAGAGTCAAATTAGCCATATCTGGTGAAACTTGAGAGGCAGTTTGTTGACCAGGGTTCTGTTTAAAGGGAAGAAAATATGCCTTATTAACAGGAGGTACTGACTCAGGAGAAAGATGTAAAATGTCCACTAAAAATTTTCTTAAAGTCAATTGAGGAAGTTCACCCATAACCTTCGGGAAATTAGTAAAACGTAGATTCAAAAACCTCAAAAGATTCTCTACAGACTCCAACCTTCGAGCAAGAAATCCTCGTTCCTGAATGTTGGGGGAATTAATTGACTCCAATTTCAGAACAGTATTTTCAAGGACCAAATCCTATCTGAATACTCAGTCATTGTTTTCTGATGGTCCTGTCATGAGAGTCGAACCTTAAAGACAAGGAATCAACTTTACTGTAGCATTCAGAAGAGAGATAAACTAGCTGTTAAGTCCCACAGCATTTTAAGAGCTACAACAGCTGGCTTTGGTGGAAGAGAAAAGCTCTTTACACCTGATGACTCATCCAGTGCTGCATGATCCACAGGTTGTTTATTTATTTCAAATTATACCATCATCTGTAGGTCTTGTGGCCAAAATCTTGCCACAGTATCCAAAATCTTGAACCTCTTCCTTGTGGCCCTCTTCAATCACAGTCGAGCATCTAACGCTGGCAGCTCATTCCACCGAGGCACCTTCCATGATATCATCACTCTGCATCTCAGAAGTGTCCATGGGACCATGATCTCATTTACCTGGCAGTAAATGATTTTCCAACGGGCTCAACAATGGAAGGAAGGATCTCCTGCTCCCACCTCGACAATGGGGAACATCCTTCGGATTGGAAGATACGTACCCTGCGATGATACGTTGGATTCTGCAGGTTAAACCTACACTTGTCCTTTCCTTTCTGGGGGCATAACAGCAAAAAAGGAAAGAAAAAAAATGCTATAAACCAAGAGGCAGACCAGAGTGGTATCAGCTTATGCAGCCATCTTGAGTCCTCCAGAGTTCTTTCTGGTGAATCACAAAGGTGTTATTCCTTGATGTTTAGATGGCCTTAAGGTCGTGGAGGCAGGGCCACATTAAGGCAAACTGATGCCCTAAGCACAGCCCAACAATGGTGCCCCCTCAGCCCTTCCATTGCTTAACTGATGACATTAAAGCTCAATAATTGCTGAAGGTGAAATAAGAGATGAAAAATTCAGTTTTCTTCTAGGCCTCACAATTATATTACTGTAAATATAAACTTTTAAAAAAATGTATTTATTTAACACTAAATAGCAGTAAGCCATATATGCAAATTATTTACTTATAACTAGGGGGGGCAACAGAAAATATGCAAATTTTCAACACTCTGTGGTGCCCCCCCACCCCCACTTTCCCTTGATGCCCTATGCACAACCTCATTTTGCTTGATGGTTAATCCAGGGCTGTGGTACAAGGGAGTTTTGTCTATTCTGTTACACGGGTGTCTTCCACTTTTAGAGATCTGTTTCGTTTTAACTTTGTACCCATGTTGACTCACCTTCCGGGATTGGTTGGATCTCTTTATTTCTTGGGGAGGCCATATCAATTTGCTGAAGATGAATCTTTTGCATCAGCTTCTGCCCCATGCTGGGTGCCTCAGTCTGTTTTTGCAGCTCTAAATGGTATTAGGTTGGCTTACATGATTTAGACCAAAGAGTCAGGGGTGCGGGTGTAGTTGTAAATGAGCTGCTTGGACTGCTTGTGTGAGGGTTTGGCACAGATTCTCACATTTGTCAGCTTGGCTTCAGTTAGAAAGGGCACAAGTTGGGGGAGGGGGGAGTTTGATCTTTCTCTGTTGCCGACCATGCCTGGACATTCTCGCACAGATCTGGAGAATGATTTGTAAGTTTTGGGGGGGGGGGGAAATACCTCTGCCGAAGTCCCTATCTCACCTCTAGCTAAAAATCCTTAGATTTTCATACGGTGCCTTTTCTCTGAGGCGACAGAGGGGATTATGGTTTGTGGCAATTTTGGAATGGGGATTCGGTGATAGCCTTTCAAGACTTAGTTGCTATAGATTGGATCCTACCTCTAACTCTTTATATCTCTAGATTAGAACTGCACTGGAAAAGCTGGTGAGGACAGAATGGATTCCTCAAACTCCTAGTGTGGTGGAGAGACTTCTCTGTGAGTAATCCATACAAGGTCAAATATATCTCAGTTAAATAGACAGGTCACAGATACAGATGAGATGTCGTGTAGAATGCAGATCCGTATTAATCAATGGAATGAAGACCTTCAGGTTCCACTGGAGGAGGAGAACTGGGATTCCATATGGCAAGAGGCACATTCACTTTACTACATTTTCTCCTAAGGTGCATTCTTTATGGAGCGAGGTTCAGGATAAGGTTAAACTTGACTTTGGATGAGATCTATCCCTTATAAAGAGATCTAGGCGTCATAGTAGATAATACATTGAAATCGTCAGCTCAGTGTGCTGCAGCAGTCAAAAAAGCAAATAAAATGTTAGGAATTATTAGGAAGGGAATGGTTAATAAAACGGAAAATGTCATAATGCCTCTATATCGCTCCATGGTGAGACCACACCTTGAATACTGTGTACAATTCTGGTCGCCGTATCTCAAAAAAGATATAGTTGCAATGGAGAAGGTACAGAGAAGGGCAACCAAAATGATAAAGGGGATGGAACAGCTCCCCTATGAGGAAAGGCTGAAGAGGTTAGGGCTGTTCAGCTTGGAGAAGAGACGGCTGAGGGGGGATATCATAGAGGTCTTTAAGATCATGAGAGGTCTTGAACGAGTAGATGTGACTCGGTTATTTACACTTTCGAATAATAGAAGGACTAGGGGGCATTCCATGAAGTTAGCAAGTAGCACATTTAAGACTAATCGGAGAAAATTCTTTTTCACTCAACGCACAATAAATCTCTGGAATTTGTTGCCAGAGGATGTGGTTAGTGCAGTTAGTGTAGCTGGGTTCAAAAAAGGTTTGGATAAGTTCTTGGAAGAGAAGTCCATTAACTGCTATTAATCAAGTTTACTTAGGGAATAGTCACTGCTATTAATTGCATCAGTAGCATGGGAACTTCTAGGTGTTTGGGTAATTGCCAGGTTCTTGTGGCCTGGTTTGGCCTCTGTTGGAAACAGGATGCTGGGCTTGATGGACCCTTGGTCTGACCCAGCATGGCAATTTCTTATGTTCTTATGTTCTTTGTGTATTGGCGTTATGGCAGGGCGATTGCCTGGATATTCTTGCTAGGGATAGACCCTTAATTAAGCAATGTATTCACACTGCCAGATATACTATTGCTTTGATATGGAAGGTACTCCATGAATATTGCAGTGGAGGAAACAGTTATTTGAGATGGCTCTGATCGAAAAGATAACTTACTCATTGAAGAATAAGGCTGATAAATTTGATAAGATACGGGGAATGTATTGAAATGATGTGACCAATAGGGGTTTTGTCTGTCATATGTATTGTCTATATATTACTTACTGGCTGTTTGGGGTTTTGTTTTGTTTTGTTTTTATTTTCAGCTGTCAATATACTGTACATTGTGGAATGACGTATTTATACATTCTTTGTATGTATAGAGTGTGTTGATTGTTATAAATAAAAAGTTTTAAAAAATAGACAGATGTCAAATGCCACTCAGTTTTAGTGTTCAGACCATATGGTTGCATATGTTTAATATAAAGATCCACTTTTGTTTATACAGTAGCAATTAATAATTTATATCATCAACTAGACATGAAAGTTGCATGTGGTCAATAACCATGCAGTGAAAAGACCTTAAATCCATGGTTCAGTTAAATCAGTGAGCTATCGTCTACATTCAAGAGCCTTGTAGCAATTTATGTTTTGTTTTGCCCATACTACAAACCACCTGGGCATTGTAATGCACAAACAACAAGTTAACTTTGACAGATGGTTTGGCACTGCAGTCGAAACTGTCTTCCCAAACTAGGATGAACAAAATATTGAGATACAGGCATGATGAAATATACTGTACAATGATCACATTTTGAACGTTCATGATAAATTAGTGCATCCTATAAGATCCTAGATTTTGTGTCTGTTGCAACCAATGGGCATTCTGAAAAGTTCTCAGGCATCTTCAAAATATCCCAATGTTTTCCAATCATGTGTCCCAATGTTGGGGGAACTTCCCACTGCTGAAATAAGTACTTAATACTGATTATCAGCAAAGAGAAAAATCTTTATTAATGAGACAGCTTAGGAACAATGCAGATAACCATAACAGAGTAAGGCAAAGGCAGAGCTTGAGAGCTTTTCGGTTGTGCAATAGATTATATATGTCACCTCCCTCAGACTTACATACCAATGGGTTAGTTTCTTTGTAAGTATAACATTTTTTTAACTAATTAATGCTATTATCTCATATATGCTAATATTGTTGTAAGTCACTATGATTTCTTGTAGGTTGAGCCTAGAATGCAGAAGCAAAACTTAATGCTGACCTTTAACATACTTTAGCATTCTTACAGCTTTGCCTATTTCCACAAGTCTGAGATGTTTGTTGGACTTTGGATATTTCAAAATTTTCTATCTGAGGGCAAGACCCTGGTCCTTCCCTGGTGAGGGTCATGCCCCGCATCCAGAGGCCAGAGAGCAGAAAATCTGAGAGCTCCTTTCCATTCCAGTGAAAGGGTTGCAGTGACTGTTTTCACCATCAGTGGGAGAGCTGGAACTGTGAATGATTTTGTTTTCCCTTTTTTGGTTGTGAGGAAGTTTAAAATTACCGACCAAAGGAAGTTTAAAATAACCAACCAAAGGACAACACCCACCAGTCCAACTCTTCCCTTCTCCTTCCCGCTCCCCACTCCCAGCACCCTAGCCATCCCTCCTCCCCTCCACCTCTCCATCGACCAACCCTAAACCCTTCTTAAACCCATCCAAAGATACCCACCGATTATCCTTCATACAATGTTTTTATCTAACCACTTCCAGTGTCACTCTTTATTTAACCGATTTTCCCACTGTTATCCTGAAGTTAATAATGTTAATCACTGTTATTGTTGTTCTTCTGATTTACTGTAGATCGTTGTTGCAAATGTTATCTTGAAGTTACCAATGTTAATCATTGTTATTATTGTTCATCTGATTCAAATGTAGTATGCTTTGTTGGAAATGTAAACCGGAGTGAAGGCCAACACCAATACTTCGATATATAAAAAACGTACAAATAAAAATAAATAAATAAATAAATTACCCTTCCTGATATGCTGGAGATGGGCGGTAATAACCAGGTTCCTGTGCATTCAGACCTCTCCTCAAGAAAGGTCATGGTTGAAGGAGTCCAAGTTAGAAGGAGCAGGATCGTCTGGAGACCCACCATTGGATGTCTAGCATTAGGAGCACAGGACACAGGCTGGGGAGAGATCAGGACTCTGATTGGAACTGAAGTATGATTTTTTTTGGCTTTGGGGATTCTCTCATTTAGGATTTCCATATCAGGCTGGAACACTTGCCCGTTCCAATGCAGGAAGGGATAAGCAACCTTCCAGAGAGTAGTACCCAGGGCACCTGTGCAGAGGACAGTGAGATAGTCCATCTTGTAAATACCTAATTTGAACACTGAGGTAAAGTGGAAATATTTAGCTATGTGACTGGGCATTTGTTAATTCTAAAGAATTAAAGTAAAATGTATTTGGATCACCCACACTGTGTCTCACTTGTTCCTGCAACATTATCATAAGTAATGGGGATAGCAACACATTGCAAGAGAAGTTTCACTTCACTGCCTGGACTTAGAAGGTCATCCTTCCCCCCCACAAAAGAACCCACACCTTGAGACACTGAGATTTGGGGAAGTGACAGAAATAGGGAAAACAGTCCCTTATTTCTTTTCCAGAAGCTCTGATATTAGAATAAATTGATTTACAGATTCCTCAGTCTCCGGAAGCTACTGTTTTATCATACATTAAGGGGTAGATTTTAAAAATGTACATGCGCGTGTACTTTTGTTCACGCACCCGGCGCAAACAATAGTACGCCGGATTTTAATAGATACGCGCGTAGCTGCGCGTATCTATTAAAATCTGGGGTCGGCGCGCACAAGGCTGCGCAAAATTGGCAGCCTGAGCGCGCTGAGCCGCGCAGCCTGCCTCCGTTCCCTCCACCTCCCCCCACCTTCCCCTCCCTTCCCCTACCTAACCCACCCCCCAGCCCTATCTAAACCACCCCCCTTCCTTTATTATAAAAGTTATGCCTGCCCAAGGCAGGTGTAACTCGTGCACGATTCCCCAGCCCGGGAGCAGTTTCAGAGGCCTCGGCCATGCCCCCGAAATGCCCCTGGTCCGGCCCCGCCTCCAGAATGCCCCAGATGACGTGCAGGCCGCAACACACCCCCTGACACGCCCCCCCAGGAAAGCCCCGGGACTTACGTGCGTTCCGGGGCTTGTGCGCGCTGCCGAGCCTATGCAACATAGGCTCGGCGGTGCGCACAAGCGTACCCCTTTGAAAATCTGCCCCTAAGGTTGCACAAAAACACTCACAGGACACCAGTACTTCTGCTTATCTTTTGTGGTTTTATTACAAGATCCAATCTTGAAAAGACAAAAATAAACTAACAATTACTCTGCTCATAATCACATATACAGAACATTATATATTATACTATTTCTATACAGAATCCTGTAAATAGTTATTCTTTCTTTCTTTTTTCTTTCATCTTTTATCCAATCGCTCTTCTTAAGATCTATGGATCCTTCCTCTTCCTCTACTCTCCCATCTTGTTCCTTCACCTCCCTGTTACATGTAACTTTATTTTCCATTTCCTAAATTATGTTTATTAATCCCATTATCTGTAAACCAATGTGATATGCAAATGAATGTTGGTATATAAAAGTTGAAAAAAATAAAATAAAATAAAAATACTTTTTCATTAACATCACAAACATATATAGCCATGAAATTATTGTCTCTTTATTACTCTTTTCCTATTTCTCATACACTTCTATTTATGTTACTCCATGGAACTAATATCATGGATGGGGTTTATACTTCCATCCCAGATTACACTGATTAATAATAATCTGACATAAGCTAAAATACGCCCTTTCTTCTTTCTATTTCATGTCCTCCATTTTAGATCCAAGGACAATTTGTCTTTTTGCCCTCTGTTTTGGAGAGAGTATGTGATGTATCCCATTTCCTTTGTTGTAAACATGCTTACCAGTACGCTAGAAAAGAGGATCTTCTTCTTAGTTTCACTATGATTCCATTCCTGGTGCATTCTAATAATAAAACATAATTTCAGACAGTTATTTCTTAATCTAAGCATATGACCCATTACAAATGAAGTAAACAAATTATTGCTTAGCTTTATTATTATTGTTCAACAATAGCACTTTTCTTTAGCTGACCTTTTATCTAGAGGACCAAGATACCCATAATTAGATGGTCTTAACCTAGCTAACATTCAACAGTAGCCCCAGATATAAATTCTTTTATGGACCTTCAGAATACCGTCAAATCCCCCAGAAAAGGGTTACATATAGATATGTAAAATCTGGTGACACAATAAAGCATAGAAGCCAGAATAGGGTTCCAGAAACTCCAAAAAGATCACATCTTTTTCAAACCCACTTCTTTTACTGTCAACCATTCCATCGTCATCATTCTGTGGACCTGGTTCTTCCATAACGTCACATCTTGTGGTTGAGGTTGTGTCCATTGTAACATTATGCACTTTTTGGCTATTAGTAGTTCTTTGCATATGAAGAGCTTATCAGGGCTATGTGCTATAGAAGCATCAACATCAATGTCAATTAAACATAACAATGGTATTCTATGATGAAAACATTTAAATATCTGAAAAGAAGCAAGCATTGTTTAATGGAAAGCAAGTTGTAGAACTAGAGGTTATGATATGAAGCTGTGAAGGGGTAGACCCAGGAAAAAAAGGAAATACTTTTTAATGGAAAGGGTGATAGATTTATTTATTTATATTTAGCACTTTTATATACCGATTTTCCAGTAACAGAATTACTAATCAAGTTGGTTTACATTCTAAACAATAACCATGACAAGAGGATGTCTTACAATAAACAGGTAGAATGAACTTGGATAAAAGTAACTGGGGTTAATAGATGCTTGGAATACCCTCCCAGAGGAAGTAGTGGAGACAAAATCAATTACAGAATGCAAAAAAACTGTGGGAAATAAACAAAGGATCCCTAGTGGCAAAATAATGGGAATGAAGCACTGGGTAACCTGCATGGAGTAGCAGCTAGAGCTCAAAAACAACATTGGTTTGACCGCACTGTGCTTCCAAGGAGGCAAGAGGATCTGTGTGGAGGTGAGGCCCTGCTTAAAACCAGTCTTCAATGAGTATGGGGATAGGATACAAGATTTTAACATGGCAAGGTCTGAAATGGCCTACTAGCAGAGTTGGAGGTGCTCATCTCCAACTCTGCTTGGGACAAATATGGAGAGCAGTGAAAGGAAAAGGATTGAGTGGTCTGGTAAAAGTCATAGTGGAGGGGGGAGTTGGTGTTGGGTTGCATGTGGGAACTCATGTGTGAATGTACCTGAAGTGCATGAATTTAATTTAATTTAGATCTTATATTCCACAATATGCAAAGTGACACAGGGCATTATGCAGATTATATAGGTTTATAATATTAAAACCAATTTTAATGTAGTACCTGCTTCTACCGAAGCCATAAAACACTCCAAGTGCCATCCCGGCAGATCTCCACCCTTCCATGTACGCGGTATACAATTTACAACATAAATTACCTCAAATCTTCTCCATTTAAAAAGTACAATTGAAAGAAAATACAAGTAAGAAGGAGATATCATAATGGCGATTAATGTTTTTGTTAGGAATGTAAATAAAGGGAAGAGGAAAAAGAGACCATTATGGTTTTCTAAAGAAGTAGCTGAAAAGGTAAGGGAGAAAAGGTTAGCATTCATAAGCTACAAGAGATCGCAGCAAGAGGAAGACAGGCGACAATACCTGGAAAATTAAGAGAAGTTGGGAAAGTAGTCAGGAATGTGACAATTCAAATAGAAGACAAAATAGCAAATACTGTTAAACAGTGGGATAAGACTTTTTTAGATGTGTTAGTGATAGAAGGAAGTGCAAAAGTGGCATTGAGAGACTCAGAGGTGAAGGGGAGGAATATGTAGAGGCTGATGAGGAAAAAGCAAAATTGCTTAACAAACATTTCTGTTCAGTGTTCACTGTGGAAGGGCCTGGAATAGGACCACATAAAACAAACACAAATTTATTTATTTATTTATTTATTTATTTGTTGAGTTTTATATACCGTCATTCAGTAAAGCCATCATAATGGTTTACAAGGTTCAACTTGCAAAACATTTAACAATTGAGCAAAAAGTATAACAGGATGCATATTAAACACACATGAGAGACCTCCGATTACAAAGATATTAACTAGAACTAGCACTACGGATTGCACGAAGGGGTGCACAAAGGGGGGTGCCCCTTTGTTGCGCCCCTTCGGCGTGACGCACGGCGTGAGACGCCTGGTGTTGTGGCGCCATTTAACGGTCCAGCGCTGTCATCAGTGACATCAGGAGGGGGCGGGTCTCCCGATCGGGGATCTTACATGGCCCTTCCCTTTTCAGTTCGAGGTGAATTCTTACTTTGTTTTTCTTTTTTTCTCATGGCTGTGGGTGCTGCAGGGTGCCCGATGGTGGTGGTGGGTAGCCTCCCTGGAAGTAAGGTAAACCTCAATGGATTTTCAGAACAGTGTGTTCTTGAGGAGCTAATTAAACATAAAGTAGATAAGGCGATGGGGCTGGATAGGATACATCCGAGGGTACTAAGGAAAATAGAGATATCCTGGCAGCTCCGCTGGCTGATCTTTTCAATATTTCTTTAGAGTCTGGAGTAGTCTGGAATAGTTCCAGAGGGCTGGAAAAAAGAGGATGTGGTTCCTATTTATAAAAGTGAAAGTAAGGAGCAGGCTGGGAACTACAGGCCAGTTAGTCTGACCTCTGTAGTGAGCAAACTAATGGAATCACCGCTAAAACAGAGGAATCTTTGGAATACAATGGATTGAAAGATCCAAGCCAGCATAGCTTTACCAAAGGTAAATCTTCTCAGACAAATCTAATCTACTTCTTTGATTGGATGACCAGAGAGCTGGACCAAGGGAGAGCACTATTTATTTATTTAAAAACTTTTCTATACCATCGCTAAGTTATGTACCATCGCAACAGTTTACAAATAGGCACAAAATAAAGTATATATAGGTAGGTTATCGTACATTCTAACAGGTGCCAATTAAGTACGGTTATAAACTCATTAATAAACACAATGTTTGAGTAGTGATGGTCTAGTCCAGGTGTGTTATTGAGTTACTCTTTATTTGGTTTACTTCATAGCTGTATTACTTGGATTTCAGCATGGCCTTTTAAATAAATTGTGTGCCCTTGATATGGATCCTAGAGTGACTGACTGGGTTAGAAACTGGCGGAGTGGGAGACGACAAAGGGTAGAGGTAAATGGAGTTTTCTCTAGGAGGGGGTTGTTACTAGCGCTGTGCCTCAGGGATCGGTCCTTGGACCAGTTCTTTTCAAGATTTTTGTGAGTGACATAACAGAAGGATTGTCGGGGAAAGGTTTGTCTTTTTGCCAATGATACCAAAATCTGTAACAGGGTGGACTGCCAGGAAGGAGTGGAAAACATGAGGATGGATTTAGCAAAACTCAAGGAATGGTCTAAGGTCTGGCAGCTAAGATTTAATGCTAAAAAATGCAGAGTAATGCATTTAGGATGCATAAACCCAAGGGGAAAGAACAGTATTGGAGGTGAAATTCTCTAAGCACAAAGGAAAAGCAGAATTTTGGGGATATTCTATCTGATGATCTTAAGGTGGCCAAATAGGTGGATAAAGCAATGGTAAAAGCCCGAAAGATGCTTGGCTGGATAGGGAGAGGAATGGTGAGCAGAAAAAGGAAGGTGACATTGCCCCTGTATAGGTCCCAGGTGAGACCTCACTGGGAATACTGAGTACAATTCTGGAGACCGCACCTTCAGAAGGATATAAACCAGTTGGAGTCAGTCAAGAGGGTGGCTACTAAAATGGTGCGAGGTCTTCATTCTAAAGCATATGAGGATAGACTTAAAGATCTAAACATGTGTACCCTAGAAAAAGGGGAGATATGGTAGAGACATTCAAATATCTCAAAGGTTTCCATGCCCAGGAGGTGAGCCTTTTTCAATAAAAAGGAGGCTCTAGAACGAAGGTCATGAGATGAGGTTGAAAGGGGGTAGGCTCAGGAGTAATCTAAGAGCATAAGAAACTGCCGTAGTGGGTCAGACCAAGGGTCCATCAAGCCTAGCATCCTGTTTCCAACAGTGGCCAATCAAGGCTACAAGTACCTGGCAAATACCCAAATACTTGTAGCCTTGATTGGCCACTGTTGGAAACAGGATGCTGGACCTGATGGACCCTTGGACTGACCCAGTGTGGAAATTTCTTATGTTTTTATGTTCTAAAATTACTCTTGAGTCTACCCCTTTCAACCTCATCTCATGACCTTTCTTTACAGAGAGGGTGGTAGATGCTTAGAGCAGCCTCCCAGTGGAGGTGGTAGAGGGGAAAACAGTATCTGAATTCAAGAAAGCATGGGATAAATACAGGGGATCTCTAAGGAAGTGATAAGAATCATAATGCTAAATTAATTGGATGGATGAGCAGACTGGATGGGCCATATGGTCTTTTTCTACCATCAAGTTTCTATGTTTCTAAATACCAGTCCATGCTCGCCTAGCACAACATCAGACCATATGCCAACTATCTAACTAAAGAAAAATGCCTATCGCTCACTACCCTCAACCTGTCCAACTCAGCATACTTACCTTGCTTGTCTTACAGTGGTTTCCCAATTCTCCGGTTGCAAGACCAAACAATCCAAACAGAGCAGAAACGTAACCCGGGAATAAACCATTCTATTTAGTCTACTCTTGTGGCAAGTCAGCAAAGTGCCTTCCAGTCACAGATCCCAATTTTAACCATAAGGTCACACCTAGCCAGAAAGTCAGGTTTTCGATAATATACAGAGAATCTCAAAAGGACAGACTGGATGAGCCACTTTGGTCTTTTGTCTGCCGCTGTATTAGAATATTTAGGGACAGCAGATTGCAAGACACCTAGTAGCTATAGCTAGTGCCCTGTGTAAAATGGACACTGTCAAGTGATATGTGAAGCTGTCAAGTGATATATATGAATTTGCTGTGCTTAAAAGAGAATTGTATAATTGCACACATGAGATAACATTGCTTTATATATAGCGAAGAAATGATTATTGTTGCATATAAAAGACTGATTTTGCTTAAATACACAGAGAAAAAGTTGTTTTGCTAGCTGAATATTGCTGTGCTCAGAGAGAAAATTAAATGCTGTCTTATCTAAACAGAGAAAACTCAGAAGTGACGGCAGAAAAGGACCCTACGGCCCATCCAGTCTACCCAGCAAGCTCCCATAGTTATCAGTTTCCCATACTTATCAGTTATTCAGTCCGCCAAGGTCAGGGCTCTTGTTGGTTACTGTTTGAGTCCAATTTCCTGCCCCCTCCCCCTCCCACCATTGAAGCAGAAAGCAATGCTGGAGTTGCATCAGAAGTGTAGTATCAGGCTTTTTGGATAAGGGTAGTAACCGCCGCATCAAGCAAATAACCCCCATGCTTATTTGTTTTCCCAGACTGTGCAATTCAATGTCCTTGTTGGTTGTTGTCTAAATCCAAATCCTCTTTTCCCTCTGCCGTTGAAGCGGAGAGCACTGATGGAGTTGCATCAACAGTATGAAGGCTTATTGGTTAAGGGCAGTAACCGCCACACCAGCAAGTTACCCCCATGCACTCTTTTCTTCATTCCCATCCTCTAGCCTTTAGGGATCCACAGTATTTATCCCATGCCCTTTTGAAATCTAGCACAGTTTTTGCCTTCACCACCTCCTCTGGCAGGGCCTTCCAGGCATCCAGCACCCTCTCCGTGAAGAAATATTTCCTGATATTAATTCTGAGTTGTCCTCCCCGGAGTTTCATTTCGTGACCCCTAGTTCTATTGGGAAGTCTCACCAGCAAGCAGAAAAAATGCAGATGTGGTAGAAAACTGCTTTCAACATATTACGGTGAGATGTAGGTGCCTTATGTGGCCCCTTTTCTCAGCATCGTTCCCTGCAGACCAGAGAGAAGGAAATGCTTTGAACTCTCATAGGGGCCGATGCAATAATCTTCGCGGAAAGCGGGCGCTGACTTTTCAGCGCCCGCTTTCTTAACGCACGCATGGCGCCTGCAAGGGGGGGGGGGCGCCGTGCAATATGTAAATTAGGGGGTCGCGCTAGGAAGGAGGCGCTAGGGTTGCTTACGCAAACCTAGCGCCTCCTTCCTAACGCAACCCATTGCGGCTGCCGGTTATGAAGACCGACGTCGGTAAACTTGGCCTCAGTTTTCATAACCCGCCTGTCTGCCAGTACTGAAATCCGAGGCCGGGTTTACCGGCGTCGGCCTTCATAACTCGGTGGTCTGCTGAGTTTGGGTTTTTTTTTTACTTTAAAAAAGAAGTACAAAAACGCAGTTTTTTCTGCTTTTCTGTACATCTTTTCAATGCGCTCAGCTATTAACGCCTGCTGAGACGCACATTTATCTTTTTGCATTGGAGTGAATGAGTAATAGCCTCATTCACGTGCATTTGCGAGTGATGAGCGCCATCCCATTCACTCCGTGTCGGACGCGCGTTAAATAGGCGCTAATCCCCCTATTGCATTAGGGGTGGATTAGTGCCTATTTAACCCGCGTCCGACACCGGGTTAAAGAGTGCACTCGGCTGAGCGCCCTGTATTGCATCGGCCCCATAGTTAGCTGCTTCTAACAGAAAGACTGGCTTTACCAGAGAATGAGGAACTAGCAGAAAAATACATTTCACTTTAGTAAAATGTAAAGACATGCAGTCCCTGGCCCTCCCCTTTCCGGAGTTGGCTCAGTTGTAAGGGATAAGGAAGAAAGGACTATGCATTTGTGTCACTGATGATCCCTCTGTCTGACACCTTATAAAAAGACAGCCGGCCTGGATGTGGGACGGAACAGATGGAGGAGACTTTGAACAGCTCTGACCCCAGCGCTGAAGCTCCTCACTTCCCGGGAGAGACAATGCCGTACTCTCAGCAGGGCAACTGCCAGGGTTGCCTAACTTGAGTGAAGGAGGAAGCCAAGTGAGGGACTGGAACTCATCTGATTGCTTCTAGAAGCAGCTACCAAGGACATAGCCTCACACTTGTTCTTTCTCTTTTTTGCTTTTGCTTATACTGCAATTATTATAACCAGTGCTTTTTATTATGATCATTGCTTGCACCAAAATATTTATACATAAAATTGTACGTGTCTTATTTCCAGTGAGCAATGAGCACTAAAGAGTAAAGGTAACAAAATATTGTATTGCAGCCGCCATTAACTATGTTACTGTGATACAATCTTAGGATCCTATTTATTGAATCAGGACATTTTGGCTTCAAAATTGGTTAATAGGCTAAATAGCATGATCCTGTGCTCGGCAAAGATCAAATTGGTTTTGTGAAAGAGCGTCATCTGGTTACTGAAAGAGATGGAAACTCTTCAGGTGAACACAGTAAACAACGACTGTGGCCAACCACGGAGAAACTTGTACAAACAGAGTGGTGACCTGAAATAGAGACACCCACACCAAAATCTACTTCTTTTCTTATATATTTTGCATTTTTACTATGATTTACTGAAGACCATATATTTTTGGTGTGATGTATCTCCAGTGGGAGCACTGAGAGGAGAGGATCACCTTGCTGCTGGTGGCTGAAAAGGATCAGTAAGTACTGTTTGGGGACATTTTAGAACTTAAAACCTTTGGGGAGAAGTAAACTATTGGGGTATATTCGTTAGTGTGTTTGTATGTCTGCATTAAATAGCTAGTCAGAGGGCAGGCAAAACCCAGGAGTTTTGTGTGTTTGTCTTTCCCTCCCTCCCACAAACCCCTAGCTCATCCTTTAATTTATAGGTAGGTGACATTTTCACATAAAAAAAAAAAATCAGCCTTTTAACTTAAATTCAGAAATTCCCCATGCCTTATCAAGAGTTTAATCATCTCCTTGTAGGTCATTACCAGATAAATAGTGAATATATTAATACATTGAAAGGACCCTAATTGTCAGGCCGATTCAGTAAAAATTGTGGGAGAGCGGGCGCGGGAGAGCTGGCGAGCGCCCGCTCTCCCGACGCGTGAACAGGCCTCTCGCCTGTGAGCACGATTCAGGAGGGAACAACACGCAAATGAGGGCCCGCGGTAAAAGGAGGCGCTAGGGACACTAGCGCGTCCCTAGTGCCTCCTTTTTGACGGGAGCGGCGGCTGTCAGCGGGTTTGACAGCTGACGCTCAATTTTACCGGCGTCGATTCTTGAACCCGCTGACAGCTACGGGTTCGAAAAATGGATGCCGGCAAAATTGAGCATCCGTTTTCCAACCCGCGGGTTGCGGGCAGATTTTTAATTTTTTTTTTTTTACCTTTTTTTTTTACTTTTGGGGCCTCCGACTTAATATTGCCACGATATTAAATCAGAGGGTGTACAGAAAAGCAGTTTTTACTGCTTTTTTGTACACTTTCCCGGTGCCGGCCGAAATTAACGCCAGCCTTTGGGCAGGCGTTAATTTCTGAAAGTAAAATGTGCGGCTTGGCCGCACATTTTACTTACTGAATCGCGCGGGAATAACTAATAAGGCCATCAACATGCATTTGCATGTTGCGGGCACTATTAGTTTCGGGGGGGTTGGCCACGCGTTTTCAATGCTCTATTACCCCTTACTGTATAAGGGGAAAAAATAGCACGTCGAAAACACGCAGCCAAACACGGGCTAATAGTACTGTATCGGCCTGTGTATGCATTCCTACTCCCATAGCAATCTAAGAACTGAACTAATTTAAGATGAAGGCAGCTGTCCAGCAGCAATAGGAGGGCCTCCCAGTTTTTTGCACCGAGTGTCACATGTATGATTGTTTTCCCACCAGTGATTGCTTCTACAAACTGCAGGTCCTCAAGAAACTTAGACTTCTCCTCCACCTCCATGATTTCCGAACTGTCCTCCAAGCCACTTTATTCAGTAAGATTGATTATTGCAAATCCTTACTTTTAGGCCTTCCCGCAATTTCCATCAAACCCCTCCAAATGCTGCAAAACGCAGCAGCTAGAATCCTCACCAACTCCCGCAGACTAGCTCACATCACGCCAATCCTCAGAAACCTCCATTGGCTTCCTAACTCCGCCAGAATACAACACAAGACTCTCACAATTATCCATAAACACTACATAACCAACATATTCATTGGTTTAAGCACTCCCTGCACTATCACACTTCCAGAGCTGCCTACATAGGATCCCTATCAATACCCTCTCACAAACTCACTCGCCATATCTCCACTAAAGATCGCGCCTTCTCCATAGCGGGACCTACACTATGGAACTCAATGCCACCCGGACGACGCCAAGAACACTGTACAAAAACTTTCAAAAAAACCTAAAAACTTGGCTATTCAAAAGGGCCTATTCATAATAATAACCCCCCAGCATCCCTCGCCCTTAAATTCATTCCACCCCCCTCCTATGAAATCCACAGACACTTATCTATTGTCACTCTTAGTTTGCACCCTGAACTAGAGCCTCCACACAGAAGCTTGTAAATAGTTGCTCCATTCTCATTTCATTTTATTTTACGCTTTTTTCTTTCATTTTATTAACCTATCCAGCTCTCCCGTTGGACCCTTTATTCTTCTACTACATTCCCATCTTGTTCCTTCGCCTCCCTGTTTATTGTAACTTATTTTTCACTTTCCAATTTGTTGTATGAATCCCCTTTATATGTAAACCGATGATATATGCAAATGAATGTCGGTATAAAAACGTTTTAAATAAATAAATAAAAATAAAGTATGTGTGCACCCAGTACAAAGAGCTCCTGTCTCTCAGAGAACGAGTCCGATCTCTGGAGGCTAGAGTGGCAGACCTGGAGGAGCTGAGGCAGACAGAGAGGTATATAGATGAGACCTTCAGGGACATAGTAGTCAAGTCCCAACTTCAGGCTGGCAGCCCTGGTGCTGCCTTGGAGGAAGAAGGTCTCATGATCGGAGAGCATCAACCTGGTGCAGCAGGAAAGGATCCTGTAGCAAGGACCTGCTCTCCAGGTGATGCATTGTCCTTTCGCACTGAGGATATCTCCCCAAGGCCTACTGCCCAGGAGGGAAGGGTTAGGTCGGCCATCGTAGTTGGTGATTCGATTATTGGGAATGTAGACAGCTGGGGGGCTGGTGGGCGTGAGGATCGCCTGGTAACATGCCTACCTGGTGTGAAGGTGGCGGACCTCACGCGTCACCTAGATAGGACTTTAGACAGGGCTGGGGAGGAGCCGGCTGTCGTGGTACATGTGGGCACAACGACATAGGAAAATGTGGGAGGGAGGTTCTGGAAGCCAAATTTAGGCTCTTAGGTAGAAAGCTTAAATCCAGAACCTCCAGGGTAGCATTCTCTGAAATGCTCCCTGTTCCACGCGCAGGTCACCAGAGGCAGGCAGAGCTCCGGAGTCTCAATGTGTGGATGAGACGATGGTGCAAGGAAGAGGGATTCAGTTTTGTTAGGAACTGGGGAACCTTTTGGGGAAGGGGGAGTCTCTTCCGAAGGGATGGGCTCCACCTTAACCAGGGTGGAACCAGACTGCTGGCGCTAACCTTTAAAAAGGAGATAGAGCAGCTTTTAAACTAGAACAAAGGGGAAAGCCGACAATCGCTCAGCAGTGCATGGTTTGGAGAGATGTATCTTTAAAGGATACTAATGATGCATTAGAATTAGAGCAACCCGAAAGTGAGGTTCCAATAATTAGAAAAGTAGTCCAAGTGCCTGTAACTAAAAACTCACCTGAGCTAAAAAATTCTAACTTATCCCTCTCAATTAAAAAGCAGAATGAAAATACAAACAAAAACCAAACTTTGAAATGTTTCTATGCTAATGCCAGAAGTCTAAGAAGTAAGATGGGGGAGCTAGAGAGTATTTCAGTGAATGATGGCACAGACTTTGTTATGATTCTGCTTGTCAAGCAGCCTCCCAACCACCAGAGGGCTTCTGGGAGCTGCTCCTACCCTCTTTCCAGCTTTAGTCTCGATGATCTCATGACTCCGCAAATCCCTGCCTATGTAGCCCTGCCTCCATCTAGACTCAGGGTCTTGTCACTGCGTCTCCTTGGTTCCTTGCTTGGTCCCATCTCTGTATACTTTGTGGCTCTCTACAGCCTTCTGCTTTGTGCTTTCCCTAAGCCTTCCTGCTTCTAAGTTTACCTCGTGACTTCCCTAAATCTTCCTGTTTCCAGGCTTGCCTTGTGGCTTCCCGAAGCCTTCTGTCTTGAGCTTGCTCTCTGGCTCTCTGGCCATCTGTCCCAAGCTTGCCAGTATTAGTAACCTCTGTCTTGTTCCACTCTTCCTCCCCTGACCTTGGTTCCTGCCTGAGCTCCAGACCCACCAGACATCAGCCTCCAGCCCTGCGGCTCACCTCTTCAGTCCTGCCTGACATCAGCCTCCAGCCCTGCGGCTCACCTCTTCAGTCCTGCCTGACTTCTGTCTCCAGCCCTGCGGCTCACCTCTTCAGTCCTGCCTGACTTCTGTCTCCAGCCCTGTGGCTCACCTCTTCAGTCCTGCCTGACATCAGCCTCCAGCCCTGCGGCTCACCTCTTCAGTCCTGCCTGACATCAGCCTCCAGCCCTGCGGCTCACCTCTTCAGTCCTGCCTGACATCAGCCTCCAGCCCTGCGGCTCACCTCTTCAGTCCTGCCTGACATCAGCCTCCAGCCCTGCGGCTCACCTCTTCAGTCCTGCCTGACTTCTGTCTCCAGCCCTGCGGCTCACCTCTTCAGTCCTGCCTGACATCAGCCTCCAGCCCTGCGGCTCACCTCTTCAGTCCTGCCTGACATCAGCCTCCAGCCCTGCGGCTCACCTCTTCAGTCCTGCCTGACTTCTGTCTCCAGCCCTGCGGCTCACCTCTTCAGTCCTGCCTGACTTCTGTCTCCAGCCCTGCGGCTCACCTCTTCAGTCCTGCCTGACTTCTGTCTCCAGCCCTGCGGCTCACCTCTTCAGTCCTGCCTGACTTCTGTCTCCAGCCCTGCGGCTCACCTCTTCAGTCCTGCCTGACATCAGCCTCCAGCCCTGCGGCTCACCTCTTCAGTCCTGCCTGACATCAGCCTCCAGCCCTGCGGCTCACCTCTTCAGTCCTGCCTGACTTCTGTCTCCAGCCCTGCGGCTCACCTCTTCAGTCCTGCCTGACTTCTGTCTCCAGCCCTGCGGCTCACCTCTTCAGTCCTGCCTGACTTCTGTCTCCAGCCCTGCGGCTCACCTCTTCAGTCCTGCCTGACATCAGCCTCCAGCCCTGCGGCTCACCTCTTCAGTCCTGCCTGACTTCTGTCTCCAGCCCTGCGGCTCACCTCTTCAGTCCTGCCTGACATCAGCCTCCAGCCCTTCGGCTCACCTCTCCAGTCCTGCCTGACATCAGCCTCCAGCCCTGCGGCTCACCTCTTCAGTCCTGCCTGACTTCTGTCTCCAGCCCTGCGGCTCACCTCTTCAGTCCTGCCTGACATCAGCCTCCAGCCCTGCGGCTCACCTCTTCAGTCCTGCCTGACTTCTGTCGCCAGCCCTGCGGCTCACCTCTTCAGTCCTGCCTGACTTCTGTCTCCAGCCCTGCGGCTCAACTCTTCAGTCCTGCCTGACTTCTGTCTCCAGCCCTGCGGCTCACCTCTTCAGTCCTGCCTGACATCAGCCTCCAGCCCTGCGGCTCACCTCTTCAGTCCTGCCTGACTTCTGTCTCCAGCCCTGCGGGTCACCTCTTCAGTCCTGCCTGACATCAGCCTCCAGCCCTGCGGCTCACCTCTTCAGTCCTGCCTGACATCAGCCTCCAGCCCTGCGGCTCACCTCTTCAGTCCTGCCTGACATCATCCTCCAGCCCTGCGGCTCACCTCTTCAGTCCTGCCTGACTTCTGTCTCCAGCCCTGCGGCTCACCTCTTCAGTCCTGCCTGACATCAGCCTCCAGCCCTGCGGCTCACCTCTTCAGTCCTGCCTGACATCAGCCTCCAGCCCTGCGGCTCACCTCTTCAGTCCTGCCTGACTTCTGTCTCCAGCCCTGTGGCTCACCTCTTCAGTCCTGCCTGACATCAGCCTCCAGCCCTGCGGCTCACCTCTTCAGTCCTGCCTGACATCAGCCTCCAGCCCTGCGGCTCACCTCTTCAGTCCTGCCTGACATCAGCCTCCAGCCCTGCGGCTCACCTCTTCAGTCCTGCCTGACTTCTGTCTCCAGCCCTGCGGCTCACCTCTTCAGTCCTGCCTGACATCAGCCTCCAGCCCTGCGGCTCACCTCTTCAGTCCTGCCTGACTTCTGTCTCCAGCCCTGCAGCCTGCATACCAAGGCCTGTTCAGCTTCACCTGTGCTTGCGCCTCTCCCCTCTGGATTCCAGTCCAACTTTAAGTCCTGCCAGCCACCAGAACCCAAGGACTCAACCTGCGGGGAAGGTGGCTGGTATAGGCTGAAAATCCCCTATCTAGTCTACCTCTGGAGTCCTGAACTTTTCCCATGGGGGTCGCCCAGCCTAGCTGGGTCTGCAACCCTAACAGACTTAATTGGCATCTCAGAAACATGGTGGAAAGAGATAACCAATGGGACACTGCTATACCGGGGCACAAATTATATCGCAATGACAGAGAGGAGCACTCGGGAGGAGGTGTGGTGCTTTATGTCCGGGATGGCATAGAGTCCAACAGAATAAAGATCCTGCAAGAGACTACAATCAAATCTTTATGGTTAGAAATCCCTTGTGTGTTGTTTAAGAGTATAGCAATAGGAGTAATCACTGTTCACCTGGACAAAATGATGAGACAGACAGTGAAATGCTAAGAGAAATTAGGGAAGCTAACCAAATTGGTAGTGCAGTAATAACGGGAGACTTCAATTACCCCAATATTGACTGGGTAAATGTATCATCAGGACACGGTAGAGAGATAACGTTCCTGGATGGAATTAATGATAGCTTTATGGAGCAATTGGTTCAGGAACCGATGAGCGAGGTAACCATTTTGGATCTAATTCTCAGTGGAGCACAGGACTTGGTGAGAGAGGTAACGGCCTCTTCCCTGCTCCTATCCCGTCTCTGCCATGGCCACTTCCTCCCTCCTCCCTCCATGGGCCCATCCCAATTCCTCTTTCTCCTACAGTGACCAATAAAAAGCTTCCCTTTTTGACAGCAGGCTTTGATCTGACCAATGCTGATCTTGGTCGGCAGTTCCCACACATGTGCTGCTCATGAATTCATCTGTCCTTATTTGTCTGATCTTCCGCACAGACATGCACTCTCTCTATCTCTCTCTTTTCTGCCTTTTGCCTTTTATTTTTCTCATCTTTTCCATCGCTGCCCTGGCAGTCCTCAATCAGCACTCTCTGTGCTACTAAGAAGAAAAAAAAAGAAAAATGTTTGTTTTTGTTTCCTTTAGGATCCAAGAATTCTGTGGTCAGCAGCCAAGGTCTCTTCTCTCAGAGTGGGGCTTCCTCGACTCTCTCCATGTTGAGTATAGCAAGAGTTCCTTGAGCAGGGCTCCTCTGCCCTATGGTGCTGGATTCCAGATCTGTTGTAGCTTCAGGGTTGAGCAGGGTGCAAAAGCACTGGGTCCTTTTGGGGCTTGTGGCACTGAAGATGAGGCACTCTGGCGTCGTCAATGCCAGAGCACTCATCGCCATTGATGTCGGCATGACTGCTACTGTTGATGTGAGTGCCTAGCAAAGACATCGCTGACACAGGCAGGACTTGTGCCATAAAGTGGCATTGAAGTAGGAACATTCAGCACCAAAGATGCAGGAATGTCCGGTACAATCAAAGCAGGTCAGCTGCCCTCAATGCAGGCATGTCCAGTGCCTTCAACTGACGCAGGAGCACATCTGGCACAGGAGCTCGCACTGCACCATTTCACTCTGCACCATCAGTGTACTTTGCTCCATCAATGCACATGCTCCATTGGCACGAAAGGCTTTGGAGTCACCAAACCAAGAGTACTCCTCTACATCTGGAAATTCCAGACAGAATCACAGATCTGGAGCTTAATTTATTTACCCATTAAGGAGAAGGAATGCGCTTTTCAGACTCTCTTGTTCTGTGATGAGTGATTCATTCCCACAAGCAGGAGTCCCTGCCACTTTCATGTCACACCTTCAGGACTGGGGAATGTGGGATGGCCTGGTTGAAAGCCAGAGGCCTGTGCGAGGACATTCATGACAAACTGGCTGTCATCCCTCATTCTGGGGACAATCTCTTCATAAAGTCAGAGAAACTATGGCTCAGTTTAACTGTGGCTCTGCATGCAGCCATTCAGTCCTTGTCAGTGGGAGCTGACCAGCCTTATTTTGTTTTTAAGCATCCCCTTATTCCCAGAGATGCTCCTCCATCAATTTCAGGGGTATCACACTGTTTCTACACTGCCACAGCAGCAGCTACAGGCATGCAGATGGCCACAGTGGGAGATGTCAGCCTAAGATGCACAACAAGCACAGCCCACGCTTGGGCCTAGTTTTTGATAAGACCCAGCCCTCAGGGCTTTGACTCCTCTGGTTGGTCAGAGAATTCACCTGTGTCTTGAAGAGTGGCAGAAGATAACTAGGGACCGTTAGGTCCTCAAAATTATAGAATTTGGTTATCGTTTATGTATCTGCCATTCCCCAGCACCTCATCGATGTTTAGTCTTCAATCTGAATCTATCTCACTTTGTTTATTTTATTTATTTTGACTTATAGTCTGCTTTTTTTTTTTGACACTTCAAAGCGAATTACGTTCAGTTGCTGCAGCTAATTGACCCAGGTGCGTCTCGAGGAGGAGTCACTTCTCAGCCAGCGGGTGAAAGAATCTGTCGCTTCCATAAACCATAGCAAGGGGTTCTAGTCCCACTTTTTTTCTTATCTCCAAGAAGTCAGAAGGATTGGGGCCTGTACTGGACGTTGCAAGACTGAACAAGAGCTTGTTATGGGAGTAGCTCAAAATGAACGCGCTCCATACCATCCTTTATCCAAAAATGAGGCAGGGTATGCACCCTGGTTCTGAAAGACGCATGTGCTCACTTACCTATCTATCCACTTCATGGGAAATATTTCAGATTCCTGGTAGATTCTTCTCAATACTAATTTAAGATTCTCCCCTTCGGGTTCTTGGTAGCCCTGAGAATCTCTACAAAATGCCTAGTAGTAGTGGTGGCACACCTCCGTCATTGGGGGATCTATGTCTTCCCTTTCCTGGATGACTGATGGTGAGAGGACTTTCTCAAACAGGAATGTTGGATGCCTTGCAGAAGCCGATCCAGTTTTTTCCGTCACTAGGTTTCATAGTCAACTTTGCCAAGTCAAATCTTGTCCCTGCCTAGAGTTTATCTAATCGACTCATCGGAGGCTTTTAAAAATTGGTACAACTAATAAGGATGTTCCGCGGATGATATCTTTCTGTATTTTGGGTCACATGCCAAAATCGACTTTCATAGATAAAGCTCATAAATACTTACTAAGGGATGTCTTATTGCAAAAGGATACATTTTAGCAAATTGGTTGGACACAGAGGGTCCAGATTTCAGTGTATGGAAAGCCTGTATGTTAGAATTGTTATTGGATCATAAATCATCGGCTCAGTCTTCCTCCAGGCGTCAGCAGCTGTTTCAGGATGTAAGGCGTTCTTTTTTTTCCGTCATTACCTGCTGACATGCAAAGATACAGCAATGTTAAAACCATTCTCATATCATGTTGTGTATTCTAAGAGGGTATTTCAATCTGTTTGACTGAATAGACTGTGCAATTGTCATTCCTGTCTGATGTTACTAATATTCTGCTTCCCCTTAGGGAAACTTGGGAGTTTACCGTTTGGGCTGTAGGATGCTGATCCATAAGGAGAAGGAGCATTAGGGGAGGGGAAAGCAGGGGTGGGAAGGGAGAAAAACCAGAAAATGCTGTGTAGTACGTTTGGTATTTGTCTTCTGTAAAACCCGGAAGCTGTCTCACATTAATGGAAGCAGTTGTGACGGAAGACACTCGGTGTTCCTTGTTGCTAATGAAAAGATGTCTAAAAAAAGAGACTTGCTAGAATCTATGCTATGGAATTGTCAGTAGGTTATACCCGAGTTACGTGCACTCACTGCTGGTACATGGGATTTTGAAAATTCTTTTGGTACTCTGTTACATTTACATTTTCCTTTCAAAATTACCCCGACTGCCTTATCTCTTCCCCCAAAACCCACGCCCCCCTCTTCCTCCTCTGTTTCTGTGGATAACAGGCACATCCTCCCGGTCCCCTCAGCCTCTGGCCTTGGGGTCATCTTCAGCTCCTCTCTCTCTCTCTCTCCTTCCCTACAAATATCCAAAACACTGCTAAAATGTGACATTTCCTTCTCTATAACAGGGATGAGCAATCAGGGAAGAGAGAAAAGGGCTCCACGGTCAAACCTCGGTACCAGGGAGGCACTGCCAGAACACAACGACAACATTGTAAGCATTGCCCATGCCCATGTGGTGGGGTCAGGCGGGGAGATGCTAACTCGGCAGCAGTGGCGTAGCCAGACCTGACGTTTTTGGGTGGGCACAAGATTAACAGGGGTGGGCTGTAGGCCTGCAGGCCTGAGCCCTACCAGTTGTACTCTTATTGATAAGTAATGCCTTAGGGTGCACCCTACACTGGCTTTCTAAGGAGTCTGCGACAGCTGTTATGCATCACGAGGGAAACGGTTTTAGAGTATTTTAGCTCAATTATTTCAACAAATTGCCAACATTAAATATTCCTTATTAATCTGTATTAATTTATGATACATTTATTGCAGGTAAAAAGCAAAGAACAAATAAACATCAGATCCAAGCAATCAATCATGTCCTACAACAAATATCAATGTGTTCTTTGATGAATCCTCTTTCCAAAAAAAGCAAAGACAATGACAATAAAATAGCAAGAATCATAAGAGTGGGTGCAGAGCAAAACCAGGACAGTTCACACTGCAACCTAACATGAAAAAAAACAAAACCCCAATATTCAAATTCTGGAGTCAACTCAGGAAAAAGACTCCCTCCACTGCTAAACATTTTGTGAAGTAGCACAAACCCCTGCAACCCCCCCCCCCCAAAAAAACAAAAAACAAACAAAACCAAGGTGCCTAGAACCTTTTTGAACTTGCTATTTGATTGTATTGTTGTTACTCTATTTCAAACCTGTACTTTTGTTGCCCAGTTGGCATTGAGTTCCCTGCCCTCAATCCCTTGTTCCAATGTATTTTCCACGCCTTTTGTTAATATGTGAACCGGCATGATGTTTCACACGAATGCTGGTATATAAAAGCCATTAAATAAATAAAATGAAACCTTGCCATACCATATCATAACAGCACTGAGTCTCAGGACTCAAATAAGAGCAACCTTATGAAAATGGCAGCAATGCAAATACTATCAATTATCAATTGCTATCAATTATCATTTTTTGGAAGGGGTTAATAAACATGTGGATAAAGGTGAACCGGTAGATGTAGTGTACTTGGATTTTCAGAAGGCGTTTGACAAAGTCCCTCATGAGAGGCTTCTACGAAAACTAAAAAGTCATGGGATAGGAAGCGATGTCCTTTCGTGGATTACAAATTGGTTAAAGGACAGGAAACAGAGAGTAGGATTAAATGGACAATTTTCTCAGTGGAAAAGGGTAAACAGTGGAGTGCCTCAGGGATCTGTACTTGGACCGGTGCTTTTCAATATATTTATAAATGAGCTGGAAAGGAATACAACAAGTGACATGATCAAATTTGCGGATGATACAAAATTATTCAGAGTAGTTAAATCACAAGCAGATTGTGATACATTACAGGAGGACCTTGCAAGACTGGGCATCCAAATGGCAGATGAAATTTAATGTGGACAAGTGCAAGGTGATGCACATAGGGAAACATAACCCTTGCTATAGTTACACGATGTTGGGTTCCATATTAGGAGCTACCACCCAGGAAAAAGATCTAGGCATCAAAGTGGATAATAATAGATTGAAATCGTCACCTCAGTGAGCTGCAGCAGTCAAAAAAGCAAATAGAATGTTAAGAATTATTAGGAAGGGAATGGTTAATAAAATGGAAAATGTCATAATGCCTCTGTATCACTGAATGGTGAGACCACACCTTGAATACTGTGTACAATTCTGGTCGCCACATCTCAAAAAAGATATAATTGCGATGGGGCGCAAGTAAACAAGGTCTTATTCTGGGTAGGCACATTTGAATAACCAGGTTTTTAATTTCTTCTTGAATTTAATGGAGCACGGTTCAAGGCACAGGATGGGGGAAAGAGTATTCCTTAGGGACGGTCCAGCAATTGATAATTTTTTGCATTTGATAATTGATAATTGATAGTATTGATAAGAACATAAGAACATAAGAAATTGCCATGCTGGGTCAGACCAAGGGTCCATCAAGCCCAGCATCCTGTTTCCAATAGAGGCCAAAACCAGGCCACAAGAACCTGGCAAGTACCCAAACACTAAGAAGATCCCATGCTACTGATGCAATTAATAGCAGTGGCTATTCCCTAAGTAAAACTGATTATTTATTTATTTATTTATTTATTTATTTATTTATTTAACGTCTCTTCTATACCGATATCCGTTCGCACATCGCATCGGTTCACAAAAAACAAGAACTTTTGGGCGGAGCCCTTACATAAAACAGAAAAATACAATTAACTTTTGGGCGGAGCCCTTACATGTAACCGATTAAATACATTAAACAGGGGGAGAGTATAATACTGACAAGGCAACGCAATATTAATAAATCAATAAATAGATACAACAAAAACTATAAACATAACTATAAACAAAAATAGCAATGTACAAAGTACAAAAATCAGCGGACATAAGGCATTCTTAGTCATAGATCAAAGGATAAATTAAAGAGGAATTTTATGTATTGGGGGGTGACATGGGGTAGGCTTGCTGGAAGAGCCAGGTTTTCAGTTTTTTTTTTAATTTGGGTGTGTATGTCTCCAGGCGTATATCATGAGGCAGGGAGTTCCATATGGAGGGGCCATTAATGGACTTCTCCTCCAAGAACTTATCCAAACATTTTTTGAATCTAGCTACACTAACTGCACTAACCACCTCCTCTGGCAACAAATTCCAGAGCTTTATTGTGCGTTGAGTGAAAAAGAATTTTCTCCGATTAGTCTTAAATGTGCTACTTGCTAACTTCATGGAATGCCCCCTAGTCCTTCTATTATTCGAAAGTGTAAATAACCGATTCACATCTACTCGTTCTAGACCTCTCATGATTTTAAACACCTCTATCATATCCCCCCTCAGCCATCTCTTCTCCAAGCTGAAAAGTCCTAACCTCTTTAGTCTTTCCTCATAGGGGAGTTGTTCCATTCCCCTTATCATTTTGGAAGTCCTTCTCTGTACCTTCTCCATCGCAACTATATCTTTTTTGAGATGCGGCGACCAGAATTGTACACAGTATTCAAGGTGTGGTCTCACCATGGAGCGATACAGAGGTATTATGACATTTTCTGTTTTATTCATCATTCCCTTCCTAATAATTCCTAACATTCTGTTTGCTTTTTTGACTGCCGCAGCTCACTGAACGAAGCAGTTCAATCTATTGTCCAGTATGGTGCCCAGGTCCTTTTCTTGGAGCCTTGCATCACGTAACCATAATTTGGGTTCCTCTTCTCCACGTGCATCACCTTGCACTTACTTGTCCACATTAAATTTCATCTGCCATTTGGATGCCCAGTCTTCAAGTCTCGCAAGACCCTCCTGCAATTTCTCACAATCCGCTTGTGAGTTAACACCTCAGAATATGCTCAGACTTATCCCTTTGAGAACCCGCGCACAGTGCATGGCTAAAAAAGACCCCTTTCAACATTGCCCCCTAATTGGCACAACTTTCTCGTAACTGGACCTGTGCCTTCGCGGTCACACTGATGAGGTCACAATGAGAAGATCCCTGGCAGGATTCCCAGTTCCAGGGCTCAGGACATATGGAATGAGATAAGCTACAAGGCCTGGGACTGAGGCAGCTTCTCACCTCCCCACAGAGGCCATGAGATGACACAATGCAGGGAACAATGGCCTCTGATCCTTCAGGTGACTGCACTGGTGCCTGGGAGACAGATCCTGACTGCAGGAGTGTGGCCTCCTTGACAGCTTGTGGTAGGGGAGCGGCAGCCCAGAGATCAGAGCCTTGGACATGAGAGCAGGTATGGATGGGGGAACCGGTGTTCCCAGATGACAGAAAGGAGAAATGGCTTCCCACTTGGTAAATATCTGTATAACGGAGGTCTTGGTCCCTGCTCGGAAGCAGTCATGGACTCACAATAATGTATCAGCCATGAAGGAAATTCCAGTTCCTGTCCTCCTGAGGGGTCTTCTTCTGTTTTCTCCTGTCCTCTAAGTCCGTTTAGCCTCAGCCTCTGCTTACATTCTCTCTGGCTCTGTGTCCTGCCCCAGGTGATCTTTGTGTGCAAGAGAAGCCTTGGTAGGGTGCCCCTCAGGTCATGGAACCGCGGCAGGAGCAAAGGTTTCTCTTGGCACAGTGACCCTGGGTGCACCTCCATCCAGCGTCAGCCACAGGCCAGAACTTCCCTACTCTCTGCCAAGTTCATGAGTTCACTCCTAACCCTGTCAGGAGACGCTGGGGCCTAGTGAAGCTGATGGAGCACCCAGAGTGATTCCTTGAACTCTGATCAGCTGTCGTGATGGGGCGGGCGAGATCCTGGGACTGTCTGAGAGGAGAGGAGGCTGAAGATGAGGTCCAAAGTGCTCGTCCATGCTGGGAGCAGATGTTGGTTAGGAAACAGGAAAGGGGCGAAGGGACTCTGTGAGGGGCAGGGAAAGGGAAATTAATAATTTGGGTCCAGTGAGTGGCAGGCAGTTCCTCTCAGGAGAGTGCGAGCGTGCTGGCATTTGTGAACCGGAGTCTCGGGTAGGGTGGGAGACTTTTGAGAGCAGTGGCACAAAAGATGTTGCAGCAGCCCAGGAGCTCTCGAGAGCACCCAGATCCCCTTCTCCGGGGGTCTAGGGCGGGCGTGAGGGCCTGAGCATGAGCTGGAGAATGTAGGAGGGTAACGCATCCAGGGAGATGAAGACAATTATAAGGGAGTTGGGGGGGAGAATGACAGACAGAGACAGAAAAAAAAAAATAACAGGAAAAGTGAAAACTTGGAGGCTGACGCAAGAAAAAAAATATATAAAAGGACAGAGAGAAAAAGGAGACGACTGTAGGAGAATCAAGGCGGGAGAATAAGAAACTTCCTAACACCTGAGTCAGGAGAACAGTGGCTTCAAAATCTTTATCTTTTTAAAATACTTCATTAGTGGTTTACGTAGTTGTATTTTAAAGGACGCTTCTGGTCAAGTCCTTTGATTGGGTGACCATAGTCGTAGAGCAGGAGCGTGCACTCGATGTGGTGCACCTGGATTCCAGCAGAGGATTTTACACATCCCAAGGTGCTGGACTGGGTTAGAAACTGCCTGAGTGACAGAGGGCGGCGGTAAATGAAATTCACTCTGAGGAGAGAAGGGTGACGAGTGGAGTGCCTCGGGGATCGGTCCTGGCGCCGCTTCCGCTCACTATGATTCGGGGGGTGTTTTCAAAGCAATCTCACTGCTGAACTACAGGGTCAGAGGGTGGATCCGAGGTTTACAAAATGAAACATTGCTACTCAGGCCTTGCTGGTTGTTTACAAGATCCGGGGCTCGGGCCCCTAAGTCCCCCTTTTCCATTCCCTCCTGCTTCCCGCAATTTTGCTAAGCAACTCAACAATCGCATTCCCCCCCCCCGAGAATGATCCTGTAAAAAGGCGTAATCGGATACCATACTTCTACATATTACATTTTTAGGAGGTGATTTTCGAAGAGTTATACGGGGGTTGCATGAGTGAAAATTAGCGCATACGTCAAAGTAACCGTCTGACAGGCGCGCGCTGGTAGCTTAGGAGACTCGTGTCGCTGTCAGAGCAATGCAGGATGGTTCGGGAGCCGGACGCGAGGTCCGAGCTTCCGGTTGCCTTTTGAGGATAAGGGGGGGGGGGGGGGGGGGGGGGGGCTAGGGTGGGCCTTGGCTGAGGTGGAGGGCGGCATCGAGCCGAGGGACTTTCATGAGCTCCTCTTTGGTGGATGGGAAGGAAGGCTATTCAGGCCCTAAAGGCCCGCAGCGTGTTAGAATGATTCTGTGGAGGAGTCGGCGAGGGGGAAGGAGCCGGAGCCGGGGCTGGGCCAGTGGGAGCAGAAGTGTTTTCATCGGGCCCCCACAAGGCCTGTTCAGGAGGGGTTTGTTTGTTTTTTTCTCTCTAATCGCTACTTAACCGGCGACATTCTTTCCCTCGCGTGTCACTCTGTTACTCTCACCGGTTAAAGTTTTCCGGGAACACATTCACGCCTAACTTCACATCCTCCTCGGGCCCCTGACTTCTTCGGTTAACTCCACGTGGAGGAGCTAGCGGAATGCGTTATTCGGCTCTGCAGGTCCCTGAAACGCCCCTTACTTATCCGGCTAAAGTTTAGACAAATAATTGCTGGGGATACTCAAGAGTCAGTATTTAGCAGGAGAACGTGCAAGTTACGTGGCTCGGTACCTTCTGAATGCTGACCGCAGAGAGTCCCTGAAGGCCCGAGAGCTCCGAGGAAAGCTTTAATCTCGGCGGGGTAAGAGCACTGGAATGGTCTTCCACTAATACGAAATGCTGCCGCCCAATTGTTCCTGGGTTTGAAACGTTTTGGCCATTTACCCCTCTACTGATATCTTTATTTGATGTAAAAGTTTTTGTATCCTGTCTAAGCCAACACAGAACGCTCTAGGTGGGCGACCTAGCAAAACGCTTAATAAAAACATATAAAAACTGTTTCTTAAAACAAATCAAGACAAACGCAAAGGCTCCTCCGCTAGGTTTTGGGTGGAGCTTAAAACCTCTCTGCGTGATCTGACTCCTGATTATTTAAGGCCACGTTTAAAATTATATCTTCCCTGGTAGGCAACTACTTTCTTCGGATAAATCATTACTAGAGATTCCATCCAAACTGAAATGTGCCGAAACTTTGAAGATGCCCTGTTCTTGTGGTGGACCCCGGCTCTGGAATTTAATTCCATTATATCTTAGAGATATGATGATTCAGGGAGTAAAGTTTGATTATTTAATCAAGATTTTGACTGCGTTTTTTGTTGTGTTATTTTATTGTACCGTGAGTGATAGGTAACGTCTGTTCCTTAAGGGTCTGATTTTCAAAAGCATTTACACACTTAAAAATGGGGGAATGCACTTTAATCAAGTAAGTGGGCTTTTGAAAATTGCTACAATATATGCCATTGAATTGTCCATAGGATTTACCAGTGTAAGTGCATTTTATGCATATAAATGACTTTTGAAAATTGCTACGATAGCATGGTACATTTACACAAGTAACTCCTTTGAAAATTCACCTGCATGTCTACTTGGTATATAACAGTTTATGGACTTCTCTTCCAGGAACTTGTCCAAATCTTTTTTAAACCCAGCTATGCTAACTGCCTTAACCACATCATCTAGCAGTGAATTACAGGGTTTAATTATGTTCAGTGAAAGATAATTTTCTCCGATTTGTTTTAAATGTGCTACTTACTAACTTCATGTAGTGTCCCCTTGTCTTTGTATTTTTTGAAAGAGTAAATAACCAATTTACTTTCCCATTTTATTGTACTCATGATTTTATAGACCTCTATCATATCCCCCCTCAGAAGTCTCTTCTCCAAGCAGAACACCCTAAACCTCTTAGCCATTCCCCATAGAGGAGCTATTCCATCTCATTTATGATTTTATTGCATCTGACGAAGTGGACTCTGTCCTTGAAAGCTCATATCTCAATAAAATTGGTTAGTCTATAAGGTGCCATATCATTTTTGCTACACCAGACTAACATGGCTATCCCTCTGAATATCATTTTGATCGCTCTTCTCTGTATCTTTTCCAATGCAGCTATATCTTTTTTGAGATGCGGCAACCAAAACTGCACACAATACTCAAGGTATGGCCTCAGCATAGAGCAATACTGAGGCATTATGATATTCTCCGCTTTATTCTCTATTCCTTTCCTAATAATTCCTAATATTCTGTTTGCTTTTTTAATTGCCACTGGACACTGAACTGACAATTTCAAAGTATTGTCCACTACAATGTAGGTTACTTTTCCCTATATGCATCACCTTGCATTTGTCCACATTGAATTTCATCTGCCATTTGAATGCCCAATCTTCCAGTCTCACAAGATCCTCCTGCAATTTATCACTATCCGCTTGTGATTTAACAACTTGGAATAATTTTGTATCATCTGCAAATTTGATCACTTCTCTCGTTGTTCCCCTTTCCAGATCATTTATAAATATACTAAAAAGCACCAGTCCCATTACAGATCCCTGAAGCACTCCACTGTTTACCCTTCCCCCACTGAGAATACTGACCATTTAATCCTACTCTCTGTTTTCTTTTAACCAGTTTGTAATCCACAAAAGGACATCGCCTCCTATCCCATGACTTTTTAGTTTTCTTAGAAGCCTCTCATAAGGGACTTTGTCAAATGCCTTCTGAAAATCCAAATACACTACATCCAATGGCTCACCATTATCTATGGGGTCAATATTCAAAACTGGCCAGTTAAGTAACTTAGCCAGCTAAATTTGAATATCAGCAGTTACCTGCATAAGCTGTATGGCTAACTTTCTCCACTCCGATCCACCTACTGCCAGCCAACTTATGCAGCTAGCTTTTTAACCATATAAAGGATTCATAAGGCTAAGCGGCATCCATTGAATGTGGATGCAAAATCAGCGGCCACTTCTTAGCATAATAGGTCCTGCTTATTTGGCTAAATTGTGCTGTATGCATTTTGAATATTGACCTCTTTATGTTGATTAACACCTTCAAAAAATGTAGCACATTGGTGAGGCAAGATTTCCCTTGTGTAAATCCATGCTGTTAAACAATGTCTTTCTATATGTGCTGTGGTTATTTTCTTTAGAATAGTTTCCATGATTTTCTACCAGCACTGAAGTCAGACTCGCTAGTCTATAGTTTTCTGGATCACCCCTGGAGCCATTTTTAAAGATCGGTGTTACATTGACCAGTCTCCAGTCTTTGGGTACAATGCTTAATTTTAATGATAGATTACAAATTACTATTAATAGATCTGCAATTTCATTTTCTAGTTCCTTCAGAACTCTGGGGTGTATACCATCTGGTCCAGGTAATTTGCTATTTTTTAGTTTGTTAGACTGCCTTATAACTTTTTCCAGCTTCACCATGATTTGTTTTAGTTCTTCTGAACCATCACCATTGTAACCTGTCCAGCACAACAGGTTTAATATGAGCAGGAAATAAATGTTTTTAAATAAATAAATTAATTAATTAATAAATACATTGAATACAGATTCCAGCTTGTGTACCTCCCCATCATCCTCTTTAGTAGACACCAAAGCAAAGAATTAATTTAGTCTTTTCATGATGGCTTTATTTTCCCTAAATACCCCTTTAACCCCTTAATCATCTAATGGTCCACCCAACTCCCTCACAGGCTTTTTTCTTCGGATATATTTTTTAAAGGATTTTTTAATGAGTTTATATCTCTTCAGCCAGTTTCTTTTTAAATTCTCTTTTAGGCCACCTTATCAATGTTTTACATCTAACTTGCCAATACCTATGCTGTTTCCTATTTTATTCAGATGGATCTTTTTTCCATTTTTGAAAGAAGTTCTTTTGGCTAAAATAGCCTCTTTCACTTCACCTTTTAGCCATGCTGGCAGTCATTTGGCTTTCCTTCCACTTATTTTAATGTGTGGAATTCATTTGGACTGGCCTTCCAAACTGGTATTTTTAAATTTTGACTATGCTTAATATAAACTCCTAACCTTTGTAGCTGCACCTTTTAGTTTTTTCTGTTTTCCTTATTTTAAGAACATAAGACTTTCCATATTGGGTCAGACCAAAGGTCCATCAAGCACAGCATCCCAAGAGGTAAATAGATTCCAAGCTGCTTATCCCAAGAATAGTCAATGGATTTCTGCAACTCTACCTTAATATTAGTTTATGGACTTTTCCTCCAGAAAGTTGTCCAAACCTTTTTTTAAAAGCAGCTACACTAATAACTTTCACCACATTCTCTGGCAATGAATTCCAGAGCTTAATTATGCGATGAATAAAAAAATATGTTCTCTTATTAGTTTTAAATGTATTACCTAGTAACTTCATTGTGTGTCCCCTGGTCTTTGTACTTTTCGAAAGAGTAAACAACTGATTAACGTTTACCCGTTCCATTCCACTCATTATTTTATAGACTTCTCTCATATCAGTCGTCTCTTCTTCAAGCTGAACAGCCCTAACCTCTTTAGCCTTTCTTCGTAGAGGAATTATTCCATCCCCTTTATCATCTTGGTCGCCCTTCTCTGTACCTTTTCTAATTCTGCTATATCTTTCTTGAGATGTGGTGACCAGAACTGCACACAATACTCAAGATGAGGTCACACCATGGAGTGATACAGAGGCATTAGGATATTCTCTGTTTTATTCTCCATTCCTTACCTAATAATCCCCAGCATTCTGTGTGTGTATGATATATGAACACAAGATGAGGTCACACCATGGAGTGATACAGAGGCATTATGATATTCTCTGTTTTATTCTCCATTCCTTTCCTAATAATTCCCAGCATTCTGTGTGTGTATGATATACGAACACAAGATGAGGATGCACCATGGAGTGATACAGAGGCATTATGATATTCTCTGTGTTATTCTCCATTCCTTTCCTAATAATCCCCAGCATTGTGCTTGTGTATGATATATGAACACAAGATGAGGATGCACCATGCAGTGATACAGAGACATTATGATATTCTCTGTTTTATTCTCCATTCCTTTCCTAATAATCCCCAGCATTCTATTTGTGTATGATATATGAACACAAGATGAGGATGCACCATGGAGTGATACAGAGACATTATGATATTCTCTGTTTTATTCTCCATTTCTTTCCTAATAATCCCCAGCATTCTGTGTGTGTATGATATATGAACACAAGATGAGGATGCACCATGGAGTGATACAGAGACATTATGATATTCTCTGTTTTATTCTCCATTCCTCTCCTAATAATCCCTAGCATTCTGTTTGTGTATGATATATGAACACAAGATGAGGATGCACCATGGAGTGATACAGAGACATTATGATATTCTCTGTTTTAATCTCCATTCCCTTCCTAATAATCCCTGGCATTCTGTTTGTGTATGATACATGAACACAAGATGAGGATGCACCATGGAGTGATACAGAGACATTATGATATTCTCTGTTTTATTCTCCATTCCCTTCCTAATAATCCTTGGCATTCTGTTTGTGTATGATATATGAACACAAGATGAGGGATGCACCATGGAGTGATACAGAGACATTATGATATTCTCTGTTTTATTCTCCATTCCCTTCCTAATAATCCCTGGCATTCTGTTTGTGTATGATATATGAACACAAGATGAGGTCGCACCATGGAGTGATACAGAGGCATTATGATATTCTCTGTTTTATTCTCCATTCCCTTCCTAATAATCCCTGGCATTCTGTTTGTGTATGATATATGAACACAAGATGAGGGATGCACCATGGAGTGATACAGAGACATTATGATATTCTCTGTTTTATTCTCCATTCCCTTCTTAATAATCCCTGGCATTCTGTTTGTGTATGATATATGAACACAAGATGAGGATGCACCATGGAGTGATACAGAGACATTATGATATTCTCTGTTTTATTCTCCATTCCCTTCCTAATAATCCCTGGCATTCTGTTTGTGTATGATATATGAACACAAGATGAGGATGCACCATGGAGTGATACAGAGGCATTATGATAGTCTCTGTTTTATTCTCCATTCCCTTCCTAATAATCCCTGGCATTCTGTTTGTGTATGATATATGAACACAAGATGAGGATGCACTATGGAGTGATACAGAGGCATTATGATAGTCTCTGTTTTATTCTCCATTCCTTTCCTAATAATCCCCGGCATTCTGTTTGTGTATGATATATGAACACAAGATGAGGTTGCACCATGGAGTGATACAGAGGCATTATGATATTCTCTGTGTTATTCTCCATTCCTTTCCTAATAATCCCCAGCATTCTGTTTGTGTATGATATATGAACACAAGATGAGGTTGCACCATGGAGTGATACAGAGGCATTATGATATTCTCTGTGTTATTCTCCATTCCTTTCCTAATAATCCCCAGCATTCTGTTTGTGTATGATATATGAACACAAGATGAGGATGTACCATGAAGAGATACAGAGGCATTATGATATTCTCTGTTTTATTCTCCATTCCTTTCCTAATAATCCCCAGCATTCTGTTTGTGTATGATATATGAACACAAGATGAGGTCACACCATGGAGTGATACAGGGGCATTATGATATTCTCTGTTTTATTCTCCATTCCTTTCCTAATAATCCCCAGCATTCTGTTTGTGTATGATATATGAACACAAGATGAGGATGCACCATGGAGTGATACAGAGGCATTATGATATTCTCTGTTTTATTCTCCATTCCTTTCCTAATAATCCCCAGCATTCTGTTTGTGTATGATATATGAACACAAGATGAGGATGCACCATGGAGTGATACAGAGGCATTATGAAATATGATATTCTCTGTTTTATTCTCCATTCCTTTCCTAATAATCCCCAGCATTCTGTTTGTGTATGATATATGAACACAAGATGAGGGATGCACCATGGAGTGATACAGAGACATTATGATATTCTCTGTGTTATTCTCCATTCCTTTCCTGATAATCCCTAACATTCTTACGCCCTTTCATTTTATCGTACTGCAATATTACAAAATTGTTCAGGTAAACTGAGGTAAAAAATCTTATTTTAGTTGCAACTATTGTAAATAGATCCTTCTATTTCGACAGTTGTTTTTTATTCTCTATTTCATGCTACCTATTTTTTCCCTCTCTTCTCCTGTCTCCCTTACCCCTCTCCTCTTTCTGGCCTGCTCCCATCCCTGCTCCCTGTTCATTGTAATGCCTCCTTTATTTGAGTTACTTGTAAACCGGCGTGATGTGCCATTCGAACGTCGGTATATTAAAAGTTGTTAAATAAATAAATAAATAAATTCTATTTGCTTTCTTGGCTGCTGCTGCACATTGAGCAGAAGATTTCAATGTATTATCAACGATGACACCTAGGTCCTTTTCCTGAGTGGTGACTCCTAAAGTGGAACCTTTCTTTATGTAGCTATAATTTGGGTTACTCTTCCCTAAGTGCAACACTTTGCATTTGTCCACTTTAAATTTCATTTGCCATTTGCATGCCCAGTCTCGCAATGTCCTCTTGCAATTTCTCACAATCCTCTTGCGATTTAACAACTTTAAATTTTGTGTCATTGGCAAATTTGATCACTTCACTTGCTGTTCCCATTCCTAGGTTTGTTTATAAATATATTATAAAGCATCGGTCGTAGAACAGATCCCTGGGGCCCTCCACTATTCAACTTTTTCCACTGGGAAAATTTACCTTTTAGCCCTACTCTCTGTTTTCTATCTTTTAACCAGTTGGTAAACCACAATAGGACACTGTCACCTATCCCATGACTTTCTAATTTCCTAAGAAGTCTCTTGTGAGGGACTTTATCAAATGCTTTCTGGAAATCCAGATACACTGTATCAACTGGCTCGCCTTTATCCACGTTTATTTATTTATGTCCTCAAAAAAATGTAGCACATTTGTGAGGCAAAACTTCCCTTGGCTAAATCCATGCTGGCTTTGTCCCATTAAACTATCCTTATGTTCAGCAATTTTGTTCTTTATGATAGTTTCTACCATTTTTCCTGGCACAGACATCAGACTCACTGGTCTGTAGTTTCTTGGATCACCCCTTGATCACTTTTTAAATATTGGGGTTACATTGCCAACCCTCCAGTCTTCAGGTATCATAGATGAAGATACTGAAAGCTTACAAATTTCCAATAGCAGGTCTGCAATTTCATTTCTCAGTTCCTTCAGCATTCTGGGATGGATACCATCTGGTCCAAGTGATTTGCGGCTCTTTAGTTTGTAATTTGCCTTGGTACATCTTCCAGGTGCACTGAGATTTGTTTCAGCTCTTCAGAATCACCACCTTTGAATATCATTTCTGGCATGGGTCTCTCTCTTTCATCTTCCTTAGTGAATACTGACGCAAAGAATAAATGTAGTTTCTCTGCTATGGCTTTGTCATCCCTAAGTGCCCCTTTTACCCCTTGATCATCCAATTGATTCCCACACAGGTTTTTTTTTTACCTCGAATCCTGAAAAAGGTTTTATTATGAGCTTTTGCTTCCTCAGCAAGCTTCTTTTCAAATTCTCCCTTTGCCTTCCTCATCAATGCTTTACATCTGGTTTGCCGGTGCTTATGCTGTTTCCTGTTTTCTTCATTCGGATCCCTTTTCCATTTCTCGAAAGATGTTCTTTTAGATATTATAGCCTCTCTCACCTCACCTTTTAACCATGCTGGTAATTGTTTAGCTTTCATTCCACCTTTTCTAATGCATAGAAGCAATGTCCATGCCTGAACCAAACTCTTAACCTTTGCAGTTGCTCCTTTCAGTTTTTTTTCCTAACCATTTTCCTCATTTTAGCATAGTCACCTTTTTGAAAGTTAAATGCTGTCACAGTAAATTTCTTTTTTGCACCCCTTCCTGGTGAGAGAGGTAACTGTCTTCTTTTTGAACGTTTAATACTAGAGCTGTAGAATAACTGAATGTCCTCTCTGCAGCCATTAAGTGAAATTTGGTTGCACTAGGATCACTGTTGCCGAGCACCTCTACCGCATTACTTCTCACACCAAATCCTGCATGCCAGGTCTATAATGGTTCCACCTCTCATCTGTTCCCAAACCAATTGCTCAGTGAGGCAGTCATTTATTTCATCTATAAACTTCCTTAGCATGTTCTGATGTTACATTCAGTTAGTTAGTATTGGGATAATTGAAATCTCCCATTATTACTGTGTTGCCAAATGTCTTAGCTTCCCTAATCTCTGTTAGCATTTCCTCATCTTTCTGTTCAGTTTGACCAGAGGGATGGTAGTACCCAGCCACCACTATACCCTTCTCCATCACACATGGAATTCAGTCTCCTGCAGGATCTTTATCCTATTGGACTCTGTGACATCCCTAATATAAAGTGTTGCCCCTCCACCAAGTTGATCCACTCTATCATTGGTTATCCTTCAGTTACCATAATGCCAATTATGTCTGCCTTTTCATTTAATGCTATACATTCTAACTCTCCTATCTTGTGTTTTACAATTCTGGCATTAGCATACAGACATTTCAAAGTATGCATTTTGTTGGTATTAACAATCTGCTTATCACTTGATGGGGTATTTTGGAATATTTTAATTCAAATGGTTTTTTTTAGGCACAAGGGCTATTTTTGCTTCTGTTGGAAACTCTCTATCAGGATGTCCTAACTCCTCTGTTATTTTAGTATCCTTTGAATATACCTGCTCTGAACCATGCGCTGCTGAGTGACTGTCAGCTTTCACCCATGTTCTAATTTAAGAGCTGCTCTCTCTTCCTTTTGAAGGTTAGCACCAGGCACCAGCAGTCTGGTTCCACCCTGGTTAAGGTGGAGCCCATCCCTTCAGAAAAGACTCCCCCTTACCCAAAATGTTGCTCAGTTCCTAACAAAATTAAGGGCCTCTTTCCTGCACCATCGTCTCATCCATGCATTGAGAGTCTGGAGTTCTGCCTGCTTCTAGGGTCCTGTGTGTGGAACAGGGAGCATTTCAGAGAATGTTTTCCTAAACGTTCTGGATTATAACTTTCTACCTAAGAGCCTAAATTTGGATCCAGAACCTCCCTTCCACACTTTCCCTTTTCATTGGTGCCCACATGTGCCACGACAGCTGGCTCCTCCCCAGCACTATCTAAAATCCTATCTTGGTGATGCATGGAGTCTACCACCTTTGCACCAGGCAGGCAAGTTACCAAGCAATCCTTACATCCACCAGATACCCAGCTCGCTACATTCCTAATATTCCCATCACAGCTGTGATGGCTGACCTAACTGTTCCCTCCTGGGCAATAGCCCTTGGAGACACATCTTAGGAGAGAGGGTAATGCAACACCTGGAGAGCATATCTGCTTACCTTCATCAGTACCATTCACATACAGAATTCACCTTAGGTCACCTATAGTTTATTTATATATTTAAAAAACTTATATTCCAACATATCCATGTGTTCAAGGCAGATAACAAGTAAAACATTAAAACAATTATAAACAAATATCATACAATAAATAAATAACAAATTAAAATTAAAACAAATAAATGCATAAAACATAAACATAATCAGTTTGCCTCAATAGACTACCATCTAAGATTAAAAGTAAAATGGTTCAACTGCATATTATTATCTACACATCCCAAAGAAATGTTTCCAAGTTAAAATTTACGCTAAAGGATCACATCCTGCTACACTAGGGTGATGCTCTCTGACCAGGTGATCTTGCTCATCCAAAGCAGTACAGGTGCTGCTGGACTAGAGTTCAGACCTGGCTACTATGTCCCAGTAGGTCTCATCTATATACCTCTCTGTCTGCCTCAGCTCTTCCAGGTCTGCCACTCTGGCCTCCAGAGATCGGACTCGTTCTCTGAGAGCCAGGAGCTCTTTGCACTGGGTGCACACATACAACCTCTCAGCAACTGGTAAATAATCATATATGTGGTATTTGGTGCAAAAGATTGGAAGGCCCCCTTCCCCCGATCTCACTGCTAGACTGCTGTCAGCATTGTAATAATTGTTAAGTTCGTAGTTAATTTCGGTTCCTAAGGCATAGGGATATGTAAATAAGAGTCCTGTAAATCTATGCGGTGATTTAATATTAATTTGGCAATTACCTGCAAGGGAACAATTAATCTAATTGATAAGGGCTAGGTCACTCCCTGGTTTTAGATAAATCCCTGATTGATTTTTTATGTGAAAATGTTTCTTGTCCTCTTATATGGATTATAAATCAAAGAATAAGCTTAGGGGTGGGGAAAGAAAGACACTAAAAAAAATTACCTGCCTTTCTTAGTCTCTTTTTTTGAAAATTAAGGCACACACACAAGCTAAAAGAAATGACCTACCTTTCCTAGGCTTTTCTAAAGTGAAGGCACACACACAAACTAAAAGAAATTACCTACCTTTCCTAGTCTTTTTTAAAATGAAGGCACACACACAAACTAAAAGAAATTACCTACCTTTCCTAGTCCTTTTTAAAGTGAAGGCACACACACAAACTAAAAGAAATTACCTACCTTTCCTAGTCTTTTTTAAAGTGAAGGCACACACACAAACCAAAAGAAATTACCTACCTTTCCTAGTCTTTTTTAAAATGAAGGCACACACACAAACTAAAAGAAATTACCTACCTTTTCTAGTCTTTGTTAAAGTGAAGGCACACACACAAACTAAAAGAAATTACCTACCTTTCCTAGTCTTTTTTAAAATGAAGGCACACACACAAACTAAAAGAAATTACCTACCTTTCCTAGTCCTTTTTGTTAATCAAGACACACACACACACACACTAAAAGAAATTACCTACCTTTCCTGGCTTTTATTCAAGGCATACACACTAAAAATTAATTTACCCCACAATTTCATCTCTCCCCAAACTTTTAAGTTTCAGTATTACCCAGCAAGCAATACTTACTGATCCTCTTCAGCCACCAGAAAAAATCTTCTCCTCTGGGTACTTCCTCAGGATTGAGGCTTAGTGAGCTTTTCTCCTGCAATATATCTTGCACATCAAAGGCAAATTAGTATTAACAAAGCCCTTTGATGATTCACACTTCAATTAGTTTGCCAGAGTGATGCTCTGCATTTATCTCTGTTTACAACTTCACACCTACTCATATCAATCATACTTCTTTAACATCTTTTCAAAGCAAGTTACCTACCTTTTACTAGCTTTTATTTTTTCATCAAGTCACACATACCAACTAAAAGAAATTACCTACTTTTCCTAGTCTTTTGTTATTAACCAAGGCACACCCATAAAGAATCTACCTACCCTTGCTAGCTTTTATTAATCAAGACACACGCACCCTAAAAATAATGACTTACCTTTTGTTGCGATCGGTGATCTGCAGGTTACCCCACGGACTGCTGCTTTTACCTCTGGCCTGGCCTAAGTTGCAACAGGAAGCTGCCAGCACACGCAGTGTGACGTGTCACCGACCTTCTCCCAGCCTTTCCTGTTCCTGTTCCTGCTCCTGCGTTCTCATTCCTGAGACCTCATCTTCAGTTCCTGTGTCTTCAGTTCCTATGTCTTCAGTTCTATCAGTTCCAACGTCTTCGTCTTCAATTCTTGTGGTCCTTGTCTCATTCGTCAGTCCCCATGGTCACCGACTGACGACCATGGGGACTGACGAAATGTGCCCCATGAAGTTAGCATGGGGCACATTTAAAACTAATCGGAGAAAGTTCTTTTTTACTCAACGCACAATTAAACTCTGGAATTTGTTGCCAGAGGATGTGGTTAGTGCAGTTAGTATAGCTGTGTTTAAAAAAGGATTGGATAAGTTCTTGGAGGAGAAGTCCATTACCTGCTATTAAGTTCACTTAGAGAATAGCCACTGCCATTAGCAATGGTTACATGGAATAGACTTAGTTTTTGGGTACTTGCCAGGTTCTTGTGGCCTGGATTGGCCACTGTTGGAAACAGGATGCTGGGCTTGATGGACCCTTGGTCTGACCCAGTATGGTATTTTCTTATGTTCTTATGGTCAGTCTTCAGTTCTTCACTTCTTCAGTGTGCCTTGCCTCCTGTGTTGCTCCTTGACCTCCTGCCCTGCCTCTCTGTCCCACTTTTCCCATGCATTGATATTCGTATTGACTTTGGCCTGAGTTCTGGATTTCCTTGGATGCCGCCTGATACTGATCACTGCCTGACCACTGGACCACCTGAACTTTGCCTGTCACTAACTTCCGCCTGGCTCCTGGAACTCTCTGAATGCCGCCTCCCACTGATTCCAACCTGTCTCAGGATACGCCTGGTCTCAATCCGCTCTGACCCTGCTATGTCGAAGAATCTCCACTGTCCACAGAGGCCCCCTCCTAAGATCTGCAGGCCCTGGTACCCAAAGGCTCAAACCAAGGGGGGAAAGGGCTGGTAAAGGTGAAGCTCCAGTTGGGTCTCTGCCTCGTCCTAGTCTGGCTGATGACAGTAAGGACCTACAGGGCTCCTCCCTGCAGATTGTGTCAACCCTACCTCAGCCCAAGGATCCATGCTTACCACACATTTCCTAGATTTTAATCAAGATACACACACATTAAAAGAAATTACCTACCTTCCTAGCTGTTAATCAAGGCACACACACTAAAATATTTTTACCTACTTTTCCTAGCTTTTAATCAAGGCACACCCACAAAAAAATAATTTGCCTCACAATTTTACCTCTCCCAAACTTTTAAGTTCCGTTATTACCCTGCAAGCAATACATACCGATCCTTTTCAATTACCAGAAAAATATTTTCTCAAAGCTCCCTTAGGATAACTAATGACCTAGCTGCCCTGAAAGGCATACAACTAGTTCTGAGGATCAGAAAGGTCGTAGCAGAAATAGCAGGCTTATTCTCCAGGTTGCAGAATGTATGGTCTGACATGGAGTTCAAAGACATGGAAACTAGGAGAAAAAGGATTCATTGGGAGATTTCAAGTTTGTTTCTGTTCTAGGAGGTGTAGCCATGAGGCATGAATTGTCTTGATATCCCTCTATTGCCCAGGGCTCTACAGACCGGATGGAGTGAACCTGTCTGAAAAAAGCATTGACATTTTCTTGAGTTATACAGGCTGCTTCATGCCTGAGGTTTTAGGCTGCAGCTGGTGGGAAGAAGCTAGGGCACACAAGGGTGCTGCCCCTTGCATTTCAGTTGCTTATTTAACCGGTCCCCCCGTATGGTGCTTTATCCGTCACTAAGGGGTGGTACGGGTTGGGGTATAGTCCAGACAGGGAGGAAGAATAATCCACTGGGGCCCCTGGTATATCTATCCACTCTTCACTCTCAGTGCGCACACTGGAGGTAGAGGACCTCCAACAGGTGCCAAACAGTCCAGAGAAGGAGCAATGAAGGCAATAAGGCAACAAGGGTATGAACATGGATCCACCCCAATGTTCAGCCATACAATTCAACTACTAAAAAGATTAGGAGTCCAAGAATGGTGTTCAAATAAAAGTCTTTACTGTTGCTTAAAAAAAGATAACCCAGGCCGCAATACCAAAAATGAAGAATAGCATAAAAAATAAGAACATAAGAACATAAGAAATTGCCATGCTGAGTCAGACCAAGGGTCCATCAAGCCCAGCATCCTGTTTCCAACAGAGGCCAATCCAGGCCATAAGAACCTGGCAAATACCCAAACACTAAGAAGATCCCATGCTACTGATGCAATTAATAGCAGTGGCTATTCCCTAAGTCATCTTGATTAATAGCCATTAATGGACTTCTCCTCCAAGAACTTATCCAAACCTTTTTTGAACCCAGCTACACTAACTGCACCAACCACATCCTCTGGCAACAAATTCCAGACCTTTATTGTGCGTTGAGTGAAAAATAATTTTCTCCAATTAGTCTTAAATGTGTTACTTGCTAACTTCATGGAATGCCCCCTAGTCCTTCTATTATTCAAAAGTGTAAATAACCAATTCACATCTACTCATTCAAGACCTCTCATGATCTTAAAGACCTCTATCTATATTATTATTATTATTTAGGATTTTTATATACCGACAACCGTTTGCACATCGTATCGGTTTACATGTAACTTGCAACTTGAAACCAGGACAGCTGCCACAGTGGCAGATGCCTTTACAAAGAACAATATAACTACATCTTCACATTGGAGATACCATAGATTCATAATGGAGGGGACTCATTTCCAATACAAATGAGTAATAGCAATGAAGATTACTGGCAATTTGTCCATCTTAGGTGTTACCTCCCTTCTGACTTCCCTTGCACCATTACCCGTGGAGAAAAATGACTCCCCTTGCAATGTGGGAAAACTGGAATGGGGTTCCAGCATGAAGTCACTCGGCAAATAGAAGAAAATCCCCAAGCACAAAAACTGCAGGACAACTGTCCTCACATACAAAAACATCCAACTTCAATTGGTCCAAGATTTAACTGTTCTTCAAGCTGGAAAAACCTTGTCACATTCTCTCAGTGGGACATAGCCCATTGAGACCTTATATCTAAAAGTCTCAAAAGCTTCTTAAGCTTCTTCAGGTTGTGCAGGCAACCACATCCTCGCCCAAATCCTTTGGGATACTGGGGTATGCGTTTCCCTTAAAACTGGTCAAGTCAAAGTCCAAAATTATCTTTTATCCAAAATGCAAAGGTGATGAGCAAAGGCCCATCCAAAAGGTATTCAGCTATTGTCGTCTGAGACCCCCAATCTCTGCTCTCCTCCTTATAGATCCTGAGGGGATCCAAAGCTCTGCAGGACAGTGGAAATCCTGAACGGATCACTTACTGTCCTTTCCACTACTCTCTTCAATCCACTGCTTCCTTGAGATTCTGGGGAATTCTCTATCTCCAGCCCTCTACCCTCTCTCAGCTCCTCCTTCCCACTGAAGTTCTGAGCATGCTCCTGGGAAATATATACCCCACAAAGATGGGGTTATCACAGTGGGAGGGAGGAATCGAAAATATAAAAATCCCTTCTACAGCTACTACATATCCAAATTACAAGGGAAATATTAGTGACGGCTTGGATCCCGTCACACTTAGATATTGTATTTGACAGAATGAGCTGCACCTCCCCCATTTCAGTCATCTCTATCCTTTCTGAACTGGTTATATCATGGTATGGCCTTATCCCATACATGAGAATCACTGAACCATGTTTTTGTAATAGCAACAATATCCAAGTCTGACTCCGCCTGTTGCTTTCGATGGACAACGGGCCCGTCCCACAGCCCGCTCCCCTTAACACCAGGCCGGGCCAGCCCTCCTCTCATCCCGACACCTCACCGCCTTTCTGGGAAATGGTCGATTGCCGCACCTGCCTCTAGGCTCCCATCCACTCCCCGGTGACAGGCCCTCCTCGGAGCGTGGCAGGAGGTCATGCCACAACTGCTCTCCTCTTCGTGGCAGGACACCCCAAGGTGCGCCCCCTCCCTTAAGGCACACATGTGACAGCTATCCTAAATTTAAAGGGACAAAAGTAAGAACCCCCAGAGGCACCCCCTGATGATGTCATCCAGTCAGCCCTCTAAAGGGCTGAAATGCATAACCCTGAAGTGCCTTGGCAATAGGTCAACTCTGTTGGAGAAGTGTTTTGCCTCTCCATTCCTGATTCCTGATTCCTGGTTCCAGATCCTTGCTTCCTAGTTCCTGCTTCCGCTGTGTGTCCTGTTCCTGGTTCCGTGGTAGTCTGGTTTGTCTTCTGAGTTCTTGTCTTCGTGGTCAGTCTTCCCTTCGTTTGTCTTCAGCATCTCGTCTTGCTCCTGTGGTTCCTCGTCCTCCCTCCTCCTTTTTGTTCCTTGTCTCATTGGATTGGACTTATGGCTCTGACTTGGATTGGACTTCTAGCTTGACCTCAGATTGAAATTTGATGCTCCTCCTGCCTCTGACCACTGCCTACCTACTGTTACTGCTCAAACTCTGCCTGCCCTGACCACTGCCTGAATCTGTCTCTGTTGACTGCTGCCTATCCTGACCACTGCTCATACAGACTCCGCTTCTTCACCATGCTGGCCTGCAACATCTTCTATGCAATGGATCTTCACCTCCACAGAGGTCCATGCCTAAGTCCAGCTGGCTCCAGCACCCGAAGGCTCAACCTAAGGGGAACAAGGGCTGGTATTGGTGACGCTCCAGTTGGGCCTCTGCTCCATCCAGCTTTGCCTGCCGATGATTGGGACCTGCAGGGATTCTCCCTGTGGGTTGCACAAACTCCACCTCAGCCCAAGGTTCCTCTTCTGCAACAGATTGCCGAGACCATGGATGAGTCGCAGAGCAGATTGCTGGTAGGCTGCACTCTGATAGCGCACCGTTCAAGCAAACGCTGTTACCCACTTTTTGGACTGATCAAATCCAGCTACTCAAATTGCATTTACAGTATGTCGTTACCTGGAGCTCCCTGAAGAAGGAGTAATACACTCCGAAACACTGCCGTGTCGGAGGATGGACTTCGGGACTGTACATGCCATTTACCTTCTTGTGGACTGAGATAAGTGCATGCATTAGTTGCTTCATATTATACAGTGCCTGCTCTCGCGATATAGCCCCGGAAGGAGAATATCCAATATCTATGCAACCTATGATTAAACAAGCCCAGTGCTACACGGGCTTCACAATATAAGCCAGAAAGCATCTTGTGGCAATATGACGGCTGCTAGATATCCTTTTCTAAAGAGTTCCCACATATAGCTGAATTGATATTTTTGTGATTGATTTCTATTTTTCAAGCTATTTTTTGGGTTTTCTACAAGTGCTGAGACCATGGATCCGGCAGATGCCTTGGGTCTTCAGGCCATTTCCAGGCCTAGCATAGAAGATCCAGCAGCAGCAGGCAGCAGTTTCTTGAGATCCTGGCGAGTTCCATGGAGGAATTCAGTACTCGCCTGAATGCAGCAGCAGTGTCAGCTGCCTCCTCTTCTCCAGGATCTTCAGCAATTTGTCAATGTCTTCAAGCTCATCTTTGACGAACCCGGCTGGCTTGCCACTGTGGGTTTGGAACTTTTGCACCTACACCAGGGTTCCCAAATGCTGATGGAATATGTTATAGAATTTTGGACCATGGCTACAGAGCTAATCTGGGGAGAGGACAACCTCCATAGGTTATTCATGGAGGGGCTGTCATTGTGGATTAGGGATGAGTTGGTTGCCCGTGAGCTCCCAGAATCCCTAGATGGTCTTATTGATTCAGCTGGGAGGATCGACCATTGCCTACAGCAATAGGCTTGGGAGCTCTGTCCGCCATGCAGACCTGTTGCACTAGCTCCTCAATTTAAGCACCCTTACTCTCCCATTCAATGGCAGCACCAGCCCAAGTGCACCTGGAGGATCCAATGCAGTTTGGCCAGGGTCACCTCACCCCTGAAGAAAGGCTCCATCGACATCAGCTGGGGCTATGCTTCTACTGTGCTGGGACCAGGCACTAGCTGGTGTACTATCCACTGGAGCCGGGAAACTAATTAGCTTAGGATCTAGTGGGGAGGTGATCCTAGGCTTCATGACTCCTGCTCCTCAACTAATGCTCCTGGTGACTATTGCTGTGGATAACCAAGAATTTCCTACTCAGGCCCTGGTATACTCTGGTGACGGGGAGAATTTCATAATGAAAGTCCTCGTCGACTATTTACAACTTCCCACAGTTGCCAGAAAGACACCCCTATCATCTCCTCGATTCATCTCCCCGACCGGATCACCCTAGCCATGGCACCCTTGCACCTATGCACTGGCTTGCTACAAATAGAGAGTATAGTCTTTCAAATCATCGACAAGGTAGTAAATCCCATTGTGCTGGGCTTTCTCTGGTTGCAAATCCACTGTCTGCACTTCGACTGGGCTTTGTTACAGCTAACCAGCTGGGGCTCTAATTGCCACAGTTCATGCCTGCAACGTGTTGAATCAGCACCCTTGGTGACAATCCTGGTAGGGCTGTCTCCACAGTACACAGATTACACTGATATGTTCTCCAAGAAGAAGGCTGAGACGCTACCTTCCCATAGGGTATATGACTGTACCATCAATATGTTACCCAACACTGAACCACACCGTGGGAGAGTATATCCTTTATCTGCATCGAAGATGAAAACAATGTCAGAATACATTAGAGTCAGCCGCGCCCCCTGAGAGGCACTAGGCCAATCAGAGGGCGGCAAACAGGACTTTAAATTGCGGCGACTCCCTCCGGCGGCCCTCTTACCTCCGCCGGACTCCAGCACCGTCCCCCTCGCACATCCTCCTCTGTCGGGGCTCCCCAGGCCCAATCGGGGCTAGAGCCCGCTCGCTTACACCGCGAGCCGTGCAGAGGAAGCAACAACAAAGATAAAAGAAAAACAAAACCAAAAACAACCGAAAGGAACCCACTTCGACCTTAGAGCAGCGCGCACACGGTGAGTCAGCCGCGCCCCCTGAGAGGCACTAGGCCAATCAGAGGGCGGCAAACAGGACTTTAAATTGCGGCGACTACCTCCGGCGTCGCGCGCCCGAAGGAGCGCGTTCTAAGGGGCCTGCCCCTTAGTGCGCCCCTTGGAGCGTCCCAGAGCCAGGACCGTTTACCCGTTTCCCGTCCAACCAGGGACTGTTTACACCACTACCTCTGGATCCCTTTAGAATACTATAAAGGTAAGAAAACACCTCCAAAGGCAACGGACACTCCACAGCCTACTTATTAGAATACCTAGCACTTTGCACTCTTAACCCTAGCAATCTCTGGTATCCTTATCTAGCAATCTGCACTGCAGCCTCCAGCACGCCTCCTATCAGCATCTAGCAACCATTTATCCAATTCTTCATCCAGCAGCCACTCATCCAGCAACCACTCATCCAGCAGCCACTCATCCAATTCTTCATCCAGCAGCCACTCATCCAGCAGCCACTCATCCAGCAGCCACTCATCCAATTCTTCATCCAGCAGCCACTCATCCAGCAACCACTCATCCAGCAGCCACTCATCCAATTCTTCATCCAGCAGCCACTCATCCAGCAGCCACTCATCCAACTCTTCATCCAGCAACCACTCATCCAGCAGCCACTCATCCAGCAGCCATTCATCCAATTCTTCATCCAGCAGCCACTCATCAAATCCCTCTCTACTATTAAACCAATTCTACTACACTAACAGCTCTCAAACCATCATCTAACCCCACACATCTCTCCAGAAAGCAAGTCTTATTACGCTATATAAAAAAAAAAAAAAAAAAAAAAAACCTCACCAGCTACAATCTGAACACTATTCCCATGGGCCTCCCAATTCCAATCCTCCATCACAGGACCTATCTCACAGGAAAACATTCCTTGATCTCACGCCCACCTACTTACAAATCCCTTATCCCCATCATGATTTCCCCATTTACCCAAACTTTAGGCTTAGCTCTCTTCTCTCTGATACTATTCAACGCTCAATCTCTCTCCAAGAAAACACTAATTCTTAATGACATTCTCCTGGACAACAATCCTGACCTCTGCGCTATCACGGAAACATGGCTTAAACAAACGGACACAGCACTAATAAACCAACTTCCAATTCAAAGCTACGATATTTTCTCCATTCCCAGAAAGAAAAAAAGGGGAGGAGGTATCCTCCTAGCAGCCAAAAAAGAGCTAAAAATTACTCAATTCCCAATTAGTTCACCCTCAAAAATCGAAACAGGCCTATTCAAATCAGACCATCTGCAAATTCTTCTAATCTACGCCCCCCCAGGCCTGCTGGAATCCAATGCATCACCCATACTAGAATTAATAGCAACTCACTTAAATCTGGATCGTCCGACCATAATACTGGGCGATTTTAACTTACACGTCGACGACCCCATTCGCTCAACCAATTGCGAAGCTTTCCTAACCGCCATGTCGGCATTAGGCTTCACACAAATCATAAACAAACCTACCCATAGAGCAGGCCACACCCTGGACCTTATATTTGTTAACTCAAGCATATCACACTCAACGCCACCCACATGCCAACCAGTCCCCTGGTCAGACCATACTTTAATATCTTCTGCCTTTTCGTTGGAACAAACAAGCAAAAAATGTGTCCCACTTCCAGAATTTATATACAGGAAATCCTGCACATCAGAGGAATTACACAATAATCTGATCCCAGAACTCCCACTCATAGACATCACCTCAGCCAACTCAGCCCTTCACTCTTGGAACAAGATAACAGAAACAGCAGCAAACAAACTCTGTCCACTGGCAACAAAAAAACTCAAATAAAACACTTCCAAAAAACAACCTTGGTTTAACGAAGATCTTCAAAAATGCAAACACTCCCTCCGACAGAAGGAAAGTAAATGGCGGAAATCACCAACACCGACCTCCCTCTCCGCTTACAAACTCGCACTACACCAATACAAAAACGCCACATTAAAAACTAAAAGGGACTTCTTTGCACAGAAGATCCACCACATTATTTTCGATTCCAAAGCCCTATTTGCTTATGTATCTAACTTAACACAAACCATTACTCCTGACATCCTGGCAAACCTAGCACAAGAAAAAGCTGAGGAATTGGCCCTCTTCTTTAGCAACAAAATCTCCAACCTGATAACACAGCTGAGACCCAACACTTCAGATCCATCAAACCTATACTTCCATCACAACAAAGACACTTCTCTACAATCCTTCGAACTATTCTCTATATCAGAGATACTCTCTGCATTGAAGAAAATGAAACCCTCATCACACCCATCAGACCACATCCCATCCAAACTTCTCCTGCTAATACCAGACACCATCTCTACCGCTCTGACAGACATCATTAACTGTTCACTAGCACAAGGAATCTATCCTGACGACCTGAAAATTGCATCCATCAAACCGCTCTTAAAAAAACCTAACTTAAACCCCAATGATCCTACCAATTTCCGTCCTATATCAAATCTCCCATTCATAGCCAAGGTAATGGAAAAATTGGTTAACTCCAGACTTTCAGACTACCTCGAAGAACATAAAATTCTGCTCCCGACCCAATATGGTTTCAGGAAATCTTTAAGTACAGAATCTCTACTAATTTCCCTGACTGACTACCTTATCATGGGCCTGGATAAAGGTCAAGCTTACTTGCTAATCCTCCTGGACCTCTCAGCTGCCTTTGATATGGTTAACCACTCCCTCTTACTAATTCAATTAGCAAATATTGGAATAACAGGAACAGCTCTATCGTGGTTCAAATCGTACTTAGGGAACAGAAAATACAAAGTTAAACTACACAACAAAGAATCTCAGCACTACTCTTCCTCTTCAGGAGTTCCGCAGGGCTCCTCCCTCTCACCAACGCTCTTTAATATCTACCTGCTCCCTCTTTGCCAACTTCTAAACAAGTTAAACCTTAAACACTATCTATATGCAGATGACGTCCAGATAGTCATCCCCATCAAAGAATCCTATACTAAAACTCTTGAATTCTGGGAATCTTGTCTTCAAAAAATTGACGGACTCCTCTCCAACCTAAATCTAATACTAAACTCTTCAAAAAGCGAACTCCTCCTAATTTCCACCGAAAACAGTAACACAGACACAAATCCACCACCCAATTTACAAACCCCACAAGTAAGAAACCTAGGAGCTATCTTTGATAATAAGCTAAACCTTAAATCATTCATAAATCAAACTACTAAGGACTGCTTCTATAAACTCCAAGTCTTAAAAGAATAAGACCACTGTTTCACTTTCAAGACTACAGATCAATTCTTCAATCAATAATATTCGCTAAACTAGATTACTGCAACTCTTTACTATTAGGTCTTCCCTCTTCTCACACTAAACCCCTTCAGATGGTTCAAAACACGGCTGCAAGAATATTAACAAACACCCGGAGAAGAGACCACATATCACCAATTCTCAAAGACTTACATTGGCTGCCAATTCACTACAGAATTAGTCCATAACCATTATTTACAAAATCATACATCAACACTCTCAGCTCAACCTTCAAATTACTCTCAAAAAATTTACTTCCAATAGACCAATCAGAGTCCTACAAAGAATCCTTACAAATACCACATTCCAAAACCATGCGACACATAACAGCCAGAGACAGGGCTTTCTCCACCGCAGGACCAACACTGTGGAACTCCATCCCACCAGATTTGCGACAGGAACCCTGCCTCCCCACATTCAGGAAAAGACTCAAAACGTGGCTTTTTATGAAAGCATTTCCTGACCTAAACTGAACCTGAATCAGTCTTTGACTAATCACTCTGACTTTACCTTAACATAACAATTAACTCCACAGCATTAGGGCAATTCGTTATTACCTCAAATGCATTGATAGGCATATATGTATCATATGTATCTAGTTAAAAACCCCAGCTTCTTTTATCTGTTCCAAGTTATATTACTACCTTGTTTTATTGTAACTGCAACCCTTAACTTTCACTTGTATATTGTTTACTATTACTACTACCTTTATAATTTATGTTATTTATTGTTATTTATGACCTCTTGTTACCTCTTCACTTGTTAATTGTAAACCGACATGATGCGATACCCATCGCGAATGCCGGTATAGAAAAACTTAAAATAAATAAATTTTAAAAAAACCTTGACTAGGGTTTCATCAGTCCCTCAACTTCCTCCGCTGGGACAGGTTTCTTCTTTGTCTCCAAAAGAATGGCTCATTATGTCTATGCATCAACTGTAGAGGATTGAATGAAATAACAAAAAAAGGACTGGTACCCCTTATCACTCATTTCTGAGTTATTTGACCATCTCCCAGGGATCAAGCGTATTTACAAAGCTGGACCTTCGCTGGGCCTGTAACTTAATTCAGATCAAGCACGGAGATGAATGGAAGACGGCATTCAATACTGAGACAGACACTACGAGTACCTAGTAATGCACTTTGGGTTATGTAATGCCCCCACCGTATTTCCGAAGATGATGAATGAAATCTTCAGAGACCTCCTCTACATCTGTGTTGTTGTGTACCTTGATGATATTCTCATCTTCTCTAAGGATCTCAACTCCCACCACCAGCATATTCGCCTAGTCTTCCAGAGACTACAAGATAACAAACGTATGCAAAGTTGGAGAAATGCTTTTTTGAGATAGAGAGTCTCCCTTTCCTAGGATACATTGTTTCTAGCAAGGGCTTCCATATGGATCCAGATAAAGTCAAGTGCATCCAAGACTCGCCTTGCAGAGATTCCTAGGCTTTGCCAACTATTACCGACATTTCATTGCTAACTACTCCCAGATTGCAGCTCCACTCACAGTACTCACCTGAAAAGGAGCCAACACCAAAGCCTGGCCTTTGGAGGAGGTCACTGATTTCCAAGAATTAAAGGATGCATTCCTTCAAAAGCCTTGCCTCCATCACCCTGATCCCACACATCCTTTTATCCTTGAAGTCGATGCCTCACTGCTAGGGGTAGGAGCAGTACTGAGTCAGCACTCTGATATGGGAGTCTTTCATCCATGCTCTTTCTTTTCATGAAAATCCTCCTCCATAGAATGCATCTATAGGATTAGAGACAGAGAATTGCTGGCCATCAAGCTTTCAGTTGAGAAATGGTGCCATTGGCTCGAAGGTATCAATATCGCACTATCATCTGTACCGATCACAAAAACTTAGAACATCTTCATCAGGCCCAATGGCTGAATGTCCACCAGGCCCGCTGGTCTCTGTTCTTTGCACATTTTGATTTCGAGCTGAGGTACCAGCCAGCCATCAATAACCTTACAGCGGACACTTTCTCCTGGTCTTTCATGGCAGAGGACATCCCAGAACCTCCCAGGCAAATTATTGATCCCACCTGGATCCTCTTAGCCTCCACCACAACCATCCCTCCAGGGAAGACGGTTGTATCATGCAAACTCCAAGAAAACGTGTTAAAATGGTCCCACGACTCCCAATGCAATGTTTCACTCTAACAAAATTTGATAACTACTCGTTAATTAACCAATTTGTAAATACCAACTGCAATGTTATGGTTTTTTCTGATTTAAGATATACAATGTTTAACACTAACAAAGTTTGTTAACTTTCATCTATATAACCTGCCTAGTTCAGCTTTCACCCTGTTTAATGTATTTCCCTGCCTTTACTTGTTACATGTAAACCGATATGATGTTTCGACGAATACCGGTATAAAAAAAACTTTAAATAAAGAAATAAATGTCTCAGGTCACCCTGGACAAGCTTGGACTCTGGCGATGCTCCAGCAGTACTACTGGTGGCCCCAAATGCAGAGATGTCCAGGCCTATGTGGACTCATGTCCCACCTGCACACAGCAGAATCCTCTAATGGGACGACTCTGGGAGCTGTTACAGCTGTTGCCAGCCCCAAGGGAATTCTGGATCCACTTGTCCATCGATTGTTTGAGAAAGGGAGACTTCCTTTTCTCAAACAGCTACACAATCATTTGGATCGTAATTGACTGTTTCTCAAAGATAGTCCATTTCATTCTGTTTACCAGACTTCCCACAGTCCTGGAGTTGGCCCGTTTATTCACGCAATACATCTTTCACCTGCATGGTCTGCCCAAACATATAGTCTCCGATCGTGGGGTCCAGTTCACGGCCAAATACTAGTGGTCCTTATGCAAAAAGTTTAATATCTCCCTGGACTATACGACGGCATACTACCCCCAAGCAAACAACCAGTCAGAACTCGGCCAATCAGAACTCAGAGCTTATACTAATGACCACCAAGATGACTGGGCCAGTCCCTCCTGTGGGCAGAGTTTTCCCATAACTTCCACATCAGCATGGCTACAGGTTCTTTGCCCTTCCAGGCCATCTATGGGAGACAACTGTTACCGTAGAGAAAACTAAGGTAACAAACCGGGAAGTAACAAAGGTTTACTTCCCTGTTTGTGCTCAGCTCAGCCGGAGTCAGAGGTCCTTGCTGACATGCCGAAACCGTACATGGAGACAGGTCCGGAATAACCAACGGGACCCTTGTGAAATTGCAAAGTGGAGTCTTTACCCGCAGCAGCACTGTGGTGAAGTGTGCCAGGCGATACTAGTCAGTTCAAAACATCCCTGAAGCAACGGACCGCGAAACGCGCGCGTCGGACCTCTGACTCCGGCTGAGCTGAGCACAAACAGGGAAGTAACCCTTTGTGTTTTATACAAATATAAAAAATTAAAAAATACAAAAACGCCTTAAAAAGCATACAATTTTGTGTCTGCATAATGGACTATTGGGGGTGATAGTCTCTAATGATCTGAAGTCGGCAAAACAATGTGACAAGGCGATAGCTAAAGCCAGAAGAATGCTAAGTTGGGGTGTTGCATGAGCTTATGATTAAGCCATGAGAGACTTTCCATCATGCCTATCTAGGTTGCTTTATGAATGTCTTAAATACATCTTTCCATACCCTTTGTTGGGATGATTTACAAGGCTGCTGGGAGCGTTCATTTGAAAGAACTGGATCGTCTGAGTGATTGATTTCACCGTTATCAAATAAGAAAAATGTTTTAGATATACACATATACACACAAAAAATTATTTTTCAAAAAAAAGTATTGGACTTTAGTGTTGTTCACAAATCGTTGATTCACAGTGGTTGGAGGAGGTCCGTTTATGATTATATCCGCATTCATATCACCCTGGTTGGGGATTCATGATAATTGTATATGAAACGTCCCTCTCCTTCCACAAAAAAATTTTTTGATAACAGCTGTGAATTGCTAAACTCTTTTTTGAGTATTGGAATTGAACAGAGTGAAGTTACACATGTAATATGAAGGATTGATTTTGGGGTTTTTTTCATTAGCAGTAAATGATGACATAGACTTAATGGGCATCTCAGAGACATGGTGGAAAGAGGATAACCAATGGGACAGTGCTATACCGGGGTACAAATTATATCGCAATGACAGAGAGGAGCACTCGGGAGGAGGTGTGGCGCTTTATGTCCGGGATGGCATAGAGTCCAACAGGATAAACATCCTGCATGAGACTAAATACAAAATTGAATCTTTATGGGTAGAAATCCCTTGTGTGTCAGGGAAGACTACAGTGATAGGGGTATACTACTGTCCACCTGGTCAAGATGGTGAGATGGACAGTGAAATGCTAAGAGAAATTAGGGAAGCTAACCAAATTGGTAGTGCAGTAATAATGGGAGACGTCAATTACCCCAATATAGACTGGGTAAATGTATCATCGGGTCACGCTAGAGAGATAACGTTCCTGGATGGAATAAATGATAGCTTTATGGAGCAATTGGTTCAGGAACCGACGAGAGAGGGAGCAATTTTAGATCTAATTCTCAGTGGAGCACAGGACTTGGTGAGAGAGGTAACGGTGGTGGGGCCGCTTGGCAATAGTGATCATAATATGATCAAATTTGAATTAATGACTGGAAAAGGAACAGTGTGCAAATCCAAGGCTCTCGTGCTAAACTTTCAAAAGGGAAACTTTGATAAAATGAGAAAAATTGTTAGAAAAAAAACTGAAAGGAGCAGCTACAAAAGTAAAAAATGTCCAAGAGGCGTGGTCATTGTTAAAAAATACCATTCTAGAAGCACAGTCCAGATGTATTCCACACATTAAGAAAGGTGGAAAGAAGGCAAAACGATTACCGGCATGGTTAAAAGGGGAGGTGAAAGAAGCTATTTTAGCCAAAAGATCTTCATTCAAAAATTGGAAGAAGGATCCAACAGAAGAAAATAGGATAAAGCATAAACATTGACAAGTTAAATGTAAGACATTGATAAGACAGGCTAAGAGAGAATTTGAAAAGAAGTTGGCTGTAGAGGCAAAAACTCACAGTAAAAACTTTGTTAAATATATCCGAAGCAGAAAGCCTGTGAGGAAGTCAGTTGGACCGTTAGATGATCGAGGGGTTAAAGGGGCACGTAGAGAAGATAAGACCATCGCGGAAAGATTAAATGATTTCTTTGCTTCAGAGTTTACTGAAGAGGATGTTGGGGAGGTACCCGTAATGGAGAAGGTTTTCATGGGTAATGATTCAGATGGACTGAATCAAATCACGGTGAACCTAGAAGATGTGGTAGGCCTGATTGACAAACTGAAGAATAGTAAATCACCTGGACCGGATGGTATACACCCCAGAGTTCTGAAGGAACTAAAAAATGAAATTTCAGACCTATTAGTAAAAATGTGTAACTTATCATTAAAATCATCCATTGTACCTGAAGACTGGAGGATAGCAAATGTAACCCCAATATTTAAAAAGGGCTCCAGGGGCGATCTGGGAAACTACAGATCGGTTAGCCTGACTTCAGTGCCAGGAAAAATAGTGGAAAGTGTTCTAAACATCAAAATCACAGAACATATAGAAAGACATGGTTTAATGGAACAAAGTCAGCATGGCTTTACCCAGGGCAAGTCTTGCCTCACAAATCTGCTTCATTTTTTTGAAGGGGTTAATAAACATGTGGATAAAGGTGAACCGGTAGATGTAGTGTATTTGGATTTTCAGAAGGCGTTTGACAAAGTTCCTCATGAGAGGCTTCTAGGAAAAGTAAAAAGTCATGGGATAGGTGGCGATGTCCTTTCGTGGATTGCAAACTGGCTAAAAGACAGGAAACAGAGAGTAAGATTAAATGGGCAATTTTCTCAGTGGAAGGGAGTGGACAGTGGAGTGCCTCAGGGATCTGTATTGGGACCCTTACTGTTCAATATATTTATAAATGATCTGGAAAGAAATACGACGATTGAGATAATCAAATTTGCAGATGACACAAAATTGTTCAGAGTAGTTAAATCACAAGCAGATTGTGATAAATTGCAGGAAGACCTTGTGAGACTGGAAAATTGGGCATCCAAATGGCAGATGAAATTTAATGTGGATAAGTGCAAGGTGATGCATATAGGGAAAAATAACCCATGCTATAATTACACAATGTTGGGTTCCATATTAGGTGCTACAACCCAAGAAAGAGATCTAGGTGTCATAGTGGATAACACATTTAAATCGTCGGTACAGTGTGCTGCGGCAGTCAAAAAAGCAAACAGAATGTTGGGAATTATTAGAAAAGGAATGGTGAATGGTGAATGGTGAATGGTGAATCGCGGAAAGATTAAAAGGAATGGCCATCGCGGAAAGATTAAATGATTTATTTGCTTCGGTGTTTACTGAAGAGGATGTTGGGGAGGTACCCGTAATGGAGAAGGTTTTCATGGGTAATGATTCAGATGGACTGAATCAAATCACGGTGAACCTAGAAGATGTGGTAGGCCTGATTGACAAACTGAAGAGTAGTAAATCACCTGGACCGGATGGTATACACCCCAGAGTTCTGAAGGAACTAAAAAATGAAATTTCAGACCTATTAGTAAAAATTTGTAACTTATCATTAAAATCATCCATTGTACCTGAAGACTGGAGGATAGCAAATGTAACCCCAATATTTAAAAAGGGCTCCAGGGGCGATCCGGGAAACTACAGACCGGTTAGCCTGACTTCAGTGCCAGGAAAAATAGTGGAAAGTGTTCTAAACATCAAAATCACAGAACATATAGAAAGACATGGTTTAATGGAACAAAGTCAGCATGGCTTTACCCAGGGCAAGCCTTGCCTCACAAATCTGCTTCATTTTTTTGAAGGAGTTAATAAACATGTGGATAAAGGTGAACCGGTAGATATAGTATACTTGGATTTTCAGAAGGCGTTTGACAAAGTTCCTCATGAGAGGCTTCTAGGAAAAGTAAAAAGTCATGGGATAGGTGGCGATGTCCTTTCGTGGATTGCAAACTGGCTAAAAGACAGGAAACAGAGAGTAGGATTAAATGGGCAATTTTCTCAGTGGAAGGGAGTGGACAGTGGAGTGCCTCAGGGATCTGTATTGGGACCCTTACTGTTCAATATATTTATAAATGATCTGGAAAGAAATACGACAAGTGAGATAATCAAATTTGCAGATGACACAAAATTGTGCAGAGTAGTTAAATCACAAGCAGATTGTGATAAATTGCAGGAAGACCTTGTGAGACTGGAAAATTGGGCATCCAAATGGCAGATGAAATTTAATGTGGATAAGTGCAAGGTGATGCATATAGGGATAAATAACCCATGCTATAATTACACGATGTTGGGTTCCATATTAGGTGCTACAACCCAAGAAAGAGATCTAGGTGTCATAGTGGATAACACATTGAAATCGTCGGTTCAGTGTGCTGCGGCAGTCAAAAAAGCAAACAGAATGTTGGGAATTATTAGAAAAGGAATGGTGAATAAAACGGAAAATGTCATAATGCCTCTGTATCGCTCCATGGTGAGACCGCACCTTGAATACTGTGTACAATTCTGGTCGCCGCATCTCAAAAAAGATATAATTGCGATGGAGAAGGTACAGAGAAGGGCTACCAAAATGATAAGGGGAATGGAACAACTCCCCTATGAGGAAAGACTAAAGAGGTTAGGACTTTTCAGCTTGGAGAAGAGATGACTGAGGGGGGATATGATAGAGGTGTTTAAAATCATGAGAGGTCTAGAACGGGTAGATGTGAATCGGTTATTTACTCTTTCGGATAGTAGAAGGACTAGGGGACACTCCATGAAGTTAGCATGGGGCACATTTAAAACTAATCGGAGAAAGTTCTTTTTTACTCAACGCACAATTAACTCTGGAATTTGTTGCCAGAGAATGTGGTTCGTGCAGTTAGTATAGCTGTGTTTAAAAAAGGATTGGATAAGTTCTTGGAGGAGAAGTCCATTACCTGCTATTAAGTTCACTTAGAGAATAGCCACTGCCATTAGCAATGGTTACATGGAATAGACTTAGTTTTTGGGTACTTGCCAGGTTCTTATGGCCTGGATTGGCCACTGTTGGAAACAGGATGCTGGGCTTGATGGACCCTTGGTCTGACCCAGTATGGCATTTTCTTATGTTCTTATGTTCTTATGAATAAAACTGAAAATGTCATAATGCCTCTGTATCGCTCCATGGTGAGACTGCACCTTGAATATTGTGTACAATTCTGGTCGCCGCATCTCAAAAAAGATATAATTGCGATGGAGAAGGTACAGAGAAGGGCTACCAAAATGATAAGGGGAATGGAACAACTCCCCTATGAGGAAAGATTAAAGAATTTAGGACTCTTCAGCTTGGAGAAGAGACGACTGAGGGGGGATATGATAGAGGTGTTTAAAATCATGAGAGGTCTAGAACGGGTAGATGTGAATCGGTTATTTACTCTTTCGGATAGTAGAAAGACTAGGGGGCACTCCATGAAGTTAGCATGGGGCACATTTAAAACTAATCAGAGAAAGTTCTTTTTTACTCAACGCACAATTAAACTCTGGAATTTGTTGCCAGAGGATGTGATTAGTGCAGTTAGTATAGCTGTGTTTAAAAAAGGATTGGATAAGTTCTTGGAGGAGAAGTCCATTACCTGCTATTAAGTTCACTTAGAGAATAGCCACTGCCATTAGCAATGGTTACATGGAATAGACTTAGTTTTTGGGTACTTGCCAGGTTCTTATGGCCTGGATTGGCCACTGTTGGAAACAGGATGCTGGGCTTGATGGACCCTTGGTCTGACCCAGTATGGCATTTTCTTATGTTCTTATGTCATGTGCCCAATCTGCTTCCCCAGGGTCTGGAAATCTCTCTATACTGCTTGGATGCTGTTTCTCGCAAGGTCATTGGTTTCCAGATGGATGACAACATCAACTTCAGAGTCTTTACTTTCTTCTTTGATTGCACTGACAATCTGGTTTGCATTTTTGCCAGCTGGAGATCCTGGAAGACATGTAACTATTGTGTGTCCCACAAAATGGGTTCCCAAATTAGTGCCTCTGATGACAAAGTCCCCTAGCAGAAGGAGTTTTCTGTTTGATGTTTTCTAGTATTTGGGAGTTTGGGTGTACATTAGGTGTCATTTTTTATTTTTTATATCATTTTAGTTTCCATATCTGCAATATTGTCAGTTCCAAATGCAGGAAAAGAATTTGAATGGGTATTGGAGTGTGTGTGGGGGATGTCCTAATGTCACAGGTCGTAACCTACTAGAAGCCACAGTGATCCCTTTATGTCTTGGTTTTTGAATTGTCTGCAGGAGTAGGGAAGATTTGCTGGAGACTCTAGCTCTGCTTTGAGGCACCTCCTTGACCAGGTCAGAGAGATTAGGCAAGCTCTGAGCCTCCAGATGGTTTGCCTTGGAACTAAAGCACCTCAACATTGTATAATAGTCACTTAGGTTAAGTTAATTTCGTTGATTTATAGAAGATTTCTATTTTGATAATTGACAAACACCTTGTGACCACATTGGAGGTCATTTTCAAAGAGTTACGAGCGTAAATGTAACTTACTATCGTAGCAATTTTCAAAAGCCGTGTATTCGAGTAAAGTGCATTTACAAGTGTAAACCTAATTTTAAATGTGTAAATGCTTTTTTAAAATCAGGTCCTTAATGTTTAAGGACACACTACTAGTAAGTGGCAAAGGGACCAGAATTTAGGACCTGGTCGACACATAGAGCACAACAAAATCTTCACCGAATACTGAAAAAATTGACCACATATTATAATCAGAAATATGCAGATGAAAACTGACCTCTTGTCCATTCCAGCTGTACCCACCTCACCTCATGTTCCCTGTATGATGGGGGGGAGTGGGCAATAGAGGAAAACAACTTGCTCTGCTCCCTGTCATCTGCTGCAGGGTAGAGAAGCGGGAGGGAAAAGGCTAGCATGCCGGTCCCGTCTCACCTCTCTGACCATCTAGACCAGTGTGCCACGGCAGAGGGGTGCATTCAGACCTCATCACGTGTGCCGTCTGCCGCTCGGACCCAGACCAGCACCCGAGTTCTGCTCTCAGCACCTCACAGCAACAAGAGGCACCAGCAGTGGCTCTTAAACGGGCAGGAGCTCCGTTCTGAGATGATGTATAATCAGTCATGCCTCTTCTTCCCGAGCCCAGCATGAGCTGGAGTGTTGTCATTAATGGAATTGTCTGCAGGAGTAGGGAAGATTTGCTGGAGACTCTAGCTCTGCTTTGAGGCACCTCCTTGACCAGGTCAGAGAGATTAGGCAAGCTCTGAGCCTCCAGATGGTTTGCCTTGGAACTAAAGCACCTCAACATTGTATAATAGTCACTTAGGTTAAGTTAATTTCGTTGATTTATAGAAGATTTCTATTTTGATAATTGACAAACACCTTGTGACCACATTGGAGGTCATTTTCAAAGAGTTACGAGCGTAAATGTAACTTACTATCGTAGCAATTTTCAAAAGCCGTGTATTCGAGTAAAGTGCATTTACAAGTGTAAAACCTAATTTTAAATGTGTAAATGCTTTTTTAAAATCAGGTCCTTAATGTTTAAGGACACACTACTAGTAAGTGGCAAAGGGACCAGAATTTAGGACCTGGTCGACACATAGAGCACAACAAAATCTTCACCGAATACTGAAAAAATTGACCACATATTATAATCAGAAATATGCAGATGAAAACTGACCTCTTGTCCATTCCAGCTGTACCCACCTCACCTCATGTTCCCTGTATGATGGGGGGGAGTGGGCAATAGAGGAAAACAACTTGCTCTGCTCCCTGTCATCTGCTGCAGGGTAGAGAAGCGGGAGGGAAAAGGCTAGCATGCCGGTCCCGTCTCACCTCTCTGACCATCTAGACCAGTGTGCCACGGCAGAGGGGTGCATTCAGACCTCATCACGTGTGCCGTCTGCCGCTCGGACCCAGACCAGCACCCGAGTTCTGCTCTCAGCACCTCACAGCAACAAGAGGCACCAGCAGTGGCTCTTAAACGGGCAGGAGCTCCGTTCTGAGATGATGTATAATCAGTCATGCCTCTTCTTCCCGAGCCCAGCATGAGCTGGAGTGTTGTCATTAATGGAGGGCATGCTTGGTTCTGGGAGCCCCGTGCGCACAGCACCTCCTTCCAGCCTCTCTTACCCCACCCAGGTTGAACGAGACAGGGAGAGCATGCACTGAGCACTGGATGTGGCTCATTCGCAGTGCTGGGAGCAGTGGAGGAGCTCTGGCAGCCACACGCGGCAGCCAAGAAGACTGACCTAGCCAGCTGCCCGCATCACACTGACTTCTCCCATCTCCTGCACTTGTATGTAGAGAGAGCTGGTCCAGTGTGATGGGTTCATGTGGCTCTCTGTCCCCCTCTCCCTTTGCTTTCAAAGAGAGAATGTGTGTCTGGGGTGGGGGGGGGAGGTGTTCAGTGCTTCCCTAGCTCTTCTTAGGGCCATATGAGTCTCCTCCATATCTGCACTGCCTGCTCCCTGGAGGCTGGGATGCCACACAACAGTTTTGCTCATGTAAGTGTGCCTTGGGCTGGAGAAGGCTGGGAAGCACCGAATTGCCTTCACGTCATAACAACAACCCCAACAGTCCTGCTGCTCCCCCAGCACAATAATAAGGAAGCCCAGAGCTCATGGAAGCTTACCGAGCCCCCCAAAGGTCCCCATAACCTGCCCCCCCCCCCCCCCCCCATGCTCCTCTATGGGCAGGAGAGCTGCCTTGCCCAATACTGTCAAATTCACGCCAGCTCCCCGTCCACTTCCTGCTCTGTCCGCATGCAGGCGGAAGGATGATGTGAAGCAGGGACGAGCGGGCAACCATTTGGACGGTGATGGCAAGGAAGGGGGGAAGCAATTCAGAGGAGCCTGGGTCCTGAAGATCTTTGAGGAGTGGGCGACCTTGTTCAAGAAGTCCAAGTCTGGATTGTGAATTTCAGGGGGGTAGGCAGGGCAGAGTTGGGAAGAGAATCAACATTTCCAGGGTATTTAGACAAAAACTCTTCCAGGCCCAAAATGGCAAAAGAAAGTCATTTGAAAAGATACATTTGCTAAATAACATAGGACATAGATTTAACATAAGGAAAGCTCTGCTACTCATTTGGTGTCAGTTCTTAAAGCTAAAATCAGGCTGTCACTGAACTAAAATAGGAACATAATAAATAACAGCAGATAGATAGACCTTAATGGTCCATCCACTCTGCCCAGCAAGGTGTATAAGATTGTAACTGCCGCTCAGTACAGGTTACCCCATGCCTTCTGTTAAGGGTAGTGACTGCCGCTCAGTACAGGTTACCCCATGCCTTCTGTTAAGGGTAGTAACTGCCGCTCAGTACAGGTTACCCCATGCCTTCTGTTAAGGGTAGTGACTGCTGCTCCGTGCAGGTTACCCCCATGCCTTCTGTTAAGGGTAGTGACTGCCGTTCCGTGCAGGTTATTCCCCCATGCCTTCTGTTAAGGGTAGTAACTGCTGCTCCGTGCAGGTTCCCCCATGCCTTCTGTTAAGGTTAGTAACTGCCGCTCCATGCAGGCTTACCCCATGCCTTCTGTTAAAGGTAGGAACTGCCGTCCCAGTGCAGGTTATCCCCAATGCCTTTGTTTGTAAGGGCTAGTAACTACTGCTTCCATGCAGGTTACCCCCATGCCTTCTGTAAGGGTAGTAACTGCTGCTCCATGCAGGTTACCATCATGCCTTCTGTTAAGGGTAGTAACTGCTCGCTCCATGCAGGTTACCCCCATGCCTTCTGTTAAGAGGTAGTAACTGCCGCTCCATGCAGGTTACCCCATGCCTTCTGTAAGGGTAGTAACTGCCGCTCCATGCAGGTTACCCCATGCCTTCTGTTAAGGGTAGTAACTGCCGCTCCGTGCAGGTTTACCTCCATGCCTTCTGTTAAGGTAGTAACTGCTGCTCCGTGGCATGTTACCCCCATGCCTCTCTGTTAAGGGCAGTACTGCCGCTCCGTGCAGGTTACCCCCCATGCCTTCTGTTAAGGGTAGTAACTGCCACTCCCGTGCAGGTTACCTCCATGCCTTCTGTTAAGGGGCAGTAACTGCCGCTCCATGCGGTTACCCCCATGCCTTCTGTTAAGGCAGTAACTGTCCGCTCCATGCAGGTATACCCCCATGCCTTCTGTTAAGGGCAGTAACTGCCGCTCCCGTGCAGGTTACCTACCCCATGCCTTCTGTTAGGGGTAGTAACTGCCCGCTCCGTGCAGGTTACCCCCATACCTTCTGTTAAGGGTAGTAACTGCCGCTCCGTGCAGGTTACCTCCATGCCTTCTGTTAAGGGTAGTAACTGCCGCTCCGTGCAGGTTACCCCCATACCTTCTGTTAAAGGTAGTACTGCGCTCCATGCAGGTTACCCCCATGCCTTCTGTTAAGGGTAGTAACTGCTGCTCTATGCAGGTTACCCCCATGCCTTCTGTTAAGGGTAGTAACTGCCGCTCCATGCAGGTTACCCCCATGCCTTCTGTTAAGGGTAGTAACTGCTGCTCCGTGCAGGTTACCCCTATGCCTTCTGTTAAGGGTAGTAACTGGTGCTCCATGCAGGTTACCCCCATGCCTTCTGTTAAGGGTAGTAACTGCTGCTCCGTGCAGGTTACCCCCATGCCTTCTGTTAAGGGTAGTAACTGCCGCTCCATGCAGGTTACCCCCCATGCCTTCTGTTAAGGGTAGTAACTGGTGCTCCGTGCAGGTTACCCCTATGCCTTCTGTTAAGGGTAGTAACTGGTGCTCCGTGCAGGTTACCCCCATGCCTTCTGTTAAGGGTAGTAACTGCAGCTCCATGCAGGTTACCCCCATGCCTTCTGTTAAGGGTAGTAACTGCCGCTCCGTGCAGGTTACCCCCATGCCTTCTGTTAAGGGTAGTAACTGCTGCTCCGTGCAGGTTACCCCATGCCTTCTGTTAAGGGTAGTAACTGCCGCTCCGTGCAGGTTACCCCCATGCCTTCTGTTAAGGGTAGTAACTGCTGCTCCCTGCAGGTTACCCCTATGCCTTCTGTTAAGGGTAGTAACTGGTGCTCCATGCAGGTTACCCCCATGCCTTCTGTTAAGGGTAGTAACTGGTGCTCCGTGCAGGTTACCCCCATGCCTTCTGTTAAGGGTAGTAACTGCCGCTCCATGCAGGTTACCCCCATGCCTTCTGTTAAGGGTAGTAACTGGTGCTCCGTGCAGGTTACCCCTATGCCTTCTGTTAAGGGCAGTAACTGCTGCTCCGTGCAGGTTACCCCCATGCCTTCTGTTAAGGGTAGTAACTGGTGCTCCGTGCAGGTTACCCCCATGCCTTCTGTTAAGGGTAGTAACTGGTGCTCCGTGCAGGTTACCCCCATGCCTTCTGTTAAGGGTAGTAACTGCAGCTCCATGCAGGTTACCCCCATGCCTTCTGTTAAGGGTAGTAACTGCCGCTCCGTGCAGGTTACCCCCATGCCTTCTGTTAAGGGTAGTAACTGCTGCTCCATGCAGGTTACCCCCATGCCTTCTGTTTGTTACGGTTGTGGACCCTTGGGCTGGTTGGGACAGTGGATGGTGCGCTGTGGAGGACCACAGCAAGCGTCCCAACCAGGAGGCGGCTCGGACGACTCAGGGAAGGCCTCGGGCCTGGGACAAGGTGAAGTCCTATGCGACCAAGGACTAGGCGGCGGCAGAGAGGACGGACGAGGTTGGGCCCTGGTGACCGACAAGTCTTCACCTTGGAGACCGGTACTCCCCCGGGGAAGAGCCCGTAGGAGTCCAGCCGCTGGGACTTTTGGAGATTCACCCTGGAAGCCGGAACCCCTCCAGGAGGAGCAAGTGGGGGCCGCTGGGACTTAGGCGAATCTTCGGGGCCAGAGAGCACCAGGTACCCAAAGAGCGACGAAGCCCAAGGATGAGGTCCAGGAACGAAGCCGAGTCGGAAGCCAGGAATCGGGAGACGGAGTCAGAACTCAGGACAAGTAACAACTAGACACTCTGGGGCAGAGGAACCTCGTTGCAAGGCACTGGAGTGACCTAGGTGCAGGGTACTTATACCCTGAGGGCGTCTGATGTCACCTAGTGCAGGGCTGAGGTTTCCCCGCACTGGCCCCTTTAAATGGAGCTCCTCCCCGCGTGCGCGTCAGGGGGCGGGGCCAGCCGCACCGGACCGTCGGCATCTCTCCCGAGGAGGGAGAGACGCGCTGAAGGGCCTGCAGGCCCGAGGAGCCCCTGAAACGGCCCGGGCCGCCCCCGAGGTAGGTGGAGGGACCTGGGCATGGCCCGGGACCGTAACACTGTTAAGGGTAGTAACAGCTGCTCTGTGCAGGTTACCCCCATGCCTTCTGTTAAGGGCAATAACTGCTGCTCCATGCAGGTTACCCCCATGCCTTCTGTTTAGGGTAGTAACTGCCGCTTTGTGCAGGTTACCCCATGCCTTCTGTTTAGGGTATTAACTGCCGCTCCATGCAGGTTACCCCCTATGCCTTATGTTAAGGGTAGTAACTGCCGCTCCATGCAGGTTACCCCCATGCCTTCTGTTTAGGGTAGTAACTGCCGCTTTGTGCAGGTTACCCCATGCCTTATGTTTAGGGTAGTAACTGCTGCTCTATGCAGGTTACCCCCATGCCTTCTGTTAAGGGTAGTAACTGCTGCTCCGTGCAGGTTACCCCCTATGCCTTATGTTTAGGGTAGTAACTGCTGCTCTATGCAGGTTACCCCCATGCCTTCTGTTAAGGGTAGTAACTGCTGCTCCGTGCAGGTTACCCCCTATGCCTTATGTTTAGGGTAGTAACTGCTGCTCTATGCAGGTTACCCCCATGCCTTCTGTTAAGGGTAGTAACTGCTGCTCCGTGCAGGTTACCCCCTATGCCTTATGTTAAGGGTAGTAACTGCTGCTCCATGCAGGTCACACCCATGCCTTCTGTTAAGGGCAGTAACTGCCGCTCCGTGCAGGTTACCCCTATGCCTTCTGTTAAGGGTAGTAACTGCCGCTCCCTGCAGGTTACCCCCATGCCTTCTGTTAAGGGTAGTAACTGCCGCTCCATGCAGGGTACCCCCATGCCTTCTGTTAAGGGTAGTAACTGCTGCTCCGTGCAGGTTACCCCCATGCCTTCTGTTAAGGGTAGTAACTGCCGCTCCATGCAGGTTACCCCCATGCCTTCTGTTAAGGGTAGTAACTGCCGCTCCATGCAGGTTACCCCCATGCCTTCTGTTAAGGGCAGTAACTGCCGCTCCATGCAGGTTACCCCCATGCCTTCTGTTAAGGGCAGTAACTGCCGCTCCATGCAGGTTACCCCATGCCTTCTGTTAAGGGTAGTAACTGCCGCTCCATGCAGGTTACCCCCATGCCTTCTGTTAAGGATAGTAACTGCCGCTCCGTGCAGGTTACCCCCATGTTTCTGTTAAGGGTAGTAACTGCCGCTCCATGCAGGTTACCTCCATTCCTTCTGTTAAGGGTAGTAACTGCCGCTCCGTGCAGGTTACCCCCATGCCTTCTGTTAAGGGTAGTAACTGCCGCTCCGTGCAGGTTACCCCCATGCCTTCTGTTAAGGGTAGTAACTGCCGCTCCGTGCAGGTTACCCTCATGCCTTCTGTTAAGGGTAGTAACTGCCGCTCCGTGCAGGTTACCCCCATGCCTTCTGTTAAGGGTAGTAACTGCCGCTCCGTGCAGGTTACCCCCATGCCTTCTGTTAAGGGTAGTAACTGCCGCTCCGTGCAGGTTACCCCCATGCCTTCTGTTAAGGATAGTAACTGCCGCTCCGTGCAGGTTACCCCCATGCCTTCTGTTAAGGATAGTAACTGCCGCTCCATGCAGGTTACCCTCTATGCCTTCTGTTAAGGGTAGTAACTGCCGCTCCATGCAGGTTACCCCCATGCCTTCTGTTAAGGGTAGTAACTGCCGCTCCATGCAGGTTACCCCCATGCCTTCTGTTAAGGGTAGTAACTGCCGCTCCATGCAGGTTACCCCCATGCCTTCTGTTAAGGGTAGTAACTGCCGCTCCATGCAGGTTACCCCCATGCCTTCTGTTAAGGGTAGTAACTGCCGCTCTGTGCAGGTTACCCCCATGCCTTCTGTTAAGGGTAGTAACTGCCGCTCCGTGCAGGTTACCCCCATGCAGAAACAGTACTCCTAATGTTTCCACGGGTTACCCTGATTCTTTATCTCTAGCCACCAGGGATCCGCTGTGCTTATCCCATGCCCTTTTCAGTTCCATCACTGTTCTTGCCTTCACCACCTCTTCCAGGAGGCCTTTCCATGTATCCCCCACACTTTCTCTGATGAAATGTTTCCTAGAATTAAAAAGTGTGCAAACAGCCTATCTTTCACCTGCCTGTCTCTTGTGACCCCTTAGTTGGTCGGTCCTAGTCTGTATCTGCCACACTTCCGGCCCTAGACTTTGGCTGTCTCTCTTCCTCTCCTCTCATGCTCCGCTCAGCTTTTTAGGGTGTAAGTTCTTTATAGCGGGGACTTTTTGTATCTGTATGCTCATCACCATTGTAGAGTACCTCATACATCCAATAGCTCTGCTTCCCCTCGCGCTTTGCCTATCGTATCACATCATAAACTCTTTGGGACAGGGACTCTCTCCCCTCTGACCTGCTCTCTCCCGGCCTCTCCCCCTCCCAACTGCCCTATCTTTAATTCTCCCTAAGTCCCGAGCTCTCCTACCACGGTGGTTCCCGGGTCTGCAGAGGGCCCTCTCATCTCTCCGTGGGCAGCTCTGTTCGGTAGCGGTGACGTCGGCTGGCAGGCTCTGGAGCTCCCGTGCACTACACGTGGCAATGGGCTCCCCCCTTTTCAGCTGTCAGCCAGCGCCCCCAAACTTCCAACAACAGGAGACCGTCTGGGAACTTTTCACCTGCGATCGCACTGAGATTCCTCAATCCACCACGTGCGCACACACACACACTCTCTCTCTCTCTCCCACACACACACACACACACACACTCTCTCTCTCTCCCCCACACACACACACACTCTCTCTCTCTCTCTCTCTCTCCCACACACACACACACACACTCTCTCTCTCTCTCTCTCCCACACACACACACACACTCTCTCTCTCTCTCTCCCACACACACTCTCTCTCTCTCTCCCACAAACACACACTCTCTCTCTCTCTCTCTCCCACACACACACTCTCTCTCTCTCTCCCCCACAGGCTCTCCACCCCAGTGATAATGCCTGCACTCCACCCCTAATCCCCAGCCCAACTCCAGCATTCCCTCTCCTCCATGAGCCCAGGGCTCTCCCCCCTCACTAAACTTCTCACTCCGCAGAGAGCATCCCTCTGCTTTCTGCCCCAGCCCCATCTGTCTCAGGGAAGGGAGGTGAACAGAGAGTGCCAGACTGAGGATGGAGCGGATGATTTATATAACTTTATCAGCATGGCAGTTTTTAAACGTGTGGTCAAAGCCATACATTGTGTGGTTAAAGCAAAAAGAGAAAAAAAAATTACAAAATCAATGATAATAACAGTAAGATACAATTACAAAGAGGACGCTGGCAGGGCAGTTCCCAAGTTCTGGTGCGGGAACATATTGTTCCTGGTCAGATCAAATTTGTGGCCTGGTGACAAGATACAACATATTTTGCTGCTGTTACTTCTGTCCCCCTCCCCCCCCCCTGCTGTTACTTCTGTCCCCCTCCCCCCCCCCCCCCCCACCACCACCCCCCAGGACAGAGCGGAGTCACTCTGCTCTGTAATTCAGCCCCTCCCCTCCTGTTCTGCAGAGAACAAAAGGGGAAGAAGTGAGTTTGGCGTGGTCAGAGCAGAGCAGATGAGAAAAGAGCTACTCTGCTCCATAATCCAGGCCTTCACCCCCTGGTCCTTCAGGGAACAAAATGGGAGGGGGGTGAACCTGGCGTGAACAGAACAGAGCAAATGAAAGCAGAACTTCTCTGCTCCTGTTTCTCCTCCCTCACAGGAAGCCTGCAGACTGGAGGGGAGCAACTAACACTTGGAAATTTCCAAAGGTGGGAAAGAAGGAAGGAGCTTATGAGCTCTCTGCCTCTCATGGGGTGGCTGTGTGAAAGGCCAGGAGCTTGCAAACCCTCCTCCCAGTCTCTGTGGCTTCCCTGCTCAGATGTAGTTCAAAGAGCCCTTAAGTGCCCTGGACCACAGCCTCTTTCATTGGTGGCACTTGTGCACTAATGACCCTACTAGGCGCATGCATGGTGACCCACTGAAGCCTGTTTAGCGTGATTAAGCTGTGCACACTGGCAGAGCTTCCTACATCCTAATATAACTGTTTTATCTTGTTCCCCAACAGAGCTGTCTAAACTCACCCAAAGATGCGCAGTTTATGGACCTTCCATCGTATGGCAGCAGGTGAAAGAAACGGAACTTTCCGAGGGCCCATTCTACCAGAGCATCAGAACGAATCTGGCAGATAAGGAAGAGGCCAAGGAACTCTGTTATGAAGAGAGCTCAGGAAAAGAAGCTGACCCCATAGATGACAGTCTCCTCTCCACGATTGACATAGCTGCTCACACCATGGTTTTAAGGTCAACCATAGACAGGTCCTCAGTGTTTGAAATCAATGCGGCCGAAAAACTGAATTACTTTTTGAGTGCAAACGAATTCTCTAGACGAGCGAACATTGTGAGAGTACCTTCGAGCATCCGCCAAAATGCTGCAATCACGAATAGAGGGAAAAGGACAGGGCCTTGCTCCTCCTCAGCTCAGAAACATCAATCAACCAGACCCTCAAAACTTCCAATAAAAACCAGCTCGCTGGACAAAGTCCGCGAGTATATGGATCAAAGCAATCATGTCCAGTTCATGATAGGTCAATTTGAGACACAATTTGACCACTGCAAGCCTCTGACTGACAAAGAGAGAGATGATATAGCAAAACGGGCATGTGTGAAAGCTATGGGTCTACAGATTGAGAAAAGAGTTAGGGAAGAGTTCTACAATCAGAAAGATATGATCAGCCATGTAACCAAGGAGACAGATGTGGGGTGCAAGAGCCAGTATCAGATTTCTTTTCAGGAGAGCAGCTTCCGAGCTGACGACAACTACAGCTCGAGGAGACAAATCCCATGTGACTCCGCATACAAGGGGAAGGGGAAGCTGCTGTCCCCACCCCACCTACTGCAAGACGTGATGTCCCGGGAGACACACCACAACCTCGGCATGTATGGACTTCCTGACATTCTGGAAGCATACAAAAATAGCCATAACTCAATCTACGCAGCCAGCCAGAGTATCATTCAGGGCCTGGGCAAGAGTTCCTTGCAAATGTCCACCTCGAGCATTGCCCTGGAAGAAGAAAACAAGGAAACCTTTGCTCCACTGCACAGGATATCGTCGCAGATTTCCACGAAGCACCTTGAGAACAAATCCATTCATGTCCAGCGGTTACAGGAATCGGCGATGAACTATATTTCCCCCAGCCAAAGGCCCTCAAAACGGGTTAGTCCGGAGAACCCTGACTTGGGTTTGACCTATCAAATAATAGATAAGAGCGAAAATGGTATCTGGACTCCTCCAGAGGAGAAAGGTTATGCTAGACCGTGGTGGCCGGATCTCAACGTGCCACCGTCGGATTCCAGACTTAGCTGTGGGTCACAGAGGTTGAGATCCAAGCCCAGACAATACCAGGTAGAAGGGAAAGAGCGGAAGGGGCCACTGATACCTTAGTAATTTTATTTTCCATCAGTCTACCCTCAGCTGTTCACATCAGGGATCCATCCTGTGCAGTCTCATCCCTTCATGCTTCATAAACTTGACATTGAGCCATCCCACTCGGCCTCTCTCCTTCATGCTGTACAGCAGAATCTCATCTTGAGACCTAAATCTAAATGATTACAACTCAGAGGTCACTATTCAAAAGCCATTTAGAGGGATCATTCAAAGTTATCCATCTAAATGGCAAGTTTTGGCATATTCAGCCCCTTATCTGCCGGATAAGTCACTGTCTGGCCTAAATCTAGCCAGATAAAAGAAAGAATTTAAACTTATCCGGGTGTATTCAGTGGCATGGCCGCTATATCTGAATATTGACCTCTTCGCTGCCTAGAATTAGGGCATTCAACTTTGGGGTGCTTATACTTATCCAGCTAACGTTGAAAATCAGTAGCCGGTCAGTTCAGTCCTCTCCTACTTAACCCAAATTGAATGAAACATGAGGGGCCAACAGCCCACTGCATCTCTTCCCCCTCCCCCCTACCACCACCACCACCACTCCCCTGACCTGAGTGAAAAGCGTGGGGCCAGCAGCTCCCACAGCCCTCGCCAGAACCGAATTTAAAAACTGGGAGCCAAGAGCCACCCCTCACCCCCTCGCCAATCCCCTTCAAAACCCCCGGAAGCGGAGACGGAAGGATGATCTGTGTTTATCTCCTCCTGGCTCGGCTTCAGGGAGTTTTGGGGGCGCATCTTGGGATTGGAAAGAGGATTGGGGGGGGGAATGGGGGTGGGTGCAGGGAGATGAACGTTGGATCCAGGTGTGGTCCTCTGGCACGTCTCGTTTTGAACTCAGCTGTGGGAGAGAGAAGGTTGGGGAGTTCCAGTTGGTTAAATCTAGACCAACTATGGCAACACCTAGATTTGGCTGGCAAAGTTAGGCACCTAGGGTCTGGCATTCAGACAACAGACAGCTGAATAAGTAGGACTTATCCAGCTATCTAGTGGCCGCCAGATAGCCGGATAAGTCACTTCTCTGGCTATCTAGCTTGCTGCATAAAAGGTGGGTGGGCAGTGGGTGAATTGGCATGGCACTCCTTATCCAGCTAAGTAGCGATATTGGGACTTAGTTCATAACACTTATCCGGCTAAGTCACGTTTCAATGTGGATATTCAGTGGCAAGGCTATGCCGCTGAATATCCTTATATCTTAGACGGATAAGTGTTACTCAGCTTAAGTTATTTAGCCGGCTGACTTCTCAATATCTACCTAGTGTTGAAATCAGTGCTAGGTGCCTAACTTACTTCCCTAAGCTGAACCCTGTTCCCTGGGGCTGCCCACGTGTTAGGCATCTGAAATATGGGGGTTCAGCCCCAGTCAATTTTCAAATAAGCCAATCTAGATGCCTAAGTCCCAAAGTTAGACTCCTAAACCCTTGAAAATTGAACCTTGTGCTATTAAATACTTAAATAATTAAATAATTGGTATTATTATCTCCTTTCTGAATAAGAAAATTCAGCCAGAGCGGGGTGCAGAATATTAGAGCAGCCGCACAATTTCGGTACAACATGTTGAAATAGCAGCATGATTAGCAGCTTAACAGTCTTACGATGCATATTAAGGCCCAAACTCTAAAGAAATCAGGATGCTGAGTCAGCTTGAGCAGCATCCCAGCAGAGTGCTAGTGACTGATTAAAAAATGCATTCACAGTGAATGCTGTAAGTCGCAGCTTGGCTCGCGACGGCGTGTGGCAGGCGTGATCAGGCTGCATCTTGTAGTCAGTACGGCAGCTTTCCAGGCTGGGGGAAGTGGTGAGCTTTGAATTGATAAAAGGCCAGGCCCTTACCTGCTTCTTGAAGTGGGAGCAGTCAGGGATTTGGCAGAGCTGTTGTGGGAGCGCGTTCCACACCTCAGGTGCTGTTCCCGAGAAAGATCGATTGTGGATACCTGTTCTTCTGATTTCCTGTGTGGATGGAGGCTGCTAAGGAGGATCTTGGTGGTCCGGAGGGCTCGGATAAACACGGCCTCTCTCTCTCTCTCTCTCACCTAAGTAGGCCCGTCTCCTCTTAGAGCGTTGAAAATCAATGTCAGGATTTTGGATTGGGTTCTGCAGGGGGGCTGGTAATCAGTGTAGGACAGGAGCGATGTGCTCGCACGCTCTGCGTCTTTCTGTCAGTCATGTAGCGGAGTTTGTGGAGGGGCCCCGATCTCTCAGACCCTTGCACCGTGTGTTGTGGCAATCCAGCCGTGCGCTTACTGTGGCATGAACCGCCGTGAATGGATTTGTCCTTTGGATGAGTGGACGCTGTGTTCATCAGGTACGGAACTGAAAGTGGCAGCTCCTCCCTGTTACCTGGTGGCGTGGTGAGTTCTGGGTCTTTTCAAACCTCCAAGGCTCTCTGCCTGGGTTTTTAGTGAAAGTTCATAGGTGTAGTGAATTTGTGGGGGGGGGGGGGGGGGGGGTGTCTCACAGTTCCCCAGGCTGCTCTTCCATGTCTCAGATCTCTCCTTTTCTCATACGTGCCTTGCAAGGGCCCCTGGAGACACCGGGGTTCATCGGGGGGCAGGGGGGGGGGGGAGATAGCCTTCTGGAGCCCCGGCGCAGTTACGGACACAGTCATAAAACTCACACTCATCCCCCATTCTTCAGGATCACTGGTCAGTGGTATTCGCGGGTGGGGAGGGTGCCCACTGGGGTGTCGGGTAGTAAATCGCCAGGGAGTCTGAAAATTTACTAAAAGTCTGAAAATAAGAATCCGGGCCGGTAGGGAAAAAAATCTGGAGCCACATCAGAAAAAAAATCAAATAATCGTAAAAGCAAAAGTCTCTTTGTCCATGGTAAATCCCCCAGCTACTCTTCTCCCAACTGAATCAGCATCCGGCGCTAGAATTCCTTCTTCTTGGAGGGCAGCATGAAACAAGGGCTGGGAAGATGACCAGGCCCCTGGTTATAAATCGATCTTCTCAGAGCGGATGAATTCCAATAGCCTTCATCAAAAATCTCAAAGTCTGCAAAGGATCTCCAGCCTCTGCTGCAGGCTGGTCGCAAAGGGGGAGAGACCCCCGAGCCCGGCCCATCAGGATTCCAGGGGTCTGCCCTTCTCTCGGAGGGGCCCAAGCGCGCATGTATCTGGGCGCACCTAAACGTGCTACTGTATTCTATAAGCTGCGGGCAAATGATCCGCGCAGGTTATGAAATCGAGTGCATATGTGCGCAAACGTGCCCCCAAGTGTAGAAAATGCGAGCCGCGCAAGTTCGGACTTATCTGGATAATTAGCGGCACTTATCCGGATAAGTTGCAGTTTTCGGACTTATCCAGGCATGTACGATAGCCAGAGAAGTAAAAAACAAAAAACAAAAAACGAGTAGTACTTATCCAGCTAAGTCAGATAGCAAGATAATTCAAAAAGTGCTACACATCCAGCTAAATCTGTTCTTTTGATTTCTTTTGTTGATGGGGTCTCCTAGTCAGGATCTTAGTGGTCTGTGGAGCGTTGAAAATCAATGTCAGGATTTTGGATTGGGTTCTGCAGGGGGGCTGGTAATCCGTGTAGGACAGGAGCGATGTGCTCGCACGCTCTGCGTCTTTCTGTCAGTCATGTAGCGGAGTTTGTGGAGGGCCCCGATCTCTCAGACCCTTGCACCGTGTGTTGCGGCAATCCAGCCGCGCGCTTACTGTGGCATGAACCGCCGTGAATGGATTTGTCCTTTGGATGAGTGGACGCCGTGTTCATCAGGTACGGAACTGAAAGTGGCAGCTCCTCGCTGTTACCTGGTGGCGTGGTGAGTTCTGGGTCTTTTCAAACCTCCAAGGCTCTCTGCCTGGGTTTTTAGCGGAAATTCATAGGTTTCAAATGGGAGTTTCCAAGTATTGACTTATCTGTGCATGTTGAGGTCAATATTCAAAGCTGGCCATTTAAATAACTTAGCCGGATATAACTTATCCAACTAAGTTACGATGTATATTCAGTGGCACGGTGAAGCTGCTGGAATATACGTGCATATGTGCGCACTTCGCCGGATAAGTCCACCCGGCTATGGGGCTTCTAAACTTAGATGTACACTTATATGCCTAACTCCGAATATCAGTACTTAGGAATATAAGTTATACATCTAACTCACTCCCCCCCCGATCTGCCCAATGCATGCCCACTTTTTTTGTGCATACATTTTACCCATATAAGGGACTTGTATGGATAAGCAGCAGCAGCCGTTGAACGTGGGCACATATTCAGCAGCCTCTACGTAGCCGCATAAGTCCTGCTTATCTGACTGAATAGCATTGAATATTCGCTTTGAATATTGACTTCCTTATGTATTGAGAAAATCCCTGTTTTGTTGGGATTCAGATGATTTGTTGTTTTCAGTCCAATCTCGGATACTGTATATGGCTGTTGATGTGTTTGGGTCCATTGATAGTGCAAGCTGGACTTCATCAGCATACATATAGGCCTTTATATGGAAGGTAGAGATCAGCTGGGCAGGTGGTCTGAGGTATCACCGGGGGGGGGGGGGGGGGGGGGGGGGACACCCTAGAGATAAAGATCCAGGGTGCTGATGAGGTGTTGATGAAATGTACAGATTGTTGCCTGTCAGACAGAAAGGAGTGACCTAGGTTAGGACCCTGTCACTTAGGCTGGCCTCTGCTAGTCGTGATATCATGATGATGTAATCCACAGTGTCAAAAGCTGTTGAGAAGTCCAGTAGCAGTAGAGCACCCCTGCCTGGCTTCTATAGTGCTATCTCAGGAGTTCATCTCATAGGGCTCTACTAGTTTCCCCAGCCATGGGATACTAGCCACTGGCTAGTAATTTTCAGGTTTGTCTGGATCCAGGGTGCCCTTATTATTACTGACCACACTACTGCTTTGTTTTAGAGCTGCAGGCAGCATACTCTCAGAGAATGTGGACTTTACAATTTTGGATGCCCAGGTATTGAGGCCGCCGCGCTCAGTAACTTGGGTGGGCACAGATCAAGGGAGTAGGTTGTTGGGCGCATGGCAGCCAGGCTCTTTTCGAAACTTTCTTCACTGATGGGGGTGAAAGATGCTTTGGTGGGATCAAGCTTATCTTTTGTTTCCATGAGGGATATGTCTCGATAATGCTGGTGGAGGCTCTTGATTTTCTTCTCAAGGAAATAGGCAAATTGTTTGTATTCTTGGTAATGAGATTTTATGGTGCCCATTACCTTGAGTTTTTGAGATTGGGAAGATGGTTTAAAACGTTTTTTGAAATTTTAAATAAATACCTTTGTTTAGATTTAGAGATGTGACTCGATTGAGGTAGGGGTTGTAGCAGGCCATGTACCACTTCAAATAGTTTCTTGATTGGGCGTTGGGGCATGTTCGATGCAGTGTGAGAAGTCTTTTTGTTTTGGCCGTTGGTATGGCGTTGTGATAATTTGCATTGCAGTTTGTCCTCCCTGGGGAGTGCTTTGCGCCATTTCCTTTTCAAGTCTTTTGTTCTTGTCGATTCAGAGCTTGAAGTTCTTGGGAGTTACCCAAGTGTGCAGAGGGCGTCGGGCAGTTTTCTTTTGAGGTTTTCATTCCATATCTATACTTGGTCTGCTATGGGGCAGTGGGGGAGCGGGAGATGGGGGGTGTCAAGGGCATTTAAAAGATTTTCAAGGGTCTGGGATTTCTTGTTCCCGATCACTTTCAGGGGCCTTGCCCTGTCTGCTTGTTTAAAGTCACTGCATAGAAAGAACTTAGCGAATGATCGGTCCACGAGAGTGTCATTATCTTAATGTCATCTGTGTGATATTCTGGATTTTCCACCCCCATGTGGAGGATCAGGTCTAATATGTGTCCCTTCTTGTGTGTAGGAGGATATAACAACCTGGGTGAGAACGAGGATCGTCATGGTGGTGAGGAAGTCAGCCGTGTGCGATGTCGGGTTTTCGGTACGTAGGTTACAGTTGCCTACGATCACTAGTATGGAGAATCTAAGCGTCAGATCTGTGATAAACTCTAGTAGTTCTTGAATGGATGAGGTGTTCTTATTCCGAGGGGGGCAGCAGACCACTTAGGGAGCCCTGCTGGGTTCTCAGCTCTTACCTGGGTGAATTGGCAGTACAAAATCTTTTTGGGGGGGGTGGGGGGGAAGGCGGCCAACATTCAATCAGTAGGCACAGCACCAGCTTCCAAAGTGAAAGAAAGTGCATGCTTTTCCTTTGAAAAGTGCCTGCAGACCCCTGCATTTGCATGTGTATTCCCTTTACAACTTGGTACACAGATTTGGCCCCAAGGCAGATCATCTCAAAAAATGTTCTCTTAAAAATTGTTATGCATTCTTCTCTCCCTTTAATAACTCATTTTTTAAAAAAATAGTACAGCCAGCAGTGGGAAGGGGACACCAAGTGCCATATGCACAAATCATCTGTCCACCGGGGAGAGGTCGGATGCATGCATCCGAGGCTAGCAGGGCAAACCTGGAGCAGAGGCGTGCTTTAACCACTTAAGTGGGCCTGGTTTTACTTTTTCCCATGTAACCCCCACCGCCAGGTGTTGGTTGCACACCAATGGGGCCATAAAAGAATTTAATAGTCTCTTTGGGGCTGGATCACTCCGCCTCGCTCTATTACACAATCTCTCTTTCCCAAGGGTCAGGAATCTTTATTAGTGGGGGGAAGGCTCATCCTTCAGGGCCCAGAGTGACGGGGGTGACTTTCTTTTCCCTGACAAGAGGTGTACTTCTTTGTCGCACTGTGCGTGCTGTAGTGGCAGTAACAACACTAGAGCCTTTTGGTTTAGTGTCCAAAAATAAAAACTTTACTGATGACACTCAGCACAATAAAAATACAGTTCCCAGCCCACAGATGATCTTTAGTTCTCTTGCAGCCCTTTTCCTCTATCTGTGCATGTGTCTCAGTTACCAGGGCAGGGGAAACGCCCACCCTCCAGGGCTTGGCTAAGTGAAGCTCCCGGGTGAGTAGAGTACCCTTGTCTGGGCAGGATAAACCCCTCCAAATCCTCTCTCTCTTCCCCAGATGAGTGTCCTCATTGATCTCAATCTGATATTACTCAGGTTTTTTTCCCCAATGTTTTCTTGATTTTTCAATGTTCTTGATCTGGAATCCCCGATGGAAGGGATCCCCTCTGGAACAGGCAGCTCTGGATGCTCCTTGCAATGGGAGTTAGAGGGGCAGCGAATCCTTCCTCCCAGATCTTGAACAAAACACCAGAAGGTCCTGACTTTGGGGTCACTGAGGTGACAGAGGGACAGATCTTCCCTAGCCTGGGTCTCCTGGGGAGAGGATTCCCCGTGCCCTCCCTCCAGGCAGCACTCAGGGGTCTCGCCAGGCTTCTTACAAAGAAAAGACTCTGTGAAAACCCAAAACAACCCGGGATGCAGTCCCTACCCACCAGGGAATGGATAGGCAGGGCCGATTCCTAACGAGGAGGCCTCAAAAATCCAAAACAGGCAAAAGGCCCCAAACACCTCCTATAGCTCCATAAATCAACTCCACTGCCCCCAGAGCTCTCGGGAGAGAGCTCCTTATAAAACCCACAGAGGGAGACGAGCATCCCAGCTCCCTCAGAGGGAGGGACCGTACCGAATGGCACCTCCCCTCACCATTTCAATCTCCATTGCCCCTTGCCAAAACGAGTTAGCCCAGGGCATTACAGGGGCCACTGTATCCATATTGATCACCATTCTCCCTTTCCTTCCTGACCCCAGCACTCTTCTCCTTCCCCTCCCCTCCCCCCCCTCCATTAATCTGATGCTGCCAGCCCTCTGCTGCAACTTTCCTCCTCTGCAGCAGCCGACAGGAGGGCTGACACAAGCACGCCTCTACCTTCTTCCAGCCCAGGCGGGGCAAGGAGCTGAGACAGACAGACAGACACGTATATAGAGGAGACCTTCAGGGGCCTGGCAGAGCAGTTCTAACTCCACTCTGGTACCTCTTCTGCTGCTTTGGAGGAACGAGGCCACCTGGAAGGAGAGCAGCTGGGACCTGCTCTCCAGACAACGTTATCCTCTCGCCCTGAGGATGCACCTCATTCACTCCGATAGAATATGAAGGCAGCTGTTTCCGCTCCTCACGTTTGTCAGTCAGTAGTGTTCTGCTCATGAGGGCCACAAGAGGAGCATCAAAGGCAAGGGCCCTGCCTACGGCGACAGTACAAGTCCCAAGCAGCTCACCACACGGCCACCTGGGGGATGCGTGCAGCGCTGCTGGCGAGGAGCCCAGGCCCTGGCAGCAGAGGAAGAGACCACTGACCCCAGCGGCGCTCGTGCCCATAAGCAGAAAGGCAGCAACGGACGTCAGGAGCCTGTTCCAGCGACAAGGAGCAGCGTGGCTGACAAGAAGCCCAGGACCCGCCAGCTGAGGAAGACCAGGAGCTTCAGGGGAATGAGATGGGAACTGGGAAGGACAGCTTGAGTGGCAGGGGAATGAGAGCAGAAGAGTGGAGAGAAATGTAGGGGAGGCAAGGGGACAAGAGTTGGGAGGGAGAGAAAGGTGAAAGGGAAGAGATGACAGTAGGGAACCATGGAATGTGGGGGAGTGGAGCGTACAAAGGGAGGGAGTAGGACCTCCCTCACTCAGACACACACATACCAAGAACTCGTGCCACCCACTCACAGACCCCATTCACCAACACACACCCCACATATTTCCTCATGCACACAGACATTTCACCCACTCATACATCTCCCTTACACATGCTCACAAACCTCCAACATACATACACCCCACCCATTCACATGCCGCCTTTCTTCATGCATACACATATCCTACCCATACTCCACCCTCTTATACACTCACTCTTGTATTTGCACATATTCCACCAACACTCTCATGCAATTCACACTCACTCACACACCTCACACCCCTACACTCACTTCCCACTCACACATTTACCTGCCCACCTCATACACACACACACAAACCCCACCCATTCACACCCTTCACTCACACTCCATCCACTCACACACCTCTATTCCGCACACACTTCACTCACTCAGACCTAACTCATGCACACATACACACATTCATGCATGTGCACACATTCCACTAACATGCTCATGCAATAGACATTCACTCGCACACCTTACATCTCACAGCCCTGACACATGTGCTCCCACTCACACTTCTACCTGTCCACCTCACACATACTCCATCCATTCACACTCCTCACTCACACTCCATCCACTCACATACCTCTATCCTGTAAACACCCCACCCACCCTCATACCTCCCTCATGCACACATTCCACTAACACGCTCATGTAATACACACCCACTCACATACATCTCACACCCCTACACATTTGCTTCCTACTTACACATCTACCTGTCCACCTCACACACACACACACCCCGCCCATTCACACCCCTCACTCACATTCCATCCACTCACATACCTCTATCTCACACAAACCCGACCCACTTGTACCCCACCCACATTCACACCTCTCTTATGCCCACATACTCACTCATGCATGTGCCCACATTGCACTAACTCATGCAAAACACACTCACACCTCATACTCTCTACATACTCACTCCCACATCTACCTTTCCACCTCACACACTTACCATTCACACCCCTCACTCACACTCCACACACCTCTATTCTGCCCACACCCTACCTCACACCCCATCCACTATCACACCTCCCTCATGCACACATTCCACTAACTTGCTCATGAAATACACACACTCACACACACTTAACTCAACCCCCAACACACTTGCTTCCCATTCACACATCTACCTGCCCACCTCACACAGACCACCCATTCACACCCCTCACTCACACTCCATCCACTAACACACCCCACCCATTAACTCACCTCCCTCATGCACACTCACTCGTGCATGTGCACACATTCCGTAACATGTTCATGCAATATATTTACTCGCTCACACCTCATTCGCACTCCCTTCACACTCATTTCCCACTCACATGTCTACCTGCCCACCTCACACACACACACACGTACCTCACCCATTCACACCCCTCACGTTCCATCCACTCATACATCTCTATCCCGTACACACACCCACACACCTCACTCATGAACGCATACACAGCACACCACACTCCACCCCAATGCCACCACCATGACATTCTCAGTCACCATCTGCCAACACATCCCTACCAACCAAAAGGTGTGGATCTATTAGGTGTTATAGAGAACTTATAACAGGGGAGATTCCATGGGGGGGGGGAGACTTTTTAGTTTTCTTAGAAATCTCTCCTGAGGGACTTTATCAGATGCCTTCTGAAAAATCCAAATACACCACATCTGCTGATTCACCTTTATCAACATGCTTATTGTGAGGCAAGACTTCCCTTGGGTAAATCCATGCTGGCTGTGTCCCATTAAACCAAGTCTATCTATCTGTTCAGTGATTTTGTTCTTTAGAATAGTTTTCACTAATTTTTCCCGCATTGAATTTAGGCTCACTGGTCAATAGTTTCCCGGATCACCCCTGGAGCCCTTTTAAATATTGGACTTACACTGGCCACCCTCCAGTCCTCAGGTACAATGGACGATTTTAATGATAGGTTATACATTTTTATTAATAAACCTGAAATTTATTTTTTGAGTTATTTCAGAATCTTGGGGTATATACTATCCAGTCCAGATGATTTGCTACTCTTCAGTCTGTCAATCTTCCAGGTTCACCATGATTTGGTTCACTTCATCCGAATCACCACCCTTGAAAACCATCTCCAGAACTGGTATCTCCCCAACAACCTCCTCAGTAAAACCTGAAGCCTTTGCGCGATGGCCTTATCTTCCCTAAGAGCCCCTTTAACCCCTCGATCATCTAATGGTCTAAGCACCAGGGCTGCCAGACTGGAGTTGGGACTTGGCTACTGTGTCCCTGAAGGTCTCCGCTATATACCTCTCTGTCTGCCTTGACTCCTCCAGGTCTGCCACTCTAGCCTCCAGATATCACTAACAGGTAAAAAATCATACATGTGACATTTGATGTAGAAGATTGGAAGGCCCTCCCCTCTTGCTGCTGGATTGCTTCCTTCATCTTTCTTGATTTGTTAAGTTTTAAGTTGCTAAGGGAGTAGGAATGTGTAAACTAGTGTCCTTTAAGGTTATTGATATATTCACTATTAATCTGGTAGTGACCTGCAAGGGAATAATTACTCTTGATAAGGGTTGTTTTAGATGAAAATCTGACTGATTTTATTAACCAGTTTGGCTTGCTTTTTATATCAGAAGCACAAACACTAAAGAATATACACCACTATTTAAGCTTTCCCCCAATCATTTTAAGTCCTAAAATTTCCCAAAATAATTCTTACAGAGCCTCTTCAGCCTCGAGAAAGATGATTTTCTTCTCTCAGCTATCCCACTAGAGGTTAAAATTGCTTGTACACCTGGACCTAAATACGCCCACATGAATGTATCATTATTGTGAGCGCGGATGGGCACTCAAGAGCGTGAGCCCCTGTGCAGCAATACAACCTGGACAACCCCAGGTCTGTCCATGGTCCATGCCGCTGACGGGCGAGCGCATCTGGGCATGGGCTGGCTGAAACAGGAATACACTTGACTTGGTAACAGGAATACACTTGACTTGGAAACAGGAACAATTGACTTGGAACGAAGAACAATTGGATGTCCAACATGCACCAGGAACTGAGACCCAGCACACAATGCTGATCTCTGGGATAGCCCTCCGGCCTCACAAAAATCCTTTTGGATTTCCACTTGGAAGCAATTAGTGCGTGAGGACAGGCGAAGGCTGAGGATTCAAGACAAGATGTGATGAAGGTTTGAACATGATTCTAAAGATTTGGAACAAGACGGAGGCTCAAGACTTGGAACATGATGAAAGCTCTGAGAGAGACCTGCACTGCTGCACGCCCTACACAACCTGGGGCCGGGCCATGGACCATGCCAATAGCAGCACAGGCACAGGACTCAAAAGACTTGGAACAAGATGCATCCTGGAACAAGAACTCCGAAGACCAGAGACAGGACTCAGGAAATCGGATTCCGGCTCAGACTTTAAAACCAAGGAAGGACTTCTGAAGACTTGAACCAACAATGAAGAATCTGAAGACTCTAGAAAGGATGAAGGTGGGAACCAGGAACAGGATGAAGACTTGGATTCAGAGACAAGACAAAGACTTGAACAGGACTCAGAAGACACAGCAACCTGGAACACGACAAGAGACCAGGAACATCACAGGAATGAAGACATGGAGGACCTCCAATGATGAAGATAGGAAACATAAAACCTTGCAAAGGCCAGGAGCAAAGACTGAAGAGCCCTTTTATAGGGCTGACAGGAGATGACATCATTGGGTAGCACCGTGGTATTTCCCACTGTGAGCCCTTTAAATCCTGAAGAGATGTGCACATGTGCTTAGGCATGCCAGCAGGAGCAGGAGCCATGGTGGCAGCATTCTGCTGCAAAGCCAAAGGAGACATCCTGCCAGGAAGCAGCAGCACCACCAGGACAGCAACACCCACCTGAACAGAGGACTGGCAGCAACTCTCCTGCCATGGGAAACGGCAGCAAGACACGGGCGGTGTCAGGAGGTGAGTGAGTCACTCACAGGGCCCTCCTGCGAGCAAAATCACAACAGCACCCCCCTCCTCAAAGCCTCTCTCTCAAGCCTCTTCTCTTCAGCTTTGGAGGGGACATAGGATCTGAAGACACTTTGTTTCAAGTACTGAAGCGAGGAACCATTCTGGAAGAGCTGGACTAAGACATGGCTGCAGTGCTTGGATGAAGACAAGGCTGCAGAGCTTAGATGAAGAGAAGGCTGCATGCTTGGATGAAGACAAGGCTTGAAAGTCACTGAAATCAAATGCTGAACAACTTGATAAAAAATGTGGGTGCAGGCACCTCCTGTGGGTCATAGGCAAAAATAAAAACTCAGGAAGGAACAAGAGGCAAAGCATGGAAGGCCCATCACAGGGATACGTTCACTGAGCTCATGGCCTTCACAATCTATTGCAAACTCGGACAGGCGCTCAAGAGCATGAGCCCCTGTGCTGCAATGCAACCTGCACAGCCCCAGGGATGGCCATGGTCCGCGCCGCTGGTGGGCATGTGCATCTGGGCATGGGCCAGCTGAAACAGGAATGCTCTTGACTCGGAAACAGAAACACTTGACTTGGAACCAGGAACACTCGGATGATTGTCCAACATGTATCAGGAACTGAGACCCAGCAATGCAATGCTGGTCTCTAGGGTAGCCCTCCAGCCACTAAAAGCCCTTTCAGACTGCCACTTGGAAGCAATTAGTACGTGAGGACAGACAAAGGTTGAGGACGCAAGATAAGATATGATGAAGGCTTGGACATGACTCTGAAGACTTGGAGCAAGATGAAAGCTCAGAACTTGGACATGATGAAGGCTCTAAGAGAGACCAGTGCCACTGCATGCCCTACACAACTCAGGGGATGACCTCAGACCATGCCAATAGCGGCACAGGCACAGTACTCAAAGACTTCAAACAAGAATTCAAAAGACCAGGGACAGGACTCAGTCTCAGGAACTCATTCTCAGGCTCAGACTTTAAAACCAAATGAGGAATTCCACAAACTTGAACCAGCAATGAATTCGCTGAAGATTCTAGACAGGATGAAGGCTGGAACCGGGAACAAGACGAAGACTTGGATTCAGGAACAAGACAAAGATTTGATCAGGACTCAGAAGACAAGAAACTAGGAACACGATGAGAAACTAGGAATATCACAGGAACAAAGACATGGATGACCTTCAATGATGAAGACAGGAAACAGAAGACCTTGTGAAGGCCAGGAGCAAAGACTGAAGAGCCCTTTCATAGAGCTGGCATGAGATGACATCATCGGGAGGCACCGCGTCATTTCCAGCCACAGGCCTTTAAATCCTGAAGAGACACACGTGCGCTTAGGCATGTCGACAGGAACAGGAGCCATGGTGGCGGCGTTCTGCCGCAAGGCCGGAGGAGGCTCCCCACTGGGAAGCAGCAGCACCAGCAGGATGGCGGCATCCACTCCCAACAGAGGACCGGTGGTAACTTTCCTGCCGTGGGAAGTGGCAGCAAGAAACAAGAGGTGTCGGGAGGTGAGTGAGCCGCATGCAGGGCCCTCCTGTGAGCGGAATAATAACAGTTGTAACGTGGCTATTAGTAAATGATGGCACATAAAGACCAAAATGGCCCATCCATACCAGATGAGATTCATCCACTTCGTGTAAATGCTCCTATAAATTTTCACCGCAGCTCCCTTTTGCTTGATGTCTTTAACATGATCTCTCAATCCTTTTCCCACCACGGCCCTTCATATCCACACCCTGGAATCTGCCACAGTGCTGGTCTCCACCGGTGAACCTGATGCTGCTGACCAAAATGGCTAAGAACAGAATTTCTGGGCATATGGATAATCATGGCTTAATAGGAAGGATCTTGGAGTTAAAGTGGATAATACATTGAAATCCTCAGCTCAGTGTACAACAGTGGTCAAAAAAGCAAAAAGAATTTTATGAATTATTGCTAAAGGAATAGAAAATAAAACTGTTCACTTGTCAGAGATTTGGTTGAAGACATCCAAAAGATGGGAAAGAAGGGAGAAATGATGATTGTTGGAGATTTTAATCTGCCAGATGTAGACTGGAGAATCCCTTCTGCAGAATCTAACAGTAGTAGAGATAGTGGATGCCCTGCAAGGGGCTCTGTTCAAACAAATGGTAATGGAACCCACGAGGGAGGGAGTTGTACTCAACCTAGTGCTCACTAACAGGGGATAATGTCTCTAATGTCTGGATGGGTGTCCACCTCAGCACCAGTGATCATCAAACGGTATGGTTTCATATCACAAATAGGTTACGGAGAAGTTGCACGAAGACCCGAGTTTTGAAGTTCAAAAACACGGACTTTGTTGAAAGGGTGAAGTACCTGGAAGAACTAGAAGGCTGGGAGAACAAGAGAGATGTGGATCAGCAGTGGGCCAAACTAAAAGGAGCAATTACCAAGGCAACTACTCTATATGTTAGAAATGTAAAGAAAAGCAAAAGAAAAATGAAACCTATCTGGTTCTCAAAGGAGGTGGCTGATAAAGTAAAAGCTAAAAGAACAGCATTTAAGAAATATAAAGGATCCCAAAGGGAGGATCCCAAGGAAGAATATCTGGTGGAACTGAGGGAGACGATGAAAGTAATCAAGAAAGCAAACAGTCAAGTGGAAGAAAGGATTGCCAAAGAGGTAAACCAAAGTGACAAAACATTTTTCAGATACATCAGAGAAAGGAGAAAAGTCCAAAGTGGTATAGTGAAATTGAAAGGTGAAAAGGATCAATGTGTGGAGAGAGATGAAGAAATGGCAGAAATATTAAATGAATACTTCAGTTTGGTGTTCACTAAAGAAGACCCTGGAGAAGGACCGTTGCTAGTTAACAAAAAACTGGAGGGGAATGGAGTAGATGAAACTCCGTTTACAGAAGAAAATGTATGGGAAGAGCTAGGAAACTGAAAGTGGACAAAGCCATGGGGCCTGATGAGGTTCATCCCAGGATACTGAGGGAGCTCAGAGATGTGCTGGTGGGTCCGCTGTGTGACCTGTTCAATAGATCCCTAGAAACGGGAGTGGTGCCAAGTGATTGGAGAAAAGTGGTGGTGGTCCTGCTTCACAAGAGTGGGAGCAGAGAGGAGGCTGAAAACTACAAGCCGGTTAGCCTCACCTCGATGGTGAGAAAAGTAATGGAGTCATTGCTGAGATAAAGAATAGTGAACTATCTATAGTCAGAAGAATTGCTGGACTAGAGGCAGCATGGATTCACCAGGGGGAAGGTCCTGTCAGACAAATCTGATTGATTTTTTTGATTGGGTGACTAGGGAATTGGAAGAGCGCTCAATGTCATCTACTTGGATTTCAGCAAAGCTTTTGATATGGTCCTGCACAGGAGGCTTGTGAATAAAATGAGAAGCTTAGGAGTGAGTGCCAAGGTGGTGGCCTGGATTGCAAACTGGTTGATGGACAGAAGACAATGTGTGATGGTGAATGGAACTTACTCTGAAGAGAGAGCGGTGTTAAGTGGAGTGCCGCAAGGATTGGTGTTGGGACTGGTCCTGTTCAATATCTTTGTGAGCAACATTGTGGGTGGGATAGAAGGTAAGGTTTGTCTTTTTGCACATGATACTAAGATCTGCAACAGAGTGGACACGCCGGAAGAAGTGAAGAGAATGAAATGGGATTTAAGAAAGCTGGAAGAGTGGTCGAAGATATGGCAGCTGAGATTCAATGCCAAGAAGTGCAATTCCACATCCCATGCATATGGGATGTGGAATTGCAAAAGAACTGTATTTGATGGGGGGGTGAAGGGCTGATGTGCACGGAGCAGGAGAGAGACCTTGGGTTGATAGTGTCTAATGATCTGAAGTCGGCGAAACAATGTGACAAGGCGATAGCTAAAGCCAGAAGAATGCTGGGCTGCATAGAGAGGAATATCTAGTAAGAGAAAGGAAGTGATGATCCTCTTGTACAGGGCCTTGGTGAGGCCTCACCTGGAGTACTGTGTTCAGTTCTGGAGACCATATCTCCAAAGGGACTGAGACAGGATGGAGGCAGTCCAGAGAAGGGTGACCAAAAAAGTGGAGGGTCTACATAAAATGACCTATGAGGAGAGAATGAAGAACCTAAACATGTATACCCTGGAGGAGAGGAGGAGCAGGGGTGATATGATACAGACTTTCAGATACTTGAAAGGTTTTAATGATCGATAGTCAACAACAAACCTTTTCCATTGGAAAAAAAAACAGTAGAACTAGGGGTCACGATTTGAAACTCCAGGGAGGAAGACTCAGAACCAATGTCAAGAAGTATTTCTTCACGGTGGATGCCTGGAATGCCGTTCCGGAGGAAGTGGTGAAGACTAAAACTGTGAAGGAATTCAAAGGGGCATGGGATAAATACTGTGGATCCATAAAGGCTAGAGGATGGGAATGAAGAGAAGAGCCATGGGTGTGGCTTGCTGGAATGGTGATGGCTACTACCTGATGATTACTACCCTTTTTCAATAAGCCTTCACACGGTTAATGCAACTCCAACATTGCTCTCTGCTTCAATGGCAAGGGAAAATGTGGAAAAGAAGATTTGCATTCAGACAACAATCAACAAGGACTGAACTACACAGTCTGGGCAAACAAATAAGCGTGGGGGTAGCTTGCTTATTGTGGTGGTTACTACCCTAAACCAATTAAGCCTGATACTTCACTTTGAATGCATATATAGTGTTGCTCTCTGCTTCAACGGCAGGGAAAAATATGGAAAAGAGGAGTTACATTCAGACAACATCCAACACGGCATTGAGCTGTGCAGTCTGGGTAAACAAGCATCGGGGTAACTTGCTTGATGCAGCGGTTACTACCCTTAACCATTAAGCCTTATGATTTACCACTGATGCAATTCCAACATTACTCTCTGCATCAACAGCAGGGGGTGGCAGGAAATTCGAATCAAACAGTTACCAACAAGGGCTCTGAACTTGGTGTTCAGTGAAACAGATAAGTATGGGAAAATAAATGTGGGAACTTGCTGGGCAGACTGGATGGGCCGTTTGGTCTTTTTCTGCTGTCATTTCTATGTTTCTATTGCTACCTACACATCAAGTTTATCAGAGATCAAACCCACAAAGCCACTCTCCTTGATCCTACACATCTGAGTCTGATAGCATGCACATATGCGAGGGCGAGAAACCCCAGACAGGAAGGAGACAATTACAATTCTCCAGAGGCAGACAGGTCAATAAAGAGAGGAAATACACAGTGGTCTGGAAACGAGAGGGAATTCCGGGATGGTGCTTAGAAGACAGGGAAGAACCAAGCTCTACTTCTTAGAAAAGCTTGGGAAAGGAGACACAGTAAAAGATTCAGGGAGGAGGAACCTCAATATGATGAGTTCCCAAGGAAGGATTGAAGTTCAAGGATGGCCCAGCTCCAGAGAAAGTACTGGCGCTATTGTACCTGAATACTAATAATGCAGTAAGTCATCTTACACATTCGTTGGGAAGGCGGGCTTAAAATCTAAAATTATTATTATAATAACGCTTGTGAAGAGAAAGACAAGACAAGAGCTGAAATAGTGTTGGTTTGAAAGCCACCCTACATCCACCTAGGAAAGGGCAGGATAAGGGAGATAGAAAGGTCAATAGGCAAAGCCTAGAGGGGAGTGGAGGTTCAGATGGAAAAAGAGTTCAGATAGAGCTAGGCCTTGGTCTTGTAGTTTTGAAAGTGTGCTGCTTGCATAAATCCTGCACCCCAAAATAAACCCTCTTAAGAAGGCAAGCTGGTGTTGTAGAGTAGAGTTCTGCTTATTGCTAGTGGTTGTAGACAGACCTCTTCGGGAACAATCCCGCACTGCCTTTCTTATTGACTTATTAAAGATGGGACCCACACTGCCTCTTTGCTTCATTCTACACATCCAAATTATCTCAGGGGCACACCCAATGATGGACTTTGGCTGATGCCACCCTTAGGCATTTTCTACTACACTGCCCTCCCCTGAAAAGCAGAGTCTTTCCCTCCTATGACCTCCCCCCAGACCTCATCTTTCTACTACGTGGTTATTTAACATTTCTATATATCATTTACATTTTTACATTATATTTGTATTATATTACCTCCTTCGAAGTTTTAGCTCAGACATGTGTACCACTCCTATTCCTGCATTTCTTGTTTGTGCTCACTGGCCTACCTTTTTTTGCTTTTCATAAATATTCATGAATGAGTAAAAACCAGACATTTCCATTAAAACTGGCAGATAACAGAACTACATTTCCTTAAAGAGGGTAATTTTATGACTTCCTCATAGCAATAAAGTCTGCGAGTACCATGTACATGTAGACTTTACTAAGAACTTTCATAGCTGCATAAAATTTGCTTTGGATATTTTTATTATTTATTTATTTAAGTTTTTTTATATACCAACATTCAAGACGATAGTCCCATCATGCTGGTTCACAAGAAACAGGAGTGCAAAATAAACTTAAAACTTGAACAATAGTGCAGAAAAAGCAGTTACATGTAACAAGGAAAGATAGAACTTGGTGTAAGAAGGAAAAGGAAGATCAGATAAACACATATAATTACATTGTAAGAGGTAGCTAATAATGATATTGCTGGTGATGTGTGTTGATTGTTAGGAGTTAAATAATATTAGAGTTAGGAAAGGCCTGCATGAACAGCCAGGTCTTGAGTCTTTTCTTGAAGGTTGAGAGGCTGGGTTCCATTCTAAGATCTGGGGGAATAGAGTTCCATAATGTAGGACCGGCTGTGGAGAAGGCCCGATCTCTTAGCGTAATGTGTCTGGTAGTTTTGGCTGGGGGTACTTGAAGTGATCCTTTGTAAGCATCTCTTGTCGGTCTTGTTGAGGTGTGTAATCGGAGGGGGAAATGAAGGTCAATTGGGGCTAGTTGATGGATGTTTTTGTATATGGTGAGAATGGCCTTGTAGATTATTCTGAAGTGGATGGGTAGCCAGTGGAGGCCCATTAGGATAGGGGTTATGTGTTCTCTTCTCCTGGTGTTAGTGAGTATACGGGCAGAGGCATTTTGGACCATTTGCAGTGGTTTGGTGTGTGATGAGGGGAGACCAAGCAGGATGGTGTTACAATAGTCCAGCTTTGCGAAGATGATTGATTGTAGAATCGTTCTAAAGTCATGAGTGTGGAACAGAGGTCTTATTCTTTTCAGCACTTGGAGTTTATAAAAGCAGTCTCTGGTGGTTTTGTTGATGGTAGCTTTCAGGTTCAGGCGATTGTCAATTAGAACTCCTAGGTCTCTCACTTGTGTAGTTTTTGGTATGGCTGGATGAGTGGGGGTGAAGGAGCTGTTCTCTGGTGTGATGAGTAGAAGTTCCGTTTTGGATGAATTTAGTATCAGGTTGAGGCTTGTGAGAAGCTGTTTGATATTTTGGAGGCATGTTTCCCAGTGAGACAGTGTTTTCGCGAGAGACTCCTTGATGGGGATCAGGACCTGTATATCATCAGCGTAGAGGAAATGTTTGAGATTGAGGTCAGTGAGAAGTTGGCATAAGGGTAACAGGTAAATGTTAAATAAGGTAGGAGATAAGGATGAGCCCTGAGGGACTCCTACTGACGCGGGGTAAAGTGAGGATTCTTTATTATGAATCTTAACCTTGTATCCTCTGTTGCTGAGGAAGGTTCTGAACCATGAGAGGGCAGTGCCTGAGATACCTATGGCTATTAGTTGGTTGATGAGAAGGGAGTGATTGACCGTGTCAAATGCTGACGAAAGGTCCAGTAGGATCAAAAGGAAGGCTTGTCCTTTGTCTAGGCCTAGGATGATGTGGTCTGTCATGGAGATGAGGAGGGCTTCCGTGCTTAAGGTTTTGCGGAATCCGTATTGTGATGGGAATAGGAGGTTGTTGTCTTCAATGTAGTTTGAGAGTTGTGAGTTTACCAATTTTTCCATAATCTTGGCTATGAAGGGGAGGTTAGCGATCGGTCGAAAGTTGTTGGGATCGTTGGGGGTCGAGATTTGGTTTTTTGAGGAGGGGTTTGAGTGAGGCCAGTTTGAGGTTGTCTGGGTAGAATCCTTGTGTGATGGAGCAATTTATGATGTCTGCCAGGATTTTGGAGATAGAATCTGGAATTGATAATAGTAGTTTACATTATAGATGTAACACTTATGCTCAAGGCTCACTGGCGAGATATTGATGGTTAGGGGAATTTCAGTAGATTATGATGATTTTATTGTACTGCATTTTTATAAATATTTTTATAAATATTTGTACAGCATAATTGGCCAGGAATGTGCAGAAGTGTCCACTCACAAAGTTACATCTGTTCCAAGCAGGATGTACCTTGTACGTGGTAACCTACAAGCATGCACCTGAATATACAAAAGCATGAGTGTAAGTCATATCTCTGCCTCAACTCTGCTGTCCGGAGTACCTACTCCCAATGCGCATAAAAGCATGCATGAAACGAGGTTATGCGTGCACATTTATGTAGGCTGGCCCCTGAAAGATTTTCAAAATGCAACTTACATGCACCTACAGCAGGATTTCATGTACATAAGTCGCTTTGAAAACCGAACACAAAAAAACAAGTTCTAACTTTGCGCCTAAGTGATAAATAATCAACTTCCCACCAATAACCCTCTGACGTTCCTAGTTCTGGTCCAATCCCATATCAGAGGATGAAGGAATACATTAAAGGACCCAATGAGAGGACCTCAAAGAACGAGATGTCCTATACCAACTCAAGCACTTTAAATGTTAAGGTTAAATTCAAACCTAGCTCAATGGGCCACAGACGGCCAGAGCAGTTCTTTCAAGAGGGGACTTGCTCGTCCTCTCCTTTTTCTAAGTGTCACCTGAACTGCTGCACTCTGGATCATTTACAATTCTTGTGTCATCTTTTTAGGCAATCCCACAAATAAAGAGCTACAGTAATCCCAGTGTGTCAAAGCCAGAGCTTGCATCACTGTTTGGAAATCGTGGTTCACCAAGACCTGCCTTAACTGATGAAACAAGCAAGGTTTGGCAAAATGTAAAGCTGAGTCCAGTAAAAATCCAAAATCTTGAACTTGCCTTTTTTGAGGAGAAATATTATCGTATTGATCAGTGAGTACTTCCGAGTTCTGGCATTCCAGAGGTTCCCACCCACCACACCTCCATCCTGCTAGGGCTCAATTTCAGCTGACTATCAAACATCCATGTATCAATTGATTATAAGCACTGATTTCAAGATTTGATCACTTCAGTATCATTATCTCCTAATGGGAGGGATAACTGAATATCATTTGCACATAAATGATACCACAGATCAAATTACTTTCCTTAATTATATCTCCCAGCAGCTTCAGACAAATATTAAACAATGTTGGAGATAACGAAGAGACATACGCTACTTCACAATCTAAAGGGTGTAATTTCGGGGCGTATCATTGATTCAGATCTTCTGAAATCTCCCAGTTAAAAATGACTGAAACCCTTTCCTGGATGTATCTAGTAGTCCAGGATATCAAGGGCTGCTGATAAATGGAGAACTATCAAGAGGGAGGTTCTTTCCCCAGTCTAATTCGCTCTGGAGATCATCAACCAGTGCAACTAAAGATGATTCCATAGAAAAGCCAGTTCTAAGGCTGTACCGGAAGGGCTGCAATCCAACTGTCTCATCCTAAAAAAAAAACAAACCTAAACTAAATAATAAATATTTAAGAAAGGTAGGCTGGAAATATGCCTGTCACATAGGGAAGGATCTAGTGATGACTTCTTCCAGACAGGACGTTGTTTTCAAGCAAGCTGGGAGAACTCCTTCCCTAAGTGAAAAATTCACGACTTTCCCTTCGGAGCCCCCTAACCAACCAACAAGGGCAAGTTGTGTCCCTCATTCATATCAGGTTATTTCTCACTTCGCCTGCATCAGCCTCTTCAAATAAAAGACCCTGCAAGACTTGGGATCCATCATATCTAATGAGTTAGTCAAAGAATCCCCATGACCCCACTCTGCACACATTTTTTTTCAATTATATGACCAAAATGATCTGTAAAGGTTTCACAATTTTGAATCTGCAAGGAGTTATTGATGTGTTGCATTTGGCAGTTTGCTGGCTCCTCCCACAAACTGACGCACTTAACCTTCAGGCAGGACCTTTTCCCTCATGCCAGGATGCAACCAGACTGCCCCATCTTCCAGCACAGTGGTCCACCATGCCACAACATGGCAGGACGCCATCAGAGATCTTCATGGCAGGAGACTGCCAACACAGGCCAGTCCCGCTTCCCCTAGGTCACATGGGCACCCAACGCCCCTATTCTTAAAGGGCCAGTGGTGGAAGACCCAGCAGGCACCCTCCAATAACATCACAATCCCTGGCTTATATAAGGCCACTGCAGACATTCCTCCAATGCCTCACAATAGTTCCATTATGGTAGTAGAGCAAGTTGCCTCAGCATGTTCCTGGTCTTCGTTCCTGTGGTCCTGGTCTTCATTCTTCAGTTCCTGGTCTTTGTCTTTGTCCTGTGGTCAGTCTTCAGTTCTTCTTCAGTTCCTCATCTTGTGGTCAATCTCCAGTTCTTCATTGTCTGAGCTGCCACCATCTTCCTCCAGTGCTGTTCCTCACTTCCCTGCCTGCCTATCTGTCCCACCTATCCTCAGATGGATTTCTAGTTCTGACTTCGGCCTGCTTGATTCTCGACTTTTCCTGAACTCCGCCTGCCACTGACCACTGCCTGACTCATGACCTTGCCTGAACTCTGCCTGCCACTGACCACTGCCTCACGCCCTTGCCTAAACTCCGCCTGCCACTGACCACTGCCTGACTCACGACATTGCCTAAACTCCACCTGCCACTGACCACTGCCTGACTCAGCCTTGCCTGAACTCTGCCTGCCACTGACCATTGCCTGACTCTCGACCTTGCCTGAACTCTGCCTGCCACGGACTCTACATGACTCACGACCACGTCTGAATGCTGCCCGCCTCGACCACTGCCTGCCTCCGACTACGCCTGACCCCAGCCTGGCCTGTGACCCAACCATCTCTCTAGACATCCAGCTCATCAGCAGAGACCCCCACCTAACACTTACTGGTCCTGGCAACCTAAGAGGAATGAGGGCTGGTATAGGTGAAGTTGCAATTGGGCCTCTGTCACAGCCAGCTCTATCCACCGACGATAGTGACCAGCAGGGTTTCTCCCTGCAGGTTGCGCCAACTCCACCTCGGCCCAAGGGTCCATGCCCTCAACATGATGGAGTTTGATAATACCATATTTACGATGCAAAAAAACCTTCTAGGGTGATTGGCTAATACTGCGGCAACATAAGAGAAAATCTGTTGGTTTTTTTTTTATTTTTTAGCTGCTAGTGTTACTTTATTATAACACTGCGCATAGGTGAATGATGAAAACGGAGAGAACAAGCATTTTCAAAAAACACAGTCCTCAAATGTAGAGGCCATCACATAGCTTGGGCGTACAAAGCTCTCATTTAAAAGTGGCAAGAAACCTTGTAAACACCAACAAATGTGCTAACGCTCCAGAAAATTCAATCATAGGTCTCGAGAATTTAAATGCTTGTAAGGGATCACTTCCCTTGCGGCCTTATTTTGTTTTTTAAAGATTTTTTTTGTAAATTGCATAGAAAAGAGTCTTTAAACGAATGGCGCTTAGCTCATATGTAGTCCGTAAGGTAGACACTACGGACCTGTGTGCTTTTCATTACGCGTAGTGGATTGCCACAGAGACTAAGGGCATTTTTTTGCTTTGTACTGTTGTTAACACTGAGCAGGGTCCAGGCACAGCTGTTTATCCAGTAGGCTCTCTGTACGTCTTCCCCCCGGTTTGCTGAGAACCCAGGAAAAACCTTCAGAAATCTCGCTGCCGTTTAAATCAGGCAGGCGCGCTGCTCCTTCATTTCATGCTTTGCCGCACCGCACTAAACCCTCAAGTGAGTTGTCCGCAAAACTTCTCTGCACCAAATCTGGTGACAGAATGATATCTACTCGGTGACCTCGTAAGACAGAGCGATGAACCTGACCGGACATTTTTATAACATTGCTGTTTGTCACTGTAGGCCTAAGACAGGAGTCTGCAAGTATACGTAAACTGTTCCATATCATCTAGGCTGCCCATCAGTCCCCAATTCCTGGTCATTGAGTGGGATTCAAGACTGACAAATTAGCTGTAATGCACTTTTTTTTACTACTGCTGTTGTTACATGTACAAGGTAACCCTCAAACTCTGCATTACTTTAATAAAAAATGCACATTCTGTAGCTCATACCAAGAGACTTAATTCAAATTCTTGAGATAAGCACAGAGGATCCTTAGCTGTGGCGGAGTGAAGGGTATAGCCTAGGATAAGCACAGAGGATCCTTAGCTGTGGGGGAGTGAGGGGTAAAGCCTGGGATAAGCACAGAGGATCCTTAGCTAAAAGGGAGTGAGAGGTAAAGCCTGGGATAAGCACAGAGGATCCTTAGCTGTGAGGGAGTAAAGAGTAATGCCTGGGATAAGCACAGAGGATCCTTAGCTGTGGGGGAGTGAGGGGTAAAGCCTGGGATAAGCACAGAGGATCCTTAGCTGTGGGGGAGTGAGAGGTAAAGCCTGGGATAAGCACAGAGGATCCTTAGCTGTGAGGGAGTGAGGGGTAAAGCCTGGGATAAGCACAGAGGATCCTTAGCTGTGGGGAAGTGAGGGGTAAAGCCTGGGACAAGCACTGAGGATCTTTAGCTGTGGGGGAGTGAAGGGTAAAGCCTGGGATAAGCACAGAGGATCCTTAGCTGTGGGGGAGTGAGGGGTAAAGCCTGGGATAAGCACAGAGGATCCTTAGCTGTGGGGGAGTGAGGGGTAAAGCCTGGGATAAGCACAGAGGATCCTTAGCTGTGGGGGAGTGAGGGGTAAAGCCTGGGATAAGCACAGAGGATCCTTATCTGTGAGGGGTAAAGCATGGAATAAGCACAGAGGATCCTTAGCTGTGGGGGAGTGAGGGGTAAAGCCTGGGATAAGCACAAAGGATCCTTAGCTGTGGGGGAGTGAGGGGTAAAGCCTGGGATAAGCACAGAGGATCCTTATCTGTGAGGGGTAAAGCATGGAATAAGCACAGAGGATCCTTAGCTGTGGGGGAGTGAGGGGTAAAGCCTGGGATAAGCACAGAGGCATTGCATGCACTGAGCTCTTGGTGAATTAGGCCTTTCAGAATAAATAGACCTAGCCTTCTCAATGCTCATTTTCATAGGCAAAGATATTCACAAAATTATCATCACCTAATTAAGAAAATTAATATTCATACTTCTACAGGTGTATTTTTAGATTTGCACATAGTAAGAATTTTTTTCATATCCATTCACAAGGTCGCTTTCTAGCTGAGGAACCTGTCAGATACTGTTTGCTATTGTGATGCATAATAAGGGGCTAGGCCTGTTCTGGGCCACGCTCAAGCTTTGTCTTAAAGTGGATCCTCTCTCCTTGCACCTTTGCTGAAGAATCTCTGTCGCCTTGATAGCAAAAGAAAACCTCTTTGTTTGCCTTTGCTGCAGGCCACGAGGAAGATCTTGAACGACGACATGGTATGGATCCCAGAAGGAACGTGCTCCTGCACCTTCTGCCTCAGTCAGAAGCTTTACATTCACTCAGAAAGCCCAGATTCAGCCAAAGTCAGCACCAGTATATCATGCCCAGTGCTGACTCCCACCACACACTGGAAGAAGCGGTCACCAGAGTGGTGGCAGAAAATCAGGCAGTGACCATCACTCTTCAGATGAGAAGCCATGGGGGCAGGCCAAGCTGAGGAAGATGCGGAAGTTGCAGCTGGCTCACCCCCCCCCTGGAGAACCGAACACGTAAAAAGGGTAAAGGGCCATCACAATCCCTAAAACTAATAAAAAAGATTATTAAAAAAAACCTAAAAACCTGGCAGCATGTTTTCAAGTTTCAGATTTTTGTGTTTCTTACCTAAATGGCCTCAGGTCAGTTCAGTATCTATGGGGAAAGTAGTTAACAATGGTGGAGTTTCCCTTTCAGTGGTGCCAAAGGGTTAACTTGAGTTTAGTTTGCAGCATCCCCCAATGCATCCTTGTCTGAGCAGTGTAGGGAGATAGCCCATGTTTTACCACTGAAAGCACCCAATATGAATCATAATAGCCAAAGAAGTATGCAGACCAGTGTTCTGACAGGCCAAAAACACTGTCACAGCTAAAGAAAAGAAACTTTGGCCAGATGAGAACTTTAAACCAGCACTGAAGGATATTTATCAAGACATGCCTGTTTGTAAAAACCTGTGTAAATAAATCAAGGCAGAGGGACAATGCAGCCACTTAACTCCTAAGCAGGTGTCACAAACCGGCCAAAGGAAATGCAAAGGTCAGAAGGACCCCCACCCTTGAATGAAGGGGGGAACACTCTGAAACAGAGAAAACGCTGATGCTGACATAAAGCCTTGGTCCAAGGCATGGCAGTACTCCTCCCCCCGAAGAAATAGAGATCAGAGAGAGGAGACGCCCTGCCTGGGGTCGGACGAATGCTCAGTCCAAGGCAGTAAGGAGCAGAGAGCAGCCCAGTAGCTCTTCCAGTACTAGACCCAGTAGCAAGCCCTCCAGACAGCCCGCCAGCTCTGCCAGAACCAGACCCAGACGCCAGCCTTCTGTCCTGCCAACATTCTCCAGACATCCAGCCAGAGCGGCTTCAGAGGTGAACAGAGCAATATCGCCTGAAGTTGGGACCAGGGGTGAGTAAGTTAGCCATAAGTATTAATATATTAAGCAGGCTAAGGTTTATGGCATGATTGAAAAGACCCATGGCACAGACGTTTCTTTAGGATAAACTGGTAGTTAGTGGCCAGGATGTTAGAGCCAGGAATTGTTATTTTCTTTTTTTTTTTTCTTTTCTCTTTATTCAATTTTTCACAATAAACAAAGTAATCCCATCTTGTAACGGAAATAATAAATGTGTTTAACAATAAGAATTCAATTCTTAATGGAAACAAAAATCTCTACAAGGAAAAAAAAAATATATAAATTTGTTCCACACATCCTAACATCATAGGGGAAATTACGAGGGGGGGGGGGGGGAGGAAACAAGGCAAAAGAGGAGATTATTTCCATACACAATTTTATCCCTTCAGAAGGTTTCCCACTTCTTTTTAATTCGATCCACTTCCACTTATATTAATGACTGGGGCTTGCCTTCTAGCTCCCAGGAATTCTTTTAACTGAACAACATTGAAAAATATATACGTGATTCCCTGAAGTTTCAGTCACTGCTTCGGGTTTCAATTCTAGAAACGTCTTTCGGCAGGCACATTTGGGTTGCCCCCATGAAATGGTGTACTCAATGCATTTAAAGTAGGAACGCATCACACTATTCATATCTTGTTCTGTTTGAAAAGTCACAAGCAAGGTTACTCTTTCCATAATTTCCACTTGGGATTCTTCCAATTATTGAGTTAAATTTGTGACATGTATAGAATCTCCTGGAAAATTCGATCTTGATGAGCTTTGCTTTTGAGGTAAACGTATCATCTTTCTTAACAACTGGAATTCTTTCCGAGGATATTCTCAGAATTTCCCCCAGATATTTTTTCAAGGTAATCAGCATAAGTTCATCTTTCACTTTAGGAAAATTCAATATCCGAACATTAAGGTGTCGGGTGGAGTTCTCCAGGAATTCCATTCTTCTGACTGTGGCTAATCTCTCACGAGTAATCACCGCAGTTGTAGCTTTTACATTTTTAACCTCTTCCTCAAGTGAATGAATAGCTGTGCTTTGATCCAGTAGAATACATTGGTGATCCTGGGCCACAGTATCTAATTTCAAGGAAACACTTTGTAATCTTAAAGATTGTTCCTGAAAGTTACTGGAAGGTCTCGCCATTAGATCCCAGAGGGAATCTAAAGTCACAGTTGCTGGTTTAATTATCCCCACTGGGTTCAGACTCACCCTTCCAGCTCCAGGTTCGCGATCTCCTCCACTTGCCACTGGCAAGCCTTCCCCAGTGCAATCACCTACTCCTCTGGGTAGATTCAAACTCTGGTCCGGGGTTGAAGTCCTGGCCTTCTCATGATCTCCACCGCAGGCTCTGTCCATCTGGGGAAAATTGATAGTCGTACCTCCATTTCCTCCAGCATCTGCGGTCGATCTCGGGGGAAGCTATGAGCAGCTGTCGAGGATCTGGGGGACTCAAGGTTATTTCCCCTGAAGAAAGCGAGGCTCCTCTCACCGCTCCACCAGCGGGGATTGCCGTCCCCAATGCCGCCGCGGGAATTGCAAACTCCAGGATCAAACGCTGTTGTGTGGGAAGTCTAGGCTCGGGTGGAAACACCCTTCCCTTCCCTTTTATGCGGCATACTGATTCTTCAGGAAACAAATTTCAGCGAAACAGCGCCACACAACCGGGGCTAACTTTCCTTCAGATCGCCATATTGGATCTGCCTCTGTTATTTTCTAAATGCTAAATCCTGCCAAATCTGATAAATAGAAGTCTAATTCTGAGAAGAACATGTTGCCCTTTTCCTGAATTTAGGATTTTGAAGTGAAGTGGGAGAGGAACTGGAAGTGTCCTGTAGCACAGTGGTCCCCAACTCTGCCCTGGGGGCCCACCAGCCAGTCAGGTTGTCAGGTTGAGGAGCACTGATGTAGCAGACAGATCCCTGCACCCCTAAACTAGAGTTTCCCCGAGACAGGATAGGCCATGCCCATCCACAGCGATGACATCAGATGCGCAATTAGATTTAATAGAATTGGAAGATGAAGCACTAGTGAAGATTACACAGGTCTTCACTAAGAAAGAAGATGTGCAATTCCAGATCTCTAGGATACATAAGAATTTAAAAGAAACATACCCACAAATAGGAAAAGTTACTAATTTCTTCCTGACCACGTTGCAATTTTTGGTTGGTGATTCTAAATGAACCCTTAAGGCATCAGCTGAATAGGCTACTAATTTGCACTTATTGAGAGAATTTCTGCAAAAAGATAACTCACATTTACAGGCACTAAATCAACTGTTAGAAAAAGATATTAGTCAGCTAAGGATAGAAATGGATGATATTAATGAGAAATGCTGGCTGCAAGAAGTGGATCTTAAATTAATGGCAGCACAGTATCAAGAAGTAACAATGGAAATACAAGCCTTAGAAAAACAGATTGCTGAAGGTCAGCCCACAGACCCTTGTGTAGAACTGCAGAAAAAGATCAGAGAGCAAGATGAGGGGGATTCAAGCGAAGCTGCAGATCAGGTTCAGGAATCAGAATTGACTATTAAAACCCAGCAAGAAGAGTCAGAAAAAAAGATTACATCTTTGAAAAACCAACTAGCAGACCTACAACTGAAATTAGTTGTGACTGACAGCCAAAACAGTGATTTAAAAAAGTGGAGCAAGAATCTCATGTTGTGTCAGTCGGTCTCAGACGGCTTCGACCTCTGTGCCTCACTTTTTTCCCTTCTCTCTCCTCAAGCCTTGGGAAGATGGCTGCTGCCGCGTCATCATGCCGCACTCTCCGGCGTCCCCGGAACGGCAACAGCGACGGTGTTCGCCTTGTTTCTCCTGAGGGCCTCCTAGGGTGTGCGTGCGCACGCCACCCACGTCTTTATCCACTTCATGGCAGGAACCTCGGGGGCGGCCCCCTCGAGTAACGTCACGCCATCCGGGTATTTAGCCTGCCCTTCGTTTGCTAACAAGCTGAGTTAGCAAGGATTGGATTTGCCTCCGGTCTAAGCTGCTCTGCCGCTTCCTTGCTGCCACTGGAAGCTCTCTCTGCCCTTTGGGGGTCACTCATCTCTACCTGAGTACCCGCTCCTCGGGGGGGCCCTTATGCTTTCTTTCAGGTGCCTATCTGGGATACCGGGTACTCGCTCCTTGAGGGCCTACTCTCCCTGCCTTGGTGCCTACTATTCTACTTCTTCTGCCTGCCAGGATATCCACCAATACAGCTATCTACTTCAGTGAGTAATCTAACCTTGTCAGTCTGTTCACCTTCAGCTCTGCGCTGGGAACCTGCATCCGAGACTTCCTCTACTACCCTGCGCTGCCTACCATCTACTCTAGTGTGGAACTGGGTTCCTTGGCTGAGGACCCCTGGACTCCTTCTACTGGGTTACCTCACTGCTGCCATCTCCTGGGCAGTACCACCAAGCTGTATAATAAATATCAATTCTCTTTGTCTGCATGTATAGAGGCTAGCCTAGTACTGCAGTTCCTCACAGGGCTCCTCCCTGTGGGAGTGGCCATCTCCGCAGTACCCAAGAATCCACTCCAACACCTCAAAACCATAACAGATTTCTAACTCCATGGATTCGGCTCAGCTCACCGCCTTGCAGGCCATTCTGGGCCTGGCCTAACGACTCTCTAAACAACAGAACTCGTTGGATAACCTGACTGTTGCCTTTAACCAATTACATGCACAGATGAATACTCCGACTACCGCAGGAAAAGAAGTTACACCACCTGAAGTGATGGTCAAGACTACAGTGCCTCTATCTGCTCCAACACGCTTCTCAGGGGAAGTTTGGAAATGTAGAGGATTTATCAATCAATGTAGCATGCTCTTTTCTCTGCAACCTAACCATTTTCCTACAGCGTATGCCAAGACCACCTATATCCTGACGTATCTGAACGGAAGAGCGTTGGCTTGGGCCTCACCGCTGTGGGAGAAAAATGACCCTATCCTGAATGATCTTGCTGGGTTTCTTGAACTGTTCAAATCAGTGTTTGATGACCCTGCCCGGTATTCGACAGCAGGATCAACGTTGGTTCATCTAAAACAAGGTAATAACCTTTACCAGACTTCGCCATTGAATTCAAGATGTTGGCTTCTAAATTACATTGGTACCCTAGATGCTTGAAGACCCTCTTCTTTGAAGGCCTGAACTCTCGATTGAAAGATGAGCTGGCGGCTCAAGAGATGCCTGAAACCTTGGCAGACCTGATGAAGTTGGCAACAAGGATTGATCGCCGACTTCATGACAAGGTTCAAGAAGTCAAGAGTCCCAGAAAACCACTTCAGGGAGAGACTCGAGTCAAGTCTGTACCCAGGCCTATATTCTCAGGTCCTGTTGCTGGCGAAGAAGAACCAATGCAATTGGGGCCGCAGCCATTTGACTTCTAAAGAGAGATGAATGCGAAGGAGGTTGGGACTATGCATGTATTGTGGACAAGCTGGCCATGCTGTGCAAAGTCCTGTGGGAGGACTTTTCTTAGGTCTCCCTCTCCTCCACTCTCTCTTCTAGTATCTTTAATCTGTGGACCTCTTGAATACCAGACCCTTGCCTTAGTGGATTCCGGGGCAGGGGGAAATTTCATTTTGAAACGTCTAGTGGAACATTTGCGGATCCCCACCACTACCATGACGTCTCCGCTGCTTTTGTCCTCTATTCATAGAGAGCTCTTACCGGGTGAAGTAACCCTGCTTACAGATCCAGTGAGCTTACATACCGGTGCTCTTCATAGAGACTATTTCCTTCTTTGTGCTAGAGAAGGCCATGCACCCTTTGGTACTTGGGCTACCGAGGCTGCAGAAACATATGCCACAATTCAACTGGGCCACTTTGAAGCTTTCACGTTGGGGTCCAGATTGCTATGGCAAATGCTTGATGGAAGTTTCTCCAATACCCTGCATGCCAACTACCCCATTGTTGCCGCCTCAATATGCATCATTCCAAGATGTATTCTCTAAAGAAGCTATTGATGTATTACCTCCACACAGATCATATGACTGCGCCATCAATTTGAAGCCTAATACGGATCCACTCAAAGGAAGGGTTTACCCTCTCTCTGTAGTAGAAAATAAAGCGATGTCAGAGTACATCCAGGAGAATCTCTAGAAAGGCTTCATAAGACCTTCCAAGTCTCCTGCCGGCGCAGGCTTCTTCTTTGTGGGGAAGAAGGATGGAACATTATATCCATACATTGATTATAGAGATCTTAATGAGATCACCGTAAAGGATCGCTACCCTTTACCACTCATCTCAGAGCTATTCGACAGGTTACAGGGAGCCAAGATATTCTCCAAGCTTGACCTCAAAGGAGCGTATAACTTAGTTCGCATCCGCTCTGGCGATGAATGGAAGACGGCTTTTAATGCCCGAGATGGGCACTTTGAATACCTGGTGATGCCCTTTGGCTTGTGCAACACCCCAGCTGTCTTCCAAAACATGAACGATATTCTGTGTGATCTACTCTACCAATGTGTCGTTGTCTACTTGGATGACATCCTGATATTTTCCCAGGACCTGCAATCCCATCAGGAAGATGTCAAAAGAGTTCTGCAGAGACTTCGCAAGAACTGCTTGTACGCCAAACTGACTAAATACGAATTCCACAAGGAATCCGTGCCCTTCTTAGGGTACATTGTCTCAAACAAAGGTTTCCAGATGGACCCTCAGAAGCTTGAGAGTATTCAAAAATGGACACAACCCACTGGCCTAAAAGCTCTAAGACAATTTTTGGGATTTACCAACTACTAGAGAACCTTTATCAAAGACTACTCTTCTTTGTTCCATTAACAGCGATGACTACAGAAGGGAGCCAATGTTGCCAATGTTGTCTATGGAGACTGTGACAACATTTCAGAAGTTAAAAGATACCTTCTCAAGCAAGCCTTGTCTCCGCCATCCGGACCCTACACGACCCTCCATTGTGGAAGTCGATGCCTCGGACGTAGGCATAGGGGCCGTGCTAAGCCAGACCAGTGATTCTAAGACCTTGCATTCCTGTTCTTTCTTTTCCTGACGCTTTTTGCCAGCGGAGAAGAACTATGGCATTGGGAATAAAGAACTACTGGCAATAAAAATGGCATTTGAAGAATGGCGCCCCTGGCTTGAAGGTGCGCAACATCAGATCACTGTTTACACTGATCACAAAAATCTGGAGTACCTCCATCACGCTCAGCGCCTTAACCATAGACAGGCGAGGTGGTCCCTGTTCTTCAACAGATTTGACTTTGTGCTGAAATACCGCCCTGGTGACAAGAATGTCGGAGCAGATGCATTATCTCTCTCTTTTCTCTCTGAAGACATATCTGATGAACCCCAGCATATCATCGACCCGAAGAGAGTTATTCTGACAGCTACACATCCAGTACCCCTGGGGAAGACCATTGTACCCTGCAACCTAAGAAAGAAACTGCTAGCGTGGGCTCACGATTCAAAACTGGCTGGACATCATGGTCAACGAAGGACACTGGCTAAGCTACAGAAGTACTATTGGTGGCCCACCATGAAGGAAGATACTCATGCATATGTAGCTTCCTGTTCCAATTGTGCCAGACAGAAACCTCTGCCCGGACGTCCCTGGGGCCTGCTTCAACCCTTGCCAGTACCAGACGAGCCCTGGACCCACATTGCAACAGATTTTGTGATGGACGTGCCATTTGGGTTACAGTGGACAGGTTTTCGAAGATGGCTCACTTCGTGGCTCTCCCTGGCTTGCCTTCAGCCATGGAACTTATTAAGCTATTCATCAGTCACATCTTTTGCCTGCGCGGCCTGCCTAAACACATTGTGTCTGACAGAGGAGCTCAATTTACAGCCAAGTTCTGAAAAGCCTTGTGTAAGAAATTCGACATCACACTTGACTTCACCTCTGCGTACCATCCTCAGTCAAATGGCCAAACAGAGAGAATGAATAGGACTCTCAAACAGTTCCTTCGTGCCAATGTTGGTTCACGACAGAAATACTGGGCTGAAGTGTTGCCCTGGGCTGAATTTGCCATCAATTCTCATCCAGCATCATCTACTGGATCTTCACCTTTTGAAGTGATTTACAGATGACAACCCTTACTACCTTTACCACTTCCACTTTCTGTGTTATGGATGACAACCCTTACCACCTTTACCACTTCCACTTTCTGTGTCATCCCCGGCAGCTCAATCTACTGCCAAAGATTTACAGCAGCTCTGGAGAAAGACCAAAGAGATGCTCAAAAAATCAGGACAAAGAGCAAAGAAAAGCTATGATGCTCATCGTAGCAAGGCTCCTGAATTTCAGCCTGGCTGACTACCAATCATCTGAGACTTAAGCTTCCATCTGCTCGATTTGCTCCACGCTTTGTCGGACCCTTTCCTATTCTCCGATTGGGGTCACTCACCTATAGTCTGAAACTTCCTCCAGCTATGAAGATTCATAATGCATTCCATGTTCGCCGCTGAAACCGCTTGTTCTTAGCGAGTTTTCCACCAAGACACCTGAACCCACTCCAGTTGATGCAGAAGAAGACATCGAGTACAAGGTTGATGCCATCCTTGATATAAGAAAGAGAGGCAGAGTTTGGGAATACCTCCTGTCATGGGAGGGATACGGACCAGAAGAAAACTCTTGGGAACCATTGGCTAATATCATGGACAAAGAGATGCTTCGTCAATTTCATCGATCGCATCCTCAAAAACCAAGACCAGGTAGGGATCTGGAGGGGGCCCTTTGAAGGGGGGTACTGTTGCATCTGTCGGTCTCAGACGGCTTCAACATCTGTGCCTCACCTTTTTTCCTTCTCTCTCCTCAAGCCTTGGGAAGATGGCTGCTGCCGTGTCATTATGCCGCTCTCTCCAGCGTCCCCGGAACGGCAACGGCGATGGTGTTCGCCATGTTTCTCCTGAGGGCCTCCTAGGGTGCGCACACGAACGCCACCCATGTCTTTATCCACATCATGGCGGGAACCTCAGGGGCGGCCCCCTCGAGTGACGTCACGCCATCTGGGTATTTAGCCTGCCCTTTGTTTGCTAACAAGCTAACAGGTCGATACAGTAAGGTCGAGGTAGAAACAGTGAGGTAGTGTCAGGCGCACCCTTCCTCCCCGCACGCACAGTTCTCTTCACTAACTCCCCGATTCTCTCCTCTAATCGCATGCAAATGCATGCTGCGGCTTTAAAGCGGTAGGGAAGGGTTATGCCCGCGTAACCCATTTTACTGTATAGGCGCTGTATTAAGCGCCTATACAGTAACCTGGGTGCGCTGGTACCTGTCATTTCAAATGACATTTGAAATGACAGGCACCAGGAAGTGTAAAAATCAAAATTTTTAAATACCTGTCGGAGGGCCGCGTGGGTCCAGGCGGCCGGCGGGATCCAGGGGGCCGGTGGTCGCGTGTTAAATCTAGGCCGCGGGCGGGTGGGCGCCTGTTCCGGGGGGGGGGGGGGGGTGGACACGCGTTAGTTTCAGACGGCCGCGTGGGTCCAGGCGGCCGGCGGCAGGGGTCGCACAGGCGCTGGCGGCAGCCCCCACCGGCAGTGAATGAATGCGCGCCTGTGCGGACCCGGCCTAGATTTAACACGTGACCACCTGCCGCCCGCCGGCCGTCTCGAACTAACGCGTGTCCCCCCGCCGCCGCTGCCGCCTGGACCCACGCGGCCCTCCGACAGGTATTTAAAAATTTTTATTTTTTCTTCTGACAGGTTTTATGTGTCCCACATCATTACATTTTCTCGATCATCTCTGTATCGCTTTTTTTTTAAATTGTGTTTTATTGTTTTTGAGTATCTTAAGCGGTGTCGATGGATTTGTTACTAGACTCACAGTCCTAACTCCTACTAGGGGGAGGCGGTAAACTAACACGTTACGGCCGCGGCAAAACAGTGCGTTACTAATGAGAGAACCTGAGTGCCCGTTACGGTATCGGAGGGGAATAGCTAATTCCTTCATTATACAGCTAATTCGTTCATTTACATGCCGGGTGCGGGAAGGGTTACGCGTCTGTTTTAAGAAGCGCTACGGACGCGCAAAACTGGAGACTGTATCGCTGGTTTGCCTTACGCGTCCGAATTGTGCGCAGCGAGCTCGTTACAGACGAGAAATCTTCAACTGAACTTTACTGTATCGAGCTATGAGTTAGCAAGGATTGGATTTGCCTCCGGTCTAAGCTGCTCCGCCGCTTCCTCGCTGCCGCTGGAAGCTCTCTCTGCCCTTCGGGGTCACTCATCTCTACCTGAGTACCCGCTTTCTCTGCCCTTCGGGGTCACTCATCTCTACCTGATTACCCACTCCTCGGGGGGGCCCTTATGCTTTCTTTCAGGTGCCTATCTGGGATACCGGGTACTCGCTCCTCGAGGGCCTACTCTCCCTGCCTTGGTGCCTACTATTCTACTTCTTCTGCCTGCCAGGATATCCACCAATACAGCTATTCACTTCAGTGAATAATTTAACCTTGTCAGTCTGTCTCACCTTCAGCTCTGCGCTGGGAACCTGCATCCGGGACTTCCTCTACTACCCTGCGCTGCCTACCATCTACTCTAGTGTGGGACTGGGTTCCTCGGCTGAGGACCCCTGGACTCCTTCTACTGGGTTACCTCACTGCTGCCATCTCCTGGGCAGTACTACCAAGCTGTATAATAAATATCAATTCTCTGTGTCTGTGTGTATAGAGTGTAGCCTAGTACTGCGGTTCCTCACAGGGCTCCTCCCTGTGGGAGTGGCCATCTCCGCAGTACCCAAGAATCCACTCCAACACCTCAAAACCATAAAAGTTCACTCAGTTGGAATTTCAGGTTTCTAGAAAGAGAGGGAACAATCCAAGAGCTTGAACTACAAAGCCTGTATTGTCAGGAGACACACCTTACTGAAACTGAATTAGTAAAAGCTGAAAATAAAACATTAACCCAACAGTTTTCAGTAAAAAAGCAAGATAAGCAACAAAGCACAGCTCAGCTTTGCTCATTGCAAATAGAAAAATGTAATTTAGAAAAGGAGAAACACGAATTGTTACTTCATTTAAATGAATCCAGGTATCAGCTCTAGCTGTCCCAAAGTATGATCCAGTTACTGAAAAGAAAAAGCGGGGGTGGAAAGAGAAATGCACAACACAGAGCCACAGACAGCCTTTTTCCCAAGATAGGGAGAAATTACCAGAACCATGGGACAAAGTGTTACGACTGTCGCTGCCTATCCCCACTCCGCCCTCCTTACCTCTTTGGCGACTCCTCCTGCGGTTGACGGACGTTTGGCTGCCGCGGCGTCTACCTGCCGTCCTCTCCAGTGTCCCCAGACCGGCTTGGGCGCTGCCTCCCGTCATGCTGTTCAGCTGCCTTAGGGCGCACAGCCGCGCGGCCCTGCTTCAAGTACCTTCAGTGGCGCAAACCTCAGGGGCGTCCCCCTGTGATGATGTCATGCACCCAGGATAAAAAAGGCCTACAGACCACTGGCTGATTTTGCGACATAGTTTAAAACTCTTGCTACAGAACTCTGCTGGGAACCTAAATGCCTGAAGACCCTTTTCTTCAGAGGCCTGGATACCCGTTTAAAAGACGAACTGGCCACTCACGAAACACCTGACTCACTGGATGAACTAGTGGCTTTGGCCACTCGGATCGATCACCGGCTTCGTGACAAGGTGAAGAAACTCCGGCCTAATCGAATACCTGGGCTGAAACAGGCTAGTGCTGAACCTGCACCTCGGATGGTTCCAGCAATTCCTGCTGCTAGTGAAGATGAACTGATGCAACTTGGTCATGGGCATTTGACTTCCAAAGAGAGAAGACTTTGGAAGAGGCGCGGTCTTTGCATGTACTGTGGTCAGTCCGGCCATGATGTCCCTACATGCCCTATTCGTCCGGGAAACGGACGGGCCTAAGTCCTGCAGGAGGACTGTTCTTAGGTCTCACTACGCCCTCTCCTCCACGTTCTCTCCCAGTCTCTTTCACCTGCGGACCGTCCACGGTTCAAACTCTTGCCCTGGTGGATTCAGGGGCAGAAGACAACTTTATTCTCCGACGTTTAATGGAACAGCTGAGGATTCCCCTCGTCAGTTTGAAAGTTCCGCTACTTCTATCCTCCATCCATGGAGAGCCCTTACCGGGCGACGTGACTTGCCAAACCTTACCAGTGACTCTCCGCACCGGAGCTCTCCATACGGAATCTCTTCCCTTCTTTGTGTTGGAAAAGGCCATGCACCCTATCGTCCTCGGGTTACCCTGGTTGCAAGCGCACCAACCCCAATTTGACTGAGCATCCTTGGAACTCTCCCGCTGGGGCCCAGAGTGTCATGGGAGATGCCTTAAGGAGATTGCTCCTGTCATCTGCATGCCTACGACTCCAGCGATGCCAGGACTGCTGCCCCAATACGCATCCTATGGGGATGTGTTCTCCAAAGAAGCGGCTGACATCCTTCCTCCGCATAGTTCCTATGACTGTGCCATAAGACTGAAACCCAATACTGAACCTCCTAAAGGACGTGTCTATCCTCTCTCTGTAATTGAGAACAAGGCAATATCCGAATACATTGAAGAGAACCTTCAGAAGGGGTTTATCAGACCACTGAAGTCTCCAGCCGGCGCAGGATTTTTCTTTGTGGGGAAGAAGGATGGTACGTTACGTCCATTTATCGATTACCGAGGTCTGAACGAGATCACAATTAAAGACCGCTACCCCTTGCCTTTAATCTCGGAGCTGTTTGACCAGCTTCAAGGGGCCAAAATATTTTCAAAACTTGACCTGAAGGGGGCCTACAACTTAGTTCGCATTCGTAGTGGCGACGAATGGAAAACAGTTTTCAACACTTGAAATGGCCACTTCGAGTACTTAGTGATGCCCTTCGGCCTATGCAACGCACCCGCCATATTTCAGAACATGATGAACGACATTTTGCGGGATCTTCTGTACAAGAGTGTTGTGGTCTATCTGGATGATATCCTAATCTTCTCCCAGGACCTGCCCACTCACATTGAAGATGTCAAACAAGTACTCCGCCGACTCTGGGAACACCGGCTTTACGCCAAACGTTCTAAGTGCAAATTCCACAAAGACTCAGTGCCTTTCCTCGGCTATATTGTATCTAAAGGCTTCCAGATGGATCCTCACAAACTTGAGAGTATCAAACATTGGTCCCAACCTACCAGCCTGAAGGCCCTGAGAAGATTCCTGGGGTTCACCAACTATTATAGAAGCTTCATAAAGAACTACTCTTCTTTAACAGTACCCTTGACCGCTATGACCCACAAGGGTGCCAACGCTTCAAAATGGTCTGCGGAGGCCATTTCTGCATTCGAGAATCTGAAGACTGCCTTCTCCATGGAACCATGCTTGTGGCATCCTGACCCCAACAAGCCGTTTATCTCATTCCATCGTATTACAATTTTACAAGAATGTTTTAATTAAACTAATGTAATCTATGGTAAATAGTTCTAATGTAAATACATACCTCTGTAAATAAGTTCTATCAACGTTAACGGTTGCCCTTTTCTTTCTCATGCTACCTATCTCTTCCCTCTCTTCTCCTGTCTCCCCTTCCCTTCTCCTCTTTCTGGCCTGCTCCAATCCCTTGTTCCCTGTTCATTGTAATTTCCTCCTATATTTGAGTTACCTGTAAACCGGCGTGATGTGCCATACGAATGTCGGTATATTAAAAGTTGTTAAATAAATAAATAAATAAATAAATAAATAAATAAATAAGTTGACGCTTCAGATGTCGGCGTGGGGGCCGTATTGAGCCAGACAGGAGACTCGAAAGCCTTACGTCCCTGTTCCTTCTTCTCACGATGATTCTCCCCGGCCGAGAAGAACTATGGGATCAGCAATAAAGAGCTCTTGGCAATAAAGCTTCCATTCGAGGAATGGCGGCCTTGGCTCAAAGGCGCTCAACATCAAATACCGTATTCACGGACCACAAAAATCTAGAGTATCTCCGCCACGCACAACGTCTTAACCACAGACAAGCCAGATGGTCCTTATTTTTTAATCATTTCGACTTTGTGCTTAAGTATCACCCTGGAGACAGAAATACCAGAGCAGACGCCTTGTCACGCTCCTTTCTCTCGGAGGATGTGCCCGAAGAACCTCAGCCCATAATTGATCTAAAGAAAGTCATCTTGGCGACTACCCATTCTGTGCCCGCTGGTAAGACCATTGTTCCAAAACACTTCAGGAAGAAGATGCTCTTTTGGGCGCACGATTCCAAGCTGGCTGGCCATCCTGGTCAACGCTGTACCCTGCTCAAAATACAGAAGTTGTATTGGTGGCCTACGATCAAGAAGGATACCTATTCCTATGTGGCATCCTCTAAGAATTGTGCCAAGAACAAACCCGCTTCTGGTCAACTGTGGGGTCTGCTGCAACCTCTGCCAGTTCCGGAACAGCCCTGGTCACACATCGCTACTGATTTTGTAGTCGATTTACCCCCTTCCGGAGAAATGAATACCATCTGGATAACAGCTGATTGCTTCAGCAAGATGGCCAACTTTGTAGTGCTTCCTGGCTTACCCTCAGCCTTGGAGCTTGCGAAGCTCTTCATATTGCACATATTTCGCCTTCACGGCCTACCTAGTCACATTGTCATGACAAAATTCTGGAGGGCCTTGTGCAAGCTATTTGACACCTCAGCCTACCATCCACAATCAAATGGCCAAACAGAATGGATGAATAGAACCTTGAAGCAGTTCATTCATGCCTACGTCAGTTCCCTTCAGAATAACTGGTCCGAACTGCTACCATGGGCTGAATTCGCCATCAACACTCATCCAGCAACATCAACTGAATCAACACCTTTTGAAGTGTTATATGGACGTTCTCCAACACTGCCACTTCCACTGAATCTCTCAGTGACGTCCCCAGCAGCTCAAGCTACTGCTGAGGAAATCCATAACTTGTGGGTTCAGACAAAGGACATGCTGAATAAAGCGAGTGACCGTGCTTTATTCAGCATGTCCTTTGTCACCATTCTCAAGCAACAGTCTTCAAACCTGGAGATAAAGTCTGGTTATCTACCAAACACCTCAGACTGAAGCTACCCTCCACTCGGTTTGCTCCTCGCTATGTTGGACCATTTCCAATCCTCCGACGTCTTGGCAACATCACCTATAGTCTGAAGCTACCACCTGGACTCAACATCCATAACGCTTTCCATGTTTCACTCTTAAAACTGCTCATTCTCAGCGAATTTACTTCCAAGACTCAGGAACCACCTGTTATCAACACAGAAGATGACCTAGAATACAAGGTTGAAGAGATACTTGATGTCCGAAGATGAAGCAAAGCACTTGAATACCTTCTGTCATGGGAAGGTTTCGGCCCCAAAGAAAACTCTTGGGAGCCTCAGGCCAACATCCTTGATAAAGAGATGCTCCATCAATTTCACCTTGCGCATCCTTCTAAACCAAAGATTGGTACCCGAAGAGGAGACTGCCCTTTGAAGGGGGGTATTGTTATGACTGTCGCTGCCCGACGTCTCCACTCCGCCCTCCTTACCTCTCTGGCGACTCCTCCTGCGGTTGACGGATGTTTGGCTGCCACAGCGTCTACCTGCCGTCCCCTCCAGTGTCCCCAGACCGGCTTGGGCGCTGCCTCCCGCCATGCTGTTCAGCTGCCTTAGGGCGCACATGCCACGCGGCCCTGCTTCAAGTACCTTCAGTGGTGCGAACCTCAGGGCGTCCCCCTGTGATGATGTCATGCATCCAGGATAAAAAAGGCCTACACGTTTGCTAGCTAATCAAGTTAGCAAAGGTTTCCTATCGGATGGGATTCACTCTCCGTACCTTGCAACTCTGCCTCCTTTAGACCTACTCTATTTGGGGTACCCACTCCTCGGGGGCCTCTCTCTCTTTCTTATCTTTCAGGTCGCAGTCTGGAACCGGTACTCGCTCCTCGAGGGCCTATGTTCCTGGACTCGCTACTTGGACTCCACTTCTGCCAGGAAGACACTGCTGCCTATAACATCTGTGAGTTACCATCTCTATCTCTCAGAGCTATTCCCTGGAACCAGGTACTCGCTTCTCGAGGGCCTGCCTTTACTCCAGCTCCTGTGCTCCACCCTGAGAGACCGCTGCGTGAGTATATTACCAATGAGGCTCTATTCTTGAACTCTACATATCCTGCTCTACTCACAATATCAGTTCTCTCTATTACAGCACAGCCATTGTGGGATCGCTGTTCCAGAGCCTGAGGGACTACAAGCCCAACCGGACTACTTTCCAGCTCACTACTGCCACCTCTGCTAGTTCACCAATCCTGTATAATAAAAGAACTAGTGTGTGTGTGTGTGTGCTCCTATGCTGAACCTGACCTGTGGCCCTTCACGGGACTTCCCCCCGTGGTCATGGTCATCTGCCACAGGTCCAGGGATCCACCCAAAACCCTTAGAAATAATAACACAAAGCAGACGGGTTAGCCTCTAAATACAGCCATAGTCTCTCACCAGTTCAAAGGCAAGAGAAATACACACACCTGCCTCCCCCTATACAGCCTGGGATGGGGAGAGGAAGCTGCCCCTCCCATCCTCCCAGAAGTGGGGCTGGGACCAAAAGCCAACAACCCAACCGGCTTACCACCAGCCGACACTATGGGGAGCTTCAAACCTCACTAAACAAATTAAGCTCATTCAAACCCTAGTCATTCCCTTTCAGGAAAATTCTGGCTCAGATATTTTGCAGCACTTATCAAGCTTGCATGACATTTTTCAGGTAGTAGGTGCCCACTCTGAAAAAGACCAGGTGACCCTACTCCCGAAGAGTTTTAGTGAAGAAGCTAGACAATACATAGCTGGCATCCCCGCTGAGGTAAAAGGGTCTTTCGACACTTTTGAGTTCGTCTTCAAAGAGCACTTGGGACTTATGCTAATAGATGTGGCCCTGAAGAAAGTCCCCGATCTTTTAGCTATTGCTTAAAGCAGACTTTCTTTTATGGGGAGCCCTTTGCCATCAAAACAGACAAGATTGCTCTCTGAAACCTCTTTTTTGAGGCTCTTCCCCCTACTCTGCGAACTCCCTTATATTTCCAGTGGGATGCGCCCTTAAGTTCCCTTGTAAAGGAAGCAGAAAAGCTATATGTCATTTGTCACAATGGAAAGTCTGCTCCTAGGGAGCAAAAGACCAATAAGAAGAAGGAGAAAAACTGTTACGGGCCGAAGGCTTGAGGGCCTTCGGATGCTGTTACGAGCGCGAGGAGCAAGGTCGCCTCTAAAGCAGGTGGTGAGCCCTTGGGCCACAGCAAGACTTAGGGAGGAGCCCCAAGCCACACCGTGGGAGGTGAGCCAATGCAGGCATGGAGAGCCGGGCAGGTACAGAAGCAGGCGTAAGGAATGGAGTCTGACCCTCAGCCGGACCTGCACGCCCATGGCAACCAGCATCGCTATGTTGATTGATGAACGGTCCTCCGACTGTTCCAAGCCCTTTCGGACCTGCCGCTGGGTAATGGCATAGGGCGGCAGGCCGGACAGAGGACGAGGGCAGACAGAGTCCTTAGCACACTGAAGACATCAGACGGGGGCTGAAGCAAGACATCCAAGACGGGGCTGAAGCAAGACATCAAAGGCAAGGGCTGAAGCAAGACATCCTAGACGAGGCTGAAACAAGACATCACAGGCAAGGGCTGAAGCAAGACATGGGCACTGTCTCTCAGGGGGCCCTACACAGCCAGCACGGCTGGACTGGTCACGGACCACCCTGTCCTACAAACGCGGGAGCGGACAAGTGCAGGGAAAAGGAAGCGGTGGGATACTGCACTCCTGGCAGTCAAGGAAGGTTGCTGCACTCCTGGCAGCCTAAAGCAGGTTTGCTGCACTCCTGGCAGCCTAAAGCAGGTAGGAACATCAGGAACTGGATTAGGAACCGGGTCAGGTACAAACATCAAGGCAACATCCGGAACAGACATCAAGGTAGAGACAGGACAAGGAGCGGTCAAGACAAGCGAGACCACGGAGGACCTGGATCAGCAGACAGAACACAGCAATGTGCAAGCTAATCCGAAGGCAGACATCAGGACTGGAAACAAGGAACAAGAAGACACTGAACACGAAGCCATCAAGACACAGGAGACCATGGTGGACCTGGATCGGGAGAGGTCACAGGCAACTGTGGAGCCCAATCCGAAGGCAAGCAGGAACTGAAGTGAAAGTCCTTTTATACAGCTGATGTGGGCAACTCCCTGGAAGGAGTTCACCTGGACCGCCCCTCGCTGGCCCTATAACTGAGGTGGAGAGCTGCAGGCCGGCCCCTAGGGAGAAGGGCGTGGCCCAACCAGGAAGTCCAAGCAAGCACAAGCAAGCCACAGGCAGGCCTCAAGAACAGCTAGGCCTCCCAGGCCCTGGAGCAAATCCTGGATGGTACACAGGCGAGGCCCTGGCTTCGGAGCGGCCTCCGGAGGAGAAGGTGAGATACTCCTGTAGCGCAGCAACAGGGGGGATAGTAACAGGAACCAAGTGTCCACCCCGAGTCAGAGTCCAGAGATACACTTTGAAACTAATCCCCTATCTTCTTATCATAAGTGTAACAGGTCCTGATGCCTCCTCCCCAGGAGCAATCTGATGGCTCAGTAGCCTATCCAGAAAAGTACGCAGGAGGTTCACAGCTACCCAAAAGGAATTGCAACGGAAAGTGACAGCAAAAACAAAACCAGAGACCTTCTGTGCAGGACCAGCTGGCCGAGCTGACAGCCGTCACCAAGAAGCTCATTGACCAAAACCACAGTGTGCTTGCTATGCCCGACAAAGTTCCCCAGAAAAAAAGAGAAAACGTCTGAGGAATCTAAGAGTGGTACCAGGCCTAGCACACCAAAAGAGGACCCCAGTACCTCCAGGTCCTCCCCTAGCATACTTTCAATAACTGATCCTGTTTTTCCTCCCCAGGTTTCTACCATAAGTACCTGGGATCCTTCCCTGTTCAAACCCAGAGATGCCCATATCTCTTCAGTACCAGGTGATATCCAGCTGCAGGAGAGTCTTGCACCCCTTCTGGATGTGGACTCTGTCAGGAAGGATAAGTATTTCTTAGGGAAATTGAAGCCTCAGGGTCTCCGCTATATGATCCCCATCAGAATACAAGATGTGTTCAATTGGGAAGGGCTCCTAGATACGGGTTCTGAGGCCACCCTAATCACACAGAGCTTGTTTGACAAGCTCTCTGCTTCTTTAGAGAGTAGGTCCCACTCCAAGAGTAGTCCCGTGTGAAGTGGATCTAGGGGCCTATGAAGGAATGCCTGTGGAGGTCAAATGTAAGGCATGGCTCACCCTTCAGATAGGGAAGATGAAAGTGAAGCACCCAGTTCTGATCACCAAGAAACCCAGTGAGGAATTCCTAATTGAGAATGAACTCCTCATGAGACTGTCTCCCATCCTTGATTATGTAAATGAAGTCATGTGGACTCAGGTCAGGTACCCTCTCCCATATGGAAGAGTAGCTCATAGGGAACATAGAAACATAGAAATGACGGCAGAAGAAGACCAAACGGCCCATCCAGTCTGTCCAGCAAGCTACGCACTTTATCCTTTTTTTTTTTTGTCCTTTTTCTCTCTCCCACCTTTTACTATTGGCTTCCAGTACCCTCCAGCCCTAATTCCCCTCCACCCCACCACCAATGTAGAGAGCAGCGCCATATCTGCATCCAAGGGAACATCCAGCTCAATCTCCTATTCCAGACCCCTATCACTGATCAATCAATCAGCTGTTTAGCACTTACTCTGTTAATTTGGTTAATTTGCACTATCAAGAAATGTTATAATAGTTCTATTAAGTAATATCGTATTATTATACAAATTCGGTTGTAATGTTACTCAATGTTCTAAGGTTCTAAGGTTAACTGTATGTATTATGTTGTTTCTCATGTAAACCGGAGTGAAGGCAGAATGCCTTACTTCGGTATATTAAAAAAAAAAAAAAAATCAAAAATAAATAAATAAATAAATTTGGGGTAGCAACCACTGCAACAAGCAGGCCACACCCCTGCCCCATACTCTTACCCACCCCTGTTTTTGTTTTTTTGTTTTTTGTTTTTTTTTTTTGAGATGGCAGCCCTCCATCCTTCCGCTCCGTGAAGGTGGAACACTAACCACTGGTATCCCGCTCCGTGAATGCCTCTGTGGCTACTGCCGCTCCGTGCAGTGTTTTGCTGCCTCCTCTTTATTCACGCCCTCTGGACTTGATGGATCCACAGTGTTTATCCCACGGTCCGTAGCTCCTGCTCTGTAGAGCAGAAAGAGACTACTCTCAGAATAAATTTCCAGAGATCAGCAGATCCCTCCCTATTAGTACTTCTGTACAGACAGTCCGAAGACGGGGTAGATAAGTTATCCTCTTGAAAAAGGAGGCCATTCTCAGCATTGTCCTAGATACTAACCGAATGGAGATTTGCCCCAACGAAAACCCACCTTCAACTGACCAGAGCTGAGCAGACTCAGGAGCTCAAGAGGTAAGTCCACCTGTATCCAAAAACACACACCTGGTATACCCCAGAAAGCTGACCGACAATCACTGGCGTGGAGATACCATTTCAGTGTATGTCCAGCTAGCATACACACAAAATTTACAGGCACCCCTGATGCTCAGTAGTGAGGACTACTTCATGAGCAAATCCCTCTTCTGCAAGGTGAAAGGTAAGCTAGAACTTGGTAGAGGCACCCGGACATAAAAACTAAATTGCAAGTGGGAGCATGTAACTTAGAGCTGAAATTGGGTAGTAAGACCTTCAAACACAACTTCTCCATAATTAGAGGTTTAGATTCACTGATGTACTTGGGCTCAAACTATCTCAGACAGTGAGAGCCTATGTCGACCTAGTGAATGATGTTGTCTGGAGCAGACTGGAAGGTGATCCGATAGGTAGCCCAACATTCTCAAATCACTCATGCATGGCCTGGCAGTTCCACAGGTAGGCAAAGTGCTGAGTGCTGAGAAAGCCCACATTCCTAGCAAAAGTATCCCCTCAAAATCAGAATAGCCAAGGGTCAAAAAATGCTAGACAAGTTGGCTTTCTTCTCACAGTACACCAGATTTTTAGAATCTGGGTTGTCTAGGGGAGCCACACCTTGAATGGAGGTGTCAGACACAGTACTGTACCTGTTAGTGATGAATACACTGGAAGACGAAGAACCCTTAGGTTGGTTCCCTAATTGGGGAATCCTTTCCCGTTTTGGAGCTAAACCTGACGGTCATAGGTAAATTACCTGGGAACACTGAGGTATACTCTGGAGAAGATCCAGCTGTACACTTGCAAAACACTTTTGTCTTTGCCCAAAAGAATTTGGAGATGAATGTCAGAGGTAGAAAAGCCTATCATGATTTAAAAGCTACCTCTAAAGAGGATAAAATTGGAGACAAGGTCTTTTTCTATAATTACAGTAAAAACAAAGCCAAAAAAAGCACATTTGTGCCTAGCTGGAAAGGACCTTTTGTAATTGTGGATAAAGTCTCACCAGTCTCATATCTTATTCAAATTAAGAGAAATCCTGATGGTTAAGATGTCCTTAAATGGGTCCACACTAATCAGCTCAGATCTTGTCACCCTCGTAAATTTGTGGATCAAAATGCTGTGCCCATTGACACTGATGTTAACAGTAAAGCAGAAGAGTAGTTCTCTACTGTTTTTCAGATGAAAAGCCAGTCCCTGAGGGCGATCGTCCTAGTGCTGCCGGTGACAGGAGCAGAAGCTGCCAAGCTGGTCGAGTCTGGTCCTTCTTCCGGCATTGTGATGCAAGATATCCCTGGCTTTCTCATCACGCAGTGCCAGATTGTCACGCGGAAAGTCTTTGTGTCGCTGGACCCACAACATGTGATACAGAAGCATTTTAACCTCACTAACATGCATTTACCTGCAACTAAAGCTTGGTTCACGGATAATCTAAAATATGCTACCAAGAAAGTTTATAACATTCTTGGGCAGTTTGTCAAAATTATGATTCAGCGCATTAGAAAAGACTTAGACCGACCCTAAAGGTTATTGGACTAATTGCTGGATCCATTAACTTTTCTGCCTTAGGTTCCCTCTTTGATGCATCCATGTCTATTGCAAATGCAGTTTCCGTAAAACATTTGCAGAACACTGTTAAAGAGTTGCAGGACGAGATGAAAAGTATCTCCAAACAGATACGACATCAACAAGAACATTTAACTTCTCAAGGTCAAACACTAAGTAACACTGTCACCTTGGTTCACCTACATTCCCAGGCAATTCAGCATAATCAAGAGGACATTACCACCATTAAAACCATGTTGAGCAAAGACCGCACTTTTATCCAGCCCATCCAAGCACTCATCAATGACTTGTTTAGAGACCTGGACATCAGTGTGAGTAACTTAATGAAAGGACAGATTGCAACATATTTAGTCTCTCCAGATGTCAGTACAGATGCTTTTGCTAAAATTAACCAAAGTAACATCGAGCCTATCCAGATCCAGATTGCTTATCATATGGGTAATACTATACCTCTGTTTGTGTACACTGAGAATATGGAGGTTGTGTAAGTTTTATATTTGCCTTTCATATTAGGGCATCCTGACAGTGAGGTTCCAATAATTAGAAAAATAGTCCAAGTGCCTGTAACTAAAAACTCACCTGAGCTAAAAAAATTCTAATTTATCCCTATCAATTAAAAAGCAGAATGAAAATACAATCAAAAAACAAACTTTGAAATGTCTGTATGCTAATGCCAGAAGTCTAAGAAGTAAGATGGGAGAATTAGAATGTATAGCAGTGAATGATGACATAGACTTAATTGGCATCTCAGAGACATGGTGGAAAGAGGATAACCAATGGGACAGTGCTATACCGGGGTACAAATTATATCGCAATGACAGAGAGGAGCACCCAGGAGGAGGTGTAGTGCTTTATGTCCGGGATGGCATAGAGTCCAACAGGATAAACATCCTGCATGAGACTAAATACAAAATTGAATCTTTATGGGTAGAAATCCCTTGTGTGTCGGGGAAGACTATAGTGATAGGGGTATACTACCGTCCACCTGGTCAAGATGTTGAGACGGACAGTGAAACGGTAAGAGAAATTAGGGAAGCTAACCAAATTGGTAGGGCAGTAATAATGGGAGACTTCAATTAACCCAATATTGACTGGGTAAATGTATCATTGGGACACGCTAGAGAGATAACGTTCCTGGATGGAATAAATGATAGCTTTATGGAGCAATTGGTTTAGGAACCGACAACAGAGGGAGCAATTTTAGATTTAATTCTCAGTGGAGCACAGGATTTGCTGAGAGAGGTATTGGTGGTGGGGCCGCTTGGCAATAGTGATCATAATATGATCAAATTTGATTTAATAACTGGAAGAGGAACAGTGTGCAAATCCAAGGCTCTCATGCTAAACTTTCAAAAGGGAAACTGATAAAATGAGAAAAATTGTTAGAAAAAAACTGAAAGGAGCAGCAACAAAAGTAAAAAATGTCCAAGAGGCATGGTCATTGTTAAAAAATACCATTCTAGAAGCACAGTCTAGATGTATTTCACACATTAAGAAAGGTGGAAAGAAGGCAAAACGATTACCGGCATGGTTAAAAGGGGAGGTGAAAGAAGCTATTTTAGCTAAAAGATCTTCATTCAAAAATTGGAAGAAGGAACCAACAGAAGAAAATAGGATAAAGCATAAACGTTGGCAAGTTAAATGTAAGACATTGATAAGACAGGCTAAGAGAGAATTTGAAAAGAAGTTGGCTGTAGAGGCAAAAACTCACAGTAAAAGCTTTTTAAAATATATCTGAAGCAAAAAGCCTGTGAGGGAGTCAGTTGGACCGTTAGATGATCGAGGGGTTAAAGGGGCACTTAGAGAAATACTACACGCATATCCAGCATAGCTCCCTGCTTCAACGGCAGGGGAGAAGAAAAACAACCAATAAGGGCTGAATAACACAGTCTGGGTAAAACAAATAAGCATGGGTGTAGCTTGCTTATTGCAGCGGTTACTTCCCCTACTACCCATAACTAATCAAGCTTGATATTTCACTTGGTTGCAGCTCCATCACTGCTCTCTACATTAATGGTGGGGGTGGAAGGGAAATAGAACCAAAGAGCTAAGAGAAACAGATAAGTATGAGAAAAAAATGTGAAGCTTGCTGGGCAGACTGGATGGGCCGTTTGGTCTTCTTCTGCCGTCATTTCTATGTTTCTATGTTTCTATAAGGCCATCGCGGAAAGATTAAATGATTTCTTTGCTTCAGTGTTTACTGAAGAGGATGTTGGGGAGGTACGCGTAATGGAGAAGGTTTTCATGGGTAATGATTCAGATGGACTGAATCAAATCACGGTGAACCGAGAAGATGTGGTAGGCCTGATTGACAAACTGAAGAGTAGTAAATCACCTGGACCGGATGGTATACACCCCAGAGTTCTGAAGGAACTAAAAAATGAAATTTCAGAGCTATTAGTAAAACTTTTTATCATATCATTAAAATCATCCATTGTACCTGAAGACTGGAGGATAGCAAATGTAACCCCAATATTTAAAAAGGGCTCCAGGGGCGATCTGGGAAACTACAGACTGGTTAGCCCGACTTCAGTGCCAGGAAAAATAGTGGAAAGTGTTCTAAACATCAAAATCACAGAACATATAGAAAGACATGGTTTAATGGAACAAAGTCAGCATGGCTTTACCCAGGGCAAGTCTTGCCTCACAAATCTGCTTCACTTTTTTGAAGGAGTTAATAAACATGTGGATAAAGATGAACCGGTAGATGTAGTATACTTGGATTTTCAGAAGGCGTTTGACAAAGTTCCTCATGAGAGGCTTCTAGGAAAAGTAAAAAGTAATGGGATAGGTGGTGATGTCCTTTCATGAATTGCAAACTGGCTAAAAGACAGGAAACAGAGAGTAGGATTAAATGGACAATTTTCTCAGTGGAAGGCAGTGGACAGTGGAGTGCCTCAGGGATCTGTATTGGGACCCTTACTTTTCAATATATTTATAAATGATCTGGAAAGAAATACAACGAGTGAGATAATCAAATTTGCAGATGACACAAAATTGTTCAGAGTAGTTAAATCACAAGCAGATTGTGATAAATTGCAGGAAGACCTTGTGAGACTGGAAAATTGGGCATCCAAATGGCAGATGAAATTTAATGTGGATAAGTGCAAGGTGATGCATATAGGGAAAAATAACCCATGCTATAATTACACAATGTTGGGTTCCATATTAGGTGCTACAACCCAAGAAAGAGATCTAGGCGTTATAGTGGATAACACACTGAAATCGTCGGTTCAGTTTGCTGCGGCAGTCAAAAAAGCAAACAGAATGTTGGGAATTATTAGAAAGGGAATGGTGAATAAAACGGAAAATGTCATAATGCCTCTGTATCGCTCCATGGTGAGACCGCACCTTGAATACTGTGTACAAATCTGGTCGCCACATCTCAAAAAATATATAATTGCGATGGAGAAGATACAGAGAAGGGCTACCAAAATGATAAGGGGAATGGAACAGCTCCCCTATGAGGAAAGACTAAAGAGGTTAGGACTTTTCAGCTTGGAGAAGAGACGGCTGAGGGGGGATATGATAGAGATGTTTAAAATTATGAGAGGTCTAGAATGGGTAGATGTGAATCGGTTATTTACTCTTTCGGATAATAGAAAGACTAGGGGGCACTCCATGAAGTTAGCATGGGGCACATTTAAAACTAATCGGAGAAAGTTCTTTTTTACTCAACGCACAATTAAACTCTGGAATTTGTTGCCAGAGGATGTGGTTAGTGCAGTTAGTATAGCTGTGTTTAAAAAAGGATTGGATAAGTTCTTGGAGGAGAAGTCCATTACCTGCTATTATTTTTTTTATTTATTTATTTATTTAAAGTCGCTTATATACCGATGTTCGTTTGCACATTGCATCGGTTCACAGTAAACAATAACTCATGGGAAGAGCCCTTACATAAAACTGAGAATAAATATGTAACTATAGGGAGAAGCCCTTACAAGAAACAAGTGAGTTACAAAAACAAAAAAAAAAAAAAAAACCAAGGGGGGGGGGGGGGGGGGGTCGGGGTAGAAAGGCATAAAACAATGGATAAGGGGATAGGGTAGGGGAGGGGTCATGGGTAGAGAAAGGCATAAACAATGAATTTATAGGGCCTATAATTTATGTACAACAAACAAGAATAAAATCAATATAGTACAATGTACAAAATGGGGACATAACGTATTCCGTAATCCGTATTCAGACCGGTTTCATTAACGTAGATCGCAAAAATTACACTCACAGGGTCTTTATGTGATGGGGGGTGTCATGGTATAAGCTTGCTGAAAGAGCCATGTTTTCAGTTTTTTTTTGAAGATAGGTGTGTATGTCTCCAGGCGAATGTCATGCGGTAAGGAGTTCCAAATGGAGGGGGCGGCTAGAGAGAAGGCTCTGCTTATAGTGGAGGAAAGTTTGAATGATTTGATGGAATGGGCACGTAGTGTTCCTTGTAGAGCTGGGCGTGAAGGTCTGTTGGATGTGCGAGGGAGGAGTGGTGGGTTGATCCAGTTAAGGTTGGAGTTAAGCAAACTTTTGTGGATGATGGAGAGTGCTTTAAAAAGAATTTGTGAATGTATCGGGAGCCAGTGTAGTTCTATCATTACAGGAGTGATATGGTCCCTTTTTTTGGAATTTGACAAGATACGAGCGGCGGCATTTTGTAATAACTGTAACGGCTTGGTTCATTTAGAGAATAGCCACTGCCATTAGCAATGGTTACATGGAATAGACTTAGTTTTTGGGTACTTGCCAGGTTCTTATGGCCTGGATTGGCCACTGTTGGAAACAGGATGCTGGGCTTGATGGACCCTTGGTCTGACCCAGTATGGCATTTTCTTATGTTCTTATGTACCTGAGAATGTTTACCAATTGAAACAAGGTACCTAGACAAACAATGTATACCTGTGTGTAGACACCCCTGCCCTTCTAGTCTATCAGAGCAAAAACCCACAGCAATATTTAGTTCCTAACTTAGGCCTATGCCAACAAAGGACATACATTGGTTATATCCAAGTAAGCCTTTCCTAAAGGATACTACAGAAGCTCTGTATGGTTTGTCCTCAGATAACGTCCAAGAGAAATGTAAGATTACCATGATAAAGTATGATGAATTCTCCGAAACCAAGGTTGCTGTTGTAAATAATGTTTGATTAGTTAGCACCTCTCTGAAAGAACTTGCTATTTCTAACAAGCATGATGTTACCAGTAAGATTCCCTTACCCAGTAATGTTTCGTTAATCACAGGATTTATTTATTTATTTATAGGTTTTTCTATACCGAAGTATTGGTGAAGGCCTTCACTCCGGTTTACATTTTAAACAACGAGATACAGAGAACAATCAAATGATAACTAACATGTAGCTTAACAAAAGATAATCAAGTGATAACTTTAACATATAATGTTAAACGAGGGGTATTTACATGTAGTATAGGTATTTACATGTAGTACTGAAATTAGTTACTGTAGGGGGGTATGAACTTATACTACCTAGAACCAGACCCGGTTCCCACAAAGGTAGAAATCCTGTATGTATTTCGGGGCCATGAAATCAACTTTGACGAATACCTGGTATATCATTTAGGCTATGAAGACTCTCACACTAAGGAACTGTCTGTAAACCAAGACACAGCAGAAATTGCTGACTACAACTATGATTCCAGAAATGAAGATATTTTACAAATTGACTATATCCTGTCTTATGCCTTACCTACCCTAGCCATTGTGATCATGGCCCATGTGCTATTTTCAATCATCCTCTTTAAAAGAGTAAGGTCCCCACATGGGAAAGTTCTCACCGTGAAGATTACGAAACCTCCCACAGCTCCATCTCTGGAACTGTATGAGGCATTGGCCAATCAGTGAGCACACTTGATCTCTTTCCAGGCTAGGGAAAGGAGGGTTGCACACACACACACACATATACTCTACCTCACGTCTGAGATGAAGTCCCTACCTCATTTTCTATAGCATGCACCACATGAGAACTAAATTATTTTTTTATTTCTTATTATCCTTTTACATATTTCCTGTTACTATTCCCCATTTATTTTCCTTCATTATACTTTTACCACTTTGCCTTTCCTCATTATAATGATGATTTTGTTCATTGTTATTCTATTACATTATTACATTACTCCCATTCTATTATTACTATTATGATTTCTAATAAGTACCATGACTATTATTATTGTTGCATTATTCCTACCTCATGTTAATGATGTCATCACTGGTGGTCATACATGTCATACAGCTGAAGCCTGCATAGTAGTGTGATAGTTAGGCTTAAACAGTGATAAGCTTCCTTGCTGGCACATTCCGCTTAAGATGGTAGAAATGTAGGGTGATATCCCATGTTTTACCACTGAAAGCACCAAATATGAATTATAATAGCTAAAGAAGAATGCAGACCAGTGTACTGACAGGCCAAAAACACTGTCACAGCTAAAGAAAAGAAACTTTGGCTAGATGAGAACTTTAAACCAGCACTGAAGGATATTTATCAAGTTCTGCTTGTTTGTAAGAGCCTGTGTAAATAAAACCAAGGCAGAGAGACAATGCAGCCACTTAAGCTCATAAGCAGGAGTCATGCACTGGCCAAGGGAACTCCAAAGTTCAGAAGGACCACCCCCTTGGATGAAGGGCGGAGCACACTGAAATGGAAAAAACACTGATGCTGGCATTTAGGGTGGTCCAAGATGTGGCAGGACCCCCCCTGAAGAAATGGGGAGGGGGAAAAGGCTTGCAATGCAGCAAAAAGACACTCCACCTGCTACATGCTTATGCATAAGCTTATGCATATTTATCAGCTGGAAAGTATAAGATGGGGTGACAAATAAGGAAGAGAGGATAGCGAATCTGAAGCAACTCAACACCCCCTGCTAGCAAGGAGGGAGAAGACTAGGTGTGGCCAGGAGCCCGGAGAGAGGAGATGCCCTGCCTGGGATTGGATGGATGTGCAATCTGAGGTGGTGAGGAGTGGAGAGCAGACAACTATCTCTGCCAGTACCAGACTCAGAAGCTCCAGAAAGCCCACCAGCTCTGCCAGTACAAGACCCAGAAGCCAGCCTTCTCCCCTGCCCACATTATCCAGACCTCCAGCCAGAGCTACTTCAGAGGTGAACAGAAGGGGGAGAGCTTTCAAGATGGCGTTCTGAGCAGATGCGCTGAAAGAAGCTCTCAGTCCTCCACTACTATTTCCTTTTGATTTCTTGTTCCAATATAGCTATAATGCCTCATACTAAGCGGAAGGCATGGGTTAGAGGTGTAGAAACGACTTCTACACCTCTACAGACATCACAACCCCATATTGGCAGCTTCTTCCCTGCCATACCACCGTTCTTGCCGGGAGACCAGGTCGCTGGAGAGCAGTCTTTAAAGTGAGACCGGCTCTCCCTGACCAAGACATCGCTGAGACCCGGATCGCCAGCGAGACCAGCACCTCCAGGAAAAGCGGAAGAGAGAGAGAAAGAAAAGATGGCCGCTGAAATGACCGAGCAGCTCGGAGAAGGGACAGTGATGAGATTGGGGAAACCCGAAATGATTGGAGGACTTACTATTCAGGAGCCCCAGAGGAAGGTAAGGTCCCAGGAGGCAGGAAGAGCCTATTACTGATATGCTAAACAAGGAAGCGCTGAAGGGCAAGATGAACAAGCTTTACCCGATTTGTCCTCAATACTGGATTCATCACAAGAATTGAAGATTACTCTGAGAAGACCTCTCCTAGTCACATTTGCTTTGTTGATGGACAGAAATAATATATTAAAAAATTATTTCAGAAGTAGTCATGTATTATTCTTTGGGCAAAGAATTTGGTGTTACCCAGATCTTGTTAAACAAATTCAGTTTAGAAGGAAGCAATTTCTAAATATCAGGTCGATACAGTAACGTGCGGTTAAAGATTCCCCGTCTGTAACGTGCTGGGAGCGCACAATACAGACGAGTAAGGCGATCCAGCGATACAGTCTCCAGTTTCACGCGTCCTTAGCGCTTCGTAAAATAGACACATAACCCTTTCCGCACGCAGCATGTATATGATGTGTAAATGAACGAATTAGCTGTATAATGAAGGAATTAGCTATTCCCCTCCGATACTGTAACGGGCGCTGATATTATCTCCTTAGTAACCCGCTGTTTTACCGCGGCCTTAACGTGTTAGTTTACCGCCTCCCCCTAGTAGGTGTTAGGACTGTGAGTCTAGTAACAAATCCATCGACACCGCTTAAGATACTCAAAAACAATAAAACACAATTAAAAAAAAAGCGATACAGAGATGATCGAGAAAATGTAATGCTGTGGGACACATAAAACCTGTCAGAAAAAAAAAATAAAATTTTTTAAATACCTGTCGGAGGGCCGCATGGGTCCAGGCGGCCGGCGGGATCCGGGGGGCGGGTGGTCGTGTGTTAAATCTAGGCTGCGGGCGTTTGGGCGCCTGTTCCAGGTGGCAGGGGCGGGTGGACGCGCGTTAGTTTCAGACGGCCGGGGGGGCGGGTGGTCGTGTGTTAAATCTAGGCCGGGTCGCACAGATGCGCATTCATCCAGGCGGAGGAGCCGGCGGCTTTCGCCGCCGGCTCCTCCGCCTGGATGAATGAATGCGCGCCTGTGCGACCCCTGCGATTCGGCGCTCAAGGCGTGACGTCACGACGCCCGACGTCACGGCATGTGACTGCCTTAGCACCGAATCGCAGGGGTCGCACAGGCGCGCATTCATTCACTCATCCAGGCGGAGGAGCCGGCAGCTTTCGCCGCCGGCTCCTCCGCCTGGATGAAGGCATGACGTCACGACGCCCGACGTCACGGCATGTGACTGCCTTGAGCACCGAATCGCAGGGGTCGCACAGACGCGCATTCATCCACTGCCGGTGGGGGCTGCCTGCACAGGCGTGCATTCATTCACTGCCGGTGGGGGCTGCCTGCACAGGCGCGCATTCATTCACTGCCGGTGGGGGCTGCCGGAGGCAGCCCCCACCGGCAGTGGATGAATGCGCGTCTGTGCGACCCGGCCTAGATTTAACACGCGACCACCCACCCCCCGGCTCTTGTCCAGTTCTGTCCTTGTCTTGCTTCAGTTTGTGTCTTGTCTAGTTCCAGGTCCTGCCCAGCATCAAGTCCTACCTGCCTTGTCCAGCCTTGCCTTGTCCTACCTGCCAAGTCCTGCCGTCCAAGCCCTGCCTTCAACCATGCCTCATCTAAGCCCTGCCTTCAGCCTCGCCTTGCCCAAGCCTTGACTACCCAGCCTTGCCTTGTCTAGACTGGTTCCTGCCAGGGCCGGCGGAAGCACTAGGCGAACTAGGCGATCGCCTAGGGCGCTGAGCATTAGGGGGCGCCGAGCCGCTGACGGCCAATGGCCACCGGTGGACGTCATCCCAATGGCAGATACACACAGCAAGAAGATCGCAGGGCCGTGGTACAGTCGCGTCTAAACATGCTGGTGCTCCTCCTCCTTCCTGCCCGCGCAGCCCCGGAAGAAAAATGTTGCCGGAGCCGCGCGGGCAGGAAGGAGGAGAAGCAAGGAGGAGGAGCATCAGCCAATGCAGGAACTTCTCCTCCTTCCTGCCCGCGCGGCCCCGGAAGAAAAATGTTGCCGGAGCCGCGCGGGCAGGAAGGAGGAGGAGCATCAGCCAATGCAGGAACTTCTCCTCCTTCCTGCCCGCGCGGCCCCGGAAGAAAAATGTTGCCGGAGCCGCGCGGGCAGGAAAGAGGAGGAGCATCAGCCGCGTGCCGGAAGGAGGAGGAGCATCTGCCACGTTCAGAAGAGGATCAGCGCGGCTCGAGAAGACCGGGGCCACTGCAGAGCCCATCCTGCAGTGGCCCGTGAAGAGGAGGCCCAGAGGTGAGAGAGAGAGACTGAGGGTTTGTACAGTGTGTATGTGTGCGTGTATGAGATGAGTTGAGAGACTGTGTGTGTGTGTGGGAGTGAAGACCTAAATGTTTGCAGAGACAGCATGGGAGAGCCTTTGTGTGTGTGAGAGACAGCATGTGGTAGTGAGAGCCTGTGCTTGAGCAAGACAGCATGTGGGAGTGAGAGAGAGCCTGTGTGTGTGAGTCAGCATGTGACAGTGAGAGCCCGTGTGTAGGAATGATTGTATGAGAGAGAGCATGTGACAGTGAGAGCCTGTGCTTGAGCAGGACAGCATGTGGGAGTGAGAGAGAGCCTGTGTGTGTGAGTCAGCATGTGACAGTGAGAGCCTGTGTGTAGGAATGATTGTATGAGAGAGAGCATGTGACAGTGAGAACCTGTGCTTGAGCAAGACAGCATGTGGGAGTGAGAGTTAGACAGCATGTGCAAGAGAGAGACTGTGTATAAATGATTGTATGAGGGACAGCATGTGAGAATGAGTGCCTGTGTATGTGAGAGAGAGAAAGCATGTGAGAATGAGAACCTGACCGTGTGTTTGAGGGAAGCAGACAGATGGAGAGAAAATAAATATGTTATAAAAGGAATTGGCAAAAAAATAAGAAAGGGAAGGTGGAAAAAAAAAAAGCCTGTGACCAACCGATTAGAAAACTAAGATCAGACAGCAAATGTAAAAAGAAATAAATTACTTTTTACTGATTGGAACATGTAATCTTTGGGAATGTGCAAGAGTAGCACTTTCTCTATGGATCTCACAATGTACGAGATCAGCATAGAGGAACTGGAAGCCCACGGGGCCTGCACAGAGGAGGCAGCAGAATGGGCTTCATTGCCAATAGCAGCAATCAGCACCTCCGCAATAGCCACGCGGCAGCAGTGACAGTGGCAGCAGAGGAATGAGAGAGGCTCTGAGGTTGCTGGCAAAAGAAAGAGAGTGTGTGCATGTGTATGAATGGGAGTCTGCCTGGGGGTGTATGTGTGTGAATGCATGGGTGCATGGGTGCCTGCCTGAGGGTGTGTCTGTGAATGAGAATGTATGGGTGTCTTCCTGGGGTTTGTATGCGTGAGAATAGGTGCCTGCCTGTTTGTGGTGTATGGGTGTGTGTGAGAATGAATGTGTGCCTGCCTGGGGGTCTGTGTGTGTGAGAATGAATGTGTGCATGCCTGGGGGATGGGGAGGGAGTGGTGTGAAAATGAATGGGAGCCTGCCTGGGGTTCAGTGTGAGAATGACTAGGAGCTTGCCTGTGTGTGTGTGTGTGTGTGTGTGCGTGTGTGTGTCTGTGTGAGAACGAGTGGGAGCTTGCCTGGGAGTGTGTGTTTGTGTGTATGTGAGGGAGCCAGTGAGAGTGAGAGCATGAGTGTGTATGAGAAAATCCAGGGGAGTAAGAGTTTGTGTGGGGGTGTGTGTGGAGGGGGAGAGAGTGCCTTAGAGCCTGAGTGTGTCAGTGTCTGTGAGAGCGAGAGGTTATGGTTGGGTATAAGAGCATGAATGTGTATGTATGTATGTGACAGTGTATGTGTGAGAGAGAATGGACATGTGAGTATGTGTGAGAGAGAGAGAGGATAACCTCCTAATCCTGGACAATATCAGGGTGACTGGAAATCAAGAGCTCCCATGTATGGACAGCAGGGGCTTTTTAAAATCCTTATTAGTTTTAATTATTGGGTGTTATTTGATATATGTACTGTTTTGAAATATTTATTGGTGTTTGGGAAATTGTAAAAAATGTATATGATTTTAATTAATAGAAATTCTATTATCAGTAGTTTTAAAATATTTTATTAGTATGGTTTTACTATTATAACTGATGCTTTGTTTCTTGATTTTATTTGTTTTATGAGGAATGGTTGTTCTGTTTTTCCATTGCTAATACACAGAGTCTGGCTTCTTGGGGTTTCCATTTCAGTTTTTTCTAATTTGTGCTCCTTTATTTTGTATTCTGTATTTGGTGAAGGTCTGTCTCTGCTCTGTGTGTGTGACCATGATGAGAGATTCTGCTAGCATAGGGATCTATAGCAATTGGGTTTGTTTTGTTTCCTCAGTAGGTGGTGTATTGGTATTCTAGGACCCAGTGTAATATTTATCCTTGCTTATTCACAGGTAGGGTTATTGTTGTTTGAGTCCTTGGTGTTATTACTGTTATGTTATGATGGGATTGCAGTATAGATTTTGGGTGTCTCTTTTGCGGTGCTTTATGTTAGTTCACAATGTGTCTGGCAGTGGAAGGTGTTTGTGCTGCTGTTACTGTGAGGTGACACCAGAATTTGAAAATATCTTTTAGTATGATGAGCTGTAAGGGAAACATCCAAGCTCCATTGTTTGGGGGAATTTCAGTGCATGCACAGAGATACAGAACTGGAGGTGCAGGATTTGTATTGACCTTCTGTCCCTTCCTATATATTCCAGACTTCACTCTCATAATCCATATAGAATTAGTTGAATGAGGCTATCAAATAATTTTATAGTAGTTTTACTAGAAGTGTGAAACTGGCCAGCTTTTTAAAATAATGCAGAGGACCCTTTGGACTTTTTTTAACAACACTTTTTTTTATAACCAATTTTAAAGCAGGATCCATGCTATAGAGGTGGGTGAGATGAAGAAATGTCATTTTGGCTCCCCCCCACCCAAAACAAATTCTTCTGTCTAGAGATGCCACTGATTTTCTGTGGCACACAAATGCATTGGCCCCTGGGCGCCGGAGACCCTTGGTGCGCCACTGGGTGCGAGCCCTATGGGGCCGCAAGTGGTGGCAAAGAGGAGTGGAGATTTGGCGGCCGCAAGCAGTGCCCAATCTGCTCGTGACCCAGAAAACCCCAGTCAGCGGGCGTGATTGAGAATGAGGTAGGAGTCGGGGCCGAGACCGGGGGGGGGGGGCGCAAGGAAGAAGGCTCGCCTAGGGCGCCAAATCCCCTTGCACCGGCCCTGGTTCCTGCCCTACATATTCACCATAATGTAATGCCACCGCAGAAACCTACTGGCCCCCAGAACCCAAGGGCTCAACCTGCGGGGGAGGGGGCTGGCTAGGCGGAAGACCGGTCCTTGTCCTGTCCAGAGTCCTGTCTTGCAGTCCTGTGCCACTCTCCAAATCCAGAACCCCTGACAGAGGCTAGGGTTTTGTGTGTGTGTGAGAGAGAGAGAGGAGAAGGTTTGTACATTTCCTGCTCCCCTCCACCTCCTCTCCACTAATCCACAACAATCTCGGGGTGACTGAAAATCAAAAGTTCCCAGGTGTTACTTAAACAAGTTTCTGGCAGTGAAAGGTGTTTGTGTGGCTATTACTGAGGTGACACCAGAATTTGAATTCTCCTTTGTAGGGTGAGTTGGTATTGGCCTGTCTCTTGGAGAGCGCATCCCTTTTGGGTACCTTGGTGGGGACGGGGGCTGGAGCGTCTCATCCTTTCCTATCCCTCGTCTCAGGCAGCAGATTGCCTTCAGCCATTTCTGGACGCCGGCACCAGTTACTGATAAAGCAAAGCTCTGCTCCCGCTCTGGGCTGCCTCCCGCAGCCTGACGTCGTCATCATCAAAGGCCGGCTCAATGTCACGCGTGTTAGCATGCCAAAGGAGACATTGTGGGCCCGGCCTTTATTCATGATGTCAGGCTGGGGAGGCAGCTCGGAGGCTTCGTCACATGGCAGCAGCAAATTTTCTGATGCACCGCCAACTTCAACGGCCAACCTACGCAGAGAGGGATTTAGGATTTTCGTGCCCCTAGGCACTGTTGATGCTGTTGCCCCCTGTTACCCCTTTCCCCCTCCCCCCCCCCCAGGTAGAACAACATGGAGCAGAAGGTCTCTAAGATACAAGTTCCTTACTTTCCTGTGGCAGCTCAGGGTAGATTTTGTGGGAAAAATTGTAAAATTCTGAAACAAAATCATTTCTTTTATGTTACATCATAAAAATAAATTTGTTTTACAGTACATGTATTAGCATAATTTAATTTATTTTTATTGGTGAAGAAAAGTAATCTCAAGTATCAGTACAGGGAGGAGACCTCAGAGATGGGAAGAGGAATGACAAAAGATCAGGAATGGGTTGAGGAGAAAGATGGAGGAGTGAGAGAGGGAAAGAGGACTGGAGATGGGGATGATTAGGAAAATGGGATGGGGAAGAGAGGGAGAGGCAAACTCTTGGACTGAGGAAGAGGAGGAGGGAAGACGAAGGGTTGGGGAGTGGGTACCAGGATCTGGGGAGAAGGTAGGAAGGGAGCTTCATATTTCACCTATTTCACAGGATTTACATTGGCTTCCTATTGAGGTTCGGATAAAGTTTAAGATTGTAGCTTTAGCTCATCAGGTTGTTTTTGGTGCAAGCCCTGCTTTTTTGAAGCAGCTAGTGTGTGTACATTATCCTCAAAGGTCTCTGCGCTCCGAAACTCAACAGTTGTTGGCGATTCCGAATATTAAAGACGCATGGTTGCAGCAACCTTCTAAACGAGACTCTTCTCACATTGCGCGAAGATTATGGAATAGTATTCCTTTGGAAATATGTTTGCTGAGTGATTACAAAAGTTTGAGGAATGTGTTAAACACTTATTTATCTTTTAAATAATGTTTTTTCTGGGGTTGTCCAATTTTATGCTTTTGATTTTGTATTGATTGATTCCGATGTGTCGTTTGTTTGAAGTTCACAACTTTAATGTTGTAATCCACCTTGAACAATTGTTTTGGAAAGAGTACGGAATAGTAAGTTTTTGTAAGTAGATAAATAAATAAAGATGTTGACTCCAAGATGAAGAGAGGGAGGATTTGAACTGCAGTGAGCGGGAAGAGGTGTCTCCTTCTTGCATCCCTCCCAATACGACGCACACCTACATGTGGCACCAATCCCTTCTCTCTCTCACACAGATGAACACTGCCCCCCCCCACCCTTGTTCCCCTCTCTCTCACACAGAGACATACATAGCAGCCCATCCTATCATTCCCCCAGCCTTTCTTCCCACCCTCCAATTATCTCTATTCTGCCCCTCCTAATCGCCCCAAAATGATCCCTCTTTGCTCTGTCTGATGCAGGCTCCCTCCCCCTCCTCTCCTGTTCCCCTCCCGAACACTGCCTGGGAGGGGAGGAGCTGGAGTAGGAAGCAGAGGGCTGTTCTCCGCCTAGGGAGATTCAGCTCAGCTAGGAGGCAGCAAATCTTCAGCCAACCTGCTGCCCCCTCCAGATTTTTGCCACCCTAGGCACAGGCCTAGTGTGCCTAATGACCAGGCCCTGATCCCCGATTGGTAAGTGTGAGGGTGCGTGGGTGTAGGAACTGGAGGGAGGACAAACATGAGTGTGGGAGTGTATTGTGAGTAGATGTGAGGAGGTAAATGGGTGAGTGAATGATTGATTGAGAGGGAGTATGTGGACGCATGCCTCTGTAAGGCTGCATGAGAGAGGCTGCTGGGGTAAGTGACAAGAGTAGCATGGGTGAATGTGATGGGCTGGGTGGTTCAGCGATAGGGGCTACAAGTGTGAGTGACAGTGGGGGAGGGGGTTTCAGTTAATAAGCCCATCACAAGAGGTAGGCAAAAAGGGTGACAATCCTGGGCACCAAGTTAGGGGGCTATCACACCACCTTTTTGAGTCAATCTGTGAAGCTGAGAGCACACAAGCCCAAAAGAGAAGGGAGACGCGAAAAGCAACATTTGGCTGGGGTGCCATTTTGTCCAGCAACTGCCCTGTTGGCTGAGAAGGGTGAGTGTAAGACTTAGAAAAGGTCATGTGACCTAGGAGGGTAAGAGAAAATGAGTGTGCAGTGAAATATCAGTGAGCAACAGAGAAATTCCTCTCGTTATCTCAGAAAACCCAAGAGCACCATGCCACTATCGGAGAAAGGCAGGGGCTGTATCACCATAGACGCCCTAGCATAGTGATGGCTAACCTATGACACGCGTGTCAGAGGTGACACGCCAAGACGTTTTTGCTGACACGCGCAGCGTTTCAAGGACTATCGGGATTTTTTTTTTTTTTTATCGGCTACGCCGAGCCTTTAAAATTTGTTTTTTTAGTATCCCCCTACCCTCCGGACCCCTCCACCAATGCCCCCGGGCGCAGGGAAGCTCATGCGGCGCAGCGATGAGGCGCAAGACAAAGATCGCGTTTAAATGCGCTGATGCTCCTCCTCCTTCCTGCCTGTGCGTCCCCGGAAGTAAACGTTGCCGGAGCCGCGTGGGTAGGAAGGATGTGAAGCATCAGCGCATGCAGAAGAGGAGCAGCATTTGCGTTTACGGGCCGCCGCGAATTCCAAGTCGCAGCGGCCCGAGAAGAGGAAGAGGCCCGGTAGCAGGGCCGCCGCGGCCCGAGAAGATCAGGGCCACTGCAGAGCCCATCCTGCGGCGACCCGCGAAGAGGAGGCCCAGAGGTGAGAGAGAGGCTGAGGGTCTGTACAGTGTGCATGTGTGCGTGTATGAGATGAGTTGAGAGATTGTGTGTGGGAGTGAAGACCTGAATGTTTGCAGAGACAGCATGTGAGAGCCTCTGTGTGTTTGTGAGAGAGAGAGAGAGAGCATGTGCCAGTGAGAGCCTGTGTGTATGAAGGATTGTATGAGAGAGAGCATGTGCCAGTGAGAGCCTGTGTGTATGAAGGATTGTATGAGAGAGAGCATGTGCCAGTGAGAGCCTGTGTGTATGAAGGATTGTATGAGAGAGAGCATGTGCCAGTGAGAGACTGTGTGTATGAATGTATGAGAGAGAGCATGTGCCAGTGAGAGCCTGTGTGTATGAATGATTGTATGAACATAAGAACATAAGAAAATGCCATACTGGGTCAGACCAAGGGTCCATCAAGCCCAGCATCCTGTTTCCAACAGTGGCCAATCCAGGCCATAAGAACCTGGCAAGTACCCAAAAACTAAGTCTATTCCATGTAACCATTGCTAATGGCAGTGGCTATTCTCTAAGTGAACTTAATAGCAGGTAATGGACTTCTCCTCCAAGAACTTATCCAATCCTTTTTTAGCATGTGCCAGTGTGCCAGTGAGAGCCTGTGTGTGTGTGTGTGTGTGTGTGTGTGTGTGTGTGTGTGTGTGAGAAATGCATGTGAGAATGAGAACCTGACTTTGTGTTTGAGGGAAGAAGATAGAGAGAAAAGAAACAGAAAAAAAGACAATATAAAAGGAATTGGCAAAAAAATAAGAAAGGGAAGGTGGAAAAAAAAAAAGCCTGTGACCAACCAATTAGAAAACTAAGATCAGACAGCAAAGGCAAAAAATAAATAAATTACTTTTTAGTGATTGGCACATTGGAATGTGCAAGAATAGCACTTTCTCTATGGATCTCACAATGTACGAGATCAGCATGGAGAAAGTGGAAGCCCACGGGTCCTGCACAGAGGAGGCAGCAGAATGGGCTTCAGTGTCAGTAGCAGCAATCGGCACCTCCCCAATAGCCATGCGGCAGCAGTGACAGTGGCAGCAGAGGAATGAGAGAGGTTCCGAGGTTGCTGGGAAAAGAGATGGGGGGGTCTGCCTTTAGTGTGTGCATGTGTATGAATGGGACTCTGCCTGGGGGTGTATGTGGTGAATGCATGGGTGCCTGCCTGGGGGTCTGTGTGTGTGAGAATGAATGTGTGCCTGCCTGGAGGATGGGGAGGGAGTGGTGTGAAAATGAAAGGGAGCCAATAAAAGAAACCGACTGACAGATGAAGTTTGTAACGCTTGCTTGGACTTGAAGTGTACGAAATACCAACATTCAATTGAAGATTTAGCCAATGAAATTCAGCAACAAAAAAGTCACTAAGCAGGTAAGGTAAAGAATTATTTGTTTTTGCTTTATTAATAAATACAGTACATATTAAAATTATAACTTTTTGTTAGTGATTAGAGCTACAAATATCACAATTATGGATTTTTCTAGAAGTGACACACCACCCGAGTTATGCTCGGTTTTTTTTAAATGAATTTTGACACACTGAGCTCAAAAGGTTGGCCATCACTGCCCTAGCAGGAGAGGACGGGACTGCTAGAGAGAGTTTCTTGCCATTGAGCAAATGACTGCAAGAGGAAAGTGATAACTTAATGGCTGAAGGTGTTTAGTGGGTATAAGAAGCTAGATTTGGCCTATAAAGGCCAGCGGGCAGCAACTGTACAGGGCATGAAGGAGCAAGAAAAGTGCGTCATGGACAAGAGAGCACCTACAGAAAGCCCGGTGGAGCGGGGAGTGCCCCAAAGGACTGTGCTGAAGGAGGGCAGTACCCCAAGGAAGCACAGTGAGGCAAGACAGTGGCAAAAGGAAGCCAAGCACGGCTGACTTTCAGCCAACTAATGCTATTGCTACAAGCTCTGGTCACAGCAAGCACCTACTGGTGCCTGTCAGTGGTGCCTCTACCAACTCTGGGAAACTGAAACATGGTTCCTTTTTGTGAAAAAGAAGTACCCTCTCTTGATGTGCAGCTGTCATTGCCAGCTCTGCAGGGCCATGTGCTCACAGTGTCCTTGGGTCCAGCATCAGATTCTGCTTGCTTTGTAATCATCATCATCATCATCATCAAGCTGACGAATTGATGACGTCACAATAGGGGAAGACTCAAAAGGCCTGTCCAGTAAGCTGCCTGCACATCAACCTTTGACAGCTCAGATGAGGGAGAGAAGGGGAGGATAATGTAAACTCAGCAGAAAAAGCAAGGAGGAAAGAGGCTACAACCCAAAAACTCCCTCTACAGAGTGCAGATTGGCTCTTCTGGAGTCAGGGAAGGTGGAAAAATTAGGAGCCTCATGCCCCAGAAGATCACCACAGGTTCCAGAGCCTCTTAGGAGCTGATGAAGAGAGGGAACTGCCAACAGGGTTAAGGTAAGGTGTAGGTCACAACAGGCCAGGATTCCCTGACAGATGGTGGAAGGAGAAGGCACCACAAGGCGGTCAGTACTATTTGGTCTTTATCTGATGTCATTTGCCTGGTGTATGCAAGGTGAGAGGGTCTGGCTGGAGTCATCTGGGAACAGCACCTTTTCCTATCTAAGGCCCCTGAGTTTCCTTTCTCTGCCTATAAAAGAAGGAAGTTTTACATACATGATGCTTAGCTTTCTGTCCTGTCCCTCAGGAACTCTCCAGCTGTGAGATTCAGATTCCAATGTCACCTCGCTGAGCACGTGATTTAACCTCTGACTGCTCAGGAGGATAGGGACTTTGTAATCGTGTGCTTGATCTTGGGCAGGTCTTTGTGCTCTGACAGTAAAAATATAAAGAAAGCAATTTTTAACATCATTTGCTGTGCTCTTCATCCAGATCACTCTAAATCAATAAAAGGGAATGAAATTTATTTACCTTCTGGTAAAAATCAAGGAATGAACATGCAAGAGGTTAATAGTACCCTCGAAATTGCAAAGGAAAGATGCCATAAAGAAGAAGAAAAGTCTGAATTCATCAGTTGTGTGGATGAAGATGGAGGTGAGGGGAATTCAAGAAGGGAGCCTAAAGATCTGTGTGCCCATTTCTACACACCAAGTAGAGGACATCTTTACACCGCTGCCTCGGAGTCAGTTATTGAGAGGTCCTCGGTGTATGAGATCAATGCATCCGAAAAACTGGATACTTTTTTTAACGATAAGCTCAGAATTCAGAGCGAGCCCTCTGTTCATGAAGACCTTGAGGAGACCCCTTCAGGTTTCTATGAGAACATTGATGTCTTGTATGAAGGAGAAAGGTCAAATGCCATCAACTCTGAAGTCCAGAAGTGTCAACCGCCAAGAGCTCAAACCAATCAGATTTCTGTCAATTCCAAAAAGACCATGTCATTGGATGAAGTCTGTCAGGTTATGGATGAGCTTAATCACGTCCAACTCATGATATGTCGATTTGAGACCCCCACCCTAAAAAACCCAAATAGCAGAAACCCAGAAAGGGGAGCTGAGAGAGGAAGAGAATGGCAAAACATTGTGGAGCAAGGGCCAGAGAAAAGGCTTAGGGATCAAACTCCCAACCTGAGAGACCAGAATAACACAAGAAGTAAAGAAGCAAGTGAGGAGACTGCCAACCAACACCAGACCAGTTCTAAAGAAGAGAGCTATCAACATCATGACTATAGCTCCAGGAGACAGACCCCATGCGATTCTGAATATGATTTTCACAGGTCAATACTATGCCCACCTAAGGTGCTGGAGGGAGTGTCCTCACAAGAGAACTACAGAAAACTAATTTTCAAGCAAGACCCTCCTAAAATACTGGACAGGTGCAAAGTTAACCACATAAAATCCTGCCCAGCATGCCAGAACATCAACCAAGGCCGTAATCTTTGTGCCAGGGATATGCCAACCTACGAGAATGCTAGACTTCATCTGGAAGAAAAGAAAGATTGCGGTATCCCTTCAAGAAGTTCCTCGAAAATCTCAAAAGAGGACAAGCTGTTTACCGTTCAAGAATGCTTAGAGGGAACAATCTTAGAGGACTTTGCAGGGCCGTCATATCGTTGCATCTCCAGGCGACGGAGCCCAGACCAGAGTAGTCTGGAAAACCCCAGCTGGTACTTCAACCACGATCAAACCTTGGACAAAAACTGTGCAGTGTTCTGGAGGACCCCAGAGGAAGACACTGAGAACGAGGAAGACCTAGATTCTAACACCCAGCCAGCAGTTACCAAAAACAACATGAGACTATGGGGGATGAAATCAGAAGAAGATCCTAGCAACAGGCAATACCAGGTAGGAAGGAAGAAGCCCCTTTTAATGCGCTTCTTTAAAATCACTTTTTATAATTATAAAAATAACAAAAACAGAAAGAAAAAGCATGCAGCTTATCCATGGCACAGTGTCAGAGATACTGTCCTATATTATTATTGGTGATCATGGAAATGGGTCTGTGGTAACTTTGGGCGATGGTGTCTTGAGGAAACAGCCAGGGGGGAGAATAAGGAGGCAGACTCTGGCTGTTTCCTTCTGTGCAGCTTTATTTACACTGCAAGACCAAAACAGAAAGTAAATGCAGCTCACCATGCAGTTCTGATACAAAACACCATCAAACATAGCAGGTTTTCACATTGGCTGGGTTCCTGCTTGCTTCCTGGGTCCTCTCTAACCCGTCTGGGCCCTGACTCCTTATAGCATGCTGAGGGGAGCCTCCCTTTACCCAGAATCCCTTGCGGGGCTAATCCTTAAGGAGGACTGGGCTAGATAGTGGTGCCCGGTCCCTTAAGGTGGTTTGAGCGCGTTTCCTATACACTCCCTCACATACTGTCCCACTCTGTACCAGGTACACATTTCTCGTCAGGAAATCTGCACTGTCGTTTTTCCTGCCTGTCCTAAGTGCTATTTTATAGTTGAAGGCCTGTGGGGCTGGGAAACATCTCATTACCCCCCCATTAGACTTTTTTGTTGTAGATTTTCCAAAGCCATTTAGACGGATAACTCAAAAGTTATCCATCTAAATGACAAATGTGTTATATTCAGCCACTTATCCATCTAAATTATAGCCAGATAAGTAATTATGTGGTTATAATTTAGCCGGTCTAAAAAGGAGCATTTAGTGGGCATTCCGGGGGTAGAGTTATCCAGCTAACCTAGCCAAATAACAGGTATATCCAGCTAGGTTAGCCGGATAACTTGCTACTTATCCCAATATCTTCAGAGATATCTGTGTATATAGCGAATCTAAGGAAAAAAAACAAAACAGCCATATTAAATCAGTGGCCGGTTAGGGTTGAAGTTATCTGGTTATATGTAGCCTGATAACTCTAAACAAGTATATTCAGTGGGAAGTTTATACCACTGAATATATTGGACAAATTATTCAGACTTATCAGGACAAGTTCAAAGCATAAATCCTCTTTCAGAGCCCGGAAGGCCTCCTCTGCTTCAGCTGACCTCTGGACTTTCTCCGGTGTTTTCTTCAAGAACAGCCTTGTGAGAGGCGCCACCTTCTTTGAGTAATTGGGTATAAATCTTCTATATTTCCCCGTGAGGCCTAGGAATGCTTTCACTTCCACTTTTGTTTGTGGGACTGCCAGCCAGGTGATCGCCTCGATCTTCTGGGTCTGCGGATGGACCTGGTCTTCCCCCAGGGTGTAGCCAAGATACTGGACTTCTTGCCCTCCTAGCAAGCACTTCTTAGGGTGGGCCGTCAGTCATGCTTTTCGCAAACTGGTTAGCATGTTCTGGAGTTGGAGTATTTTCATGAGACATAAGGAGAACTGTGTCAGTGATTGGTGTGATGAATGTCTTCACTGTTCCTTGCTTTACTATTTTGATTTCAACCCTATAGGCCTTTCTGTCGCTGCTAGGAAAGGTTTCACAATAAGTCCCAATGGCCATTTGTTTCGTTGAATTCTATCTTTTAGTGGGACAAGATTATCTTCCTGGATGTCTGGTTTGCTAGATTGTCATTTATAATGGTTCTATAGAGTTGTGAGGTATTCATGCTTCCTGCAATTCCAGAAAGTGTTGATGAGACTTTGCACTTGTCGCTATTGTCTCTTTAGTGTCAAAATCCTCAAGTGGAGCTGCAAATTGCAGGAAGAAGTGTGACAGGAGTCTGGATGACTGTTACCTCAGGATCAGTGGAAACTGGGACTATGGGCCTTGTATTGAAAGTAACAGATACCTCGGCCAAAAGTGTTTTCAGGACTTCATGGGTTAGGCGAGTGGGTCCAGTTTCAGCAAGCACAGAGTCCAGGATGCGCCGCGGTATCCCAATCTTACGTTCCCAGACTCCACCCATATGCAAAGAATGAGGAGAGTTGAATATCCAGATATACCTTTGTTCTGACAGAATCTTGTTAACAGCAGAACTGTTGAACTCTTCTGAATTGATTCTTGCCTCTCTGCAGGCTCCAACAAAGTTGGTTCCACAGTCAGAATGAAACTGTTTGGCAGGTCCTCTGATGGAGAAGAACCTTTAGAGGGCATTTATGAAGCTGGAAGAATCCATGGACTCAATGACTTCAATGTGGACAGCATGAACGCTCATACATGTGAACATCACAGCAAATCATTTGCTGTTTGCGAGTCCTCCCCTCATATGTTGGGAGCTGATAGACCATGGTTCAAAGACATCCAGCTCTATGTAGGTGAAGGGTGGTTCCATGCTGAATTGGTCCGCTGGTAGATCTGTCATTTTCTGTTCTTGCTGTTAATCTCATTGTTTGTGGCATTGGATAATCTTGTGAATGACTGCAGTAATACTTTGTTTAGCCCTGATGATCCAGATACCTGCAGCTCTGACCACTCCTTCCATGAAGTGTTGGCCTTGGTGTGTAACCTGGTCATGGTAGTGGCGTACAAGCAGGATGGCAACATGATGTCGACCAGGGACAATCAAGGGGTTTCTTACACTGATATTCAGATTAGCTTGATTCAGATGACCACAGACTCTGATTAGACCACCCTCATCTATGAAAGGGTTTAACTTCCAAAGAGGGCTATCTTTGGGAGCGTTTCCTGTCTTGATGATGCATTTAATCCCTTTAGCATAAACGTCTTGTGCACAACACAGGATGGCACTTTCTGACTGTGAGAATTCTTCAGCCATGCTTGGCTTCATGCAGAGATGCCAGTGGTAACCAGCATCTGGAGTACAGTCTGAGGTTTGATGAAGGGAGAGCATAGTATGGGTGAGGTTTGCCATATCTTGTCTCAATGTTGACCATTTTGAAAAATGGTCGAATTGGTGTACTCCCAATTTTCCTTCAAAAGTGATGTTAGTAGCAAGTATGGTTACCTGTAGATGGATTTCGGCATCTGATTCAGGGCTCATGAGCTCAAAAACGTAACTTCCAGTTGGGGACTCATTATTTCTCTTCATGAGGAACTCAGGTCCAGTTAGCCACATCTGCAACAGATGAGCTGACCCAGCTTATATGGCCCAGCTTATGCATGATCTGTTGGGTTCTGGCCTGCGGGCACCTAATGTCACTGCTCTGGTCTCGAGTTTCTGATATACTCAACCCTGTTGCTTACATATACATAGAACCTTCTAGTTTTGTTGTATATGTAGCCCAGCACTACCTTGCTGTTGGTGTAGAACTTGATCTTGTCTGGCTGAATGTCCATTTCAATTACTACTAGCTCCACTATCTCCACTACCAACACTGCTCCGCATAATTTGAGTTGTGGTATGGTGTGGCTAGGCTAAGGAGCTAATTTAGCTTTGCTCAGGATAAATCCCAAGTGGGACCTGCCTTCTGCATCTGTCATCTTCACATAGGCTACACGGCTATAGCTTTACGGAGGCATCTGAAAAGACACAAAGCTCTCTGTAATGAGATACAGAGAGAGAGAGCTACAAAGGTATACATATAGGGAATTTGAAGCTGCTCAAGATCTTGGAGGGAATCCTTCCACCTTTCCCATTCTTGATTCTTCTTTGGAGGCAACAGGACATCCCACTCTTGTTTCTGCTGAATGCTCTTTTAATAGCAACCTCCCTTGTATGGTGACTGGGCCATATAAGCTGTTGACTGTGGACATAACACCAATTGGGTATATGGTTTCTTCTTCTTTGCGACTTGGAATATGAAAGTCTCTCTTTTCAAGTCCCAAAATAGTCCAAGACTATGCTGGAGTGGAGGCGTGTCAGCTGCTAGATCCAAATTCTTGAGGTCTTTTGCATGATTTTCTGAAGAGACTGCTTTTATGATATTGGCACTATTATTATATTATGTTATATATTATATTATGTTGGAGGCTATTTTATGGAGCCTCAAAATGGCCTCAGCTAACATTGACAATGTTCTCTTTAACAAGTCAATAGCTGCTTCGACTGTAGGTAATGACTTTAATCCATCATCTACACAGAATTAATCATTTGGCATCTGTGCCTTACTCTTTCTCTTCTTCTTGTGTCCTCCTGAGTCCATAGGTAGCCACTGCAGGTGCACACATTCTATACTTGATGATCTTGTTGCTGCTGAAGTTGTTGCCTTGATACCACAGGAATCTTAGATAGTTTCTATAGTCTTTGTGGACAATGAAACAGTAGAACATCTGAAGGCTGATATTCAGCAGCAGAGCAGCTAATTTATTTATTTATTTATTTTGAATTTTTTTATATACTGACAACCGTTTGCACATCGTATCGGTTTACAAGTAAAAGTTGGCCCTACGCGGGACCAGAGTTAGCTGCATATCAGAGTTAGCCGCTTAACGTATTGTTACGCCGGTCGACCACTCAGGCTGTGGCCGACCGTGCTTACCTGCCTCTGCAACAGATCAGCGGTCCTGGAGACGCCGAGAGGCCTTCCTCCGCAGTGGGAGCATTGCCGCCACCAAAGCCACACCCCCTGACATAGTCTGGACACGTGCGGCGATGTCAGCCCTTCATATGAAGGGTCCAGCGCGAGAAATACCCAGGGCCAGCCCCGGAAGTTCCCCACCCCTGTAGGGTATTTAACCTGCTCTCCTTGCTACCATTCGAGTTAGCAAGGATTGGATTCGTTCCGGTTAAGCTGCTCTGCTGCTTCTCGCTGCTGCTGGAAGCTCTCTTTATCCTCCGGGGTTCTACTAACTTGGGTACCCGCTCCTCAGGGGCCCTTTACTCTCTCTTACAGGTGCCTATCCTGAATCCAGGTACTCGCTCCTCGAGGGCCTGCGCTATCTATCCTGGTGCCTGCTACCATCTCTTCTGCCTGCTGGGAACTCGTGGGAGTCTCCATCACTGTTGCCCATAGAATCTACCAAACACCTCGAAAACATAACACTTATGTGCCTAACTCTGGCCTGCTTGGAAAAAAACCTGCGCACACCCCTGGAATGCTGACTTATGCAGCTAAATTACAGCTTTAAATATAGCCAGCTAGCCATTTAGATGGATAACTTTTCAGTTATCCATCTAAATAACTTTTGAATATTGACCTCCTGTTGTATGTCAGTCATGACGGCAATGGGCTCTTTTCTGAAGTGAATTAAGACTCCCAAGAATGTATTGATCATGACAGCCCAGTGAGGAGTGCATTGTTCAGAGAGACTTGTTGGAACTGATCACTGAGTCAAATACAACTTCTATTTGACCTGGTTTTTGAGGATAGTATACGCCAAAGGTAGGGAGATCCCAGAATTCTTCACCTTCTTTCAGAAGTGGGGCTCTCTCTCTGTGTGACCATTACTGAACATGTCCTTCATATAGGTCACAAAGTGGTCCCTGGTGTCTGGTTTCCTTTCCAGTGTCTGATGTAGCCATGAGAGCCTGCGTTTTGTTGTTGGGAAGTTGATGCCTGGGAGTTCTGAATGGAAGGGGAGCCACCCAGCTGTTTGACTCATTTTTGAAGAATTCTTTGTCCATTATCCTCAGGAACTCCAGAAGATAATGTCCTCTATAGAAACATAGAAATGATGGCAGAAAAGGACCAAACGGTCCATCCAGTCTGCCCAGCAAGCTTACGATAGCATCAAGAATCAGGCTTATTGGTTAAGGATAGCAACAGCCGTGTCCGCAAGTTACCCCCATTCTTATTTGTTTTCTCAGACCGTAAAATTTAGTGTCCTTGTTGGTTGCTCTCTGAATCTGATTCCCCTCCCCCCACCACCATTAAAGTAAAGAGTAATATTAGAGCAGAGAGCAATATTGGAGTTATTTCAACAGTACAAAGGCTACAGAAAGTTACCCCCATGCAAGGCCTGCCTTGGGTTTGAATAGGTTGGGAAACACTGTTGTAAACTATTTCAGTGACAAAAAATAGATTTAAGGAATATTCAGCAATCATGAGTTGTCAGAGAGGTTAGGCCATTATTGCTCTGAGGCAAACCAAAAGCTACGTGAGGTTTCTAATGGTCCTGAATAATAAAAAGTTCTGAACACAGCAGGACTGGAATTCGGCTTTTCTCTCCCTGCCCACGCTGTTTGCTTGCTTAGACATTTCCACGTAGCCCTAGTGCAGGACACAAGGAGAGAAAGGTAACAGGAAGCAGAGTGCTGGAAGGAAGGCTTCATTCGTGATGCACTCCCATCACAGGGAGATCAGGAATGGAACCTGCAGTTCAGCCATTCAAAACCCACCTCCACGCTAAGTCCAAGCTTGGGGGGATAACTTTCTTTGTCACCCTTGGTAAAAAGAAATTCTGTAGGTATGTTAGCAAACCAATGCAAAGGCAATGGGGGCTTGAACTCGTCTTCTGTCATGACCCCAGCATATGGAAAAGGCCAAGAGGAAGGACATGCTGGGCGATGGTAAAGATGATGAGGCAGTAAAAATATCTCTGTCTGTTCTGTTTCCAGCAGAAACAGCGTGCCTGCTCTCAGCCTAACAAAAACCGAGAGCGCAGGAGCAAATCCGTACCCCGGCCCGAGGTCTACAGCACTCTGGCGGAGGCAAGCGCCAAGCTGAAGGCGGAAAACAGAGTGCAGAAGGTGACGGATGCCTTCGAGAGGAGAATCCGGATGGAGGCGAAGTTCACGCAGCTGGATCTGGAGAAGAAGGACTTTGAGAAGGAGGCGCTGGTGGAAGGGAAGGAGTGTAGAGCGCGCAGCGCGCTTCGCCTTGCTGGGCCTCAAGCCAACAGGGGCGGGCTGAGCGCAGAGAGGGTAGCTTCTGATGTCAGCACTTCCAAACAGACTGACATGCATTTCACAAAGGGGCAGGCCAATGCTACGTTCAAACTACAGTATTATGTGTAGCAAAATCATGACAATGCCTCTCCATGTCCAACCTCCTACCACAGATATATTGACGAATTTCCACTTTCCCATTAAACACTTCCAATGCTCTGCACCAAAACAGTTGTCCTGCAGTTGGGCTGTGTGATGGGAGTTACTCTGAAAAACCAAACCAAACCAAACACTTTTTATGCTACACTTCAAATAAAGATTTGAATTTTGTTTTTTAATTTCATTCTGGGGTGTCGACTTGGTCCAGGCGAGCTTGGGTCCATTTCTGGAAGCTGCTTCCAATGCTTGTTATTTCTTCCCACTCTGAGATAATCACCTGTGAAGAAGGGGCTTCAGTGGTCTTGAAAGTTCACGTACAAACTCATCGTTGGATAAACCTTGAGGTTCATATTCAGTCACTGTCCGGATAGCAAAATTAGCTGGATAAACTTATCCAGGTAACTTTGGAGGTATATTCAATAGTGCAACTGCACTATCTTAAAGTTAGCCAGATACATTTATCTGGCTAACTTTAGGCCAGCTTTTTGGCCTGACTTGACTTAGCCAGCTAAATTACTCTGAATATCGGAGTTAGCCAGATAACTTATCTGGCTAACTCAACTCCTCCCAGTTACTCCTCTGGGACACCCATAACTTAGCTGGTTAAATTCTAGCCTCCTAACTTATTAGCCGGTTAGGATATAGCCGGATGAGTGCCCAAATCTTCATTTAGAAGGATTACTTCTGAGTGATCCGACTAAATGCTTTTGAATACGGACTTCCTTCTGTCTATCTCTCGCATCCCTGCAAGCAATCCATTTAAAATATTCGGGGGTGTAACCCCCATCCTGGGGCACGTAAAATAACGGGAGGGGTTTCCCAATTTGTACAGGGATCCTTCTCTGGATTTATTTAGGGGGTTCAGAAGCCAAGGTCCTGCAGATGGTGAAGTGGACCTGAATAGAGACTCAACTCTACCATTGACTGGAGAGGGAGAACACCGTCCTTCTCTCCTCCGTGACCTCTGGCCCATTACTACCCCGTCAGTGCTGGCACAAATAAAGCATAAGCAGAGCCCCCCCCCCCCCCCCCCTCCGTCTTTCCAATCAACCAAACTCTTTAACTTCATTTTTTTTCTGGTTCTGACGCCAGGCACTATTAACAGGTCTCTAGCAACGCTTAGGAATGGCATTACTGGATAATTACAATTCATGAGATACAACAGTCAGAGGTAACATTTTTCCCCCAGAACATACTGGATGGTACTCCCTATGACTTAGTGCACTGAGCCTTCACGTATTTATTTATGTGTTTATATTCACATGCCACCAGCGCTGAGGCTCCAGGCACAATGTTCCCTACACGATCTTAAAAACAAAACTAACAAATACTCAACATAATCAGCACAACAAAGCAAACCAGCACACCTAAGAGTCCCAGGTCAAGACATAAAATAGGTTACAAAAAAGCCCACCTAAACAGATGTGTTTTCAACGACCCTGTAAAGCTTTTAGTGCAAGCTAAGAGACGCAGTTCCCGCGGAAGTGAGTTCCATAGAATAGGTGCTCCCATGGAACAGGCCCTCACGCGTGTTTCTGAAAATCGCCCGTGGCGGACCGTGGGGAGGGCAAGCAGGCCTCTTTGGAATGATCGCAGAGAACGTGACGGATTGTAGGTGTTCAACGTGGAATTAGATCACAGGAATGCACGGGGTCCAATGCAAGGAACTTGTGTACCAGCGTTGCTACCTTGTAAGTCACCCTCAAGCCGACAGGTAGCCAGTGATGATGATATAACACTGGCGAGATCTGCTCTTTCAAGCACGGCCAGAGATAAGGTGGGCTGCTACATTTTGTAGGAGCTGCAACACTCATAGTGATATAGCAGGCAAGCCTACATATATAAGGCACTGCAATAATCCCACGTAAGTGTATTAAAGATTGTACAACCACTCGAAAGTCCTCAGCCATCAATAATGGTTTTAAAGCACGCAAGATGTGTAGTTTTAAAAACTCTTGCCTGAACAACAGATCTAATTTGCTTCTTGAAAGACAGACCAGAATCAATGACATCCCGCAAGTTCCTAATATCAGATGATAGCTGTACATCAGTGCTCTCAATCTTCAAAGAAGAAGGTATTATAATGAAACTCCCTCGATGGATAATTATAATGGAGGTTCACAGGATGGCCCCACGTACTGCCTTACTCACCCCTGATGCCGCCGGATTTGTTGCATGGCCAGTCTGCTGCCTCACTCCACCGACACCGCTCAACGCGGCACAGGATGCTACCAGTGTTTTGGTTATTGATGTTTGGGTGGATCCTTGGACACTGTGGCAGCTGACCGCGCCCACGGGGGGCAGTCCCGTGAGGGACCATGGTGTCAGGCTAGACTCTGGACACACAAACACAGATTTGAATCTTTTATTAGACAGTTATGGAAACCACCAGAGGTGGCAGTAGAGAGTAGTGGATGTTGAGCCCGGCTGGGCAGGTCTCCCACAGGACACTGGAACAGCGAATCCTCTGCTTGGCTGTGCTGTAGCGGAAAGAGACTGAGAGTTATGAGTACACAGTGAGAAACATACAGAGTCCCAGGTAGAATAGGAGAAGCTCAGAGACAGGGAGAGCAGGTCCTCGAGGAGCGAGTATCTGATCCCGTAGAGCAGAGAGACTCAGTAGCGTTGTACTCACAGATGGTGACTGTAGTTAATTCTTCCAGGTAGAAGGGAGAAGTAGCAGGCAGCGACTCAGGGAACATGGGCCCTCGAGGAGCGAGTACCGGTTTCCTGATAGCACCTGAAAGAAGCAGAAGAGGCCCCCGAGGAGTGGGTACCCCGTAAGCAGTAAGAGTTTCAGATAACGCTGGAGTGGCAGAGCAGCTTCGGTACGGAGAGCGAATCCCATCCGTAGGGTTCCGGTTGCTAACTCGATGAGCTAGCAAACGTAGGCTTAAATATCCGGGATGCCCCTGAGGTTCGCGCCAACGTGGAAATAAGGATGAGGAAGGCGCGCGCGCGTGCCCTATGGTACCTTGGAGGAGCATGGCAGGAGGGAGCACCAAAGCCGGTCCGGGGATGCCGGAGAGGACGGCAAACAGACGCCGCGGCAGCCAGCAGTCCAAGGTGAGCGGGAGGAGCTGCAAGTAGTGAGAGGCGGGGCGAAGCCGTCGCAGACTGACGATCGCAACAGCCAGCCACCACTGCCCCTGGTTTCACTTAGGCATGTGTGCGCCCAACGGCCACGCTCTTAAAGGGCCTGCAGCACCCTCTGATAACATCACCGTCTCCTCTCTACCAGAGACTCGTCCCGAGAAGCAACAGGTCCCCTGATGTGCCTTGTGCCTCAGTGCGTGTTGCCTTATTTCCTGTGTTCCAGCATTCCTCTTCCTGCTCCTGTGTTCCTGTCTTTTCTTGCTTTCCTGCCTTGCTCCTGAGTTCCTATCCGCCTTGTCCTTGCCTCTCTCCATCCTTGTCCGCCTTGCCCAGCTGTGCCTACCATTGTCTTTGTCTTGTCTTTGTCTTGTCTCTCCTTGTCTTCCCTTAGATTGACCTCCTGGATTCTGACCTCTGCTTTAGATCTTCATCTCCCTTGATTGCTGCCTGGATCTGACCTTCAGCCTTGGGTCTGACATCACCCTGTCTCCTGCCTGCCCCGACCTCTGGCCTGGCATCTCCTGCCTGCCTCCAGCCCTGACCTCGGTCTGTCATTGGACTTTCATCTACCCAACTGCCCTAGGGATCCACCTATGTCCTGATGATCACCAGAACCCAAGGGCTCAACCTGCGGGGGAGGCATCTGGTATAGGTGAAGCTCCAGTTGTCCTGTCGCAGGGCGCATCAACCAGCTGTCAATGTGGGCCTAGCGAGACAGTTTATTTATGTATAGGCCAGGTGTCCATGAATAAACTGGACTCAGGTAGGACTTTTTTGTATTTGAGGGAACCCCTCTAGTAGGATTCCCATTTGACCACTGGGAAAGCTTTGTGCACGTTAAAATCACCATGGGAAGCTTTACCCAGATACCTGAGATAAGGGACACCTCAGAAAAAGAAAAATTACCCCTGTACATCAGTCAGCTGTAATTTCATTGCTATATTAAAGAGCAGTGCTGACAGGACCGAGCCTAGTGGAATGCCAGTGCTAAAAGGGTGCCAGGGAGAGCAAATCAGTTTAACAGTAGCCCAGAAATTCTGTGTTGTCTCAGTTGATATAAGAGAATACGATGATCAACTGTGTCATGAAATATCAAGCATGACCAGAGCAAATTGTTTTCTGTCATCAAGACCTCTTCTGACGGAATCGGTCAGATAAAGCAACAGAATCTCCATACTCAGTGACTTACGAAATCCCAAATTGAAAGGGGTCAAGAATTTGGTGATCATTCAAAAAAAAGTTGAAAGCTGTTTCAAAACTACCATTTCCAAAATGTTTGAGTTAAAGGGGAGTAAGGAAATGGGCCTAGAGTTAGCAATGTCAACAGGATCCGCTTTGGCTTTTTTTGAGTAATGGCCGAAGTTAGGTCCACTTTAACTGTGGGGGAACGTAGCCCTCATTCAAAGACATATTCATCAGCTCAACCAAAACCTCCGTAGTTGCTTTCAAAGTCATCACCTTACGGGATTTATTTATTTATTTTAGAATGTATATATATCGTATAACCAGTGAAATTTCCAATAAAAGTGGTTTACAGATTTAACATACATAATAAAATCCAACATAAAACCAGTTACCAACAGTACAACATTGCATATACAAACTACCTACTACCAACTGTCACTGCTACTGCTAACCCCCCCCCCCCCCCACAGATCCCCAAATTATAATACAAATTCTCAACTCAACTGTCCCCCTCCTCTGAAAACTGGGAAGAAAACAAATGGGCCTTAAGTAGTTTATGAAATTTCGTATAACTCAGTTTGTTTCTAACCAACACTGGTAAATTATTCCAGGCCAGAGGGGCTGCTGACGTTAAAACACGTTTAGAGCACCAACTAGATCTAAATCTCCATCTCGATGAGTATTCCAAATGCACCCCCTGAGATGCTCTAAGAGGATGTTTTCATGCCAGACTTCTAAGCTAGAAACTGTCTCAAATTCAGACGATCTAACCCTCTGGATTTCAGGAAAATCATCAAACCCAGGTAGTATGTTAAAAAACAATGTGGAAATTTTTACAATTTTAGACTCTAAAGAATTCAGAAATTCTTCACAATCCTTGGAACTTGGAAAATGCTTGATGACACCGTATCAGAGTAAGATGTCAAATTACAAACAAAATTTTTGGGTTACCAGAAGCAGAAATACGGGCTCCATAAAATACCTTTTCTGCCTCATCAATCTTTCGCTTATAATCAGCAAATAACCATTGTAAGGAACTGCGAATGCATGAGCCCCTCTTGCAGGGATTCACACATGCAATCTCATAGGTAGAGTTCTGAGACCCACGCTAGTGGTGGGTGAGCGAGTCTTGGCATGGGCTAGACCAGTGGTTCTCAACCGGTGTGTCGTGACACAGCAGTGTGTCGCCAAGAACACGCAGGTGTGTCGCCACACTTCCCGGTCCCCCGCTGACCCAGCTGCTCCCCGGTCCTCCTCCGCCCGGGCTTAAAATGCTGTCAGCCCGGGAGGAACGCAGCAGGACAGCTGGAGTCAGCGGCACCGGCATGGTCTCTTCTTCCCGCCCTCCCCCCCGTGGCCCGGATCAGGAAGTGGTGAGCAGCGGGTGCGTGCGCGGGAAGAAGAGACCATGCTAGTGTGCCCGAAGAACAAAAGAGAGACGCGGCCGGAGGAATGAGCAGTGCGGCTCGGAGGAAAATGAAGAAGAGCGTCAAACCCCGCGGCCCATGGGACTTCTTTCTCCTCGCGAGGGCTGAAAATGAAGGAGGTTAGGGTTGGGAGGAGGCTGCTGCTGCCGCTAGTTCCGGGGAGGGAGGGAAGGAGAGAGAGTGAATGAGCAAGCAAGCATGTGTGTTTGAGATCCTGTGTGTGTATGTGTGTGAGTGAGGTAGCATGTATGTGAATGACTGAGAGCCTGTATATGTGAAAGAGAGTATGTCTGTGATTGAGAGCCTGCCTGTGAGAGCATGAATGTAAGTTTACAATTGGGAACCTGTATGTGTAAGTTTGTGATTGAAAACCTGTTTGTGTGAAAGAGTATGTGTGTATGATTGAGATCCTTTGTGTGTGAGTAAGATAGCATGTATGTCTGTGATTGAGAGCCTGCCTGTGAGAGAGAGAGCATGAATGTAAATTTAGGACTGGGAACCTGTATGTGTGAAAGAGTATGTGTGTATGATTAAGATCCTTTGTGTGTGAGAGAGATCATGTGTATGTATGATTAAGAGCCTGTGTGTATAAGTAAGAGAGAGAGCATGTGCTTCTGTGTGTGACTGAGAGCTGGTTTAGGTGAGGGAGCATGTGAGTATGTGATTGAGAGCCTGTGTGTAAATGAGAGAAAGAGACAGCATGTGTGTCTGTGTGTGACTGAGAGCTGGTTTAGGTGAGGGAGCATGTGAGTATGTGATTGAGAGCCTGTGTGTAAATGAGAGAAAGAGAGAGCATGTGTGTCTGTGTGTGATTGAGAGCTGGTTTAGGTGAGGGAGCATGTGAGTATGTGATTGAGAGCCTGTGTGTAAATGAGTGAAAGAGAGAGCATGTGTGTCTGTGTCTGATTGAAAGCTGGTTAAGGTGAAGGCTATGATATTAAGCTGGAGGGTGCACTTTCCCGGTGCCGGAAGAAATTAGCGCCTACCTTTGGGTAGGCTCTACTTTCTGAAAGTAAAATGTGCGGCTTGGCTGCACATTTTACTTTCTGAATCGCGCGCGAATACCTAATAGGGCCAACAACATGCATTTGCATGTTGAGGGCGCTATTAGGTTCGGCGGGTTGGACGCGTGTTTTGCGCTCCTTACTGAATAAGGGGTAAGGGAAAACGTGTGTCCACTGACAGGTTAACAGTGCACTCCGTCGGAGTGCACTGTACTGTATCGGCCTGTAAGTTTGCTAAAAGCTTTCCCGTTTTGTTCCCATGTTTAAAAAAATTATATTCCACGGCCTGGAAACCTTTGAGCGCCCTTTGATGTAGGTAAGCTTGCAGTTCCCCAAGTGTAGTATGGTAATAGGCTATATTGGCGTCTGAAGTTTTATAATCTGAACTAAATCACTTTCCATTTTCAAAATTTTGGAGGTCAGAGTCTTATTTCTGGCTCTGAGATAGGATATTATCTCCCCTCTCATTACAGCTTTACTCGTGTCCCAAAAGAGAAAGGGATTGTCAAGGTGTTCCGCATTGTCTGCAGCGAAAAGAGACCATTTTTCTTGCACGAATTTTGAAAATCTGGATTGTTTTTCATATATGTGGGGAAACGCCACCACTTGGGGTGGGAAGCCTGCCCTCCTAAGTATATGTCCACCCAGATGGCTGCATGATCAGAGACGTTAGCATGCCCGATATTCGCCTCCCGAATCAATGGAAAGAGCTTTTAGTCCCCAAGAATATAATCTATGCGAGACAATGTTTTATGTGCTTTGGAAACATGAGTATAGTCTTTTGCCTCATGGTGCAAATTGCACCAATAATCCATAACATGGAGATTTTTACAAAATTTTGCTAAACATGTAGGGGAAGAATTGACCAAAGAAGCTACAAAGGATTTATCCAACTGGGGGTCCATAATTGTATTAACGTCACCAGCTATCAAAAGCCATCCCTGCCTGTGCTTCAAAAGTTGGCCACTTAGCATATGAAAGAAATGGTTAGATGGCATGTTGGGACCATAAACATTACATAATGTAAATTCTTTTCCATTTAGCCTTCCCACAAGTATGGAATATCTACCATCAGGATCTGCTATTTCATGTATCAATTGGAAATGTATAGCCTTATTAATTAGTATTGTCGCTCCAGGTTTTTTACCCTTAGCTGGTGAGTAATACACCTGCCCTACCCAGTCGCAACATAATTTTTTACTTTATTTATTTATTTATGTATTTAAAGAGTCTTTTATACCGACGTTAGTCGAAACATCACATCGGTTTACATCGAAATATAGGATGGAAATTACAAAAAACGGGAGGGGGTAAGGGGTGCAAAGAACCAATAGGAAAGCAAGAAGGCATAGAAGCAGCGGAACTGCATCCAGGCTCCTCTGATCCGGCAAGTACCTTTGGCACAAACGAACTTGGCGCTGCCGGCCCCATACGAGGAGTTCGCAGACGTATTCTCTAAGGAAAAGGCGGAGATTTTACCGCAACACCGTCCATTCGACTGAGCAATAGAATTTCTACCAGGGACCACGCCTCCCCGAGGAAGGGTGTACCCTTTATCTCGCCCGGAGACGCAAACTATGACGAAATATATTACTGAGAATCTCGCCAAGGGATTTATCCGTCCCTCCAAATCTCCCGCTGGAGCGGGGTTTTTCTTCGTGGGGAAGAAAGATGGGTCTTTAAGACCTTGTATCGATTACCGGGGCCTAAACGCCATCACGAAAAAGGATCGCTATCCATTGCCATTGATCCCCGAACTCCTGGACAAACTCCAAGGAGCCAGAGTCTTCACCAAGCTGGATTTAAGAGGAGCGTACAACCTGGTCCGGATCCGTCCCGGGGATGAATGGAAGACGGCTTTTAACACCCGGGACGGGCATTACGAGTACCTGGTGATGCCCTTTGGCCTATGTAACGCCCCAGCTGTGTTCCAGCACTTAATGAATGAAGTATTGCGGGAGAAGCTGAATTCCTCCGTCATCGTGTACTTAGATGATGTTCTCATTTACTCAAGGGACTTGAACTCTCATCGTCAGCATGTGAAGCAGGTGTTGCAGATTCTCCGGGACAACATTTATATGCGAAATTAGAGAAATGCCTATTTGAAAGAGATTCATTGCCATTTCTGGGATACATCATTTTCGCAACAGGATTTCACATGGACCCAGGGAAGGTGTCAGCCATCAAAGACTGGCCGCGCCCCACAGGTTTCAAGGCCTTGCAATGCTTCCTGGGGTTCGCAAACTTCTATAGACACTTTATACCTCAATACTCACGTTTAGTAGCCCCCCTCACGGCCCTGACCAAAAAGGGGGTGGACGCTCGAGTTTGGCCCGACGAGGCTTGTCAGGCCTTCGAGAGACTCAAGGAGGCCTTTCTGCTAGAGACCTGTCTCCATCACCCAGACCCCCTTCGCCCGTTCATAGTAAAGGTGGACGCCTCCAGCATAGCAGTCGGAGCAGTGCTGAGTCAGGTCTCTAGCGCAGGTCGAATGATGCCCTGCTCTTACTTCTCCAGGAAATTTAGCCCCGCTGAGTGCAATTACAGTATCGGGGACAAAGAACTCTTGGCCATCAAGCTGGCATTTGAGGAGTGGAGACACTGGCTGGAGGGGGCCAACCACCCCATTACAGTGTACACGGACCATAAAAACCTGGAGTTTTTATGCTAAGCTCAGCAACTGAATCCCAGGCAGGCCCGCTGGTCACTGTTTTTCAATCGATTTAACTTCACACTCAGATACCGGCCAGCTTCAAAGAACATCAGAGTGGACGCTTTATCCAGCAACTCTATCTTGGAGAAGGAAGAGCCGCCGCAGTACATCATTGACCCCGCTAAGGTCAACCTGTCTAGCACCACGGTAACTGCCCAGGAGAGGGTAGTCGTTCCACGCAGGGACTGCAAAAGGGTCCTAAGTTGGGCTCATGACTCCCTCACAGGGGGACATGCGGGCAGAGAGAGAACTCTAGATCTTCTTAACCGCTACTATTGGTGGCCCAACGTGAAGTGGGATGTTCAACTCTACGTGGACTCCTGCCCCACATGTGCCAGACAGAAGCCTGTAAACGGTCAGTCCTGGGGTCTCCTGCAGCCCTTGCTGATACCAGCCAAGCCGTGGACCCATATAGCCACCAACTTCGTGGTAGAATTACCTCCCTCTGAAGGAAATACGGTCATTTGGGTTACGGTGGATCAGTTTTCCAAAATGGTCCACCTAGTCCCTCTGCCCAAACGTCCAACTGCACCCGAATTGGCTATGTTGTTCGCTCAACACATCTTTTGGATACATGGCCTCCCGCAAAGCATAGTGTCCGACCGTGGGTCCCAGTTTACTGCCCGGTACTGGCGAGCATTGTGAAAGAAGTTCGGGGTACAGTTAAACCTATCCACTGCATTTCATCCTCAGAGCAATGGGCAAACAGAGCTTTGCAAACGAGAGACAAAATAATTGGACAGCGCTACTTCCATGGGCTGAGTTTTCCTATAATAATCATTCGCACTCAGTTACTGGAAAATCTCCTTTCCAGGTGATGTTTGGGCGGCAACTCAGACCTCCAGTTCCTATACCAATGCCTGTTCCATCGCCGGCAGCACAATCTGCAGCCCAGCTTACCCATAGCCTCTGGAGAACGGTTCAACAACAGCTCTCTGAAGCAGCCAAACATTCTCAAAAGGCGTCCAACACCAGCCTTTTTGCCTGGGGATAGAGTCTGGTTGAGCACCAAGAATCTCCATTTACCTGGTCCGTCTCGAAGACTGGCACCTCAATATTGTGGTCTATTCCGGGTAGCCAAGAGGATAGGATTGGTCTCTTACCGTCTTCGCCTACCCTCCTCAATGCGGGTCCACAACGTGTTTCATGTATCCTTGCTAAAACTGCTGGTGCTCTCCAAATTTCATCATCCTGAACCTGATCCAACCACTTCCACAATACAAGATGATACAACCTATCAAGTACATGAAGTCCTAGACGTACGCTTTCATCGTCGACGCTGGGAGTACCTTCTGGCCTGGGAGGGCTGTGGACCCGAGGACAACACCTGGGAGCCCGCTCGAAACATCTTGGATAAATCCTTGTTGCGCCAATTTCACCAAGACAACCCTGGTAAACCCGGTCCCCTGCGGAGGGGACGTAAGAGGGGGGGTACTGTTGTGGCTCCGGTCGCGCACCTCGCGACCGGACCCTTACCTCCTCTTCCCCGCGGGACGCCACCAGAGCCGCCGTATCCGTCGGGCCCGTTCGGGCCTACATCGTGGCATCGAGACACTGCTGACCCCGCCCCCTGGACTCGCGCGCGTGAAGTGCTCCTCTTTTAAAGGGCCTCTGGTGTGAAACTCTGGCTGGCCCCCGAGATGACGTCAGATGCCGAGGGGAATTTAACCCCGGGACTTTGCCTTGCAATGTAGTCGACTCCTGTGAGTAACTAGTTGCCGTTCGTCTGCCTGCCTGACCCTGCTCGTCTGTTCCTGTTCGTCTGCCTGCTGCCTGCCTGCCTGACCCTGCTCGTCTGTTCCTGTTCGTCTGCCTGCCTGCCCGATCCTGCTCGTCTGTTCCTGTTCATCTGCCTGCCTGACCCAGCCCGCCTGTTGCTGCCTCCCTGCCTGTCTGTCTGCCTGTTTCAGCCGCCTGCCCTGAACCTGGTCTGTTTGGCTCATCTACGCCTCTAGCCGCCTGCCCTGAACCTGGTCTGTTTGCTCGTCTACGCCTTCAGCCACCTGCCCAGAATCTTGTCTGTCTATCTGTCTACGTCATCGGCCGCCCTCCTAAATCCCAGCAGCCTGGGTCCCTAACAGGCTCCTCCTGGGGGGACCACGGGCTTCCAGGGCGAAGCCTCCATAGGATCTCCTGGAGAGGTTACAGACTTCCAGGGCTAGAGCTACCCTCCTGCAGTGGCGGTATCGCCTACCGACCTACATCATCTAGCGGGGATCTACGTCAGTACCTCTCCGCTGGTCGGACCAAGGATCCACCTCCTGACTCCCAACACGATGTTAGTAGATTTGGTGGGATGGTGCCTGGAGCTGAACAAACCCACATCTGTTCAGCTACACCACATCACATGACTCTCCCTTTTCTATTTTTTTTTTTAATATCTTTATTCCTTTTATTCTGAATGGAACATATAATTGTAGATGCATATAAACAGGAATACAACATTTTCCCCCTTGTCCAGCCTCCCTAATCCACCCACCCCCTTTCCCCCCTCCCAGTTTTCCTTTTGTACAGTAAAATGCGAGAGAAGGAAAAACCACAAATATAAAGTTTACCCTCTTATTAGTATGGTAGGGGTGATACCAGAGATATCAACATCTTATAACGTCTGCTACCCGAAATCTGGCCTGTAAGGTTGGGTTCCATCGGGCAATGAAAGATCCCCAATTGCTAGAGGATCGTGTGGTCATCACTTTGTCCCTGCAACCCAGGCACCAGGATTTCAGGTCTATCTAGTATTTCAGCAGGCCACAACGAGTAGGTGGGAGCCTCTCCTGTCACCCAGCGCACCAAGATACTCCTTCGTGCGTCACCAGGAAGCCTGTGCACTCTGAGCCCAGTTCTTCTATACCAATACCCAGAATACAAAGGGCAGCCTGGTCTGGTATCAGGCACTTTAATGAATCCCGCAAGAACCCTCGTACCTGTGTCCAGAATATTTTACAGCAGGACAGTCCCAAAAATTGTGGCGCAGGGCTGCAGCAGGTTCCCCGCATCTCTGGCAACTGGAACTGCCCCTGAGTTTCATCGGCTGGGCCTTATGCGGAGTTACTACAATTCTATGCAAAACTCTTACGTGTTGTTCTCTAACGAGCGTGGAAATGAGTGCACGATTGAACAAGCACAAGCTCGCCTGCAAATCCCCTTTTTCCAGCTGCGTCCCGAAGTTAGGGCCTGCATAGTATGGTATGTAGTAACAGAATGAAGGAATTTATATTAAGTCACCAAAGGGTGTTTCCCCCCCTGTATAGATCCATAAGTCTTTGAAAGGGCCCACAGCCTTGCATGGAGCCTGGTAGGTTGGGCAACGCAGAAATGAAGCTGCGGAGCTGTAGGTAGGGTAAAGAAATCCTGGTCTTGAAAGTTAAACTGCTCCCTACAATGCTGGAAAGAGAACACACGACCATGCATAGGATCAATAAATTAATTAAACTTTATCCCTCCCCATCGCAGGCTGATTGGTGAAAAAAGGAGTGCCTGCCCCTGCCAAGAACCTGAGGATCCCGCAGATTGGCAGCCAGGGCGAGGGTTTCCATGGCAAGGACTGCGTCTTACGTAGCGTACGCCAGCCATACGGCATGCGTTGATTATTCCTGTGCAAAGTAGGAGTGTCATCATGTCCCGCATGTAACGAGAAACTCAGGGGGCAGGGGCCGGGCTACACGGACCTCCAGGCCTGTGTCTGCAAAGGTTGTTCGATTGAGGAGCCAGTCTCCCAGGGCTCTTAAAGCACAAGCTACGTTGCAAAGGTGAATGTGGGGAAACCGCCATCCCCCTTCCCGTAGAGGAGCCATTAATTTGTGCCTGGGGACTCTTGCCCGCTTTGCTTTCCAAAGAAATTTAGAACAAATAGATAACAGGGCTAGCAAGTCTTTAGGGGGTAGAGGCAAGGGGAGGGTTTGCAGCAGATATAAGAGTTTGGGGATAAGTGACATTCTGAGCAGAGCTATGCGACCCATCAGGGAGAGTGGGAAACTCATCCATCTCGTTGTACAGCTTTTGAATTCTTTGATCATCAAGGGAACATGGGCTCGATACCATTCCTTAGTGTCCCTGTGGACCAAGACCCCTAGTTAAATTAAGACGGGAGATCTCCCGCCTGAGAGAAAAAGGCTGCCGGTGCTCATGTAGGGGGCCTAAAATATCCAAGAGTGACTAATTTTTCAAGACTTATTTTAAAGCCGGATGGTAATCCATATTCCTCAAACAGATCTAGCACCTGGGTACAAACAACAGGATATCATTGGCGAATAAGAATCCAAATGGAAATGGAGCTCCCTGCCATGCGCTTGTAGTTTCGCCCTTCATGTAGTTTCGCTAATAAGGGCTCTAGGGTCAGAATAAATAGTAAAGGGGAGAGTGGGCATCCCGGTCGAGTGCCAGGCTGTAAAAAAAAAACAAAAAACAGAGTGGACAGCGTGATATTCACCTGTATCTTGGCCATTGGATTGCTATGAAGTTTTTCAAACAAACACGTTGTAAGCAAAATTTTTAACCTTACGTGTGCCAAATTTCATTTAGTTTATATGTAGGACCATCATAACACCCACAGACAATTTTAGCCTGTATTTTTAACCGCTACGGGTCATATTTAATCATCGGTCCAATTATTTCAAAGTCCTTTTTTATTGATGAATATATTTTTTTTCTTTCTTTTGGCAATTTTTCTTTTTTATAAAATTGATGTGGAACGGTAGGTACTTCCCTTATTTATTGATGGCGCTTACCGCGCTTCAGAGATCCAATGGCTCGAAGAAGGTCCAGTCCGACGTACGTTTCGCAGGGCTGCTGCTTCAGGGACTGCAATGGACGTGATTCTCCTGATATATCCACTGAGAACTGTAATTATCCTTGTGATTGCTATAAAGTTCCCAGAAAAGCCATACAATGCTAGTACTTGAAACAGGAAATCCCAAGAGACCCTATCAAAGGCTTTTTCTGCATCAAAGCCCACTAAGACTGGAAACCTGAAGACTCCTCGATGACATAAATCTAACAATATATGTAGCCTTCGCAGATTAACACTAGCACGGCGACCCTTAACAAAGCCCATCTGGCCAGGTGATATAAGACCAGGTAGTATATTTCCTAATCTGTTGGCAAGAATCTTCGCATAGATTTTAATGTCTACATTCAATAAAGAAACGGGCCGATAAGAGGATGGTAACTGGGGATCACGGCCTGGCTTGGGGAGCACCACAATATGCGCCATGCTTAGTGTATCCAGCATTTTACCCTTTTGGATCATTTCAGCATAAGGGTTTTTTAAGGTATGAAACAGCAAGTATTTTGTAGACGTGATTGGTTAATCCATCGGGCTCAGGGGCTCTGAAATTAGGCAACGCCTGAATAACCGAGAGCACTTCACCACTTGACATGGGGGTGTTGAGAAATGCCAATTGGGAAGAGGTTAGAGAGGGGACCACTAGTCCATGTAAAAACTGGCCTCCTTGTAAAGGGTCTACCCCTCTCTCTGATACAAAGTAGAATAGTAGCCACGAAAGATATCACTAATATCCTTGTTGGTTGTTTTTACAGTTCCCGTCGCCGATCTCAACCCCGCAACAAAAGTAGATCTCCGCTCTCCACGCACCAGATTGGCAAGGAGCTTTCCCGATTTGTTACCATAAAGGAGCAGCCGGTGTTTGAGGGACAGTAGGGATGAGGTTGCCCTCTTATGAAGAGCCTCAATTAATATTTTCCGCAGGGAAGAAAATGTACTTTTAGATTGTTCCGAAGGACTGACCAGGAGTTGCTGTTTCAACGCGTTCAGTTTAGCTGTTAAAGACAAAATGCCTCCATCTAATTTCCTTTCTTGAGCCCAGATATAGATAAGAATGTCCCCCTTAAGTACAGCCTTCATAGTTTCCCCAAAAAAGGGTGAGGGTATCAGTGTGTTGGGTGTTATTGAGTGCAACCTCTCTCCATGAGGTGAAGGATTTATCCTGAATTAGCCAATGAGGATTCTCCAAAGAGAGAAACCTCCTCCCCCATGTGGCACCTGAAAATTGCACGAAAACCGGGCAGCATCAGGGATTCAATTTCTGCCCTTGCTACTTTAGAAAAAAGGGTTTCTGAGATAAGCACGAAATCTAAACAAGATTTAGAGTCTGTTGCCCGAGTATGGTCTCGTTACCCAGGGTGTGGTACCCACCATGCATCTATCAATTGGAGGTGTTTGCACAGGAAAGATATACCCCCTGCCCTCCATGGAGGGGCAATGGACCTTCGCAGGCCCCCCATCTAGTAAATTATCAGCCATTGAATTAAATTCTCCCCACAAAATGCTAGGGGCCGGGTCGAGGGCAGAGACTCGGGTAACAATGTCTGCAAAAAAACTGCTGTTCGTAGGTGTTTGGACCGTATATAGATCCCAAAATCATTGGCTTCCCAAATAAAAGGCCACGGATATCTGCCATTGGGATCAACATGTGAGTGTTGCACTTGAAAAGAAACGGATTTGTGGAATCAGATCGCCACTCCTCGGCTGTGTGAGGTACCCGAGGCAGCAAAGATTTGGTTAATCCCCCCTCTTTTAAAGTTTCAAGTGTTCTCGCTGCGACATATGCGTCTCCTGTAGGAACATAATTGAGCCCCGTAATCTGTTAAAATGGGAAATTATTTTTTTGTGGGCTACCAAAATGATAAGGGGAATGGAACAGCTCCCCTATGAGGAAAGGCTGAAGAGGTTAGAACTTTTCAGCTTGGAGAAGAGATGACTGAGGGGGGATATGATAGAGGTGTTTAAAATCATGAGAGGTCTAGAACGGGTAGATGTGAATCGGTTATTTACTCTTTCGGATAGTAGAAAGACTAGGGGGCACTCCATGAAGTTAGCATGGGGCACATTTAAAACTAATCGGAGAAAGTTCTTTTTTACTCAACGCACAATTAAACTCTGGAATTTGTTGCCAGAGGATGTGGTTAGTGCAGTTAGTGTAGCTGTGTTTAAAAAAGGATTGGATAAGTTCTTGGAGGAGAAGTCCATTACCTGCTATTAAGTTCACTTAGGAGTAGATTTTCAAAGGGGTACGCGTGTAAGATACGTGCGTACCCCCCGAAAACCTACCCCAAACCCCCCCCCTGCGCACGCCGAGCCTATTTTGCATAGGCTCGGGACGCGCGTAAGTCCCGGGGCTTGCAAAAAGGAGCGGTCGGGGGTGTGGCCAGGGGGCGTGGTTGGGGATCGGGGGCGTGTCCGGGGGCATGGCCGAGTGCCCCGACACAGCGGCCTGTGTCGGGGCCTGCCGCGCCAGCGCGCGTAAGTTACTACTGCCCAGAGGCAGTAGTAACTTCTCCGATAAAGGTAGGGGGGGGTCTAGATAGGGCCGGGGGGGTGGGTTAGGTAGGGGAAGGGAAGGGAAGGTGTGGGGGGATAGAAAAAAGTTCCCTCCGGAGCGGCCTCAGAGGGAACGGGCAGCGCGCGCAGGGCTCGGTGCACGCAAGTTGCACAAGTGTGCACCCCCTTGCGCGCGCCGACCCCGGATTTTATAAGATACGCGCGGCTGCCGCGAGCATGTTATAAAATCTGGGGTCAGCACACACAAGGGGGTGCACACTTGTGCAACTTGCGTGCACCGAGCCCTAGGGGAGCCCCAGTGGCTTTCCCCGTTCCCTTCAAGGCCGCTCCGAAATCGGTAGAGGTAACGGTAGAGGCCGCTCCAGAATCGGAGCGGCCTTGGAGGGAACTTTTCTTTCGCTCCCCCCCCCCCACACCTTCCCCTCCCTTCCCCTATCTAACCCACCCCCCAGCTCTACCTAAATCCCCCCACCTTATTTTATTTTTTACGCCTGCTTTTTGCAGGCGTATCTTGTGCGCACCGGCCAGCTGCCGGCGCGCCATGCCCCGGCACAGCGGCTGTGCCGGAGGACTCAGGATCGCCCTCGCACCGCCCCTTCCTGCTCCTTTTTCAAAGCCCCAGGACATGCGCGCTGCCGAGCCTATGCAAAATAGGCTCGGCAGCGCGCAGGGGTAGGTTTTCGAGGTTACGCGCCTAACCCTTTGAAAATAGATCCCTTCCCTTCTCCCCCTCCCCCCCCTGCCTCCTTCTCAGTGCTCCCTGACACCGAGATATTCCCTCCCTCATCAAGGATGTAGGAGTCTGTGATGCATTTGGGTGCCTTCCCCCCTCTCTCACAGTAGAGAAAGAAAGTGCATAACGTCCGGTAAATTACAAAGGCTCACACTCACACTATCCCCTTTTTGCAATCTTAACTTGTCCAGATCTGAACTCTGTAAACTAGGAACACTCGCATTAGGATGCTTGCGGCAAGGAGCCTCAGCTTGGCAGGTTTAAAGAAAACCAAAGGCAGAGTTCCTGCAAGAGTCCACGCAGTAGCCGTAGGTAGCTTAAGGTGTCCTGATGTCTCCGGCACATCAGGGAGCCTTCCTCCTGGGAACACGAAGTGGCGCATCCATCGGGCCACCGGACCTGACCGGCCACACAAAAAGGTGTGAAGGAAATCCGCTGCGATCCGGTCAGTCTAATTTCTCCAATGTTTTAAAGCACAGGGGCGCAAATGCCCGTCATGCGAGTTCGGTTGGGCCTATTGTGCCTGCGCACGAGGGAAGGGCCTTTGCGAAATCTTTTGCAGCTTGCCCCGAGTCGCACCAGCGAATCCCCTGGTCAGACCAGATTTTTAGACGGGCAGGGTAAAGTAAGGCAAACTTCACCTGGCGCTTTGCTAGCTCTCCGCATACAGGGCCGAACCCCCGACGCATGTCCGAAACGCGTGCGGAGTAGTCATGAAAGATGAGCACCCGCTCACCGTCATACAAGAGTTCATGGCGTTGCCGGTAAGCGCGCAGGATCCGCACTTTGATGGGCAAAGTTTAGAATTTTGGCCAATACCACCCTGGGCTTGAATTTCTCTGCCGTCATAGGGCCTGTGCGATGTACCCACTCAATGCGAAGGTGGTTCATTAGGTCGTCTATTCCCAACTCACTCGGCAGCCATTCTTCCAATAGCTCTTGTAATGTTTCATCCATGAGGGTATCCGGAAATCCTAGAAATTGCAGCTTTGCTCGACGAGAGCGGTTTTCTAGATCATCAATCTTATCTTCGTGAGCTTTGACCAATTTTTCTAGTTTTTCCAGCTTTATCATTAGATCCAAGTTGTCCTCTTCTACCAGGCCTATTCGGCCTTCCACATTTTCCAGCCGTGCGAGCGACTCCGAAATTGCGTATTTAAGCTCCGACATTTGAGAAGACAGTTCATCAAATCAAGGGCTCAAAGCTGTAACCACCGCCGAGGTAAGATCAGCCACTGTCGAGGCGTCGAGCCCCCTTGTTGCTGTATGACCTTGCATGCCGGTCATTTTCCCCTCAAACATTGCAGGATTTTCCTTGTCTTTTTTTGCAAAACGTGTGGTCATTTTTCACAAAATGTGCCTTATGCATCGTTTACTACCCTTAACAGAAGGCATGGGGGTAACCTGCATGGAGCGGCAGTTACTACCCTTAACAGAAGGCATGGGGGTAACCTGCACGGAGCAGCACTTACTACCCTTAACAGAAGACATGGGGGTAACCTGCATGGGGTGGCAGTCAATACCCTTAACAGACAGCATGGGGGTAACCTAATGGGGCGGCAGTCAATACCCTTAACAGAAGGCATGGAGGTAACCTATATGGAGCAGCAGTCAACACCCTTAACAGAAGGCATGGGGGTAACCTGCATGCAGCAGCAGTTACTACCCTTATACAAAAGGCATGGGGGTAACCTGCACAGAGCAGCAGTTACAACCCTTAACAGAAGGCATGGGAGTAACCTGCATGGAGCAGCAGTTACTACCCTTAACAGAAGGCATGGGGGTAACCTGCATGGAACAGCAGTTACTACCCTTATACAGAAGGCATGGGGGTAACCTGCATGGAGCAGCAGTTACTACCCTTATACAGAAGGCATGGGGGTAACCTGCACGGAGCGGCAGTTACTACTCTTAACAGAAGGCATGGGGTAACCTGCATGGAGCAGCAGTTATTACTCTTAACAGAAGGCATGGGGGTAACCTGCATGGAACAGCAGTTACTACCCTTATACAGAAGGCATGGGGGTAACCTGCATGGAACAGCAGTTACTACCCTTAACAGAAGGCATGGGGGTAACCTGCATGGAACAGCAGTTACTACCCTTATACAGAAGGTATGGGGGTAACCTGCATGGAGCAGCAGTTACTATCCTTAATAGAAAGCATGGGGATAACCTGCCTGGAGCGGCGGTTACTACCATTAACAGAAGGTATGGGGTAACCTGCACAGAGCAGCAGTTACTACCCTTAACAGGAGGCATGGAGGAAACCTGCACGGAGCAGCAGTTACTACCCTCAACAGAAGGCTTGGGGGTAACCTGCACGGAGCAGCAGTTACTACCTTTAACATAAGGCATGGGGGTAACCTGCACGGAGCAGCAGTTACTGCCCTTAACAGAAGGCTTGGGGGTAACCTGCATGGAGCAGCAGTTACTACCCTTAACAGAAGGCATGGGGGTAACCTGCATGGAGGGGGCAGTTACTTCCCTTAACAGAAGGCACGGGGATAACCTGCACGGGGCGGCAGTTACTACCCTTAACAGAAGGCATGGGGATAACCTGCACGGGGCGGCAGTTACTACCCTTAACAGAAGGCATGGGGATAACCTGCACGAGGCGGCAGTTACTACCCTTAACAGAAGGCATGGGGGTAACCTGCACGGGGCTGCAGTTACTACCCTTAACAGAAGGCTTGGGGGTAACCTGCATGGTGTGGCAGTTACTACCCTTAACAGAAGGCATGGGGGTAACCTGCACGGAGCGGCAGTTACTACCCTTAACAGAAGGCATGGGGATAACCTGCAATGAGCGGCAGTTACTACCCTTAACAGAAGGCATGGGGATAACCTGCACGGGGCGGCAGTTACTACCCTTAACAGAAGGCATGGGGGTAACCTGCACGGAGCGCCAGTTACTACCCTTAACAGAAGGCATGGGGTAACCTGCATGGAGCAGCAGTTACTACCCTTAACAGAAGGCATGGGGGTGACCTGCATGGAGCGGCAGTTGCTGCCCTTAACAGAAGGCATGGGGGTAACCTGCATGGAGCGGCAGTTACTACCCTTAACAGAAGGCATGGGGGTAACCTGCACGGAGCGGCAGTTACTACCCTTAACAGAAGGCATGGGGGTAACCTGCACAGGGCGGCAGTTACTACCCTTAACAGAAGGCTTGGGGGTAACCTGCATGGAGTGGCAGTTACTACCCTTAACAGAAGGCATGGGGGTAACCTGCACGGAGCGGCAGTTACTACCCTTAACAGAAGGCATGGGGGCAACCTGCATGAAGCAGCAGTTACTACCCTTAACAGAAGGCTTGGGGATAACCTGCAGGGAGCGGCAGTTGCTGCCCTTAACAGAAGGCATGGGGGTGACCTGCATGGAGTGGCAGTTACTACCCTTAATAGAAGGCATGGGGGTAACCTGCATGGAGCAGCAGTTACTACCCTTAACAGAAGGCATGGGGGTAACCTGCATGGAGCAGCAGTTACTACCCTTAACAGAAGGCATGGGGGTAACCTGCATGGAGCGGCAGTTACTACCCTTAACAGAAGGCATGGGGGTAACCTGCATGGAGCAGCAGTTACTACCCTTAACAGAAGGCATGGGGGTAACCTGCATGGAGCAGCAGTTACTACCTGCATGGAGCAGCAGTTACTGCCCTTAACATAAGGCATGGGGGTAACCTGCATGGAGCAGCAGTTACTATCCTTAACAGAAGGCTTGGGGTAACCTGCATGGAGCAGCAGTTACTACCCTTAACATAAGGCATGGGGGTAACCTGCATGGAGCAGCAGTTACTATCCTTAACAGAAGGCTTGGGGTAACCTGCATGGAGCAGCAGTTACTACGCTTAACAGAAGGCATGGGGGTAACCTGCATGGAGCAGCAGTTACTACCCTTAACAGAAGGCATGGGGGTAACCTGCATGGAGCAGCAGTTACTACCCTTAACAGAAGGCATGGGGGTAACCTGCATGGAGCGGCAGTTACTACCCTTAACAGAAGGCATGGGGGTAACCTGCATGGAGCAGCAGTTACTACCTGCATGGAGCAGCAGTAATGCCCTTAACATAAGGCATGGGGGTAACCTGCATGGAGCAGCAGTTACTACCCTTAACAGAAGGCATGGGGTAACCTGCTTGGAGAGGCAGTTACTACCCTTAACAGTAACATGGGGGTAACCTGCATGGAGCAGCAGTTACTACCCTTAACAGAAGGCATGGGGGTAACCTGCATGGAGCAGCAGTTACTACCCTTAACAGAAGGCATGGGGGTAACCTGCATGGAGCGGCAGTTACTGCCCTTAACAGAAGGCTTGGGGTAACCTGCATGGAGCAGCAGTTACTACCCTTAACAGAAGGCATGGGGTAACCTGCATGGAGCGGCAGTTACTTCCCTTAACAGAAGGCATGGGGGTAACCTGCATGGAGCAGCAGTTACTACCCTTAACAGAAGGCATGGGGGTAACCTGCATGAAGCAGCAGTTACTACCTGCATGGAGCAGCAGTAATGCCCTTAACATAAGGCATGGGGGTAACCTGCACAGAGCATCAGTTAGTAACATTAACAGACACTTGAGGGTAACCTGCATGGGGCGGCAGTTACTGCCCTTAACAGAGGACAATGGGATAGCAGTCATAGAGTGCCAATTATCTATTTATATTCTGCCTTTTGGTACATCAGAGTGGATTACATTGAGGTACTCTCGGTTTTTCCCTATCCCCACAGTGGGGTTTGATCCCTGGTCTCCGCTGCTCTAACCAGTGGTCTCCTCCTGCACCCCTTTATCTGCCATGCTTTGCTTTGTTGTTACCTTCTCTCTGGGACCTGCAGGGAGCACAGAAGGGGTTTCTGGCCTGGGGGGAGCAAAGAGTGAGGAGCTCCTGGGCCACAGCTGAGCTGGGATTTGCCCTTCTCTTCCCTTCACAGCGCTGACCCCAGAATGCTTTAGACACAGCCTTTGAAAGACCGGGCTGCAGTGAAAGATCTCCGGATAGGGGTGTCCAGAGCCCTCACCCCCCCCCCCTCCGCCCCCCAAGCAGATCTGCACCTCGCACAGAGCATCTACTCTGGACAAACCCGAGAGCCCATCAGGAGCGGGGGGTCCGACCAAGGGAAGCTCTGCACCATATACAAGCTAAGAGCAGGCCTCCTCCCCCTCCTCTATCTCTGCCAGCAATCCCCCCCCCTCCTCCCCTGCCTTGGTGTCCCTCCCCCTAACCAGGTCACTGTGACCGGTTACCTGCAATCCCCTTACTTTCCAGCCCAGGCCTTATCTACCTGCAGGGATTGCTCTCGCTACCTCTCCCAAGGAAAGAGTTTCCCAGCGCAAACACCAGACTCATCACTCCCAGCATCTCTGGAAGGGAGAATATTATCTCTCCTCTTTGTGTGAAGATTGGGGTGGGCAGGGGGGCAGGGACACTTATCTCTTCTCCCAGGACAGCCGCAGCCCCATGAACCCTGCACCCCCCTCCCCCCACCCCTCCTCTCCAAACCCTCCTGGTGGCCCCCGCGGAAGCCCAAGGACAGGAGCTGCTGGCAGAGCTCCCACAAGGGGGACTATGGGTCGGTCCTGCCTTTTTGACGCACACCCCCCCCCCCCCCCCCCCCCCGCTTCTTTTCCTAATGGGGGAAACGAGGGGGGCTCCACACCCCCGCCGTACGCAGGGAGGCAGGTGCAAAAGCCAGGGCTCCTCGCCACATCTGCCGGGAAATCCACGAAGGCCCCACGAGCTCCTGCGGGACCTCCCTGAGCAGACGCCAGGCACTGGGACAGATTATTTATTTATTTAACATGTTTATATATTGTTTTACCAATACAGGATTGACCAAAGGGGTTTACAATAATGATAAAATTAGAAATCAAAACGAAAATCAGTTTAAATAAAATATAAAATAAAATAATAAAACAAATAATACAAAGTTAGAATAAAAATACAAACTACATCTTGATCAATAAAACAAAAGTTATAACGTAGTTGGCTATTATTTTACAAAAAAGCAGAAAGAAAGAAATATAGCGAGTAAACTATCAAATAATTAAAATTCAAGCCTCCTAGTGTTTGGTTATGGATTTTGAACAGCCTCCTATATACTAAATGAACTGCTACTGAGGGAGCTTCCATGAAGAGGTAGGTTTTTCATGCTTTCTGGAACTCCTTTCTATTTGTCTTAAAGGGTCCGGAGGAGAAGCCTGACTCGCTCCTGTCTCCGATGCACAACTCTGTGGGCTTTTGCTTTTATAAACCTAACAGGAGCGGTGCGATAAAGCAGCAGGTTAAGAGGCTGGGCCAGCGGCGCGTGCTGCGCACCCCCTCCCTCCCCCGGGTGACACCCCTAGACTGGTTGACTGGGCCTGGCTTCTACTCCCCGGATCCAGACCGCAGCCCCCTGGAGGGCTCCACAGTGATACCCAGTGGCCGGACTTATGCTCACACCAGCAGGGTCCGGAGCCAGCCACGGTCTGGGATGCTGGCGATAAGAGTGAGCAGGCTGAGCTGGGGGTGGGTGGGAGGAGGGAAGCAAGGTGGAAAATACAATAAAGGCCCACGCGCCGAAGCTCGCAGGTGCAGGAGGAAACTTGAGGGACCCCCCCCTCGGCCGTGCATTTGCTCAGGACGTCGGCTGAGACTGGCCGGCCCCGGTTAATACCAGGCGAAGGAAGGGAGCACCGAGGGCGGCGCTGCTGACAGAAGCACCAGTGCGTTGCATGGAGAGAGAGGAGAACCTCAAAGACCAAGAGGGGTAACCGGAGGCCAAGAAAATGTGGCAGAAAGACAGAGAAATGGTCCCAGTTGTACTGAGTGCCCCGGGAGGTTCAGGGACACCTCCATATGTTGCCTGTTACATGCTGTGAACACCACGAGGAGGCTCTCTGTGGTATAAAGTGGGTATTAAGAAGGGCATTGGCAGTGAATTTCAGGATGACATCCTACCCAGCATGCCCTGGTTTATGAGAGGGGTGCATTCCAGGCAGGGGACTCACAAAACAAACCCATAAGGTGACACCTTCCCAAACTCCTGGGACAGCCCCGACATAGATTCCATAACAAGCAATGCACAACTCTGCAGCACTTCTGCACACATTGACATCTAAAGGGACATTAGTAAAGGTGCACAAGAAGTCAATTCCACGGAAAATCCTAGCCTTAAACATTTCATTAAATAAAATTGCTATGGGGACTGAGTGGTAAAGCCAGCGATAAGCACAGATGATCCATAGCTGTGGGGGAGTGAGGGGTAAAGCCTGGGATAAGCACAGAGGATCCATAGCTGTGGGGGAGTGAGGGGTAAAGCCTGGGATAAGCACAGAGGATCCTTAGCTGTGAGGGAGTGAGGGGTAAAGCCTGGGATAAGCACAGATGATCCTTAGCTGTGGGGGAGTGAGGGGTAAAGCCTGGGATAAGCACAGAGGATCCTTAGCTGTGGGGGAGTGAGAGGTAAAGCCTGGGATAAGCACAGAGGATCCTTAGCTGTGAGGGAGTGAGGGGTAAAGCCTGGGATAAGCACAGAGGATCCTTAGCTGTGAGGGAGTGAGGGGTAAGGCTTTGGTTTAAGCAGAAAGGACTGAATGTTGGTGGTTGGGAAAATGAATTATAAACAGTAGATAAAGTTGAATCTGCAGCATTGTAACAGGAAGGTAGAATAGTTGCACTCATGCTTGTTCGTATCAGATTCAGATTATGTTACTGGCATGAATTTCACATTAATGCTTTGCCAAAGTGATTTTGATGGCCCCCGGTGATGACCTTTTTATTTTTTTGTTAATGTAGACCCTGCCCTCATCACATCTTGACAGATTAATGGGTGTTAGTTATCTTGTAGCCCCATAAAATAGCCACTGGATGGCATTTCAGGGGAACGAGTCATGATGAAAATTGTTTAAGGTTCTTTTTGGGAAAAGAGAGTATGTTCCCTTAAGAATAGGCCTGGCATCACCGGGTGTACAAATTGTGCAGTTGCACAGGGCGGCAACATCCGAGAGTCGGGGGAGGGGGGGGCAGGCAGACATCGGGAGCAGGGAGAGGCCCGTGCTACCACTAGTGGACCCAATCCCACCACTGGTGGAAGAAGCAGGAAGCTTTTGCAGCCACCAGTGGACCCCATCCCACCAGCGTCGGAAAAAGCAGGAAGCCCATGCGCCCACCGGTGGACCCCAAGCCATCTGCAGCGGAAGCAGCCGGAGGCCAGAGCGGAAGACAAAAGCTGTCCTGGATCTTCTCCTCATGTGCTGACCCCGCAGTATTCGACACTCGCGGTGCAAGCCCTTCCCCTTGTTCTCATCTCGCAGTGCACGAGATGCTAGCAACGCGAGTGTTGACTTACCCTGGGGCCCGCATGCAGAAGGAGCTTCAAAGCGGCTGCTCTCCCCCCGGAAGGCACAGGCTGGCGGCAGCAGCAGTGGAGGAGGATTGACCCAAGGACCCTGACGGCCTTAGGTTGCATGCGTGTGTGCATCCCACTCCCACTAATCCACGACAATCCCAGGGTGACTGGAAATCAAACGTTCCCAGGTATGGAGAGCATGAATTTCCAAAATCCTTTTTAGTTTTATTTTTCAGGTGTTATTTAATGTTTGCTATTTTTAAATGTTTTACTGGTATTTGGGGGCATTTAGAAAAATGTATGTGAGTTTTCAATTATTGAATCTTTTATTTGTCATGTTTTTGAAATAATATCATTATTATGTTTTTACTGTTATGATTATGTATTTATTTTATTTCTTGCTTTTATTGTTTGATGTTTGAGGAATGGGGATTGCTCTGGTTTTTTACTGTTGTACGGCACAGAGTGTCTGGCTTCCTTTGGTTTCCGGTTCAGGTTTTCTCACGTTCATAGTTCTACTTTACGGTTGCTCTGTTCTGTATTTGGCGAGGGTCTGTTCATGTTCTGCACCTGTGACTGAGGTCAGGCATTCTCCTAATAGGAAGTGTATTAGTGTTTCAGGGCTCTCGGAGGGTCAAGCCCACACCCAACACACATCACAATAGGCCTAACACCTAGTTAGGGTTCCAGGTGTCTTTTTTTTTTGCAGGATTCCTGGTTGGCATCCCAGCAGCGCATGTGAACATAACGCAAGGGATATTTTTACCACAGAATATGGCGCTTTGATATTTTTCACGTGAAATGTTATTATAAATGCATAACTCGTGTGTGTGTGTGTGGAACGAGCCTCGGGGGAGGGGCATAGTGCAAGGCCATAAGGTTCGCCTAGGGCACCCAATACCTTTCCAGCAGCCGTGGCTTCGGTGCAGGGTAGCGGTGCCCGATTTTAAAGTTTGTATCACCGGAGGGAGCCGGGCTTTCTCTTTTTTTTTTTTTTTTAGCGGGCCCGGGACAGAGCATGAATGAAGAAGGGGGAGAGGGGGGCAGCACAGTAACTGTTCGCACGGGGCAGCAAGAGATCCAGCGCCGGCCCTGCAGCTCACGCATAGGTGGATTCTAGAGAGCAGCAGTATAAAGGGGGGGGGGGGGCGAGGACCCTGCAGGTGCTCTTCCCCTGCAGGGGGAGAGGCTTGAGGCTGAGAAGGGGTGGAGCGGACTCCCATTGCCCTTTGGGGGGGGGGGGGCAGGGAGCGGGTTCTCACCTCCCAGGGGAGCTACCACGCGTCCCGAAAAAAGCAGGGCCAGTCAAATCCGGAGGGGGGGCTGCTGCCCTGTGGCATCCCTCACGCGTGGGGGGGGGGGGGTCTGGAAAAACCCAATACAGGCGGAGAGGAGAGGGTCCCTCCTTCCCCCGGGGGAGCTTAGCACAGAGGTGAAGCCGAGAGGGTCCCCGTGGCCGGAGGGTGAACCTGGCGTCGTCCCACTTCCCAAGGAATCACCCAGGAGATGCAGAGCGGGACGCTCCACGAGGGGGGAGAAACCGAGACGACGAGAGGGGCGGGGGGGGGGGGGCGTCACAGCCAGTGCTGCGTCTGGGGAAACCATGACCGCTGCGGGCTGGGAACGAACGCTGCCCACCCACCCCCCCCCCCCTGGTAAAAAAAAGCCAGGGTGCATTTTGTGCTGTCATGGATTCGGGGCACCGACGCCTCCGTGCGCACCCATGGGGGGGGGCCAGAGTTTTGATAGGGGGTAGGGCCTGAAGGAAAGGACAACCGCCACCCCCCCCCACCCCCCACCACGGGGCCGAAGGAGAGAAAAGGCGGCGAAGGTGATCAAGACGGCGACCCTTTGGGTGGGCGGGAACCTTCTGGCGAAGCCCACTCCATGTCTGGCGCCTCCGGGGTTATTTCGCCTCGCCCGACGTCTCTCGCCCCCGCGCCCGTCGTCCTCCACGCCGGCTGGAAAATAAAAAGTCGACGCCACGTGCCGGCGCCCCCGTCCCACGGAGGTGGTGGAAGGGGAGGGGGTGACCTCCCCATCCTAGCAGTCAGGTGAGGAGGAGGAGGAGAGGCCTCGCTGGGGCAGGCTGCCCTCTCCCTCGGGTGGACCTCACCAGCCGGCTCGGCCCAGCTTAGAGAAAACCCAGGCAGAGGACGGCGGGAATGACCCTTTCCACGGGAGGGGGAATTCCCCCACGCACAGCGTTTTACGTGTCCCCGTCTTGGGAGGGTGGGGGGGGGGGGGTTTGCATGATATACAGAAGGATTAAAGTAAAAAGGAAAGAGAGAGGAAAGATGAGGAACCGACGATAACTCCGGTAAGGGTAATGGATCAGGAAGGGCAGAGGCCCGGGCTCCGTGCTTCGGTTTCTACCCCAGGCTTTCGCGCCAGGACGGTGGAAGCTTTCGGCGCCGAGGGTTTCTCACGCTGACTAAGGGGGGGGAGGAGGAGGAGGCATTGTGCAAGGCAGAGGATCCCAACCACTGAAGTGAGCATAATAGGAACCGGGACTCGCTGCATTTGGAAAGAATGACTTTTGCCTTTTAATCTGGGCTGGGAGTTAATTGGAAAAGGTGGTTTAGGCGCTGGATAAGCCCCCATCTCTTTCCCCCTGGTGCCTACAGCTGTATCTCCTCAGATCTGAGGAAGGTTTGGGGGGAGGGAGACGGAGGGGGGGGGGGTGCAGTCAGCTTTATTCCCCCCCCCCTCCCCGAGAGCCCCTCCCTCCTGCCATCCCGCACAGCTGGAATTCACAACAGATGTGTATGCATAGCCCGGATTACATTTGCAGCAGGGACGTTCTGGCTCAGCAGAGTCCCTGTCAGGAGAGGGCTCCACTTTTACCAAGACTTTTGCGTGATCTGGACTTCAGGGATTGCCCAAGGCTCCCTCCAGCACTTACACAAGTCCTCATCTGCCCTCTAACAGGCCGATGCGATGCATTAAAGGGGCGCTCGTGATCGGGCGCCCGCTCCCTTAACGCGCGCCCACCCACCTCTCCCGCGCGCCCGATTTAATATTTAAATCGTGCCGCGTTAAAAAAGGAGGCGGTGGGAGAAATTGCACGCCCCTAGCGCCTCCTCGGCAGCGGGCGCTCAGGAGATAAGCAGGCGTTAATTTGGGTGCTTAAAAATGTGCACACGACTTTAGAAGGATTCTACAAACCCTCACTTTCTCAAGCCTGGATTATTGCAACGCAATTTTCTTAGGGCTACCCAAATCTACTCTAAAACCGCTACAATTACTGCAGAATACCGCTGCACGAGTGCTCACCGGCAAAAGGAAGTTTGATCACATCACTCCAACCCTAAAAAAAACCTTCATTGGCTACCAATTTCACAAAGAATTAAATACAAGACCTTAACTATTCTACACAACGAAATTTACAAAGACAAGAATTCCTCTCTGGATACTATGATCGCAATTCACAAATCACCCCATTCTTCAAGGTCTACTGACAAATTACAACTAATCATTCCCCCCCCCCCTGTCATCTGCGAAACTATCCGCTACTAGAAATAGAGCCTTCTGGATAGCAGGACCTATAGAATGGAACTCTATTCCATTCTATAGGTCAATTCTATAGAATTCTACCTAAATTCTATCAGAGATTCCAAATCTTTCAAAAAAGAACTAAAAACATGGTTGTTTAGACAATCATTCACAGACTGATCTCAATAATCTTAATCTTCTTCTTGAACTCTAATTCTTCTGTAATAAATATCTTCTAAATTAAGAAAAATAGTAAATAAATATGTTGTAAATTGTCTCCTAACATGTTATACTCTGCCTCTGCCGAGATGTTATATTCATATTATTCTGTACTTGCGTTATAACTTGTTTCTTGTATGAAGTTGTTACAATGTAAACCGGGGTGAAGGCACTCAGCTATACTTCGGTATAAAAAAAAAAAGAATATAAATAAATAAATACATAACTTTATTTATTTGTTCGGCTTTTATATACTGTTGCTTAGACTAGCCATCATGATGGTTTACAAACATTTCAAATATTTACAAATTCCAGTAAAATATATCTAAACAAAAATAAAATATGATAATAAAAACAGTAATAAAAACATAAAGGCATAATGAAAATCTATCATCTTAAGAACAATTAATAAATCAATAAAAGAGTACAAATTAAATAAAATAGTCTATGATTAAAAAAAACATAAAAGCGCCATGCAAATCTATGGTCTTAAGAACAATTAGTGAAACAATTAAAAGTCTGCAAATTAAGTAAAATAGTCTCTTAAAAATTGTGGTAAATGACATTAAGAGATAGTAAGAATTTAACCAATGCCTGCTTTGTAGGCCTGCTCAAATAGCCAGGTTTTGAGCGCTTTTTTAAACAGCTTAAATTCAGCTTGCAATCTTAAATCTACTGGTAAAGTATTCCATAATTTAGGTCCGGCCAGTGATAATGGCTCTCTAGCTGAAGAAGCTGAAGGGATTGAAAGTAACCCTTTAGTAGCGGAGTGTGTAGTCGAATGACAGCATTCATCCAGTCTACTCGCTCACCGTAAATTGCTTTGCGCAGGATGCAGAGCGCTTTATATTGGACTCGGTACTCAGTGGGTAGCCAGTGCAGAGATTTCAAGGTGGGGGTGTGATGTGGTCTTTTTTTTTTTTTTTTTTTTTTCCACAACCCCTGAGTATCCTAGCGGCTGAATTTTGCAGAACCTGGCGGGGACGTGCATTTGCATGTGATGAGCGCTATTGCCTACAGGCGAGATTGGTCGCGCGTTTCGGACGCGCTGGTTTCGGACGAGCGTCCAATCGCACGTTGAGCCGTGCGCCGCGGCCAGCCCGCGGTATTGCATCGGCCTGTAAGCGGGTGCCTAAGGCCGTGGGAAGCTGGGCAAGTGGGGTTATTATGAACACGGGGTCCTCCTGGTGTACTGCATTGCAACGTCTCTGTCCCAAAGTTTAGGATGGAGCACAGAGAGGATAAGTGCCCCTCCCCCCGGGGTCGCAGGGCTGATGGGGGATAATCGGGGTGTCCGGGTCCTCAGCTCCTGCGCCCTGTTGGTTCGTGTAAATTCAGGGTCACCTCTTTCCTTTATGCCTTATCAATAATAATAATTTGGATCTATACAAAGGGGATCCTAAAGTGGTTCAGTCAGAGCAGCAGGGACAGCCACAGGCAGCCACCTCAGGGGTGCAGGGCCTAGCGCTGCCTCTCCGGGTGCTGTATTATCCTGTCCCAGTGCAGGGCTCCCTGTGCAGGAGAGAAGATGAGAAGCTGCTGCAGGGTTAGGAGGACTTCCCATCCCTCTGCGAGCAGGGCTCTGGGGAGTGTTTGGATTTTGCTATCCCATGCCATTGCCATCCATCACCAGCTGTGAGCTTGTCACCCAGTTGGGGGACTGGGCTTGTCCCCCCTTCTGTCCTGCTCTCTCTGCCAGTCCCACCCCCAGCTTCTCACCTTATTCAGGCAGGGCCTGAGCCCTCCTCCATTTCAGCTCATCCCAAATCACCAAGATTAACATAAAACTGTTAATTGTTTGTCCTCCAAATCCCTCCCGCCCTCCCCCTCTTCAAACCAAGCCTTGGTGCCAGCAGTCTGTGCTCCAGTGGAGCTGGGCCACTGATTCGCATGATAAAGGCCTGGGGGGTGGTGGTGGTGGGGGGCGACCCGCTCAGACCCCCCCCCCCCCCTCCCAGATCCCTGCCTGGCTGGAGTCCACCTTCACCTTCAGAGAGCCTCAGGCCCTCCCAGTGCCCTCTCCCCTCGAGATGGCCAGTGCGGGCCATCCGTCCTCCTGCTGCCTGGGGGAGGCGAGTGGGGCTCCCGAGAGAGGACCGGGCTCGGCCCTTGCAGACAGACGAGCCCTGGGTCCTGAGAAGGAGCAGGCAGACGTTGCCGGAGGGGGACGGGAGGGCCAGGAAGAGGAGAAGAGCAGGAGCAAGAAGAAGAACTACCACCGCTACGCCAAGCCCCCCTACTCTTACCTGGCCATGATCGCCCTGGTCATCCAGAGCTCGCCCGAGAAGAAGCTGAAGCTCTCCCAGGTAAGAGGGAGCCTCTCCGCGGCTGCGCCGTTTATTACCTGCCCCCTAGCTTACAAATTTCAGAAAAAAAAACCAAAACGTACAGCACTCAGGAAGCAGAGAAAACTTAATCAGAAATGTATTCTACCCCCACCCCAGGTCCTTTCTTTCTTGCGCGCATCTTTTGCCCAGGGTTTCATTGCACGGCAGAAACTTTGCGTTAAATTCAGAGGCATTGGAATAAAGCGAATTAAACGCGCACAGATACCGCCCGGGCATTTAGGAGGAAGAGGCCGGGCACCGGGGGAGAGCATTTCAGCTGGGCCCCCTCCCCCCACCCGAGGGATCGGCCCGGGCTCTCTGCATCGGGGGCTCTAACTCGCCTTTCTCCCCGGGTGGCCTCTCCTCCTCCGGGCAGAGCGACCAAGGGCCAGCACCTTAACGCGGTGCAAACGAGCAGCCGTCGGGAGATGCAAGGGGGGGGGGGGGGCGGCGGTGTTTTACAGAGAAAGCGATTGCCGGGGGAAAAAAAATAATGCATGCACTTTCAGGGAGAGCGTTATTATTCTGTACATAAGGAGGTATCTCAGCAGAGACCGGGATGCAAAAGCAAGGACCGGACCGGGTGAAGGATCACAGAGGAGATAGGGGGGGGGGGGGGGGGGGACGACGACTGGTGCTGGATATCTCTCCGCGGGCACCGGTGGGGGGTGGGGAGGGCAGAGAGGAGAAGAACGTTCAGAAGCTGCCACACTCCCTGAGGTCCCTCTGTTGTGGTCCGGCGGTAAATATGGGATGGCTTGGGGGAGGGGAAGCTGTGCTGACCCTTATCGGGACCCCCTGCGGACTGCGGGCTGACATATGTGACCTAGGAGGAAAGTGGCCAGGGCCGAGGCGGGAAGGAAGGAGTTTAAACCAAACAGGGGCTTGCCTGCTATTTAAATTACTCCCCTCCCCCCCAGGGATTAATAGGTGCCGGAATAAAAAGAGAGATGACTTAAGAATAAGACCAAAGGAGGAAAGAAAAGGGCCAGGAGAGAGGTATCCCGATGATCCTTTCTTAATTTTTTTTTTTTACCCCGCGTTCCCAGTTGATGCTCAAGGCAGCATTATTTGCAATAGGTCCCCGCCCCGGAGAGCTTACAGTCCTGAGGTAACAGGAGATAAAGTGACTCGGCCAAGGTCAGAGGGCGTGTCCGTGGGATCTGAATCCTGGGTTTCCCCATTTGCATCTCCGGCTACCGTTACAAATCCAAGTCCATGGGGGGGCCAGGGCCGCATCCAGCAGGAGGGCCACATCCAGCAGGAGGGCCACATCCAGCAGGAGGGCCGCGTTCCTGAGGGCAGAGCAGAGACTGCACCCCACCCTCCTCAATATCTCCTGAGAGTGAGCACCACCCTCATAGGAGAAGGGGGAGGGAGAGAGGCAGGCTGGGTGGAGGGGAGGGCAGGAAGGAGCCTTCGATAACTCTCCCAGGGTCCCCAAGCCTGTCCACAATGAATATGCAGGAGAGAAATGAGCGGATACCGAGTCTCCCTGGGATGCACATTGTGTGCCAGAGCCCCTCCAGTTCTCTTAATCCGGGCTCTCCGACGTGGGCTGCGTTTGCCCGGGCAGGATTTCTCGGGACTGCTCTGGTTGGCACCGGGAGTGCCCCTGGGGTCGGCGCCAGCCTGTAAAACTAGGAGCTGGGATGGGTGGTGGCTGCAGAGTCCGGTTTTTATTTCTTAACTCGTCCCCACCCTGGGCAGACTCCTTCCAACCCCTGCCCCCTCTGCGGGAACTCAGTCAAATCCCCCGGGTGGGTGGCCCCTGACTGGGAAGGGCCGGGTCCTTTCACCCCCCCTCCCATGGCTTCTTGTGCTAAAACTGCTGGGTCTTGGGCAGACTCTTAACCTCTTCCTCCACTCGCAGAGGAGTCTGTGTGGAAATCCTGCCTGCTCCGCCCTGTGGCGACTTCGGCGCCCGAGCTGGTGGCCCCTGACTCCCTGGCCCCCGTGAGCCATCCTCCTCCTGCCAGGGCCCCGGGAGGCTCCGCCCTGCCTGCGGCCCGGGCTCCTGCCAGCCCAGGTTGCCTTTCTCAGACCGAGGGTGCTTGAGATTTCATCCTGCCTGAGGCTTTCATTGCTGCTACCACAACTTATTTTACCTATTTATTTATTTGGAGTTTCTTCTATACCGATAGCCGTTCGCACATCGTATCGGTTTACATACAACTAAGAACTTGTGGGCGTAGCCCTTACAAAGAACAGTAAAAAGAATGTGGAAAACAAATATACAAGAGATAAATGTAATTAATTACTCTATGCAACAATATACAAGGGATATATGTGTATATACTAATAGGGAGTATGAACAAGGGATTCTTAGACAACAATACTAATAAATAAATCATAACGAGAATAATTATGAAGAAGGTGTCATGTTACTAGCAAAGGATAATCTTAAACTATACAGGGTTATCATAATAAAGTTAGTAACAGCCATGATGAGCCGGGTAAATCAGAGATTCAAATAGTGTGTCGGGGGAAAACAGCATAACGGAGGTAAAAGGGTATGGGAGAGAAAAGGAGGGAGAGGGAAAATGCAAGGGAGGGCATACAGAGGTAGGCGCGAGTGGGGGGTCATGGGATGCAGGGAGGGGTGAGAGTCAGATGCATGAGTTATCTTATCGGTATCCTGTTGTAGGGTCTTCTTCATTGGGAGGGGGGAGCATGTGGGTAGGCCTGTATAAACAACCAGGTTTTTAGTTTTTTTTTTAATTTAGGCGTGGAGGTCTCAGTGCGTATATCAGGGGGTAGGGAGTTCCATAGGGTGGGGCCAGCAATTGAAAATGCTCTGTTCATGGTAGAGGTAAGTTTGATAGTTTTGATAGTTGGCGTACGGAGGGTTCCTTGTAGGGTGGGGCGGGTGGGTCTTATGGAGGTGCGCGCGGATGTAGGGGCGGGGTGATCCAGTTGAGGTTTTCATTAGTCAGACTTTTATGTATAAGGGAGAGGGCTTTATACAGTATGTGCGATTGTATAGGGAGCCAGTGAAGATCAATAAGTGTAGGTGTGATGTGGTCCCTTTTTTTGGAGTTGGTGAGGATACGTGCAGCGGCGTTTTGTAAGAGTTGTAAAGGTTTGGTGTGCGTTGAGGGGACGCCAAGGAGGAGGGCTTTACAGTAGTCTATTTTAGAAAAGATAATAGACTGTAGAACAGTGCGAAAATCAGAGAAGTGTAGTAGTGGTCTGAGTTTTTTAATCGTTTGTAGTTTGAAATAGCAGTCTCTAATGACAGCATTGATAAAGGGTTTGAAAGAGAGTTGGTTATCAATTATGACACCAAGGTTGCGAGTGTGTGATGAGAATGATATCGATGCGTGTGAGAGAGGGATTGCTGGAGGTGGCTGCTTGTTGGAAATGATAAGGAGCTCAGTTTTTTGGGGGTTGAGGGCAAGATGCATGTCTGTGAGGAGTTGGTTAATGGAGGAAAGGCAGGATTCCCAGTTTTGTAGGGCAGTTTGGAGGGAATCAGAGAAAGGGAAAAGAATTTGCACGTCGTCTGCATATATAAAGTGCTTGATACGCAGATTGGTGAGAAGAGTGGTAAGGGGAAGTAAGTAAATGTTGAAGAGGGTAGAGAAGAGGGAGGAGCCCTGGGGGACACCTTGAGGGAGACTGATAGGTTTGGATTCAGTGTTATCAACTAGGACAGTGAAAATGTATTTACTTATTTATGCTAATGTGATCCAAGTATCTCATGTGTTTTGTTAATGTACGAACTTCTGTTTTTTTGCTGTTTTCTTGTGCATTTATTATGAAGGTTCACTGTGTAAGTTCCTCACCAGGCGACTAATAATAAATAAATGAATAAAGATGAAACTAGAGGGGAAGGGGGAGAGGGAGGATAGAGGGAAGGAAGGAGGAGGGGATACTGGTTAGAGGCCTGGGCTGAAACCAGCCAAGCCGGGGATCAAATCCTTCCTGTCCCACCCGAGGCTCCCTTGTGAACTTGGGCCGCTGGCATTATCTCTCCTTGCCTCAGGTAAGCTCCCGGGGGAAGGGACTTACCGTACCCGAATGCTAGCAATGCTGCAAGCCGCTGTCTCAGCATCTTTTGGAAAGGTGAAGCTGAAAACCCAAAGTTGTTGTGAAGCTGGGGGAGAGGGGTGAGAGGCTGCAGGGAGGGGAGGGGGAGAAAAGCCGGAGGGAAGAGGGAGAGGGCAAGGATAGGAAGAGAAAAGAACAGTCAAAAAGCAAAATAACAAGCACAAATACAACAAGAGCTAAAAAAAAAACCCAAAACATTTTAGGCAAACCTCTCCCCTCCTGTCACCTACAGATGTCCCCAAATATTTCCAGGACTGCAGCTGCCAGCTGGAAACGCTGAGATCCTCTATAACAGGGGCCCGGGGCCCCCAGGAACCTTTCAATCTATACAGGATAAGGGGAGGGGAAGTGCAGAAAGAGGGGGATGAAAGGAAGGGGTGGGAAAGCGGAGAGACAGCTGAATGGAGTGGAAGAAACTACAGGATGAGTGGGAACAGATGTGGAGGGAGGTTGAGGAGGGGAAGGGCATAGAGAGGTGGATGAAGGGGAAGGGGAGAGAGGAGAGGAGGGAGGTAAAACAACTAGAGGGGAAACTGGAAAAGAGATGGAGGGAAGGGAAGAAAGTAGAGGGACATGGAGTTAGAGGTGGAGAGAAGGAAGGGGACGTGGGAGGGAGAGGAAGGGGGAGAGAACTGGAAGGAGGGGATTGGGAGAAGAAAAATAGAGGTGAGAAGGAGGGAACAAATTTACAACATTATTATCTCCCAGTGTAAACCCTTAACAGAAGGCATGGGGGTAACCTGCATGGAGTGGGAATTACTACCCTTAACAGAAGGCATGGGGTAACCTGCATGGAGCGGCAGTTACTACCCTTAACATAAGGCATGGGGTAACCTGCATGGAGCAGCAGTTACTACCCTTAACCAGAAGGCTTGAGGGTAACCTGCATGGAGCAGCAGTTACTTCCCTTAACAGAAAGCTTGGGGGTAACCTGCACAGAGCAGCAGTTACTGCCCTTAACAGAAAGCTTGGGGGTAACCTGCACAGAGCGGCAGTTACTACCCTTAGCAGAAGGCTTGGGGGTAACCTGCACAGAGCGGCAGTTACTACCCTTAGCAGAAGGCTTGGGGGTAACCTGCACAGAGCGGCAGTTACTACCCTTAGCAGAAGACTTGGGGGTAACCTGCATGGAGAAGCAGTCACTTCCCTTAACAGAAGGCATGGGGGTAACCTGCATGGAGCGGCAGTCACTGTCCTTAACAGAAGGCATGGGGTTAACCTGCATGGAGCGGCAGTTACTTCCCTTAACAGAAGGCATGGGGGTAACCTGCACGGAGCAGCAGTTACTACCCTTAACAGAAGGCATGGGGGTAACCTGCATGGGGAAGCAGTCACTTCCCTTAACAGAAGGCATGGGGTAACCTGCATGGAGCGGCAGTTACTACCCTTAACAGAAGGCATGGGGGTAACCTGCATGGGGAAGCAGTCACTTCCCTTAACAGAAGGCATGGGGGTAACCTGCATGGGGAAGCAGTTACTACCCTTAACAGAAGGCGTGGGGGTAACCTGCATGGGGAAGCAGTCACTTCCCTTAACAGAAGGCATGGGGGTAACCTGCATGGAGTGGGAATTACTACCCTTAACAGAATGCATGGGGGTAACCTGCATGGAGTGGCAGTTACTGCCCTTAACAGAAGGCATGGAGTAACCTGCACGGAGCAGCAGTTACTACCCTTAACAGAAGGCATGGGGTAACCTTCATGGAGCAGCAGTTACTACCCTTAACAGAAGGCATGGGGTAACCTGCATGGAGCGGCAGTTACTACTCTTAACCGAAGGCATGGGGGTAACCTGCATGGAGCAGCAGTTACTACCCTTAACAGAAGGCATGGGGGTAACCTGCATGGAGCAGCATTACTACCCTTAACAGAAGGCATGGGGGTAACCTGCATGGTGCGGCAGTTAATACCCTTTATAGAAGGCATGGGGTAACCTGCACAGAGTGGTAGATACGTCTCTTTCTCACAGGACAAGCAGGATGTTAGTCCTCACAAATGGGTGACATCGAGGATGGAGCCCACCACGGAAAACTTCTGTCAAAGTTTAAACAGAACTTTGACTGGCCCCTACTGGGCATGCCCAGCAAGGCACTGACCCTGCAGCCAGCAGGGGTCTCCCTTCAGTTTTCTTTTTTCCGCGCAGCAGTTGCCACGCGGTGAAAGGAGCTCCCTTACCACGTTCCTGACAGGAATTCGGTACTTTTCTTTCCGAAGAAAATTTGCCCCTCAGGGGTCTCCCTTCGACAAATTTTTGTCACTTTTGCGGAAACCGGTAAGTTTTTGCCTTTTTTCCTCGACTACCGTCGAATTTGGCCCTCGAGGCCTGTTGGCACTTACCAAGCCCGCGACTAAATTTGGCCTTAAGCCATGGCGACGGGGTTCCGTCGATGTCCGGATTGTACCCGGACTATGTCAATCACAGACCCCCATAGGGTTTGTGTTTTGTGTTTGGGTAGTGAGCATGATGTCCTGACTTGCACCAAATGTGCCCTAATGACACCTAAGGGTCGCAAGGCCAGGATGGAGAAGATGGGTCTCCTCTTCCATGCACCCACCCCAACGCCATCGATAGCATCGACGTCATCGGAACCGGCACCGTCGAAATTGCACCACCATCGTCAACCCTCCGGTGACCGGCCACCATCGATGACTTCTCGGCCGTCGACTCCTGTCCCCTCCCCGGATGGGCGAGGAGACCGGAAGGACAAGCATCGCCATCGACGGCACAAGTCTCGGCCTGTCGAGGATCCACAGTCATCGACCTCTGAACAGGCCGAACCACCGACTAAGAGGCCTCGATCAGACTTGGCACCGTCCACGTCTCGTTCGCAGGCATCGAGGAAACCCTCACCCTCTCCGGGTGTGGGAGCCGTGATCCCATCGGTTACAGTGGTCCCTCCGGCTCTGCCTCAGCCTCCCTCTCCCGTCGAGCCGGGTATTGTTACCCCTGGTCTCCGGGCTGAACTGGACCGGCTGGTCCAGGAGGCCATCGAGAAAGCGATGCAAAGATTTCAACCTCCATTGGCACCGGCTCCGGCACCGATTCCGGCACCGCCACCGGCATCGACCCCGGCACCGACTCCGCCACCGAGGAAGGAACCGACCACCGAACCTTTGGTGGAAGCGCTGGCACCGCTACTACAACGTATGGAAGCACTTGTACATGCACTTCCATCGATGATTCCAGTAGCACCGACAGCGCCATCATCTCCGACTGGATTTTCATCGGCGGGAGAAACACCGTTCTTGATTCCCCCTTCCGGGGTGGTCCCATCGGTGCCTTCTCGTATATCTCCACCGATTTATCCTTCGGCTCCATCGATTCCAAGACCGGCACCGACTCCATCGACAGCACCGAAACCCTCGATGCCGTTCCCAGTGCCGATTGTACCACCGGTTCCTCCAAGGTTTCCTTCGATGCCTTCGGATCCTCAACCAGGTCCATCGGGGCTTCAACCCCCAAGTGATCCCTATGATACCTGGGGTGATGATACATCTTCTGACACAGATTTACCATCACCGCCTTCTCCTACAGAGAGTAGAAAAAGATCTCCTCCAGAGGATCTCTCCTTTATTAATTTTGTAAAGGAGATGTCCGAAATTGTACCTTTTCAGCTGCAATCTGAGACCGATGACAGACACCAGATGATGGAACTGCTTCAATTTTTGGACGCCCCAAAAATCATCGCTTCCATCCCCATTCACCAGGTGTTTCTCGATCTCTTAAAGAAAAACTGGGAATCTCCTTCATCTGTATCACCAGTTAACAAGAAGGCTGACTCCACATATCTCGTCCAGTCAGCACCAGGCTTTCAAAAGCCTCAACTGGATCATCGCTCTGTTGTGGTTGAGTCCGCACAAAGAAAGGCCAAGCGTCTAAAGCCACACTCCTCCACTCCGCCTGTCAAGGACAATAAATTCCTGGACAGTGTGGGACGGAAAGTGTACCATGGAGCTATGCTGATTTCTCGCATAGCCTCATATCAACTCTACATGACGCAATATAACAGAGCCATCCTTAAACAGATGCAAGATTTTGCTGACACATTACCTGACCAATACCAGCCACAGCTTCAGGCCCTTCTTAACAAAGGGTTTGAAGCGGGGAAGCACGAGATCAGAACGGCTTATGACATCTTCGATGCCTCCACAAAGGTTTCGGCTACTGCCATCTCGGCCAGACGTTGGGCTTGGTTAAAGTCATCCAACCTTCGCCCAGAGGTCCAGGATCGTTTAGCGGATTTACCCTGCTTAGGGGACAATTTGTTTGGAGAACAAATTCAGCAAATTGTAGCTGAATTAAAAGATCACCACGAGATGTTGAAACAACTTTCTTCTGTTCCGTCTGAGGTTTCCTCCAAACAACCACTTAAGAAGGACTCTAAGAAGTCGTTCTTTCGGCCACGCCGTTACTACCCTCCATCGGCCAGGCCTCGTCCAGCGCGATCCTCTACTAGGCCTCAGCCGCGTCAGCCTAGGAAACAAAGGCCTACTGTAGCCCCTCCTCCTGGGCCTGCGGCTGGCCTTTGACTCCCCTGTAGGGAACACATGCCAAACCCCTCTTCCAGACATTCCTGTAGGAGGTCGACTGTACCATTTTCTACAACCTTGGTTGCAGATCACCTCAGATCAGTGGGTGCTAACAATTATCGCACAGGGTTACCACCTCAACTTCATAACTCTTCCGGCAGACTCCCCGCCTCTTCAAGCGTGGAGTCTATCCACCCATTTGGCTCAATTACAACAGGAAGTATCTCTTCTTCTGCAATCAAATGCTATAGAACCCGTTCCTCCCTCTCAGCGAGGCAAGGGATTCTATTCCAGATACTTCCTAATACCAAAGAAATCAGGGGGACTACGTCCCATTTTGGACCTTCGAGCCCTCAACAAATACCTTCAAAAAGAGAAGTTCAAAATGGTAACCCTAGGCGCGCTGCTCCCTCTGCTACAAAGAGGGGATTGGCTGTGCTCTCTCGACCTCAAGGACGCTTATACCCACATTGCGATCACACAATCCCATCGCAAGTATCTGCGGTTTCTAGTAGGCCACGACCATTATCAATACCGTGTCCTACCTTTCGGTCTGGCTTCTGCCCCACGAGTCTTTACCAAATGTCTCGTAGTGGTAGCAGCATTCCTCAGGAAGGAAGGTGTCCACGTCTACCCCTACCTGGACGATTGGCTAATCAGGGCCTCCACCCAACAGATGGCTCAATCCTCCCTAAAATTGACAATTCAAACACTCCTTTCCTTAGGGTTTCTTGTCAATTACGAGAAATCTTGCTTAGTCCCGTCTCAAACCTTATTCTTCATTGGAGCAGACTTGGACACCTTACAGGCAAAGGCTTACCTTCCTCTTCAGAGGGTCCACACCCTAATGTCCCTGGCTCGCCAGCTCCAGTCTCAGAACACTGCCACGGCTCGCCAGTTCCTCATTCTCCTAGGACACATGGCATCCTCGGTTCAAGTCACTCCCATGACCCGACTAGCCATGAGAGTAACACAATGGACTCTACGACACCAATGGATTCAAGCTTTTCAGCCTCTGTCCTCCATAGTCACAGTCACACAAGCGCTGCGCCTATCCTTAACCTGGTGGACGACTCAGGTCAACCTCCTTCAGGGCTTACCTTTTCTTCCACCGGATCCGCAAGTAATCCTAACCACCGACGTTTCTCACATCGGTTGGGGAGCCCATGTGGACGACTTTCAAACCCAAGGGTTATGGTCCAAAGAGGAAGCCGAACACCAGATAAATTTCCTGGAACTTCGAGCAATCCGCTATGCGCTCCGCACTTTCAAAGATCATCTCTTTCATCAGATAATCTTAATCCAGACGGACAACCAAGTGGCCATGTGGTACATAAACAAGCAGGGAGGCACAGGCTCCTTCCTTCTGTGTCAGGAAGCTGCGCAGATCTGGGCGGAAGCCCTCTCCCACTCCATGTACCTCAGGGCCACTTACCTGCCGGGAGTAGACAATGTATTGGCAGACCAGCTGAGCCGTGTCTTCCACCCACACGAGTGGTCACTCGATCCTCTGGTAGCGACCTCTCTGTTTCACAAGTGGGGTTCTCCCCGCATAGACCTCTTTGCGTCCCCTCAGAACCACAAAGTGGACGATTACTGCTCTCTCATTCGGAGCCAGCACTCTCGGCCGAGGGATGCATTCTCCCTCAAGTGGACAACCGGTCTGCTCTATGCATTCCCTCCACTCCCTCTTGTGTCAAAGACTCTCATGAAGCTACGCCAGGACGGAGGAACCATGATCCTGATAGCACCTTACTGGCCACGCCAAGTATGGTTTCCAATACTCCAGGATCTCTCCATCCGCAGGCACATTCCTCTGGGAAAGGACCCGCATCTGCTCACTCAAAACGACGGATGCCTCCTCCATCCCAACCTCCAAGCCTTGTCCCTGACGGCATGGATGTTGAAAGGTTAGTCCTTCAACCATTTAACCTTTCAGATTCCGTTTCTCGAGTCCTGATAGCTTCACGAAAGCCTTCCACAAGAAAGTCTTACTCATACAAATGGAAAAGGTACACATCATGGTGCACTTCTCAGTCCCTTGATCCCCTTTCCTGTCCAATCTCCGAATTCTTGGACTATTTATGGCATCTCTCTGAATCAGGTCTTAAAACCTCTTCTATCAGAATGCATGTCAGTGCGGTAGCCGCCTTCCATAAGGGTATTGGGGGTAATCCTATTTCAGTGCAACCCCTAGTAACACGCTTTCTTAAGGGCTTACTCCATCTAAAGCCACCCTTGTGTCCTCCGGCCCCATCCTGGGACCTTAACCTGGTTCTTGGTCGTCTAATGAAACCTCCTTTCGAACCTCTGCACTCCTGTGACTTGAAATATCTCACTTGGAAAGTGTTATTCCTTTCGGCTGTTACTTCAGCTCGCAGGGTTAGTGAATTACAGGCCCTAGTTACCTATCCGCCTTACACTAAGCTCCTGCAGGACCGGGCGGTACTCCGCACTCACCCTAAATTTTTACCTAAGGTAGTTTCGGAGTTTCATATCAATCAATCTATCGTACTACCTATCTTTTTTCCCAGGCCCCACTCCAACTCTGGAGAGCAGACCCTGCATACCCTAGACTGTACACGGGCTCTAGCTTTTTACCTAGACCGTACAGTTTCTCACAGGAAGAGCACTCAATTATTCGTCTCTTTCCATCCTAACAAGTTAGGACAACCTGTGGGTAAGCAGGCTCTTTCCTCCTGGTTGGCGGACTGCATTGCTTTCTGCTATGAGCAAGCTGGCATCCCTTTTCAAGACCGTGTTAAAGCACACTCTGTGAGGGCCATGGCGACGTCAGTGGCACACCTTCGATCGGTGCCGCTTCCTGACATCTGCAAAGCTGCAACCTGGAGTTCTCTCCATACCTTTGCAGCCCACTATTGTTTGGACAAGGCTGGAAGACAGGACTCCATCTTCGGCCAATCTGTCTTGCGTAACCTTTTTCCAACTTGATGTACCAACACCCTTCCACCTTCCCGGTAGGGTGCGGATGCCCTTTCCCAAATTTTTCCTCAGTTGTTGTGCCTGCTGCACACCGTCGGGTACATTTGGTGCAAGTCGGGTCATCCTCAGCTCGGTACTCACCCATTTGTGAGGACAACCATCCTGCTTGTCCTGTGAGAAAGCAAATGTTGCTTACCTGATGTAACAGGTGTTCTCACAGGACAGCAGGATGTTAGTCCTCACGAAACCCGCCCGCCACCCGCGGTGTTGGGTTTGTTTTGTTTTTACTTTCTAGGCACTGCCTGTAGCTTTGAAAATCAGACTGAAGGGGGACCCCTGCTGGCTGCAGGGTCAGTGCCTTGCTGGGCATGCCCAGTAGGGGCCAGTCAAAGTTCTGTTAAACTTTGACAGAAGTTTTTCCGTGGTGGGCTCCATCCTTGATGTCACCCATTTGTGAGGACTAACATCCTGCTGTCCTGTGAGAACACCTGTTACATCAGGTAAGCAACATTTGCTAACTGCCTCACTGGGCTGACTGATGAATCTTTCTGTTTTTTATTTTCTGTCATTTGCTTTGTTACTCTAATCTTTCCTCCGGTCTGTCTTCTGGATCCTTTTCCTCCTTTTCTTTCCATTTGGCCCTTCCTTCTGTGTCTCCTCCTTTCTCCATCTCTCCCTCCCCTCTCACCTCATTTACGTTCTCTCCATCATCTCACTTCTCATTTTCCTCTCCTCCCCCTTTCTCTTCCTCCTCCCCTTTATCTCTCCCTCCCCCCCATCACTTTCTCTCTCTCAGCCTCCTGCTCGACTCTCCCATCCTTCCTCCTCTCTGGCCCTCTGCTACACTTGAGCTCCCCAGCCTTCCTCCCTCTGACTATCATCTTTCCCTCTCAGTCCCTCTCCTCCTGCCTTTGTCTCCCCCCCCCCCCCCCCTTGACTCCTCTTCTTCACCCCCCTGGTGCATCTCTCTGCCCGCTGTAGGCCAGGCCATGCTTCCTCCTTCCTCCCAGCACGGAGCATCTTCTCAGGCTCTGCTGTTCCTGCCCCTCCGCTCTTCCTTTTCTGTCTTTCACTGCGACGGCCAACCAGCTCCTTTCTTCTGCCACAAAGGCAGCTCTCCCCTCCTCTCCCTCCTTTTGTACTCCAGGGCCCCAGCAGAGCTCCTGTTGCACCTCTGACTTTTCCAGTCTTTGCTTTCTGTGTGTGGCTGCATCCTCCAGGCATTTTAGTTTTTTGGTAAATATCCTCTTTTTTTCCATGGGGGAGGACTTCTTTTCCTGTGTGCGTGATCAACACGCCTAGCCACAGGATGGGGAGACGCGGCTCTCCCGCCTCACAGCGAGCCTGGACACACGGGAGCAATGATCTCCTCCCCGTCTCCCTTGCAGAGCTCTCCGCTCCCTTGCAGAGCTCTCCGTGGACGCCGCACGCGGGCTGAATCAGCGTTCGCCAGCCTTTCCAATCCCAAGGCACGGCCACATAAACGCACGTGCTCGGTGGCGCCCCGCGCCGCACAGGCAGACAGGACGGAGATGGAGAGGACGCACAGGGCCCGGAGACGAGTCAGGGAAGTGCCGAGAGCCCCACCGGTCTCGCTTCCAAATTGTAGAGCGAAGGGGGCGAAGATACACGCGAGCTCGTCATCACAGGGCGCAGTTCCCCGGATGTTACAGGTGCAGGAGAATGGAGAAGTCATCACCCACGGGGCTCGCTTAGCTGCCTTGGCTGTCACATGTGGCTGGCAGAGCTCCCTCGCTCTCTCTCTCTGTCTCACTTGGTCTGGGGATAAGACACAGAGAAGATGTGGAGGGGTAACGCATTTGCTGCACGCAGCGGACGCCGGCTATCCGTGCCCTGCACGCTGCCCGTGAATTGCCCGACCCCAGGCCTCGCGCTGTAGCTTAGGAGGAAGAGGCACGCGTGGTCGCACGCCTTCCCAGAAAGGAGCCGAGGGTGAAGCCCGGGTGCGCCCTGCAGGGGCGACTTTTCCACGGCACCCCCGATCAGGATCAGAATACACCTCGGTGCTCATCTGCGATCTGCTGGAGAACAGAATAAAATGCCAACACGAAGGTGTCGCTTTTGCTGAGGAAGCCAGGACCAGCATTTCCGTGCTTCCAGAAGGGCTGGGATGACTGCGGAGCCGGGTGCTTAAGGTCCAGCGCCTGCCTCTCTGTGCCGGTGATTGACAAGCTCACCTAGACTCGGATGTTCGCGGAGGGAGCCTCACGTTCATAATGCACAGGTTCTTTTTTGGTAAAACCTTGCCGCCAGAACGGAAGCTGCAACATCTGCAGCCGAAGGTGTTTGCGCTTTTCAAGAGGGTCACGCGCCTCCACAGCTCTAAGTACAAAATACCTTGGATCGTACCTGTAAGGCAGCTCAGGCCTTACAATGCAGTGGACTGGTGCATTGGTTAAAATGAGGAGCTTTCCAGAGCAGGGAGGCGCTGGAGGTGGGCGCAAGGTGTGGCCCCTCTGGTTTAATCTGTTCCAGGGCTGCAGAAGGGTCTCTTACCTCCCCCCTGCAGGCACCAGAGGCAACCCCCAACAAAAGTGGGGTTACATACCTGTTGGGTATTATTGTAAACATGGGCTGCTTGCTATTTGTAGATGAGCATTTAACAGTTAAGCACCTGCTGCACTTAGTTTTTTTAAATACAAAATATGAGTGCAAATTGTTGCGTGAGCTCCTTTGCTGGTATTTGACAAAACTGGGCAGGCCAGTAAGACTTGCCCTGCAGGTCGGATGCAGCCGGTGGGCCATAGTTCGAGGACCCCCTGTTGTCATGAATTACAAGGTTCTTCTTTACTGCTACCGGTGGCAGGAATGACTGCCCTAATGCAATACAGCTGCAAAGCTGGCAACCAACTCCTCAGTCAGTCCTGGATTTACAGTTGCTCTCTTGTAAGCGTCCTGTGTCGGCATTATAAATGCACAGAGAAGAGAGAGCTGGGTCAAGTATATGAATCCGTGTGTTCTTCTATCCAAAGCGGAAGAATCATAACTGAATTGAATTGAGGCTCAGAAGAAGAAAAAGAATTCGAATTGAAAAGAGTTTCATTTAGTGTAACAAAGTATATTGGTAATTGTGTGTTTAGGGGATAACAAATGAATTGAGAATAACAGAATAAGAGAATTACATTGTATTATTTTTTATTGTAACATTGTTAAAGTGATGTTTTAAGAAAAAGTGTGTTCATAACATGGTGTTTAGTTGAATGAATGAGTGAGTGTATGGAATGTAGGATGTTTTATGTATGTTTTTAAATAAATATATGGAATAAAATATGTAAAGTATTTAAAATGTGAATACGGGTATAGTGTTTATAAGCCCTTAGCCAGGACTGGTTCATTACTCGTGGTCTGGAGGAAGCCAGCTTGGTGAAGGGACCGACTGTGTGTGGCCACTGGAGGATCCTCAACCCCAGAGGAAGGCATCCAACAACTCTGGAGTTAGAGAAACGTAGATTCAAAGGAAGCAAGAAGCTGGACAGTGTGTGTGGGGCAGGCCCCAGGTGAGGAGACCAGGAGCCGCCTGCTTGGGAAGGGTTGCAAGGAAGAGCTGGGCATTTATGTTTTCAGAGAAAAAGATGAAATTTCATATTTCAGCGGACTACTTTTGGTATTGGTGATGACGCAATGGAAGTCCATGGATGGGGAATGGCATAATATCAGGGACCGTGGCTGAAACGTGGGCAGCTGTTAGGGATTGGGAACCTCTTAAGATTCACGGCTGGCATGAAGCCAGCCACCAAAAACTGGAAACCAGATTTAGAAGCAGGGCGCAAGCTAGGCCAAAGTCAGAAAAGAGGAAAGCCAGAGAGATCAGGAAACAGACAGGAATACAGGATGTACAAAGGGGCAAACAATGAACCAGCCAAAGACAGGGAAGAAATACCCTAGCCAATCTGGACTGGTTCCTGCTGGGCCAATCAGAGAAGAGCAGACAAGGCAAAACACAAACTTGCTATGCTAGAGAAGCCAATAGAGATGTGCATTCGTTTCAAAATGAATGGTAATCATAACCGAAGAGAGCAATTTAATTTTGGTTCATTTTGCCTCAAAATAAATGCATAACCCCTTCAAATTTTCCAAAACAAATAAAAAAAAAGTCAACAAAATAAAAAAATGAATACAAAATAAACCTAAAATGAAAAAAAAAAAAAAACTGAAATGGAAAAAAAAAACAACCCTCCTTGCACATCCCTAGAAGTTAGAGGCCACATATCTTAGCCAGGGAGAGTGAGCCTTGAAGCCTACAGGGTTCAAGTCTGGCTGCTGCCTAGCAAGTAGGGACAAGATATTTAGGAGGAGGATGCCATTGAGGTCTATGGAGGTGAATGATGTAGGAAAGAGATATTTAGGAGGATGATGCCATTGAGGACTATGAAGGTGAATGATGCAGGGAAGAGATATTTAGGAGGAGGATGCCATTGAGGTCTATGGAGGTGAATGATGTAGGAAAGAGATATTTAGGAGGATGATGCCATTGAGGACTATGGAGGTGAATGATGCAGGGAAGAGATATTTAGGAGGAGGATGCCATTGAGGTCTATGGGGGTGAATGATGTGGGGAAGAGATATTTAGGAGGAGGATGCCATTGAGGTCTATGAAGGTGAATGATGTAGGAAAGAGATATTTAGGAGGAGGATGCCATTGAGGTCTATGGAGGTGAATGATGTAGGAAAGAGATATTTAGGAAGATGATGCCATTGAGGACTATGAAGGTGAATGATGCAGGGAAGAGATATTTAGGAGGAGGATGCCATTGAGGTCTATGGAGGTGAATGATGCAGGGAAGAGATATTTAGGAGGAGGATGCCATTGAGGTCTATGGAGGTGAATGATGTAGGAAAGAGATATTTAGGAGGAGGATGCCATTGAGGTCTATGGAGGTGAATGATGTAGGGAAGAGATATTTAGGAGGAGGATGCCATTGAGGTCTATGGAGGTGAATGATGTAGGGAAGAGATATTTAGGATGGTGATGATACTGAGGTCTATGGAGGTGAATGATATGGGGAAGATATATTTAGGATGGTGATGATACTGAGGTCTATGGAGGTGAATGATGCAGGGAAGAGATATTTAGGAGGAGGATGCCATTGAGGTCTATGGAGGTGAATGATGCAAGGAAGAGATATTTAGGAGGAGGATGCCATTGAGGTCTATGGAGGTGAATGATGTAGGAAAGAGATATTTAGGAAGATGATGCCATTGAGGACTATGAAGGTGAATGATGTAGGGAAGAGATATTTAGGAGGAGGATGGCATTGAGGTCTATGGGGTTGAATGATGTGGGGAAGAGATATTTAGGAGGAGGATGCCATTGAGGTCTATGGAGGTGAATGATGTAGGGAAGATATATTTAGGAGGAGGATGCCATTGAGGTCTATGGAGGTGAATGATGCAGGGAAGAGATATTTAGGAGGAGGATGCCATTGAGGTCTATGGAGGTGAATGATGCAGGGAAGAGATATTTAGGAGGAAGATGCCATTGAGGTCTATGGAGGTGAATGATGTAAGGAAGAGATATTTAGGAGGAGGATGCTATTTAGGTCTATGGAGGTGAATGATGTAAGGAAGAGATATTTAGGAGGATGAGCCATTCAGGTCTATGGAGGTGAATGATGTAAGGAAGAGATACTGTTTTTAAGAGGGCTCCATACTGCCTACGAATTGGGGAATTCTGAAAAGAATTCTGGCAGCCATATTTAACTGGATCCTCCAAAATGTATTCTTTAAATTATTTTTCTACTTATTCTTAGAAATATGAAGGACTTCAAAGGGGCGTGGGATAAACACTGTGGATTCATAAAGTCTAGAGAATGTGAATGAAGAGAAGAGGCAATGGGTGGCTTGCTTGTGGGAATGACGGCTACTACCTGGAGATTAATATCCTTATTCAATAAACATACACACAGTTAATGCAACTCCAACATTGCTCTAAGCTTCAACGGCACGAAGAAATGTGGAAAAAAGAATTTGCATCCACAAAAAAGCAGGGGAGTAGCTTGCTTGTTATGGTGGTAACTACCCCAAATCAAATAAGCCTGATACTTCACTTTCAATGCACATCCAGCATAGCTCTCTCCTTCAATAGCAGGGAAAATGAAGAAAAGATGATTTATATTCAGCATCAACCAAGAAGGAATGAATTACATAGTCTGGGTAAACAAATAAGCATGGGTATAGCTTGCTTGTTACGGTGGCTACTACCCCGAATCAATTAAGCCTGATACTTGACTTGGAATAAGTATCCAGCGCCGCTCACTGCTTCAGCAACAGAGGGAATTAAGTAAAGAGGATTTTTATTCAGACAACCAACAATGGCTGAATTGCACATGCAGGGTAAACAAATGGGAGTAGCTTGCTTATTACGGCGGTTACTACCCCAAACCAATTAGCTAGATACTTCACTTAGATGCAGCTCCAGCACTGCTGTCCGCATCGATGGTGGGAGTGGAAGGGAATTGGAACCAAAAAGTTACCAATAAGAGTCCTGACCTCAGCGGTCAGAGTAACAGATTATGAAAACAAATAGGTGTGAAAGCTTGCTGGGCAGACTGGATGGGCCGTTTGGTCTTCTTCTGCCGTCACTTCTATGTAAATAATTTTCTAGATGACTTAATAAAGGGATAGACCGCTCTGTATTACTCAATCACATTCAGGCTGAGTACATTGGAAATATTGTTTCATTCCAGTTTGTTTTTTTCATTTTCGGATCCGCTTTTATTCTGATTATGCCCGAGTTGCATGACTCACATGTTTATCCTAAATGTGTACCTGGTGACTCTTACATAGTGCCTGCTGTTTTGCACAGAACATATTAGCTCATATCCTAGCCTATTTCAGGTTATGTGTAAGATTAAAGATGAGTTAATGGGAGAGCCATAACCGAAATACAAATTCTATATGAGAAAAAAAGCGAATCATGTTTCATGTGACCGTCTGTAAATTTCCATAGCAAACTTGTAAGCTGTGTATCCATCATACCCCATGGTATATGCCTATATACCCAGATCTTGGAAGGACACTGACCAACTTGTTTCCTTTTCAGATTCTGAGGGAGATCAGCAGCCTCTTCCCTTTCTTCAAAGGAGATTACCAGGGGTGGAAAGACTCCATCCGCCACAATTTATCCTCCAATGACTGCTTCCAGAAGGTAAAAGAAATGAAGTTGGCCCTAGAGTGGATGAGATAAGAGTAGAGAAGAAGTGACATTCATGTGGAGGCCTGGGTTAGATCTCAGGGTGGATGGGATTAAGACAGGGGTTGTACGGGACTGCGCTGGATATCCGGTATAGGTAAGTGCCGGGTTGGGATGACAGGGAGGGAAAATAAGTTGTATGTAAGGATCTGGCTTGGGTCTCAGGTAGGATGGGATGAGTGGTGTGTAAGGTTTTGTGTTGGGTCTCTAAGAAGCAAGTAATATTGTATGTAACCCCCATCTCGGGCCTGTCCCAGGAGCGAGGGCCACATTCTCAATACTGGAGCTAAGTCCTAGACTTCTCTCTAATTGCCATGAATGTTGGACCTCTGCTGGGGGAAGAACAAGACTCCAAGGACCTTGCTTCTTATATGTGTCATCTCCTAAGTGCCAGTAATGAAGCTAGGCACACTAATGGTGTTCCAGCATAAAATGTTACTGAAGTCATAGTTGAACGTGAATAATATGGCACTTGGTTCAAATTCCTCTGGGTATAGGGATGTGAATCGTTTTTTGATGATTTAAAATATTGTCCGATATATTTTAAATCGTCAAAAATCGTTAGAGGTGATATATAATAGGAATTCCCCCGATTTATCGTCAAAAATCGTAAATCGGGGGAAGGGGGAGGGGAAGGGGGAGGGCGGGAAAACCGGCACACTAAAACAACCCTAAAACCCACCCCGACCCTTTAAAATAAATCCCCCACCCTCCCGAACCCCCCCAAAATGTCTTAAATTACCTGGGGTCCAGTGGGAGGGTCCCGGTGTGATGTTCCACTCTCGGGCCACAGGGTGCGTTGATAGAAATGGCGCCGGCGCTACCTTTGCCCTGTCATATGACAGGGCAAAGGTAGCGCCGGCGCCATTTTGGTTCCTGTCCCCCGACGTCACGAGCGTAGGAGATCGCTCCCGGACCCCCGCTGGACCCCCAGGGACTTTTGGCCAGCTTGGGGGGGCCTCCTGACCCCCACAAGACTTGCCAAAAGTCCAGCGGGGGTCCGGGAATGACCTCCTGCACTCAAATCGTGTTGCCGTACGGCCGGCACCATTTTGCAAAATGGCGCCGGCCATATGGCCATTTTGCAATACGGCAACACGATTCGAGTGCAGGAGGTCGTTCCCCGACCCCCGCTGGACTTTTGGCAAGTCTTGTGGGGGTTAGGAGGCACCCCCAAGCTGGCCAAAAGTCCCTGGGGAGTCCAGCGGGGGTCCGGGAGCGATCTCCTACGCTCGTGACGGGGGACAGGAACCAAAATGGCGCTGGTGCTACCTTTGCCCTGTCATATGACAGGGCAAAGGTAGCGCCGGCACCATTTCTATCAACGCACCCGTGGCCCGAGAGTGGAACATCACATCGGGACCCCCCCACTGGACCCCAGGTAATTTAAGACATTTTGGGGGGGTTCGGGAGGGTGGGGGATTTATTTTAAAGGGTCGGGGTGGGTTTTAGGGTTGTTTTAGTGTGCCCGAGAGTGGAAGATCACACCGGGACCCCCCTACTGGACCCCAGGTAATTTAAGACATTTTGGGGGGGTTCGGGAGGGTGGGGGATTTATTTTAAAGGGTCGGGGTGGGTTTTAGGGTTGTTTTAGTGTTCCGGTTTTCCCGCCCTCCCCCGATTTACACGATATTTAAAAAAACAAAACTGCGACGATCCGATTCCCTCCCCCCCCAGCCGAAATCGATCGTTAAGACGATCGATCACACGATTCACATCTCTAATCTGCAGAATACAACTGAAACCTGTGAATCTGTGCTCCCTTAATCTGCCCCTCAGAGTGCCTTCTTTCTCCCTGGACGTGTAGGTGATGCCTCTTTATTGGACTAACTTAATACAACAGTGGTGAACTTTGGAGGTTTATCCTCTCTTCACCAGGTCAATGAAGAAACGGCAATGACGAGAGGATAGCTTTTGAAAGCTCGTCAAAGATGTATTAACTTAGTCCAATGAAAAGGTCTCACCTACAGCTTATTTGTTGGTCCTTAATTTTACCTATTTATGTGGACTAACAACGGCATCCACTATTCTTTTCTTCTTGAATGAAAAGTGAAGCTGCCCTGGGATCCATGGTTCGCTCTTGAATTTTTCAATTAACTCCTCTTCTCTCTCTTGTACCTTATGAGCACCTCTTAGAGAGCACCAGGGTGCTGGTGTTTTTTTGCCTCTCTCCTCTTAGTTATGGTACCAGCTGGATTTATTCTCCTTCTGCGACCAACTGCCATATTGGCAATGGAATCTCATGGACTGAGGGACTTAAAAAAAACCAACTAATCTCTTCTGTCTCGGGTAGAAAGGGTGAACAAAACTTCCTCCCAAAAACAATCATACAATGAGTAAACAACTCAGAAAAGAGAAACGGAATTATCAATCACTGACTGTGAGTTGGAAATATATCTCTTAACTGACTAGGACTCCTCAGCCAAGGCTTTGGGATTTACTTAAGGGAACTCAACTCCAAAATAAAAATTCCAAACAGACATCAGGGATCACTTGCTAATATGCGAGCAGGAATAAAGCATTGCAGCAGCCTACGATGGGGATGCTGTGGCAGAGATGGAGCATTCCTTTTCCTACTGGCCATACTCTTCAGTAGGGATTCCAATAGGGCCCTCCATGTATGAGGTTCTGTGTTGGATTTCCAGCTGTTTGAGGTGGAATGGTCTGGAAGCGTTTGAGTTAGGCATGTTTAGGGGTATAAACTGGGACTCAAGCTTGGGTTAGCATGGAAGACTAGGGTTAATCTTGGTTGACCATGAAGAAGGGACGAGTGAGGTACAGTGTAGGTAATATGATGTAAAGATGAATGAATGATATGAACTGGGATGAGTAAAATTCGCCTAGGTCTTGGAATGGTTGTGATACATGAGGGTTGATGTGGGGCAATGAAGAGGGAGTGTTTTGATGGAGAAGGGTTAGTGTCATGGCAGGCAAGGCTTATAACTCCAGCTTCTCTTTGGTCTCTTCCAGGTTTTGAAAGATCCAGAGAAGCCCCAGTGCAAAGGCAACTACTGGACAGTGGATGTGACTCGCATTCCTCCAGGTGCCCTGAAGTTACAGAACACCTCCATCACTCGCCAGGACCAGAACGTGTTTGCTCATGATCTTGCCCCGTACATTCTTCATGGAGAGCAGTATAAGAGTTCAGAGGCAATATACCACCAATATGTGGCCAGAGGGAAGGTCAGTTCTCCATCTCTGAGTACCAAGGCTGCCTTATCATGTGCCAGTTTGGATAAAGAGGACAACTCTCTGGAAACTAGTAACCCCAAACTCGATAGCTCCTTTGCTATTGAGTCCCTGCTTCAACATTTGCACAGTGTGGACTTGCACAGAAAACCCAGGACTCATGAGAACTATCCCCACTATGTGATGCCTTTGCAAGAAAAGGCTTTGGAACATTACCACCAAGGAAGCAGTGAAGCATGCAGCACATCACATTTCCTTCATACTGCACCCACCGCCACTACCCTGCCTCTGAGACTGCCAAGATATTCAGCCAACGCCTCTGTTGACCCAAGGCCATATCCCTCTTGGAGGCCCTCTTGCAGTGTGGGATATTTGGTCAGCTCGCCTGCAGATTCAAGAGCACCGTCGTCTTCCTCCAGCATCTCCAACATCTCCTCCATCAGCTCAATCTCTGATGATGAAAGGGAGACCGAGAGCCAGAGAAAGCAAGCAGAATCCCATAAACAAGCTGCCAAGCGCGCAAAATTGGACTATGCCAATGAGAAGGGCAGCTCCAGCTCTGACTCGGAGGACTCTGGAGACTTTACGCCAACTGAGCCCCCCAAGAGGGTCCCGCTGCTGCCGTGGGAGCTGCCAACATCTTACACTAAGTGCGTCCCCCCCAATGTTGTGGCTCCCCCCAGTGTGAATCCTTTCGTACCGTTCGCCGCCATCCCGAGCCTGCCCTGTTTCAGCTATAGGCCAACCACGTACATCAACCCAACGTACTGGGGTCTCATGCCAGGGCCAGCTACCCCTGGGCAGCAGAGCCTCCGGCCCCCCCTTCTCATGGACTTGGACAGCATGCTGCAGGTCACCCCGCCCAACAAGAGCGTCTTCGATGTCTGGTCGAGTCACCCGGGGGACCTGCTGCACCCGGTCTTCTTCAGTCAGCAGGCCCCCTCCAGCAGCGCTACACTGACCAGTTACAGACCCATCTGAAGGGAAGCCGGGGCCCGGGAACAAGTTTTCTACCTGCTGGGTCCTTCTGTGTCGAATGCCAACGTTTGCGCTTACGGGTTTGAAAAGCCGAATGTGCAATAAGAATGGACAGAATGAGAGTGGAGCAGCACTGGGCAAGGCTTCCTGGGGGATGCTGGGTAGAAGGGGCAGGTCAGAAAAATGAGTGGGAATCCGGGCGGGGATCCTGGGAGGTGAAGTCCTGTCACGGTCACTGAATCAAGAAAACTTAAAAGCGGAACGAGGGGTGGAAAGTTGGCTGCTTGTGTAAATGCCTCTCAGCCCGCAACGGATAAGGGAGGAGGGCAGGTCCCTATCACCCCGGGCTGTCAGGGCAAGTATGGAAAGGCAGAGAGTGAGCCTGGCTGGGGGGGCATCTCATGTCAGAGAGGTGGGGGAGAGGCATTCCTTGCCTCTAGCTGTCTCGGCCTCTGCCTCTAGCTGGCTCATCCTGAGCAGCCTTCAGTTCCTTGGGGTAGACGTCCATGGCCTTGGTCTCCAGCGCCACGCCTGCTTCGTAATGATCATTTTCACAACACGGTAATGCGGTAGACGATGGCATGGAGCAGGTGAGGGCGGAATTAACGATCCAAACGATTAGGGGAGATCTGATGGAGACGGGCAGCCGAGTCCCACAGAGGAGGAGATCTTCAGGCTATGGCAGCAAGGAGGAAAGAGAAGCTCGGAGGAGGACCTGCGAGCCGGTGCCCACCCTGAGGGGGGGGGGGGGTGCCGACTCCCGCACAGGCTTCCTGCTGCCTGGGAAGCCCGTGCGAGGGGCAGGGCCTGGGAGCGCATGCCGATGGGCACGGTGCCGGGTTTCTCTTTTTCTTGTGGCTGCTGCGGCCTGGACATCTTTGGAGTCACGGGGCCCTGGATCAGCCAATTTGGACTGGAGGGGACCCAGATAGGAGCCAAGGGAGGGGGGGTAGCACGGAAAAGAGAGAGAGGGTGGATGCTGTAGGGAAGAGGGGATACAGAGAATGGGGAGGGGGGGGCAGATGCTACTGAGTATGGGGGGAGGAGGGGCAGATTTCGGATGGGGACAGAAAGACGGGGGGATAGTGGGGGAGGGAGAGAGGAGGAAAGCTGGGTGACAGAGAGAGAGAAGGAAGGGAAGTTGTACAGAAGGAGAGAAAAAGAGGAGGATTCTGAGTGGGGGAGGAGAAGGGGGGAGGGGATACAGAGAATGGGGGGGGCAGATGCTACTGAGTATGGGGGAGGAGGGGCAGATTCTGGATGGGGACAGAAAGACGGGGGGGGGGGATACTGGGGGAGGGAGAGAGGAGGAAAGCTGGGTGACAGAGAGAGAGAAGGAAGGTGGGAAGAGAGAGAGGGAAGGGAAGTTGAACAGAAGGAGAGAAAAAGAGAGGAGGATTCTGAGTGGGGGAGGGGATGCAGTGCCACAGCCACCACTGAAGGAGGGACAGCTGTGCCAGAGGTGCCACTGCTGCTGAAGGAGAGAGCGCTGTGTTGGAGCTTCCCCCCTCATTCGGGTTGGGGTGCAGAAGAACTGGGTCCCAGCCCGGCCACGCCCACGATCCGGCAGCCTGCAGGGTCACTTACTCCTGCTTCCTTCGTCCCCTCCTGGTTTCCTGCTCATCAGCTCACTCCTTGCCTCCGCTCTGGGGGCAGTGAAGGGGCAGGGTTGTCTGTACTACGGCAGCTTCCTAACCTTGTTCCTACCCCCTTCCCCTCTGGACCTGTCCCAGATGTGCTGCTTGCATTCCGTCACCTCCTCCTCGCTCCAAATTCATATTGTGATCCCTTCCCTTCTGACCGCTTCCCCTTCGAAGCCCGTCGGACACCGAATGCTTCTCTTTCACTCGGTGGGTGCGCGTTTGAGTGTGGAAAGCCTTTGCTTGCAGGGTTTTTGTGAAGTAGCATTTCAGCTTCCTCCTCTCCCTGTCACTACCGAGACGTCTGTCCGAGCTCGGCGCTCGCTTTTTCTAAGAAGCAAAGCCTGAAATCGGCCTACAAGCGGAGGTCAGCACCGGGGCGGGTTTGGAGCCTGCCAGGGACAGATGTGGAGAGAGGAGCTAAAAGACACAGAGGGAGGGGGACCTGGTGCTGGGCTGCGGGTGGAAATTTATATATTATTCACCTGCCTGAATTAGATGAACCTCAGCTGGGCAGACCGCAAGGATCAGTTTGGCCTTTATCTGTTGTCTTGCAGATTCCTGCTTTATGAGGACACTTTTCAAAATGTATAACCCGGGCTACTAAGAGGTTACCCGGGTAAAATCAGGGGCTGAAAACTACCCTCCCCCTCTGCAGGTAGCGATCCCCACACTGCTTCACAGTTTTACCCATAAGAAAAAGGAGCAAAGCCAGGATGGGGAAGGCAGACAATGAGCTGAGACTTCAAGTATCAGAGTGATGCCTGCATAGGGATCTGATGAAGATCTGCTGTTCAGCTATCCGTGCTGTATTCATGCTTTACATGTTAGCAGAGTGATGCCTGCATAGGGATCTCATGAAGATCTGCTCTTCAACTGTCTGTGCTGTATTCATGCTTTACATGATTCAATGTGACGCCTGCATAGGGATCTGATAAAGATCTTCTCTTCAGCTGTCCATGCTGTATTCATGCTTTACATGATTGTGTGATGCCTGCATGGGGCTCTGATGAAGATCTGCTTTTCAACTGTCCGTGCTGTATTCATGCTTTACATGATTGTGTGGTGCCTGCATAGGGATCTGATGAAGATCTGCTTTTCAACTGTCCGTGCTGTATTCATGCTTTACATGATTGTGTGATGCGATCCCCTCTCCAGCTGTCCATGCTGTATTCATGATTTACATATTATCAGTTACAAAACCCAACTACAGTTCTTCCTTATATTGACTATGGAGATAGATGGATACTCTTTCAGTTTATAATAATATAATCCCCCCACCTCAAATATTAATAAATATGCAGTATAATGTGACCACCATTGCTGAAATGCTTTCACATAATATATTCTCTACCTTATCCTTACTCATAGGTCACTGATATTTATTACTGAAAATATTTTTTAGAAATAATTTTTCTTGCAACTAAAATGTAACCATTCAATTCAGTATCATGATATCACAAGCATAACTTATCTCAATTTTTTTAAATTAGTGAACACTGTCGTAATCTCATGACCAGTAAACTCCTGAAACACCAGTTCTAGCCCGACATGGGACCCTGCTTCAAACAGTTTTGTCCTTCAGGGTGCAATCACCAAAATGTATATTCTTTAGTGTTTTTGAAGTCATCCATTATGTTGTTTCACAGAAAATGTCGGTGTATCCGTGACATGCTTGCATAGGGTTCAGATGAAGATCTGCTCTTCAGCTGTCCATGCTGTGTTCTTGCTTTACATGTATCTGTGTAATACCTGCATAGGCATCTGATGAAGATCTAATCTTCAGCTGTCTGTGCTGTATTCCTGCTTTATGTGTATCAGTGTGATGCCTGCATAGGGATCTGATGAAGATCTGCTCTTCAGCTGTCTGTGCTGTATTCATGCTGTACATGTATTACTTTTACTCCTGCATGGGGCTCTGATGAAGTTTTGCTCTTCAGTTGTCTGTGCTGTTTTCATGCTTTACATGTATCCGTGTAATACCTGTACAGGTATCTGATGAAGATCTAATCTTCAGCTGTCTGTGCTGTATTCATGCTTTATGTGTATCAGTGTGACGCTTGCATGGGGCACTGATGAAGATCTGCTCTTCAGCTGACTGTGCTGTATTCCTGCTTTATGTGTATCAGTGTGCTGCCTACATAGGGCTCTGATGAAGATCCGCCCTTCAGCTGTCTGTGCTGTATTCCTGCTTTATGTGTATCAGTGTGCTGCCTGCATAGAGCTCTAATGAAGATCTGCTCTTCAGCTGTCTGTGCTGTATTCCTGCTTTATGTGTATCACTATGATGCTTGCATGGGGCTCTGATGAAGATCTGCTCTTCAGCTGTCTCTGCTGTATTAGAGAACATAAATGCCTGGTTAGGCCAAGAACCTGCAAACCCGGCATCCTGACTCTGACAATGGCCAGTGCAGGTCACAGATACCTGGCAGATTCCATAAATTCCTGATATTCATTTCCAGGGACAGCAATAGCTTTCTTTAGTCTACTTGGCTAATAATCAGGCTGATGCAATATCGGCTCGAGTGAAATGGGCGCTCATGATTGAGCACCCGCTCTCCTAAAGCACACCCAGCCACCTCTCCTGGGCGCACAATTTTATTTTTTTAATTTTTTTAAATTTTTATATACCGACATTCTTACATCCGATGTAAATCATACCGGTTTACATTAAACAGAATAGCAGGAAATAAATTTCCATAGTCTAATACAATGAACATTTCTAATTAAAATTGTTAACAAGCGAAAAGAAAACACTCTTCAACCGTTGCTGGGGCTCCCAGTGACGTCAGGGGGGGGGAGCGTGGTCACACATCGCATCGCAGTCATTCATTTCCCTCACCTCCTGCTGTTGGTTCCGTATCTTTTTTCCCCCTGCCATTCAGTTTGGTGTTCAGTTCTCGCGGGGGAATAAATAAATTATTTATTTATTAAAATAATTTTATTATTATTATTAAAAAATTTATTAAAATAAAAAACAAATAATAAATTAAATAAATGCATTATTTAAATGAGGGGTTGCACTAAAAAGGGAGCGCTAAGGAGGATCAATTGTGCGTCCCTAGCGCGTTCATGGCATCGGACGCCCAGAAGTGGCTGCGCGCCGGTTAGGAAAACGGACGCTCAATTAATGGGCATCCGTTTCCCTATCCTGACATCCGTTGAAATTTAATTTTTCGCGCTGCTTCCTGTGGCTCCTCCTACTTAGTATCGGGACGATAGTAAAAAGGAAGATCCACAGAAAAGTAATATTTTAGGCTTTTTTTGTGGCTTTGGGTGTGTGGGGGGTTTAGACGGCTGGTGTTAAGTTTTCTGTGTTAAACCGTGCGCACGGTGATTTTTTTTGCATCGGGTGGGGAGAAATAGCTAATAGCCTCATCTACATGCATTTACATGTGATGAGCGCTATTAGGTACGCACTGATTTGGATGTACGTTTTGGATGCGCTGATCCCCTTATTGCGTCGGGCGTTAGCCCAGCGCGTCCAGGAGCTCGTTAGGCTGCGTGCTAGGCTCAGCGCACGATACAGCATCGGCCTGACTGTGTTACGGACATTTCCCCCCAGGAACTTGTCCAAGCCTCTCTTAAACCCCGCTGTGCTCCTCGCCTTCACCGCGTCCTCCGGCAGCGGATCCCACAGCTCGACAGTGCGCTGAGTGAGAAAGGGCTTTCTGTGATCTGTGTTGAGTTTGCTGGTTGTTAAGTTTCATGCAGGGTCTCCCCCTTGTCTTAGCTTTATTTGAAAGGTAAATAGCCGTCCTTTCTTTACCCGCTCCACCCGACTCCTGGTTTTATAAACTTCTCTCCCGCCCCCTCTTGGCCGTCTCTTTTCCCGGCTGAAGAACCCGAGCCTACGTATCCTCTCCTCACAGGAGAGACGCTCCATCCCCTTCATCACTTGTGTCCCCCTCCTCTAGTTACATACGTAGACCTGACAGCAGAAAAAGACCAAATGGCCCATCCAGTCTGCCCAGCAAGCTCCCACACTTATCTGTTTCACCGACCACCAACTTCAGGGCCCTTGTTGGTAACTGTTTGATTCGAATTTCCTGCCACCCCCTGCCGTTGATGCAGAGGGTAATGTTGGAGTTGCATCAAAGGTGAATCATAAGGCGTAACGGTAAAGGCTTAACGGTTCAGATGAGGGCGACCAGAACTGTACGCAGTACTCGAGGTGCGGTCGCACGACGGCTCAATACAGAGGCAATGCGATATTTTCCGTTTTATCCTCCGTTTTCAGATCATTCCTAACATTCTCTTTGCTTTTTTTTTTGACATCCACTGCACACTGAGCCGAAGATGTCAGCGTATGGTCCTCAAGGAACTCCCAAGGTCCTTTTCCTAGAGGTCAATTTTGAAAGCAGTTTGTCCGGCTGACTCCTGCACTTCACCGTGAGATTTAAAATCCCACCTGTCTGACCAACCCTGGACTTGGCCGGATAACCTTTTTTGTCCAGCTGATAAGAGCCGGATAAATACAGGTCTGCCGGAAAGAGGACCGAAGGTTAGCCAGATCGGTCTGGAGCAGGGCTCTGGAGTGGAGCCGGCTATCCGTTAGCCGGGTAAATGTCTGTTCTCAGTGTTACCCAGCTGACAGAGGGCCTGATTTCCCAAGGTGTTTTCCCATAGACGCAGAATGAAGGAAAAGCTTTTGTGAATCAGGCCAGAGAGCCGGACAAATGTACGGATAGGACGGCCAGAAAACAGTTCCAAAGTTGGCCAGATAAGCTTCTCATCATCGGTGCAGCTGTGCCAGGGAATTACCCCGGTGCATCGGCTTCATCTCCCAGTGCTCGCTGTTAATACCAGCAAAGTTAACCAAATAAGTGTCTTCAGCTAAGCCTTGCTAGCTGGCCGGTGGCTGAAAAAGATCCGTGCAATACAGAACCCCCCGCCTCGTGTAGCTGGGATTATTTCTCCCCGTGTGCCTCACTTTGCACTTTTACACATTTTAAATTTCATTTGCCGTTCAGATAGCCCACTCCCCTAACACCACAAGGTCCGTCTGCAGTTCCCCTCACACTCCGCTGCTATTTCTAACAGCTTTGAATAATCTTGTGTCATCTGCAAATCCGATCACCTCACTTGCGGTTCCCTTTTCCAGATCATTCCTGAAGATGTTAAAACGGCACAGGCCCCAGTGCTGATCCCTGGGGCACTCCACTGATGACCTTTTCCCCATTGGGAAAACTGACCACTGAGTCCTCCCCTCTGCTTCCTGTCATTTAACCACTTGCCAATCTACAAACTCTGTCAAATGCCTTCTGAAAGTCCAGATGCACTCCATTAACCAGCTCACCTTCGCCCACATGTTTATTTACACGTAAAAGATTGGGGAGTCGAGCCTTCCCTTTGCTGAAACCGTGTTGACTCTTCCTCGCTGTGCCAGGTCTAAATGGCCAGTGATTTTGTTTTCCAGAGTAGCTTCTACAATTGTACCCAGCCCCGACAGCAGGCTCACCAGTCTATAGTTTCCCAGATCACCCCTGGAGCGTTTTATAAAAATCTGTGTCACGTAAGCCATCTTCAAGGAATCGTGTGTTGTGGGAGTCTCAGTTTAGTGGACCCTTGGGCCGACCTGCAGGAGACTGGGAAAAGATGGTCAATGTCTCTAGTATATGGCAGGCCGGGAGGCAGATGTTCAGGAGGGACGTAGATGCTCTTCACCCTGGAAGCTGGTGCTCCCCCGGCAGGAGCCCGTAGGGGCCCGGCCGCTGGGACTTAGGCGGGTTGTGGATCAGGACTGGGAACTGGAACCAGACTAGGACAGTAGGTCAGTACTGTAACGGGGCTCGGGTACTGGAACCAGGCAGGAACTGTAGCAGGTAAACAGGAACCAGGCAGGTACTGTAGCAGGCAGGCAGGAACCAGGCAGGTACTGTAGCAGGTAAACAGGAACCAGGCAGGTACTGTAGCAGGCAGGCAGGAACCAGGCAGGAACTGTAGCAGGTAAACAGGAACCAGGCAGGTACTGTAGCAGGCAGGCAGGAACGGAGCGAATAGCAAGGCAGGTCGCTCCGGGGCACAGCGCAACAGGAATCCGGTAGGTAAGCCCGTTGCAAGGCAAAGACTGGGTGGCCGCGGCCGGCTTATCAAGGCCGCGGCGTCTGACGTCAGGAACTGGGCGGAGTCAGCCGTGGCGGGAAATGGCCTAGAAAAGCGCCCAAGTGCCGCGCATGCGCGAGCCTAGAGACAGGGCGTCCATGGAAGGCTTCCCGGCGGCGCGTCCCTCGCAGGAACGCCGCCGAACAGGCCAGGAACTAGGCCGACGAAAGCGGGACCGGGTCCAGGAACACGGAGGTAAGGGTCTGGTCGCGGCGCTCGCGGCCAGAACCGCAACATCGTGGCTGTTTTTAAAAGAGAAGTTACAGATTGCTGAGAACAGGTTTGCAGTTTCAGGTGTGAGTTCTTTCAGGGACTCTGGGCTGGATAACCCAGGGCCGGTGCAAGGGGATTTGGCGTCCTTGGTGAGCCTTCTCCTTTGCGCCCCCCCCCCCCCGTTGCACCGCCACCCCCCGGTCTTGGCCCCGACTCCTACCTCGTTCTCGATCACGCCCGCTGACTGTGCGGTTTTCTGGGCCGCGAGCAGGTCGGGCACTGCTCGCGGCCGCCAAATCTCCACTCCTCTTTGCCACCGCTTGCGGCCCCATATGGCTCGCACCCAGTGGCGCACCAAGGGTCTCCCGCGCCCGGGGGCCAATGCATGTGTGAGCCTCTCCAGCACCCCCCCCCCCTTAATCCTTCTTGTACTAATGCTTAAGGTCACAGAAAATCAGTGGCGTCTCTAGACAGAAGAATTTGGGGGGGGGGAGCCAAAATGACATTTCTTCATCACACCCACCTCTATAGGTGGGTGTGATGAAGAAATGCTTTAAAATTGGTTATTAAAAAAAAGTGTTAATAAAGTCCAAAGGGTCTTCTGCGTAATTTTAAAAAGCTGGCCAGTTTCACACTATATAATTATTTGATAGCCTCATTCAACTAATTCTATATGGATTATGAGAGTGAAATCTGGAATTTATAGGAAGGGACAGAATGTCAATATAAATCCTGCACCTCCAGTTCTGTAACTCTGTGCATCCACTGAAATTCCCCCAAACAATGAGCTTGAATGTTTCCCTTACAGCTCATCATAGTAAGAGATATTTTCAAATGCTGGTGTCACCTCACAGTAACAGCAGCACAAACACCTTCCACTGCCAGGCACATTGTGAACTAACACAAAACCCCGCAAAAAAGACACTCAAAATCTATACTGCAATCCCATTGTAACACAACAGTAATAACACCAAGGACTCAAACAACAATAACCCTCCTGTGAAAAAGCAAGGGTAAATATTACACTGGGTCCTAGAATACCAATACACCACCTACTGAGGAAACAAAACAAACCCGATTGCTATAGATCCCTATGCTAGTGAATTTCTCATCATGGTCACACACACAGAGCACAGACAGACCCTCACCAAATACAGAATACAAAATAAAGGAGCACAAATTAAAGAAAAACTGAAATGGAAACCCCAAGAAGCCAGACTCTGTGTATTAATAATGGAAAAACAGAACCACCATTCCTCATAAAACAATAAAATCAAGAAACATAAGCATCAGTTATAATAGTAAAACCATACTAATAAAAGAATATTTTAAAACTACTGATAAATAGAATTTCTATTAATTAAAATCATATACATTTTTTACAATTTCCCAAATACCAATAAAATATTTCAAAACAGCACATATATCAAATAACACCCAATAATTAAAACTAATAAGGATTTTAAAAAGCCCCTGCTGTCCATACGTGGGAGCTCTTGATTTCCAGTCACCCTGATATTGTCCAGGATTAGGAGGTTATCCTCTCTCACACAGACTCACATGTCCATTCTCTCTCACACATACACTGTCACATACATACACATTCATGCTCTTATACCCACCATAACCTCTCGCTCTCACAGACACTGACACACTCTCAGGTGTAAGACACTCTCTCTCCAACACACACTCCCCCCCCCCCCCCCCCCCCACACACACACTCTTACACCCCTGGATTTTCTCATACACACTCTCTCTGGCTCCCTCACGTACACACAAACACACACACCCAGGCAAGCTTCCAGTCATTCTCACACTGACCCCCGGGCAGGCTCCCATTCATTTTCACACCACTCCCTCCCCATCCCCCAGGCATGCACACATTCATTCTCACACCCACAGACCCCCAGGCAGGCACCAATTCATTCTCATACACAGACACACCCCCAGGCAGGCACCCATGCATTTACACACATACACCCCTAGGCAGACTCCCATTCATACACATGCACACACTAAAGGCAGACCCCCTCTCTTTGTTTTGCCAGCAACCTCGGAGCCTCTCTCATTCTTCTGCTGCCACTGTCACTGATGCCGCGTGGCTATTGGGGAGGCGCTGATTGCTGCTACTGACACTGAAGCCCATTCTGCTGCCTCCTCTGTGCAGGCCCCGTGGGCTTCCACTTCCTCCATGCTGATCTCGTACATTGTGAGATCCATAGAGAAAGTGCTACTCTTGCACATTCCAATGTGCCAATCACTAAAAAGTAATTTTTTTTTTTTTACTTTGCTGTCTTATCTTAGTTTTCTAATCGGATGGTCACAGGATTTTGTTTTCCACCTTTCCTTTCTTATTTTTTTTGCCAATTCCTTTTATATTGTCTTTTTTTCTATTTCTTTTCTCTCCATCTGTCTTCTTCCCTCAAAATCACAGTCAGGTTCTCATTCTCACATGCTTTCTCTCTCTCTCTCACACACACACACAGGCTCTCATCTCACATGCTCTCTGTCATACAATCATTCATACACACAGTCTCTCACTGGCACATGCTCTCTCTCATACATTCATACACACAGTCTCTCACTGGCACATGCTCTCTTTCATACAATCCTTCATACACACAGGCTCTCACTGGCACATGCTCTCTCTCATACATTCATACACACAGGCTCTCACTGGCACATGCTCTCTCTCATACAATCCTTCATACACACAGGCTCTCACTGGCACATGCTCTCTCTCTCTCTCTCACAAACACACAGAGGCTCTCACATGCTGTCTCTGCAAACATTCAGGTCCTCACTCTCACACACAATCTCTCAACTCATCTCATACACGCACACACACACACACCCTCTACAGACCCTCAGCCTCTCTCTCACCTCTGGGCCTCCTCTTCGCGGGTCGCCGCAGGATGGGCTCTGCAGCGGCCCTGGTCTTCTCGGGCCGCCCGCAATGTGGGATTCGCGGCGGCCCGTAAGCGCTGCTCCTCTTCTGCACGTGGCTGATGCTCCTCCTTGTTCCGACATGCGGCTGATGATCCTCTTCCTTCTGGCACGCGGCCGATGCTCCTCCCCCTTCCTGCCCGCGTGGCTCCGGCAACATTTTTCTTCCGGGGCCACGGGGGCAGGAAGGAGGAGGAGTTTTTGCAGGCTTAGAGCGACCTTTTTTTTCAGGCCGTGGTGACGTGAGGTCCTCTACGGCCCTGCCGATCTTCGGCGGCCCTATGAGCCTTCTTATCAGCTACCAGCGGCTCGGCGCCCCCTAATGCTAGGCGCCCTAGGCGATCGCCTAGTTCGCCTAGTGCTTCCACTGGTCCTGAGTGAGGGGTAAAGTCTGGGATAAGCACAGAGGATCTTTAGCTGTGGGGGAGTGAGGGCTAAAGCCTGGGATAAGCACAGAGGATCCTTAGCTGTGAGGGAGTGAGGGGTAAAGCCTGGGATAAGCACAGAGGATCCTTAGCTGTGGGGGAGTGAGGGGTAAAGCCTGGGATAAGCACAGAGGATCCTTAGCTGTGGGGGAGTGAGAGGTAAAGCCTGGGATAAGCACAGAGGATCCTTAGCTGTGGGGGAGTGAGGGGTAAAGCCTGGGATAAGCACAGAGGATCCTTAGCTGTGGGGGAGTGAGGGGTAAAGCCTGGGATAAGCACAGAGGATCCTTAGCTGTGGGGGAGTGAGGGGTAAAGCCTGGGATAAGCACAGGGGATCCTTAGCTGTGGGGGAGTGAGGGGTAAAGCCTGGGATAAGCACAGAGGATTCTGTATTCTGATATTTTATTGTACGTTTATTGGTGCTCCAAGGACATAGCAAAAGTCTCCCATTCTCAGAAGTCATATAAATGCAAGCCTGTGCCGAGTTCGGGAGCAGACGGCAGAGTGCAGGTGCAGTTGATGGTGCCTCCGTCCTGCTCACAGACCTTGCCATCCATCTCTCTAGTTTTCCTCTGCCTCCCAAAAGTGCCTCTGTTGTTGACAGTCTGTGTCTTCCCTGTAACCATCACCACCATTGCTGGGGCCCCCCCTTGCTGCTTGTGCAGGCTGCCTCTATCCCCTAGCTCCGTCCCCTCCACCTCCTCCCCAGACACACCTGGAAATCCTTCTCCGCTTGCTGACTGGGGCCCCAGGTATCACCCTGCTCCCCTGTAATGCTGCTCCTTCCCTGGCCCTCTCCAGCAGTCTGAGCTGACAGGAGGAGGAGGAGGAGGCCTTGGGGCTGTTCTCTTCCTCCCCAGCCTGACTCGCTGGTTTTGGCTGGTAGAGGACGAGAGGGAGGCAGCTGGGGGCGTCCCTGCTCTCCTGCTGCTGGCTTAGCTTGGCGGCACTAGCAGTGCTGGGGCGGGTGAGTTTCCAGGAGGGGACCCTATGGTGGTGGGGGGGGGGGGGGGATTTGAGAGGGCAGGGATTGGCTGAGGAGGTAGGGGGGGGGGTGCGGGATGGAGGCTTTGATTGGGAGAAGTGACTGGAGGGGAAGGGGATTGCTGGACTGGCTGTGGGGACTGAGGGTAGAGATTGGGGGATGTAAGAGAAGAGCTGGAGCAGGCGGGGAGGGGGGGGGGGGGGGAGCAGAGTGGATGGGGGTTGTTGGGGGAGGGTTGGGAAAGATGGGTGAGAATGTCCATGCAGCCACCTTTGTGTCCCCCCCTCCCCCACACTAATCTCAGGGTGAGTGAAGCTCCATAGCTTCGGGCTATGGTCCCGTTGCATTGCACCAGGAGTGAAACTGGGCAGACTGGATTTGCTTTAAGGTCCTGATCTGCTGTCCAAGTCAATATTTCTATAGCAAGCAGGATGTCTCATCTCATATAATATTAGTGTAAGGGACCCCACACACACTGTGACCCCAAATCTGCCCCCCCCCCCCCCCCCCCCCCCCCGCTTGTGTAGGATAAGTGGTGTCAGCAGACCCTGCCTCTCTGAGCAATGCCAGTGTGGAAGGAGCTCTGGCACTCCCCAGTGGGAGGTGTCCTGCCCAGTGAGCACACAGTTTGCCCTCAGAGGGTGCCAGACGTTGGACCTTCTTACAGCTGAGGGGGTTCTGAGGGAGATGAGTTTCAGTCCATGAGGACGTGGGCAGGGGCTCCCGGTACTTCCAGGAAGGAAGGGTTCTTGCGGGTTCAACCGGGAGAACCCAGAAAGGAAAGAAGAGGAGAAGCTTTCAGGAATCGGAGGGGGCCTGAAATTCTTCATCTGAGGCGGGAGAAGACTTGCAGAAGTGTTCATTGAGAAGGGAGCTTGGAAAAGGAGACCTGCCCAGCGGAGGAAGGTCTTGACGAGTTCCTGGTTGAGAGAGAGGAGTCGGCCGGAAGCTCACCTGAGGCGGAGAAGCTGCTGAGACACAGGAGGAGAGCTGCCTTCAGAGCAGGTGCCCGGGAAGGAGGGTTCCTGTCCAGAGAGCTAACCTGTTTTGGGAGTGTAGCAATTTGCTTTGAAAGTGACTGAGATTTAGATTTTGGACTTGGTGAGGTTTCTTTGTCTGATGCATTGGCCATCGCTGTGTTACTTCTTGTGGACTTTGCTTTCTCCTGCCATCAGTGCCACTAAGGGACTTTTAGCTTTTGTGACTTGTACTGGGCTGATGAGCAGAAGAGCCCCATGCAAGGAAAAATCCCCTGAGGCTGTTGAAGAGTTAAACCTTTCTGCCCTGTGTGGGAACCGTTGGAGGTCATGAGGCCTGCTTTTCTACGTCATGAGCCTCCGTGCCCACGACAGGATTGGGGCAGAGGTTACATTAGTAACCCTGGCATTACTTGTCATTAGGGCACATAGGAAAGCTTGATATTCAGCAGCATTCGGTGACCTCATGTGGCAGGGCTGGGCAGAGGATGAGTATTTTTGTACCTACAGTGGAGACTATCACTCTCTGTAATACCAGAATAGCACCTGATTGCATTTATATATGTAATGTTTATTACCAACTATGAAAGCTTGATACAATATAAAATCACCAAAGAAATGCAGAGAAAGCCTAACCCATGAGAAAGCCAAGGACATAAAAAATTGAAGAGCAAGGCCATGTCTTTCCATACCCCTCCTGGAAGCTTTCTATCTCCACCCACCAAACTCAACTCCTGCAGTGCCAGCTTCTTCCACCAGCAATCACTGTAGGGAATAATGCAGGACAGCTAGGTATGAGGGAGCTCATAGCTCCTGCAGTCCCAACCTCTCCAAGCAGGAGTCACTGTAGGGAATGGTGCAGGAGCACTGAGTGTGGAGGTGATCACAGCTCCTGCAGTCCCAGCCTCTCCCAGTAGAAGTCACTGTAGGGAATGGCGCAGGAGTGCTGGGTGTGTGGTGATCTCAGCTCCTGCAGTCCCAGCCTCCCTCAGCAGGAGTCACTGTAGGGAATGGCACAGGAGTGCTGGGTGTGGGGGTGATCTCAGCTCCTGCAGTCCCAGCCTCTCCCCGCAGAGGTCACTGTAGGGAATGGTGCAGGAGCACTGAGTGTGGAGGTGATCACAGCTCCTGCAGTCCCAGCCTCTCCCAGTAGAAGTCACTGTAGGGAATGGCGCAGGAGTGCTGGGTGTGTGGTGATCTCAGCTCCTGCAGTCCCAGCCTCCCTCAGCAGGAGTCACTGTAGGGAATGGCACAGGAGTGCTGGGTGTGGGGGTGATCTCAGCTCCTGCAGTCCCAGCCTCTCCCCGCAGAGGTCACTGTAGGGAATGGTGCAGGAGCACTGGGTGTAGGCTGATCACAGCTCCTGCAGTCCCAGCCTCTCCCAGCAGGAGTCACTGCAGGGAATGGTGCAGGAGTGCTGGGTATGGGGTGATCACAGCTCCTGCAGTCCCAGCCTCTCCCAGCAGGAGTCACTGTAGGGAATGGTGCAGGAGCGCTGGGTGTGGGGTGATCACAGCTCCTGCAGTCCCAGCCTCTCCCAGCAGGAGTCACTGTAGGGAATGGTGCAGGAGCACTGGGTGTGGGGTGATCACAGCTCCTGCAGTCCCAGCCTCTCCCAGCAGGAGTCACTGTAGGGAATGGTGCAGGAGCACTGGGTGTGGGGTGATCACAGCTCCTGCAGTCCCAGCCTCTCCCAGCAGGAGTCACTGCAGGGAATGGTGCAGGAGCCCTGGGTGTGGTGATCACAGCTCCTGCAGTCCCAGCCTCTCCCAGCAGGAGTCACTGTAGGGAATGGTGCAGGAGTGCTGGGTATGGAGGGTGATCACAGCTCCTGCAGTCCCAGCCTCTCCTAGCAGGAGTCGCTGTAAGGAATGGTGCAAAAGCACTGGGTGTGGGGTGATCACAGCTCCTGCAGTCCCAGCCTCTCCCAGCAGGAGTCACCGTAGGGAATGGTGCAGGAGCGTTAGGGATTAGGGAGCTCATAGCTTGCTATGTTTTGACTGCCAGTGCTGAATCTATTTACTGCGAAGATTTTTTGCAAAGAGAAATAACAGAAATTGAAATAAGGGGCCTCCAGGAGGAGGGAGAGGCATGCTGTCTGGACCCCAGTTATGTATGTTCAATCTACTTATCAGGTTTTCAAGAATTCAAGAAAAACTACATCTTGAAAAATGGAAAAAAAAAAAAAAGACAGCAAAAGTATATAAGTAAATAAATAAAAATAAATATTAGAAATGTCTATTCACCACCTTCTTTTGTTTTTTAAGATTGCAATTCGTCTTCTGATTTTGAAAGTGGAATAAATAGACTGAGCATACATAACTGGAGTCCACAATGTGTGGCTCTCCCTCCTCCTGACCCACGACATCGTCTGGGGACATTCCAGCCTGCCACTAAGTTGCATTTGCTCCTGCACCAAAGATTTTCCCCACAGCTGGGAAAGGCACCCACAGTATCCAGCATCGCAGGCTGAGAGGAAAACAGAATGATGCCTTGCTTATGCCATTAGACAATGTCCAGCCTGTTCCCCCAACAGTCTCCCCATTAAAATGCTACCCTAGATCACACTACTGCTGCAATATGAAAGCGCCACCAACCACGTTCCTGAACAGCCCAACATGCAGTTGGCATGCCACGTGCACTTTCCTGCACCTCTTCTCCAAAACCCTCATGCAGCCAAGAACTACCCTGCGCTGTCCATCCAATTGCCCAATACAAGCATCGTGGCACGAGAGAGCCATGCTAGGACCAGCAGCCCATGCAGTACCTATTATTCCAGACAGAGCGCACCCTGTTTTGTTTAATGTTTGAGAGGAGAACTGCTCATACCCCTTCTTGAAGATCTCCTGATTTTGTTTACTTCCGCAGAGTGTAATGGGGCAGGGAGAGTGCTCTTGTATGATGAGAGCTGTTGGGTATAGTGGGCTCTCTCGTACAGAGCATATGTGAGAGGAGATGGATGCTCTGGTACAGAGAGGGCTGTGCGGTAGGGAGGGTTCTTTCATACAGAGTATATGTGAGAGGAGATGGATGCTCTGGTACAGAGAGGGCTGTGGGGTAGGGTGCGCTCTCTCGTACAGAGCATATGTGAGAGGAGACGGATGCTCAGGTACAGAGAAGGCTGTGGGGTAGGGTGGGCTCTCATACAGAGCATATGTGAGAGGAGATGGATAATCTGGTACAGAGAGGGCTGTGGGGTAGGGTGGGCTCTCTCGTACAGAGCATCTGTGAGAGGAGATGCTCTGGTACAGAGAGGGCTGTGGGGTAGGGTGGGCTCTCTCGTACAGAGCGTATGTGAGAGGAGATGGATGCTACGGTACAGAGGGCTGTGGGATAGGGTGGGCTCTCTTGTACAGAACGTATGTGAGTGGGGATGAATGCTCTGGTAGAGGGCTGTGGGGTAGGGTGGCCTCTCTCGTACAGAGCGTATGTGAGAGGAGATGGATGCTACGGTACAGAAAGAGCTGTGGGGTAGGGTGGGCTCTCGTACAGAGCGTATGTGAGAGGAGATGGATGCTCTGGTACAGAGAGGGCTGTGGGGTAGGGTGGGCTCTCTCGTACAGAGCTTCTGTGAGAGTAGATGCTCTGGTACAGAGAGGGCTGTGGGGTAGGGAGGGCTCTCTCGTACAGAGCGTATGTGAGAGGAGATGGATGCTACGGTACAGAGGGCTGTGGGGTAGGGTGGGCTCTCTCGTACAGAGCGAATGTGAGAGGAGATGGATGCTATGGTACAGAGAGGGGTAGGGTGAGCTCTCTAGTACAGAGCATATGTGAGAGGAGATGGATAATCTGGTACAGAGAGGGCTGTGGGGTAGGGTGGGCTCTCTCGTACAGAGCATCTGTGAGAGGAGATGCTCTGGTACAGAGAGGGCTGTGGGATAGGGTGGGCTCTCTCGTACATAGCGTATGTGAGAGGAGATGATGCTACGGTACAGAGGGCTGTGGGGTAGGGTGGGCTCTCTCGTACAGAGCGTATGTGAGTGGAGATGGATGCTCTGGTACAGAAAGGGCTGTGGGGTAGGGTGGGCTCTCTCATACAGAGCGAATGTGAGAGGAGATGGATGCTATGGTACAGAGAGGGGTAGGGTGGGCTCTCTAGTACAGAGCATATGTGAGAGGAGATGGATAATCTGGTACAGAGAGGGCTGTGGGGTAGGGTGGGCTAACTCGTACAGAGCATCTGTGAGAGGAGATGCTCTGGTACAGAGAGGGCTGTGGGATAGGGTGGGCTCTCTCGTACATAGCGTATGTGAGAGGAGATGGATGCTACGGTACAGAGGGCTGTGGGGTAGGGTGGGCTCTCTTGTACAGAACGTATGTGAGTGGGGATGAATGCTCTGGTAGAGGGCTGTGGGGTAGGGTGGCCTCTCTCGTACAGAGTGTATGTGAGAGGAGATGGATGCTACGGTACAGAAAGAACTGTGGGGTAGGGTGGGCTCTCGTACAGAGCGTATGTGAGAGGAGATGGATGCTACGGTACAGAGAGGGCTGAGGGGTAGGGTGGGATCTCTCATACAGAGCATATGTGAGAGGAGATGGATGCTCTGGTACAGAGAGTGCTGTGGGGTAGGGTGGGCTCTCATACAGAGCGTATGTGAGAGGAGATGGATGCTCTGGTACAGAGAGGGCTGTGGGGTAGGGTGGGCTCTCTCGTACAGAGCGTATGTGAGAGGAGATGCTCTGGTACAGAGAGGGCTGTCGGGTAGGGTGGGCTCTCTCGTATAGAGCGTATGTGAGAGGAGATGGATGTTACGGTACAGAGGGCTGTGGGGTAGGGTGGGCTCTCTTGTACAGAACGTATGTGAGTGGGGATGGATGCTCTGGTACAGAAAGGGCTGTGGGGTAGGGTGGGCTCTCTCATACAGTGCGAATGTGAGAGGAGATGGATGCTATGGTACAGAGAGGGGTAGGGTGGGCTCTCTAGTACAGAGCATATGTGAGAGGAGATGGATGTTCTGGTACAGAGAGGGCTGAGGGGTAGGGTGGGCTCTCTCGTACAGAGCGTATGTGAGAGGAGATGGATGCTCCGGTACAGAGAGGGCTGTGGGGTACGGTGGGCTCTCTCGTACAGAGCGTATGTGAGAGGAGATGGATGCTCTGGTACAGAAAGAGCTGTGGGGTAGGGTGGGCTCTCTCATACAGAGCGTATGTGAGAGGAGATGGATGCTACGGTACAGAGAGGGCTGAGGGGTAGGGTGGGCTCTCTTCTACAGAGCGTATGAGAAGGAGATGGATGCTCGTACAGAGAGGGCTGTGGAGTGGGGTGGGCTCTCGTACAGAGCGTATGTGAGAGGAGATGGATGATACGGTACAGAGAGGGCTGAGGGGTAGGGTGGGCTCTCTCGTACAGAGCGTACGTGACAGATGGATGCTCCGGTACAGAGAGGGTTGTGGGGTACGGTGGGCTCTCTCGTACAGAACAGACATGAGAGGAGATGGATGCTCCGGTAGGGTGGGCTCTTTCGTACAGAGTGTATGATCTGGTACAGAGAGGGCTGTGGGGTAGGGTGGGCTCTATTGTACAGAGTGTATGTGAGGAGATGGATGCTCTGGTATAGAGAGGGCTGTGGGGTAGGGTGGGTTCTCTCGTACAGAGCATATGTGAGTGGGGATGGATGCTCTGGTAGAGGGCTGTGGGGTAGGGTGGGCTCTCTCGTACAGAGCATATGTAAGAGGAGATGGATGCTCTGGTACAGAAAGGGCTGTGGGGTAGGGTGGGCTCTCTCGTACAGAGCGTATGTGAGAGGAGATGGATGCTCCAGTACACACACACACATATGTATATATATTACTGTTATCCACTAGGCAGCCACACTGCTTAGTCAGCGGCTCATAGAGTTTTGTTTCTCTTCAAGTTGCTGAAAGGTGAAGTCTCATACACCCACCCATCCACTCACACACACACAGAGGCAAAAGAGAGGCAGAGATCACATACACAGAGACACATAGGGAGAGATACCTCATACACAGACACCCCCCACCCAGACATACTATACCCAGACAGGAGGCAGATACACCACAGACACAGAGACAGGCAAACAGACCACATCACACACACAGACCACACATACACACACTCCACACCCAGTCAAACCGTACCCAAACACAGACACACAGACCACACATGCACACACTCTGCACCATACCCAGATACAGAGAGACGCAAGCACACAGGCAACATCGCACACACAGACTGCACAGTGACTCACATTCCACACCCAGACACAGAGCGACACAAGCACACAGGCAACATTGCACACAAAAACTGCACACAGTGACACACACTCCACACCCAGACACAGAGACACCACATCTCAGAGATACTGACCGCACACACTGACACACATTCCACACCCAGACATAGAGACAGAGACCACATCTCAGAGATACTGACCGCACACACTGACACACATTCCACACCCAGACACAGAGACCACATCTCAGAGATACTGACCGCACACACTGACACACATTCCACACCCAGACACAGAGAGAGACAAAGAGACCACATCTCAGAGATAGTGACCGCACACACTAACACACATTCCACACCCAGACACACAGAGACCACATCTCAGAGATACTGACCGCACACAGACACACATTCCACACCCAGACACAGAGAGAGACACAGAGAGACCACATCTCAGAGATAGTGACCGCACACACTGACACACATTCCACACCCAGACACAGAGACACAGAGAGACCACATCTCAGAGATAGTGACCGCACACACTGACACACATTCCACACCCAGACACAGAGACACAGAGAGACCACATCTCAGAGATACTGACCGCACACATTGACACACATTCCACACCCAGACACAGAGAGACCACATCTCAGAGATACTGACCGCACACATTGACACACATTCCACAACCAGACACAGAGAGAGACACAGAGAGACCACATCTCAGAGATACTGACCGCACACATTGACAAAAATTCCACACCCAGACACACACACACAGAGACCACATCTCAGAGATACTGACCGCACACACTGACACACATTCCACACCCAGACACAGAGAGCCCACATCTCAGAGATACTGACCGCACACACTGACACACATTCCACACCCAGACACAGAGAGAGACACAGAGACCACATCTCAGAAATAGTGACCGCACACACTAACACACATTCCACACCCAGACACACAGAGAGACCACATCTCAGAGATACTGACCGCACACACTGACACACATTCCACACCCAGACACAGAGAGACCACATCTCAGAGATAGTGACCGCACACACTGACACACATTCCACACCCAGACACAGAGACACAGAGAGACCACATCTCAGAGATACTGACCGCACACATTGACACACATTCCACACCCAGACACAGAGAGACCACATCTCAGAGATACTGACCGCACACATTGACACACATTCCACACCCAGACACAGAGAGACCACATCTCAGAGATTCTGACCGCACACACTGACACGCATTCCACACCCACAGAGACACAGAGAGACCACATCTCAGAGATACTGACCGCACACATTGACACACATTCCACACCCAGACACAGAGAGACCACATCTCAGAGATACTGACCGCACACATTGACACACATTCCACAACCAGACACAGAGAGAGACACAGAGAGACCACATCTCAGAGACCATATAACCACCATACTAAAACTCCTCCACTGGCTGCCTATTAAGCAAAGGATTCTCTATAAAGTATACACAGCAATTCATAAATCTATTTACAACATATCCCCACTCCACTTAAGTACCCAACTTCGTTTTCACTCTTCATCTAGACCTATCAGAGGAGCTTATAAAGGCACACTCTATGTTCCTTCAACAATATCCTTACATCAGAAACGTACCATCTCTTTAGCAGGACCCGTCCAATGGAACATGCTCCCGCCAGACATCCGCCTTGAGATCTGCTTCGCTTCCTTCAAAAAGAAAATTAAAACCTGGCTCTTTAGCCAAGCTTTTCCAGAACTTTGATTATTTTTTACCTCCAGCTATCAAGATTTTCTCACCATCGCAATCCCTTCTGCAGATCACATTTATCTTAGACAATTACGCCTTATTTTATGATTTGGTTTCTCAAAGAGACTATACAATTTTCTCAATGTTATTTTTCGAACCTGTTTTCCATGTTTTCCAAGTTCTATAACCTTGTTATATGTACCGCCTCTTGGCATAATTTTTATGTTTCAATGTAAACCGATGTGATCTGTATTTTAATACAGGAACACCGGTATATAAAAATCTAAAAATAAATAAATAAATAAAATCTCAGATACTGACCGCACACATTGACACAAATTCCACACCCAGACACACACACACACAGAGACCACATCTCAGAGATACTGACCGCACACACTGACACACATTCCACACCCAGACACAGAAAGCCCACATCTCAGAGATACTGACCGCACACACTGACACACATTCCACACCCAGACACACAGAGAGACCACATCTCAGATACTGACCGCACACACTGACACACATTCCACACCCAGACACACAGAGAGACCACATCTCAGATACTGACCGCACACACTGACACACATTCCACACCCAGACACAGAGAGACCACATCTCAGAGATAGTGACCTCACACACTGACACACATTCCACACCCAGAGAGACCACATCTCAGAGATACTGACCGCACACACTGACACACATTCCACACCCAGACACAGAGACACCACATCTCAGAGATTCTGACCGCACAGACTGACACACATTCCACACCCACAGAGACACAGAGAGACCACATCTCAGAGATACTGACCACACACACTGACACACATTCCACACCGACACAGAGACACCACATCTCAGAGATACTGACCGCACACAATGACACACATTCCACACACAGACACAGACACAGAGAGATCACATCTCAGAGATACTGACCGCACACACTGACACACATTCCACACCCAGACACAGAGAGACCACATCTCAGAGATACTGACCACATACACTGACACACATTCCACACCCAGACATAGAGACAGACACAGAGAGACATCTCAGAGATACTGACCGCACACACTGACACACATTCCACACCCAGACACAGAGAGACCACATCTCAGAGATACTGACCATACACTGACACACATTCCACACCCAGACAGACACAGAGAGATCACATCTCAGAGATACTGACCGCACACACTGACACACATTCCACACCCAGACACAGAGAGACCACATCTCAGAGATACTGACCACATACACTGACACACATTCCACACCCAGACATAGAGACAGACACAGAGAGACCACATCTCAGAGATACTGACCGCACACACTGACACACATTCCACACCCAGACACAGAGAGACACAGAGAGACCACATTTCAGAGATACTGACCGCACACACTGACACACATTCCACACCCAGACACAGAGAGTCATCTCAGAGATACTGACCACACACACTGACACACATTCCACACCCAGACACAGACACACAGAGACCACATCTCAGAGATACTGACCGCCCAAACTGACACACATTCCACACCCAGACACAGAGAGACATCTCAGAGATACTGACCGCACACACTGACACACATTCCACACCCAGACACAGAGAGACATCTCAGAGATACTGACCACACACACTGACACACATTCCACACCCAGACACAGACACACAGAGACCACATCTCAGAGATACTGACCGCCCAAACTGACACACATTCCACACCCAGACACAGAGAGACATCTCAGAGATACTGACCGCACACACTGACACACATTCCACACCCAGACACAGACACAAAGAGACCACATCTCAGAGATACTGACCGCACACAGTGACACACATTCCACACCCAGACACAGAGAGAGACACAGAGAGACCACATCTCAGAGATACTGACCGCACACACTGACACACATTCCACACCCAGACACAGAGACCACATCTCAGAGATACTGACCGCACACATTGACACACATTCCACACACCCAGACACAGAGAGACACAGAGAGACCACATCTCAGAGATACTGACCGCACACACTGACACACATTCCACACCCAGACACAGAGAGACACAGAGAGACCACATCTCAGAGATACTGACCGCACACACTGACACACGTTCCACACCCAGACACAGAGAGAGACACAGAGAGACCACATCTCAGAGATACTGACCGCACACATTGACACACATTCCACACCCAGACACAGAGAGACAGAGACCACATCTCAGAGATACTGACCGCACACACTGACACACATTCCACACCCAGACACAGAGAGACTACATCTCAGAGATATTGACCGCACACACTGACACACATTCCACACCCAGACACAGAGAGACCACATCTCAGAGATATTGACCGCACACACTGACACACATTCCACACCCAGACACAGAAAGACCACATCTCAGAGATACTGACCGCACACACTGACACACATTCCACACCCAGACACAGAGAGAGACACAGAAAGACCACATCTCAGAGATATTGACCGCACACACTGACACACATTCCACACCCAGACACAGAGAGAGACACAGAGAGACCACATCTCAGAAATACTGACCGCACACACTGACACACATTCCACACAGGCCACAAACCACAGACAAATGGTAATGGGTGGAAATATTTTCAAAAAACTTAGGTGCCAGCCAAAATTTTCTAGAAGCTGAGAAAAACTCCCTCCCACCCTCCCATTTCTTTTTTCCTATTTTCTCTTTCTTTTTGTATTTTTTAAGTCTTTCCTAATTGATTTGCATATTTAGCTTTCTTTCATGCCTTTTTCCCTTTTTTCTTCCTCCTCCGCCTCTCTGGCTTCTTTTGCAGCTTCCTTTCCCCCCCATACCTCTTTCACCCTGGGCGGGCGGCAGCTGGGGGGGGGGGTGTCTCTCTCCCTGGGCAGGGGCCCGGCGGCAGCAGGGACTTCTCGCGGGCTTCCTCCCGGGCTCAGTTCTCCCCCGCCCAGGAAGCAGCTCCTCTCCTTGGCCCCCGCCGAAAGGGGGTCGCCACCCCACCAGGAGCTGGGGGCAGAAGGGAGGGGAGGGCACATTCAGTGAGCGAGAGCTGCGGGGTAGGACGGGGCACTCCCGTGCATGCAGCGGGGGCTGCAGGGCGAGGGGGCGCTGCCACACAGGGACGCCCGCAGAGCAGGAGGGCGGCTGCTCCCCTGGGAAGAGAGAGGACGGTCGACAGCGGTAATAGAATTTTTCTTATATTAAGGTGGGGGCACTCCCCCCGTCGAGATGAGGGTCCACCCCGCCGCTCCAGGCTGTCTCCAGCAATGCCGAGCTGGCGACCTCTCCCCACTGGCACGGGCAGGGTGGGAGGAAGCAGTGGCCGTGTATTCAGGGCAGGGAGCCCAGGCTTGCTCAGCCGGCTGCAGGTCCTCAGGGGGCGGGCTGAGCTGGCCCTGGGGTTTTCGCCCCCCCAGCGCGGTGTTTCTGTAGGACGAAGGTGGCGCACGTGAGCGGGGGAAGCCGAGGCAGGACAATCTTTGGGCCGTTCCTCCACCGGGCCAGCGAGAGGTGTCGCGGCCCGCGCAGAGCCTCCTCCTCCTCCTCCGTTATTCCCCTAAGAAACCTTACCCTCCAAGCTCCAACATGCAGAGAAGCAAAAGCAGGACCCCCCCCCCCCACCACCAGCAAGGTCGATGAGGCCCCAAGCATGAAGCGCGACGCATCCGCCAAGCACAAATCAAGCCAGGCCCGGCCACTACGAAAAACAGGCATTTCCCACCCCCCCTCCCCCAGAGTCAGTGCAAACCCTATTTACACGGAGACGCGTGTGCGCACATCGGATGAGCACGCGCCAGCACCACGAGGCCCTTGCAGAGAGGCTGAAGGTTGCAGGGGTGACCGACCTTACTATCCTTAATTGCTTGCGACCCCAGGGCCGGCAGCAGACGCAGACGGCCCCCTTTGGCCAAGTCCCGGGCATTACATCTCTGCCTTCCTGTCAATGACCCCCCCCCCAAATCCAGCCTTGAAATGTGAATGCAAGGAAACCAGGCCCGGAGCGTCCTCGCACAGGTCACCTGCGGTCCCGCGGCCACAGGGTCAGCACATCAGCAAAAACAGTGCCCCCCCCCCAGGAAGAACCTCGGGGTTAAAGGGGCGGGGACGATGGGAAAGCAAGAGGACGAGGGCAGAGAGAGTCTTAAGGGAGGAAGGCCCTACTCTTCCTAGGGATTAAAACTCCTCCGTGACAGAGGGGCACGAGGGGTCAGCGGGGGACAGGCTGAGCCACCGGGCCTGCTCTGGATCACACTGCACTCTCCTATAGACAGAGTTACTGCCCCCCCCCCCGGGTGGAGGAGCTAAATACCCCTGTACAGAGGCGGGTTATGCTTTTCGGATCTCATTTCTCTCTGCTAAAGGGTTTTCTTAATTGCTTCTCCCAGGACGCCGTTCCCATGCGTCCCCGGCTGGTCCCGATGCGTCTTAAGGCCTCCCCCTCCCCCATGCATGAAGATGCCTTGTCCTTCCCCCCCCCCGAGTTGTAAAGGTCAGCTTCAGTGCAGCACGAGCTTGTGTCACAACCACAGCCTTGCTGGGCCTGACTGACGTTCCTGCGGTTTCGGTGCCGAGCGCAAGCTTCCCCTACAGTAATGGAAGCTGGTCCGTGTCCCCTCCTGGAGTCCACCGAGGCCCCGGTCCTGTTGGGGGGCGCACAGCCTGCAGTCCCCTCAGGACCTCGGGCACTATTTCATCCTGGAAAGCTGCGCCGGCGACAAAGCTGGTGGGAAGTTCGGGCCCAAGCAGGCGAGGCTCAGAGCTCCAGCTGTGCGACAGAATCAATCTTCCTGGTGGCCGGGCCCAGCTCCACCTTGCAGACCCGCTGCGCAAACTTGAGGGAACAAACGGTCTCGCCTACGTTCCTCTCCAAGGGTGAGATCTAGAGAGAGGAAAGGGAAGGAAAGGCAGGACCCGTCACACCCTTAGAGAATGCCCAGGAGCTCACCCTTATTTATGTATTTATTTATAGTTATAAGACGATAAGATTCCATCTCTTCCTCACGCCAAACTCTCTTCCACCAGAAACAGAGCCCATCTCCATCATCGGCCCAAAGTTATGGAACTCGCTACCTCAGTTCCTCGCTGGTCAAGAAAACCCTAAATCTTTTAAAAAAGACCTAAAATCCTGGCTGCTAAGCCAATCTCATACTGACAGCTCGGACTATTGATCTCATAACTATCAGTCTCCTGATTGGACAATTTATCCTGCTTCCTAACTACAGATATCTCCTATTATCTATGAACCCTTTTTTTCAGTGTACCTAACTTTTGGTATATCTTGTTTCGTTTGGACTAATTTTATATGTCAGTTTCTCAGTCTGTTTAATGTAATTTTTCAAATTTCAATGTAACAGGTTGTTATAATGTAAACCGGAGTGAAGGCAACTCTGCTATACCTCGGTATATATAAAAAAAAAAAAGCTAAATAAATAAATAAAGATTAAGACAAGTCGTCCCCTCTCCCCCCATCACGGCCTCTCATTAACATCCGGGCGCGTCGGGCCCGCTCGGCACGCACCAGCCTCCGCCCCGGCCCTCCCCCTAGCACGTTCCTGGCTCTCCACTTTCCCAGACTACCTCGGCGTACGCCCGAAAGGCATCCTGCGGAGCCAGGCAGGCCCCGCGCGTGGCCTGCTCGTCCCCCGCATGCTCCCCAGTCGTGCGCGCGGTGCGGTCCTTCCCGGCGCGCATCGACGCGGCGCTGCTGCCCACCTGCACCATCATAACGGTCTTGTTGCCTTTGCCCAGAGAGTCCTGCAGCAGGTAGGTGAGCTTGGAGTTGCGGAAGGGCACGTGGCCCTGCTTAGCCCGCAGCGCCTGGATGACTTCCCCCAAGGCCAGCAGGGACCTGTTAATGTTCTGGGCCTCCTTCAGCCGTTCGCCTTCGGCCCCCGACTTCCAGACCCGTTCGGAGCCAGCCAGGTCCACCAGGTTGAGCTTTCCTGGTGCGGGAGAGAGAGGGGGGGGGGGGGAGATAACAGAAAAGGACCAGAGCTCCGGGATCATCTGAGGAGGTCAGAACAATAAGCGCCGTTCAGAGTCGCGCGCGTTCAGTATTGCGTGCAGCGTGCCAGACGCTCTTCCTGGAATCAGAGCCCCCACTCTAACAGTGCTGGCTGTTTCGTTCAACCCGTGGGATGCCCTTTCAGGTCTCTGCTTCCTCTGGGTTTTTTTTTTAGGCTCTCTGAATTCAGTTCTGCTGTTAGTCACCTTGGAGTGAGCATCTGAAGTGCTAAGCTGCCTTTTCACCATGGAACACCCCGCTGGCGACCAGGCCCCTCCTACAAGATAGGCCCTACAAGCAGAAGGATTTTGCAAACCGCATCCATAGAGGAATTCCACCACTCTCAACGCTAATGCACAAGCAGCAGCAGCTTTTTGAACCTGCAATGCATGCATCAGCCTGCGGATCAATCCTCTCATGGGATATTCCTGACCTCTTTCTCAAGGCCAGGCCTTCAGCACCTGGGAGAAGAAAGGCAAGTTTCCTTCTCCGGTAGGGATGGTGGAGCCTGCCCGTCTCCCCGGCTGCACAGCCCTCCCTACGCAGGGTCATCAGCTGCTCGCCGGTCAGCAGGGACTGGCTCAGCCCAGCCTGGCTTTCTTATTCGTACAAATGTTTGGAACGGTGAGCCCAGGAGGTCAAACCCAGGCCTGCTTCAGCCTGTCCCTGTTGACGCGGAGCCCCCATCCCTGTAAGCCACGGGCTGCACTTCCACGTGCTGGTGGCAGATTTCCAGCCGTGGACCTTTATCTTCGACTGCCCTTAGGCGTGTGGACAATCAGTTGTCTCCTTACACCCGTGCCGCGGCCGATGATGTAAAAACAAGTGGCTCACACGGCAGGGCGGCAGCCCATAGGCGCTTGCCTACTCTGCCTATTGGTAAATCTGCCCTGCCCCTGGCTCTAACCTGATGGCAGCTTCTCCCGCACACGGGAGGAAGATGCCCGCGGCAGCTGCCTCAGCAAACAGTGCTCTGAAAGGGTAAAAGACGACACCTCTGCCTCTTTTTGGCTAAGATCAAATAGACAAGTGCGTTCTCAGTGCTGTGCCAAACAGCAAAATACGTGCAGCTGTATTTAAACCCGCACACACCACCCAACCTTCAAACACCAGGGAGCCAGCTAAATCGTATCTGAATATCGGGATATTATAGGTGGCTAAATGTATGCGGGTGACTTACCCGCCTCCAAACGATGGCCTACGTGACCTGCGTGCTGGCTGGAAATGAGAGTCCCGCGGGCATGCTCTGAGCACCCTCTCGGCGCGCCTTTTTTCGGCAGGAGTTTTAGCTGAAAACCCCACAGAAGTGCATCCCGCTATCCTTCACGTGGGACCCAAACGAGCGTTGGCAAAGGGACTTCACAGTGTCCGAGCCGTGGGCTGAGGGTGCCCCCTTCTCGGCCTCTTGGCTGAGATTGAGAACCTGTGCATGAAAGGGAGAGGCAGGGAGTCGATGCCCCGCTACTCAACCCGAATGGGGTTCTGAAACCATTTGGCCTCCCCGACTAAGGTGAGAAAATTCAACCTCCCATAAAAAGATTAACTCCCACCTTCCTTCTATGCATTTCAGTTATAAAGACAAGAGCTCAGCGGCAGCGCTATGTGGCACTATGCAGAGGTCCCAGATTCAGTCGCCCATGACCGACTCCACCCTACCCCCCCCCCCCCCCCAGTCCACTCGGGGATGAGGACGCCGCAGAGGCAGCACCCACAGCCTCTCAGCCACCACTCATGAGCGGCGTCTAATGGGAAAAAAAACCCACCTGTACCAGCTTCAGGAGAGATCTCCGGTCCCTGCTTCCTTGCTGAGCAGTGCCACGGAGGCTGGGCTAGGCAGGCGTGGGGAGATGGCTAGAAATAGGGCAAACCCCCCCCCCCGGCATGTTGTGAATAAAGACGAATGGCTCCGTAGCTTGGTAGAAGCCGGTTTTGGTTAAGGTGAAAGTCCAAAAGGAGCAAGAGGAAACCAGTGGGCCAAAAAAAGAGTTTAAACTTCAAGAACAGAGTTGTTGGGTAGATGCAAGGTTTGGGAGTAGACCGCAGCCTTCCTTAAGTAGTACTCGAGGGCTGGTACTGTTGCACATTCGTTAGCCTTAAACGTTCTGAGTGAATCCAGTGAATTCTTTTCTGAATCTGTAACTTTTCCACCTGGGACTTGTGCCTGATACCTCAGACCTTGCTCGTTACACCCCTTCCTCACTCCAAAACCCACACACGCTCCGCGCCAAGCTTTCAATCTTGAGAAATGTAAGGTCCCTCTCTGGGTTACATTTTGAGGCAGGGCACCTCTGCCCCGTTAATTAAAAGAAGATTTTGCATTTACAGAGGGCAGTAAGAGCCGCGCCCTATCACAGCCATCATTGGGTGAGAGGAGGCCGGTAGGGGTGCAGATTCCCCCATATTTTCGAACAGCTCACCTGAGGTCTTGGCTCCCGTGGTGAGGTCTGTGCCGGTGATCGTGACGGTGAGCAGAGCGTGAGAGCGGGAGCTCCGATCGTTCATGTTGGTACAGTAAGTGGCTCTGTTCCTGCGTCCCACCAGCAGCACCTGCAACAGGAACCCAACACAGGCATTCGTCAATGGCCGTGCGAGAATCGTAGGATGGGCAATCTACCAATAGACTCTGGACTTTCTTCTTTCCTCTGATGCTATCAGTCCCTTCCAATATGACTACAGACCCTCTTACTCTACTGAATCTGTCGCCCTCCTCCGTCTGCTCAATCATCTCCCTGCTTCCACTAACAATCATGTGGGAACCATTCTTATCCTTCGCCACCTGCTCAATCATCTTCCTACTTCCATTAATAAACTTCCAGCAAAGTGTTCTGATCATTTCAGACCTCTCAGCAGCCTTTGTCATAGTTCATCACAGCATTTTTCTTGCCAATCTGGGTCCAGCGTCATAGGCTGCCGATAGGGAGCATTGCCTTCCACTACTGCTCCCCAGTTCTGTCCCCCTCCATGTGATCCTTTCTCCCTTTTCTGATCCTCTCCCCCAGTAGGTGCCAAGAGGTAAACCAGCACTTCATACTGTGCTTGTTTCCTTTGCTCTCAAGTCCAGTCTTCCGATTTGAATCAAAATGGCTCAGATCATGAGAATGTACCCAACTAGTAGTGGAGGCTGTTCTGCCTCCACAGTGTATGCCTAGGTTTCTTTATTACGCTGCCACCTGTCTTCTACCCCATATCTGACTTCTGTACACATTGTTACTACACGCTTTACCCTTATATTTTGAATATCCGTTTTCTATATCCTCCGTCCTACGCATATTTTGTTATATGCCTCTGTATCATTAACTCCCCGACCCTAACTTCATTGTACACATAGTTTCTTCACGCTGTATCCATATATTTTGAATTTTCATTGTTTTCTACTTCCACTGTCCTACACATATTTTATGCCTCTGTAACCTTACCTCCCCCGTTACCCCTACCCTAGTTCATTGTAACTTCTTTTCATTGGTTAACTATGTTCGATGTAAACCGGCATGATGTTCCTATGAATGTCGGTAGATAAAAAAACCTTAAATAAATAAATAAATAAAATAAATATTGCACAGCTTTGATTCTGCAGGGTTTTTAAGCTCCCTGCTCTGATGGATGATTGATAATTGCTGTTTAAATGTTTCAGAACTTCCTATTAAGTCTGGTTCCTGTTTGCTCTCTCTCTCTCTCTGCCTTTCTCCTCTTCCTTCTGGTCCCTGCAGAGTCTTTCAGTTGGAAGAAGGCTCTTGGCAGGCTAACAGCTCGTTCTCATCCTCTTTCAAGATCTGAGAAGAATCATGTTGTCACCTCTTATTTACTATTAATCCACAGCTAATATCAGCTCTCAGAGAAAACTTATTACACAGTTATCAGTCTCTCCTATCTGTGCTGCTGCTCTTAGGACCTTCTCATCTGCTGTGAGTGCTGAATTGTTCTTCATTCAAATACATGTTTTTGGAAAGCAAGGACTGAGTTTATCTGATATCTGTGAGCTGGGGAAAAAGATTTAGCTGACTGTGTAGGTGCTTGTGCTCGGCATCGAGAACGGAGGGCAGTCCAGAGATTGACATGACATAAAGCACCATTCCTCTCCAGCGGGCCAGGGTTGGGAGGGCATTGGGAGAGAAACTGGGGGAAAGAAGTGAACAGAAGAGGGAAAGAGATTTGTGTGGGAGTTAGGGAGTGGAAGAACAGCCAGGAAGAGAGGACGGGAGAGGGAAAACATTTTGTGTGCGTTTGGGAATGAGAGGAAGAGGGGAAGGGTGCCTGAGGTTTGTACAGAGGTTGAGGAGTAGAAGAATAACTGGAGGGAGGACAAAGGAAGAGGAGACAGAGAGGATCACATGGGGAACAAAAGGTAATGCTGAGGAAGGAGGAGGGTGATTCCCCATGATATGTGAATGCCCAATATCCCTTGTGCAGGTGCCTACCCTGTGCCAATTGCTCATCACTGAGTTTTTCTGGTATTAAATCCACCAGTTTTCCTCTTATCTATCTAATCATTCCCTCATGATTCTAGTTAATAAGACAAGAAATGTATCAGACCAAGACTCTTCAAGCCCAGGATCCTATGTCCGACAGCGGCCAGTCTGGATCACATATACCCAGCTATTCCCAAAGGGGGTAATTTTCAGCGTGTAAAACTGGAAGTTACACGTCTAAGTAGCATTTTATAAAAGTCTGAAGGATGCGTCTATTAGCAGTGTAGTACATCAATATAAACTGAAGAGTCCTAACCTCTTTAGCCTTTCCTCATAGGGGAATCATTCCATCCCCTTTATCATCTTGGTCTCCCTTCTCTGTACCTTCTCTGTATGTCTTTTATGAGATGTGGTGGCCAAAACTGCACACAGTACTCATGAGGTCGCACCATGGAGTGATACAGAGGCATTATGATATTCTCTGATTTATTCTCCAGTCCTTTCCTAATAATCCCCAGCATTCTGTTTGTGTATGATATATGAACACAAGATGAGGATGCACCATGGAGTGATACAGAGGCATTATGATATTCTCTGTGTTATTCTCCATTCCTTTCCTAATAATCCCCAGCATTCTGTTTGTGTATGATATATGAACACAAGATCAGGTCGCACCATGGAGCGATACAGAGGCATTATGATATTCTCTGTGTTATTCTCCATTCCTTCCCTAATAATCCCCAGCATTCTGTTTGTGTATGATATATGAACACAAGATGAGGATGCACCATGGAGTGATACAGAGGCATTATGATATTCTCTGGTTTATTCTCCATTCCTTTCCTAATAATCCCCAGCATTCTGTTTGTGTATGATATATGAACACAAGATGAGGATGCACCATGGAGTGATACAGAGGCATTATGATATTCTCTGTTTTATTCTCCATTCCTTTCCTAATAATCCCCAGCATTCTGTGTGTGTATGATATATGAACACAAGATGAGGATGCACCATGGAGTGATACAGAGACATTATGATATTCTCTGTTTTATTCTCCATTCCTTTCCTAATAATCCCCAGCATTCTGTTTGTGTATGATATATGAACACAAGATGAGGTCACACCATGAAGTGATACAGAGGCATTATGATATTCTCTGTTTTATTCTCCATTCCTTTCCTAATAATCCCCAGCATTCTGTTTGTGTATGATATATGAACACAAGATGAGGATGCACCATGGAGTGATACAGAGGCATTATGATATTCTCTGTTTTATTCTCCATTCCTTTCCTAATAATCCCCAGCATTCTGTTTGTGTATGATATATGAACACAAGATGAGGTCACATCATGGAGGGATACAGAGACATTATGATATTCTCTGTTTTATTCTCCATTCCTTTCCTAATAATCCCCAGCAATCTGTTTGTGTATGATATATGAACACAAGATGAGGATGCACCATGGAGTGATATAGAGGCATTATGATATTCTCTGTGTTATTCTCCATTCCTTTCCTAATAATCCCCAGCATTCTGTTTGTGTATGATATATGAACACAAGATGAGGTCACATCATGGAGGGATACAGAGACATTATGATATTCTCTGTTTTATTCTCCATTCCTTTCCTAATAATCCCCAGCAATCTGTTTGTGTATGATATATGAACACAAGATGAGGATGCACCATGGAGTGATATAGAGGCATTATGATATTCTCTGTGTTATTCTCCATTCCTTTCCTAATAATCCCCAGCATTCTGTTTGTGTATGATATATGAACACAAGATGAGGTCGCACCATGGAGTGATACAGAGGCATTATGATATTCTCTGTTTTATTCTCCATTCCTTTCCTAATAATCCCCAGCATTCTGTTTGTGTATGATATATGAACACAAGATCAGGTCGCACCATGGAGCGATACAGAGGCATTATGATATTCTCTGTGTTATTCTCCATTCCTTCCCTAATAATCCCCAGCATTCTGTTTGTGTATGATATATGAACACAAGATGAGTTCACACCATGAAGTGATACAGAGGCATTATGATATTCTCTGTTTTATTCTCCATTCCTTTCCTAATAATCCCCAGCATTCTGTTTGTGTATGATATATGAACACAAGATGAGGATGCACCATGGACTGATACAGAGGCATTATGATATTCTCTGTGTTATTCTCCATTCCTTTCCTAATAATCCCCAGCATTCTGTTTGTGTATGATATATGAACACAAGATGAGGATGCACCATGGAGTGACACAGAGACATTATGATATTCTCTGTTTTATTCTCCATTCCTTTCCTAATAATCCCCAGCATTCTGTTTGTGTATGATATATGAACACAAGATGAGGTCACACCATGGAGTGATACAGAGGCATTATGATATTCTCTGTGTTATTCTCCATTCCTTTCCTAATAATCCCCAGCATTCTGTTTGTGTATGATATATGAACACAAGATGAGGTCAGACCATGGAGTGATACAGAGGCATTATGATATTCTCTGTTTTATTCTCCATTCCTTTCCTAATAATCCCCAGCATTCTGTTTGTGTATGATATATGAACACAAGATGAGGTCGCAGCATGGAGTGATACAGAGGCATTATGATATTCTCTGTTTTATTCTCCATTCCTTCCCTAATAATCCCCAGCATTCTGTTTGTGTATGATATATGAACACAAGATGAGGATGCACCATGGAGTGATACAGAGGCATTATGATATTCTCTGTTTTATTCTCCATTCCTTTCCTAATAATCCCCAGCATTCTGTTTGTGTATGATATATGAACACAAGATGAGGATGCACCATGGAGTGATACAGAGGCATTATGATATTCTCTGTGTTATTCCGCGTTCCTTTCCTAATAATCCCCAGCATTCTGTGTGTGTATGATATATGAACACAAGATGAGGATGCACCATGGAGCGATACAGAGGCATTATGATATTCTCTGTTTTATTCTCCATTCCTTTCCTAATAATCCCCAGCATTCTGTTTGTGTATGATATATGAACACAAGATGAGGATGCACCATGGAGTGATACAGAGGCATTATGATATTCTCTGTTTTATTCTCCATTCCTTCCCTAATAATCCCCAGCATTCTGTTTGTGTATGATATATGAACACAAGATGAGGATGCACCATGGAGTGATACAGAGGCATTATGATATTCTCTGTGTTATTCCGCGTTCCTTTCCTATAATCCCCAGCATTCTGTGTGTGTATGATATATGAACACAAGATGAGGATGCACCATGGAGCGATACAGAGGCATTATGATATTCTCTGTTTTATTCTCCATTCCTTTCCTAATAATCCCCAGCATTCTGTGTGTGTATGATATATGAACACAAGATGAGGATGCACCATGGAGTGATACAGAGGCATTATGATATTCTCTGTTTTATTCTCCATTCCTTTCCTAATAATCCCCAGCATTCTGTTTGTGTATGATATATGAACACAAGATGAGGATGCACCATGGAGTGATACAGAGACATTATGATATTCTCTGTTTTATTCTCCATTCCTTCCCTAATAATCCCCAGCATTCTGTTTGTGTATGATATATGAACACAAGATGAGGATGCACCATGGAGTGATACAGAGGCATTATGATATTCTCTGTTTTATTCTCCATTCCTTTCCTAATAATCCCCAGCATTCTGTTTGTGTATGATATATGAACACAAGATGAGGATGCACCATGGAGTGATACAGAGACATTATGATATTCTCTGTTTTATTCTCCATTCCTTTCCTAATAATCCCCAGCATTCTGTGTGTGTATGATATATGAACACAAGATGAGGATGCACCATGGAGTGATACAGAGGCATTATGATATTCTCTGTTTTATTCTCCATTCCTTCCCTAATAATCCCCAGCATTCTGTTTGTGTATGATATATGAACACAAGATGAGGATGCACCATGGAGTGATACAGAGGCATTATGATATTCTCTGTGTTATTCCGCGTTCCTTTCCTAATAATCCCCAGCATTCTGTGTGTGTATGATATATGAACACAAGATGAGGATGCAGCATGGAGCGATACAGAGGCATTATGATATTCTCTGTTTTATTCTCCATTCCTTTCCTAATAATCCCCAGCATTCTGTGTGTGTATGATATATGAACACAAGATGAGGATGCACCATGGAGTGATACAGAGGCATTATGATATTCTCTGTTTTATTCTCCATTCCTTCCCTAATAATCCCCAGCATTCTGTTTGTGTATGATATATGAACACAAGATGAGGATGCACCATGGAGTGATACAGAGGCATTATGATATTCTCTGTTTTATTCTCCATTCCTTTCCTAATAATCCCCAGCATTCTGTTTGTGTATGATATATGAACACAAGATGAGGATGCACCATGGAGTGATACAGAGACATTATGATATTCTCTGTTTTATTCTCCATTCCTTCCCTAATAATCCCCAGCATTCTGTTTGTGTATGATATATGAACACAAGATGAGGATGCACCATGGAGTGATACAGAGGCATTATGATATTCTCTGTTTTATTCTCCATTCCTTTCCTAATAATCCCCAGCATTCTGTTTGTGTATGATATATGAACACAAGATGAGGATGCACCATGGAGTGATACAGAGACATTATGATATTCTCTGTTTTATTCTCCATTCCTTCCCTAATAATCCCCAGCATTCTGTTTGTGTATGATATATGAACACAAGATGAGGATGCACCATGGAGTGATACAGAGACATTATGATATTCTCTGTGTTATTCTCCATTCCTTTCCTAATAATCCCCAGCATTCTGTTTGTGTATGCTATGTGAACACAAGATGAGGATGCACCATGGAGTGATACAGAGGCATTATGATATTCTCTGTTTTATTCTCCATTCCTTTCCTAATAATCCCCAGCATTCTGTGTGTGTATGATATATGAACACAAGATGAGGATGCACCATGGAGCGATACAGAGGCATTATGATATTCTCTGTTTTATTCTCCATTCCTTTCCTAATAATCCCCAGCATTCTGTTTGTGTATGATATATGAACACAAGATGAGGATGCACCATGGAGTGATACAGAGACATTATGATATTCTCTGTTTTATTCTCCATTCCTTCCCTAATAATCCCCAGCATTCTGTTTGTGTATGATATATGAACACAAGATGAGGATGCACCATGGAGCGATACAGAGGCATTATGATATTCTCTGTTTTATTCTCCATTCCTTTCCTAATAATCCCCAGCATTCTGTTTGTGTATGATATATGAACACAAGATGAGGATGCACCATGGAGTGATACAGAGGCATTATGATATTCTCTGTTTTATTCTCCATTCCTTTCCTAATAATCCCCAGCATTCTGTTTGTGTATGATATATGAACACAAGATGAGGATGCACCATGGAGTGATACAGAGGCATTATGATATTCTCTGTTTTATTCTCCATTCCTTTCCTAATAATCCCCAGCATTCTGTTTGCTTTCTTGGCTGCTGCTGCTGCACACTGAGCACAGGATTTCAACGTATTGTTCACAAGGACACCAAGGTCCTTTTCCTGGTTACTGACTTCCAATACCAAACCCAGCATTGTGTACCTGTAGTTGGGATTATTTCTCCCTGTGTGCCTCATTTTGCACTTTTCCACATTAAATTTCATTTGCCATTTAGATGCCCACTCTCCTACTCTAACAAGTGTTAACCAGTTCCCAGTCCACATGAGGGCACTGCCTCCTAGCCCATAACTGTGTCATCCCCTCAGGAGACTCCCAGTCCAAATACAGCACATATCACCTGGCTTTCTGCCCCTGCAGATTCCACGGTGCAGTTTGTTTGTTGCTTGACTCCGTGCTGTCCTTAATGCACAGTTCCACCCCTCCGCCAGGTTGAGCTGCCCTGCCATGTTAATATGATTTGTGCTCCCTTCAGTAGGCGCCTTGGTTTTCAGTTTTTATTTCATTTTATTTTTACCTGGAATTTATAATAAAAGAAATCAGGAGAAGAATCCGTGGATAAAAATGAGTCTTTTATTTCCCCACTGGAGTTCTCCCATTTTTGTTCAGTATGAACGCTGATAAATTCCAGGGAAAAATGCAATACAAAACCCCTGGAAACGAAGGTCCCTACCCATTGGTTCTCTTCTTTCCTCCAGGTGTACGCATCTTTATTCAGTGCCGCATATTCTAACGCCCCAATCTTATTTTTCAGACTTCTGGCATTCGCAGACACACGGGGCAAAGTGCAATTTTTATTTGTATTTCTAATTTTACTTCACAGCCTGCTTATTATCAGATGATACAGGAAGTTTTGAGCCATTCATCACTGCGTGCTCTTTATTTAGATCCATCTGGACTACATCAGCCTTTCTATTGGGATATTTCAGCTTCCCTGGGAAGTTGTTTCCCTCCGAATCATGTGCTTCTGAGCGACTGCCAGCTTTTCTCCATGGTTTAGTTTGATAGCTGCTCTAGCTCCTTTTTATTCCGTATATTCCTAAAGACTCTGTCCTGGCTCCACTACTTTTCTCTGTTTACAGTAGGTCGATGGTCAGGTGTCACTATCATATGTTTTCCAAGGGCACACAGATCTCGTCTTCTTTCTCTGTCCCTTCTCCCTCAAGCTCTCAGTTATTCTCATCTTTCTGATGTATCTTCATCGATGCACTCACCCTTGAGCCCCTCCAAAATAGAGCTCCAGTTTTTCCCTGTTTCTCTGTATGTTTCTTCTCCTTCTTCTGGTTTTCTCATGATGGACTCCGTCCCCCTATCCATTTCTGGTTTCGCCAGAAGTCTCAGACTGACTATTGGTGCCAGGCTCTCTTCAGATACCAACATTTTCAGCCTCTGTTCCACAGTGCTACAATATCTGCAAAATCTGATCCTCCCTCATTTTTGAAGCTTGTCTTCTTTCTGTTGTCTTCTTCTCTCACTTAGACTGTTTCTTGGCTGGTCTTCTCTTTCACCTCTCCAGCTCCTTCAGAATTGGCTAGTCTTCTCTTTCACCTCTCCAGCTCCTTCAGAATTGGCTGGTCTTCTTTTCAATCTCTCCAGCTCCTTCAGAATTGGCTGGTCTTCTCTTCAATCTCTCCAGCTCCTTCAGAATTGGCTGGTCTTTTCTCCAATCTCTCCAGCTCCTTCAGAATTGGCTGGTCTTCTTTTCAATCTCTCCAGCTCCTTCAGAATTGGCTGGTCTTCGCTTCAATCTCTCCAGCTCCTTCAGAATTGGCTGGTCTTCTCTCCAATCTCTCCAGCTCCTTCAGAATTGGCTGGTCTTCTCTTCAATCTCTCCAGCTCCTTCAGAATTGTCTGGTCTTCTCTTCATCACCTCCAAGTACCGAAGAAGAATACGATGAACATCCAATCTCCGCAGATCCTGGTACTGAGGAGAATCCTGATCCACTCCTGTAAAGGCCAGCAACTTAACTGTCTGATTGATGTGAAAAGCCGAAACCACCTTAGGCAAAAAGGAGGGTACCGTCCGAAGTGACACCCCCGAGTCTGAAATCCGTAAGAATGGCTCTCTGCACGACAATGCTTGAAGCTCGGAGATCCATCTAGCCGAACAAATAGCCACAAGAAAAACATCTTGAGTGTTAAATCCTTCAAGATTGCCAGTTTTAGAGGCTCAAACGGAGAACCGCAAAGCCCACAGAGAACTCCACAAGGGACATATCGCGCGTACTGGCAGTCTCAACTGTTTGGCTACCCTCAAAAAACAGACTACATCTGGATGGCTCACTATAGTAGAACCATCAACCTTACCTCTCAAACATCCAAAGCCAACACCTGGACTCGGAGCGAACTGTACGCCAAACCTTTCTTTAAGCCTTCCTGCAAAAAGGCAAGGATGTGAACTATGAAGGCCTTCCGCAGGGACATCTTCATCCCGCCATACCAAGAATCAAACGCTTTCCAAACCCGAATATAGGAGAGGGAAGTAGAAGTCTTTCGCGCTTGAAGTAAAGTGAAATTACTGCCTCCAGATAGCCTTTCTTTCTTAATTGCCTCCGTTCATTAGCCAAGCCGCAAGACAAAAGCGAGCTGCCTGATCAAAAAATACTGGACTTTGTCTCAGTAAATTTGGCAGGTGACCCATACGTAGGGGGCCCTCGATCGCGAGGTTGATTAGGTCCGCAAACCAAGGCCTTCTCGGCCACTCCGGAGTTACAAGTATGACCGTACCCTGGTGAGATTCTATGTGCCTTAACACCTTTCCCACCAATGGCCACGGAGGAAACACGTAGAGGAGAATGTCGGGAGGCTAAGGGAGGACCAGGCATCCACCCCTTCCGATCCGTGCTTCCTTTTGCGACTGAAAAATCGAGCCGCTTTTGCGTTCAGACGGGTTGCCATTAGGTCCAGCCGAGGCGTCCCCCAACGACGCACCACGAGGTGCATCGCCTCCTCGGACAATTCCCACTCTCCGGGATCTAGTCATTGATGACTGAGAAAATCCGCCTGGACGTTATCCACTCCGGCAATGTGAGATGCCGCTATGCGAGCCAGATGACGTTCCACCCAGGACATTAGCTGGTCTGCCTCGGAGGCCACCGGCCAACTCCTTTTTCCTCCTTGTCGGTTTATGTAAGCCACGGTGGTCATGTTGTCGGAGAGGATCCATACCGCCCGCTGCCGAACCAACGGAAGAAAATGACGCAGCGCTAGGCGAACTGCTTTGGTTTCCAACCGATTGATGGACCACTTGGCCTGCAGAGGTGTCCACAGACCCTGCGCTATGTGAGATTGACAGACTGCCCCCCCCCATCCGGAGAGGCTGGCATCCATTGTTACAATTAGCCACTGCGGATTCTCGAGGTCCACCCCCCGAAGCAAGTGGTCCGATACCAGCCACCAATCCAGGCTGGCTCGAGGGATCTCCGATAATGGTAAAGGCAGGTGGAACTCTTCCGACTTGGGATCCCAACGGGAAAGCAATGCCTTTTGTAAGGGTCTCATATGAGCAAATGCCCAAGGAACCATCACCAGGGTAGATGCCATAGAACCAAGAACCTGAAAATAATCCCATGCCTTGGGCAAAGGGAGGGTCAATAGACGGCGAACTTGAGTCATAAGCTTCTCCATTCTCAACAGAGGCAGGAAGACTTTGCCTGCCAACGTGTCGAAACAAGTTCCCAGAAACTCCAAGACTTGAGATGGGACCAGCTGGCTCTTGGCATAATTGACTACCCAGCCAAGCGAGTGGAGATGGCGTATGACCGACTGAACCGCCTCCTTGCAAAGTTCTGCTGATTTCGCCCAAATGAGCCAGTCGTCCAGATAGGGGTGCACTAGGATCCCCTCTTGTCGGAGGCAGGCTGCGACCACTACCATCACCTTGGTGAACATTCGGGGAGCCATCGCTAGTCCGAACGGAAGAGCGCAAAACTGGTAGTGCTCTCCCAGCACCATGAACCTCAGGAACCTCTGGTGATGCTCTTGAATTCCTATATGAAGGTAAGCTTCCGTCAGATCCAAAGAGGCCAAAAATTTGCCTCTATGCACGGCCGTTATGATGGACCTCAACGTCTCCATATGAAACCGAGGGGTTCGCAAAACCTTGTTGACCTCCTTTAGATCCAAGATAGGGGGGAACGAGCCTTCCTTCTTGGGAACTACAAAGTAAATGGAGTACTGACTGGTCTGATATTCGTGTGGTGGAACTGGGGCAATCGCTCCCAGAGCCTTCAACCGAGACAAAGTTTGAAGAATCACCTGACTTTTTGCTGGCGCCCCACCGGGGAACACAAGGAACAAATCCCGAAGAGGGCGAGCAAAATCCAAAGCGTAACCGTGATTTATAATATCTAGTACCCACTGGTCGGACGTGATTTTGACCCATTCCTCACGAAACCGGGAGAGTCATCCCCCTATCCTCGGGACGGAGGAATGGGCCGGCATATCTTCACTGGGGAGCTTTGTTGGCGGTGAAACCCTGAGAGGAGCCACTGCGGAGAGGCCGTCTGCCACAAAAGGAAAGAGTCCATGCCTGTGACCGTCCTGCCGGTTGCCGAGTGGCAAAGGAAGCACCCCTGCCAGAACGGAAGTGACGTTGCCCTCGTAAATGACCCCGGGCAGTACCGATCGGCCAAGACGATCTGGGCTTATCCTCAGGTAGTTTGTAAACCTTGTTGTCCCCTAAGGTCTTAACAAGTTGCTCCAGATTGTCGCCAAACAACAATTTCCCCTTGAAAGGAAAAGAACCTAACTGAGACTTAGACAAGGCATCAGCCGACCAATAACGGAGCCACAATAGCCTCCTCACAGAAACTGCCGAAGACATAGTATGGGCAGAGGTACGGAGAAGGTCGTATAGGGTATCCACTGTATAGGCAACCGCTGATTCCATGAGGTTTGCCTGCTCCGCCTCTTCTGGCAGAAGTTCCTGGGAAGTGAGCAGCTGTTGTACCCAGCAAAGGGTAGCCCTTTGCATAAGGCTGCTACAGACGGTGGCACGGACTCCCAATGCGGATACCTCAAAAATCTGCTTAAGCAAAATTTCCAGCTTCCTATCCTGTAAATCCTTAAGAGCCGCTCCTCCCGTGACGGGAATCGTGGTATGTTTAGCTATGGCTGTGACCGCCGCATCCACCTTTGGAAGCTTAAGAAGCTCCAAGGTCTCACTTGGTAACGGATAAAGCTTTTTCATGGTCCTGCTGACTCGCAAAGTGGCTTCAGGCGCATCCCATTCCCGGGACAGAATTTGGAAGAGCTTCGGATGAAAAGGAAAGGTCCGAGGAGGGTCATGGAGCCCCGATAATACCGCATCTCCCGGTGAGGAATCAGACACAGGCTGCAGAGCCGGGATCTCCAGCTCCTGAAGAACATATGGAATTAAGTGATCCAACTCCTCCTGATGTAACAGGCGGCGCACCTGTGGATCGTCTCCCTCTAGAGGGGTGGTACTATCCACATCATTGCCTACGTCCAATGTGGGGGGGTCTTGCTGCACTGGATTGAAAGGAATGGAGGGTCCGGGCAACCCCGCAAGCGACACCGAGGAAGAAATCCTAGGTCCAGTACCCCCCAGGTCCTCAGCAGGTCTGAATTGCTTTGCAGGAGCCGGATCCTGCACGTCCCAGTCAGCCTCCACTTCCAGATATGCTTTATGGAGGAGTAAAACAAATTGCAATGAAAATGGATGCCGTCGTTTTAAGGCCCCCCCCCTCTGGAGGTAAGGGTCTGTGTCTAGCTGTTGACTGCGCAGTTGCTGGGGGCTCAAATCTGGCGGGGATAGCGGGGGGAGATCTTCCCCCTCTAAGTCTTGCCCTGCATCTGATATCGGAGCAGACAAAATGGCCGCCGCTTCCGAGTCACGCGGGGAGGAGGCAGGCCTCTGCCTGTGAGCTGCCGAATCTGTCTCCGAGCCGCGTGATCACGGCAAAGCTTCCCCCCGCTCCGAATGCGGCCTCCGCAAAGGTCCCTTGCCTCTGGGAATACACCGGGAGCAGAGACCATCGCGTGAGAGCCGAGACGCCGGCTCCCCACAAGCCCCACAGCAGGAACCACGCGCATGTCAAGCGCGCGAAAGCAAGAAGGCAGCCAGGTGAATAAGTCCACCCTGCTTGGAGGCCCAGGAGAGACGGCAGGCAAGTGCTGAAACCAACAGCTGACAGAAACAAAGTTGATCGCAATCAACCAGCAGGGGTAAAGAAATTAACTTCCCTGCCTGAAAAAACCAGCACCTTCTAGAGGAAGAAATCGTCTCTGGGAATAAGGGGGGAGGGAGATTGATCGGCCCACCGATTAATTCTCCCCCAAACTCACCAGGGAGCAGTACTAACTTCGGGAAAAACTGGCCTTAGGGCATTGCCCTGCCATGCCTGCAGATCACTCAGCAGTTGCTGATAAGTTTTATTTTATTTTTTTAACTTTATTCAATTAATCTTTTTTTTTTTTTTAAGAAATTGATCTAATCAAAGGAAGATCCCCCCCAAAATCAAACCTGGTACCCCAGATAGCGAATAATTTAGCAAGGATCAGGACCGCAGGTTATGCTCTCTTTCATCTGCAGGAGTCAGAGATATACTGAGGGATTGCAGGTAGCACACTAGGTTATATAGGGGGTGTCCTTTTAGTTTGTTTCTCTGACTCCATCTGCTGGAAGGGAGGCATAACCCAGCAGTCTGGACTGATCCTGGTACATACAGGGAATGGGCATCCAAATGGCAGATTAAATTTAATGTGGACAAGTGCAAGGTGTTGCACATAGGGAAAAATAACCCTTACTGTAGTTACACAATGTTAGGTTCCATATTAGGTGCTACAACACAAGAAAGAGATCTAGGCATCATAGTGGATAATACTTTAAAATCGTCGGCTCAGTGTGCTGTAGCAGTCAAAAAAGCAAACAGAATGTGAAGAATTATTAGGAAGGGAATGGTGAATAAAACGGAAAATGTCATAATGCCTCTGCATCGCTCCATGGTGAGACCGCACCTTGAATACTGTGTACAATTCTGGTCGCTGCATCTCAAAAAAGATATAGTTGTGATGGAGAAGGTACAGAGAAGGGCGACCAAAATGATTAGGGAATGGAACAGCTCCTCTATGAGGAAAAGGTTAGGGCTGTTCAGCTTGGAGAAGAGACGGCTGAGGGGGGATATGATAGAGGTCTTTAAGATCATGAGAGGTCTTGAATGAGTAGATGTGACTCGGTTATTTACACTTTCGAATAATAGAAGGACTAGGGGGCATTCCATGAAGTTAGCAAGTAGCACATTTAAGATTAATTAGAGAAAATTATTTTTCACTCAATGCACAATTAAGCTCTGGAATTTGTTGCCAGAGGATGTGGTTAGTGCAGTTAGTGTAACTGGGTTCAAAAAAGGTTTGGATAAGATCTTGGAGGAGAAGCCCATTAACTGCTATTAATCAAGTTTACTTAGGAAATAGCCACTGCTATTAATTGCATCAGTAGCACGGGTTCTTCTTGGTGTTTGGGTAATTGCCAGGTTCTTGTGGCCTGGTTTGGCCTCTCTTGGAAACAGGATGCTGGGCTTGATGGACCCTTGGTCTGACCCAGCATGGCAATTTCTTATGTTCTAATGTTGCTTGTCTTTTACGTTACATTCAAGACTGGGCCTCTCGACATCATAAATATGATCCAGAGAAGCTGTTGGAGGAATGGGCCCTCTCTTATCATGGAATGTATCTGCTTCACCTCCCCATGTCTACTCTTCGTAGCCTAGGCCTTAATACCTTTTGGATGGGGGCATTTCAGAGAGCTTAGAAATGGTGGAGGGCTCTAGTTCATACTTCAGCCTCAGTGACCCCTTTTAGAAACATAGAAATGACGGCAGAAGAAGACCAAACGGCCCATCCAGTCTGCCCAGCAAGCTTCACATTTTTTTCTCATACTTTTTTCTCATACTTTTTTGCCTGTTACAGGTAACAAGGATTTTCCTGCTGGTTGATTTTTCAGTTTTTCACACCTGGCAGGCGCTGGGTTTGTCTTGTCTTGGACCCTTGGTAGATGCGGAGGAGCATAAATTGTGGTCTTTTCAACGACATCAAGAACAATGGGACATCCCTATGGCAATTTATTTTTACTTATCTGCAATGCAGACATTATGCATTGGCGACTTGCCAGGGGAATGTGGCACTTCTTGCTCTCTCCGATGCAGAGGAAACCTTTTTGGAAACCTCTCCTCGCTTTAATAAAATTGGTATTTGGCTATGCTTCCTGCCTGAGTATTTGCCCTCTCTGCATTTAGACAAAGTGGCTAAGCAATGGAGTGCAGGCCTGCGCCTTGAGATTGTTGCATCTGATATCAGCAGAGCTTTTAATTTGCTGCGAGAAATTCTATTCAAACGTATACATCGTTTCTATGTATCTAGAGATCTGGGGGCTAGGATGGGTGTGTGGTCCTCCGCTGAATGTCTGAAATGTTCCCATTTACGTGGAGATCTCTGCCACATGTTCAGTGAATGCACAAAGTTATAATCTTTTTGGCAAAATATGTTCTTGGCTATTGAATGTGTCCTGGGATGTACTGTTGCATGGGACGGCGGCCCCCTTTATCTGTAACTCTTTACTGGCATTCAGGCGCTACCTGGGGGGGGTCAACGGTTCTTGTCTTGTCCGCCTATCTCATTGGAATACTATCGTTGTTCCGCTTTTTCAGGACTGGCAACAGGCAGTGTTTCACACTGCTACACTGGGACATGTGAGAAAGAAGGAGTTGGGTACTAGATGTGTGATTATATCTTTGAAACACTATTTTGCGCTCTGGGAACGGGTTGCTAGATGGAAGATTAGATAATTGCTTTTTATTTCCCACATTACTGACTTATACTGGACTGCGTGCTCATGGATGCTCTTCTGGTAGTGTGAGTGATGGTTGAATGGGGTGTGCTTGTGTTTGGGTTTCTGGGTGGATGTAAATTGGAAAATAAGGAAGCGACGTGAAATACGGATTGTACTGCCTGTTCCTTCGTTTGTTTCGCTGTGTTTTTGTACTGTTCTGTTATTGGCAATTGGCTTCGTCATGTTGCTTCAATAAAGATTATGTTTAAAAAAAATGTGATATCATCATTGATAATAAAATAAAATATGGGCATGCACAGTAATGACAAAGTAATCAATCCTGAGCCAGACCAGGTCACCTCGGGAACCAGAAGATGACTGAGCCCAATGGTCATGCCTTTAATCAGTCTGCAGATCACATGACCATGTGACCCTTGACTCTTTAGTACCTTTTTGATGCGGCGGAAGCTGCTAACCTCCACACTGGTCAGTCCAGGCACATGCAGCTGGCCACTCCCGTCTGGGTGCAGCTTAATGTCCAGTTTTTCTTGTGAATCTTTTCCCAGGAGATCCCTGCAAGGAGTGGGAGAAGACAATCCATGATCATCCTCACTCGCTTCACCTACGTGTGCCTGTGTAGAGCAGGAGCTGGTGGAAGCTCTGCAGCTTAGAGAAAACCCTGGGGACAACATCTGGAAATATAACATCACTGCTCATAGCCAAGAGGGGGAAAGGAATTAATACTACAAGAATTTTATACAGAGGCATGTTAAGAACATAAGAACTGAGGGTCAATGGCTAATGTTCTGTGATTGCTAAGTCAGAAACTGAGGGTCTATTCCCAAATCAGGCTCAGGGTCCCCAAATTGGCAGGGGATGGAGTGCTGCCAGGTGGATCTGTCCATACCTGTCAACCTTTGAGTTTTGATCACCCTCAGGTTAGCAGTGTATGGAGGCTGGTGCACGGAGTTGTGGTTCTGCATTTTCTGGATATATAGACGATAATGACAGGTGAAAGTATGTATCGACGTCCACATCGCTGCCCTGCAAATCTCCTCTGGCGATATCTGATGAGATTCCGCCCAGGACGCTGCCTGGGAGCGCATAGAATGCGCGCGCAGTCCCACTGGTAGAGACCTAACCTGCAACAGGTACGCTGAACTTATAGCCTCCTTCAACCAGCGAGCAATAGTAGTCTTTGAAGCAGCATTCCTTCGTCGAGGACCACTCCAAAGCACAAAGAGATGGTCTGATACTCGGAAAGCCTTAGTAACCTCCAAGTAATGCAACAGTGTCCGTCGAAAATCCAACCGGCGCAAATCTTTATACAAAGGATCTGCCCTGTCCAATTCTGAAAAGGAAGGAAGTTCCACCGTCTGATTTAAATGAAAGGCGGACACAACCGTCGATCCCGCGGCTCAGCGGCAACCCCACGATACCAAGACCCGCCCACCAACGCGAACAGCCAATCAAGCTGCAGAGGGACTTTTAAAATTCTTCACCCTCCGGCGGCGTCTCTATTTCCTGCTGCCCCTACTCACCTAAAGCTGCAGCCGCTGCAGCGATCACGAAGGGAGGCCTGCGCGGTCGGCGCCCAGACCCGTCGGGGTAAGGCCTTTTAAATTCCCTTCCCCCCGGCGAGCCTGACCGTCGATCCCGCGGCTCAGCGGCAACCCCACGATACCAAGACCCGCCCACCAACGCGAACAGCCAATCAAGCTGCAGAGGGACTTTTAAAATTCTTCACACTCCGGCGTCGCGCGCCGGCGTCGCGCGCCGAAGGAGCGCGACCCCGAGGAAGCCCCGAGTCTACATCCTGGTCTTTGGTTTGAGTTTATAATTCCATTCTATCTCTGTCCGCCCTCCTACCAGCTCATTCAACATATCAACACCAACAAATCAAAGCACAAACATCACTAAAGAACGGCTTTAACTTTCAAGCCCCATCTATCTACAAAAGAACTGGTAAACCAAACCACATACAGGTAGATAGTGGCACCAGAGACTCCAAGCCACTGATCTACATAACCCAAACAAACTTCACAAAGAAAGCTCGCAGAACTTCCAGATCTACCAGCAGACCCCTCAGAAGATTTGTAATATCTCATTATACGTCCACCCAATACCACCAGGTCTTCCTTAAGCTTCCACTTAACATTCACCCATCTTTCTCCGGACTGCACTCACCCAACATACCCCATCATACATACAGCACTCTTCTAACATTATCCACCCAGCACTCTTCAAACCACATTCATCCAGCTCTCTTCAGACAGCATTCGCCTAGCACTCCTGTTAACCGTAACAATTCCCACAGTCTTCCACTTCAGCCACTTACATCCCAACATGCACCCCCTCACAATTCCCATCATCCACAATCCCAAATGGAGAACACCAAAGCCCCCTTCCCTCCCCCATCACAATCGTCAACAGAGGCTCAGGCCCATCTTACTGACACCACTCACTCAATTCCTTGGACTAACTCTCTTCTCACTCACATTGATTAATGCGCAATCGATCGCTAAGAAAAGTCATATATTCAACGACTACCTATCCGATACAAAACCTGACATCTGTGCTATCACAGAAACCTGGTTAAAACCCACCGACACTGCACTAATAAATCAGTTACCCATACAGGATTATGATGTTCTCTCTATTCCCAGACCTAAAAAAAGAGGAGGTGGACTTCTCCTCGCAGCCAAAAAAACGCTGGGTCTGACTTTGCAGACTTCCAATAACATATCAAAGATTGAATTTGCCCTATTCAACTCAAAACATCTGACTATCGGCCTAATCTATGCTCCCCCCGGAATACTGGAAGCTGACCCATCTTCCATCATAGAACTTACAGCAAAACACCTAAATTCCACGAAACCTACCATCCTCATGGGAGATTTTAATCTACATGTAGATATCCAACCTCATTCTACCAACTGTAAAACTTTTCTCTCCTCTCTCAACAATATGGGTTTCAGACAAATAGTGACTGAACCAACCCACAAAGCAGGCCATACGCTGGACCTTATCTTTATAAATGAAGGTATCACAACCCACACCACTCCAACTTGCACTCCAATACCTTGGTCAGACCATCGAATTATATCATCGGTTTTAAAAATAAAAGAACTTCCACCACAATCCACACAACCTATAACTATATCGCTTAGGAAACAGTGCTCAGGAGACCAACTCGGTGAACACCTAGCCAAGGAACTTGAGCACCTAGACCTATCCGACGTAAACTCAGCAACTTCATCATGGACCAACATCACTAAAAAGGTTGCAGATCAAATTTGCCCCATGACAACTAAATCTATCAATCCAAACAAAGACAACAGGAGACCCTGGTTCACACCAGAGCTAAAAAATCATAAACACGAGTTGAGATGCAAGGAACAAAATTGGCGAAAAAACCCATCTACAACCACCCTCCTCATCTACAAATCATGCCTTAACTCATACAGAAACAACATCAACACAACAAAGAGAATATTCTTCTCCAAAAAAATCCACCACCTCATCTTTGATTCAAGAGCTCTTTTCTCCTATGTATCAACCCTCACAAAACCCCCCGGCACCGACCATTCCAGACGATCAAGCACTCACTAAAGCGAACGAACTAGCAGACTTTTTCGACAACAAAATCACTTCACTTCTAGCTCCCCTCAAGGGACCATCTACACATCCAAAACACGTAATCAACATCACCCCCCAATCTTCGCAATCACCCGCTCAACAAACACCTCATTCAACCGCTCAACCACCACTCCCAACAGATCAACAACCATCGCACCCAAATGTCAAACAACCTAACACTTCACTAACACTACTCAACACTTTTGAGCTCACATCCACTCTAGAAATAGAGAATATTCTCAAGAAGATAAAACCATCCTCTCATCCATCAGACCATATTCCATACAACAAACTGTGTCTGATCTCCAACACCATAGCCAAACCTTTAGCAGACATTATTAACTGCTCCTTCTCTCAAGGACATGTCCCGAACCAACTCAAGTTAGCCATGCTCAAGCCGCTCCTCAAAAAACCTAACTTACCCACCTCAGACCCAGCAAACTTTAGACCCATAGCAAACCTCCCGTTGATTGCCAGAGTTATGGAGAAAGTTGTAAACAAACAACTTACAGAATATCTTGACGAAAACAACATCCTCACCTCAAACCAATTTGGCTTTCGCAAGTCTATGAATACCGAATCATTATTAACATCATTATCAGACACTATCATTTTCAACCTAGAAAAGGGCCAACCTTGCCTCCTCGCTCTCCTTGATCTTTCATCAGCGTTTGATACCGTTAACCACTCATGCCTCCTGCAACGCCTAATAGACATTGGCATTACAGGAGTAGTTTTTAACTGGTTCAAATCATTTTTGGAGAACAGAACATACAAGGTCAAGATAAATAACAAAGAGTCCCACACCATCGAATCCAAAAGGGGGGTACCACAAGGATCATCCCTCTCCCCGACTCTTTTCAATATTTATCTACTCCCACTTTGTCAACTTCTCACTAACCTTAAGCTAAGACATTACCTATACGCGGATGATATTCAAATCCTCATCCCTATAGAAGATTCCATATACAAAGCCATATCATTCTGGAATAAATGTCTGTCAGCTATCAACAATCTACTCACCAGCCTCAACTTGGTTCTAAATAAAAACAAAACTGAAATCCTCATTATAACTCCGGAAAACTATACCCCTTCCTCACATTCTAACACTAATCAACATCCGGTCACCACAGGGCTCTCCACCACACAACAAGTTAGAGATCTGGGAGTCATCATAGACAACAGACTCAGTCTCAACAAATTCGTCAACAACACAACAAAAGAATGTTTCTTTAAACTTCAAACATTAAAGAAACTCAAACCTCTCCTCCTATACAGAGACTTCCGCATGGTTTTACAAGCCATCATACTCCCAAAGCTGGATTATTGTAACTCTCTCCTCCTAGGCCTTCCAGCATGCACCATCAAACCACTTCAGATGGTCCTGAACGCCTCTGCAAGAATTCTATCAAATGCCAAAAAGAGAGATCATATCACCCCAATTCTCCACCATCTCCACTGGCTTCCAATTAAATACAGGATCCAGTTCAAGTCTTTAATGATGATACATAAGGCCTTACACAACATCGCACCTCTCAACCTAACATTCCAAATTCAATTACACACATCTGTGAAACCAACCAGAAGCGCCTATCAGAACAGACTAATCACACAACCTGTGAAATCCGTTCTGAGGAAACGTGCATTATCCACAGCAGGCCCTTCACTTTGGAACTCGCTCCCTCCAGACCTTCGTTTAGAACCATGCCACTCTACATTTAAAGGGAAACTTAAGACTTGGCTTTTCAAACAAGCTTTCCCCTAGAGCCAAGAACACGAAGAAAAGTCTTTTCAAGCCCACAACGAGTTATTCAGATCTATTTTTTTCTTCCTTTGTTAATCAGAAATTTACACATGCTGACTTCAATGTAAAACTTATTACTTTGTTTTTGTTCAATGTAAAACTTCTTTTATTCTGTTCTATGTAAACCGCTATTTGTAGCGATAGTTACTGTTCTTTGTGAACCGGGGTGATATGTATATTATACAGGAACCTCCGGTATATAAATTAATTTAAATAAATAAATAAACCTTAGGAAGAAAAGAAGGAACCGTACGAAGCAACACCCCCCGAGTCTGAGATTCGTAAAAAGGGCTCCCGACAAGACAGAGCTTGCAATTCCGAAATCCGCCTCGCCAAGACAATAGCCACCAAAAACGCCACCTTCAGAGTCAAATCCTTTAGAGTGGACCGGCGAAGGGGCTCAAAGGGAGCGCCGCATAACACTCTCAGGACCAGGTTCAAATTCCAGGAAGGACACGGCTGTCGCAATGGCGGACGCAGATGCTTAGCACCTTTAAGAAAACGAACCACATCAGGATGAGACGCCAAAGGTACGCACTGAACCTGGCCACGCAATGACGCCAAAACTGCCACCTGAACACGCAAGGAACTACACGATAGCCCTTTTGCCAAACCCTCCTGAAGGAAAAGCAAAACTTCGGGAACGGATGCACAAGTAGGTACCACCTGCCGAGCAAGACACCATGTTTCGAATACTTTCCAGTCCCGCACATAAGATAGTGAAGTAGAAATTTTGCGGTACTGCAAGAGGGTGGTTACTACCGCATCCAAATATCCTCTGGCCTTTAACCTACGCCTCTCAAAAGCCATGCTGCTAGACAAAAGCGTTCGACCTGGTCGAAACAAACGGGACCCTGATGAAGAAGGTCCGGAAGAAACGGAAATCGCAGAGGCTCCCCCAAGGTCATGTTCCGAAGGTCCGCAAACCAAGGATGTCGCGGCCATTCTGGGGCTACGAGTACTACCTCCATTGGGTGTAACTCTATGCGTCGCAGAATTCTGCTGATGAGAGGCCACGGAGGGAAGACATACAGAAGAACGTCCTTTGGTCAAGGCAACACCAAGGCGTCCACGCCCTCCGCTCCCGTTTCCCTGCGACGAGCAAAGAAACGTGGAGCCTTGGCATTCCTGAACGTCGTCATCAGGTCCAGGGCGGGCGTCCCCCATCATGCGCAAATGAGACGAAACGCATCGTCCGTGAATTCCCATTCTCGGGGATCTAGGCGATTGCGACTGAGAAAGTCTGCCTGTACATTCTCTACCCCGGCAATATGCGATGCTGCAATGCTGCACAGGTGTCTTTCCGCCCACGTCATCAGTTGCCGGGCTTCGGATGCCACTGGCTGACTCCTGGTTCCCCCCTGACGGTTGATTTAGGCCACAGCGGTTGCATTGTCGGATAGGACCCTGACTGACTTGCCTCGAACCAGTGGCAGGAAGGCCTGCAGAGCCAGTCGAATCGCCCGGGTTTCTAAGCGGTTGATGGACCAAACTGCTTCCCATGGGGACCATATTCCCCTAACTGACTTTCGAAGGCAAACCACGGATGCCACCACGGATGCCAGCCACGGATGCCACCACGGATGCCAGCCGGACAAGCTGGCATCCGTGGTGACTACCGTCCAGGAAGGAACTGCTAACGGTACTCCTCAGCTCAAATTGGCTGGGCACAACCACCAATCCATGCTGGACCGAGCCGACTGCATTAGCGGTAAAGGTAGGCGAAACTGCTCCGACACCGGATTCCATCGGGAAAGCAACGCTGACTGTAAAGGTCACATATGAGCGAAAGCCCAGGGCACCAATTCCAGCGTCGAAGTCATTGATCCCAACATCTGAAGATAATCCCAGAGTATTGGCATGGGCTTGGATAGCAAGCGTAGAGCTGGAGCCTGTAATTTGAGCATGCATTCCCTCGTAAGAGATACCATTCCCCGACGAGTGTTGAACAAGGCTCCCAAAAATTACAGAGATTGAGAGGGAATCAATCGACTCCTGGCCATATTGATCACCCAGCCGAGTCTCTCTAACAACTGGATCACCCATTGAACCGCTTCCTGACACAGCCATTCCGACTTTGCCCGAATCAGCCAACCGTCTAGATACGGATGAATCAGGAGACCCTCTCTGCGAAGATGCGCCGCTACCACCACCATAACTTTGGTGAATGTTCGCGGCGCGGTCGCGAGCCCGAACAGCAATGCTTGAAACTGGTAATGTCGCCCCATTACTGCAAAACGTAGGAACCTCTGATATTCCGCCCGGATTCCGATGTGAAGATATGTTTCTGTGAGATACAGGGAAGCTAGAAACTCCCCCTCTCTCATCGCCGTGATCACAGAACGCAGAGTCTCCATACAAAAGCGAGGTACTCATAGACACTGGTTGAAACTTTTGAGATCGAGAATCGGATGAAAGGTCTCTTCCTTAAGAACATAAGAAATTGCCATGCTGGGTCAGACGAAGGGTCCATCAAGCCCAGTAACCTGTTTCCAACAGAGGCCAAAACCAGGCCACAAGAACCTGGCAATTACCCAAACACTAAGAAGATCCCATGCTACGTTGCAATTAATAGCAGTGGCTATTCCCTAAGTAAAATTGATTAATAGCCATTAATGGACTTCTCCTCCAATAACTTATCCAAACCTTTTTTGAACCCAACTACACTAACTGCAGTAACCACCACATCCTCTGGCAACAAATTCCAGAGCTTTATTGTGCGTTGAGTGAAAAAGAATTTTCTCCGATTAGTCTTAAATGTGCTACTTGCTAACTTCATGGAATGCCCCCTAGTCCTTCTATTATTCGAAAGTGAAAATAACCGAGTCACATCTACTCGTTCCAGACCTCTCATGATCTTAAAGACCTCTATCATATCCCCCCTCAGCCGTCTCTTCTCCAAGCTGAACAGCCCTAACCTCTTCAGCCTTTCCTCATAGGGAAGCTGTTCCATCCCCTTTATCATTTTGGTTGCCCTTCTCTGTACCTTCTCCATCGCAACTATATCTTTTTTGAGATGCGGCAACCAGAATTGTACACAGTATTCAAGGTGTGGTCTCACCATGGAGCGATATAGAGGCATTATGACATTTTCCGTTCTATTAACCATTCTTTTTTGGGACCACGAAATAAATGGAATACCGGCCTCTGCGCTGCTCGTGACGAGGAATCGGTACTATTGCGCCGAGACCACAAAGGCGTTTCAGTGTCTCCCGTATCGCTCGGCGCTTGTCTGAAAAACCGCAAGGGGATACCATGAAACACAGACGGGGCCGCCGACAAAATCTAACGCGTAAACTTGACTTATCACCTCCAGGACCCACTGATCCGACGTGATTCTGGTCCACTCCTCGTAGCACCGGGCTAGTCGGCCCCCGACCACCGGCACCGAGGTGTGGACCGGTTGGACATCATTGCAAAGGTTTTCCACTCTGCGCACCCTGACCGGCCCCTGGCCGGCCGTAACGGCGCCTGCGAAAGGACTGCGAATACCTCTGCTGCCTGTTTGCACTATGGCGAAAAGAGGAAACCGAGCCTCTCAAAGTCCGCAGTCTCCAGCCTCCACGAAACCTCGAACGAGACAAGGGAACACCTCTAGACCGTGGCCGATCCTCCGGCAGACGATACACCTTGTTTTCACCTAGGGATTCAATCAGATCCTCCAGCTCTTTGCCAAATAGCAACTTGCCCTTGAATGGCAATGAGCTCAACCTGGCTTTAGAGGACACATCTGCTGCCCAATGTCTAAGCCACAACAGGCGACGCGCGGAAACCGCCGAGACCATGGACCTAGCCGAGGTCCGAAGTAGATCATAAAGAGCATCGGCACTATAGGCAATCACCGCTTCCAAACGTCCCGCCTGACGCGCTTCCTCGGAAGACAGAGACTCGTTGGCTAGCAACTGTTGTACCCAACGTGGCCCCGCCCATAAGGAGAAATTACTGCAAATAGCTGCACGAACCCCCAGTGCGGAGACCTCAAATATCTTCTTGAGCTGTATCTCCAGCTTCCTATCTTGTAAATCCTTAAGTGCCGTGCCCCCTGTAACTGGAATGGTAGTCTTTTTTGTGACCGCCGCCACGGCCGAATCTAACTTAGGGATCTTCAACAGCTCCAAGGCCTCCTCTGGTAGGGGGTAGAGCTTATCCATTGCCTTAGCGACCTTGAGCTCGAGATCCGGGGTATCCCATTCCTTGAACAGCAAATCAGACACTGAAAAATGCAAAGGAAAAGTGGACGGAGGCCCCCTCAAACCTAACACTACTGGATCCGTAACCCCCAATCTGGATTCTTCCTGTGGTAACTGAATCCCCAATTCACCAAGAATTGCCGGGATGAGGGGCCCCAGCTCGTCCCGTTGAAAAAGACGCACAACTTTGGGGTCATCTCCGTCTGCCCCCTGATGACCTGTCGCCATCCCCCTCGACCCCCTTGGGGGTGGGGGCGATGTGTCCTGGTCCCTCTGCTGTTCCTCTGGGTCATCGGTGTCCGTCGTATCTGGATCACCCCGTGGGGCACTTACTCTAAAAGGTCGATGACCCTCAGTGTGCCCCGCCACTCTGGCGGTCTTAGCCCGCTTCCCTGACCCTGGATCAGGATCAGGATCAGGATCCTGTGGCCTTTTCCTTGTCAGTCTACGCGCTTTAAAAGCTTTATGCATCAATAAAACAAATTCTGAAGAAAATGAAGAGTCAGAAGACCAGTCAGTGCAATCGCTCTCCGGACCCTCAAGGTTACTTGTACAACGAGGTCTTGCAGGTTTTCCCCCTCGGGAACCCTGCGTTGGGGCGACAAACGTGGTGGGGAGTCCTCCTCCCCCTGCTCCGAACGAGACACGGACGCCGTGGGTCCCTGAGGCGCCAAAATGACGGACCTTCCCGCCGAAGTCAAATCCCTGGCGCCCAAAATGGCGCCTGTTCCCCCGCTCCGCGGGACCGGGCCCTCCCCCGAACCAGAGCTGCTCTCAAGGGCTGCTGCCATGCGATTCGCTCGACCCCGGGATCGTTCCGGGATAGAAGAGGCCCCTTCACCCCCCGAAATGCAGCCTGAGCAGAGACTGTCTCGGGAGAGGCGCCCCCGCGCAGAGCCGCAGGCTCGGCAAGCCGCCCGACGCGGCATGTTGTAACTCGCAGTGAAAAAGGGAACAGAGAAACCAAAAAACAAAACAGACCGACTGCCCCCCTGCCGCCACGATCGGGAAGGAAACTAACCAACTCTTCGGCGCACAATAAATCAACAAAGGAAGAAAAACAAACTTTTTTTTTTAATAATTACCAGTCGCCGCCGGTTCCGGTACCACCTGGGGGGAGTGAGCCGGGTTCCCCGGTGTCACCCCCAGGGCAGGATAATACGCTGGTAAGTGAGACAAGTCCCACACGTCAGCGGCCTCTGTAACCAGGCGGGATGGCCCCCTCAGGGCCTCACACCCCCTGGGAGGCACAGGACTAGACCAGTAGGCAAGCAACTGCGGTCCCCCTACTAACTACACACTACCTTCCTTAGTCTACCTTTTTTTTTTTTTTTTTTTTAAACACACCAACTAGGCCTAAGCTCAGACTGTAGGTTTTGCACCCTCTCCACCTGCTTGGAGACAGAAGAATACTGCCAAACTGTAGGTGGCACCAACCTAGATAAGGCGGAGTTTTGTTTGTAAACTTCTGTCTCCATTTATAAATTTATTTATTTATTTATTTGCTGAGTTTTATATACCGTCATTCGGAAAGCCATCATAACGGTTTACAAAGTTCAGATTACAATGTTTTTAACAACTGGTAAAATAGTAAACAGGGAGCATATTAAACAGAGACAATCGATTGCAGACAGAATTGGCGCATGCACTATGGGTTGCACAAAGGGGTGCACAAAGGGGAGAGCCCCTTTGTCACGCCCCTTCGGCGCGCGACGCACGGCACCTGGTGGTGAGGTGCATTTCAACGGTCGACGGAGCTCTGTGTGACATCGGGGGGGGGGGGGCGTGGTCTCCCGATCGGGTCCCTCTCGCATTCATTCATTTCTCAATTCCCCCTCACCTCCCGATGTTCAGCTCAAGTCTCCATCTGCTAAGGGGGGGGGGGGGCAAAACCCAGGAGTCTGGACTGATCCGGGTACGTACAGGGAACGCCTGTTTCTCTGAGCCCTGAAGCAGCTTCTCTGTCTCGGCGCCCCCCTTGTTCGTCTTCTCCATGGAATAAAGCTAGAAATTCAGGAGTGCAGATATGCTGGGCTAAAGCCAGGACTGACTCAGCCAGAGGAGGTGGAGTCAGGGGGCGATCCTAATTAAATGTGTGGGATCCCGTCAGCTCGAACAGGAAAGCCCCAAGACCACAGGCAGAACAACAAGAAGGACTGCGGGCGTGAGTAAGGATGGAAGACAGAGGGACACGTTCTCAGCTTCTGCACCCCCCACTCTGATCTCTCCTGTAGTTTCGGGGATCAGTCAGTCTTCATTCACAGAACCAGCCTGATTAGAGCCGCAGCCTCCCGCTGTGGCAGTGAGGGCTGGGGGCTGCAGCTTTCTCCAGTGACACCTCCTCCTCCCGGTCTCCTACTTACCTGATGACTTCGTTGTAAATCTCCACCATGCTGAGGGTGACACTGTATCTCCACAGACCTTCGCGGGCCTCAATTTCCTTGTAGAGAGCCTTCAGGGCCTGCTGGTTAATCCCAGGATACTCAGAGGAGCCCTACAAAGACAGTCTGTCTTACTATCTCTTTCAGCTAGAGCTGCATTCCCAGTCTAACCTGTCCTCTTCTCACCTCCATAGTGTATGTCTTCCCGGAGCCAGTCTGCCCATAGGCAAAGATACAGACATTGTAGCCATTGATACAGGACATCACCAAAGGTTCAATCTCCAGGAAAACCTAAGGAAAGAAAGCAGAGCAGTTACACAATGCACCAAAGAAAGGATCCTGCTTCCTCATACCAGTGTTAACCCTCACTCCCCCACAGCTAAGGATCCTCTGTGCTTATCCCAGGCTTTACCCCTCAATCCCCCACAGCTAAGGATCCTCTGTGCTTATCCCTGGCTTTATCATTCACTCCCCCATAGCTAAGGATCCTCTGTGCTTATCCCAGGCTTTACCCTTCACTCCCCCACAGCTAAGGATCCTCTGTGCTTATACCAGGCTTTACCCCTCACTCCCCCACAGCTAAGGATCCTCTGTGCTTATCCCAGGCTTTACCTCTCACTCCCCCACAGCTAAGGATCCTCTGTGCTTATCCCAGGCTTTACCTCTCACTCCCCCACAGCTAAGGATCCTCTGTGCTTATCCCAGGCTTTACCTCTCACTCCCCCACAGCTAAGGGTCCTCTGTGCTTATCCCAGGCTTTACCCCTCACTCCCTCACAGCTAAGGATCCTCTGTGCTTATACCAGGCTTTACCCCTCACTCCCCCACAGCTAAGGATCCTCTGTGCTTATCCCAGGCTTTACCCCTCACTCCCCCACAGCTAAGGATCCTCTGTGCTTATCCCAGGCTTTACCCCTCACTCCCTCACAGCTAAGGATCCTCTGTGCTTATCCCAGGCTTTACCCCTCACTCCCCCACAGCTAAGGATCCTCTGTGCTTATCCCAGGCTTTACCCCTCACTCCCCCACAGCTAAGGATCCTCTGTGCTTATCCCAGGCTTTACCTCTCACTCCCCCACAGCTAAGGATCCTCTGTGCTTATCCCAGGCTTTACCCCTCACTCCCCCCACAGCTAAGGATCCTCTGTGCTTATCCCAGGCTTTACCCCTCACTCCCCCCACAGCTAAGGATCCTCTGTGCTTATCCCAGGCTTTACCCCTCACTCCCCCACAGCTAAGGATCCTCTGTGCTTATCCCAGGCTTTACCCCTCACTCCCCCACAGCTAAGGATCCTCTGTGCTTATCCCAGGCTTTACCTCTCACTCCCCCACAGCTAAGGATCCTCTGTGCTTATCCCAGGCTTTACCCCTCACTCCCCCACAGCTAAGGATCCTCTGTGCTTATTTCAGGTTTTATTCCTCCAGTGAAAGAACGTTAGCTGACATGAGAACATTCAGTACCCCTAGTAACACATGAAGATATCACCGGGTACCTCCATCACACTGCAACTGAAAAGAAATGAAAAAGTTCAGTAAAAAAGCAACGCAGTTCCGCTGTTTGTCACCTCTTCCTGTGTTGCCTGAGGTAGAAACACCTTGTCGAGTTCAAAGATTCTCTCCTTCCCTTTGTATAACACAGCCACCCTGGTGTCATCCTGCAGGTCTGTGGTCACCGTCGCGGCAGTGGATCCTTCCTCCCGCTCCTGCTCAGTGACGGGCTTCATGCGGCACAGCACGCGGATGTTTCCTGATGGACAGCACAAGCTCCCCAATCAGAAACCAGGGCAAGTCCCAACCCCTGCCCCCAGCACCACCCACAGCTTACTGCAATCAATTTCTGCTTTGTAACATTTTCAAGTTTCACAATGATATCTGAGAGGAAATTAAGGCAATTCGTGAAAAGGATTTAAAACAAAAAAAAATCTGCAGCTCTAACACTAAACTTTCAAAAGGGAAACTTTGATAAAATGAGGAAAATAGAAAAAAAACTGAAAGGTGCAGCTGCAAAGGTTAAAAGTGTTCAACAGGCATGGACATTGTTTAAAAATACAATCCTAGAGGCGCAGTCCAGATGTATTCCACACATTAAGAAAGGTGGAAGGAAGGCACAACGATTACCGTCATGGTTAAAAGGTGAGGTGAAAGAGGCTATTTTAGCCAAAAACAATCCTTCAAAAATTGGAAGAAGGATCCATCTGAAAAAATAGGAAAAAGCATAAGCATTGTCAAGTTAAGTGTAAAACATTGATAAGACAGGCGAAGAGAGAATTTGAAATGAAGTTGGCCTTAGAGACAAAAATTCATAATAAATACTTTTTTAAATATATCCGAAGCAAGAAACCTATGAGGGAGTCAGTTGGACCATTAGATGACCGAGGGGTTAAAGGGGCCATTGCAGAAAGACTAAATGAATTCTTTGCTTCCGTGTTTACTAATGAGGATGTTGGGGAGACCAGTTCCGGAGATGGTTTTCAGGGGTGATGAATCAGATGAACTGAACCAAATCATTGTGAACCTGGAAGATGTAGTAGGGCAGATTGACAACTATAGAGTAGTAAATCACCTGGACCGGATGGTATGCATCCTAGGGTACTGAAGGAACTAAAAATGAAATTTCTGATCTATTAATTAAAATTTGTAACCTATCATTAAAATCATCCATTGTACCTGAAGACTGAAGGGTGGCCAATGTAACCCCAATATTTAAAAAGGGCTCCAGGGGCGATCCAGGAAACTATAGACCAATGAGCCTGACTTCAGTGCCGGGAAAAATAGTGAAAACTATTCTAAAGATCAAAATCACAGAGCATATAGAAAGACATGATTTAATGGAACACAGCATGGATTTACCCAAGGGAAATCTTGCCTCACAAATCTGCTTCATTTTTTTGAAGGGGCTAATAAACATGTGGACAAAGGTGAACTGGTAGATATAGTGTTATTTGGATTTCAGAAGGCGTTTCACATGAGAGGCTTCTGAGAAAACTAAAAAGTCATGGGATAGGAGATGATGTCCTTTCATGGATTACAAATTGGTTAAAAGACAGGAAACAGAAAGTAGAATTAAATGATCTATTTTCTCAGTGGAAAAGGGTAAACAGAGGAGTGCCTCAGGGATCTGTACTTGGACCGGTGCTTTTCAATATATTTATAAATGATCTGGAAAGGAATATGAGTGAGGTTATCAAATTTGCGGATGATACCAAGTTATTCAGAGTAGTTAAATCACAAGTGGATTGTGATAAATTGCAGGAGGACCTTGGAAAACTAGAAGATTGGGCATCCAAATGGCAGATGAAATTTAATGTGGACAAATGCAAGGTGTTGCATATAGAGAAAAATAACCCTTGCTGTAGTTACATGATGTTAGGTTCCATATTAGGAGCTACCAGCCAGGCAAAAGATAGGAAAATTAGTTTCTTACCTGATAATTTTCGTTCCTGTAGTACCACGGATCAGTCCAGACACCTGGGTTTTGCCTCCCCTCCAGCAGGTGGAGACAGAGAAGTTTTTTCAAAATAACCCTGCCATATATAGCGAGGTGCCACCCATGGTCCCTCAGTCTTACGTAATGTCAAAGCAGCATGGAACAAAACCAGCCCATATATGTAACTATAACAATGGTCAGTAAACCCCAAATAGGAACAGAACTAGCAGAACCAATAGAACAAGCGATACTCTAGCAGAAACAGTCAGAAAGAAAAACCAACTGAATCCGAGCGGACTCTCCATTACTTCAATGTACACCGAAAAAGGGTGGGGCTCTGGACTGATCCGTGGTACTTCAGGAACGAAAATTATCAGGTAAGAAAGTAATTTTCCTTTCCTTGTACATACCTGGATCAGTCCAGACACCTGGGATGTACCAGAGCCAACTTCACTGAGGGTGGGAGCCAGAGAGGCTCGCACGGAGCACCCCTTCTCCAAATCCCCCAGCATCCGAAGCCCGCACATTCAATCTGTAATGTCGTGCAAAAGTATGCAACAATTTCCAAGTAGTTGCCCTGCAAATTTCCTGGGGTGAGACTTGATGACATTCTGCCCAAGAAGCGGCCTGTGACCGTGTAGAATGAGCGCGAAGCCCCACCGGCACCGTCTTCCCACTCAGTAAATGCGCGGAACCGATGGCTTCTTCAGCCAACGAGCTATTGTAGTCTTGGAGGCCATGCCCCCTTTTCGTAGACCATTCCACAAGACAAAGAGATGATCGGAGACCCGGAAAGGATTCGTGACTTCCAGATATCGAAGCAGAGCCCTGCGGATATCCAGTTTCCGTAAGTCCTTGGCCACCGGATCCAAGCAATCCACATCTGAGAATGAGGGAAGTTCGATGGACTGATTCAAGTGAAAGGAAGATCCTACCTTTGGAAGAAAAGATGGGACCGTTCGCAACGAGACTCTTGAATCAGAAATCCGCAAGAAAAGTTCCCGGCACGATAACGCCTGCAATTCGGACACCCGGCACACCGAAGAAATCACCACCAAGAACACCACTTTAAGCGTGAGATCCTTCAAGGTCGATCACTTTATGGGCTCAAAAGGTGGTGCACACAATGAGGAAAGCACCAAATTGAGGTTCCAGGAAGGACATGGATGGCGCAGAGGAGGGCGCAAGTGCTTAGCCCCCCGTAGAAAACGAGCCACATCCGGGTGTAACGCCAATGCTACCCCCTGGACCTTACCACGGAGACAACCAAGTGCTGCAACCTGTACTCGTAGAGAACTACAAGAGAGACCCTTAGCCAGCCCCGCTTGCAGAAAACCGAGAATGTCGGGAACCGACGCCTGCGTAGGATATACTACGCTATCGGAACACCAATCCTCAAAGATCCTTCCAGACCCTGACATAAGCTAGAGAAGTAGACGGTTTTTGTGACCGCAATAATGTGGCCACCACCGCATCGGAATAACTCTTATTTTTCAACCGTTGCCTCTCAAAAGCCAGGCCGCAAGACAAAAGCGATCCGCCTCTTCCAAATAGATGGGGCCTTGATGAAGAAGAGCCGTGGACTCACGAAAACGCAGGGGAGCTGCGGTGGAGAGATTGAGCAGGTCCGCAAACCAAGGACATCGCGGCCATTCCGGGGCTGCAAGAATCACTGCTGCCGGGTGGAGCTCTATTCGCGTGATTACTTTGCCGATCAGCAGCCAGGGAGAAAACACGAACAGTAAGATGTTTGTCGGCCATGGAAGAACCAGGGCATCAACCCCCTCGGCCCCTGTCTCCCTGCGCCGACTGTAGAACCGTGGAGCCTTGGCATTCTGAAATGAAGCCATCAGATCCATGCATGGCATGCCCCATTGCTCGCAGATGAGTTGGAAGGCCTCATCGGCCAATTCCCACTCTCCAGGATCGAGATGGTGACGACTGAGGAAGTCCGCCTGTATGTTGTCCACACCTGTGAAGTGAGAAGCCGCAAAGCTGATGAGGTGCTGCTCCGCCCAGTGCATCAACTGTTGCGCTTCCGTCACCACTGGGCGACTCTTGGTTCCTCCTTGGCGATTGATGTAGACCACCATAGTCGCGTTATCTGACAAGACTCTGACTGACTTCCCGTGAAGGAGTGGGAGGAAAGCCTGCAATGCCAGAGCCACTGCCCTGGTCTCCAAGCAGTTGATTGACTACTGAGATTGATCTCTGGACCACTGTCCCTGCACCAACTTTCCCAGAATAACCGCTCCCCATCCGAAGAGACTGGCATCGGTGGTGATGACCGTCCAGTCGGGCATCACCAGGGGAACTCCATGCTCCAGATATTCGAGATACGCCACCAGTCGAGGCTGGCTCTCGAGAAGCTCATAAGTGGAAGCGGCAGGTGGAACTGTTCCGACACTGGATTCCAGCGGGACAGCAATGTTGATTGTAAGGGATGCATATGAGCGAAGGCCCAGGGGACTAATTCCAGGGTGGACGTCATGGATCCCAAGACTCTCAAGTAATCTTTCACCCTGGGCAGCCGCATGGACAACAGGCTCGTCACCTGTCCCTGAAGCTTGACTATCTGCTCCATGGTGAGGAAGACTCTCCCCTGTGCCGTGTTGAACCACGTTCCTAGGAACTCCAGCGACTGCGAGGGAACAAGACGACTCTTGGCACGGTTGACCACCCAACCGAGTGAACTCAAGAACTGTAGCACCCGGCTGATCGTCGTCTGGCACTGAGCCTCGGACTTCGCCCGAATTAGCCAATTGTCCAAGTAGGGGTGCACTAAGAAGCCCTCCCTTCGGAGCCGCACTGCCACCACCACCATCACCTTGGTGAACGTTCTGGGCGCGGTGGCGAGTCCGAATGGCAGAGCCCAGAACTGGTAATGACTTCCCAGAATGCAGAACCTGAGGAACTTTTGGTGGGACGACCAGATACTGATATGGAGGTATGCTTCCGTGAGATCCAGAGAAGCCAGGAACTCTCCTTGCCGCACGGAGGCGATGACAGACCGAATGGTCTTCATCCGGAAACTCTTTTCAGATCTAAGATTGGCCGGAAAGTGCCTTCCTTTTTGGGAACTATGAAGTAAATGGAGTAGCGACCCTGGAACCGCTTCACGGGCGGGACTGGTGTTATCGCCCCCCAAGTCCAGGAAGTGCAGGAGCGTGCAGTGGACCGCCTCCCGCTTTTCTCGGTATGCGCACGGAGAGACCAGGAATTTGTCCCAAGGGCGCTGTACAAAATTTAAAGCATAACCTTGATTATCACCATGAGGACCCACTGGTCCAACGTCAGTTTGGTCCATTCCTCGAAGAAGAGCAATAGTCTGGCCCCCACGTTTGGTACGTGAGGGATCACAGAAATAGAGGAATGGACTGGCAGGATCTCATTGCGAGGCCTTAGCCCCCGCCGCCGGTTGCAGGTTGCCCGATCTGCCGAAGCACCTGCCTCGAAAGGACTGAGGCCAGGATTGCTGCCTGTTTGAGCCCGGGCGAAAGGAGGAACTGGGTGACCTCGCCGGATGGGGTCTCCTTGAATCCCGAAAACAAGACCACGCTGTATACGATCCACTTGACCTGGGTCTGTCCTCCGGCAGATTGTGAACCTTGTTCTCTCCCAGCGATTGGATCATGTCTTCCAACTCCTTGCCGAACAACAACTTTCCTTTGAAAGGTAGGGAACCAAGGTGCGCCTTGGACGAGACATCAGCTGCCCAATTGCGAAGCCAGAGGAGTCTTCGTGCGGAGACAGCGGACACAATGGATCTCGCTGACGTGCGCAGCAAATCGTAGAGAGCATCCGCGCTATAGGTGATGACCGCCTCCAGCCTGTTCGCCTGAAAAGCCTCTCACTCGGAGAGATCGGTGCTGGCCTGGAGTTGTTGGGCCCAATGAAGGCCCGCACGCAGCGCAAAATTACTGCAGATTGCAGCCCGGACCTCCAGCGCAGACACCTCGAACACCTTCTTAGGCTGGAGCTCCAACTTTCTGTCCTGCAAATCCTTGAGAGCTGTAGCTCCTGTAACTGGAAAGGAAAATTAGGTTCTTACCTGATAATTTTCGTTCCTGTAGTACCAAGGATCAGTCCAGACTGCTGGGTTATGCCTCCCCTCCAGCAGATGGAGTCAGAGAGAAAACTGAAAGCACCCCCTAGATATACTGGTGTGCCACCTGCCATCCTTCAGTATAATTGATATCAAAGCAGAAGAAATGGATCATCCTTCCGCCAAAAATAGCCAAAAATTAACCATGGCCACTGGCTAGATCAAGTAGTAAAACTCTGCAAAAGTAAGCATTAACATCACTCAAACACTACTGAGCCAACCAAGCAAACAAAGCCAAAAGGCAACGAAATGAATAATCACTTACCGTATCGAGTTATCGATACCTGAAAGAGTGGAAAAGATACTGTTACGAGCGGACTCTCCTGAAACACCATTACTGGGCGGGCGTCTGGACCGATCCTTGATACTACAGGAACGAAAATTATCAGGTAAGGATCTAATTTTCCTTTCCCTGTACGTACCAGGATCAGTCCAGACTGCTGGGATGTACCCGAGCTGACTTAAATGGGGTGGGACCCCGAGAGTCCTGCTCGAAGTACGCTGCTTCCAAAGGAAGTAGGTGACGGCCCTCGAAATCAACCCGATAATGTCGAGCGAAAGTATGCAACGACTTCCAAGTGGCCGCCCTGCAAATCTCTTGGCTCGAAACCAGGTGACTTTCTGCCCACGAAGTCGCTTGAGAACGGAGAGAATGGGCCTTGAGCCCCTCAGGAACAGCCTTACCACCACCAATGTACGTGGCAGCGATCGAGCCCTTCAACCAACGGGCAATAGTTACTTTGGACGCCTGAAGCCCCTTCCTGGGGCCATGCCACAAGACAAACAGATGATCAGACCGTCGAAAATCATTGGTAACTTCTAAATATCGCATGAGCACTCGACGAACATCCAAACGTCTCAAATCTGACCCTTGAGAAGACTGTAGTTCTGTCGCCGAGAAGAAAGGCAATTCCACCGTCTGATTTACATGAAAGGCAGATACCACCTTAGGTAAGAAAGAAGGTACCGTACGCAACGACACACCTGAGCCGAAATACGCAAGAACGGTTCTCTACATGAAAGAGCTTGCAACTCAGAGACCCTACGAGCGGACGTGATCGCCACGAGAAACACCGTCTTGAGAGTTAAATCCTTTAAGGAGGCCCGCCTGAGAGGCTTAAAGGGGGCCACATTGAGGCCTTTGAGAACCAAGTTCAAATTCCAAGACGGGCAAGGAGGCTGGAGCGGAGGACGCAAGTTCCGAACACCACGTAAAAAGCGTGCTACGTCTGGGTGACAGGCGAGAGAGGACCCTTCAACCTTTCCTCTCAAACACCCCAGAGCTGCTACCTGAACCCTCAGAGAACTGTAAGCCAAACCCTTCTTCAAGCCATCCTGCAAAAACGTAAGGATTTGAGCTACAGAAGCCCGACGTGGCGCAATCTTCGAGACACCGCACCAGGAGTCAAACACCTTCCACACTCTAGCATAAGTAAGCGTAGTAGAGGGCCTCCGTGCCCGAAGCAGTGTGGAAATGACAGGCTCAGAATAACCCTTTTTCCTTAATTGTCTCCTTTCATAAACCAAGCCGCCAGACAAAAGCGATCCGCCAGATCTAAAAATACCGGCCCTTGCCGAAGGAGGTTCGGAAGATGACTGAGACGTAAAGGCCCGTCAGTCGCAAGATGAACCAGATCCGCGAACCATGGTCTTCTTGGCCACTCCGGGGCCACTAAAATCACCCGACCACAATGCGATTCTATGCGTCTTAACACCTTGCCGATCAGAGGCCATGGAGGAAATACATAGAGGAGGACGTGACGAGGCCATGGAAGCACGAGTGCATCCACTCCTTCCGACCCGTGCTCTCGCCTTCGGCTGAAGAAATGCGCCGCCTTTGCATTGTGCCGAGTCGCCATCAGGTCTAGGTGCAGAATCCCCCATCGTAGGGTGATGAGACTCATTGCCTTGGCCGAGAGCTCCCACTCTCCGGGGTCCAAGTGTTGTCGACTGAGATAATCCGCCTGAATGTTGTCTATGCCTGCAATGTGTGTGGCCGCGATGCGGGACAGATAACGCTCCGCCCAGGTCATCAACAACGCTGCTTCGGTCGCCACCGGTCGACTTCTTGTACCGCCCTGGCGATTTATATATGCTACCGTGGTTGCGTTGTCCGAAAGGACTCGAACTGCCCGACCGCGTACCAGGGGCAGAAGGTGGTGCAAGGCTAGACGTACCGCTCTGGTCTCCAGACGGTTGATGGAGCAAGAGGCCTGGCAAGGGGACCACGTTCCCTGTACCGCTCTTGATTGACAGACCGTTCCCCAGCCTGTTAGACTGGCATCCGTCGTCACTACCACCCACTGAGGAGGATCGAGATCTACCCCCTGCAAGAGGTGGTCCGGGATCAACCACCAAGCTAGACTGGACCGAGCCGGTTCCATCAGCGGCAACTGGGCACCGTAATCCCCGGTTTTCTGGTCCCAGCGAGAAAGAAGAGCGGTTTGCAAAGGACGCATATGCGCAAAAGCCCACGGCACCATTTCCAGAGTAGAAACCATATGTCCAATGACCTGCAAATAATCCCATGCCGTAGGTAAGGGGAGATCCAGTAGGTTCTGTACCTGAAGCATCAGGTTCTCCAGTCTCTGCTGAGTCAGGTATACCTTGCCCACCAAGGTATCGAAACGTGCTCCCAAAAATTCCAAACACTGACTCGGAACCAGCTGGCTCTTTGCAAAGTTGACTACCCAACCTAGCGACTGCAGTTGCTGAACCACCACCTGGACTGCTCGCTTGCACGAGACCTCCGACTTCGCCCGGATAAGCCAATCGTCGAGGTAGGGATGTACCAATACTCCCTGACGGCGCAGGAAGGCTGCGACTACGACGAGAACCTTGGTAAACACTTTTGGAGCTGTGGCTAACCCGAACGGGAGGGCGCAAAACTGAAAGTGTTCCCCGAGCACCATGAACCTCAGGTACCTCTGGTGGCGCTCCCTGTTCCCAATGTGAAGATACGCCTCGGCCAGATCCAAAGAAGCCAAACATTCTCCCCTGTGGACGGCCGCAATAACAGATCGAAGAGTTTCCATGCGAAAACGGGGAACGCGCAAGGCCCTGTTTACTCTCTTCAAATCCAAAATTGGCCGGAACGTACCTTCCTTCTTTGGAACCAGGAAGTAAATGGAATACCGACCTGTTCTGGTCTCGTCCGGCGGAACGGGCACCACTGCCCCCAGGGATCGTAACCGGGCCACGGTTTGGGCCATTACCAGTTGCTTTTCCGGAGGACCGCAAGGAGATATCATAAAAAGATCCCGGAGGGGCCGAGCAAAATCCAACTCGTAACCGTGATGCACCACATCGAGGACCCACTGGTCTGAAGTGATCTTGACCCATTCCTCCCAAAACTGGGATAACCGGCCTCCGATGCGTGGGAAGGAGGAATGGGCCCGCCCGCCTTCATTGCGCAGGTTTGCCTGTGGCCAAACCCTGCGAGGAACCCATTCGTTGTGGTCGTCTGCCTCAAAAGGAAGGAGTCCAAGACTGAGACCTGGGGCCCTGCTGCCTTTGGGGAAAAGATCCACCCCTTCCCGCGCGAAACAGGCGTTGCTCTCGAAATCGGGACCGCGTGTTTCCGAAAGACCGCAATTCTCGGGGCTTGTCCTCTGGCAACTTATACACCCATCAACCTGAGGGATCCTCTTCCCTGTCCACACCTCATAGCCTCCCTTGTGACTCAGCCTGACTCCAGGTTCAAATCCCCTGTCTGATGGGACCAGCGGGGGCTTGGGTGCCTCTTGGAGGTGGCTCTGTTTAAACCCAGGGATGGAAGGAAGATGGCCACCACTACCATGGTCACCCCTGCTGGTCAACCACCAGCACTGAGGGTGAGCCTCGTCGGAGGGAGGCTTCCAAGCCTGGGAGCCAGCAATAAGAAATGTACGGCATGATTGTTTTGTCCTTTATACAGGGGAGTTTATGAGGATGCAGTGGTAGTGATGCCCCAAATAAAAAGCAAGGCAGTTAATTGAAAGGCTGGATGCACTTCATGATCCTTATCAGTTCCCGTATTCTGTGTTTCTGGAGGAGAAGGGGAGAGACTGGGAGAGAGGGGCAGAGGGAGATATGGAAAAAAGAGAGACAGGACGAAGGAGAGGGAGAGACGTAGAAAGGAGGGAGGGGAATGAAGAAAAGATATGGAGAAAGGGAGAGATAAGATAGAAGGGGCGATAGAGAAGATAGGGAAGTAGGATCAGGAGATAGAGGGAAAAGGATGGAGAGGGAGAGACAAGAGGGAGAAAGGTAGTTAGTGGAGGAGGAAGAGCGAGCGCGCAGTCATCAGGGTCTCACCTTTCAGCTCCACCAGCTGGTCGTGATATTTCTTCCTCAGCAGCATTTCTCGCTGGTATTTCTCCAGCAGATCCTTGTTGGCATCAGATACCTCGGTCATGGCTGTAGAGATCTGCAGATGACAGGACACACATGGCCCAGTGTTTGGTTCAGCCTCCTGAGCAGACAGCGTTCCTTGAGATCACTCATACACAGCAAAGGAAGGAGCCGGATGATTCCGGACCTCCTTAATAACTAAGGGGTCCATATTCAGTCACTGTCTGGATAGTAAAGTTAGCCAGATACACTTATCCAACTAACTATGGAGGTATATTCATCCGCTCTTTTGAATATAGCGGGCTATAGGAGAGCCCTTTGGCACAACCAGACTTAGCCGGATAGGCTGGATAATTTGTCCAGCTAACATAACTCCTCCCCGAAGGGCCCCAGAATGCCCCTAAGCTATCTGGCTAAATTTTAGCAGGATAATAAGCTAGCCAGCTAAACTTTAGGGAGACAAGTGCGCAAATATTCATTTAGCCAGGTAGATTTTATTTCTCGTTTATATTCAAAGGCTTTTTCCAGGCAATGTTTGGCGGTACCAAGACAAAAACTGAATATTTCCCCACCACCATCTGCTGTCCAGCTAAATTTCATTCAGATAACTTGTGGCCCACACAAACTTTAGCAAGATAAAAAAAGAGACATGATGGAGGAATTCTGGGGTGTGATTCAATTTTATCTGGAGATTGCTGATATCCAGTGCTACCTGGTTAAAATTTGTCAGGAAAAACACCTGCCCTAAAATCACCCGGATAAAGTTATCCAGGTATGTTACGCTGAGTCTCCATAAACAGCAGGGCAAGATTTAGCCACCCACGTGGGTGATGTCATTCAATGGCACCAAATGGCCACTGGATGATGGAGTAGCACAGGAACGTTGCCAGCTCTAGGACAGTCCAGTCACAGATCCATCTGTACCACCAGTAAACAACAAGCTTCCCACACACTGCTCCAGTCTAGCAGCAGACGCCTTCTCAATCCCATGGAGTCAAGAAATACTGTGTACTTTTTCCCAATTCCTTCAGAAGTTAAGAGGGGAAAAGGATGGCATGATTTTGAGAACCCCATTTCGGCCTAGCCAGGTTTGGATTCCCTGGCGACAATGTCTGGTTGTCCAACATGGAGTAAGATTATGTATATTCTCATACCGGATCACACACAGCAAGGGGAATCTTCTACCTCCCAACCTTCAGTCGTTGGCTCTGACCACATGCACACTGAAAGCATGCTAATATCTTCTCTACGATCGCCTTCCGAAGTAGGACAAGTTCTCCTAGCATCTAGAAAATGCTCAATGGGAAGAGCGAATTATAAATCCAATAAATCGATAAATCTTACACATTCATGTGGAAAAAGCTTTACTGTCTGGTGCTCTGCAACAAGACCCCTTTCCCTTTGTGGCTTCAATATTTATTAAGCCTTTCTTAGTCAGAGTTGAAGACCAGCTCTGTCAGAGTTCACCTCAGTGCTGGAGCAGCATGCCATGAACCGATGGTGGCCGGATTCACGTACCATCTGCTGCGCCTGAATGCGACTCACCTTTCCAAGGCTGAGCTCAAGACCGGTAATTACATAGACACATAGACATGATGGCAGAAAAGGACCAACGGTCCAGCCAGTCTGCCCAGCAATCTTCCCATGGTAGTATCTGCAACGCCATGCGGGTTACCCCATGTATCAGTCAGTGCTGCTTGATGTGCTTTGCTTATGGACTTGGCCATAGACGCAGTCCTTAATGACTGCACATCAGTAACCCAGGCTATAGAAACATCAGGGCTCATGTTGGTTGTCTCTGAATCCACATTCCTCTTTCCCTCCACCCCCTACCCCCCTCCTTTGAAGCAGAAAGTGCTAGTGCAGTTGCATTAAAAGCATCAAGGCTTATTGGTTAAGGGTAGTAATCCCCAGGCCTTCTGTTAAGGATAGTAACTGCTGCTCTGTGCAGGATATCCCCATGCTTATAAGTTCCCCAGGCCGAAAAAGTCAGGGCCCTCTTTGGTTGCTGTTTGAATCCAATTCCCCTTTTCCCCTGGCGTTGAAGAGGAGAGCAATGTTTGAGTTGCATCAAAAGTATCAGGGTTTATTGGTTAAGGGCAGTAACCGCTGCACCAGCACGTCACCCCCATGCTCGCTTTCTTCATTTCCTTTAGGACTTGGCCGTAGAAGCAGTCCTGTGCGTTACATCCACATTCAATTAATTTATCTTAAACCTTTGGGATCTGAATGTAGTTCCAGCTCAGCCGACAAAATTACCATTCAAAACTTTGGCGACTGCAGACCTGAAGTTACTTTCTTGGAAAGTTTTATTTTTAACAGCATTTATATCTGCCAAGAGAGTAAGCGAGCAAAAAGCCTTGGTACTGTACTCTCCCTGCACTCAGATTTCCATCAACACAGTTGTAAAAACTCATCCTAAATTTCTACCAAAAATGGGCTCTCAATCTCATTTCAGTCCATCCACCATTTCGCCAACATTCTTTCCAAGACCGCATGCTAGCAAAGACGACCCAGCGCTTCCTAGTTTGGACCGCAGAAGAGTTGGGTTATCCTATTTAGGAAAATAAAAATCTTACAGGAAGACTTTGCAACTGTTAACGGCCTACGACTATGACCTAGTAAAGCAGGGTTTCTCAGTCGCAAAGAGAGCTCTTTCAGGTTGGATCTCTGACTGCATCTCCTACTGCTAGAAATCAATCAAAGCAACAAATTCAGAATAAAGCGAAGGTCTGTCAGGACAGGCAACTTGCTTAGCACATCTTCACTCTGTCCCTTAGAAGATATACGCAGAGCAGCCATGCGCTCTTCCATCCATGCCTTCACTGCACATTACTGCCTTGAAAATGCTTTACATCTAGACGACAGCTTGGGCCAAGCAATCTTAAAGAGTCTGTTTAACTACTTTCCTTCAACTCCTGGAACTGTTTGTGGTACACCACTTGGAGAAGAAAATTATTCCTTACCTGTTAATTTTCGTTCCTGTAGTACCACCGATCAGTCCAGACAGTGGGTTATGTCCCCCATCCAGCAGATGGAGTCAGACAAAGCTTCAGAGGGTGTTCCCTTATAAACCATTGCACTCTCTGGAAATCCTCAGTAGTAAGAATATCAAAGCATGAACAATAAGGATGGATGGATCAAGGAAACAACACTCCGTCCATTTCAGAACATAGTAATGCAAACAGCTGCAAAACCCAGCAAAAAACTTGCAAAAAGAACTATGAAAACCAGTCTGAGAGATTGAGAAAACAGAACCATGTAAGTAGAGAGGCAAGCTAAGAGCAACTGAGCAGTAAGAGCAATCCCAACAACCCCAAATCCTTAGGAAGGGCGTCTGGACTGATTCGTGGTACTACAGGAACGAAAATTAGCAGGTAAGGAATAATTTTCTTTTCCCTGTATGTACCCGGATCAGTCCAGACAGTGGGATGTACCAAAGCTTCCCTACGTAGGGTGGGCCCCGGATAGCCCTGCTCAAATGACCCGATTGCCAAAGGAGCCAAAAACCAGCGACTGTAGATGTAAATGATACTGCCGAGCAAACGTATGCAACGATTTCCAGGTTGCCGCTCGGCAGATTTCCTGGGAGGAGACTGAATGATTTTCCGCCCAGGAAGCCACTTGAGCTCGAAGAGAATGGGCTTTGATGCCCACCGGCGGCTGTTTACCTGCCTCCAGGTATGCTGCTACGATCGCTGCTTTCAGCCATCGAGCAATAATGGTTTTGGAAGCCTTGGAACCTTTCTGAGGTCCATTCCAGAGGATGAACAGATGATCGGACAATCGAAAATCATTAGTAACCTCCAAATAGCAATCAGGATACACTTGACATCCAGTTTACATAGATCTCGTGGATCAGTAGACGAGAAAGACGGGAGCTCAACTGTTTGATTCACATGGAATGCTGAAACCACCTTGGGTAGAAAGGAGGATACCGTGCGCAACGAAACCCCCGAGTCTGAGAAAAGTAAGTAGGGCTCCCTGCAGGAGAGTGCCTGTAGCTCCGAAATCCAACGTGCAGAGCAAATAGCCATGAGAAAAACCGCCTCTAGGGTGAGATCCTTGAGAGTAGCGGATCGCATTGGCTCAAAAGAAGCACTGCCCAAGACCCGAAGGACTAAGTTGAGGCTCCAGGAGGGACACAGGGCGCATACCGGCGGGTGTAGGTGTTTCACTCCCTTGAGGAAGTGGACTATATCTGAGTGCGAGGAGAGGGAAGCTCCCTCGCGATGATGGACTAGGGACCCAAGGGCTGCTACCTGCACCCTCAGTGAATTGTAGGCCAAACCCTTCTCGAGTTCCTGTTGTAGGAAAGCCAGAATCTGAGCTACCGAGGCAGAACGTGGAGACGTCGCTATGGAAGTACACCAGGATTCAAAAACCTTCCATACTCGAACTTAGGCCACTGACGTAGAGGTCTTCCGAGCCTTGAGTAGGGTGGAAACCACGCCGTCTCAATCGGCGCCTCTCAAAAGGTGAGCCGCAAGACAGAAATGATCTGCCTGGTTGAAAAATACAGGACCCTGATGCAGCAGGCGCAGAAGATGGCTCAGGCGAAGAGGTCCGTCCACCGCGAGGTTGACCAAGTCCGCGAACCACGGAAGGCATGGCCATTCTGGAGCCACCAGAATTACCGGACCCTGGTGGTCCTCTATTCTCCGGAGGACTTTTCCTATCAGGGGCCACGGTGGGAACACGTAGAGGAGAGTGTGAAGACCAGGATCATCATCGCATCGTCGGAGAGTTCCCATTCTCCGGGATCCAACCGTTGTCGACTGAGGAAGTCGGCCTGAATGTTGTCTACTTCTGCAATGTGGGAATCTGCCAATCGGGAAAGGTGATCCTCTGCCCAAGCCATCAACTTGTCCATCTCCCGCAAACGTGACGACTTCTCATGCCCCCTTGGCGGTTGATGTACGCCACTGTGGTTGCGTTGTCGGAGAGTACCCAAACCGCCCGACGATGTACAAGAGGGAGGAACTGCTGCAACGCCAGATGCACTGCTCTGGTCTCCAAGCGATTGATTGGCCAGGTTGCTTGTAACAGCGTCCACTGTCCCTGGACCGAGATCGTCTGGCACACCGCTCCCCAGCCGGAGAGACTGGCATCCATAGTGACAATCACCCACTCTGGCACGTCCAAGGTCATCCCCTGCGACAAATGAAGTGGGTCGAGCCACCAAACCAGACTGTCCCTGGCCTCCTGTTGGAGAGGCAGGATGGCCTGAAACTCCTGAGACACCGGCTTCCAGCGGGAAAGTAAGGCTCTCTGCAATGGGTGCATATGCGCAAACGCCCAGGGCACCAGATCAATAGTGGAAGCCATGGAGCCCAGCAACTGGAGGTAATCCCACGCCATGGGAAGGGGAAGGCCATAGAAGCACTGCACCTGCGCTATGATCGACTGGGCCCGGTCCGGGTGCAGAAAGACCATGCCCACCTCCATATCGAAATGGGCTCCCAGGAAGTCCAGCGATTGAGAAGGCGTAAGACTGCTCTTGCGAAGTTGAATATCCATCCTAGGGATTGGAGGAGATGTAACACTCTGTCGATCACTCGATGACAGAGGCTCAGGGACTTTGCTCGAATGAGCCAGTCGTCCAGATATGGGTGGACTAGGATACCTTCTCGTCTGAGAACTGCTGCCACCACAACCATTACCTTCGTGAAGACCCGGGGGGCGGTAGCCAGGCCGAAAGGAAGTGCCTGAAACTGGAAATGCTGCCCCAGGATCTTGAAGCGGAGAAAGCGCTGGTGTGACTTGAGGATGGGAATGTTGAGATAGGCCTTTGTCAGATCCAGGGAGGCCAGGAATTCCCCGCGGTGTACAGCTGCAATCACAGAATGCAAGGTTTCCATTCGGAAGTGTGAGACCTTGAGTGATTTGTTGACCAACTTGAGATCCAAGATTGGATGGAAAGCGCCCTCCTTCTTGGGAACCACAAAGTAGACCAAATAATGACCGGTCCCCACCTCCCTCAGAGGGACCGGAAGAATCGCCCCAAGAGCGAGGAGCCTGTCGAGCGTCTGGCATACTATGAGTCTTTTCCAAACTGGTCCACAGGGTGAGAAGAGGAACCTGTGTGTCAGGGGCCAAGCAAAATCTAATGCATAGCCATGTCTTAGAATATCCAGGACCCACTGATCTGACGTAATCTTGACCCACTCCTCGTAGAAGAGGGAGAGCCGGCCCCCTATCCTGGGGATCGGGGAGTGGGCCAGCCTGGCTTCATTGAACAGACTTGGCAGACGTCCCCTGGGCCAGACCGTCCCTTGACTGTCGTCGCCCTCGAAAGGAACGGGACCAGGACTGGGAACGCGAAGATGGCTGACGAGGAGCCGACTGTCTCGTAGTGCGGAACCGTCATTGACCACGGTATCGGCTTCTGGAGGAGCTGAAAGTCCTAGTGGACCGCGGTCGATCCTCTGGCAATTTATGTACGGAATTTTCTCCCAGGGACTTGTGATCTGGACCAGATTGTCCCCAAAGAGGAATTTTCCCTTGAAGGGCAACGATCCTAAAAGAAAATTAGGTCTTACCTCCGATAATTTTCATTCCTGTAGTACCAAGGATCAGTCCACACTCCTGGGTTTTGCCTCCGCACCAGCAGGTGGAGACAGAGCCAAACTTGTCAGACTCCGCATATATACCAAGGTTGCCACCCACAGCTTGTCAGTATAACATAATGTCAAAGCAGAAAACCCTGAACTGAACACTAACTAAAAACCCCCGGGAGATTAACCGGAGAACCCTGGGCTCACTGACTCCAACGAGGGCACTGCCCCAAAAGAGAACGGAACATATAGCAACTGATTTGTGTAAAGAAAGAAATCCCAATATCCTCACAATTAACAAACCAGCGGACTCTCCGAAACTGAGAAATGATTGAGGGCGGGACTCTGGACTGATCCTTGGTACTACAGGAGCGAAAATTATCGGAGATAAGATCTAATTTTCTTTTCCCTGTACCTACCGGATCAGTCCAGACTCCTGGGATGTACCAGAGCTGAGATTACTTGGGATGGGATCCGGAGAGGCCCATTCTTTAAACGCCTGCTCCGAAATTGCCTTCCCATGAACCCTGGACATCCAGACAATAATGACGCGCAAAAGTATGCAAGGATTTCCAAGCTGCAGCCCTGCAGATCTCCTGCGGAGAAATCTGCATGCACTCCGCCCAGGAAGCTGCCTGGGAACGCGTCGAATGGGCCTTGAGACCCTGCGGGACAGGTTTACCACAGAGTAAATATGAGGAACCTATGGTCTCCTTCAACCAGCGAGAAATGGTGGTCTTGGAAGCCATATTACCCCTTTTTGGACCCTGAAAGAGCACAAAAAGGTGATCTGATAATCGAAAGTCATTAGTCACCTCCAAGTACCGTAGAAGAGATCTATGGACATCCAACTTCTTCAGGTCCCTTGACCCTGGATCTGCCCTCGGAAGATCCCCAAAGGCAGGAAGATCCACCGACTGATTCAAGTGAAACGAAGAAACCACTTTCGGGAGAAATGAGGGAACCGTGCGAAGCGTAACCCCTGCTTTCGAGATCTGCAAGAAAGGCTCCCTAAAGGACAAAGCCTGAAGCTCTGACACTCGTCTGGCAGACGAAATTGCCACCAGGAACACCGTCTTTAAAGTAAGATCCTTAAGGGTTGCCCTTTTTAGAGGCTCGAAAAGAGGAGCACACAGAGCCTTGAGAACCACATTCAGATTCCAGGAGGGGCACGGAAGCTTCAAGGGCGGACGCAGATGAGATGCCCCCTTCAGAAAACGGTTCACATCGGGATGCGCCGCCAGAGGCCTTCCTTCGAGAGACCCCCGAAACCAACCAAGAGCTGCTACCTGCACCCTCAGAGAACCACAGGATAGACCTTTAGCTAGACCATCCTGCAAAAAGGCCAAAATAGCTGAAACGGATGCCCGGATAGCGTGAATTGAACGCTCAACGCACCACAATTCGAAGACCTTCCACATGCATACGTATGCCAAAGAAGTTGACTTCTTACGCGATCTCAACAAAGTAGAAACCACCATGTCAGAATAGCCTTTGCTCTTCAGACGACGCCTTTCAAAACCCATGCCGCTAGACAAAAGCGATCTACCTGATCGAAACACACGGGACCTTGATGGAGGAGATCCGGAAGGTTCGGAAACTGCAGCGGTCGCTCCACAGCTAGGTTGAGGAGATCCGCAAACCAAGGCCGTCGTGGCCATTCGGGAGCCACCGGAATGACCTCGGACGGATGAGCTTCGATACGCCAAAGTATTATTTTTTTTTAAACTTTATTAACAGGATAGAAGGAATAAACAACTTAGCTACCAAATCCCTTCCTCTCCTAACTAACAAACAATCCAGATCAGTAGAGACTGTGGGTTAAGCACCCGGCACCTGCTGGAGACAGAGATATACTGACGGGCTAAGGGTGGCACCCTGGTATATATGCGGAGCCTGACAAATTTGGCTCTGTCTCCACCTGCTGGTGTGGAGGCAAAACCCAGGAGTCTGGACTGATCCGTTACGAACAGGGAACTGTGACTTAGAGGAGGAATCCGCCGACCAGTTACGGAGCCAGAGGAGAGGTCTGGCCGAGACTGCCGAAACCATTGATCTGGCCAGAACTCAGAGAATGTCATACAGAGCATCTGCTCCATACGCTATTACTGCCTCCAAACGGTCGGCCTGCTGGGCTTCTTCCGGAGGCAGATCTTGTGAACTTAGGAGTTGTTGGACCCAGCGGAGGCCTGCCCGACTCGCCAAGGAGCTGCAGAAGGCAGCCCTGACACCAAGAGCAGACACTTCAAACACTCTCTTGAGATAAAATTCAAGCTTTCTGTCCTGGAGATCACGCAGAACTGTACCTCCCATTACCGGAATGGTTGTCCTCTTTGTGTCGGCCAAAACCTCTGAGTCTACTCTCGGGATCTTAAGAAGCTCCAGGAAGTCATCCGGGAGTGGATAGAGTCTTTCCATAGCTCTGCCGACCTTAAGCGAGGCTTCAGGAGAATCCCATTCCCTGGACAACAGTTGGAGTAGAGTAGGGTGGGTAGGAAAAGACCTCGTCGAAGGATGGAGTCCTGCCAAAACAGGATCACCCTTCTTTACCTGAGGCGTGGATCCAGGAAGTTCCTGTGGGGCCTCCATGTCCAGCTCTTGTAGGATGAATGGGATGAGAGGGTCTAACTCGTCCCTCTGGAAGATACGTAGGACTCTCGGATCATCGCCGTCCATCTGAGCCATTGCTAAAGGCTCATCCGGGTCTGGTTCCGGGTTGGGAGCAATACCACCCATCGAGGGGTGAACCACGCAGACTCTGGCAGTGCCCGGAGGGGCCACTGGGGCAGCTGCGCCTGGGGTCCCTGCGCCCTGAACTCCCATGGCCTGGGTGTCCCCCACAGGAGGGGGGTCCGCTATACGTATCACTTTGGGAGGAGTAGGACCTGCTGCTGGCTCCTGGGGCTGGCTCATCCTAGCCAGATAAGCATTATGCAATAACAGCACAAAGTCCATGGAAAACGGCGGTGGCCCCGAGGGAGGCAGAACCGGGGGGTCCCCAGCTGGTGGAAAAGTTGCTAGAGGCTGCACCAGCGTTAAGATTGGTGGCAACGGTGAAAAATTAGTGTCTTGATCCTCCCCTGACTGAGACTGGGCATCTGGTTCCTCACACAAAATGGCCACCATTCCCACACTGAGTGAGAACAGGGCCGACCTCTGATCATCATGGCGTGCATGAAGACGTGAGCTAGGATGTCCCACCGGCTGCGAGAGACCCTCCCCACCAGGGAGGCACCTCGTACACACCCCTCGCGGGAGAGCCTCGAACCGGGCTCCCCGCACGCACTGCACTGGGAAGATCGTGGCATCGGGAGCGGAGAAGGGGAGCCGCGAGGCAAACAGCTGATTTGGAAGGAGACGCTGTAAGCAGCAGGAAAAGTCGTCCGCCATTGTAATAACGCTTTGCCATGCTTTCCGACCCGAAACGGTAATGAAAACAGCGACAGCAGAGGAATGGTGTTTCTCTGAGAAGGCTGCCCCGAGGAAAATGGCCTCTCAGGGCAGCGGGTCAGGCTGTGACGAGGGGAGATAGATTGGACTACCAGCGTGCACCCCCAGTGAGGAAAACCAGGTATTCGTGCTGAGGATAAAGAAATAACAAAAACTTACCCAGCTTACAGGGGAGCAGGGAGGAAGACTGTAAGAAAACAGTTCAGCCTGCAAGCTGTCAGGATTAAGAGCCCCAAGAATAGGTCAGACTACCAATTTTTTTTTTTTTTTTAAATCACTCAGCTTGATCCATCCAGTAACAACAAAAAAAATAAGTAATTTAAACTTTAAAAAGTGTATTGGGGAACCAGAGGGACCCCACTCGCATCTGATGGAGTCAGAAAGATACTGGGGATTTCCAGAGGGTGCACTGGTTTATAAGGGAACACCCTCTGAAGCTTTGTCTGACTCCATCTGCTGGACAGGGGACATAACCCACTGTCTGGACTGATCCGGGTACGTACAGGAAACAGATCTTAGGATCTGGTTCTGCGGCCTATACCCTCCAGCCTCTAGCTAAAACACAGGCTGCATGCTTCTCAAAGAATCGTTAATATAGAACGATGATTTCCCTGCACTGTGCGGCTGATTACTGTCCCGCTCGTCCATGGAGAAAGCAAAGGTGCTCTCCACAGACAGCAGGACAAATCAGCCACACAGTCTCGCCCTCCTCCCCTTAGATTTGAAGGTCGGCTTGCTGGAAAGACTGAGGGGATTTGTCTGGCAGTGGCCGTGTGGAACGGTCTGCACATCCTCACAATGATCTTTTTGGTCTTTCTGAGCTCTGAGAGAGCTTTCCTGTCTTGGCGCCATCAGATGACATCATGGCTAATTTGTCCAGCTGTCTATGGAGAACATCTGTTATAGGCGAGCAACTTTGCTATATCAGGATAAAGTTATCCAGGTAAATTTCCTACTCACCAAACCTAAATATCAACCTCCAGGTGCTTTCCTGCATGTGCTCACATGTCTCTTACCTTTTTAATTAGGCATTTCTGTACCTGTACTCACCTGCTCCAGGCTACCTCAGTAACCAGGTGTTTCTGTACCTGTACTCACCTGCTCCAGGCTGCCTCAGTAACCAGGTGTTTCTGTACCTGTACTCACCTGCTCCAGGCTGCCTCAGTAACCAGGTGTTTCTGTACCTGTACTCACCTGCTCCAGGCTGCCTCAGTAACCAGGTGTTTCTGTACCTGTACTCACCTGCTCCAGGCTGCCTCAGTAACCAGGTGTTTCTGTACCTGTACTCACCTGCTCCAGGCTGCCTCAGTAACCAGGTGTTTCTGTACCTGTACTCACCTGCTCCAGGCTGCCTCAGTAACCAGATGTTTCTGTACCTGTACTCACCTGCTCCAGGCTGCCTCAGTAACCAGGTGTTTCTGTACCTGTACTCACCTGCTCCAGGCGGCCTCAGTAACCAGGTGTTTCTGTACCTGTACTCACCTGCTCCAGGCTGCCTCAGTAACCAGGTGTTTCTGTACCTGTACTCACCTGCTCCAGGCTGCCTCAGTAACCAGGTGTTTCTGTACCTGTACTCACCTGCTCCAGGCGGCCTCAGTAACCAGGTGTTTCTGTACCTGTACTCACCTGCTCCAGGCTACCTCAGTAACCAGGTGTTTCTGTACCTGTACTCACCTGCTCCAGGCTGCCTCAGTAACCAGGTGTTTCTGTACCTGTACTCACCTGCTCCAGGCTACCTCAGTAACCAGGTGTTTCTGTACCTGTACTCACCTGCTCCAGGCTGCCTCAGTAACCAGGTGTTTCTGTACCTGTACTCACCTGCTCCAGGCTACCTCAGTAACCAGGTGTTTCTGTACCTGTACTCACCTGCTCCAGGCTGCCTCAGTAACCAGGGGGCCGATGCAATTACGTGCGCTGAAAGCGGGCGCTGACTTTTCAGCGCCCGCTTTTTTAACGCACATTTGGCGCCCGCAAGGGGGGGGCGCCATGCAATATGGAAATTAGGAGGTCACGCTAGGAAGGAGGTGCTAGGGTCGCTTGCGCGACCTTAGCGCCTCCTTCCTAACGCGGCCTGCCGCAGCTGCCGGTTATGAAGACCGATGTCGATAAACTCGGCCTCAGTTTTCATAACCTGCCTGTCTGCCAGGGTAGACATTTTCATTACTGGCAGATGGCCGGTTATGAAAACCGAGGCCAAGTTTACTGGCGTTGGTCTTCATAACTCAGCAGTCTGCAGAGTTATTTTATTTTATTTTTTTTACTTTAAAAAAAAGAACAGAAAAGCAGTTTTTTCTGCACTTCTTTTCAACGCGCTCAGCTATTAACGCCTGCTCCAGGCACATTTATCTTTTTGCATTCGGAGTGAATGAGTAATAGGCTCATTCACATGCGATGAGCGCTAACTCATCCACTCTGCGCCAGACGCATGTTAAATAGGCGCTAATCCCCTATTGCATTAGGGCACTGTACAATGCAAAGGGATGCAGGGGGTCCGACAGCAGGTTAAACAGTGCGCTCGGCTGCCTCAATAATGAGATGTTTCTATACCTGCACTAACCCGCCCCAGACTTCCTCAATAACCAGGTGCTTCTGTACCTGCACTCACCTGCCCCAGTAACCAGGTGCTTCTGTACCTGCACTCACCTGCCCCAGGATGCCGCAGTAACCAGGTGTTTCTGTACCTGCACTCACCTGCCCCAGTAACCAGGTGCTTCTGTACCTGCACTCACCTGCCCCAGGCTGTCGCAGTAACCAGGTGCTTCTGTACCTGCACTCACCTGCCCCAGGCTGCCGAAGTAACCAGGTGCTTCTGTACCTGCACTCACCTGCCCCAGTAACCAGGTGCTTCTGTACCTGCACTCACCTGCCCCAGGCTGCCGCAGTAACCAGGTGCTTCTGTACCTGCACTCACCTGCCCCAGGCTGCCCCAGTAACCAGGTGCTTCTGTACCTGCACTCACCTGCCCCAGTAACCAGGTGTTTCTGTACCTGCACTCACCTGCCCCAGGCTGTCGCAGTAACCAGGTGCTTCTGTACCTGCACTCACCTGCCCCAGTAACCAGGTGCTTCTGTACCTGCACTCACCTGCCCCAGGCTGCCGCAGTAACCAGGTGCTTCTGTACCTGCACTCACCTGCCCCAGGCTGTCGCAGTAACCAGGTGCTTCTGTACCTGCACTCACCTGCCCCAGGCTGCCGAAGTAACCAGGTGCTTCTGTACCTGCACTCACCTGCCCCAGTAACCAGGTGCTTCTGTACCTGCACTCACCTGCCCCAGGCTGCCGCAGTAACCAGGTGCTTCTGTACCTGCACTCACCTGCCCCAGGCTGCCCCAGTAACCAGGTGCTTCTGTACCTGCACTCACCTGCCCCAGTAACCAGGTGTTTCTGTACCTGCACTCACCTGCCCCAGGCTGTCGCAGTAACCAGGTGCTTCTGTACCTGCACTCACCTGCCCCAGGCTGCCGAAGTAACCAGGTGCTTCTGTACCTGCACTCACCTGCCCCAGTAACCAGGTGCTTCTGTACCTGCACTCACCTGCCCCAGGCTGCCGCAGTAACCAGGTGCTTCTGTACCTGCACTCACCTGCCCCAGGATGCCGCAGTAACCAGGTGTTTCTGTACCTGCACTCACCTGCCCCAGTAACCAGGTGCTTCTGTACCTGCACTCACCTGTCTCCTGGCCTCCTTGATCGCAGTTTCATAGAATTCGGAGAAGTTCCTGACCTGGCTCCTCAGGCTATTGTAGTTGCTTTTCATGTTCTTGAGAACGGGCTGCAGGGAGGCCAATCGGGACTGCACACCTGCAATGCAGAGAAGCAGAACAGGGAATCCATTGGGCAGCTGATCCTAAACAGCTTTCTGGGATTACAGCACACGAGCAAGCCTGGTCAGCTCTGCTGGCACTGTGCAATGTCATCTAAGCCATGAGTGAGATATTTGGTGTGGAACACCCTAGTGACAGGAGTCTCAGCATTGTGGGAGATATATCAACGCTAGGGAAAGGGAAGACCGTAAAAACACTTCAAACTAGTCGCCCACTTAATTAGTCATAAATCTATTTTTTGTTTTTATATTTTTTAATTTTTGTAATATGTTTCAGAACGATTTTTTTATTTAGAGAGAGTGGACCGCATCAGCAAGCCAGACAGCGTATCTCCTATGAACGCGGAGATCGCTCGGTCTTCTCAGTCATTTGCAGTCACTTCTATGTGCGGTCCATCTTCAAGGTTGTATAAACTAATTCAAATGAATTAGGCTCACTCTCCAAACGTGCGTTGAGAAAACGCGATTGACGGGTATCGGGACACGTTTCGATTCTGAAATCTTGAGCAACAAATAGATAGGGCTCAACCTCGGCCGAAGTTTCGCTCCTAAGCTTCTTCAGGAGCCAAAACTTATCAAGATTTGAAAATGTCAAGCGACAAGAACACAGTTTTTAATATTTCCGTCTTATGTAGGAAAAGTGAACATTACATTTCCGGAGCCTGTAGCTGTAGCCTTCTACTATAGAGTCTGTCGATTCTTAAACTGACACATAAAAAAAACATTAAATTAGAGCAACGGGTATCAAACACTTAGCTTTGCTGGGTGAGCAAAATGTTGAATCCTTACTTGGGACCGAAGGTCTGGCTTGCTGATGCGGTCCACTCTCTCTCTATATAAAAAAATCTTTCTAAAACGTATTACAAAAATTAAAAAATATAAAAACAAAAAATAGATTTCTGAGTAATTAAGGGGGGACTAGTTTGAAGTATTTTTACGGTCTTCCCTTTTCCTAGCGTACATTGCCTGTGGGATTTCCCTGCTCTTTTTTTGTTTCCATTGATATATATATATATATATATATATATATATACGCACCAGCACGCCAGTACCAGGAGTTATACTAGTGCGAGGAGTCCGCTCAGTGGGATGTGGCACACTAGTGCCAAGAGCTTCGGCCAGTCTCGCTCCTCCTGCCCAGCAGCATTCCCCCTTCTCTCTTGCAACCCCCCCATGCTCAGTATCTTTCCCTCTTTCAATCTCTCTCTCTCTCCCCTGGTGGCATTCTCCTCTCACTCTCTCCCCTCCCCCTCCCAATATCATCCCTTTCTGTCTCTCCCTCTGTCTCCCCTCCCTCTGTCCAGAATGTACAGGCCCGCAAGTGCCCTTAGGTCCGAAGGCAAATGCCTCCTCGAAATACCTGCCGAAAAAAATCGCAAGGCTGGAACTATCAAGAGACAGAGCTTTCTCTCCGGTTGGTCCCTCGTTATGGAAACCCTTTACCTGACCGTATCAGGATGATCCAGATCACCAACCCTGAAGACCTTTTTATTCAAAAAGGTCTATAATCTGGAGGCTTAGGCCAGCTGATCTGAGCAGCCGGTATTTCCTACTTTGTAGTGCCAGATTTTTGTTTAAAGAGAGGTTTAATCTGAATTGATTAAAATTTATATTCCAGACTTTCAAAGGGGACCATTACAAGTTGGATTACACAGGAACACTCATACTAAATACAATAAACATAACGCAAATATACAAGTTCAACATGACTAACATCAAAACCAAAATATGTATTCCCTCCTCCCCTGCACAATAACATCCCCTCCTCTCTCTCCCCACCCCCTGCCCAACATCCTCCTCTCTCTCTCTCGCTCCCTCTGCCTAGCAGCATCCATTCTCCTTTCTCTCCTTCAAGCCTACCAGGAGCAGCGGCACCAGGCTCCCTCCGGCACCCATCTGCGCCGACAGCGCACCTCCTCCCACGTCTCGCCTGCATGCCGCCTGCTATGGCTCCCCGCACTCTGCCAGGTGCAGGCCTTTCTGCATCCGCACCGGGAACAGCAACGGGCAGGGAGACGGCATGTTGTGATGCCGCTGCAGCGCACGGCGCCTGCCACGGGCAGCAACCTATTCGCCCCGCCCGCCCCTCTCAGTTTCTTGCCCGGCGGATGGAAAGGGCAAATTATCAGCACAGCAGCCCAGAAAGCCGCCCGTGTTCAATATGCTGAGTATATATAGAGGGGTATTCCCTCCGGGGCATCGCGTTGCTCCTGCGCGCCCCCTGCCTGCGTACCTGAGAACTGCTCCCGCAGCTGGTGCAGGTGCTGCTCCGAGCACTCCGACGCCTCCTTGATGGCCTCCTCCTTCTGGGCCTCCAGGTGGCTGATCTCCTGCAGCAGTCCCTTCTTCAGCGTCTCAATCTCCGACTCGTAGGCGGAAATCTGCAAGGAGGGGGGAGGGATGCAGACCCTGACACAGAAAACCTCTGGCGCAGGATGCCTCTAGCCGAAAGCGTCTCAAGAAGCTGGGCCCTCAAGTAAAATGAATAAACACCCACTCTCTGGGGGCCATAAGCCACTGCCACCCCCTCTCCGGCATCTGCACTGGCAAACGCACAGCAGGGAGTGTGGGAGGACTGGAAAGATGGGGTAAGAAGAACAGTCAGGCCGATGCCAAACATGTGCAAGGAAATTCAGCGTTTTTTCCTTAGGTCTGCGGTACAAAAATGTACTCCCGGCGCCATAAGCGAATGGCACGCAAATTACTGCGCCGCTGAAAACGAAATGGGCGCTAACACAAAAATACGTGCACAAAAGAGGCAGAGTGCATATAGAGCAAGATGTATGCAAAGAATTCATGATTTGTGCACACAAAACAACTGAACAGGTGTACGAGGCAGGAAGAGCGTTTAAAAAGTGCTTCTCTCTGAGGCAAGCGCCTATTAGCACACTCGTCACTGCTGTGCACATAACCGTTTCAGGTGCAACTGTCTATTGTTAGGTAAGTTCTTTGGGGAAGGCACTTATAGTAGTGCAAATGTTGCCATCAGGCAGCACTTGCTGTTAGTACGGCTGCCACCGCTGCCTCATGCTTCTCCGGTTTGCTGCTACTATAAGTGCCTGACCCACAGAGATTACGTGACACTAGACAGCTGCACATACAACAGTTCTGTGTTTCTGCCGCGGGGGTCCCAGGGCAGAGGGCTCTAGATTGGGATCCTGGACTCGGGCACCTCAGTGCTCAGTCCAGTGCTTTGGGGGGTTTTTTTGTTTTAACTCTGGAAACTGAATTCCCGGGGCAGAGACGCGGTCAAGTTAACCCTCATTTCCGGGGCTAATCTTAGTCTTCGGTGGCCTGCCAGCGTGGTCCCAAACCAGTGGCCCACCCACAACTGGGGAGACCCGAGTCCAGAATCCCCAGGTCTGGGAACGCGCTTACACAGACTGAGATTAGCCCGGAAATGCGAGTTTCCTTTCCTCCACCTCTGCCTCAGGGGCTACGTTTCCAAGGTTAAAGAGCTTGTGTGGCGCCGTCAGGGCTCTAACGCGCTTCCCTACATCGGGGAAGTAACAGGCAAGGCCTTCGATAACACTGGATCTGCATACAAGCATGCGCGCGGCACAGTGCACCTTATTACATCGGCCTGGCAGTAGGGATCAAAATGAACTCACAGTGCTTTCTGGGCGAGGCAGAACGGGTGAAACCCTGTAATATAAGCTCCCCTCCCCCTGAGAAAAGGGCAAATTTAATAAGCATGGGAACCTGTAAATGTTCTGCTTTGGAAGGTTTTGCTGGCAGCATTTTAAAGTGCTGCAGGCTTCTGTTTCTGGTACTGTGTGCCTGTACCTTTGCCACCAGGCTTAACTTTGCAGGCAAACGGTTAAGAAGCCTGTTTGCAGTCACTTTCACGGCCCCCCACCCACGTCTCCTGCTTCTTATTGCAGTCTGAGGCCTGTTTGCAGTCACTGTGATGGCATCCCCATGGGTGCCATGCTGAATTACCCAGCAAGCAACAAACACAAGGCTAAAGTAACAACAGGGACAGGAAGTAGAAACCAGTGAAGTATAACAATCAGCCACAAGGTGGCATCCAGCTGTACGTTAATGTCTGTCACATCTCCCCTTACTTTGTTCAGAATTTACACAACTTTCTATTGTAAAATGTCCAACAGATTAAGTCTGTCAGGAGGCTTTGAGTGTCGCCCACTGCGAGTACGCACAGGGCTTTTCTGTACATTCAGCTGCTGATCTCTCTTTAGCGTTAGTGGGCTGTTCCCAAGATCATTTTCTTCTATGCTTGGGCACGTGCTTGCGAAGGAGGGCTTGCTTGGTCCTTCAGCTGAGCCATGTGTGTGCTGTACACGCAGCCTTGTGAAGCTGGCTGCTCAAGCCACTCGCAGATCCACACGATTATGGCAAAAGTGAGGTCCTTTAACATCCACCAGATACGAATGGATTGTGACCTTTTAGCACGCAGGTCCCCAGCCTCCATTGGCTCATTCGATCTCCCAGTAATGGTTTCATGCGGACTGACTCACCAATAATCGGCTCAGGCAAATTCCTAGCAGATACGTCATAGCTTGATCAAAGACTCACCTCTTGTGTCCCAGCCTTTCCAATGGGATCTTCTTAGTGTTTGGGTAATTGCCAGGTTTTTGTGGCCTGGTTTGGCCTCTGTTGGAAACAGGATGCTGGGCTTGGTGGACCCTTGGTCTGACCCAGCATGGCAATTTCTTATGTTCTTATGTTTGTATCACAGAGGGCTCAAGCAGTTTACTTGCTACTGGCAATGACGTCTTTGGTCTCCTTGACATCAGGTGTGGTGCTGGACTGCTCTCCATGTCTTCTGTTGTGTTGACTGTGTTCCATTAAACCATGTCTTTCTATATGCTCCCACTGGATTGTGAGTTACTGAGCTCTTCCCTTGCAATATATCTTGTGCTTCTAAGGTAAATTAGTACAAAACAATCCCTTTGGAGATGTACACTTAGTTAGTTGTCCTGATTGACTCACTGCTGTTCTGATTAACAAATGATGGTACCTAATCAAATCAATCACACTAACCTAACACCTTTCCAAGTTGAGTAATTGACCTTTTTCAACTTTTTAACTTAGGTATACACTGCTTATTTCTACTTTCTGGCTACCTTTTTAATACAAAACACACAAACTTCTGTTTTTGCCTGCCTTTCTGACTACCTATTTAATACAAAACACACAAAATTCTTAGTTTTTGCAAGCCCTCTGACTAGCTAATCAATATAGACACACACACATACACTAAATAATATACCCCAATAGTTTTACTTCTCTCCAATACTTTTAAGTTTTAAATTTCCCCAAGCAGAACTTAATGATTCTTTTCAGCCACTAGCAAGGTGATCCTCTCCTCTCAGTGTTCACCTTGTATGTTAGGCCAGTACAGGGTATGGTGTGCCTGCCTGTAACATGCTTCCCCACCTATGTGGCTGGAATGTATATGAGTTAGCATCTCAGATCACAGCAACGTTTTGTATAATGACCCTGGTCCTTTGTATTCAATAAAATAATGTGCGGCAAATAATTATACTGGGCAATAACAGTTTAACAAACAAAATAGTTTTTTATTCTGTTTGTGCACACATCGATTGTGAACAAGTATTCAATACCACAATAGACCGATGCTTATAATTGGAAGATCCCGACACGGCCTTGTTTCACGTCAGGCTGCGTCAGGGGGACCAGAGTTTTCAAAATCTATAATCAAACAAACATCATGTAGTTATTGTGCAGTCTCCCTGGGACATCGCGACCAAAAGTGCATAGCATCCACATGTAAGTTTGTTTCCTACAAATCTTTTATCTATGATAATAATTTGTTATCTTTTTTATCTATTTTACCTTTGTTCTGGGTTTAATTTCAGTTACAGATTCGTAAGACTTCCCGGTCTATTCAAAGACACCTCTCTGATAATCTCCCGTTGCGGTGTTTACCCACCGGTCAAACATGGGAATATTTTCAAACACATAAGGTATTTTTCTTGACTCTAGCCTCCATTTCGCTATACACCCTGTCTTTGGTTTTTCTGTCCATTTTATCACCACTCAACTATAATTTGCTACACGACCTGTCTTGCCGTTTTTTCCGATTAATGCCTTCCCTTCAGTATTTTTCCTTAAAAACACTAAGCGTTTACTTGCTAGTTCAACAATGACTGGTCTACACGGTGGTCAACCTCTTTATTTTTCAGCTACAATATCGGAGACCTTCAGGTCCGGTTTACAGCTTGTTGTAAGTTTATTTTTGTCCCGCGATGGTCCCAGCGATGGCACTCTTCTGGTTTTGCAGATTTATTAACACATGAGAAAGTCCCTGTTGACTTCACATTTCGAATGTATTCTTTTGAGTTTCGTTGATTCAATTTTTTTTAGAGTCTTGGGAGTCCTATGCCATTTCTGAAATTTTATATCTTGTCACAGTGTTTTCAAGTTCTTCAATGCCTTGGTGTTACAGTCACTGCCGTGAGTTGAGCTGCACACCTACTATTAAGGTACTGAACAGCTGGTTCTTCAAGCCACTTATCTGTGATTTTCTTTTATTATCTTGATATAACGGCCTAACTCACCAGTCCCCTTTTATTAATTTCTGTTTTAGTAATCAGTTGACATCCGTCTGCTCCCATAAATCTCAAGTAAGTTCTTATCCTTTTCTGCAATGGCGGTCTTTTATGCATTCATTCAGTGTCTCTTTCCTTCCCCTTCCCTCCCTTCTCCTTTCTCTCCTCTTCCCCCTCCTCCCCCCTTCTCCCTTCCCTTCTCCCCCCTTTCCCTTCCCTCCCCTCCTCTTCCCCCCTTCCCCCCTGACTTTTGTCATGTCCACCTTACATTTATGTTTACCTGCTTTGTTGTTCTACATATTATCACTTCTGTGTCTTGGTCCCTCCTTTAATTGATAACCATTTATTATTTTTGTACGTTGTGTCCGCCTAACTGCACAGTAACTACATAATGTTTGTTTGATTATAGATTTTGAAAACTCTGGTCCCCCTGACGCAGCCTGATGCGAAACACGGCCGCGTCGGGGTCTTCCAATTATAAGCAATGGTCTATTGTGGTATTGAATACTTGTGCACAATTGATGTGTGCACAAACAGAATAAAACTATTTTGTTTGTTAAACTGTTATTGCCCAGTATAATTATTTGCCGCACATAATTTTGTTGCTAATTACCTACATGTGTGTGCTTCCTACTCTGCTCTCTCTTTGTCCTTTGTATGCAGTTCAAGTTACCAATGACTTTCGGGTCTCCAATCATCTCTTTGTCCTCTGGAGTGGTCCCAACCGCGGCAAGCCGGCTTCTAGGACCACTATTGCATGTTGGTTGAAGGAAGCCATTTCCTCAGCTTATCTCTGCCAGGGACGGACTATTCCGGAAGGCTTAAAGGCCCACTCGCTGCATTCTCAGGCTACTTCTTGGGCGGAGAGTCAATCGGTCTCTCCACAAGAGATTTGCAGGGCCGCCACATGGACGTCCCTGCATACCTTTGCTCGACACTACCGTCTGGATGTGCAAGCGCCGGTGTTTGGTTCTTTTGGGCGGCAGGTGCTTCCAGCGGGACTGTCTCAGTCCCACCCGGGATAGGGAAGCTTTGGTACATCCCATGGTCTGGACTGATCCAGGTACGTACAGGGAAAGGAAAATTAGTTCTTACCTGTTAATTTTCGTTCCTGTAGTACCACGGATCAGTCCAGACGCCCTTCCCTGTCTCTATTTTCTTTTCCTGTCCTCTCGAAGCTTGTTCTGCAGATTCACAGATTTTGATACCCAATTCTATGCTATAATCCTGAGCAATTACACCGGAAGCCTTCGTTGTTCAAGTACCAAATATATGCAAGAGCGTATAGTCATACTATGTTTCTTACATTGTTCTACAGTTGCTCAATTGAGCTTTATAGTTACTTGTTTGATCCTATTCTAGGTTTGTTGTTTTCTGTTTTGACATTGGTTATACTGAAGGGTTACAGGATGGGCTCTATCTTCATATGGAACACCTTTTCAGTTTTATTCTGTCTCCACCTGCTGGAAAGGAGGCTCAACCCACGGTCTGGACTGATCCGGGTACATACAGGGAACCAACGTTAATTGCACCCATATCCAGAAGTCTTCAAGTGCTCACATACCTCTGACAGGCATGGCATGAATTCTGCTAGGTAAGTCACAAATCCAATGAAGCACCACATGGATTTTACATCCATAGGCTGTGGCATATTCTATGCAGCTCTAACCTTTTCTGGGTCCACTTTCAGTACCTGTGAGGACTGGATGTGCCTATGGAAGCAGAATTCCTTCACCTTGAATTGAAATTTCTTTACACTAAACCTAAGCATCACCTGCCTGCATCGATCCATTAGGGCACAGAGCTCGTCATCCTGGTCGTGCTCTGCTTCCTCATCAGAGTCGCTGCAACCCATGATAAGGATGGTTGCGAAACTCTGAGCCCTGCTGCCATTGACTCAATACCACCAAGCCCTGATAACAGTTTGTGCTGCTTTCGCTGATGCACCTCTGGTGCTACTGAGACTCCAAATGGTAGTTTGAGCCATCTTGTTCTGCCCCAGGGGGAACCAGAACATTGTCATGAGACTGCTTTTCTCATCTAAATAACCTTGCAGGAACTCGAGCTTTAGGTAGCGTTGTATAAAACATCTTCAAGCGTTGGCCTGATGCATCGAGATCTCCTTAGTGCTAAGTTTAGAAACTCTGGATCACTACATATTCTCAGCTTCTCCGGCTTTCTTACTACAGTCATGTTGCTTATCCAGTCAATCAGTTCGGTCACCAGTACGAGATGACCATCAGCTTCACGCCTGTCCAGCTATGTTTTATCTCTGGCTTTATGGCTACTGGTACATTGCCTGGAGCACACTGGATTGGTGAAATACTGGGATCGAGCTCACAATGGACTTCTCCAGGAACAGATTCCACTGGCCTATGAAGCACATCGTCATCATCATCATCATGTACATTGATCAGCTGTTGCCCCCACAAAAGTCTGGCTCACTGATGTTCTTCTGCGGTTTAGTTCGGCAGGCACGGTGAACTGGACCAGCTCGGGGCACTCCCATTTTGAGCCAGACAGTAATGGTTTCTGACTGGCTTTCACCATCTCAGACTCAAGCTCATGAGTACGTCCATGGATGCTGCACTGCGTATGAAAAGGTCCCAAGAGCATCATGAGCTCTCCTGAATATAATAAACATGGCTATTCAAAAATGCATATAAACTAACTTAAAAACTTCAGAATATACTGAGCCACAAATTCAAGGAGGACAAAAGAGAATAACTGAATCATGAAGAATAAATCAAACGAGAGAATGTAAAATTCTCAAAACAACCCTCTGACTAAGATGTGAAAACTATCATTTCCTTTTAATTTTTCCATACTCATTGCCTTAAGTACTAGATCAGTTATCAGCACGTACTAGATAACTTCACTTGATAGATATTATTGTCTGTCTATGAACACGTCCTCTGTAACCAATCATTGTTTGTTTGTTGAGTTATAGCTATGAATATCACTTTGTAAACCGCTGGGATTTATACATGGAATGACGGTTTATAAAATGTCTAAATTGAATAAAATAAAAATAAATATAGATTCAATTTGGTGCTTCTTGGGCTTAGTTGTGCCCTTGGTGCCAACCTCATCTTGTCTTTCGGACCATGACCTTTCATGGCATCCCAAAGTCCAGGACTAACAGGGTTGCAGTACGTTATTTAATCTGAGATTCATAAACCATTGGTTTCCTGTTCACACCGTGCCTGAGCAGTCCTTTGAGAAGATCACATCGGGTCGAGGGCAAGTCTGAATCGTCTGACTCCGCTGTCTCCTCCAACTCATGCAGCTTGCTCTCTGCGTTTCACCTTTAACTTGAAGGGCATGCTCTCGCGAAACAATTTGGGCTGTCGTATGACCTACGTGTTCTTCCATATGCTGGGCATTATTCTCTCTCTCTCACTTATGTGTGCTGCCACAATACCTTACCTGCTGCAGATTTAGTTTCAGGTGGGCTACCCTGCTGTCACTTATTCAGTAGCCCTCTATGCTTGGCTGACGCTGATCTGTCGCATTAACACTGTCAGCCTGCCAGTCCTGTTCCATAGTTCTCACTTGCGAGTCAGTAAGCCCTGCGCTGTGACATATTAAGTCTCGTTCTTGCAGAAGACAGGACTAGTTTATCTCGCATCAGCTCATCATTCAGTGGGCCAGACTCACAGGCCTCTGCTTTCTCTCTCAAACGTGTGATGAGGTTTGTCAATAGCTTCACCCTCCCGTTGTTTGCAGCAGTCTTATATACTGTATATATTTCATTTATTAAATTGTTTGGCAGGTCTGAAATAGGCTTCTTATGCATCAAGGATGGCTTTCGTGTCCTTTCTCTGTTCCTCTGTAAGGCTCAGATTGTGCTTATAAACATGGTGGCAATCAGTGCCTATCACACTTCTCAATGTCGCAGCCTCCATGTCGACCGACTTCTTTAAGCCTGTGGCTGGAGAGCAGTCTTCAAATCCTGCCCTGAAATTTTCCCAGTTGCCACTTAAGTCATCACTAGCCTTCAGGGGTGCAATGCAGTTAGTCCTGCAATAAAAGCTCCTAGTGAACGGGTGCCATGTTGTATTCTATCACCCAGCAAGCAGCAAACACAAGAACGGGGAGGTAGAAAACAGTGAAATATTACAACCAGCCACAAGATGGCATCAACCTACACGTTAGCATCTGTAACAACCACCCCACACCTGGGTCTCCTGCCTGGTCTGTTTGCAGCCACTGTCACAGCTCCTGGGTAGCCTGCTTGTTATCCCAGGTCTGAAGCTTGTCTGCCAGTGGCGAGGCAGAACACAGACCCACCCTTACCTAACAGAGAAATAAGGAACTGCAAATTAGAAACTGAAATATGCCGTCAAACCCAAAACAGAAAGCCTGAGAAACCAGACTCTGAACAGTGGAACTCTAAAGAAAGAGCCAAATACAAATACATGAGAAACGCACATTCCCACGGATGGCATATTCCAACTCCTAAAAAATCAACATTTTTTTTTACCTTTCATTTTTCTAATCAGTTGGTCGTGGTCTCCTTTTTTCCACTTTTCCCTTATCAGTCTTTTCCTAATTCTTTCTCCAGGGTCTCTCTTCTCTTTCTGGTTCTTCTCTCTCATCCTATCTTACACATACACACACAGACTCTCGCTCTCACAGGCTCTCTCTCTTCTCACAAAAAGTTCCCACTTTCCTAATAATTCCAAACATTCTGTTTGCTTTTTTGACCAATGCCACACACATAACAGAGGATTTCAAAGTGTTTTCCACTATGATGCCCAGGTCCTTTTCTTGGGTGGTAACTCCTAATATGGAACCTAACATCGCTCTCACACACACGAACACACACCACAGGCTCTCACTCTCACATGCTTTCCCTCACTTATACACACAGGTTCTCGCTGTCAGGCTCCCACACACTAACCCCCCTCCCCCATGCACTCTCACACACACCCACCTATACTCACACACACAAGAGAAATGAGTCTCACACTCGCCCCTCACTGCTCCCATCCCCAGCAGTCTCAATCATTCTCTCACTGCCTACCTTGTTCCTGCCCCTTCCTTCTTACTCACTCCCCTTCCCCTCTCACTCACTTTTCTTCCCTCTCACTCACTCCTCCTACATTTCAGTTCCTTCCCTCCCCTCTCCCTCCTCCTCCATTACCTTTCCATTCCTTCCCACTCACTAATCCCCTTCCTTCTCACTCACAATCACCTCCCTTCCCTTCCACTTATTTAGCTCAGTTCCTTTTTCCTCCCCTCCCTTCTCAGTAAGAGGGAAGGGAAGGAAAGGGAAGCTGAGTGAGTGAGGCAGATGGAAAGGTAGGGGATGAGGAGAGGTGAGGGAGTGAGTCATTTTTACTCCTCCACCCTTCCCTTTCACAGCCTTGCCTCCCTCACCTCCTGTGGCCTGTCTCATCACCAAGGTCTTCTTCAGCCCGATCTTCACCAAGCCATCTGATCAAAGTTGTCCTCTTCAGCCTGCAGGGTGGGGGGCAGATCTTCAATGCGCTGCCATGGTTCTGCTCCTGTGCCCAATGGGGGGTGGGATCCCTGCAGGCACGTCATCATCGTGCTGCCACGGTTCTGCTATTGTGCCCACAGTGGGTGGGATGCCCACAGAGGGTGGGATCCCCGCAGACACGTCATCATTGTGTCGCCATGGTTCTGCTATTGTGCCTGTCGGGGGTGGGATCCCCGCAGACACGTCATCATCTCACCACCGTGGTTCTGCTCATGTGCCTGAGGGGGGTGGGATCCCCGCAGACGCGTCATCATCTCACCACCGTGGTTCTGCTCATGTGCCTGAGGGGGGTGGGATCCCCGCAGACGCGTCATGCTCATGTGTCCATGGGGGTGGGATCCCCGCAGACACGTCATCATCGTGCTGCCACGGTTCTGCTCATGTGCCTGAGGGGGGTGGGATCCCCGCAGACACGTCATCATCTCACCACCGTGGTTCTGCTCATGTGCCTGAGGGGGGTGGGATCCCCGCAGACGCGTCATGCTCATGTGTCCACGGGGGTGGTATCCCTGCAGGCACGTCATCATCGTGCTGCCACGGTTCTGCTCATGTGTCCTTGGGGGTGGGATCCCCGCAGACACGTCATCATTGCACTGCCACGGTTCTGCTCATGTTCCCATGGGGGTGGGATCCCCATAGGCATGTCATCATTGTGCCGTCGCGGGTCTTCCTATGTGCCCGCAGAGGTGGGCACATAGGAAGTGGGTGGGCCACGGCCCACCCGTGGCTACACCACTGTTGTCTGCAGTCATTGTCACTGCCCCCATGTCTCCTGCTCGTTATTGCAAATTGATGCTGCTCTGTGCTACTCACATCATGTCTGCCTCACTCCTTTCTTAATGGGGAAATAAAATATTTTTTAAACCTTTCTCTGGCGCCCAGAATGGTAACATGGACCTTCCAGCTTCTCCTTCTCATTTTCAGGATGTCAACACCTTTTGTACAGAGCAAGATTGTAAAATTCAGCACAGGCAGAGAAAGGCATATTTCTGTCTCTCTGTCTCTCACACTCCCTCCCTCGTCTTCCTACCTTGAGCCGGAGGCCAGAAGTGAGCCCTTCCGAGCCTCGGAGCTGGTCCTCCAGGCGCTGACATCTCTCGCTCTGATTGGACAGCTGCTCCAGCAGGCCTCGGTTCCTGTCCTCGGCCTCCGCCAGGGACTTCAGCATCGTGGGGGACTCCACCTCCACCGTCTTCGTTACGTACTTGAGAAGGAACATGAAAGTGTGGTTAATGGAAGGATGCCCTGCCCCCTGCCCCCTTCCCCCCCCATCCCCACACCAGTTCCTTTCCCTCCATCTCTTTCTCTCACTCCCCTCCCTTCCTGCTTTCCCCCTTTTCCTGAGGATCATGGGGAAGGGGAAGAGATTAACATTCAGACACAGAAGAGATGGAGCTGGTCAAATGCTCCTTCTTCTCAAATGAAGGGGCCGATGCAGTAAATGAGCCCGGAAAGAGGTCGCTCAGAGTTGAGCGGGCGCCCAGGCACCTCTCCTGAGTGCACGATGCAATATGTAAATGAGGGGTCGCGCTGCCAAGGAGGCGCTAGGGACAATTGCGCACCCCTAGTGCCTCCTTGGCAGCGGGCGCCCAGGAGAGGTGGCTGTCAGCAATATTTTCTGCTTTTCTGTGCAACCTTTTGGGGTTTTGAGAAATTAACGCCTGCTCTGAGCAGGCAATAATATCTGAGCGTAAAAATGTGCGGGACAGGTGCATATTTATTTTTAGATCAGGGGAGAAAAACTAATAGCCTCAACAACATGCATTTGCATGTGTTGAGCGCTATTAGTTTCGTCGGGGGTTGGATATGCGTTTTGGACACGCTAATCCCCTTATAGCCCGTCCAACCGCAGGTTAAACAGTTTGCTCAGCTGAGCACACCGTTTTGCATCAGCCCCCAAGTGCATAATTTATAGCTCTACGAATAACAGGTGGTTGTTTTTTTTTAATTTATCATCTTCACGCAGTGCTTTTATAGAATTTACCTATTTGTGATACATTAAAGGGAACAATTTTCCAATGGAATAGAAAGGATTTTAGACAGTGCTGGGGAGGAGCCGGCTGTTGTGTGGGCACCAATGACATAGGAAAATGTGGGAGGGAGGTTCTGGAAGCCAAATTTAGGCTCTTAGGTAGAAAGCTTAAATCCAGAACCTCCAGGGTAGCATTCTCTGAAATGCTCCCTGTTCCACGCGCAGGTCACCAGAGGCAGGCAGAGCTCCGGAGTCTCAATGCGTGGATGAGACGATGGTGCAGGGAAGAGGGATTCAGTTTTGTTAGGAACTGGGGAACCTTTTGGGGAAGGGGGAGTCTTTTCCGAAGGGATGGGCTCCACCCTAACCAGGATGGAACCAGACTGCTGGCGCTAACCTTTAAAAAGGAGCTAGATTAGCTTTTAAACTAGAACAAAGGGGAAAGCCGACAGTCGCTCAGCAGCGCATGGTTCGGAGGGAGGTATCTTCAAAGGATACTAATGATGAATTAAAATTAGGGCATCCCAACAGTGAGGTTCCAATAATAAGAAAAGTAGTCCAAGTGCCTGTAACTAAAATCTCATCTGAGCTCAAAAATTCTAACTTATCCCTATCAATTAAAAAGCAGAATGAAAATACAAACAAAAAACAAACTTTGAAATGTTTGTATGCTAATGCCAGAAGTCTAAGAAGTAAGATGGGAGAATTAGAATGTATAGCAGTAAATGATGACATAGACTTAATTGGCATCTCAGAGACATGGTGGAAGGAGGATAACCAATGGGACACTGCTATACCGGGGTACAAATTATATCGCAATGACAGAGAGGAGCACCCGGGAGGCGGTGTGGCACTTTATGTCCGGGATGGCATAGAGCCCAACAGGTTAAACATCCTGCATGAGACTAAATGCACAATCGAATCTTTATGGGTAGAAATCCCTTGTGTGTCGGGGAAGACTATAGTGATAGGGGTATACTACCGTCCACCTGGTCAAGATGGTGAGATGGACAGTGAAATGCTAAGAGAAATTAGGGAAGCTAACCAAATTGGTAGTGCGGTAATAATGGGAGATTTCAATTACCAAACTGCAAACAAGAGCAAGACCTGCACTTAAGCAAGTAACATCCACACAACAGTGCAAGTAAATGTAGTAGTCCCAAAGAAGTTCATCAAAGAATTTATTATATTATCACATTGTTATGCAGCAACTCCACTGACTTTAAACAACAGTCTTTACACAGGGGTCCCCCAACACGGACCCGTGTTTCGCCGAGGCTGCGTTGGGAGGGACATGGGGCTTCAAAAAAGAATCTTAATGTAAATATTTCAAACGTGGCAGGGAGTGGGAGATTTCAATTACCCCAATATTGACTGAGTAAATGTATCATCAGGACATGCTAGAGAGATAAAGATCCTGGATGGAATACATGACAGTTTTATGGAGCAATTGGTTCAGAAACCTCCAAGAGAGGGAGCAATTTTAGATCTAATTCTCAGTGGAGCACAGGATTTGGTGAGAGGTAATGGTGGTAGGGCCGCTTGGCAATAGTGATAATAATATGAATCAAATTTGAATTAATGACTGGAAGGGGGACAGTAAGCAAATCCACGGCTAAACTTTCAAAAGGGAAACTTTGATAAATTATGAAAAATAGTTAGAAAAAAACTGAAAGGAGCAGTAAAAAGTGTGCAAGAGGCGTGGTCATGTTAAAAAATACCATCCTAGAAGCACAGTCCAGATGTATTCCACACATTAAGAAAGGTGGAGGGAAGGCAAAACAATTACCGGCATGGTTAAAAGGTGAGGTGAAAGAAGCTATTTTAGCCAAAAGATCTTCATTCAAAAATTGGAAGAAGGATCCAACAGAAGAAAATAGGATAATGCATAATCCCTGTTCATTGTAACTTTCTTCTATTTAATCGGTTACCCCTGGTTACGCTGTAAACCGGTACGATAAGACCTTCGTCTTGAGCATCGGTATATTAAAAGAATTTAAATAAATAAATAAATAAATAAGCGTTGGCAAGTTAAATGTAAGACATTGATAAGAAAGACTAAGAGAGAAATTGAAAAGGAGTTGGCCGTAGATGCAAAAACTCACAGTAAAAACTTTTAAAAATATATCCGAAGCAGAAAGCCTGTGAAAGTGTCAGTTGGACCGTTAAATGATTGAGTGGTTAAAGGGGCACTTAGAGAAGTTAAGGCCATCGCGGAAAGATTAAACAATTTCTTTGCTTTGGTGTTTACTGAAGAGGATGTTGGGGAGATACCCGTTCCAGAGAAGGTTTTCACGGGTAATGATTCAGATGGACTGAACCAAATCACGGTGAACCTAGAAGATGTGGTAGGCCTGATTGACAAACTGAAGAGTAGTAAATCACCTGGACCGGATGGTATACACCCCAGAGTTCTGAAGGAACTAAAAAATGAAAATTCAGACCTATTAGTAAAAATTTGTAACTATCATTAAAATCATCCATTGTACCTGAAGACTGGAGGGTGGCAAATGAAACCCCAATATTTAAAAAGGGCTCCAGGGGCGATCCGGGAAACTACAGACCAGTTAGCCTGACTTCAGTGCCAGGAAAATTAGTGGAAACTATTCTAAAGATCAAAATCATAGAGCATATAGAAAGACAGGGTTTAATGGAACACAGTCAACATGGATTTACCCAAGGGAAGTCTTGCCTAACAAATCTTCATTTTTTTGAAGGGGTTAATAAACATGTGGATAAAGGTGAACCAGAAAGCGTTTGACAAAGTCCCTCATGAGAGGTTTCTAAAAAAACTACAAGTCATGGGATAGGAGGCGATGTTCTTTTGTGGATTACAAACTGGTTAAAAGACAGGAAGCAGAGAGTAGGATTAAATGGTCAATTTTCTCAGTGGAAAAGGGTAAACAGTGGAGTGCCTCAGGGATCTGTACTTGGACCGGTGCTTTTCAAAATATTTATAAATGATCTGGAAAAGAATACGACAAGCGAGGTTATCAAAATTGTGGATGATTCAAAATTATTCAGCGTAGTTAAATCACAAGCAGATTGTGATACATTACAGGAGGACCTTGCAAGACTGGAAGATTGGGCATCCAAATGGCAGATGAAATTTAATGTGGACAAGTGCAAGGTGTTGCATATAGGGAAAAATAACCCTTGCTGTAGTTACACGATGTTAGGTTCCATATTAGGAGCTACCACCCAGGAAAAAGATCTAAGCATCATACTGGATAATACTTTAAAATCGTCGGCTCAGTGTGCTGCAGCAGTCAAAAAAACAAACAGAATGTTAGGAATTATTAGGAAGGTTAATAAAACGGAAAATGTCGGAGACAAAGTGCTGGGGCAAATAATCGGGCCAATTCTGGGGCTGTAGGAAGTCCAGGAAGTGTTAAAAATGAGCCGTTTTAGAGAAACGGTTGACAATGACCCAGATATTGGTGCAGCTGTTAGAGAGAAGGAGATCCACCATGAAGTCAATAGACAAATGGGTCCAAGATTCACTGGGGGCTGGCAATGGTTGTAACAGCCCCCAGGGTCACCCTGCCAAAGGTTTCTGCTGTACGCAGGTGGGACAAGAGTCCACATGGGCCCAAAGAACGAGGAACAAAGGAAAATTGGTTCTTACCTGCTAATTTTCGTTCCTGTAGTACCACGGATCAGTCCAGGAGAGCTGGGTTTTGCCTCCCCTCCAGCAGATGGAGACAGAAGAAGACTTCGCGGACTCTGTCCTATACCCCTGAGGTGCCACCTAGTGTCTGCCAGTATTATACTATACCCAAGCAGAAATTATATAAAAAACCAGAACTGCCAACTAGAAAACAACCTTCCCCCGAAGAGCAGAGGATATGAAAACACCGAAAAACCTCATGAATGAACAAAACATGCCCAAAACCTTTCCCTAGGGGGGCAGTCGGTAAAACTTGCAGAAATATTGACCAGCTACCGGCTGAGTGGACTCTCCATTTTCTCCCCGGTCGGGTGTCTGGACTGATCATGGTAGTACAGGAACGAAAATTAGCAGGTAAGAACCGATTTTCCTTTCCCTGTACTTACCCGGATCAGTCTAGGACAGCTGGGATGTACCAAAGCTTTCTTAACCAGGGTGGGACTGAGAGAGTCCCGCTCGGAGCCCACTGGCCACAAAAGAACCGGGCTCTGGAGCCCTAACATCAAGCCGATAATGTCTGGCAAAGGTATGCAGAGTCTGCCAGGTAGCCGCCCTACAAATTTCCTGTGGCGACACCTGCTGACACTCCGCCCAAGAAGTCACCTGAGACCGAGTGGAATGAGCCTTAAGACCAGACAGAATCGGCCTACCCTGAACCATGTAAGCCAAAGCTATTGCCTCCTTCAACCAACGTGCAATCGTGGACTTAGAAGCCTTCTGCCCCTTTCTGGGCCCACTCCACAGCACGAAAAGATGGTCCGAGAGCCGAAAACTGTTCGTCATCTCCTAGTAATGCAATAGAACTCTCTTCACGTCCAACTTCTGCAAATCTCTAGACTCTGGAGAAGAAGAGTCCACCCCGCGAAGGAAGGGAGCTCCACGGACTGGTTCAAATGAAAGGAGGATACAACCTTCAGGAGAAAGGAAGGAAAGGTTCTCAAGGAGACCCCTGCCTCTGAAATCCTCAAGAAAGGCTCCCTGCACGTTAAAGCCTGTAGCTCGGATACCCGACTCGCGGAAGAAACAGCCACCAGAAAAACCGCCTTAAAAGTCAGATCCTTCAAGGTCGCACATCGCAAGGGCTCAAAAGGGGCAGTAAAAAGTGCTCTCAGCACCAAGTTCAACCTCCACGATGGGCAAGGACTCCGGACTGGAGGATGAAGATGCTTAGCGCCTCGTAAGAAATGAACCACGTCCGGGTGAGAGGCCAGTGCAATCCCCTGCACCTTTCCTTGAAAACTGCCCAGGGCCCCTACCTGCCTCCGCAGCGAATTGAATGCCAAACCATTGGCTAGGCCTGCCTGTAAGAAATCCAGGACTTCCGGAATAGACGCCCTGGATGGCTGTACTTGGTGGTCGATACACCAGGACTCAAACACTCCCCAAACTCTAACATACGCCATAGAAGTAGAAGTTTTACGGGAACATAAGAGCGTGGTCACCACCGCATCTGAGTAACCCTTACTCCTCAACCGACGCCTTTCATAAGCCATGCCGCTAGACAAAAGCGATCTGCCTCTGTGAAATAGATGGGGCCCTGCCGCAATAGCGTTGGAGACGGATGAAACCTCAGTACTGTCCACTGCCAGATTCAGGAGGTCTGCAAACCACAGGTGCCTCGGCCACTCTGGTGCCACGAGAATCACTCTGCTGGCGTGCACCTTGATGCGGCGTAGAACCTTTCCCACCAATGGCCATGGTGGGAACACATACAACAAGACGTCTTTGGGCCAGGGGAGGACCAGCGCTTCCACCCCTTCTGCCCCCGGTTCTCTCCACCGGCTAAAGAACCGAGGGGCCTTGGTATTGCCGTACGTCGCCATCAGATCCATGGCCGGTTTGGACCACCGGTTGCACAGAAGACGAAAGGCGTCATCGGAGAGTTCCCACTCCCCGGGATCCAGTTGGTGGCGACTGAGAAAATCCGCCTGGACATTGTCCACGCCGGCAATGTGAGAAGCCACTATCCGGTAAAGATGCTGCACCGCCCAGAGGAACAAGAGCTGGACCTCTGCCGCCACTGGACAGTTCCTGGTGCTGCCCTGACGATTGATGTAGGCTACCGTCATCGCATTGTCGGAGAGCACCCTCACCGACCTGCCCTCCACCAGTGGGAGGAGGGCTTGGAGTGCTAATCGAACTGCCCTGGTTTCCAAGTGATTGATTGACCAGGAGGCTTCCTGCCTGGTCCACTGTCCCTGGACTGCTATATCCTGACAAACCGCTCCCCACCCGGAGAAGCTGGCATCCGTGGTCACTACAGTCCAACAGGAGGTCTCCAAATCCACCCCCTGCAGCAAGTTGTGTGGAGAAAGCCACCATCAAAGATTGGAATTCGCCCCGCCCAACAGCGGCAAGACAAGGTGGAAGCACTGCGAGAGGGGATTCCAAAGGGACAGCAAGGCTGACTGAAGAGGACGCATATGTGCAAACGCCCACGGCACAAGGTCTATGGTCGAAGCCATGGAGCCCAGGACCTGCAAATAATCCCAGACTCTGGGTCGAGCGAGAGACTGCAAACCTGCCACTTGTGACGTGAGCTTCAAAATCCACTCTTCGGTCAGAAATACCTTTCCTAAGGCTGTATCGAAGCGAGCCCCCAGGAACTCTAAGGTCTGAGAAGGAACCAGATGACTCTTCTCGGGGTTGACCACCCATCCTAAGGAGTCCAACATCCAGAGCACACTCATTACAGCGGCTTTGCAGAGGCTTTCCGACTTTGCTCGAATTAGCCAATCGTCCAGGTAGGGATGTACTAGTATTCCCTCCCGTCTCAAGGCGGCCGCGACCACCACCATCACCTTGGTAAATACCGTGGGCGCCATCGTGAGACCGAATGGAAGGGCGCCGAACTGAAAATGGCGCCCCAGGATCACAAACCGCAGGTATTTCTAATGGTCTGGACATATTGGGATGTGCAAGTACGCTTCCGTCAGGTCCAGCGATGTCAAGAACTCCCTCTTGTGCACCGACGCTATGACAGAGCGAAGCGTTTCCATCCGAAAACGGGGTACCCTCAGGGCGCGATTCACCCGCTTCAAATTGAGGATGGGACGAAAGGTGCCATCCTTTTTTGGTACCACAAAGTAGATGGAGTAGTGCCCACGCCTTAGCTGCCCTGAGGGCACTGGAACTATGGCCCCCAGATTTTGCAGGCGCTGCAAGGTGACTTGTACCGCCCGGCACTTTAGGCGGTACGTGCAAGGGGACACTATTTTTATTTATTTATTTATTTATTTATTTATTTATTTAACGGTTTTATATACCGACATTCATCAATGATATCACATCGGTTCACAGCGTAACATGAAACTAGTGCCTGTGGCGGCGCTTTACATCGAACAAGTTTAACATATGTAATGCTCCTTGATTGGTCGAGCAAAATCTAAGGCATAGCCGTGCGCTATTATGCTGAGGACCCATTGGTCGGAGGTCAGTTGGGCCCATGCCTCCCGGAAACGAGTTAATCTTCCCCCGATTCTGGGAACGGAAGGGTGGGCCGGCCTCACTTCATTGCACGGTTTTGGAGCCCCCGTGGGACTGTGGAGCACCGTCTCCGGCTGGGCGATGGCCCCGAAAGGACTGGCTCCAAGTAGCCTGACGGGGCGCGCTCTGACGAAACGACGACCTGGTGGACCGTGAAGACCAGAAACGACGATTCCCCCGGAATCTAGTCCGCTGAGGAAAAGAACCTTTGGACCAAGGTCTATCTTCCGGCAACCTGTGGACCTTATTCTCTCCCAGAGACTTGATCATGTCCTCCAGCTGTTGACCAAAAAGGAGCTTCCTCTTGATGGCAAAGAACTCAACTGCGCTTTAGAAGACGCATCCGCTGACCAGTGCCTGAGCCAGAGGAGCCTGCGGGCTCAGGCACTGAAACCATTGTCCGACCCGACGTCCTCAGGAGATCATACAGGGCATCCACGCTGTACGCCACTGCCGCTTCCAGCCGGCTAGCCCGCATCGCTGCCGCATCGGAAAGGTCTGCCTCTGCCTGCCAATCCTGAATCCATCGGAGACAAGCCCTCTGTGCAAAACTGCTGCACATCGCCACCCGGACTCCGAGGGCCGATACCTCGAAGATCTTCTTCAGCTGCAGTTCCAGCTTACGATCCTGCAAGTCCTTCAACGCAGTACCCCCCGTGACCGGAATGGTGGTCCGTTTTGTGACTGCGGAGACTGCAGCGTCCACCTTGGGAAGTCTGAGGAGTTCCAAAGCATCCTCCGGGAGCAGATACAATTAGTCCATCGCCCGCCCGACCTTCAAGCCAAGATCTGTATTGTCCCACTCTTTGAACAAGAGATCCATGACCAACAAATGAAAAGGAAAGGAATGAGCCAGACCTCGGAGACCCACCATGACGGAATCCATAGCCCCAAACCTGGAATCCTCAGGTGGGACTTCAATAGCGAGCTCCCCCAGAATGACTGGTATCAGTGGTCCCAGCTCATCTCTTCAGAACAGCCGCACCACTTTGGGATCATCGCCCTCCACCGCCGGGACAACCCCCGGTTTGGATGGCTGAGGGTGCAGATCCGGATCTTCCTCCTGTCCCTCCCCCGGGGCCAATGAAGATGCCAGGTCATCATCCGACGAGTCCATCTGAGACGACTCTGTTGGCCGGGACCAAGACTGGAGAGGGCACTTCGCTTTGGGAGCATCTCCGCCCACTGATGACCTGGAGCGTTTTCACGAAGAGGACTCCCGGGGCAACTTGGAGCGTGACCCCTTCTCCGTCTTGCGGGCCTTGAAGAACTTGTGCAGCATCTTGACAAATTCTGAGGAGAACGAAGAAGAAGAATCATCGGACTCTAGGTCTTGCTCCTCTTCCGAGAAATCCCCCTCCTGGGCATCCGGGACTGTGCCTCCTCCAGGGGTAGCCGGCCTCGGGGTGAGCGGAGGAGGAAAGGACCCCTCTCCCAGCACCTCCAGCGCTGCTCTTTCCTGGTCCCTGAAAGTTTTCAATAGAGCCTCCAATCCTGCACTCAGCTGGAAAGGATACTAGCTCTGCCCCCCACGATCAGGCCTCCTCGGCTCCTGACGCGGCCTGGAGCTGTCCTTAGCAGCCTTGTGCTGAAAATCCTGCAACGGGCCTTCCCCGCCAGAGAGACAGGCCTTGCAGACCCCAGCGCGGGAAATCCGCGCACGCGCACTGCCACAGGCCAGAGTAGGCCGCATCATGCGGCATATCCCTGGGCTCGATTTTATGCTCCCCGAAAAAAGAACCGTGGCGATCAGTCGAAGTTCCCGGTCGAATAACGGGCTGGAAAAGCAGCGAAAACGCAGCAAAATGCGGCAAAAATGGAGCGAACACCCGGCTGGAGGGTCCTCACACACAAAAGGCAAGTTTCCTGGTATTTTTTTTTTTTATTGTTTACCTGGACGAAGTCAGGCTGGCTGAGGTTGAGAGAGCCGGGACCCCCGGCATCACCCTTTGCCACGGCAGTTTTCAGAGTCCCCAACCCTCTGCTCTACAGCCTCGAATACCAGGGGGGATGGTCCCACCAGGACCTGGCAACCCCCTGGGAGGCTAAACGCTGCTTCTGCTGATTCTCTTCTTTAATTTTTTTTTTTTAATTTAAAGGAACCCTGACAAAGTTCCCCTAACAAAAAAACACCAGCGCTAAGTCACTAAAAGCAGACAAACTACCCCTAAACTTAGCACCTCTAAGAGACACTAGGCTGTGCACCTCCACCATCTGATGGAGACAGAAAAATACTGGCAGACACTAGGTGGCCTCTCAGGGGTATAGGACAGAGTCCGCCAAGTTTTTTTCTGTCTCCATCTGCTGGTGGGGAGGCAAAACCCAGCTATACTGGATTGATCTGGGTATGTACAGGGAACTCTTCTCCCCGGGAAGCAGATCCACACGGGAAAGCTTGGGAGGGGGTGGCCCAGGAGGGAGATCCGGAGGGTGAGACATCCTGGTCAAGTAGGCGTTATGCATTAGCAATATAAAATCTGGAGTAAATGTGGTGGGCCTTGAGGGATCCGAGATGAAGAGACCCCCGGTTGGGGCCCCGAATCCAGGGGCTGCACAGGGACCAGGGACGGAGGAAAAACTGGAAACGGGGCCTCCGCTTCTTCCTCCGAGGAGCCTGAGTCCATGGCATGCTGCAACAAAATGGCCGCCGTTCCCGCGCTCCGCGGGATCGGAGGCTGTCGCTGTCCCTCGACTTGGTCCTGACCGCGTAGCTGCGAACTGCCCTCCCCGCCGGGGAGGCAGGCAGTACAAATACCCTCCCGGGATAGCCGGGACCCGGGCCGCCCACATGCGGTACATGCCGCTGATCTCGGCATGTCACCGAGGGGGGGGGAGTAGGAGGGAGGAAGAGCGCGGGAAAAAGTGCGATCCTCACTGCGCTGTGATTTGTTGCTCCGGGACCTGGAGAGGCCGCGTCAATCACCCCACCAACCCGATTTCTTAGAAGGCGCACCGGGGAATGTGACCTCCCGGCTGGCAGCGGCCCTGGGGAATGAGCGTCGCGGGGCCGCGGGTCAGATAGCGTCCGAGGGGAGGGAGAGGTTGGAGACCTCCAACTTGCACCCCCCCCGAGGCCTGGCGCGATGTAGAGAGCCCTGAAAAATTAAAGAGACAAACTTACCCCAGCCCGCTACCTGAGGCAGGAAGAAAGGCAGACGACAGCCAGAGAAAAGAACAGAGAGAGATCTGTTGGCAAGGGCTCAGTGGAGAGCCAGGCTCTAGGCTCTCTCTCTCTCTGAAGCTAAAGCTAACTCTTTTTTTTTTTAAACTTGATTCCTCAACACAACAGTACAAGTACAGTATCTCAAACAACTCATCTGAATATAATACACCGCTATCTTTCAAATACAGACCACCCTTCCAACTCAACTCCCTCAAGCAAGAATTGGGAAAACAACTCACAAATTTAGACTTATCCAGTATCCATAATGCAACCCAGTCCTGGTTCAATATAACAAAACAAACTGCAAATAACATAAATCCAGAGAAAACAAAAATTATAAAACATAACAGAACAAAAAACAATCCCTGGTTCAACTCTGAGCTCTCAAATTTAAAATCTAACCTCAGAAAGTTGGAAAAAGAATGGCGCAAATCCAAATGCCAAACAACTACTCAAAGATATCGCTCAAAACTTGCTGAATACAAGAAAGCAATCCTAAATCCCAAACGTGATTATTACAGCATAAAGATCAAAAACGCCACAAACAAATCAAATTCCCTCTTCAACATAGTAAAGAACCTTATAGAAACCAACAACTCTAGCAATCAAACCTCCAACACTAACAACCTGAGTCAAGATCTAGCAAAGTTCTTTAAAAACAAAATTGACAAAATCTCAGATTCCTTTAACAACTCTCATTCTTTTAAAATCCCTCTCAATACATCTCCACCAACTCCATGGTCAAAGTTTGAGCCAATTTCCAGCATTAAACTGGAAAAGTTACTTCAAAAAATAAACCCTGCTCGACATGAACTAGATTCTATTCCTACCCGAATTCTAAAGGAAATATCAAATATTATTTCTCCTATACTTGCCTCAATTATAAACAAATCTGTTGAAGAAGGTCTTCTCCCATCCAATCTGAAAACTGCAACTATTACTCCTATCCCAAAGAAAAAGAATACAGATCCCAATGACCTAAGTAACTATCGTCCTATCTCAAACCTTCCTTTACTTGCTAAACTGATCGAGAAAACTGCTTTGCTGCAACTAAATGAACATCTTGAAACCAACAACATACTCCACCCCGCTCAACATGGCTTCAGAAAGAACCGCAGTACCGAAACCCTTCTGTTAAACCTAACTAACAAATTAATAAGAGGCCTTGATAACAATCTGAACCATTTACTAATTATGCTCGACCTATCTGCTGCCTTTGATACAGTGGATCACAATTTACTAATATTAAGTCTTGCCAACATAGGCCTTACTGGAAATACCCTTGATTGGTTTACTTCATTTCTAAAAGGCAGGTCTTTCAAAGTCACCTTTAATAACGTTTCATCTGATCCCTACCCTCTAGATACAGGAGTACCACAAGGATCTGCTTTATCTGCCATCCTTTTTAATATTTATCTCCTTCCACTATGTAATTTCATCTCCAATCTTGGCATCACCTTCTTTCTTTATGCTGATGACATTCAACTACTTATCCCCATAACATCTACCATTGAAGAAGCTATAAACCTTACAGTAAAATACCTCAACTCAATCAAAACCTTCCTCAACCAACTAAAACTATGTCTAAACATGAACAAAACCGAATGGATCTTAATAAAAAGAAACTTCTCAACTCATCCCTCTCAAATTCCATACATTCAAATCGACAACTCCAACATACAAATGAAAAATCCAATAAAGGATCTTGGCATCTGGATTGATTATGACCTGAGCCTAAAAAACTGCATTGCTATAAAAACGAGAGAAGGATTTCATAAACTCCAGATCCTAAAACACCTCAAACCATTACTGTACCCGAATGACTTCAGAACAATTCTTCAGACCCTCATTTTCTCAAGTCTAGATTATTGCAATGCAATTTTCTTAGGACTACCTAAATCCTCCCTAAAACCACTACAATTACTTCAAAATGCTGCTGCTCGAGTACTAACTGGAAAAAAGAAGTTTGATCACATCTCCCCAACCCTAAAGAACCTTCACTGGTTACCCATTTCACAAAGAATAAAATACAAAACCTTAACCATCCTACACAATGAAATTTACAAAGACAACAATTCATCCCTGGATAACATGATTACAATCCACAAATCACCCCGCTCTTCAAGATCTTCTGACAAATTACAACTATTCATCCCTCCGCTCTCATCTGCAAAACTATCCTCTACTAGACATAGAGCCTTCTCTATAGCTGGACCAAAAGAATGGAACTCTATTCCAGGATACCTTAGTTCCATCAAAGATTCCAAAAATTTCAAAAAAGAACTAAAAACATGGTTGTTTAGACAATCATACTCAGAATGATATGATCTATATATACCTATCCCAACCATCATCTTGATCACTAATACTTCTTAATAAGTTTATGCATAATTAATCCCTTTTGTCTCATGCTAACTTGTTATACTCTGCTTTTGCCGAGATGTTATAAATATATATATTCTCTCCTTGTATAATGTTATAATCTATATGTTATAACTGTTCTCTGTATAAATTTGTTACACTGTTACACTGTAAACCGGAATGAAGGCTCTCTGCTATATTTCGGTATAAAAAAGAATATAAATAAAATAAATAAGTACCAAATTGAGAAAAAAAGAATGAAAGAAATACACTAAGACGAGTGTAATGGGGAACCACTGTTCCCCTGCTCCTATCTGCTGGAGTCAGAAAGATACTGAAGAGGGATACTTGATAGGCTGTCTTATATGGCAGCGCCTTCAGAAGTTCTTGTCTGTCTCCATCTGCTGGACGGAGGACATAACCCACCATCTGGACTGATTCTGGTACGTACAGGGAACATTTATTTATTTATTTATTTATTTATTTCGGATTTTTATATACCGACATTCTCAATACATGCTTTTTTAAATACAGGGACGCTTCTTGGTATTCTCCCCCTGATGAAGCCCATTTGCCGGTGAAACATCAGGGCCTTCTGTCGGGGGTTAAAAGGAATCTTCCCTGTTTGCATAAATAGCAATCTTACAGGAGTGTATTGTTCAAAGATAAATGGCCTTTCTTCAAAATAATCAATTAACAATCAAAAGTGCTGATTCCGTGCACAGGATACAGCAACGACGAATGTGAAACAACTCTTGTATGCTACTTATGGCGGTCTTTGTATTTTTCATCTAGTATGATCAGTACCTGTCTTTAATTTAATTTAATTTCATAAATTTTTTTCATTAATCGTTAATTAAAAGAAAATTAGGTCTTACCTTTGATAATTTTCGTTCCTGTAGTACCACGGATCAGTCCAGACTCCTGGGTTTTGCCCCCCTCTAGCAGATGGAGACAGAAGTTTATCAAACAAAACTCCACCTTATATAGGATGGTGCCACCTACAGTCTGGCAGTATTACTTAATGTCAAAGCAGCCCAAAACAAACAAACACCTCCATGAACTATATACAGTAAACTAACAACCGCAGACTGGCTCATCAATCCCCCAAATGGATAGAGAACCCGTGTTCAATCAAGAAACAAACAAATCAACAGAGCTGACTATAAAGAACGATAGCAGTGCGGAATCTCCATTCCCTTTGAAGACAAATGGGTGGGACTCTGGACTGATCTGTGGTACCACAGGAACGAAAATTATCAAAGGTAAGACCTAATTTTCTTTTCCCTGTACGTACCTGGATCAGTTAGCTCTGGTACATCCTGGGATGTACCAGAGCTAACCTTACTTGGGATGGGATCCGGAGAGGCCTGCTCTTAGCACACCTTCTCCAAATCCACCAGTCTCTGGAGCCTGAACATCCAATCGATAATGCCTGGCGAAAGTATGCAAGGACTTCCACTTAGCCACCCTGCAAATTTCGTCTGGGGAAATCTGCTGACATTCAGCCCAGGATGCAGCCTGTGAACGAGTCAAATGCGCCCGAATACCCAATGGAAAGGACTTCCCTTTCAACAAATAAGCAGAATTTATGGCCTCCTTTAGCCACCTAGCAATGGTAGTCTTTGAAGCCACATTACCCTTCCTGGGACCATTCCAGAGAACAAAAAGGTGATCAGAAAACTCGGAACCCGTTAGTAACCTCCAGGTATCGCAACAATGACCTACGAACATCCAGCTTCTTCAATTCCTTATAAAAAGGGTCCGATCTATCCAGGTCCAAAAAAGCTGGCAATTCAACCGATTGATTCAAGTGAAAAGACGATACCACCTTAGGCAGGAAGGAGGGCACCATGCGCAGAGACACCCCTGAATACGAGATTCTTAGAAAGGGTTCTCTACACGATAGAGCCTGAAGTTCCGACTGTCGGTGCGCTGACGCAATGGCCACCAAAAACACCACTTTCAAGGTAAGATCCTTTAACGTCGCTGCGCGTAACGGTTCAAATGGTGCCCCGCACAAACCTTCAGAACCAAATTCAGATTCCAGGAGGGACAAGGCTGTCTCACCGGCGGACGCAAATGCTTTGCCTCTCGTAGAAAACAAGAGACATCAGGATGACTTGCTTTTCACACCGTGAATGATGCCCTATAAGGAACCGAGCACTGCCACCTGCACACGCAAAGAACTACACGATAATACCTTCGACAAACCATCCTGAAGAAAACTCAAGATTTCCGGCACGGACGCCCGAGTGGGAACAGCCCCCCTGTCGAGACACCAGGCCTCAAAGACCTTCCAAACGCATACAAATAAAATGGAAGTAGAAACCTTACGAGATTGCAAGAGGGTAGTTACCACAGCATCGGAGTAGCCCCAAGAACTCAGCCATTTCCTCTCAAAAGCCATGCTGCTAGACAAAAGTGCTCGACCTGGTCGAAAAAGACGGGCCCCTGATGAAGCAGATTTGGAATGTCTGGGAATCGTAAAGGAGTCGCTATGGCGAGGTTCACCAGATCCGCAAACCAAGGACGTCACGGCCACTCGGGAGCTATCAGAACTACCTCCGACGGATGCAGCTCTATTCTGCGAAGAATTCGGCCGATGAGAGGCCAAGGCAGAAACACATAAAGCAGAACGTCCATTGGCCATGGAAGAACCAGCACGTCCACACCCTCTGCTCCCGTGTCCTGGCGATGAGAAAAGAACCGAGGAGCCTTCACATTCTGGAATGTCGCCATGAGATCCATGGCGGGTGTGCCTCACTGGGCACAAATGACCTGAAAGGCTTCGTCCACTAACTCCCATTCGCTGGGGTCTAGATGATGGCAACTGAGGAAGTCCAGGAAATCAAGAGACGAGCTTCCATTGCCACTGCTTGACTCTTGGTTCCTCCCTGACGATTGATATAGGCCACCTGTAGCAATGTCGGATAACACTCTGACCGACTTGCCCCGGAGAAGCGGAAGGAACGCCTGCAGAGCTAATCTCACTGCTCTGGTCTCCAGACGGTTGATGGACTAGCGAGCATCCTCCTGGGACCACTGGCCCTGCACTGACTTCTGCAGTCATACCGCCCCCAACCAGATAAGCGCTGCAGGTTGACCGGGGATAACCACCGATCCAAACTGCACCGAGCCAACTCTGGAAGGGGCAAAGGGAGATAAAACTGCTCCGAGAGCGGATTCCATCGGGACAGCAATACGGACTGTAAGGGCCGCGTGTGAGTGAAAGCCCAGGGAACCAATTCTAACATCGAAGTCATGGAACCGAGCACCTGCAGATAATCCCAAACCATTGGGACTGGCTTGGATTTCAAGGCTCGAACCTGACCTTGAAGCTTTAACATACATTCCTCAGTGAGAGACACCGTCCCCTGTCGGGTATCGAACAAAGCTCCCAAAATCTCTAGCGCCTGGGAAGGTACCAGTCAGCTCTTGGATTCGTTGACTATCCAACCCAGCGACCTCAACAACTGGAGAACTCGATGTATCGCCTCCTGGCAGAGCAATGCCAACTTTGCACGAATCAGCCAATCGTTCAGGTACGGATGGACCAAATATCCTTCCTGGCATAACTGAGCTGCCACCACCACCATGATCTTGGTGAACGTCTAGGGAGCGATGGCAAGCCCAAAGGGTAGAGCCTGGAACTGATAATGCCGACCCAGCCCCGCGAATCTGAGAAATCGCTGGTGATCGGGCTGTATTCTGATGTGTAGATATGCTTCCGTGAGATCCAGAGAAGTCAGAAACTCCCCCTGATGCACCGACGCAATAACGGACTGCAACGTCTCCATGCGGAACCGAGGAATCCAGAGTCACCTGTTGACTCTTTTCAAATCGAGAATGGGTCGGAAGATTCCTTCCTTCTTTGGTACCACGAAATAAATGGAAAATCGACCCCTCCAAAGCTCCTCGGGAGGAACCGGAACAATGGCGCCGAGGTCGAGGAGCCGTTGCACCGTGTCCTTTATTGCTCTGCGTTTGGTTGCCATACCACAGGGCGAGACCAGAAACTGCTGGCGAGGTTGGCGTGCAAAATCTAACGCGTAGCCGTGTCTTATCACAGTAAGGACCCACTGATCCGAAGTGATTTTGGCCCATTCCTCGTAAAATAGGGACAGTCTGCCTCCCACCATTGGCACCGAGGAAGGCTGTACATCATTGCAAGGGCTTTCCGCCCGGCGCATTCTGGGTGGCAGCAGGTCTACCAAATCGTTGCCCACAAAAGGACTGCGTGTACGCTTGCTGCCTGCTGGCGTTATGCCGAAAGGAAGAGACAGATCCTCTGGAAGTCCGAGGCCTCCGAACTCCTCGGAAACAAAAGCGCGAAGCAAAGGACCCCCTGGACCGTGGCCTATCCTCCGGCAAGCAATACGTCCTATTCTCGCCTAAAGACTGAATCAGGTCCTCCAGCTCTTTGCCAAAAAGCAGCTTACCTTTAAAAGGAAAAGAACCCAGCTGAGATTTAGAAGAAACATCTGCTGCCCAGTGACGGAGCCACAACAAACGCCGTGCAGACACCGCCGATACCATAGTTCTGGCCAAGGTGCGAAGCAGATCATGAAAAGCATCCGCACTGTAGGCAATCACGGACTCCAGCCTGCCCGCCTGAAGCACTTCTTCCTGCATAAGCAACTCGTTGGCTAGCAGCTGTTGCACCCAATGGAGACCCGCACGTAAGGAAAAATTACTGCAAATAGCCGCGTGGACTCCCAGAGCCGAGACTTCAAAAATCTTCTTAAGTTGGACCTCCAATTTGCGGTCCTGCAAATCCTTAAAGGCCGTTCCCCCCGTAACTGGGATGGTGGTCTTTTTCGTGACTGTTGCTATTGCAGCATCCTTAGGAACTCTCAATAAGTCCAAGGCGTCCTCCGGCAGGGGGTAAAGCTTGTCCATTGCTTTCGCTACCTTAAGACCTAATTCTGGAGTATCCCATTCCTTGAAAAGCAAGTCCGTGGCAGAAAAATGGAAAGGAAAAGCTGTAGGGGGACCCCCTCAGGCCTAGGACTACCGGATCTGTAGCCCCTAACCTGGATTCTTTCTGGGGAAGCTGGATCCTCAATTCCCCCAGGATAGCAGGAATGAGCGGACCCAGCTCGTCCTTCCTAAAAAGACGGACAACCTTCGGGTCATCGCTGTCCGCCGCATTTGACCCCCGGAGACCCCCCTGCCGGGAGTCTGACTCCCCCTCAACCCCCCTTGGAGGCTGGGAGGGTAAGTCCAGATCGTCCTGGCCATCCGTGTCCAAAGAAGTAGAATCCGGATCCCCGATCGGAGGCCGTAAACCCAAAGGACGCAGTCCCTCTGGTGGACCCGGATCTTGGGCTGGCTTGGCGCGCTTGCGGACCCCTGAGAGGGAGACCTGACTATGACCCCTCTTTTTACCAGCCCTCCAGGCCTTAAAGGCCTTGTGCATGAGTAACATGAAGTCAGAAGAAGAAAAGGAGGAATCTGAGGAGAAATCATACCCATCCACATCGGGGTCCGCATCAATAGGTACTTGAGACTCAACAGGTTTGTCCCCTTCGGGGGACCTGATGTTGCGGTGACAAGTTAGGGGGAGGATCTTCCTCCCCCCTCGCAGGTTGCTCTGTTGAGACCGCCGGCACAATCGCTGGCAAAATGGCGCCTGCGGTCTGAGCGCCTGCGGTCTGAGGCGCCGATACGAGTGTACCCAAAATGGCGCCTGTTCCTGCGCATCGCGGGAACGGGATGGAGGATGGAGGCCGTAGGTCCCTGAATGCGCCGGTCACCGTTTGGACCCGACGGAAGGCCCGACCTTGGATCGTAGAGGCTCCCTCTCCCCCCAGGAGGCAATCCGTGCAGACCCCGTCGCGCGACAACTGCAGCACCGCAGGCCCTACATGCGGCCTGGCGTGGCATGCTGCCCCTCACTAACAGCCTGAGCCCTATGAAAGCAGCGAAACACCACGGAAACGGAGCGCCGCGAGCCACCCCAACCTGAACAGGGGAGAGTGAGCCAGGCTCCCCGGTATCACCCCCAGTGACCTCCACAAGCTGGCAAACCGGTGTAAGAACCCCCGGTACCTCAGCTGCCTTGGAAACCAGGGAGGGATGGTCCACTCAGAACCTCACCACCCCCTGGGAGGCGGAAATCGTGACCTGCAGGTACACTCTGCGGTCTTAAGAACTCCCTATGTCTCTTTCTTTCTTTTTTTTTAAATGACCTAACTACCCTATCACCAAACAACCAGCTAAGCCCTAGCACAGACTCTAGGTTTGCACCTCCTCCATCTGCTGGAGACAGAAGAATACTGTCAAACTGTAGGTAGCACCATCCTATATAAGGCGGAGTTTTGTTTGATAAACTTCTGTCTCCATCTGCAAGGGGGGGGGGGGGGGGCAAAACCCAGGAGTCTGGACTGATCCGGGTACGTACAGGGAAAATGTGTTATTGAGTTTTTTTTCTAGAAGACAACAATGTGCCTTCTTTTTCTGTATTTCTATCCATATGCATTAGGTTGGAGCAAGCTTAGCACTTTTTCTGTCACTTCTTTAACACACATATAAAATATATATATATATAATGTGACAGAAATAGGACAGCAGTTTTTTGTGTTTTTCATTGTCATGCTTTCCTGTACTTCTTCTTTAGCTAGCTTGCCTTTTATGTGTAATTTTTTTAATTCAATTTTATCTTGTGTTGTCTTGCAAAGAAATTGTATTGCTCATTGCTGAATGTTTTATTGTGGATGTTAAAGAGTAATCGCGCACCGACCTATACCTTTTGAAAGATGCAGAATATAAAACTGAAAGAAACATAAAGACTGACAAGTTCCTAATGAAATAGAACGGATTAATTAATCTCTGAAGGCCGTCTGCTTGTGACTCCTCTGAAAGAGAAGAGGCTGCGCTGGATTCTCTCTCTTTTCACCGATCCAGCCTTGGGTTTTTGCCCGTCTGTATTTAAGGATATGTAGTGCTTTTCCTAAGGAAACCGAATTGAAGCTACACGTCCATTGTGGAAAACCAGGCAAGAATCACTGGGGAGAAGCTGTTGACCCCCACGTACTTAACCTGTACGTCCTGGAAAGGGGGTGCATCCTCACGGGGACCCCCTGTTTATCTCACCTGTATGTCTGGAGGGCGCAACCGCTCCGTGTCCAGAGATAGCTGCAGCCCTCGGATCCTGTCATCCAGCCTGAGGACCTCCTCTTCCTTCCTCCACTGCAGCGTGTCCATCTGTCCCTCCAGGCGCACCAGCTGCTCGACCTTCTGCTGCAGGCAGCTCTCCAGGCGCTGCACCTTGGACCGGAGATCTTCATTTTCCTGGCCAGGAAGGGGCAGAGGGAACAGACGGCAGGAAGAGAAGGTAGGCAGAGGGTAAGCCAGGCCCATGATGGCATGTAAAGTGATATATTGGTGTTAGGGTTTGCTGTGCTCCACACCACTGAACGGGGAGACAAGGTCCCTCTAACACAGAGACTCTCTCTGCATCACAGGGAAGTCCTCCAAAATAGCCATCCCATGCCCTCACTGTAATGGGTACAACAGGGCACACCTTCACTATACAAGAATGTGTTACCTGCACCAGGAGGGCAGAGGGCTGTTTGCAGACAGTAGACAGCTGCTGAAGGAGTCCCTGTGTCACGTTCAGACTCTGCTTTAGTCCCTCGTTTTCCACTGTCAGGTTCTGGACACGTTTTTCTGAGTCTGTCACCCCCTGAGAATTAAAAGAGAAATATAAAACATTCTTAAGATTCTGGCAAGAGGAGTGAGCCCCAGTTCTGCATGGAGCATATCCCTAGAATTACAGGAGATGTGAGCACCAGCTCTGCAGCGAGGAGGTCTCTGCTGTTACAGGAGCTGTGAGTCTCAGCTCTGCAGGGAGGAGGTCTCTGCTGTTACAGGAGGTGTCTCAGCTCTGCAGGGAGGAGGTCTCTGCTGTTACAGGAGCTGTGAGTCTCAGCTCTGCAGGGAAGAGGTCTCTGATGTTACAGGAGCTGTGAGTCTCAGCTCTGCAGGGAGGAGGTCTCTGATGTTACAGGAGTTGTGAGTCTCAGCTCTGCAGGGAGGAGGTCTCTGCTGTTACAGGAGCTGTGAGTCTCAGCTCTGCAGGGAGGAGGTCTCTGCTGTTACAGGAGCTGTGAGTCTCAGCTCTGCAGGGAGGAGGTCTCTGCTGTTACAGGAGCTGTGAGTCTCAGCTCTGCAGGGAGGAGGTCTCTGCTGTTACAGGAGCTGTGAGTCTCAGCTCTGCAGGGAGGAGGTCTCTGCTGTTACAGGAGCTGTGAGTCTCAGCTCTGCAGGGAGGAGATCTCTAATCTTGAAGAGAGAGCAGGTCTCTGCTGCTAGGGAAGTTGTGAGTCTGTTTAGAAATGTTTTCAGTCTATTTTGTGAATGAAGAAGTGTGTGTGTGTGTGTGTGTTTCCATGGGTCACCTCCTAATAACTGTTGTGCTTGGTGTCCTATCCACACTACATTTTCAGGACCTGTCAGGAGGTTCAGCAGGATACTTATCAGGGGATTTTACTTTCCTGGGGGGTGGGGGGATTCACATATACATGCAAATGCACATCCCGTAGAGCAGGCTCCATAAGTTCTAGTTATAAGGTAAAGGGAACTTGGTTCTGCAGATCCTGTGGCTCCCTCCCCTCTAAAATAGCATGGTTGCGAAGCTCGGCTCAGCAACCCCAAGCGGTTATGCTTGGGGCTGCTAAGCGACTTGTTGATATGCTCTGAGAAATTTAAATCATTTTGGCTACATTAAAAAATAGCTCTCCGAGAACTATTATATTGGGATTTTTTGCTATTCCTTTCCCGTTTTGATATTACTTGCTGGTCTGGCACTATCTGACCTTCACATCTTTGTTTACTTCTTCTTATAAAACATTTTCAATTTCATTCTGAAAAAGGGAGAGTCATGAATTCACTTACAGTTTCCATCTTCAGCTGGCTCAGTTCCTCTTCTCTCTCCTGGATCCTTTCCTTCAGCTCCTGAATCTAATGAAGGTGAAATCCAATGAACTGGGGCAGTGTCACCCCTTTAGCTCCCATCTGTCAGGAAGCCTTGCCAGGGTCTGCCCTTCTCTGTGCACGCTGCCTTTCGCAGGGACCCCAAATCCTACCCCAGCTGCTTACAGATGGCCTACTATCCCCCTCCTGGTGCCTTTCACCCACAATAAAAGGTTCTGGGAGGCTTGGGAAATGCCATCTCTTTTTGCTGGGATCTGGAGGGAACAGCAGGGACTGGGTCTCCCCATTGGGATCTGTTGGGTATTTCTACCAAGAGATGTGGATTGCTTATTGCGAACATGGTGCTGGACTCGGTGGACCACTGGTCTGACCCAGAATGGCATTTCTCCTGTTCTCATGGGGGTTTATTTATGTACTAATTACTGGATCTTAGATCAGCTTGTCACATCCCAAAGGGGAGAACTATACAAATTACAATATCAAAACATAAGTCTAAATAACATTAGAAGGATAACTGAATGCAATTTTTGAAAATCACAAAATAGCCAGAAAAACAATAAAAACATAATACATGTACAGCAGCCTAGTATTGGTCCAGGGAGGAGAGGAGGCTCATATTATATGAGACATATATGAGACGGGGGGATACTCTTACCCCTTCGTGTGTGGAAGACAGGAAGAGGGAAGACTGGATGAGAGGGATCTGGCATGAGCCAGGAACACAGGTCTTTTAAGAAGGCCCAGACCCTGCTACAGAACACCCTTGGGAAACGTGCACCACGCGGGATCGTTGGTTGCAGGCAGTGCTCGTTGTGAAGGCAGCCGAGAGACCGCCTGGCTGCTCGCCTACCAGGATTCGGCCTGGCAATACCGCGGTCCACCCGCCAGACCCGGCAGGCTGCGGCCCACTGCAGAACTCCGGCCACGGTGGACTGTGTTATGCTCCGCTCATCTGATCCAGTTCTAGCGAGAATAAGAGGGTGATGGCCTTTCTCTTATCTGTTTGCGTTTCTGTTCCTGTAATTGTTTTTTGAATTTTTTCATTGACCTCCTCTCCTGACGAGAGAGGAAGCCTGAAGGTGAAGCCGACCTGTCAGGGAAAGAGCTTTTCTTTAAGGCCTAGTCCTAACATTAATTGGGGGGATAATAAAGCGGGTTGTGATTTTAAGGGTGTGCAAGACAGTAGAAAAGTATAAATTATTGTATTTTTCAGTTGGGAACCCTGTTAATGGAAAAAGATTTATCAAAATGGAAGCAAACACACCAAATTTACCCGGATAAATTTAAAGTTAGCTGGATAAGAATACCGGCTAACCTTAGACCTGCTCAATAGGAGGTCTAAAGTTAACCAGATATCTTAGCTGGATAAGTTTGAATAGGGATGGAGGTTATTTTCTTGGGATCATCCAGGAATTGTAACAGCTCCATCATTTGATGCCTATCATCTTGCTCAGACTGTAATTGGAAGGGAACCAATTCAGACATTTCCTTCACAAAATTTATGAAGAACAAGTCCTCTAGAGAAGAACGCTTCCTACATTCAGTAGGAGAAGGTGGCAATTGAAAATCATCGGTGTCTTGAGATGAACTGTCAGTCCAGGTGTCATAGGGATCAGCACCTGTCCCTGTAGGAACCTGAAAAGGACGGAACGATGGTATTCCTGAAGGTCCTGGTCTAGGATCTGAAGGCATCGAGGGAAGTACTGGAGGCACCGATGAAGGCATCGAGGGCATCGATGGATGGATCGGTGGCGCTGATGGATGGATCGGTGGCGCTGATGGGTGCATCGGCATCGATGGTTGAGGCATCAGAAGGACTCCCGATGGAAGAATGCGGAACGGTGTTTCCCCTCCCGATGACAGGGTAAGCGGGGAAGGCACCGGAGCCATCGGTGACACAGGATCCATCAGTGGAAAAGCAGCTATGAGCGCTTCCATCTTCGAGAGCAGTGGTGCCAATGCTGCCGGAATGGGATCAATGGTCGGTTCCGCGACCGGCACTGATTTCAGCGCCGGGGGACCTTGGAGTCTGTGCATCGCCTTATCGATGGCCTCCTGAACCATCCGGTCCAGTTCTTCACAGAGACCTGGAGCAAGCAGCCCCGGCTCCAGAAGGGAAGAAGGAGGCAGAGGCATAGCCGGAGGGACCACCGTTAAAGGCGGAGTCACGGCTCCCGATACCCATCCGGGTTGCCTCGGTGACCCGGTTGCCTCGGTGACCCAGTTGCAGAAAGGGTCGGTGCCTTTTCTGGACGGGGTTTCTTCGATGGCAGCTCGGAAGATAGCAAGGTCGAAGATTTTCCTTCCTCGATGGTCCGAGACTTGCGGTGTCAATGCTGATGTTTTTTTCTATGATCCCCTCGGTCCTGAGGGGGAATAGAGGTAGTCAAAGGCCGAGAAGTCGTCGATGCCGGACGGTCACCGGCCAGTGGCCAATACTGGCGCGAAGTGGACAGTGCCGGTTCAGACGACGTTGATGCAATAGATGGCATCGGAGTTTAAGAACAGAAGAAAAGTTCCATTTTCTCCATTCTGGACTTGCGACCTTTTGGTGTCATTAAGGCACATTTGGTACAAATCAGGACATCATGCTCGCACCCGAGACACATTACACAGACTTTATGCAGGACTGTTATGGACATGGTGCGAGTATAATCTGGAACCCTGACTCCATGGCTTTTGAAAAATTTAGCCAAGGTACAGTTGACAGCCAGTAGGCCGCGAGGGCCAAACTTGACGGGAATCGACCGAAAATGGGTAAAAATTTACTGGAGTACCGCGGAGTCAAAAAATTCGAATGAGGGACCCCTGTGGGGTATTAAAGTTTTTAGTAATTCCGTGAGGAAAATTCCTGTCAGGAATCTCTGTGGAGCTCCTTAGCCTGTGTGGCTACTACTGCGCGGAAAAAAGAAGACTGAAGGGGACCCCTGCTGGCTGCAGGTTTAGTGCCATGCTGGGCATGCCCAGTAGGTGCCAGTCAAAGTTCTAGAAACTTTGACAAAAGTGTTCCGTGATTGGGCTCCATCCTATGATGTCACCCATATGTGAGGACTACCATCCTGCTTGTCCTGTGAGAAATTTATTTATAGGCATTTCATAGTCCTCCTTTTCAAATTAGTCTTCTACAGTGGTGCAAGTTTAATAATTTAAAAACAATATGAAAGAAGAGTGAAAGATAAGATTAGAGAAGTGGGGGAGATTAATTTGATCATTTGGGGTAGTAGGAGGAGGGATGGAAAGGGAATCAGGGCAGGGAGCCTGGCTCCTGGGAGAGAGTTTGTCACGGTTTCCCCTCCGTGCAGCCTCACCATGCCCTGATCCTCTCTGCTATGACACCTCCCCACCACCAGAGGCCTCCCTTGTCCTCTGTTCTGAGCTACACAAGCCCTCTTTCTCACTGGCCACCTGATTCAGACTGTACTGCAGTCTCCTCTCCACCGAGGGTCCTCAGCAAGCTTCAACTCCAGCCTTGCCAAGCTCCGCCTTGCTTTTTGCACCACGCCCATGCTCCAGCCCCATTTAACTCTGCCATGCCTGAAACTAGATGCCTCTTCATGGAGACACCCCTGGCTGTCTGATCTGGCCACTCTTACCTTGTTCTATGCCTTGTGGCCTTTGGGCCTTCCTATATCTTGCTCCTTACCTTGCAGTCTATCTAGACTTTTCCTTGCCTTGTGGCCTCCGGGCCTTCCTGTATCTTGCTCCTTACCTTGCAGTCTATCTAGACATTTCCTTGCCTTGTGGCCTCCGGGCCTTCCTATATCTTGCTCCTTACCTTGCAGTCTATCTAGACTTTTTCTTGCCTTGTGGCCTCCGGGCCTATCTGTATCTTGCTCCTTACCTTGCAGTCTATCTAGACTTTTTCTTGCCTTGTGGCCTCCGGGCCTATCTGTATCTTGCTCCTTACCTTGCAGTCTATCTAGACTTTTCCTTGCCTTGTGGCCTCCGGGCCTACCTGTATCTTGCTCCTTACCTTGCAGTCTATCTAGACTTTTCCTTGCCTTGTGGCCTCCGGGCCTACCTGTATCTTGCTCCTTACCTTGCAGTCTATCTAGACTTTTCCTTGCCTTGTGGCCTCCGGGCCTATCTGTATCTTGCTCCTTACCTTGCAGTCTATCTAGACTTTTCCTTGCCTTGTGACCTCCGGGCCTTCCTATATCTTGCTCCTTACCTTGCAGTCTATCTAGACTTTTCCTTGCCTTGTGGCCTCCGGGCCTTCCTATATCTTGCTCCTTACCTTGCAGTCTATCTAGACTTTTCCTTGCCTTGTGGCCTCCGGGCCTATCTGTATCTTGCTCCTTGTCTTGCGGCCTTTCTAGGTCTTAACTTACATAGTGGCCTTTGGGCCTTATTCTCAGCAGCCTTTGGGCCTTCAATGTTGCTGCCTTTGGGCCTCGGTGTTCTGTATACTATGTTGTCCTCGTCCCTGCCTTGTTTAGTCCTGCCTTTGTCTTGTCTTGTTGTGCCCCAGCCCAGTCCAGTCCCCATTCCCTGCTTTGTCTTGCCCAAGCCTGTGTCCATATCCAGCCCAGTCCCTGCTCAGGATACCTATCTGGGTCTGGATTCAGTTCCAGCCTTGCTCAGTATCCTGCCACCCTCCTGTCCCAGTATCCAGTCCTCAGTTCCTTGCTGGTTCCAGTATTCAGACTTCAGCTTCCAGTCTGTCTCTGCTTACTACTTCCGGCCTGTGTCTGCCCTGCCTTGTCTAGCTTATCTAGCCTGTCCAGTTAAGTCCTACTGACCCCCCAGAACCCAAGAGCTCAACCTGCGGGCGAGGGGGCTGGCCAGGCAGTAGATAATCCCAGCTCCTGCCTGTCAGCAGATGACAACTATTGCATTGCCCGGGGCTGTTCCAGTGCTGGTCCCAGCGTCACTAAGATGGCCACGTTATGTAAAATAGTAATGACGGTAGAAAAGGACCAGAGGTCCATCATCCAGTCTGCCCAGCAAGCTTATGGTCGTACCAGTTGCCTATTTCATTCATAGGTTGTGCTACACTGTATTTCCTTTTATAATGTGATATGTGCTGGAAGTTAAACTCTTGGAAATTTCCAGCAGGGCATGGTTTAAAGGTGGGTCCTTCCCTCAAACAGATGGGAATGGAGGTATATATAAGATGGCAGCATTGAGTCAAAAGGAGGGAGTCTGCAGTTATCCTTTGAGGAGCTCGGGCCTAGACATGTTGATCTGTTGGAGAGGGTATCCCTCTCTTTGCTAAGAGATCAGACCGGCTCAGAGTTGAGGACCCTAACCCACGGGGAAAGTCTGTAGCCAGTGAGTAGAGAGATGAAGGAAGAGACATCCCATTTTTCCACACAGAGAGCGGCTTTGAGGAGGAGACTGACGGGGAAAAGGTTCAGTGCTGTAACTTGGGGATAGGTCTAAGAATCTGTGAGTTTACTTTTGGAATTCTGGACTGTTTGCTGGGTTTTCTTTTCAATGGACTTTGAAAATTGGATTCTTTAATACATTTTTTTCTCTGTTTTTGGAGTACAGGTTTCTGAGCGAGGACTGGCAGAATTCCCCTTTGGCTTCATACCAGTAGCTACCCTGCACTGGGTGAAGCCTGAGCTGGGTCTGTCAGTTTTTCCCAATCCCGCGTCACCCCAAGATGACCCCCTGTGAAGTGTGTGTGTGTGGGGGGGGTGGGGGTGGGTTACCAAAGTTGCATTCAACAGGACTATGAGTGCGAGGTGATTTATTGAGAGCAGACTGCAGCAGGCACTTAAGCGGCCAAACAGTGTGAATCTAATCGCATCCGGGCATGACGGGATTTAAGCACTCGAGCAATCACTGTCCAGTACAGCCCAGGAAGCCTTTCCAGGACGATGGCCTGGTGAAGTCGAGCCATTCAGATACCGATCTCATGGGTGGCATAGGAGGAGTTCTTAATGCTGCCTGGATCTCAAGGTGCCAGCAGAAGCGTGAAGCCACTTGACCACGGGCTGGCAATGAGCCGCCTGCTGGCTATGTGCGTAACAGGGAGGTAGCAATACGAGTTGGTGGGTTCCCTCAAACATGGAGTTTGTTAAAGTTATGAAAATTCATCATTTTATCAAGAAAGGTTACACAATCCCCTTTAAGAATTAGTGCTCATTGCTATAATTTGCTGGTCGAGTGTTAACGTATGTAATGGTCGCATGGCATCCTTACCAAACATTTTCCATCTGCCGAGAGAGGTTTTGCATTTTTAGATCCCCTCCAGGTGTTGGCCACACCCCCCCCCCCCCTTGTGTTGGGATTGCTCAAGCTCCCCTTTTCTAAACTGGGTTGAACAAGCTCAAAGTGCATTTGGCTGTAGTTTTGGTTTGGAGAGGATTGGACTTATGGTGCTGGTGATCCCAGTAGGCCCCACAGCCTGCAAAAGGGGATAACAGGGGGAAATCCCGTCTTTTGTGCCTTCATGGACCGGAAGGCGGTTTTAACCAGCACGGAGAGAAGCTGAGGAGAGCGAGTTTTCGCTCACAGAGTTTTGGGCCTGTCATTTTGTGAGCTGATCAGCCTCGAAGGGAAGGAGCAGGATTGAGCTGCCAGTCTATCTACCTCTCAGGTAGGCTCGGAATGCTCAGAAGGAGAGGTATTGGGTTGACGAGAAGTTATTGCTGTTTTTGGCCTTCACCTTCCTACGCCCATCTTTTGAAGCACAATTATTCCCTTTCTAGCCACTGGGCGAAGGACACTGATTGAAGCTGAGAGATAGATAAGGAGGCAGCAATACTAGGAGTCATCATTCTTTTCTTCGTGATGATGATTTTGCCATCTTGCTGTGGATTTTGTTCTTTATGTTGCAATGCACAACTTTTGTTGGGCACCATTTCCAGTGTACTGTATTGTTTTTGTTCATCCTGCTTAAGAGATGATGTGAAAAGATCTACCTAAGTGAGTACCGTTGGAGGGTGAGTATTGAGAGACCAGGGGCGGATTGGCCTATCGGGGGATCGGACATCCCCCGGTGGGCCGGTCGCTCCAGTCACGTGGTCTGCCGTGCGTGGCCGTGATGGAGCCGCGCTCGGCAGACCACGTGATGTGTCCTGGGCCGGCTTGGGCGGCGAACCCCCGGGCCGGTCTTCCTCGGGAATCTGCCGCTGTGAGAGACCAACCCATAACACCGTGGTCTTCAGAGGCTTGCATCCTCCACCACTGGCGGCCAGGGTCCGAGGTCTGATGCATGCGTGTCGAAGGATTAGAGTCCCGGGACAGTGCTGTAACCTCTGGATTAGGGACTCTGAAACCGAGAGGGGGGGTTCCATGTATTTTGTGAGTTGGATGCACATCTGCAGCAAGGAGTGAGAAACGTGTTCTGCACATCTCCTGAAGGACAGCCTCTCCTCGCTCTGCTTCTTACCTGGAGATGGAAGCTGCCTGCCAGCTGCTGCTTTTCTTTCTCTCGGTCTTCCATTTCCCGTTTCAGGCCTACGATCTCCTCCTTGAGCTGAGTCCTCTCCCCCTGCAGGGCACTCACTGACTCCACCAGTCGGTGGATCCCAATGGGAGAGACTGAAGGGGACGGAAACAGGGGGCCTGCAGGGGACAGCTTCCTGCCTGCAAGAGGGAAGCAGCATAAGTTACAGGAAGAAGGCACCCAAGAAGATTCAGCAGAGCACTGGACTAACAAAACAACTGCAAATGTTAGACAAGGAGCCTATGTGATTGCTAGGTCACACACAGTGGTTCAAGCATGAAGGTAAAAATTGGGGCCAGCTCTTGAAGATCTCCTTGCTCGGAATATACTGGGGTTTAAAGCTTCCTATTTTAGCCATGGATCCCTGCACTGTTTCCTCTAAGGTGCGCGTGGGTGCGGCGACGCAGAGACCTTCCTGCAGCCACGCATGCCGCACCTCAGCCCACGCACAACGCAGACCTGGCGGAGCCAATAGAGATATCGCGGCGCCTCCTGAGGTGCCAGCAGCGCGGCGTCTTGAAAACTACGCGGCGCTGATACTTCCTCTATGCTGATCTCGCCATGCACGAGATCAGCACAGAAGACGTGCCAGCCCGGCGAGTTACAAGCACGCTGCGGGACTGGTACATGGTCTCCTGTCTCCCTGCGATTCTCCCCCATGAAACATGGGCAGCGGTAGGGGAGCGAGAGAGGCCCCGGTGGGGCTGCTGACGGCCGAAGAAAGACAAGTCTTTCTGCTGGCTGCAGTAGCAGCTCGAGCGACCTTCCCTGCTCCCACCGTCCTCCATCGGTGCCGGCCACTGCGGAAGTGAAAGGACTCTCCTCAGGCGAGCCTGCCATCTTCCCCGTCTTGAGGCAGTCTCCCCATGCTGCCTCCTCTTTCCTCAGTAGAGCCATTGCAAAAACAGGGATAAATGTAAAGCTTTTTCAAATATCTTGATCTGACTGAATATGGACAGCTGATGGACAACAAGGCTATTACCGGCTTCGGTTCGCTTTCAGAGACGTTCAGACTACCACAAACTCACCAGTCCTCGGAGCTGCAATTGGACAGACCACTTACGAATTAAAGAAATCAAAGACAAGCTTTTCTTCATTAGTGCAGCTATACTAACATTATCGGTCTACAAAGGGCTTGCTTTCAAGGCTTTTTGCCTTATGGAAAGATTCAGGTATGGTCAATAAGATAAATAGGGATCGAGGGAAAGTGGAAATAAGCGAGAAATATGATAAAGGTCAGCGAGCACAGACAGAACATAAAATTGCAGTAATGTACTTGAAAATGTATATATAAAAGAATTTACGCGTGGTTCTCTACTCCAGCTAGGTTACATAAGATGCTTCGTAGCTGGAGGGCATGCGGGGAATGCTGGCACAACGGCACATTGGGGGGGGGGGGGGTGCCCTAAGATAGTCTCATATGGGAAATCCGTGCAATGTAAAGTTAGACGAGTTATTTGGCGGGGATCTTCCCTGGGATGCCGACCCCTTTCTTGCTGCTTTTGTCTTTAGAGCAAAGCAGCAAAGGGCAGGAATGTTGGGATTACTACCTGATAATCCCCTTTTCCTTAGTGTAGACAGATGGACTCAGAACAAATGGGATAGTATCCACGTGCTAGCAGTTGGAGACGGATCTGACGTCAGCACGGGGGCGGATATATCCCCACAGGAAGCGTAGCTATTCAGTAATCTTCCTTGCAAAAGCTGTTATAGATGTGTGTACTGACTCTCAGTTAAAAAGTGAAACAGGATTCCCCTGACCGATTGATAGTAGCTGGAGACCGCCAGCATTCCCAACCGGAAGGCGTGGACACCTGGTAGAGTGTACACTCTCATGGAAACAAATGACATGGCGTACCTTGAATCGGTGATACCCATGTACGCAGGCAGCTGGGCGGGATGCTGAGTCCATCTGTCTACACTAAGGAAAAGGGGATTATCAGGTAGTAATCCCAACATTTCCTGGCGTGTAGCCAGATGGACTCAGAACAAATGGGATGTGCAAAAGCTTTACTCCCAGCCTGGGCGGGAGGCTGCCTGAGGCCCATGTAGTACTGCCCTTGCAAATGCCGAGTCCTCCCTGGCCTGGACATCCAGACAATAGAACCTGGAGCAGGTATGGAGGGAGGACCATTTCGCCACTTTACAGATTTCCGCAGGCGATAGCAACCTGGATTCTGCCCAAGATGCTGTTTGTGCTCTGGTAGAATGAGCCTTGACTTGTAGAGGCGGAGACTTCCCAGCCTCTACGTACGCTGCTCTGACAACTTCTTTAATCCAGCGGGCGATGGTGGGCCGCGAGGCCGCTTCACCTAGCTTCTTCCCGCTGTACAGGACGAACAGATGGTCCGTCTTTCGTAGGTCTTGTGTAAGATCCAAATATCTGGGCAGCAATCTGCCAATGTCGAGATGGCGTAATAAACGCCCTTCTTCAGATTTCTTCAGACCCGCCGTGGTAGGCAAGGATATGGTTTGATTAAGATGAAACTGTGAAACCACTTTAGGGAGAAAGGAGGGAACCGTACGAAGACGGATAGCCTCAGGAGTGATTCTGAGAAAGGGATCACGGCAGGACAATGCTTGTAGCTCTGAGATGCGGCGTGCTGAACATACAGCCAGCAAGAATACCATCTTCAAGGTGAGAGAACGAAGAGACAGGCCCCGAAGGGGTCTGAAGGTGGATCCCGCGAGGAAATCCAAAACAAGGTTGAGGTTCCACAAAGGTACAGGCCACTTCAGTGGCGGACGAATATGCTTGACTCCCTGCAGGAAGCGAGAAACATCCCGGTGCTTGGCGATGGTCTTGCCATCCCTCCTGGGACCATAGCAAGACAGCGCAGCCACCTGAACTTTGATGGAGCTGAGGGAGAGCCCCTTCTGAAGTCCATCCTGCAGGAAATCCAACACAATAGGGATTGTGGTTGCATGTGGATTGGTGCCATGAGTGTCGCACCATGCTTCAAATACTATCCAGATCCTTACGTAGGTGAGGGATGTGGAAAACTTGCAAGCTCGGAGGAGGGTATCAATCACGGGCTCCGAGTAACCCCTCTTCTTCAATCTAGCCCTCTCAAGGGCCATACCGTAAGAGAGAATTGAGCTGGATCCTCGTGGAGGATGGGACCTTGACGTAGAAGGTCCCGGAGAGGAGGCAGGGGAAGAGGCTCCCCTGCCAGTAGTCTTCTCATGTCCACGTACCAGGGTCTTCTTGGCCAGTCTGGTGCCACTAGAAGAACTAGGCCCCGGTGCCTCTGAATCTTGTGGATGATGGCGCCCAGCAGAGGCCACGGAGGAAAGGCGTATAGCAGAGTCCCTGGAGGCCATGGCTGAACCAGGGCATCGATTCCGTGTGCGAACGGGTCGCGCTTGCGGCTGAAGTATCTGGGTACTTGAGCATTGGACTTGTCCACCAGTAAATCCATGTCCGGAATCCCCCAGTGATCCACAATCATCTGGAAGGCTGTGGGTGACAGCTGCCACTCTCCCGGATTTAGGCTTTCTCTGCTGAGGAAGTCTGCCGTGGTGTTGTCCTTCCCGGCAATGTGGACGGCGGAGATGTCCTGAAGATTCGCCTCTGCCCAAGCCATCAGTAGGGCGATCTCCAGCGATACCTGTCGGCTTCTGGTTCCACCCTGACGATTGATGTATGCCACCGTGGTGGCGTTGTCAGACATCACTCTGACTGCTCTGTTCTTCAGTCTGTGAGCAAATCGAAGACATGCCAATCGGACTGCCCGAGCCTCTAGACGGTTGATGTTCCACGCGGACTCTTCTCTGTTCCACCGCCCTTGTGCGGTGAGTCCTTCGCAGTGTGCTCCCCAGCCGCTCAGGCTGGCATCTGTGGTGAGCAGAGTCCACGTGGGGGAGGACATCTTCGACCCCCTGCTCATGTGGTTGGACTGCAACCACCACCGTAACTGGGTCCGTACTCTGGCCGGCAGAGGTAGGTGCGTGGAATAGTTCCATAGACGGGGGCTCCAGCGAGAGAGCAGGGAGTGTTGTAGAGGTCTCATATGGGCCCTTGCCCAAGGTACCACTTCCAGGGTGGATGCCATGAGACCGAGAACCTGCAAATAATCCCAAGCTATGGGCCGACTGGCTCCCATCAAGTACTGGATACGCGTCTGAAGTTTCAACCTTCTCATGGCAGTGAGACTGACTGTGTCTGCCTGGGTGTCGAACTGTACTCCCAGGTATTCCAGTGACTGGGAAGGCTGTAGGCAACTCTTGCTGAGGTTGATTACCCAGCCCAAGCTTTCCAGAAGGGCGATCACTCTGTCGGTTGTCCGATGGCTCTCCTCTCGAGATTTCGCCCTGATCAGCCAGTCGTCTAGGTAGGGATGGACCAGAATTCCTTCCCGTCTGAGTGCCGCTGCTACCACTACGACCACCTTGGTGAAGGTCCGCGGTGACGTGGCCAACCCGAAGGGCAGAGCCCGGAATTGGAAGTGGCGTCCTAGAACCTTGAAGCGTAGGTAGCGCTGATGATCCGGATGGATCGGGATATGCAGGTAGGCTTCCGACAAGTCTAATGCCGTGAGGAATTCCCCTGGATGTACTGCTGTCTTGACGGAGTGCAGAGTTTCCATGCGAAACCTTGGGACCCTTAAGTATCGATTGACTGACTTGAGGTCCAGTACAGGCCGAAAGGTGCCCCCTTTCTTGGGTACCATGAAATAAATGGAATAGTGTCCAGAATTCACTTCCCAGGCAGGTACTGGGATGATGGCTTTCAAGGACAGGAGCCTCGCCAGGGTAGCTTCCAATGCTGCCTTTTTGTGTGTGGGACAGGAAGATTCCACAAACTTGTCCGGAGGGAGGTGATGAAAGTCCAGATAATAGCCCTCTCGGATGATGGCGAGGACCCACTGGTCCGACGTGATCTCGACCCATCTGGAGTAGAAGAGGGTTAACCTGCCCCCTATGGCTCCGTCCCCCAGATGGATCGGCGGATTCTCATTGCGGGGCGCAGCCGGGACCTGAGCCCGGGCCTGCTCCCCTCTTGCGCTGCTTGGTCCGAAAGGACTGGTTCCTGGTCTGAGGACGAGGTGCCTGGTAGCGACTCCTGTAGGGAATGAAGCGCTGAGAGCTTCTACCCCTGGAGGGCCTTGGAAAGGCGCGCTGGTTCCTTCTGAACCGATCTTCTGGCAGTCGAGGTACTGGAGAGGCGCCCCAGGTGCTGGCCAGTTTATCAAGGTCGCTGCCGAACAGGAAAGAGCCCTTAAAGGGCAATCTGGTGAGGCGGGTCTTTGAAGGAGCATCGGCTGACCATTTCCGGATCCAGAGCTGCCTCCTGGCGGCTACGGAGGATGAGATCCCCTTAGCTGTTGTCCGGACCAGGTCTGATGCAGCATCCGTGAGGAACGAAAGAGCTGACTCCATGTCCGCTGCTGGAGCGTTGTTCCTGACCTGTGACAAACAGGAACGCGTCACCACTGTGCAGCAGGTTGCAATCCGCAAAGATAGAGCTGCCACCTCAAAGGTCTGTTTCAGAATGGTGTCCAGTCGCAGGTCATGAGGCTCTTTGAGGGCCGCCCCCCCTTCAACTGGAATGGTAGTGCGCTTGACCACAGCGCTAATCAAGGCGTCCACCTGAGGGCACGCCAGCAGCTCCTGGATAGCCGGCGCCAGTGGGTACATGCCCGTCAGGGCCCGGCCCCCTTTGAAGGCAGCCGCTGGTGCAGCCCATTCTAAATCTATCAGTTGTTGTGCTGCTTGCAAGAATGGAAAGTGGCGGGCTGTAGGACTAAGACCTTCCAGCAGGGGGTTCTGCGCAGAGGGTACCGAAGCGCTGGGACCTGTAATATCCAACGCCGCCAGACACTGAGACACCAGGTCGGAGAGATCCTCCTTAGGGAAGAACCGCCTCATGGTTCTATATGGCTCAATCCCTGGGGGAAGGTCCCCCTCGTCTGGGAGTTCGGATTCGTCCGGTGAAACCTCCTGGTCTGACTGATCCGGACTGTCCAGCGGCGGGAGGCCCCTATCCCGATAAAGGCGTGAGGGTCCAGGAACAGGATCCGCTGGAGCCGCCACCGCAGCGGCAGCCGCCGCCACAGTCGCAGCCACCGCAGGAACCGCAGAAACAGCAGGAACAACAGGGACAACCGGAACCGCAGGGCCTGGATGGGAAGCCGTTTGCATCTGTACAAAGGCATGAATCCCCTTAAAGAGATCCACCCAGGAAATTGAAGCAGCCTCTAATCGCCAGGGTACAAGATCCCCCGGGATTCCCGATTGGTCGAGACTGCCCGCTAAATCCGGGGTAGCCCTTGGGGAACTGTCAGCAAATCGTGGCTGAGACTGGTCCTGGCCCGAGGGTCCCACGGCCTCCTCACATTGGGCACATAGGGAGTCTGGCTCTTCACTGTGCGTGGCTCGAAGTTGTGCTTTGGAGATGGAAATTACTAAGTTGCTACGCTTCCTGTGGGAGTATATATACACCCATGCTGACGTCAGATCCGTCTCCAACTGCTAGGACGAGCACACTATACCCATTCGTTCTGAGTCCATCTGGCTACACGCCAGGAAATGGTCTATTACGAAACGATGTATTGAATGAAGGATTTAAATTTCATCAAATATGGGGCCCATACCTCGATTACAACCTGCTGGCGTCATCTTCACTGGGCTAGACTGGGATTGTCCTGCACACTATTCTGAGAGGATTCCACTGTGATTCTGGTTTAATGCTATTTCCTTGTTTTGATGTGTATGCCCGAAACTGGTTAAATAAAGTGTTACAAAAAAACAAAACAAAACAAGATAAAGGGGATGTAATAGCTGTCCTGTGAGGAGAGGCTACTCAGGCTGGGGCTCTTCAGCTGGGAAAAGAGACGGCCGAGAGGGGACAGGAGAGAAGTTTATAAAATAATGAAAGGGGTGGAACGGTTAAAATAAAGGACCTAGTGCTGGTATAATGAGGGAGATGATGATGGGAACAGAGAGGGAGTGAGATTGGGAATAGTTTAGCCTTTGATTGTACGCTGCCATTCTTACACGCTGTACTCCCACCTTGGTTGAATTTCTTATTCAAAAAGGCGGGTAAGAAATCCAGATATTTATTAAATTTATTTATTTGAGTTTTTTCTATACCGGCATTCGCGATGGGAATCGCATCATGCCGGTTTACAATTAACAAGGGGTGACAAAAGGAAAATTAATAAGAACATTAACAGGTGCTAAAAGAAAAAATAGCAGTCACATTAAAACAGGGACATAATACAATAGGCGATAGTAATTTAACAGTGAAAAATAAAAACCTGCCAATTTAAAAGAGATTGTAAAATTAAGGAATTGGCAAAGATGTTGATTACTCTGTTGGGTGGACTGAGTTAATTAAGGTGAATGAAGGTTAAGGTTAATTAAGGTTCAGTTAGTGTCTGGAAAGGCTTTCATAAATAACCAGGTTTTAAGTCTTTTTCTAAATGTTGGAAGGCTGGGTTCCTGTCTCAGTTCTGGTGGGATGGAGTTCCACAAAGTGGAAAAAGCCCTGTCTCTGAGAGTCATATGCTGAAAGGTTTTGGAAGGAGGAACCTGTAGTGAATCTCTGTAGGACTCTCTGATCGGTCTGGCGGAGGTATGTTTTTTAAATGGGATTTGAAGGTTAAGCGTTAAATAAGGTTAAATAAAACCTGCCTCGTTGCTCACCACTGTGCAGCTTCTCCACAACATTCTGCTGTTCGCAGATGATGCCTTCCAGGTTCTCGATGAGGCTCGCTTTGTCCCTCATCCGTTGCCTGTACGCCCTCTTCAGCACCCTCAGCTGCTTCTTACGGCGGCTCTCCTCTTGGTGCAGCTTGGCACGGTACTCCAGGGCTTTCTCCTGGAGCCGCTGCATCTGGGAGTAGTGCTCCAGGAACGAGATCAGATGAGACATCACGGAGACCAGAGGGGAGGCAGGGAGCTAAAACAAAAAACAAAAAACATACATACAAAGGCAACAACCAAACCAAAAGTAAACCATAAAATAATCAGTAATGACCAGGCAGAGGGATTTATGGGAAAAGCCAATGGTATTCGGTCAGTAATGGCAGAGGCACACGAGACAGAGGGTGTGGCAGGAGAGCAGGAAGAAAACATTTAGAAAGAAAGAGGAAGAGACAACGTTAGCCTTGCAGTTTCAGAATTAGGAAAGCAGATACATTAGCAATTACGGATAAGAAGAAACAGCCTCCCTCGACTCAATTCTTTAAGCAGGATATCTAGCTAAGAAACTGGATTCCTGGGCTCAATCCCGGGCAAATTTCTGCTCATGTACAGACAGACAGGCCGATGCAATACCAGCGCGTGAAAAACGTGCGTCCAACCTGGGCACACGATTTCTGAACGCGCGCACATCCACCGGTCCTGGGCGCTCGAAGCAATAGGCAAATGAGCTGCCACATTAAAAGGAACGTGCAATGGGTGATTTGGGCGTCCCCAGCGCTCTGCATCGGGCTGTGCGTGTAGAGCACAGAGCTCCCTCCCCACCACCGGCAGGGCTGTTCCTGACTGGTCCTTTTCACTGTCACAGGTCAGTGAAAGGTCTTGCAGGACAGCCTTCTGAAAGGGGATTGGTCCTTTCACTGACCTGTGACAGTGAATGGACCAATCAGCAGGAAGTGAAGGAGCGAACAAATGAATATTAAGTGCCTGACACTTCACTCACTGCCGGCAGGGGCTCCGATTGGGCCAGACCTTGGGATGCTGCTTTCTGAGGTTCCCCCTCAGAAGAAAGCAGGATTTTTTTTTTTTGATAAGCCCTTGAGCAGGACATAATTCTCCTTTCTGTGGTTCCTCCTATTTAGTATCACTAGGAAGTTAGTAGGAGGAATCATAGAAAGCAGGATTCTTTGGGTTTTTTTCGTCAGCCCTTGAGCGCCGCATGCTTTAATGCCCGCTCCCAGGCAGATGTTAAATTTGCAACATTAAAATGGGCTAACTGCGCAGCAATGTTTTGCATCGGGGGCAATATCTAATAGCCTCATCAACATGAAATTACATGGGATGAGTGCTATTAGCTACATGCTGGTTTGGACGTGCTAACCCCCTTATTGCGTCCAAGCACATGTAAAGCCATGCACTCAGCCGAGCACACTATATTGCATCGGCCTGAGAGACTGAAAGGTGCACCAGTAATGTCGTATAATGAGAAAGTGCCAGACCGCGGATGGATCAGTGTGGTAAAGATGAATTCCTAGATGTGCTGCTACTACTACTTAATCTTTCTATAGCGCTACACAACATTCGCAGCGCTGCACAAACATACAAAAAGACAGTCCCTGCGCCAAAGAGCTTGCAATCTAATAAGACAAACATACAGGACAAGAAACTTGATTAAAAGAAAGTTAAGACTAAAAGCAGACAATCAGGCATAGGATTTAAAAGTGGTTTCAAAAAGGAGAGTCTTAGGATGGGATTTAAACATGGCAAGAGAGGGAGCCTGACGCACCAGCTCATGAAGTCTATTCCAAGCACACGGCGCAGCCAGGTGGAAACCACAAAGTCGGGAATTGGCAGTGGTGGAGAAGGACTTGGATAGGAGTGACTTACCTGACAAGCGGAGTGCACGAGGAGGGGTGTAGAGAGATATGAGAGGAGAGGAAGTGAGGTGCTGCAGAAAGAAGGCATTTGTAGGTGAGAAAGAGGAGTTTGAACTGTTTGCGGGAGCAGATAGGGAGCCACTGCAGTGACTTCAGAAGAGCGGTTATGTGAGTGTAACGATTTTGGTGAAAGATAAGTCACGCAGTTGAATTTAGGACGGACTGTAGTGGAGAGAGATGGCTCGCTGGGAGACCTGTGAGGAGCAGGATGCAATAGTCTAAGCGGGAGGAGATGAGAGAGTGGATAAGGGTTCTGGTAGTGCATTCAGAAAGGAACAGACGGATTTTGGCAATGTTATAAAGAAATAAACGACATGCTTTAACAGTGTTTTGGATATGCGTAGAGAAGGAGCAAGAGGAGTTGAAGAGGATTCCTAGGTTACAGGTTGATCGGACAGGGATGACGCACATCCAAACCAGCATAGCTAATAGCACCCAGAAACAGAGAAAGGAGGAAGAGGGGAGGTGGGCTTGGGGGGAAAATAAGTAGCTCCATCTTGGCCAAGTTGCGTTTAAGGTGGCAGCGGGACATCCAGGCAGCAGTGTCAGACCAGCAGGCCGAGATCTGGTGTACAAAGGTAGATCTGGGAGTCATCAGCATAAAAATGGTATTGAAAGCCATGAGAGGAAATTTAATGCCTGTATACTGAGGTCCTCTGATCCACTTCTACTCGCTTTCGTGACCGTACACAGAAAAGTATGAATGCCAATAGTTATTCCAGCTCGAATACACTTATGAAACTCCTTCCAAAGGATAAATATGAGGAAGAATGGACAGACAAGATGGATGACTGGAAAAACTGATGAAATAGAAGGCTGGTAGATATGTAATGAGTGAATGTATAAAGAGCTTGAATGTTATTCTAATGAGTAAAGATGGACTGGATGGGAAAAGAATGTATGACTTGATAAGTGTTTTATGGAAGGGTAAATGGATGACAGATAAAAATATCGATGAGAAATGGATATTGTTAGGATTTGCAACTCGCGGGAAGGGCCTCGCAAGCCGCTGGACTCACCCCCAATGCCGCCAGACTCCAGCGTGGCATAAATGCCGCCGAGCACGGCCTACCACACCGCCATGCCGCTGACATCTGGGCCCCCCCTAGGGTGCGCATACACAACTCCCAACTTTAAAGGGAAAATCCCCGCAGCTTCCTCTGATGATGCCAGCAGGTCTGTCCTACTTAAGGGCCCCTTTGACTGCTTGCCAGCACCTCAACAACATAGTAACATAGTAATGACAACAGAAAAGGAACAAATGGTTCATCCACTCTGCCCAGCAAACTTATGGTACTATCTGCTGCACCGTGCAGGTTACCCCCACGTTTCTCTTAAGGGTAGCAGCTGCTGCTCCGTGCAGTTATTCCCAAGTCTTATGATAACCCATAAAAAATGTACTGCTAGCAACATTTTTACTGGGTGATGAACCTTCTTGAAAATTCAGACAGTGCTGATGTGTTTTGCTTATGGACTTCGCCTTAGCAGCAGTCCTGTGCTTTTTCCTTTACGTCTGTTTATCAGTACCCAGCCCGTAAAAGCCAGGGCCTGTGTTGATTGTCGTCTGAATCCAATTCCTCTTCCACCACCACCGCCATCAAAGCGGAGAGTGATGTTGTAGATATATCAAAAGCATCAAGGCTTATTGGTTAAGGGTAGTAATCCCTTGCTTTCTGTTAAGAGTAATAACTGCTACTCCGTGCAGGTTAGCCCCATGCTTATCAGTTCCACAGACCATAAAAGTCGGGGCCTTCATTGATTGTTGTCTGAATCCAACTCCCCTTTCCCCATGACATTTTTCCAATGGGTCGCCTGCTGAAGCAGTGGGTGTTGCTAGTGTTCCTGGATCCTGTCATCCTGCATTCCCAATTCATATCTCGTTCAGCCTTGCCTTCCTGCCTTCTCCATCCTGCCTTGTCCTGCTTTGTCTTATTCCTCTCATCCTTGTCCTCCCTTGGCCTGACTCTCCAGATCTTAACCTTCTGCTTGGACCTGACCAAGTTTTGCCTGCCACCTGGACCTGACCTCTTGCTTGGACCTGACCATGTCTGTTCTCAGCTTGCCCCAACCTTGTCTTCACCTGTCTGCTGCCTGCCCTGACCTCAGTGTGCTATCGGGCTCTTGCTCTTGCAGAGGCCCTAGAGACCCACCTAAGACCTGCTGGCCACCATAACCCAAAGGCTCAAACTGCGGGAGAGGCGGCTGGTATAGGTGAAGCTCCAGTCTGTCCCTCTATAGGGCGTGTTCACCAGCTGCCAGCATAGGGCTTGTAGATTCACCTACGAGGCTGCATCAACCACACCATAACACCAAGGGCTTACGCCAGCCTTTACAGATACAGTATATAGAAGATGGTAATGAATAAATTATATTTGGTATATTGTAAATGAGTGATGAATGGATTAACAGATGATGGCTATATTGTAGAAACATGAATGACTGTATAGTAAATGTCATATGAATGAATATATTATAGATAGGTGATGACCGATGTTTGAATATTTTGTAGATGGATGGGTGGAGGATATATAATGGATAATGGATAAATGAATGGATGAATCCATTATATACTGTTGATGGTATCAGCCCTTCCTTCTCTTGCCGGTGTCAATTGCTGGCAGCTTCCGACTGCCCTGTCTTTTACGATTCTGACTGTAAATGTGTCTGTTCCTTTTTCAGTTCCAGTTAGTTTCTGTGCAACTTCTGTGATTTAAAGTTACTTTCATTTAATTATCTGATTTGATTTCTTACACTTGTGCTCCTTTGCGAATTCTGGGATTTTTTGGTGCTTGATGGGAATTGAAGTCTGAGCTTGGCATTCCTTCCTGTTGAGTTCAGTACCTGTCTGTGCTAGGGTGATGTCACCCTGTCTGCTCAGACTGGGATAGCCCGCCCAATGTCCTTTACAGATAAAGCTCCAGTCTGTCCCTGGCCATGGGATTTAAACAAATCATAGACAGCCCCACCCATAATGCAGGTCACACCCTTGATTTAATTTTTATAAATTCCCTTATCACTCAGGCAATACCCCCCACCTGCATTCCTGTTCCCTGGTCAGACCACTCAATTATAAACGCCAATCTCACTGTAAAAGAAAAACTGACCCCCTCTCCTGTTCATAAGACTATGTTTCACTTTAGAAAATCTTGCTCCATGGAAGACCTTAGCTCCCATCTCTGGAATGACTTACACAATCTAGACCTTACTAACGCCGACTCAGCCCTAACCTCCTGGTTAAATATTACCAATACTATCACCAACAAAATTTGCCCCCTAATGGTGAAAGAACTCAACCCTACCCACAACACCAAAAAACCCTGGTATACTCCAGAATTAAAAACACTAAAACTAGAGCTAAGACATAAAGAAAAGAACTGGCGTAAAGATCCCTCCCTTAATCTCTTGAACGCTTATAAATCATCCCTGCACAACTACAGGACAACGATCCTCCGAACAAAAAGAGATTTTTATGCCCTCAAAATTCACAACTTCCAATATGATGCAAAGGCACTCTTCTCTTATGTATCAGAACTGACAAAAACCTCTCCACCCACCATCCTTGACAACGAAGCCCTTACTAAATGCAAAGAACTTGCAATCTTTTTCCAAAAAAAATCTCCAAGCTACTGTCTCATTTCAACACCACTCCCTCACCCCCATACACCACCCCCTTCAACCCAAGAGCTACCCTTGACTCCTTCGAACTTACTTCCTCCCTAGAAATTGAATCCCTCCTTAACATGAAACCATCCTCACACCCTTCCGACCCCATCCCTACAAAAGCACTTCTCACCATACCAAAGATAATTGCCAAACCCCTGGATGAAATCATCAACTGTTCCCTCACTCATGGAATAGTCCCCAATGCATTAAAACAAGCCATCCTTAAACCCATCTTGAAAAAACCTAACCGTGACCCAGGAGAACCATCCAACCTCCGACCTATCTCAAATTTACCATTTATCACGAAACTCTTGGAAAGATTAGTCAACACCCAACTCACTGAATACCTTGACAAACACAATATTCTCTACCCATCCCAATTTGGTTTCCGGAAATTCCTAAACACGGAAATCCTCCTAATTTCACTCTCAGATACCCTCCTCAAGGGATTAGATAAGGGCCAACCTTACAAACTTGCACTACTTGATATCTCATCCACATTCGATACCGTAAATCACTCCATCCTCCTAAACCGCCTTACCGACATAGGCATCTCAGGAACTGTCCTCCGCTGGTTCGAATCCTTCCTGAACAACAGATACTATAAGGTCAGAATAAACAACAAGGAATCCTCTCCCATCAGTTTAACTCAAGGGGTTCCCCAAGGCTCTTCTCTCTCCCCCACCCTTTTCAATATCTACCTCTTACCCCTCTGCCAGCTCCTCGCAGACTTAAACCTGACTCACTTTGCATACGCTGACGATGTTCAAATACTTATCCCCATAACAGAGTCTCTCCCCAAATCGCTTACGTTTTGGGACAACTGCCTTCATTTTATTAACCTCCTCCTTACCAGCCTCAACCTGGCTCTGAACACAGCCAAAACTGATCTCCTCTTTATCTCACCCAATTACAACAACCTCTCCCGCATTAAGCCCTCCACCTCCACGATCTTACAAGTGAGAAATCTCAGCGTGGTCCTCGACAGCCAGCTAAACCTAAAAAAATTCGTTAACACCACAACAAAAGACTGTTTCTTTAAACTCCAAGCCGTGAAAAAATGTAGACCCCTCCTTCACTTCCATGATTTTTGCACAGTCCTCCAAGCCACCCTATTCTCAAAAATTGACTATTGTAACACCCTCCTTCTAGGCCTCCCCTCAACCACCACGAAACCCCTACAAATGCTCCAAAATGCAGCTGCCAGAATCCTGACCAATACATGCCGAACAGACCACATTACCCCTATCCTCAAAGATCTCTACTGGCTCCCTATCCTCTTTAGAATTCTATATAAGAGTCTTTCCATCATTCACAAGACCCTACACAACCAGCAGTCACTCTGGCTAAAAGACTCTCTGCGATTCCACACATCTAAAAGACCAGTCAGAACTGCCTACAAAAGTTCTCTTCATATCCCCCCAGCCAAACTCATTCATCATACCTCCACCAAAGAAAGAGCCTTCTCCCTAGCAGGGCCATCACTATGGAACTCCATGCCCCCTGAGTTACGCCAGGAGCACTGCCCCATTACCTTTAAAAAAAAACTTAAGACCTGGCTGTTTAAACAAGCCTTCCCTTAGTTACAGACTCTATTCTTGACCTACCCTTCCACCTCATGCTTCTCCTCTTCGGATTGCTCCCCATAAAGATACTACCTGTTGCGGTCCCGACTGCTTCCCTTCTGTTAGGGCTCAGGCCCGCCTACCTCCGCTTCAGTAGTCGCCGCATTCCGCCCGCTCCGGACCCCGGGGGCTTCTCTCACTCCACGTGGCGGCCGCCATTACGGGCCTGCTTCCCTCCGGTCTCGCGCGCGAGGACGTCCATCTTGAGCGCCCAGCTCCCGGAAGCCCGGCCCTGCCCTCGCGGCTGACGTCACACCCAATTCCCGATATAACCGGCGTTCAGACTCTCTCTCAACGCCTTGCAACGAGGTTCACAACTTCTTAGTTGCTTCCAGTTGCATTCCTGTTGATCTCCACGTTGCCTGCTTCTGATTCCGGTTTGCTTCTGACTCTGCTTCAGCCCGCTGCCTGCCTCTGACTCCGGTTTGCTTCTGACTCCGCTTCAGCCCGCTGCCTGCCTCTGACTCCGGTTTGCTTCTGACTCCGCTTCAGCTTGCTGCCTGCCTCTGACCCCGCTTCAGCCTGCAGCCTGCCTCTGATTCCGGTTTGCTTCTGACTCCGCTTCAGCCTGCAGGCTGCCTCCGACTCCGGTTTGCTTCTGACTCCGCTTCAGCCTGCAGCCTGCCTCCGACTCCGGTTTGCTTCTGACTCAGCTTCAGCCTGCAGCCTGCCTCCGACTCCGGTTTGCTTCTGACTCCGCTTCAGCCTGCAGCCTGCCTCCGACTCTGGTTTGCTTCTGACTCCGCTTCAGCCTGCAGCCTGCCTCCGACTCCGGTTTGCTTCTGACCCCGCTTCAGCCTGCAGCCTGCCTCCGATTCCGGTTTGCTTCTGACTCCGCTTCAGCCTGCAGCCTGCCTCCGACTCCGGTTTGCTTCTGACTCCGCTTCAGCCTGCAGCCTGCCTCCGACTCCGGTTTGCTTCTGACTCCGCTTCAGCCTGCAGCCTGCCTCCGACTCCGGTTTGCTTCTGACTCCGCTTCAGCCTGCAGCCTGCCTCTCACTCCGGTTTGCTTCTGACTCCACTTCAGCCTGCAGCCTGCCTCCGACTCCGGTTTGCTTCTGACTCCGCTTCAGCCTGCAGCCTGCCTCCGACTCCGGTTTGCTTTTGACTCCGCTTCAGCCTGCAGCCTGCCTCCGACTCCGGTTTGCTTCTGACTCCGCTTCAGCCTGCAGCCTGCCTCTGATTCCGGTTTGCCTCTGACCCCGCTTCAGCCTGCAGCCTGCCTCTGACTCCGGTTTGCTTCTGACTCTGCTTCAGCCTGCAGCCTGCCTCTGACTCCGGTTTGCTTCTGACTCCGCTTCAGCCCGCTGCCTGCCTCTGACTCCGCTTCAGCCCGCTGCCTGCCTCTGACTCCGGTTTGCTTCTGACTCCGCTTCAGCTTGCTGCCTGCCTCTGACCCCGCTTCAGCCTGCAGCCTGCCTCTGATTCCGGTTTGCTTCTGACTCCGCTTCAGCCTGCAGCCTGCCTCCGACTCCGGTTTGCTTCTGATTCCGCTTCAGCCTGCAGCCTGCCTCCGACTCCGGTTTGCTTCTGACTCCGCTTCAGCCTGCAGCCTGCCTCCGACTCCGGTTTGCTTCTGACTCCGCTTCAGCCTGCAGCCTGCCTCCGACTCCGGTTTGCTTCTGACTCCGCTTCAGCCTGCAGCCTGCCTCCGACTCCGGTTTGCTTCTGACCCCGCTTCAGCCTGCAGCCTGCCTCTGATTCCGGTTTGCTTCTGACTCCGCTTCAGCCTGCAGCCTGCCTCCGACTCCGGTTTGCTTCTGACTCCGCTTCAGCCTGCAGCCTGCCTCCGACTCCGGTTTGCTTCTGACTCCGCTTCAGCCTGCAGCCTGCCTCCGACTCCGGTTTGCTTCTGACTCCGCTTCAGCCTGCAGCCTGCCTCCGACTCCGGTTTGCTTCTGACTCCGCTTCAGCCTGCAGCCTGCCTCCGACTCCGGTTTGCTTCTGACTCCGCTTCAGCCTGCAGCCTGCCTCTGATTCCGGTTTGCCTCTGACCCCGCTTCAGCCTGCAGCCTGCCTCTGATTCCGGTTTGCTTCTGACTCCGCTTCAGCCTGCAGCCTGCCTCTGACTCCGGTTTGCTTCTGACTCCGCTTCAGCCTGCAGCCTGCCTCCGACTCCGGTTTGCTTCTGACTCCGCTTCAGCCTGCAGCCTGCCTCCGACTCCGGTTTGTTTCTGACCCCGCTTCAGCCTGCAGCCTGCTTCAGACTCAGGTTTGCTTCTGACCCCGCTTCAGCCCACTGCCTGCCTCTGACTCCGGTTTGCTACAGACTCCGCAGCCGCCCGCTGCCCTGCCTTCAGCCGGCCCTCGGCTCTGCGCAGCCGGCCCCCAGCCTTCCGGGTACCTTGGACTTCCTATTCACTCTGCCTGCTCCGGTCCCGGCCTACGCCCCACCACAGCCTTCTGGACATTCTGCAAACAGCTCCCAGTCCCAAGGACCCGGGACCCTACGGGCTCCTCCCGGGGGGTCCCTGGTTCCTGGGTGAACCCTTCCAGCTTGTGGCTCCGTCTCCCGGCCTACCCTGTCTCCCTAGGTAGGTCGGCCCAAGGGTCCACTATCCTCTCCAGCAGCATCAAACTGCAACACTACCTAGGGTTAAATATTCTACCTCACTGTTATATTACCTGCTGCAGAAACTGTGATCTCTTAATTATGCTTTCCCTCTAATACGTCTATCTCACACGTTTGCTTCCCCCTAATGATGTATCTATGTTATAAATGCATTTTACAATTATGTATGGTATAAATATATCATACCTCTAACTATCTAGAAACCTTCTGTACCCCCATTAATTCACAGCTCCTTACAGCCAACAGTCAATTATGTTATAAGTTATAAATTCTGTGTTATATGCTAAATCAACGGTAGCTTGACTTGACCTTCTTTGCCTTTCCTGTGTTTTCTGTTATCCCAGTTCCATGACCCCTGTTCTATGTAACTTAACCTTCTTGCTAATATGTTACTACCCTTGTTCTATGTAAACCAATATGATATGTCTACATGAATGTCGGTATAGAAAAGTTTCAAATAAATAAAAATAAAATAAATGATGGCTATATTGTGGAAGGGTAATGGATATGCTGTAGATGAGTCATGGGTGGATGGAAAGATGTTTAATATATGGACTGGTTTATGGATGTTTATGCTGTAGATGTGTGAAGGATGAATGACTAAATGAAATATGTTGTAGAGGATTGTTGGATATTACTATTGCTATTATTACATTTCTTTATTGCATTCCATACCATAGATGGAAAAAGCATACATAGATGAATAAGGGAATTTATGGATGTGATTACATGAGGATGAAGTCATTAGTCAGTTTGGTTCAGTTTTGACTAGTTGTCTCTGCAAAAAAAAAACAAAACCCTTCCAGCCATATATTTCTCCACCATACGTATTAATATCTCATCTACAGTATTAATGAAGGAATCCAATTTTCTTTTTAAAATGATCATTTGTGGCGTGTGTGTGTTTGTATATATATTGATAATTCTATCACCTGCTCAATCTTATATTTTGCTTAAATATATTATCAATCTTATATTTTGCAGTTATATTTCCCAGCTCCACTACACCATCTGACACTGTAAAGAACCTCAAGACAGGTCAGCAATGTTCCCCTGATAATCTGCTTACATAAATTGCAAATTATCATGTTTTTCACTGCCAAACAACCACAGATATTATCTCATATTGCTCTATTCTCATATAATCGCCTGTTACATGTTTGACTACCAACCTTTACTGTTTCTGTTATTTAAAGGTTCTATGTCATTATGAGTTTAAATGTATAATATCCAAGTTCTTTATTTCCTGTTCTCTGTAAGACTCAAGTCAGTCATTTCAATAGTTGTATGTAAACCGAAGTGCTTAGTGATTTTGTCTCTAGAACCTCGGTATATAAAAAAATGTTAAATAAATAAATAAATAATAACGATAATAATAATACTAATTGCTAAAGGATAGGTGGATGTACCATGCATGGGCAGATGAACTGTAGAAATGATGAATGGAAAATAAATGAACTGAGCAATTAAGGCTGATAGATGGAGATTCTTGAGGGATATACTAAGAGCTGATGTGTGGATGAATAAATAGATACTATAAGAGCTGATGGGCGGATGCATACATGGATGAATACATAGATATCGTAAGAACTGATGGGCAGATGAATACATAGATATCATAAGAGCTTATGGCTGGATGAATACATAGATATCGTAAGAGCTGATGGGAGGATGAATACATAGATATCATAAGAGCTTATGGCTGGATGAATACATAGATATCGTAAGAGCTGATGGGAGGATGAATACATAGATATCGTAAGAGCTGATGGGAGGATAAATACATAGATATTGTAAGAGCTGATGGGAGGATGAATACATAGATATCATAAGAGCTTATGGCTGGATGAATACATAGATATCGTAAGAGCTGATGGGCGGATGAATACATAGATATTGTAAGAGCTGATGGGAGGATGAATACATAGATATCATAAGAGCTTATGGCTGGATGAATACATAGATATCGTAAGAGCTGATGGGCGGATGAATACATAGATATCGTAAGAGCTGATGGGAGGATAAATACATAGATATTGTAAGAGCTGATGGGTAGATGAATACATAGATATTGGACTTGAGGAGTCAGACAGAAGTAAGCGACATACTTGCCTTCCCACTCACATTCTTCTCCATTGCTGACAAAGGTTTTCCCCTTGCTGCCTCCTGTTTGAAGGACAGGAATTCCGTGAGAGGAGTGGTGGCATCTCCTAAAGCCCCATGTCCAAACTCTTCCTCCTCCTCCTCCTCCTCGTCTGTACCACTTCCTCTGTCACTTTCCGAGCTACCTACCAAAGGAAAGGACAATACAAACAGCCGGTCAGAACAGGGTATTACCCAACCACAGAATAAAACTGGGTCTTACCCCTATGTGCAAATGGATCGGGAGCATCAGTCCTACGTATCTGCTTTTTCTTTTGATTTGTAAACTTATTTCTTTAATAGAGTGTATCAAAGTCCTATGTAATAAGACCTCTCTTCTCTGGTATGGAATATCCAATAATCCATCTTGTTTTATCAAACAGTAATATGAACCCCACCCCTGATAATTATATTCAAGACCAATTAGATCCCAAAGATGGGACCCATGTGGTCTCAAAAGCTCATGCGCAACTGCTTCTGTTAGTCTGAGGAGAGTCAACCACTAGCCAAAAAGCCCTTCTCAATTATACACAGACTATGTGAACATACAACTGAATAGATGTGGACTCCTGAAACAATTTAAGTTTCAAATGTATCAAGTGTACTCACACACACTCTGACAAACATCGTGCTAGACACCACAGGAAAATTAGTTCTTACCTGTAAATTTTCGTTCCTGTAGTACCAAGGATCAGTCCAGACTGCTGGGTTACGCCTCCCTTCCTGCAGATGGAGTCACAGAGAAACTGAAAAGCACCTCCCACATAACCAGGGGTGCCACCTGCGATCCCTCAGTATTATCGATATCAAAGCAGAATGAATGGCTGTTGCTATAATTTATTTTTTTTTATAGTGTATTATGCGCAAACACGCTTTATCAACCAGTGACTAGATCAAGTTAAAACTAAACCTACTAAAAAGGTAGAACGTGCAAGAAGAACAATCTGACCTAAAGTGGTTCTGCCAAAAATGAACTGACTTGCGTCATAACCTGTCAAGAGAATATGAACAGCTGACTGGACTCTCCTGTGTACGGGCGGGCGTCTCGACTGATCCTTGGTACTACAGGAATGAAAATTAACAGGTAAGAACTAATTTTCCATTCCCTGTACGTACCAGGATCAGTCCAGACTGCTGGGATGTACCCAAGCTGCCCTAAATGGGGTGGGACCTGGAGAGTCCCACGCGAAGCACACTGCTGCCAAAGGAATCCACCTTCAGATCCCGTACATCCAAACGGTAATGTTTAGCAAACGTGTGCAAGGATTTCCATGTGGCCGCCCGACAAATCTCTTGTGGCGAGACACATTGGCTTTCTGCCCATGAAGCCGCTTGGGACCTAAGAGAATGCGCCTTAAGGCCTTCCAGTACTGGACGCCCGTGACATATGTAAGTGGAAGCAATAGCGTCCTTCAACCATCGGGCGATAGTAGTTTTAGAAGCCTTAGCCCCTTTCTTAGGACCGCTCCACAGAACAAAGAGGTGATTAGACAATCAAAACTGATTAGTAACCTCCAAGTATCACAAGAGGACCCAACGGACATCCAACCTCCTCAGATCCTTATCTTCATCAGAAAATGCCGGTAACTCAACTGACTGGTTGACATGAAAAGCCGAGACTACCTTGGGCAGAAAGGAGGGTACTGTGTGAAGAGAAATACCCGAATCAGAAATATGCAAAAAAGGCTCTTGACAGGACAAGGCTTGGAGCTCTGAAACCCGCCGAGCTGAACAGATAGCCACAAGAAATACCGCTTTAAGCGTTAAGTCCTTAATTGTCGCTCGCTTCAAGGGCTCAAAAGGAGGCCCGCAAAGACAACGAAGCGCCAAATTCAAACTCCAGGCCGGACAAACCGCGCACACTGGTGGTTTCAAGTGCTTGGCCCCCTTCAAAAACCGTATCACGTCCGGGTGCGCCGCAATGGAAATACCCTCAATGTTACCACAAAGGCTGCCCAAGGCTGAAACCTGAACTCTGAGCAAACTATAAGACAGACCCTTCCGTAAGCCATCTTGTAAAAATGACAGGATGTGAACAATAGTGGCCCGTCGCGGTGACAAGCTCAACCCGCGACACCAAGAATCAAAGACTTTCCATACTCGAATGTAGGTAATAGAAGTAGATGTTTTCCTGGCACACAGAAGAGTAGAAATAACTGCCTCCGAGTAACCCTTTTTTCTTAACAGCCTCCTTTCATAAGCCAGGCCGCTAGACAGAATCGATCGGCCTGCTCTAAAAATACTGGACCCTGCCTTAGAAGGTTGGGCAGGTGACTGAAGAGTATCGGACCGTCCACTGCTAGATTGATCAGATCGGCGAACCATGGTCTTCGGGGCCACTCAGGAGCCACTAGAATCACTGGACCCTGGTGAGACTCCATGGCCGCAATATCTTTCCGATTAGCGGCCATGGAGGAAACACATAGAGGAGAATGTGCGGCGGCCAAGGAAAAACCAGAGCATCCACTCCTTTGGACCCATGGGCCCTTCTGCGACTGAAGAAGCAAGCCGCCTTTGCGTTCAGACGAGTCGCCATCAGGTCCAGGTGGGGGGACCCCATCGTCTCGAGACCATTCGCATCGCTTCCTCCGACAGTTCCCATTCCCCGGGATCCAATTGCTGTTGGCTGAGGAAGTCCGCCTGAACTTTGTCGACCCCGGCTATGTGAGACACCGCAATCCGGTCCAGGTGACGCTCTGCCCAGCTCATTAGTTTGTCAGCCTTGTCGGTCACGGGACAACTTTTGGTGCCTACTTGTCTGTTTATGTAGGCCACCGTGGTCGCATTGTCGGAGAGAATCCGTACCGCTTTTTCGCGTAACATTGGTAAGAAGTGTTGTAGAACTAGTCGGACCGCCCTGGTCTCCAATCTGTTGATGGACCACTTCACCTGCAATGGAGTCCAAAGACCCTGAGCTGACCTTGACCGGCACACTGCCCCCCAGCCGGAGAGGCTGGCATCGGTTGTTACAACTACCCATTGGGGGCTCTCGAGGTTCACCCCCTCAGTAAGTGATCCGGAGTGAGCCACCAGTCAAGACTGGATCTGGCAGGTTCAAGCAGTGGCAAGGGGATCTGGTACTCTTCTGATTTGGGATCCCAATGAGACAGCAGTGCTCTCTGTAAAGGTCTCATATGCACGAAAGCCCAAGGAACTAGCTCCAGGGTAGATGCCATAAACCCAAGAACATGTAAATAGTCCCATACCACTGGGGAGGGGAGTGACAGCAGTCACTGCACCTGAGATATCAACCTGTCCATGCAATTGAGGGGTAATGAGACTTTGCCTGCAAACGTATCGAATCGAGCCCCCAAGAACTCTATCACCTGGGTTGGGATCAACTGGCTCTTGGCATACTTGACAACCCAGCCCAGAGACCGCAGTCGACACATGACCGAACGAACCGCCGCCCTGCAGAGTTCCTCCGATTTTGCTTGAATGAGCCAGTCGTCCAAGTAGGGATGTACTAGAATCCCTTCTCATTGTAAGCTCACCGCCACCACCACCAGCACCTTGGTGAACACGCGGGGTGCAGTCACCAGCCCAAAGGGTAGGGCACAAAACTGATAGTGTTGTTCCATGATCATGAATCTCAGAAACTGCTGATGATGTTCTTGGATTCCTATGTGGAGATAAGCTTCCGTCTGGTCCAAAGAAGCCAAAAACCCACCTTTGTGGACCGCCGCAATGACTGATCTCAACGTTTCCATACATAAACGAGGCACCCGCAAAGCCTTGTTAACCTGTTTGAGGTCCAAAATTGGTCGAAAAGTTCCATCCTTCTTGGGTACCATGAAATAGATGGAGTAACGACCGGTCCGGTGTTCTGATTGAGGAACTAGAACAATGGCTCCCTGAGCCTTCAACCGAGCTAGGGTCTGAAGAACCACCTGCTGCTTCTGCGGTGGTCCGCAAGGAGACACCAGGAAGAGATCCCAGAGGGGATGAGCAAAATCCAAAGCAAAACCGTGACTTATAATATCTAGTACCCACTGATCAGAGGTAATTTTGACCCATTCCTCGTGAAACTGGGATAGTCGATCCCCGATCTTCGGTATGGAGGAATGGGCCGGCGTCCCTTCATTGTGTTGGCTTGCTGTTGTGTGTGAAGGCATGGGTCCCGGCACGCTGAGGCCGCCTGCCCTGAAAGGAATACGACCACGACTGTGCTCTCGAAGCTGATTGCCTAGGGGCATAGCTCGATGCACCCCTACCAGATCAGAAACGACGCTGCCCCCTAAAGCGGCCCCTGTAGCTACCCGGTGAGCGGACCACCCTGGGCTTGTCCTCTGGCAGCTTATACACCTTGTTGTCTCCCAAGGCCTTTATGAGTTGTTCCAGCTCATCACCAAACAACTTACCCCGAAAAGGGAAGGACCCCAGTTGAGATTTAGATGAGGCATCCGCGGACCAGTTCCAGAGCCACAACAGACGCCGTGCGGACACCGCTGAAGATATAGTGCGTGCCGAAGTACGTAGAAGATCATAAAGGGAATCTGCCGTATAGGCGACTGCTGATTCCATACGGGCCGCCTGTTCAGCCTCCCCCGTGGGAAGGTCTTGGGCCGTCAACATTTGCTGAACCCACCTTAGCAAAGCCCACTGCATAAGGCTACTGCATACAGCGGCCTGTAACCCTAAGGCGGATACTTCAAATATGCGCTTGAGCACCACTTCCAACTTCCTATCTTGAAGGTCTTTAAGCGCTGTGCCTCAAATCACCAGAATAGTAGTATGCTTGGCTATGGCCGTGACTGCCGAGTCCACTTTTGGAACTTTAAGGAGGTCAAGCAAATCATTAGGAAGTGGGTATAATTTCTCCATGGCTCTAGTAACCTCAAAGAGGCCTCCTGGGTCTCCCACTCATGGGATACAATCTGTGATAGCTTCGGGTGAAAGGGAAACATCTGTGGTGCAGCGCGGAGCCCCGCTAAAGCTGAATCCCCCGTAGATAAATCTGACGTTTCCTGAAACAGAGGGAGTTCCAGCTCCTGAAGTATGTGTAAGATCAAGGGATCCAGTTCTTCCCGTCGGAACAGACGGAGACCTGGGGGTCATCCCCCTCCACCTGGGTGGCATTGTCCCCCTTATCGCCCATATCATGAGTGGAAGAATCCTGAAACCCCGGATCCACCAGGGCCACCGGGTCAGGCAACCTATCCCCCGGGGAAAAGGGAGGGAAGCAGGAATCCGCCTTTCTCTAACCCCTGGAGTCCCTCGGGATCTTTGCTGGGCTGGGAGACTGGGAATCCCACTCAGTCTCCGCCTCCATATATGCTTATGCAACAACAAGATAAATTTAAACGAAAATGGATGCTGTCACTTTAAGAGCCCCCCCGGGGGATTAAACGGAGGAGGAGCTGTGTCTGCAGCCAAACCGCGCAGCCTGTACGGCGGGGACAGCGGAGGAGGGAGATCCTCTCCCTCCTCAGAGCAATCAGCGTCCCCGTCCGAGGCAGACAAAATGGCCGCTGCTCCCACACTAATCGGGAGCGGGCCAGGCCTCTGCCCCTCAACATCGTGCGCGCCGGGCTATTTTCTTCGCCGCAAAATGGCCGCCCCCCGCGCTGAATCTGGATGCTGCGAAGGCCCCTCGCCCCCGGGAAGACACCGGGAGCAGAGGCCTTCGTGGGAGAGCCGGAGCCCCGGCTCTCCACAAGAGCTACACGCCGTCCCCCTCGGCATGGTTGGCAGCCGGGTGGAAGGTCCACCCCCTCCGGAGGCCCAGGAGACTGCTGGCAGGTGCGGCTGAGGTAGGAGATTGCAAGCTAATAAAGAATTAAAATCAAATCTCTTTTGTTGTACTCTTTACTTTTTTCTTTTTTTTTTTTAAGATACTCAGCCCACGAGGGATGGCGCTGGGGGGGAAACCAGAGGAATTAAAGCATCTCTGAGGGAGGGGGAGAGTGACCGGCCCACCGGTATATCCTCCCCCTCTTCTCACTGGGCTATGGCTGCTTCAGGAAAATTTATGAGAAAATCAGAAAACCACTTTTCTTTTCTTTTTTTTTTTTTTAAATGATCCAGTCAAAAGTTCTGAAAGATTTTTTTTTTTTTGTATAAGAAATTCAAACCTGATGGGGCAAGGCCCCAGGGAATTGAGATCAGGACCGCAGGTTATGCCTCTCAATCTGCTGGAGTCAGAGAAAATACTGAGGGATCGCAGGTGGCACCCCGGGTTCTATGGGAGGTGCTTTTCAGTTTCTCTCTGACTCCATCTGCTGGAAGGGAGGCATAACCCCAGCAGTCTGGACTGATCCTGGAACTCACAGGGAAATTTGCTGTTACGCACTGCATAAAAAGTCAAATCACCCTAATCAGTGCACCAATGATTTTTGTCCATAACCTAAAATATACCATGGAAAATCAGATTCAATAAATAGAGATTCACCAAAAAATGTATACATGTGCTTTAATAAAAGAAAATTATTCCTTACCTGCTAATTTTCGTTCCTGTAGTACCATGGATCAGTCCAGATGGTGGGTTATGTCCCCCGTCCAGCAGATGGAGTCAGACCAGGCTTCGAGGGGGCGTAACCATATATACCAGTACCCCCTCTGCAGGAGTTCAGTATCGAGTATATCAAAGCCCGAGGAGAAAAACAAGAACACTCTGGATCAAGTTTGTTTAACCAATCATTGAACAACAACTGTAACATCAACAGTTAACTGTAGACAACCAACCAACTTGTAGGGAGTTGTGGAAATACGAAAGAGGAAAAGAGGACTGTGAGAAACAGAAGACTGCCAAAGAGTGGTAGAGCAGAGCGAAGCAGGACTAAGAACCCAAAGCGGTGGGCGTCTGGACTGATCCATGGTATTACAGGAATGAAAATTAGCAGGTAAGGAATAATTTTCTTTTCCCTGTACGTACCAGGATCAGTCCAGACGGTGGGATGTACCCAAGCTTCCCTAAATCGGGTGGGGTCCTGAGAGGCCTGCTCGGAGAACCTGCTCGCCAAAATGTCCAGAATCTGAAGAGGCGAGATGCAGGCGATAGTGCCTCGAGAACGTGTGCAGTGATTTCCAGGTCGCTGCACGACAAATCTCCTGGGAGGAGACAGAGCGGGCCTCCGCCCAGGAGGCTGCCTGAGAGCGCGTAGAGTGCGCTATGATGCCGCGAGGGGGAGTCCACCCCGCTCCAATATAAGAAGCGGCAATACCGTCCTTTAACCACCTGGCAATCGTCGTCTTCGAGGCCTGGGACCCCTTCCTGGGACCGGACCAAAGTACGAACAAATGGTCAGAAATCATGAACGCATTAGTAGCCTCCAGATAGTGAAGCAACGTTCGCTTGACATCCAAGAGCCGAAGGGTCTTCGGTTCGGAGGAAGAGAAGGACGGAAGTTCCACCGTCTGGTTCAAATGGAAAGACGACACCACTTCGGGAGAAAAGAGGGGACGGTACGGAGAGAAACCCCCGAATCCGTGAACCGAAGATAAGGCTCTCTGCACGACAAAGCTTGAAGTTCCGAAATTCGTCGAGCAGAACAGATGGCCACAAGAAAGACAGCCTTGAGAGTGAGATCCTTAATCGTTGCGCTGCGTAGAGGTTCGAAGGGCGGTCTTGACAAGGCGAGAAGCACAAGATTAAGACTCCAGGAGGGACATGGATCCCGTAACGGAGGACGCATATGCTTGACACCCTTGAGGAAACGTGCAATGTCCGGCTGAAGTAGGAGAGAGCCACCAGACTGCACTAGCGAACCCAGGGCGGACACCTGAACTCGTAACGAATTATAGGCGAGTCCTTTATCCACCGCATTCTGGAGAAACTGTAGAATCTGGGGCACCGAAGCCCAAGTGGGCCTTGTGCCCTGGCTGGTGCACCACATCTCGAAATCCAAACTCGGACGTAGGCCACCGATGTTGACGTCTTCCATGCTCGCAACAGCGTCAAGACTACTGCCTCCGGGTAGCCCCGGCTCCAGAGGCGACGCCGCTCAAAAGCCAGGCCGCAAGACAGAAAAGTTCTGCCTGTTCGAAAAATACTGGGCCCTGATGTAGGAGACGGGGAAGATGTCCTAGTCTTATCGGCCCGTCTATCACCAGCTGCAGCAGGTCCGCAAACCAGGGTCGCCTGGGCCACTCTGGGCGACGAAGATCACGGTCCCCTGATGGCTTTCTATTCTGCGAAGAATTCTGCCCACCAGGGGCCACGGTGGGAAGGCGTAGAGCAGGAGATGTGGAGGCCACGGGAGGACCAGGGCATCCACTCCTTCTGCGCCGCGCTCTCTTCTGCGACTGAAGAAGCAGGGGGCCTTGGTGTTGAGAGCGGTCGCCATCAGGTCCAAGTGGGGGGCCCCCCACCGGTGCACAAGGAGTTGCATCGCCTCGTCGGAGAGGGACCACTCTCCGGGATCCAGTTGTTGACTTAGGAAATCCGCTTGAATGTTGTCCACCCCGGCAATGTGCGAGGTCGCGAGACGGACGAGATGTCGTTCTGCCCACTGCATCAGAAGCGCCGCCTCGATCGAGACGTGCCGGCTCCGAGTACTTCCCTTGCCGATTGATGTAGGCCACGGTGGTGGCGTTGTCCGAGAGGACCCTGACCTCCCGGTTTTGAAGAAGTGGGAGGAAATGTTGGAGCGCTAGGCGGGCCGCTCTGGTTTCAAGACGGTTGATTGGCCACGTCGCCTCCACCGCTGACCATGTCCCTTGCGTTGCGCTTCGATCGCAGACGGCTCCCCAGCCGAGTAGGCTGGCATCCGTGGTCACCACCACCCAATTGGGGACCTCGAGGGAGACGCCGCGAGCCAGATTCGACGGGTCCAACCACCAACCCAGACTGTCCCTGGCAGTCTGCGGAAGGGGAAGTATCATCTGATAATCCTGCAAGACTGGTTTCCAACGAGAAAGAAGCGCTGCCTGTAAGGGCCGCAGGTGCGCAAACGCCCAGGGCACGAGGTCGATGGTGGAACCCATCATGCCCAGGAGCTGCAGATAGTCCCAGGAGGTGGGTTCTGGCAACGCAGAGAATCGCCGTATGTGATCCCACAAGGATTGAGCCTTGTCCGGTCATAAGAAGACCTTGCCCGGACGCGTGTCGAAGCTCGCCCCCAAGAAGTCCAAGCGCTGTGAAGGAACGAGGGAGCTCTTGGAGAAGTTCACTACCCAACCCAGGGAATGAAGAACCTGGACGACTCTGGCTACCGCTGACTGTCCGTAGTTGAAGGACTTCGCCCGTATGAGCCAATCGTCCAGATAGGGATGAACAAGAATTCCCTCCTTCCTTAGGGCCGCAGCCACGACCACCATGATCTTGGTGAAAGTTCGAGGAGCGGTCGCCAACCCGAACGGGAGTGCCTTGAACTGAAAATGTTGGTCCAGAATCTTGCAACGGAGGAAACGACGGTGCGCTGGGAGGATGGGAATGTGTAGGTAGGCCTCTGTCAGATCCAGGGAGGCGAGAAACTCCCCCTGATGCACCGCCGCAATCACCGACCGGAGCGTCTCCATGCGGAACCGGACAACCCGCAGTGACTTGTTGACGTCTTTTAGGTCCAGGATGGGCCGGAAGGATCCGTCCTTCTTGGGCACGACGAAGTAGATGGAATAGTGGCCCAAACCCACCTCGCCTAAGGGTACGGGAGTAATGGCCCCTATGTCCCATAGCCTGTCCAGAGTTTGCCGTAACGCTCTTCTCTTGAGGTCCGAGCCACAGGGGGAGAAGATGAACCTTCCCCTCGGGGGGCGGACAAACTCCAAGGCGTAGCCGTGTTTTATGGTATCCAGAACCCATTGGTCCGAGGTGATACATGCCCACTCCTCGTAAAAACTCGCCAGACGACCCCCAATCCTGGGGGTGGAGGAGTGGGCGAGGTTGGCTTCATTGAGTGGACTTAGGAGGGGGGTTCCCCGATCTGGATCCATCTCGTGCGGGCCTGCGCCCACGAAAGGAGCGCGACCAGGCCTGCGATCTGGGAGCGGAAGTCCGAGGCCCAGCCTGTCTGTAACTTCTGTAATGCCGCTGTGCCCTGGCTCTGGTCTGAGAAGAAGCAAAAGCTCTTGAGGGCCGGGGTCTATCCTCAGGGAGGCGGTGAACCGCGTTTTCCCCCAGGGACTTGATGATCTGATCCAGATCCTCCCTGAAGAGGAACCTGCCTCTGAAAGGTAGAGAGCCTAGATTCGACTTGGAGGAGGTATCCGCTGCCCAGTTGCGAAGCCAGAGTAGACGCCGTGCCGCCACCACCGAAACCATAGATCTTGCCAGGACTCGAAAAAGGTCATACAAGGCGTCCGCCCCATACGCCACGGCAGCCTCTACACGATCCGCCTGGGCGGCTTCTTCGGGCGGCAGGTCCTGAGACGTGAGCAGTTGTTGCACACAGCGAAGGCTAGCCCGCTGAGCTAGCAAACTGCGCATAACCGCCCGCATTCCCAGGGCGGAAACTTCAAAGACCCGTTTAAGAAAAACCTCCAACTTGCGGTCCTGAGTGTCCCTTAAAGCCGCTCCGCCCGTCACTGGAATAGTCGTCCTCTTTGTGACTGCCGACACCGCGGAGTCCACCTTTGGGACCTTGATGAGCTCCAGGAAATCCTCAGGGAGAGGATACAACTTCTCCATGGCTCGACTGACCTTCAGGGAAGCTTCCGGGGTATCCCATTCCCTGATCAGGAGCTGTAGAAACGAATCGTGGATGGGAAAAGCCCGAGATCTCGGCCGAAGCGCCGCCAAGACCGGGTCCCCCTTCTTGGAGGAGGTGACGACGGCTGGTGCCACTGGAGCTGGCGGGTCCGGCGGTGGGTCCAGATCCAACTCCAGGAGGATCTGTGGTATGAGGTCGTCCAACTCCTCCCTCTGAAAGATGCGGAGCACACGCGGGTCATCCCCCTCCGGCGGGCCGTCCGGTTGCCCCACGTCCGGGGTATCCGGGACATCTACCCCCAGGATTGAAGCCGCCCCCACCGCTCCGGGGGCCAAACGGACCCGGGTGGGGACCTGGGAGGCCCCCGCGCCCGAACCCGATCCTACCGAGTCAGGGGGGGCATGCGGAGTAGGCGTGAGCCATGGAATTTTGGCAGGGGGGGTCCCGCGGGAGCTTCCAGGCCCTGTAAATAGGCTGTATGCATTAGCAAGATGAACTCCGGGGAAAACCCCGGCCTGCTCGGGGGGGGCCCCGGGGGAAGCGACATCCGATGGCCCCGGGGCCTGAGAGTCTTGCTCCGGGGACAAAATCGGTGGAGAAACGTCAGGAAATTCACTTTCCTCCTGCGCTGCATGAGCCTCCTCAGCGCGCTGTGAATGTAAAATGGCTGCCGTTCCCGCCAAAAATGGCGAAGTGGACGGCCCGTGCCACCCGGGCAAAGATGACAGGAAGGAAAAACCGCTGAGGGACTGCGAGGTGCCTTCCCCCCTGGGAAGGCATCGTGCGCAGATGCCCTCGCGGGAAATCCGGGACCCCGGCTTGCCGCAGGCCGAGCAGCGCGACGGCCGCGGCATTGGGGAAGAGAAAGAAGCCTCGGGGGGGGGGGCCAAGAGCAAAAGGAATCGCCGCGGGGGGGGCCCGGTCGGCTCGCACTGCCCGCTGTCCCAAAGATGAATTAGGTGCCGCGGGGGGGGGGGGGCCTTCTCGGCCGACACTATCCGCTCGGAAGTTCCTCCCCTCCCTGCCCCAGCAGCCCTCGAGGAGCTCGAAACGGGCCGTGGGCGAAGAGAAAACGCGGAGAGGCTGGCCCCACTGGCTTCCGCGAGGCACCGGTGCTGAGACTCTGTAAAGAAAAACTGCAAAGAAACAAAACACTCCGAAACTTACCCCTGGCCAGAGAAAAACAAGGTCGCGGGAGACAGAGAGCACAGAGGAGAGGCAGAGCAGAAAGCCACGCTTCCCCAAAAATTGAATCAGAATGTTTTTTGGTTTTTTTTATAAACTTGATCCAAATTGTAATACAGAAAGGAGAGCAGAAGAAAAGAAATTCCCTGCCAGATTGGGGAAACACTGATTCCCCTACTCTCATCTGCTGGAGTCAGAAGATACTGAACTCCTGCAGAGGGGGTACTGGTATATATGGTTACGCCCCCTCGAAGCCTGGTCTGACTCCATCTGCTGGACGGGGGACATAACCCACCGTCTGGACTGATCCTGGTACAGACTGATGAAGCAAGAGGGTAGGTGGTCTAAGAACGCCGTGTGGGCAAACAGTGGATTAGACACCAGATGTTGTCCAAAAATTCTTTTATTTGAATGGAGACACAAGATTCAAACTATCGCCCGACTCAGGCCAAGTTTCGCCCCCCACGGGGCTTCCTCAGGGGCTGTATGTAGATTAATATAATTCCTATATTCAATATATTCTTATGTAATGATTCAAATGTCTCAAACTTGCTGACACAATTGCGTTGTTAACTTCGGGGAAAATCCCTCCAGGGAATAATGCTTCTCAAAGCGCTACAACGTAGCGTTAGATTAATTAAACAGTAAAACGAGACGGTCTCAGCTCAATGCAGAATCCTTAGGATTCTTTAGAAAATCGCGCTAATGGGGGTGGGGGGTCGACACGGGGGGGGGGCGGTCCTGTGCTAGCACCACCGCGGTGCGATCACTGCCGGTTTCACACCCAATAGCGCCACCATAGAAGGTGTAGCTATTGGGCGCGAAATAGGACGCAAAAAGGCACCTACCTTTTCGCCGTCCGCAGTGTCTTCGCGGAGTCAGCCCCGGTGACGCCCCGACTCCTCCTCTTCTGGGGCCGGCTCCACCCTGATTTAGGTAGCGCAGGCATACGCTACCTTCACAAGCTGTCACAGGCTTCCGCTGTTAGCGCAAGCCTGCGATAGCTTTAGAAAATGAGGCCCAATGTTAGGAATTATTAGGAAGAGAATGGTAAATAAAACAGAAAATGTCATGCCTCTGTATCGCTCCATGGTGAGACCGCACCTTGAATACTGTGTACAATTCTGGTTGCCGCATCTCAAAAAATATATAATTGCGATGGAGAAGGTACAGAGAAGGGCAACCAAAATGATAAAGGGAATGGAACAGGTCCCCTATGAGGAAAGGCTGAAGAGGTTAGGGCTGTTCAGCTTGGAGAAGAGACGGCTGAGGGGGGATATGATAGAGGTCTTTAAGATCATGAGAGGTCTTGAACGAGTAAATGTGAATCGGTTATTTACACTTTTGGATAATAGAAGGACTAGGGGGCATTCCATGAAGTTAGCAAGTAGCACATTTAAAACTAATGGGAGAAAATTATTTTTCACTTAACGCACAATAAAGCTCTGGAATTTGTTGCCAGAGGATGTGGTTAGTGCAGTTAGTATAGCTGGGTTCAAAAAAGGTTTGGATAAGTTCTTGAAGGAGAAGTCCATTAACTGCTATTAATCAAGTTGTCTTAGAGAATAGCCACTGCTATTACTGGTATCAGTAGCATGGGATCTGCTTAATATTTGGGAACTTGCCGGGTGCTTGCCAGGTACTTGTAGCCTGGATTGGCGATTGTTGGAAACAGAATGCTGGGCTTGATGGACCCTTGGTCTGACCCAGTGTGGCAATTTTTATGGTCTTATGTTCTTAAGTAGTACATGCAAACCGAAGAACAGTAACAATTACAGAGGTACCTTGAAGATTCAGGAAGCCCATGCACACAGAGGTCAAACTTGCACATTTTCAACTTTTACAGGTAAGTTAATAAATTGAGATTTCTCTTCTCTGCTTCTCTGCTTCTTTGCAACGTCCCCTCCCTCCTCATCCTATCTTACCCACTTTACTTGATTTTAACTCACCTTGAGCTCAGATTAGGAAAGGAAAATTGGTTCTTACCTGCTAATTTTCATTCCTGTAGTACCAAGGATCAGTCCAGACCGCTGGTTGGGATTTTTTTTTAATTTTTAGATTTTAGTTTTAATTATGTGCCTTTCCCTGTACGTACCAGGATCAGACCAAACTGCTGGGTTGTGTCTCCCTTCTAGCAGAGGGAGTCAGAGAAAAAAAACTGAAAAGGCAGCCCTCTTAACCTGGTGTGCCACCTGCGATCCCTCAGAATATACGATATCAAAGCAGAATAACCAATAAAGGAGAACAAATCCCCAAACATAACAACCAGTGGCTACAACAATACGCGCAGTAAAATAAACAAACCGTACCGCCGCATAACATATCAATCAAGAAGATTCCTTCCCATGCCTGTAAAGAACTCTGCCGAGGTAAGAAGGAAGAAAACATACAGAAAAAATGGACTCTCCAAAAACCCAAGGGCAGGCATCTGGACTGGTCCTTGGTACTACAGGAACGAAAATTAGCAGGTAAGAACCAATTTTCCTTTCCCTGTACGTACCAGGATCAATCCAGACCGCTGGGATGTACCAGAGCTGCCCTAATTGTGGTGGGATCCGGAAAGTCCCGCTCGAAGAACACTGCTGCCAAAACTGTCGACCTCCGGATCCCGGACGTCCACACGATAATGTTTCGCAAAAGTATGCAAGGATTTCCAAGTGGCTGCTGTACAAATCTCCTGCGGCGAGACCGACTGGCTCTCTGCCCAAGAGGCCGCTTGAGACCTGATAGAGTGCGCTTTCAAGCCTTCTGGTATGGCCTGCCCAGCGCAAAGATAAGTGGAGGAAATGACCTCCTTCAACCACCTAGCAACCGTAGCTTTGTCCCCATCTAGGACCAGTCAATAAGACAAAGAAATGATCCGATAATCGAAAAGCATTGGTCACCTCTAGATAGCGAAGGAGAACCCGGCGCACATCCAACTTATGCAGATCCTTATCCGTCGCAGAAGTCAGATCCAAATTCGGGAAGGCCGGTAACTCTACCGTCTGATTGATAAGAAAGGCCGATACCACCTTGGGCAAGAAGGAGGGAACGGTCCACATCGAAACTCCGGAATCCGAAATACGAAGATACGGATCCTGACATGACAAAGCCTGAAGCTCTGAAATTCGCTGTGCAGAGGTAATGGCTACCAAAAAAAAAACAGTCTTGAGTGTCAAATCCTTCAACGTAGCCCGCCGGAGGGGCTCAAAAGGAAGACCACATCTAAAAATACTGGACCTTGTCGAAGAAGATTCGGAAGGTGAGTGAGACGCACCGGACCGTCGATCGCCAATGAGATCAGATCCGCAAACCATGGCCTTCGGGGCCACTCTGGGGCTACCAGAATGACAGACCCCACGTGGTTCTCTGTCCGACGCACAATCTTGCCCACTAGTGGCCAAGGCGGAAACACATACAGTAGTACCCCGCGAAGCCACGGAAGAACAAGAGCATCCACTCCTTCCGACCCGTGGTCTCTCTGACGACTGAAAAACCGGGGCGCCTTTGCATTTGTCCGAGTTGCCATCAGGTCGAGGTGTGGAACACCCCAACGACGAGTGATCAGCTGGAAAGCTGCGTTGGACAATTCCCACTCGCCGGGATCTAGATGCTGGCGGCTGAGAAAGTCTGCCTGCGCATTGTCCACCCTGGCTATGTGTGAGGCCACCAACCGGACTAGATGTCGTTCTGCCCACGTCATGAGCCTTTCGGCTTCCCAGGCCACCGACCAGCTCCTGGTGCCCCCTTGACGGTTGATGTAGGCTACCGTCGTCGCATTGTCTGACAAGACTCGCACTGCACACTGGGCTACCAGAGAGAGAAAAACACGTAACGCCAGGCATACCGCCCTGGTTTCCAATCGATTGATTGACCACGTCGCCTGATAACTTGTCCAACGACCCTGAGCAGATTGTGACTGGCAAACTGCTCCCCAACCAGTGAGGCTGGCATCCGTCATGACTATTACCCACTGCGGCTCCTCCAGGTTCATCCCCTGTAACAAGTGGGCTGGAATCAACCATCAATTGAGACTGCACCTGGCTGGTTCCATCAGTGGCAAAGGCAGGCGAAACTCCTCAGATTTCGGATCCCACCGAGAAAGCAATGAGTGCTGTAATGGTCTCATATGCGCCCACGCCCAGGGAACCACCTCCAGAGTAGACGCCATGGAACCAAGTACCTGCAAATAATCTCATACTATGGGCAGGGGTAAGGACATGAGCAGATGGATCTGCGCCACTAACTTGAGCATCCTCTCCCGAGTGAGGAAGACCTTGCCTACTGAGGTATCGAAGTGTGCTCCCAGGAAGTTGATAACCTGAGATAGTACCAACTGGCTCTTGGCAAAGTTGACCACCCAACCAAGGGACTGGAGCTGGAGTAGAACCTTGCTCACTGCTTCCCGACAGAGGCTCTCCGATTTGGCCCGGATGAGCCAATCGTCCAGGTATGGGTGAACCAAGATCCCCTCCTGCCGGAGGGCCGCTGCTACGACTACCATTACCTTGGTGAAGACTCAAGCGCTGTCACTAAGCCGAACGGAAGAGCTTGGAACTGATAATGCTCCCCCAGGACCATGAACAGGAGAAACCGCTGATGGCGCTCACGTATCCTGATGTGAAGATACGCCTCGGTCAGGTCCAAAGAGGCCAAATATTCTCCTGAGTGGACAGACGCAATGACTGACCGTAGAGTCTCCATGCGAAATCAGGGAACCTGAAGTGCTCGGTTGACTGCCTTGAGATCCAATATTGGCCGGAAGGACCACTCCTTCTTCGGGACTACAAAATAGATGGAGTACCTGCCTGTCCTGCGCTCCTCTGGAGGGACCGGAACAATAGCCCCCAGGGATTTCAAGTGACTCAGGGTTTGCCCGACTACCTCTTGCTTGGCCAGAGAGCCGGCGGGAGAAATCAGAAAAAGATCCCTTAACAGGCGGGCAAAATCCAACTCGTAACCGTGAGCGATGATATTGAGGACTCACTGGTCCGACGTGATCCTGACCCACTCCTCAAGAAACATGGAGAGGCGACCTGCCACCACTGGAACTGGGGAGAGGGTCGGAACACCTTCATTGGGACTGCTTACCTCCGGTGGCCCCTTGAGAGCCTCCCTCCCGCAATGGCCTCCGACCACGAAAGGAAGTAGGCCAAGACTGAGCCCTCTGAGTCTGTTGTCGGGCGGGAAAAGCGGGCAGCCGCAACTGCCGAAATCTGCGCTGTCCTCGGAAACGGTAATGCGCTGCCCCAAAGGGCCTGGAAGACTTAGGCTTGTCTTCTGGCAATTTATACACCTTATGCTCCCCAAGAGACTTAATAAGGGTGTCAAGTTCCTCCCCAAACAACAATTTTCCATTAAAAGGAAGATTGCCCAACTGAATTCTGGAAGAAATGTCCGCAGACCAGTTCCGGAGCCAGAGAAGCCGTCTAGCCGAAACTGCAGTGGCCATGTTGCGTGAAGATGCCCGCAACAGATCATATAATGCATCCGCTGTGTAAGCTACCGCGGACTCCATCCTATTCGCCTGATCTGCTTCCTCTGGCGGCAACACCTGTGATGTGAGTATTTGCTGGACCCACCCGAGGGTCGCTCGCTGCATGAGGCTACTGCAGACCGCTGCTCTGATACAGAGCGCTGACACCTCAAAAATGCGCTTGAGGAGGACTTCTAGCCGCCTATCCTGTAAGTCCTTAAGAGCCGTCGCTCCCATAACAGGAATGGTGGTCCGCTTGGTGACCGCAGTAACTGACGCGTCCATCTTGGGAATCCTGAGGATACCCAAGGCTTCCTCGGGTAAAGGGTAGAGTTTGTCCATCGCCTGTCCCACCCGCAGGGTCGCGTCCGGAGATTCCCACTCCCGAGTGACCAACTGCTTAAGCATTAAGAACATAAGAACATAAGAAATTGCCATGCTGGGACAGACCAAGGGTCCATCAAGCCCAGCATCCTGTTTCCAACAGAGGCCAAAAACCAGGCCACAAGAACCTGGCAATTACCCAAACACTAAGAAGAACCCATGCTACTGATGCAATTAATAGCAGTGGCTATTCCCTAAGTATAATTGATTAATAGCCATTAATGGACTTCTCCTCCAAGAACTTATCCAAACCTTTTTGAACCCAGCTACACTAACTGCACTAACTACCTTCTCTGGCAACAAATTCCAGAGCTTTATTGTGCGTTGAGTGAAAAATAATTTTCTCCGATTAGTCTTAAATGTGTTACTTGCTAACTTCATGGAATGCCCCCTAGTCCTTCTATTATTCGAAAGTGTAAATAACCGAGTCACATCTACTCGTTCAAGACCTCTCATGATCTTAAAGACCTCTATCATATCCCCCCTCAGCCATCTCTTCTCCAAGCTGAACAGCCCTAACCTCTTCAGCCTTTCCTCATAGGGGAGCTGTTCCATCCCCTTTATCATTTTGGTTGCCCTTCTCTGTACCTTCTCCATCGCAACTATATCTTTTTTGAGATGTGGCGACCAGAATTGTACGCAGTATTCAAGGTGTGGTCTCACCATGGAGCGATACAGAGGCATTATAACATTTTCCGTTTTATTAACCATTCCCTTCCTAATAATTCCTAACATTCTATTTGCTTTTTTGACTGCTGCAGCACACTGAGCCGACTATTTTAAAGTATTATCCACTATGATGCCTAGATCTTTTTCCTGGGTGGTAGCTCCTAACATGGAACCTAACATTGTGTAACTACTGCAAGGGTTATTTTTCCCTATGTGCAACACCTTGCACTTGTCCACCTTAAATCTCATCTGCCATTTGGATGCCCAATCTTCAAGTCTTGCAAGGTCCTCCTGTAATGTATCACAATCCGCTTGTGATTTAACTACGCTGAATAATTTTGTATCATCCGCAAATTTGATAACCTCACTCGTCGTATTCCTTTCCAGATCATTTATATATATATTGAAAAGCACCGGTCCCAATTGGGTGGAAAAGTTTGGGGCAGGGCACGCAGCCCCGAGAGTACTGGTTTCCCCTTAACTGGCTCCGAACTGGGGACTGGTGCCTCCACTTCTAGTTCCTCCAGGACATAGGGGATCAAGTGATCCAACTCCTCTCGGCGAAACAGCCGAGAAACCCGGGGGTCGTCCCCCTCTACTGGAGAGGACTCATCAACACCCCCATCTAGGTTTTGGAGGAGAGGATCCAGAAAAGATCCTAAGGGAGCAGGATCCGGAGCCCCCCCAGGGGCCGAAAGGGCATCCAGAGACGTGTCCCACCGCACAATCTTCGCAGGAGGGGGCTGCTCATCCTGCTGATGAGCTTCCGTCTCCAAAAAAGCCTTATGCATAAGTAAAATACATTTTGAAGAAAAAACTGACTGGCCCTTTAAGGGATCAGATAGGGGAGGGGGAGGAGGAGGGGGGTGGGGGAAGACTGGGCTCCTCGAAGGGGCAGGCCCCGGATCGCGCGGTCGAATGGGACTCAGACTGGGAGGAGAAATGATTGCCGTTCCGCGCCTCAAGGCAAAATGGGCCCAAAATCACCCCCGGACGAGCCCTTTCCCCCCGGGGAGGCAGTGGGCGCAAACCCGCCTCCCCACATGCTGAGCACGATAGCCCTAGTGGCATCCGGGGGGGGGGGGTGTTCCAAACAGCGCGGTAGGAAAGAAAAAAGAAGAACTTACAATACTCTGCCGACTCGCGGCCTTCCGGAGCTCTGGGAACGCTGCAGCTCCCGAGGAAACTCATCTCGGGGCGCCGAGGGGAGGGACCGGCCCACCGGTTAATCCCCCACCAGGGAGAGACGGCCCTCCGGGAACAAGGCTTTTAGAGCTGCCAGCCCCTGCCTTACCCTCTACCTGCTGAGTAAAGAGCCTGAGAAAATAAAACCGCACTGAGCTTTTTTTTTTTTTATACAACCAACTTGCTGTAGCCAAAGGTGTTAACTAAATCATCCAGAGCCTTAGAACTCTGTAAAAAAAAAAAAGATGTAACTAAATTTAAAGTAATTGAAAAATCAGGACCGCAGGTTCTGACAACCCTTTTGCTGCGAGTCAGAGAAAATACTGAGGGATCGCAGGTGGCACACCGGGTTATCAGGGGGTGCCTCTTCAGGTTTTTTTCTCTGACTCCCTCTGCTGGAAGGGAGACCCAACCCAGTGGTCTGGTCTGATCCTGGTACGTACAGGGAAAGGCACATAATTAAAACTAAAATCTAAAAATTAAAAAAAAATCCCAACCCATCATCATCCTATAGCATGAAACAGTGCACAAAAAGGGGAGATGTAGCTGCTCTTCCCTGCTACTGCCACATGGTGTCTCTAAACTCAACGCACAGGGTTCAGGGTCTACTTCTAAGCTTAATGCCACAGGCCAACTCCTGCTCTTAGAAAGGCAGAGCAGCACTTCCCAGCCACTAGCACACGGTGTCTCTAGCTTCAATGCACAGGGCCCAGGACCTGCCTCTCAACTTAATGCCAGGCTCAGGCTCCTACTCGAAGCTCAGAGCACTGCTAACGAGAGCAACATGAGGCAAAGTAAGGAGACAGGCTGTACAAGATGGCTTCTGATGAAAACTACTTGAGAAGTATTAAGAAAAGAGGTCATATGTAATGGCTCTCTGAAGAAAGCTACATGGGAAAGAATAGGGACAGATACTGTACACGATGTGTCCCTGATGAGAGCTGGCTGGGAAGCAGTAAGGAAGAAGGTATGCCTGATGTGTCCCTGATAAGATACAGATAGGAAGCAATAAGGGAGAGGGGGTGTGCCTGATGTGTCCCCGAAGAGAGCTGGATGGAAGCAGTAATGGAGAGGGCGTGCATCATGTGTCCCTGATGAGAGCTGGATGGAAGCATTAAGGGAGAGGGTGTGCCTGATGTGTCCCTGGTGAGAGCTGGATGGAAGCAGAAAGAGAGAGGGTGTGCATGATGTGTCCCTGATGAGATCCAGATAGGAAGCAATAAGGGAGAGGGTGTGCATGATGTGTCCCTGATGAGATCCAGATGGGAAGCAATAAGGGAGAGGGTGTGCATGATGAGTCCCTGATGAGATCCAGATGGGAAGCAATAAGGGAGAGGGTGTGCCTGATGTGTCCCCGAAGAGAGCTGGATGGAAGCAGTAATGGAGAGGGTGTGCATAATGTGTCCCTGATGAGAGCTGGATGGAAGCAATAAGGGAGAGGGTGTGCATGACGTGTCCCTGATGAGATCCAGATGGGAAGCAATAAGGGAGAGGGTGTGCATGATGTTCCCTGATGAAAGCTGGATGGAAGCAGTAAGGGAGAGGGTGTGCATGATGTGTCCCTGATGAGATCCAGATAGGAAGCAATAAGGGAGAGGGTGTGCCTGATGTGTCCCTGGTGAGAGCTGGATGAAAGCAGTAAGAGAGAGGGTGTGCCTGATGTGTCCCTGGTGAAAATTGGATGGGAAGCAATAAGGGAGAGGGTGTGCCTGACGTGTCCCTAGTGAGAGCTGGATGGAAGCAGTAAGGGAGAGGATGTGCATGACGTGTCCCTCATGAGAGCTGGATGGAAGCAGTAAGGGAGAGGGTGTGCATGATGTGTCCCTGATGAGAGCTAGATGGGAAGCAATAAGGGAGAGGGTGTGCATGATGTGTCCCTGATGAGAGCTGGATGGGAAGCAGTAAGAGAGAGGGTGTGCCTGAGGTGACCCTGATGAGAGCTGGATGGAAGCAGTAAGGGAGAGGGTGTGTATGATGTGTCCCTGATGAGAGCTGGATGGAAGCAGTAAGGGAGAGGGTGTGCATGATGTGTCCCTGATGAGAGCTGGATGGGAAGCAGTAAGGGAGAGGGTGTGCATGATGTGTCCCTGATGAGAGCTGGATGGGAAGCAGTAAGGGAGAGGGTGTCCATGATGTGTCCCTGATGAGAGCTGGATGGGAAGCAGTAAGGGAGAGGGTGTGCATGATGTGTCCCTGATGAGAGCTGGATGGAAGCAGTAAGGGAGAGGGTGTGTATGATGTGTCCCTGATGAGAGGTGGATGGAAGCAGTAAGGGAGAGGGTGTGCATGATGTGTCCCTGATGAGAGCTGGATGGGAAGCAGTAAGGGAGAGGGTGTGCCTGAGGTGACCCTGATGAGAGCTGGATGGAAGCAGTAAGGGAGAGGGTGTGTATGATGTGTCCCTGATTAGAGGTGGATGGAAGCAGTAAGGGAGAGGGTGTGCATGATGTGTCCCTGATGAGAGCTGGATGGGAAGCAGTAAGGGAGAGGGTGTGCCTGAGGTGACCCTGATGAGAGGTGGATGGAAGCAGTAAGGGAGAGGGTGTGCATGATGTGTCCCTGATGAGAGCTGCATAGGAAGCAGTAAGGGAGAGGGTGTGCATGATGTGTTCCTGATGAGAGCTGGATGGGAAGCAGTAAGGGAGAGGGTGTGCATGATGTGTCCCTGATGAGAGCTGGATGGGAAGAGTAAATAGAGAGTAATACAGAGAGGGATAAAGGGAGAGACCCTCTTTTTGAATGAATTACACTGGTACGGTTTTCAGAGCCAGGGGATGGAGTACATACTGTCCAGCGCTGATAACTCTGTCCACACGTCTCCATGTGACCGCTGGCAAGCCCTCCTCTTCGTAGTCTCCAGGCAGATTGGTTTTGGACCCTACAGAAGGAGATAAGGCATGGAACCTGTTAGGTATTTAGAGATTATGAAGCAAAAGCATTTCCTGGATAGGACAGCACAGTGACAGTCTGACATGTATTCCCCAGAGCCATTCCTTCAAAGCTTACTGACTCCAAAGAGAAGAAGCGGAAAGTAACAGTTTAATACTATTTTAAGTACCGCAGTTCTTCATATATCAAAGTGGTTTTCAACCTAAAATAAAGATGAGACAAAACATTATACTATTCACCCAGCCATCCCTTTAAATTCCTCCCCTAAATAAAACTTTAAAAATCCTGATTATAAAGCCAGGCTTTTAATTTTTTCTGAAAGTACCTATACTTCAGCTCAACTTTAGCTTCCGGTGGATTACCAATCCTTAAAATGGGAGCTCGTTAGGCAAAGGCAGCGCAACGAGCTTTCTTTAAGTCGAATCTCTGATGGTGAAGGAACCGCTCAGTTGTTCCCGGTGTGAAGAGCGTATGGCGTTCACAGGGTTTGCCTGCAATCACAGTCAGACCACATTACGCTAGTTAATAAGCAGGCCAATGCTCCCTTATTGCGCGTCGATCCACCTCTCCCAGGCGCCCGATTTAATATTTAAATCTGGTGCCACGGTGAAAAGGAAGCGTTAGGGGAATTTTTTTTTAACCCTGGGGGGGAGGGGGAAATAGGTTTTGCATCGGGGGTTATGGATGTGCGTCCAAAATGTGGCTAGCACATGGAATTGCATCGGCCTGAAGGTTTTTTTTCCCCCTTCCACAGAATTCAGGTTGGAAGTCTAAACAGAATCAGTCTGCACAGTCTTCAAATCTGACCAATTTTCTGGAAAATTCAGGGCCTGAAACCACAGAGCATGGTGTTTTGATCGTTTCCTTTGTTACCGAACAAGGTATCAGTAAAGTAATGCAATTGTATTTTAGGAATTTAAGCTTCTTTATTTCATGGGCCAAGTCTTAAAGAGTTTATCCAGATTTATCTAAAAGCAAGCGAGGTGGCAAGACTTTCTAGCATTAAGGCTGGAGGCTTTCATTTTGAGATAGTCATGTGAGTGCGTGATTAAATATACTAATGATATAATAATGATACCGACATATTCTTTTGCTCCTGAGCACTTGAAACCTGTTTTGGGAGGCTCTGGAAGATTGCCATCCTCAGCAGCTCCCTCCTGAGGACTCGAAATTGCGGCATTCAGTACATGCAGACCTTTAAAATCATGTTAAGCTCATTTCCAATTTTCTTTCGGTCTCCTTGATTTCTGTATCTCCTCCTCCTGTTCTACAGATTCTCTGATTTTAGTTTGGCGATCGCACTGCTAGTAGATGTTACGTAACTTTGCTTCGTTTCTATGGCTTTTTGGCATCACAGCGATGTGGATTGCCATCTGTTTCTATATGCAAAAATTAGTGGAAACGAATACATCTAAATTGGATAAATGGGAGAAGGGTACATTTTTGGATGCCCTAAATTGAACAGCCAGTTCTGGAACCGCCGAGAGCGGGGGCATGCACAAGGTCTAATAGTCATTGCGACACAGGATTTGGTGTGAGAGGTAACGGTGACTGTAACGTAATCAAATTTAACAAGATCACTGATAGAAGGACATTAAAAAAACACTCTCGCGGCAGCGTTTACTTTTAAAAAGGGAGACTATGATAAAATGAGAGAACAAGTTAGAAAAAAACTAAAGGGTGTGGCATGGGTGCTGAACTGTATAAAAATACTATCTTGGAAGCCCAGACTAGATTCAATCCATGAATAAAAAAGATAAGAAGACCAAACGATTGCCAGCATAGTTAAACAGCCTATGAGGGAGTCTGCTGGACCGCTAGATGAACATAAGAATATAAGACGTGCCAGGCTGGGTCAGACTGAGGGTCTAACAAGCCCAGCATCCTGTCTCCGACAGTGCCCAGTCTAGGTCACGAGTGCCCATCAGATCCCCAGTGGCTGATCTATTCCTTGTATCTCACTCGCAGGAATAAACACTGTCTCTCCCAAGTCTGCCTGACTAATAAGTGGTTACGGACTTTTCCTTCGGAAACTTGTCCAATCCTTGACCACCCCCTGAGTGAAAAAATATTTCCCACAACTTGTTTTAAATTGGTGGCTGTTAGTTTCATAGAGTGTCCCCTAGTCCTAGCAGTATTTGAAAGGGTAAATAACCGTTCCCTATTTACCGGTTCGACCCCACTCAAGATTTTATAAATCTCAATCATATCCCTTCTCAGTCATCTCTTCTATTTTAACTTTTTTTTATTTCCAAATTTTATATACTGTACACATAGCAAATGCAGACCACAACAGTAAACAACCACATATCAAAACACACCAATAAAATAACAATCTAAAAATTAATATATTATTAAAAAATCAATCAATGAAATAAAATCAGTCATCTTAAAAACCTTTTCACAGCTTGGAGAGATATGCAGGACCACTTCCTCTATCGCTGGCATTAGCAGCCTCCCCCCGGGGAATAACCAAGCCTTCACTCTCTATCTAAAGGCCAAGCTAAAGATCCCTAATCTGTTTAGCCTTTCTCCTGTTCCACCCCACTCATTATTTTATAAATCTCAATCGCATCCCTTCTCAATCATCTCTCCTCCAAGCTAAAGATCCCTAATCTGTTTAGTCTCTCCTGTTCCACCCCACTCATTATTTTATAAATCTCAATCGCATCCCTTCTCAATCATCTCTCCTCCAAGCTAAAGATCCCTAATCTGTTTAGTCTCTCCTGTTCCACCCCACTCATTATTTTATAAATCTCAATCGCATCCCTTCTCAATCGCCTCTCCTCCAAGCTAAAGATCCGTAATCTGTTTAGCCTTTCTCCTGTTCCACCCCACTCATTATTTTATAAATCTCAATCGCATCCCTTCTCAGTCGTTTCTTCTCCAAGCTAAAGAGCCATAATCTGTTTAACCTTTCTTCATAATGAGAGCTTTTCCAGTCCCTTTACCATTTTCGTCACCCAAGAAGTAAAAGAGTCACTCAGGGAACACAAGGTCGTAGCAGAAAAACTAAATGAATTCTTTGCTTTGGTCTTTAATGATGAGGGTACTGGGGAGATATGTATGCCAGAAACATTCCTTGAGGACAATGATTCAGAGAAACTGAAGCAAATCACGGTGAACAAGGAAGACGTAATAGAGAACCTGACAAACTAAAGAGTAAAAAATCAATAGGACGGGATGGTATACTCCCCAGCGCTCTGAATGATTTAAAAAATGAATTTGCACACTTATTACTAGTAATCCTTAACTTCTCATTTAAATCAGCTATGGTACCTGAGAACTGAAGGATGGCCAATCTAACACCCGTTTTTTAAAAAGGGTTCCAGAAGTGATCCAGGAAACTACAGCCCAGTAAGCCTGATGTTGGTGACAGGTAAGAATGATAGAAACTATTCCGAAGAGTAAAATTACTAGACAGACACAGACTAATGGGGCACTAATCCTTTCCTTTGCACAATCGCAAAGGGAAAAGGTGAAGTGAATTACAAAACTCACCTAAAGTCACAAAAGGAATCCAGGAAAAGCAGTAAACCAAACAAGAAAAGCTGGAAAGCTATGAGCACAAATGCTCATAGTTTGGGCAATAAAATCCCAGATCTGCAAGCCCTAATGGTGGAGGCGGACTTGGACATTGTTGCTGTCACCAAGACGTGGTTCACGGAATATCATGATTGGGATACAGCCATACCGGGCTACAACTTGATAAGGAAGGACAGAGAGAATAGGAAAGGGGGAGGAGTGGCTCTTTATGTCAGAAACAATATCCAAGCATCTGAGCTACAAGGAAGATAGGGCAATGAAGAAGCACTATGGGCCAACCTAAAAAAAGATGATAGGGCATCCATATATATTGGAGTGGTTTACAGGCCTCCAAGTCAAAAGGAAGAGTATGACAGAGATCTGGTTGAAGACATCCAAAAGATGGGAAAGAAGGGAGAAGTGGTGATCGATGGAGACTTTAATCTGCCAGATGTAGACTGGAGAATCCCTTCTGCTGAATCTAACAATAATAGAGAAATAGTAGATGCCCTGCAAGGGGCTTTGTTCAAACAAATGGTAATGGATCCCACGAGAGAGGGAGCTATACTCGATTTAGTGCTCACTAATGGAGATAATGTCTCTGATGTCCAAGTGGGCGCCCACCTCAGCACACGGTTAAGCCGGGAATCCAATCGAAGGTGAAGCCTGGGTCCAAGCGAGGTCCAAAGCCAAGGAGTCAATCCGGAGGGAGGAAGGTAAGGTGGGACAGCAAGGAGAGAAGATGGACAAAGAACCACCCGACAAAGACACAGGACCACCGGAACAGGAACCAGGAGACGAAGACAGGACACAGGAACGCAAGCAGAGCAGGAACCAGGAACAATGTGGCTATCGGCTACTTGAAGGAGTTCGACCTATTGCTGAGGTGTCTGAAGTGGGGCAGAGCAGGCCTTATATAGTGGCAGGCCTGTGATGTCATCTTGAGGCACCACGGGAATTTTCCCGCCACTGGCCCTTTAAAACAAGCTCAGCCGTGTGCGCGCCTAGGGACGCCCGCTCAGCTGAATGGCGTTCCTCGTGGGCCATGTCGGACCTGCGCGGCAGTCAGCCGCGGTTCCGCTGGTTGGTGCGTCAGGGAGCCCCCCTTGGTCCGGGGCTGCAGGTAAGCGTGGCCGGTCGAGGGACGGACTCACGGCCGGCCAAACACAGCAATTATGGAAAGGGCCTGATATTCAGTGTCATTAATCCAGTTAAATTCACATTTAGCTGGAGAAACGTCAGCTACACCTGCCACCCCTGAGTTAGCCACTGGGTAATTCTGAGTAAGAAAGGTTGGCTGTATTCTGTGGGATCCTGTCGGGTATTTGTGACCTGGACTGGCCGCTGTCGGAGCCAGGATGCTGGGCTCGGTGGACCTTTGGTCCGACCCATTATGGCAAGCCACCTGACTCCATTTCCTGCAGGACAGGCCTAGCCAGTCCTTCCATTTAGTCTTTCTGACACTTCAAAGCAGATTATATGCAAGTGCTGGAGGTGATTCCCTGTCCCTGGAGGGCTCACAACCTATGCTTGTACCTCATCACTGGAGGGTGAAGGGACTTGCCCAAAATCCCAAGGAGCAGCAGTGGGATTTGAGCCCTGGATCCCCTTCCTCACAGCCTGCCTCTAGTTCAGATTTCCCTGAGAATGCAACAGGGTACAAACCCGGGCCTGGCCCAGAAGGAACGCAGCCCGCCAGGAAAGCAGGGGAGGTGCGCCATGGCAGTAGGGTTGCTTGCTGGTTTGCTTCTACATTCTCACACCTAGCTCTCTGCTAGACGTAACGATGAGCTGCATATTGCAGGGAAGACTTCCCTGATCCAGGCCCTGGGCGCTGCTCAGGGATAAGGTCAGGAATTGTTTTGCTTCTTGTGGCTGCCGGTCACGCCCTCCAAAATGCATTTACAGCGTCCAGGAATGTTCTCTCCGTACCATGCCCCCGAGGAGCCAGGGCAACTGAAGGAAATGGAGGGTAACTGAAGCTACCCGCCTTCTATTCTGGTGCTACCTGCTTTTATAGCTTTTCTGATATTCTCCCCCCCCCCCCCCGTCCCTACAGCTTTTCTGATATTCTTCCTCGTCCCCCAACAAAACTTCTCGCTCACCATTACTCTTCTTTTTTTTTATGATAAACAATTTTTATTGCCATATTGCAACGTACAGCATGAATACAAAACCAGTGGTACAAAAATATTGTTACAAACCAGCTAGAGCATTTTTTAAAAAAAGTTATCCGTATAACCAATGTAAAGAGAACAAATCAATAAACATTGCTGAAACCAAGTCGTAGGTGTCTAACTTACAATAGGAAAATATTCAATACCACCTGGTAATGCTAGTGACCTAGATAAGCAGGTGCAATATCAAGCATCATTTTATACCCATCCCCTCCTCAACCCTCCCCCCCACCCACCTCTCTGAGTTATTCGGAGCTGCTCTGCTAATTAAAGGAATGAAATTCAAAGATGATTTAGTTTTTATGGTGATAAGTCGTGACTTTCCAAACATGCAAGGTGCCTTCTTAAGCGGTCTGTCGCACCAACCACTGCTCATATAGTGCCCAGGTTTTTGAGAAGCCCAGCATACTCTGATGTTTATAAGCCGTTATCTTACCCAAATTATACATAACATGAACCTGAGCCTGTATGTCTGCCAATGAAGGTACCCCTCTCTCTCTCCAGAGGCGCGCAATAACACACCTAGTGGCCGTTATTACATATTTAAGGAACCTCATTAGTGCCCTATTGTCTCCCTGTGTATTCACAAAAAGTAAAGCTTGTATTGTACTGATAGCTAGAGGCGTGTGTGAAATGGTCTCCAACCACTTCGAGACCTGGGACCATACGGATTGTATATTGGGGCAAGTCCACCACATATGCATAAATGTACCTTCTGCCCCACATTGTTTCCAACACTGTGCAGGCTTGCTGGGGTACATACGATGCAGCTTCACTGGGGTGATATGCCAACGGTACAGTAATTTATATCCGTTCTCAATATGCCCGGTGGAGATGAGTCCCCTCCCCATATATTGGAAGACCTCCAGCCAATCATTTTCAGAGATTGTTCCAGGTAAGTCCCGCTCCCAAGCGCATAAATGCGCATAAGTGTAAATGGGTTTCCCAGTTAACATCTTGTATATGCGGGAAATAACTTTATCAGTTTTATCCGCTTGGCGGCATAAGACTTCAAAATCCGGGATGCCTTTTGACAATTCTAAGTGGACTGCCTCCGACTGGCAAAAATGGCGGACCTGAAGGTATGGAAAAAGATCTCTTTCGGGTAAGTGGTATCGAGAGCTAAGGGTAGCAAAGGAGATCAATCCGCCCGGCTCCCAAATATGAGCTAATTGAAAGATTCCCCCAGCCCTCCATCTACGGAATACCGGTGACTGGTGGCCTGGTAAAAAGGAAGTGTTATGAAACAAATAAGAACTATGATAGGAGACCCGGGTCCCCACCAACACATTCCTCCAGTGGGACCAAACAGTATAGGTACTCTGGACTGTTTCCGGAAGTACATGGGCAGCAGCCCACGTATGTTTAGGTTGCCACAGTAAAGCTGCCAAAGGCATAGTCCCCAACATTGCCTGTTCCAAGCGAACCCATAAGGGTTGTCTCTCCCGCTTGTGCCAATCAACAACGGCTTTAAGGTGCGCCGCCGCATGGTACCAATGGAGGTTAGGGACGCCAAGGCCCCCTTGTAGTTTTGGGCGATATAATACTTTTCTAGATACTCTCGGCTGCTTTCCCCTCCAAATATATTTTAATAACCTCCTCTGCCATTTTTCTAGCAGCTGAGAAGGAATTGCTAGGGGGAGCGTCTGAAATAAATATAGCAATCTAGGGAGGATATTCATTTTGAGAACCGCTATCCGTCCCACCCAGGAAATGTGATACCGGTCCCATTCTTCCAAGTCATGATAAATTTTGTCCATTAACGGTGGGTAATTTAACTGAAATAAGTCCTCCCCCGTGCCAAGCTGTATGCCTAAATATTTAATTTTCTTGGTTGCCCACCGGAAAGGGTGAGTGCGTTTTAGCTGATCTACCATAGGGGCAGGGGCCGAGATATTTAATAATTCCGATTTGTCCCAATTGAGTTGAAAGCCCGACACCTGTCCAAAGTCCAGTAAGTCTTGACTAATAGCAGGGAGGGATTGATGAGGGTCGGTAATGGTAAACAAAATGTCGTCAGCAAAAAGTGACAATTTGGAGGAGAAGTCACCCACCGTCACGCCCGAAACATGCGGGTTATTTCTTATTTTCGTCGTAAAAGGCTCCAAAAACAAAGCAAAAAGAAGAGGTGAAAGCGGACACCCCTGCCGAGTGCCTCTACCTATCTGAAAAGTATCAGTGTAACCCCCATTCACCTTTAGCCTCGCCCGAGGATTAGCATATAGTTTTCTTATCCACCCTAAAAAATGATCTCCTACCTGGAAAGCCTTTAACGTGTGAAACAAGAAGGACCAATGAACAAAGTCAAAGGCCTTCTCGGCATCAACCGCCAATAGTAAGCTAGGTGTAGCGCTCTGTCTTGCCCACCGAATAGCGTCAATAGTCTTGCGCACATTATCCGAGGCCATACGACCAGGGATGAATCCTGCTTGGTCGAGATGGACGAGACTGGGTAATATAGTATTAAGTCTATTAGCAAGTATCTTCGCTAACAGTTTCAGGTCCAAATTAATTAAAGAAATTGGCCGATAGGAGCCACACAGTGAAGGGTCTCTGCCTGGTTTCGCCAATATAGTAATACCGGCAGTATTGGAGACCTCCGACAGGGACCCAGTAGCCCTAAGGGAATTAAATAGTCGGACCAGCAATGGAGTCAGGGTCTCCGCATATTTTTTATAGAAGGTGGCTGTAAAGCCGTCCAACCCGGGAGACTTGCCTTTTTTTAAGCTTTTAATGGCCCAGGTAATTTCAGCTCCATTAATCTCCTTGTCCAATAGGGCTTGCTGCTCAAGCGTTAAATGTGGTAAAGGGATACCCCGTAAGTAGCGCTGGATTTGGTCATCTTGTATGGTCTTATTGGTAGCATACAGTTCCTGATAAAATTGCAAAAAGCGCTGACGAATATCCCTGGCTTTAGTCAATATAGTCCCAGACTTGTCTTTTATTTTAATAATGGTATTGGCATTCCACTGCTTTTTCAATTTTTGGGCTAATTGCCTTCCAGCTTTATTCCCCCCTTCATAGTGGAGTTGCCGAACTCTTTCTAATCGATAGGCAATATCTGCTACCTCCAGGCCCTCCAATTGACGGCGGCATTGGTCCATGCGGGCAAGGGTTTTTTTGGAGCCTGACTGTTTATGCGCTAATTGCAATTCGGTAATCTGGCGCTGCAGGCGGTCCTTTTCAGCATTCTTAGTTTTTTTCACATATGTGGCCCTAGCAATTAATAAGCCCCTGGTAACCGCTTTTAAACATTCCCATATATTTAGTGGGGTAGTATCACTATTATCATTTCGCTGTAAGTATTCCTCAATGTGGCCCCTCAAAGCAATTGAAAAAGATTCATCCTCTAATAAACTATCATTTAGTTTCCAGTATTGCACACCACGGTCATAAGTCGATATTTGTAATGTTAGGCCAATGGGGGCATGATCAGACCATGTGATAGCATCTATAAAGGTATCAGTGACCTGATTAATAAGAGGTTTCTCTACAAATAAAAAATCAATGCGTGAATACGTATGGTGTGCTCTGGAAAAATATGTATAATTCCTGGATGAGGGATTGTGTGAGCGCCAGGTATCCAAAAGCCCCAAATGGGAAAGAAATCGTTTAAAGGCTTTCCTATCTTTGCCTGTGGGTATCCCAGTACCCCTAGAGTTATCCACATGAGGGTTTAAAGTCAGATTAAAATCGCCTCCTACAATGAGGCTCCCCTCCATACACAGTTCCAATCTGCGCTCCAGTGCATAGAGGTAATCCCCCTGGTTAGCATTGGGGGCGTAAACATTCACCAGTGTATAGAGCCCCTCGCCAATCCGAAGCACCAAGATAACATAACGTCCCTCTGTATCATGTATAAAAGCTTTCTGTTCAAAAACAATATCCCTGTGAATTAGAATTCCCACTCCAGCATACTTATTGGTTTTGGTGCATGCTGCCCAATACTGATGTGGAAAATTAGCATTCTTCATCGTGTGTTCGTACCTGCGTTTTAGATGTGATTCCTGAATAAAGGCAATGGTGGTTTGCTGCCTGCTCAATTCACTGAACAAAAATTGGCGCTTCCGGTGGGAGTTTAGTCCCTTAACATTAAGGGACAGGACTTTGACATCAGTCATTTTGAACACCATATGGGGCAACACGCACTGCAGTAGAGCCCATACCTATGGGCAGGAAGGCATTGTCTAACCTCAAAGCTATGTAAACAAGAAAGCCAGGAGATCACGTGACGCTGTGAGAGAGGACGGATGTAGGTTTCTCTCTCTGGCTCCTATTCCCCTCATCCATCCCCATCCAATGATCCGGAGCAAAAAAAAACAGCATTTCATAACCTAAATTTTTTACTATACCGCTGCTTGGTGAAGTTTGCTGTGGCCATGGCGACCAGAACGGCTCGAAAAGATAAGGAGAAAGAAAAAGAAAAACTGCGGCCTACTGATCTGGTTATGGAGGATGAGCAGGGCCCGCCGGATTTACCTGTCCCTGGCACTTGGGCAGACATCAAAGCAGCAGTTGTAGAAGCCTTGGAGCCAGAATTTAAGAAACTTTCACAGCAGCTGGGAGAAGTGTCAGCTTCCATCGCAGGCTATGAGACCAGGTTTGGAGAAATTGAACGCAGAGTCTCTGATACAGAGGATGGCTTTCATCAAACACAGGCGGCACTGGACCTGCTGCAGAAAACAGTGGCCCTTCACACGGATCGTCTGGAGGACCTGGAAAACAGGTCCCGCAGATCTAATTTGCGATTTGTAGGGCTCCCGGAATCCTTACCTGACCGCGAACTACCCACCTGGCTGGAATCCTGGCTCACTCAGGAACTAGCGCTGGACCAATCTCGAGGCCCACTTCGGGTGGAGAGGGCTCATCGTCTGGGTACTACTAAATCACAGCAAGACCGGCCTAGAGTGGTCATAGCTAAAATCTTAAATTTTCGACATAAAGAAGAGATACTACGAGCGGTCCGTGGGGGTAAGATGCTGAAATATGAGGGCCACAAAATCCTGGTCTTCCAGGACTTTTCAGCGGCACTGTCAGCTCAGAGGCGGGTTCTCTCTCCACTATGCGCTCAGCTGCACAACCTCGGGCATCGGGCGTTTTTGGTGTATCCGGCCAGGGTTCGGGTTGAGAGCCCATCTGGACCCCGCTGGTTTACTACCTCCGGAGACTTACAAGAATACATTAAAAAGCTTACCGTGTCTGCCCAGGGGGGCCGGAGTGCCTCCGAAATTGCTTAATTGAATGATCAAGTGCACAAAATGGCCGCCGGAGCGCATGTGCTGAGGCTGCTCGGTTCTCTCCTTGTACCCGGGACATAAGTAATTGAGGTGAAGCATTGCGGGCACTTTCCTCCCTTCAGCTGGCGCAGCGGAATGGTCGCAGAATCGATGTCGGAGACCAGGCTGGTTGGCAGTCAGGTTGGGTTATTTTTTCCTTTTTTTTTTTTTTTTTTTTTCCACGTTGAAGACTCTGGTTGCGGCTTTATGTGAGGTGCATGCCGCGCGGGCGGATTCCTCCCCAGGAGGCGTGGAGGCCTGGGGAGTGGAGTATGTCCGGGGTTTTTTTTTTTTTTTTTTTTTGTTTTTTTTTTTTGTCTTTCATGCATGGCAGCAGTATTCTCGTGAGGAGCCTTTCCACGCTTTCGTCAGGGCACTGATGTTTTCGTCGTGGACCGGAGGACGACGGACGAAGGGAGGAACTGTCAGTACTACAAACACTACGCTGGGACGCCATTACTGGACTAGTGTTGCTGTGGGTTAGGGGGCTCGGGTGGGCAGAAGAGGTGGGATCGCGCATGGGGGAGCTCGGCAGGCATGATCCTGGGTACCCCTCTGTGTGCGAGTGGCCACCGGGGATGTTTAGCATGTTTTTTTTTAGATGGTTCGCCCTGACACAGGGCTGGTTATTTTACTTCTATCTATGCAGAGGGCTGGTATGGGAAAGGTCTGGGGTTGGGCCTGTATTAGTCCGGGGCAGGAGGGAGCGGAGAGTTCAATTTAAAGTTTTGGAATGTTTAAGTTGAAGTTATTGTGCAGATGTATGTTGCTTGGTTTTCCTATTATGTTGTTTGCCTAATGTCTAATTGACTGTTCACTGGTTGGGAAGTCATTGATTGTGGCTCGGTTTCTGGGTGGGGGTGGGGATGGGGGAGGGGGAGCTAATAGTGTTGTACGTGGTTTCCAGATTGGGGTTAATCGGGAGTCGGCGGTGGGTAATAGGGGTGGGGCACAAGGGGGGGTAAGAAGGGGGATGGGGCAGGATGGGGGGGTGAGGGGGTGGGGTGGCGGGGGGGAGGGGTGGGGGATACACTGTATGCTGGGTTGGAAAGGGTGGGAATTTCAAGTTTATTGGCTTGTATTATTCCGTGCTGGTGACAGTCAAAGGTCTCGGGGGGGGTCTTTGCTGGGACAACCCTCCCTGGTATTATGGTTGCTGGAATCCGTTCATCTTTTGCCACTGCTCCCAGAGAATGGCTAGGTTGGGCTCTAGGCTTTTTTCCTGGAACGTTTGTGGTATACAGACGCCTGTTAAAAGATATAAAATTCTTCAGGCCCTTAAACGGAAATCTGCGGATGTGGCCCTTTTGCAAGAGACACATCTCACAGACGCTGAACACCCCAAATTGCGGCAGAATTGGGTGGGTTCTGTCCATTTTGCCTCAGGGACTTCCAAATCGGCGGGGGTAGCTATCTTAATACGGAAAAGTGTTCCATGGCAGCTTATAAAAGAGATTAAAGACCCGAAGGGCAGATACCTCCTTGTGGAGGCGGAGCTGGGCCAGACCCCCATAGTGATCTGTAATGTATATGCTCCTAATTCGCAACCGGCAAGTTTTTATAACTGCCTGCAACGAGTGCTTCTTCCCTATCTGGACAAAAACCTGGTGGTAGGGGGGGATTTTAATGCCCTTCGGGACCCCGCCTGGGACAGAATTTCCGAAGGCCCCGCTAATGTTCTGCCTAGTAAGCAGTTACGGTCACTTGAAGACACGCTGCACTTGGTAGACTCTTGGCGAACACTTCACCCGCTTGAGAAAGGGTTCACCCACATAGCTAGAGCGCATGCGACTCAAACTCGTATAGATTACATATATGTGAGCGCAGCATATTTCTCGAAGGTGATTGGGGCGGACATAGGTGATGTGATAATCTCTGATCACGCACCCATTTGGATTGAACTCACAGTCGCTGTCTCTCGGCATCACGGTTCTTTCTGGAAATATCCTTATTATTTAGCGCAGGAACCGGCTTTCCAGGCATACGTCAGGGAGCGTTGGGAGGACTTTGCAAACCTGAATAAGGAGCATTTAGGGGATCCGGTGCTGTTCTGGAACACTGCAAAGGCAGTTTTGCGTGGGGACCTCATATCCTATGTTGCTCATTGGCGGCGGTCATTGGATAAGCAACTTTTCCGTTTGCATAATCAATTACACAAAGCCCGACGGGAGTGGTTGGCGCGTCCCTCTGCCCACGCAAGATCAGACTACTTTTCTTTGCAAACTGCCATTAATGCATTATTACACCAGAGGGCAATGAAAAGTATTTTTTATTATAAGCACAAGTTTTATCAACTAGGGAATAAATCGGGGAAACTGTTGGCAAACCTCGTTCGAGCAGACAGGGGTTCTAGACATGTGCCAGCTTTACGCACAAAGGAGGGGAAGATAGTAAATACCACTCCCGACATTCTAGGCACCTTTCAAGAATACTATTCACAACTCTACCTTTCGGGTGGGTGGTCCCCAGATAAATGGGAAGCATTCTCCGCGAAAGTTAACATACCGTCCATAACGGTTGCTCAACAGCGATGGCTTAATGAACCCATTCAGGAAGCAGAGATCCGGAAAGTTATTCAGCAGGCGAAACCATTTAAAACTCCTGGTCCGGACGGGTATAATGCGGAATTTTATCAATGCTTGATAGAACCCTTGTCGGGTCTTCTTCCTTTAGTGTTTACGGCTTTAATACAGAAGGGGTCGTTCCCGCACTTTGGAAACGTGGCGCACGTGACCCTTATCCCAAAGCCCGGACGAGATTTGATGGATCCGTCGGGTTATCGCCCGATATCTCTGCTGAATGTTGACCACAAACTTCTTGCAAAGATTCTAGCAGACCGTCTTAGTACAATAATACCCTCACTGATTCAACCAGGCCAAGTGGGCTTTGTTAAGCAACGTTATGCGCTTACCAACATCCGGCGAGTGGCTGTGGCGATGGCCTTGTGCAAACGCACTGACTGGCCTTTTTTGGTGGTCAGCCTGGATGCCGAAAAGGCGTTTGATAAAGTCGAATGGGGTCTACTGTTCCAGTTACTGGAGGAAATGGGTTTTCAGGGTTTCTTCCTGCAAGCCATTCAATTGCTGTATACGGATCCGCAAGCCTGCCTGATGGTGAATGGGGAACTTTCACCGCCATTGTCAGTGGGACGTGGGACGCGTCAGGGCTGTCCGTTATCCCCCTTATTGTTTTTGCTCACAGTGGAACCCTTGCTCTTGGCCTTGCAGGCAACCCCGACCATTCGGGGTTTGCAATTCTATTCCCACACTGCTCGGGAGATCTTTAAATACGCAGCGTTCGCAGATGATATTTTAATTTTTCTTACCTCACCGGAGGATTCACTTCCACCGCTCTTGACACTCTTTCAGGATTATGGAGCTTTTTCGGGGCTTAGTATTAATTGGGACAAATCGGAGGCTTTGGGATATCCGAGTACGCTGCGTGAGCGATGGAGGGGTACTTTCCCTCTGCGGTGGGCGGGAGCAGCCTTAAAATATTTGGGGATATTCCTGTCCACTGATCTGGCCGCTATATATTCTCTTAACATACCCCGCTTAATGCAATTAACAAGGGAAAAGTTGGAGCGATGGAGGGAACTTCCTTTATCGGTGGGAGGGCGTGTTAACCTATTTAAACTCATTATATTGCCCAAGTGGTTATACGTTTTGCAGAATTTTCCCTTTCATATTGCAAGCCGCGACGTGGGAAAATTAGATACCTTGGTGCGTGTCTTTTTGTGGCGGGGAAAAAAGGCCCGAATACCGCTACGTTGGTTACAACTAAAATGGGGAAGGGGGGGTATGGGGGTACCCGATTTACACCGTTATGAGGTTGCAGCCAATCTCCGGGTGGTCAGGGACTGGTTATCAAACGAGGCTAATTATGTGGAAAGCTTGGCGGAGCAAACGCTGCTGGCGCCTTTGGCTCCTCCTTTTGTTCTCATGTGCCCTGCCGTAGATTTGGCGGAGTCCGTCCGTAGAGACCCACTCATTGCACCTCTCCGACATGCTTGGCGGTATTTAACTCAGAAACTAGGTCTCTCAGCCTATAGTGCGTTTCTCTTGCCCATTAGGGGGAATCCTCATTTTACACCAGGTTCGCAGTCTCGGGTATTTCGAGAATGGCAGAGGTTGGGTATTACCAGGTTGGGGCATTTGATTGCCGACTCGGGGACCACCTTTCCCTTTGCTGCCCTTCAGGCGGAACACAGCCTCCCCAATACGCATTTATTTGGCTACTTGCAGCTCCGACACTATTTCCAAGCAATACCGGCCATACATAAAGATTTAGCCCACTTGCATGCGTTGGAAAAGTTTTTTAAGTTGGGCTCGGTTAGTGGGCCTTCCTTGTCAGTATACTATCAGCAGATAGGCCTCTCTACTTCGGCTGAGGTATTTCGCACAGTGTCGGAGCGGTGGAAGCGGGATGGTGGGTTTCAGGTTCCCAGTGGGGTACTCCAGGCCAGCATGAAACGGTTGCTGCAGACCACCAATAATATGTACTATAGAGAGATGCAACTGAAGTTGATATTTCGGGCTTATGTGACCCCACAAATTGCTTTTTATGCGAAATTAGCGCAGTCAGCGTCCTGTCTGCGTTGCTCGTGTCCCAGCGGCTCGATGCTCCATGTGTTCTGGGAATGTCCAGGTATCCAAACATATTGGGGGAAGATTGTGCATTATTTGAATGGGTTATTATCAGTGAATCTTTCCATTTCCCCTTACCTGATTTTATTTGACTGTATTCCCATTACTGTCATTCGGAAACCTGAACACCGCTGGTTTGTCCGGAAGGCATTTGCAGTAGGGAAAAAGGTAATTTTGATTAACTGGAAAGAGACTTCTTGTCCCTCCTATTGGACATGGAGGAATCATCTTCATCGCATGCTGCAAATGGACCATTTGACCTCAAAGTCCAGTCCTCAGCATCGTCGCCGTTTTCTTCAGATATGGATGGTATACATACAAGTGTTGCCACATCGGGCCAGGAGTCTTATTCTTAACTATTGAAGGATCTGGGTGTTATTGGACGTTGATGAGAACTCCACCAGTACGGAAATCATTGTTATTAATGTACTATGTAGACCTGTGGGCGGGTTAGGGAGGTGGGGTGGGGGAGGGGCTCCCGTAAGGGGCTTTCTAAGTGGGATTTCGTTGGAAAGGGTAGTTGTGGTTCATGTAGTATTAATGCTATCTGTTCTTGCTATTCTTATTGTCTATCACAAACTGGGGGGAGCCAAGTGCCCTGTTCCCCCTAGTGATGTTACTATTGTTGTGTATTTTAAAACTCAATAAAAACGTTTAAAATAAAACAAGAAAGCCATGAACATTCATGATCGCCTGCATAGGCACCCAGCCATCAAGGGCAGGTTCACCATTCCTCTTCCTCCGCTTTAGACTCAAGCCACCCAAAACAACCCCCAATACCCAGAATACCCATCCAAACGGATCCCTCTTTGGGGAACCATTTACCTTGAATAGAGAGGAAACAGCCATCGGGTGTCCAACCTCCCCCCCCCCCCCCCACAACCATGTATCATTAGTAAGTTAGAAAACTATATGAATAAACAATCCTCCTTTATAAGTAAGGCAGGTGCCTCGCCATCCATCTGGAATCGTGACATCCGCGGGTTCTCGAGGTAATTTCCCATCGGCACAGAGTCCCTGTATAGTCAGAGGCATAAAAACCGGTGCCAAAACATGTCCAGGGCACTCACGTGAAATCCTGAGAGTCAGGCATTCTTTGGAGGGGATCGCGCCTGGTCTGGCATACGACGTAGCCTTCGGCCCCCCTTGTTGACTCGCTGCCATTTTGGAGCCTCAGCACGATGTCCTATAGTCGAGCCCCGCTGCAGAGCCGCCTCGAATCCGGAATAGCCCGCTGCTTGCAAAATGGCCGCTCCCTCATGCGCCGCTTTAATCTTGTGAAAATTCCCTTGCAGGGTGAAGGCCAAACCGAACGGGAATGTCCAGCGGTATCGCACGTTGTCCTTTCGTAGCGCCTCCGTGATAGATCTCAAATCTTGTCGTTTTCGAATAGTGGTTGGCGCTAAGTCTGCGAAAACCATGATCGTATGATTCTCCCAGGACCATTCCATCTTCTTTCGGGCAGCCACCGCGATCTTCTCCTTGACAGCATAGTCGTGATATTTAACAATAATGTCCCGGGGCCGGTCAGATTGCTGATTTCCCAATGCACGGTGAGCTCTGTCTAATTTAACGCACAGATTACTAGAGTCTTCCAATGCAGACCGCTCTGATGAGTCCAGTAGCATGATACTGATTTTCTCAATGATGGCCTTACAATCCGCGTACTCCGGAGTTTCGGGCACCCCTCGGAAACGGAGGTTCTGGCGGCGTGAGCGGTTTTCTAAGTCCTCTATCTTATCGGCTAGGGACTCGAGTTCCAGGGTTAAACTTTGCCGGTCCGCCTGTAACATTTTAATATCTTCAGCACAGGCTTCCGTTTTAGTCTCGACCTCGAAGACCCGACGGCCATTTTCTGATATGTCCTCCTTCATCTCCTCGATCGACGCAACAATGTCCTTTTTATACTCTTGCAAGTCCTGTCGAAGATCTTGACGGAGTTCTGTAAACCAGCGTTTCAATTCCGACCTGGAAGGTAAGTCGTCATCAAACGGAGTCGCTTCTTCAGAGTGTGGGCTGCTCGGTTCGGTATCCGCGGCGGTAGTAGCGGCGGCGGCGGCCATGTTATCAAGGCCCGCTGCTTCCAGCCCTTCTTGTTTCTTATATGAAAACCTGCGTAAATCTGCAAGTTTTTTACGTTGGGACATCGGAGATTATAGTACTCGCGACGGGCAACCTGGCAAGCCAAAATATAGCGCAGATGAGAAGGATTGCAATGGATAATAGGTTGTGTGGAGCGGGAGCCCTCGTTCACCCTGCCATTCACACCGGTGACGTCACTCCTCTCCCTCTCACCATTACTCTTCTGATCAGGTGGGCGATAATGCCCCCTCCCCCAACCCCAGCATCCCATCCCATCCTCTTCTCGGCCCATGGAGATCAGAGGGGGGCTTCATGTTCAGATTCCACCTCATTTGACTCTTATGCCTAAGGGCCAGATTGGACGAAGCATTTTAACTGTTACTGTCTCCCCGCCCGGCCTCAGTGCCACTCTTCCCCTGGAATAACATTCTCTGTCATCCCTATAAAGCGACTGCCCAGGTGTCATGGGATTGCCTTTGGTCACTGCCTTCGCCCCGGGCTTTATTTATTTATTTATTTTTAATCATGTCCCCATCACTTAAAGCCGGGCGGGCCCAAGAGCTGGGCTCCGCTTTAGGCTTCAGCCTTTCCGCAGGGGGCTCTGGTGAATTTCCTCAGTGCCAAACACCTTCTTTTTTTCATGCCCCCTGCTCTGCTGGGACCCATCGCCCCCCCGGACTCGTCCTGCTTATGTCCGCAGAGGTCTTGTGACCTTCCCCCTCCTTCAGTTCTGTGGGTGCCAGCCCACGCGGTTGGAGCCCATCCCTCCCAGTCCCGTCCCCCCCGTCCCCCCACGCGGTGCCACCACCCTGCAGCTCTGCCTGCCTTTTACCAATCCCCCCTGCAAGCCTTTCAGAGAGAGCGCTGCCCTTGTCCTAGCTCCCCGGACTCGTCCTGCTTAGGTCCGCAGAGGTCTTGTGACCTTCCCCCTCCTTCAGTTCTGTGGGTGCCAGCCCACGCGGTTGGAGCCCATCCCTCCCAGTCCCGTCCCGTCCCCCCCCCCCCCCCACGCGGTGCCACCACCCTGCAGCTCTGCCTGCCTTTTACCAATCCCCCCTGCAAGCCTTTCAGAGAGAGCGCTGCCCTTGTCCTAGCTGCCCGGACTCGTCCTGCTTAGGTCCGCAGAGGTCTTGTGACCTTCCCCCTCCTTCAGTTCTGTGGGTGCCAGCCCACGCGGTTGGAGCCCATCCCTCCCAGTCCCGTCCCGTCCCCCCCCCCCCCCACGCGGTGCCACCACCCTGCAGCTCTGCCTGCCTTTTACCAATCCCCCCTGCAAGCCTTTCAGAGAGAGCGCTGCCCTTGTCCTAGCTCCCCGGACTCGTCCTGCTTAGGTCCGCAGAGGTCTTGTGACCTTCCCCCTCCTTCAGTTCTGTGGGTGCCAGCCCACGCGGTTGGAGCCCATCCCTCCCCGTCCCGTCCCCGCCCCCCCCCCCCCACGCGGTGCCACCACCCTGCAGCTCTGCCTGCCTTTTACCAATCCCCCCTGCAAGCCTTTCAGAGAGAGCGCTGCCCTTGTCCTAGCTCCCCGGACTCGTCCTGCTTAGGTCCGCAGAGGTCTTGTGACCTTCCCCCTCCTTCAGTTCTGTGGGTGCCAGCCCACGCGGTTGGAGCCCATCCCTCCCAGTCCCGTCCCGTCCCCCCCCCCCACGCGGTGCCACCACCCTGCAGCTCTGCCTGCCTTTTACCAATCCCCCCTGCAAGCCTTTCAGAGAGAGAGCGCTGCCCTTGTCCTGGCTCCCAAGGGTGGCGGGGGTTGCCATGGTAACCGCTGAAAGGCTCCTTCACGTTGCCCTTGCAGGAGGAGGCCGCTTTTGCTCCCGTCCCTCCTCACCAGCGCCAGGACATTGATCTCACAGCCCCTCCCATTCCCCGCTTGACCGCTGACCCTTTCGGCCGTGGCTGAGCCTCGCCTGAGCTTGCCCCGCTGCCCGCGCACCCCCCCCCCCCCCCCGGGGGCCTCTGCCTCCGCCTCCGCCACGGCATCGGGCGAGCAGGAGCAGCAGCTCCGGGGCAAGGCGCGCGCGCCCCCCTTTCCGGCCACGGTGGCCGCCGTTTCTCTCTTTCTCTCTCCCCCTCTTTGGGACGGGATACGGAGGGGAAGATTTTCCCCTGCTTGGGAAGGGATGGTCTGCAGATTAAAACGGGGCCTGGCCGGACCCTCCCCCTTCCCTCGCCGCCTGCCTTTCTGCGCTTCCCGTGTCTCTGTGCACGGGGGCTGCCGTCCCAGGCTGAGGGCAGACCTGCTGCCGCCGGAGCAGGCTGATCGGACCGCTCTCCATCTCTGAGACACCCTCGGGGGGGAGGAAGTGATCGGCGTCCGAGACAAGGCCTCTCCTCGCCGACAAACGCGCAGGCGAGAGCCCAGCCGTGGCCGTGGCCGAGCCGAGCCGCACGGATCAATCGCGCCGGAGCCGAGCGCCTCCGGCTCCCGACCCGGCGCAGCGCTCCCTGCTCAGGGTTCGTCCCCCCCATACGCGCAGGCTTTGAGGGGAAGCAATGTACTCCCACCAGGGGTATTGCCCCCCTCTCCCGCCTGCATGAGGGTAGCCACACAGGCTCCCCACCTGCCCATCCCCATTTCATGTCTGACTTCAATCCGGCCCTACCTATTTAACAGCCAGTGCCCCCCCCCCCCCCCCTCCCTTACTCCCACTTTACTCGTACTCTGCCACTGAGCCGTCCCATCCAGCACCTCCCCACGCCTGCCCTACTCAGAAGCACAGGCTAGGGTGGCAGATAAGGACGATCATGGCCACCCAGTCTGACCCCCATCCCCCCCCAGAGCAATGGGCCATCACAGGGGTGCTCCCAAGTCTCCTCTCATCAGCCCTACTGTCCTACAAAAGATTGGGGGAGAAAGCTGGCTTTTCCAGACAGCTTTCGGTACCAGCACAATACTAACCTGCCCACATTAGATACCCCCCTCACTCATGAAGAATCTTCTTTTTAATTGAGTTAAACCCTTTTTTACACTTATTTAAACCATTCACTGTTTTACGCCGAATTCTAACTATATTATATGTATTATACCCAACCAACTGCGATCTAGCACCCCCCACTGCTCTAGGTAGCTGTTTAGTGCTCTTATACCGCTAACCTGTGTAATCTATCCGTGTTGCACTGTATAGAAAAGTTCCATCTGTAACTCACTTTGAACTCCCTGACTGATGATGAGATGTAAGCATATGTATATCCAGAGACACACATATACCCATGTACATAATCACATATATAACCACTCACATACATACAGACACACAATCTCTTATGCACATGTATGGTTACATACACACATACATTCAAAGATGTACCTGTACACATACATAAGTGCACATGAGCACTCTAACAGTACATGCACACACACAGTGAATGCAGAGCATGCAGGCGCCGTGGTTCAGCGAAGAAAAATTCTAAACTTCATCCTCATCCCACTGTCTTCTTCAGACGTTTGCAGCTTTGCTCCTATATAGTCAGCCCCACCACTCTGAGGCTGAATCAATAAAGGACAGTTGTATGGATACTTATCAAAGCGCCATAAAGGAGACACACTGATACCCGTAAAGCATGAATACAGTACGGATAGCTGACGAGCAGATCTTCATCAGAGCCCCATGAAGATACTGCAGATACACGTAAAGCATGAATACAGCACAGGCAGGTGAAGAGCAGATCTTCATCAGAGCCCCATGAAGATACTGAAGATACACGTAAAGCATGAATCCAGCACAGACAGCAGAAAAGGTTTAAATCAGAGCCCCATTCAGGCATCACATTAATATATTTAAAGCATAAACAGAGCACTGACGGCTGAACAGCGTTTTGAACTAAAATCTTTAGAAATAGGGTGTGGCTACAATATATTTTTTATGCCAAAATTGTAAGCAACGTGAGCAATAAAATTAGGAGCCGGAAGAGAAGAGACCCAAGCATAAGGTCAAAAGGGGATGCAACTGAGCCAAAAGAGCCAGAAATGCTGTTGCTTTAGGCCCTCTGGCACAGCTGCCCTACTATAAGGGTGTCCTTTCAGGGCAGGAGGGGGATTGCACCAGTACGTGCATAAAAGGGGAGATTGCTAAAAGCAGCGACTGTGTCCTTAATAAAGAGACATCCCTGGCCCAGCACGCTGAATGAGTTGATGTGGGGGTGTAGGGTATAACGGGTTTAACCCATCTGCCCCTTACCTCTGGGATCTCTGAGAGCAGCTCCTCATCCTCACTGGACTCCTTGCGGAAGAGGGTGTAGAAGATGTAAACCAGCAGCGAGTAGAAGGCGTACATGGGGACGGTGCTGTGCAGCCACCTCACAGGTGCGCAGCAGAGGATTCACTGCCAGACTCAGGGGGTGCAGGCTGCCTCAGACCAGAACCCGACAGTGCCCTGACATCAGTCCTGGCTGAGCAGTGACCTCCCCTCCATCCCTAGAGAAAGAGAGCGGGGATTATTTTGCAGGTTCTCAGCGCGCTGCCAAAGGCTGGGAGCATCCCTGTGCGTCCGCTGGGAAGAGAAAATCAGAACCCAAACGCCCGATCCTCCTTCTATATCATCGCCTCTGTTCTCTGCCTATCCTCCTTTCCACCCTCCCCCTCCCTCTGCCCCATCACTCACACACAGCTCCACTGCAATGGCTATGAGCATGCCCAGAGCACTGCAGCAAAAGACATTAGCCAGGCTGGCAGCCGTGGCCCGGATTCCCTGACCTGGAGCGGCAGAACTGGGCTGGCAGCACGAAGACAAAGGGAGGAGAGAGAATCAGAAGCAGGCTGCAGACTGGGCAAATGGGGAGGACCCTGCCATTCTCCTCCACGCTCTCAGAGGGAAGGAAGGTTACTAAATCAGAAGCTGAGCTTCAGCTCATTCCTTACGGCTGACCAAGAGATGCTTCAGGGAGCAGTCAGCAATCCTACAGCACACCCCGTCAGGCAGTGAATGTGCAGCGCCATGTGCCCATCGGATAACAAATGCAGCTGTCACAAAGCAACCCCTATGTGTGACAGCATTACACAGCGAAGGAATGCAGCTGTCGCACAGCAATCCCTGTGTGTGACAGCATTACAGAGTGAACGAATGCAGCTGTCAAAATGCAATTCCTGTGTTTGACAGCATTACACAGCGAAGGAATGCAACTATCACAAAGCAATCCCTGTGTGTGACAGCATTACACAGCAAAGGAATGCAGCTGTCACAAAGCAATCCCTGAGTGTGTCAGCATTACACAGTGAACGAATGCAGCTGTCACAAAGCAATCCCTGTGTGTGTGACAGCATTACACAGTGAATGAATGCAGCTGTCACAAAGCAATCCTTGTGTGTGTGACAGCATTACACAGCGAACGAATGTAGCTGTCACAAAGCAATCCCTGTGTATGAAAGCATTACACAGCGAAGGAATGCAGCTGTCACAAAGCAATCCCTGTGTGTTCGTGGTAGTTGTGGGTGGATCCTTGGGCCGGTGGCAGATGACCATGGCCCCGGGGGAAGATCCCGAGAGGGACCACCAGTCAGGCTCAGAGTATGGAGACAAGACACACACTAGTTCTTTTATTAGACAGTATATCGAACCACAAGAGGGGGCAGTACTGAGCTGCAAGCGCCCGGCAGGGCTGTAGTCCGTCAGGCACTGGAACAGCGATCCTGGATAACTGAGCTGTAGAGAAACTGAATATAGTGAGGAGGCAGGGTATGCAGAGTTCAGGAACAGAGCCTTGATGGTAAAACTCACACAAGAGTCTCTTAGAAGCAGCCCAGGAGCTGGAATGGATTAGGCCCTCGAGGAGCGAGTACCTGGTTCCAGGGAACGTGCTGAGAGAGCGATGGTAACTCACTGATGTTGTAGGCAGCAATGACTTCCTGGCAGAAGTGGTACTCAGTAGCAGGTCCGGGAACGTGGGCCCTCGAGGAGTGAGTACCTGGTTCCAGACTGCGATCTGAAAAGCAAAAGAGAAAGCGAGGCCCCCGAGGAGCGGGTACCCCTGGTAAAGTCTGAGGAGGCAGAGTAGCAAGGTATGCGGAGAGCGAATCCCATCCGCAGCGATACCTGGAGGAAGCTAGGTAAACGTTTCCTTTGCTAACTCGATTAGTTAGCGAATTCAGAGACCTTAAATATCCGGTGAGGATGACGTCACCTCAGGGGGTCGCCCCTGAGGTTCGCACCACTGCTGGTACTTGAGTCAGGACCGCGCTGCGCGTGCGCTCTTAGGCTGCTGGGAAACATGGCGGAGTGCGGCGTCTAGCCAGTCCGGGGACGCCGGAGGGGAACGGCAAGATGGCGCCGCGGCAGCCAAACTTCCAACAGGCAAAGAGGGAGTCGCCAAAGAGGTAAGGTGGGCATAGTGGAGACGTCGGGCAGCGATGGTCGCAAGAGTGTGACAGCATTACACAGCGAATGGTGACAGCATTACACAGCGAACGAATGCAGCTGTCACAAAGCAATCCGTGTGTGATTATAGCATTACACAGCGAACGAATGCAGCTGTCACAAAGCAATCCCTGTGTATGACAGCATTACACAGCGAATGAATGCAGCTGTCACAAAGCAATCCCTGTGTGTGACAGCATTACACAGCGAACGAATGCAGCTGTCACAAAGCAATCCCTGTGTGTGACAGCATTACACAGCGAACGAATGCAGCTGTCACAAAGCAATCCCTGTGTGTGACTGTTACGGCCCCAGACCGCACCCCGGGTCCTCCACTCATCTCAAGGCCGGCCCGGGCCGCAGTGATGCCGACAAGGCCTGTCCCGGCCTCAGCCGTGGCGCTCCCTCCGCGAGGGAGACGCCAGCGCTCCCTCACGTCTGGCCCCACCCCAGAGGCTTGCGCGCAGGGGCTCGGGACTTAAAGGGGCCAGCGCGGGAAAATGACAGGCACTGCCCCCGTTGACGTCAGACGCTGCAGGCCTACTTAAGCCCTGCAGCGTGACTCCTTCGGTGCCTTCCAACGAGGTTCGCTCTTTGGAGTTGCTAGTTGCTGTTCTTGGACTCCTGTCTGCCTTGACTTCGGACTTCTGGCTTCTGATCCTGCTTCGTCCCGTGACTCCGACTTCAGCTTCCGCCCCTGGTTTTGGCTTCTGACTTCTGATCCTGCTTCGTCCCCTGACTCCAACTTCAGCTTCTGCCCCTGGTTTTGGCTTCTGACTTCTGGCTTCTGATCCTGCTTCGTCCCCTGACTCCGACTTCAGCTTCCGCCCCTGGTTTTGGCTTCGGACTTCTGACTTCTGGCTTCTGACTCTGCTTTGTCCATTGACTCCGACTTCCGCTCCCTGGTTGTCTTCAGATATCCAGTTCTCGCTTGCCCGGAGGATTCTCCTAAATCCCAGCGGCTCGGGCTCCTCCTGGGGGAGCCGCGGGCTTCCAAGGGTGAAGACTCTTCTGACCTCCGGGGCCCGACCGCTCCCATTGACCATCTCTTCAGCCACTTCCTTGATCCTTGGTCGCATAGGGTCACACCTAAGTTCAAGAGGTGTGGGTCCCTACAGGCTCCGCCTGGGAGGACCTCGGGTTTCCAGTGGTGAAGCCTTCTTCAGAATCCCTCTTCAGCACCGCCTCCCGGCTGCGACGCCCACTGTGGGTCCCCACAGTACAACACCTGCAGTCTCAGCCGGCCCAAGGGTCCACAACCCTAACAGTGACAGCATTACACAGCGAACGAATGCAGCTGTCACAAAGCAATCCCTTTGTGTGACAGCATTACACAGCGAACGAATGCAGCTGCACACACCAATCCCTGTGTGTGACAGCATTACACAGCGAACTAATGCAGCTGTCACAAAGCAATCCCAGTATGTGACAGCATTACACAGCGAACAAATTCAGCTGTCACAAAGCAATCCCAGTGTGTGACAGCATTACACAGGGAACGAATGCAGCTGTCACAAAGCAATCCCAGTGTGTGACAGCATTACACAGGGAACGAAAGCAGCTGTCACAAACCAATCCCTGTGTGTGACAGCATTACACAGCGAACGAATGCAGCTGTCACAAAGCAATCCCAGTGTGTGACAGCATTACACAGCGAATGAATGCAGCTGTCACAAAGCAATCCCTGTGTGTGTGACAGCATTACACAGCGAATGAATGCAGCTGTCACAAAGCAATCCCTACGTATGTGACAGCATTACACAGCGAACGAATGCAGCTGTCATAAAGCAATCCCTGTGTGGGTGACAGCATCACACAGCGAATGAATGCAGCTGTCACAAAGCAATCCCTGTGTGTGACAGCATTACACAGCGAATGAATGCAGCTGTCACAAAGCAATCCCTGTGTGTGTGACAGCATTACACAGCAAATGAATGCAGCTGTCACTAAGCAATCCCTGTGTGATTATAGCATTACACAGCGAATGAATGCAGCTGTCACTAAGCAATCCATGTGTGATTATAGCATTACACAGCGAATGAATGCAGCTGTCACTAAGCAATCCCTGTGTGATTATAGCATTACACAGCGAATGAATGCAGCTGTCACTAAGCAATCCCTGTGTGATTATAGCATTACACAGCGAATGAATGCAGCTGTCACTAAGCAATCCATGTGTGATTATAGCATTACACAGCGAATGAATGCAGCTGTCACTAAGCAATCCCTGTGTGATTATAGCATTACACAGCGAATGAATGCAGCTGTCACTAAGCAATCCCTGTGTGTGACAGCATTACACAGCGAATGAATGCAGCTGTCACTAAGCAATCCATGTGTGATTATAGCATTACACAGCGAATGAATGCAGCTGTCACTAAGCAATCCCTGTGTGATTATAGCATTACACAGCGAATGAATGCAGCTGTCACAAAGCAATCCCTGTGTGTGACAGCATTACACAGCGAATGAATGCAGCTGTCACTAAGCAATCCCTGTGTGTGACAGCATTACACAGCGAATGAATGCAGCTGTCACTAAGCAATCCCTGTGTGATTATAGCATTACACAGCGAATGAATGCAGCTGTCATTAAGCAATCCCAGTGTGTGACAGCATTACACAGCGAATTAATGCAGCTGTCACTAAGCAATCCCTGTGTGTATGACAGCATTACACAGCAAATGAATGCAGCTGTCACTAAGCAATCCCTGTGTGTGATAGCATTACACAGCGAATGAACGTAGCTGTCACATAGTAATCCTTGTGTGTGATAACATTGTACAACGAATTAATGCAGCTATCATGAAGCCTTGCACAGCGACTGACTTTAGCTGTTATAAAGCCAGCCGTGTATGTGATAATTGTTTTATGTAAAACCTTGGGCCTCTACTTAGGCCCTGGCCATTTTTCTGTTTCTCTGTTCCTTGTAAACCGGATTGATTTGTATCTCTTACAAGAACTTCGGTATATAAAAATTCAAAATAAATAAAATAAATAAATAACACTGCACAGCAACTGACTTTGTCTATCAAGCAGTAATCCTTGTGTGTAACATTGCACACAACTGATTTCAGATGTCATGAAGCCCTGTGTGTGGTAACATCGCACAGCGACTGACCAGCTTTCACGCAGCAATCCTTGCATATAACATTGTACAACGCCTGATTTCAGCTGTCATGCAGCAATCCTTGTGTGTGATAATATTGCACAGTAACTGACGTCAGCTTTCATGAAGCCCTGTGTGTAATAACATTGCAGAGCGACTGATTTCAGATATCATGAAACCCTGTGTGTAATAACATTGCACGACGACTGATTTCAGCTGTCACGCAGCAATGCTTATGAGTGATAACATTGCACTGCGACTGATTTCAAATGTCATGAAACCCTGTGTGTGATAGTATTGCACAACGATTGTCTTCAGCTGTGATGTAGCCCTGATTGTGATAGCATTGCACAGTGACTGACTTCAGCTGTCAAGCACTAATCCGTGGGTACTGATAGCATTGCAAACCGACTGACTTTAGCTGTCACGCAGCAATCCTTGTGTGTGATAATATTGCACAGTAACTGACGTCAGCTGTCATGAAGCCCTGTGTGTAATAACATTGCAGAGCGACTGATTTCAGATACCATGAAACCCTGTGTGTAATAACATTGCAGAGCGACTGATTTCAGATATCATGAAACCCTGTGTGTAATAACATTGCACAGTGACTGATTTCAGATATCATGAAGCCCTGTGTGTAATAGCATTACAAAGAGACTGACTTCAGCTGTCACGAAGCAATCCTTGGTGTGATAGCATTGCACAGCGACTGACTAGCTTCATGTAGCCCAGTGAGTGATAACATTGTAGAGTGAATGACTTCAGCTGTCATTTAAGCTCTCTGTGTGATAACATTGCATAGTGACTGACTTCGGCCGTCAAACATAAGAATATAAAAACATGCCATACTGGGTGAGATCAAGGATCCATCAAGCCCAGCATCCTACCTGGCAAGTATCCAAAAACTAAGTCTATCCCAAGGTACTGATGCTAGTAATAGCAGTGGCTATTTTCTAAGTCAACTTGAATAATAGCAGGTAATGGACTTCTCCTCCAAGAACTTATCCAATCCTTTTTTAAACCCAGCTACACTAACTGCACTAACCACATCCCCTGGCAACAAATTCCAGAGTTTAATTGTACGTTCAGTGAAAAAGAACTTTCTCCGATTAGTTTTAAATGAGCTACATGCTAACTTCAGGGAGTGCCCCTAGTCTTTCTACTATATGAAAGAGTAAATAACCGATTCACATCTACCCGTTCTAGACATAAGAACATGCCATACTGGGTCAGACCAAGGGTCCATCAAGCCCAGCATCCTGTTCCAGGCCATAAGAACCTGGCAAGTACCCAAAACTAAGTCTATTCCATGTTACCGTTGCTAGTAATAGCAGTGGCTATTTTGAGTCAACTTAATTAATAACAGTTAATGGACTTCTCCTCCAAGAACTTATCCAATCCTTTTTTAAACACAGCTATACTACATCCTCTGGCAACAAATTCCAGAGTTTAATTGTGCGATCTCCAGGTACTTGTCTACGAGAGCTGCTGGATTTGGGCTCAGGCTACCTGCCCTGTGTGTTCGCTTACACTCTTCCATCTATGCCCACTACGCTATAGCTCCACCCTTCAGGGCTGTCCTATCAGAGTATCCCTGCTCGGTTGTTTGGGCGCCTACCGCCCCATGGTCTGCTGGGCACCCTCTCTCACCTGACTCTTCAAGTACTGTCTACAGTCTGCTACCTTATGGAGGTCATCTCCTGATCTCTGGGGTTCTCCCTACAACTGTGCACAGAGCTTCCCTACACTCCAATACCTCACCTCCTGACAGTGCGGACCAGTGGGGCTCCTCCCCACAGGCCGTGTCAACTTGCACCTCAGGACCAAGGGTCCACACACTCACACCAATCATATTAGATTGCCAAGTCCATGGACCCGGCAGAGGTTTCGGCTGTGCAGATCATACCTGGCCTGGCACAATGAATCAGCGACCAGAAGAAGTTCTTAGAGTCTCTGGCCGCTGCCATAGACCTCTCATGATTTTAAACACCTCTATCATATCCCCCCTCAGCCATCTCTTCTCCACCTCTATCATATCCCCCCCTCAGCCGTTTCTTCTCCACCTCTATCATATCCCCCCTCAGCCATCTATTCTCCACCTCTATCATATCCCCCCTCAGCCGTCTCGTTTCCACCTCTATCTCTTCTCCACCTCTATCATATCCCCCCTCAACCGTCTCATCTCCACCTCTATCATATCCCCCCTCAGCCGTCTCGTCTCCACCTCTATCATATCCCCCCTCAGCCGTCTCGTCTCCACCTCTATCTCTTCTCCACCTCTATCATATCCCCCCTCAGCCGTCTCGTCTCCACCTCTATCATATCCCCCCTCAGCCGTCTCGTTTCCACCTCTATCTCTTCTCCACCTCTATCATATCCCCCCTCAGCCGTCTCATCTCCTCTATCATATCCCCCTCAGCCGTCTCGTCTCCACCTCTATCATATCCCCCCTCAGCCGTCTCGTCTCCACCTCTATCTCTTCTCCACCTCTATCATATCCCCCCTCAGCCGTCTCTTCTCCACCTCTATCATATCCCCCCTCAGCCGTCTCGTCTCCACCTCTATCATATCCCCCCTCAGCCGTCTCTTCTCCAAGCTGAAAAGTCCTAACCTCTTTAGTCTTTCCTCATAGGGGAGCTGTTCCATCCCCTTTATCATTTTGGTCTCCCTTCTCTGTACCTTCTTCATCGCAATTATATCTTTTTTGAGATGTGGTTGTTATGCCTGTCGGTCGCAGATGGCTGCGACCGCGAGTACTCACTGCTTGTTCCACACTTCTACTCTCCCCGGTCTGCTCGCTGCACAGGCCTGCCTGCATCGCCGCGTTCCACGGGCCTCCTCGCAGAAGCATGGATACTATTACTTCCTGCTTCGATGTTGGGCCCCCCTAGGCGCGAGCGCCCATCACAAGTCCCGCCTTTGAAGCTGCTTCGGTGGGAAACTCGGGGGCGTCCCCATTTGATGATGTCATCGTCTCCTGTATTTAAGCTCCTGCTTCGCCCCCACCAAGCCGACTTGGCAACAAGTTCCATATGAGTCCTACATTTGCATCTTGTTCCTGAGATGCCACTCTTGCCTGCCTCGTGGATCCTGTCTGGCACCCGCTCCTCGGGGGCAGTGTGCGCTCTACGGGGTTTGCTCCCTGGCCTACCCTACTCCTCGGGCTGGCCCCGCACCTCTTGGGTTCCATCTGGCTTCCTGCTCTATCTCTAGGCTCCCCTTGGGAACTACTGCAGCGACTTGTGAGTCCTCAGCTGGCCTTCCCCGCTCCTCGGGGTTGTGCCATTTATTTCAAGACTGTTTGCATTTCCCGCTCCTTGGGCCATGCTCACCTATTCTCAGATCGCCCTGAGCTTTCCCGCTCCTCGGTCCGCTTCTCTACTATTCAGCCAGCTACCCTCCGATCTCCAGGTACCTGTCTACGAGAGCTGCTGGATTTGGGCTCGGGCTACCTGCCCTGTGTGTTCGCCTACACACATCTATGCCCATCTATGTTCCATCTATGCCCACTATGCTACAGCTCCACCCTTCGGGGCTGTCCTATCGGAGTATCCTTGCTCGGCTGTTTGGGCGCCTACCGCCCCCATGGTCTACTGGGCACCCTCTCTCACCTGACTCTTCAAGTACTGTCTACAGTCTGCTACCTTATGGAGGTCATCTCCTGATCTCTGGGGTTCTCCCTACAACTGTGCACAGAGCTTCCCTACACTTCAATACCTCACCTCCTGACGGTGCGGACCGGTGGGGCTCCTCCCCACAGGCTGTGTCCACTTGCACCTCAGGGCCAAGGGTCCACACACACACACACACCAATCATATTAGATTGCCAAGTCCATGGACCCGGCAGAGGTTTCGGCTGTGCAGATCATACCTGGCCTGGCACAATGAATCAGCGACCAGAAGAAGTTCTTGGAGTCCCTGGCCGCTGCCATAGACAACCTGAGCTCTCACTTAGATGCTGCAGTGACGGCCTCAACTACATTTACCAAGCTCAATGCCTCTACCTCTTCCCCGGCTCCTTGGCTGACCAAGCCGCTACCAGCACCATCAGGAAACCCTGTCCTGTGTCGAGGCTTCCTGAACCAATGCAATATGCATTAGTGCTTGCAACCTGCATACCTTCAGAAGGGCTGTCGCCCTTTAATGGACTATGTCATTGAATTTCGAACATTTGCATCAGAATTACATTGGGACTCCGACTGTCTGCACTCTATCTTCCTGGAGGGCTTGAGTCCACGCATAAAGGATGAATTGGCAGCTCGCAAATTGCCTACTTCCTTGGACTCCCTCATTGACCTCAGAGGGTGCATCGATCATCGCCTACAAGAACGCTTTCTTGAATCCAGAGCTTCCTGGAAACTGACTGCTGGGTCATCTCGAGCTTGACGTCCGCCCTCTCCTAAACCCATTGCTTCACGTAACTCTACAGAGGAAGATCCCATGCAAATGGGTAGGAGTAGACTCTCTCCCTAGGAACGTCGTCACCGTCAGCAGTCCGGCCTTTGCTTGTACAGTGGTCAACCTGGACATGCCATCGCCTTTTGCCCAATCTGTCCGGGAAATTGCTGGGCCTAGGATCTGCTGGAGGACTTCTCCTAGGCCTGACCTCACCATCTCCTCTCTTAACTGTTCCAGTTTCCATCCTCATGAACAACCAGGAATTCCACACGTTAGCCCTGGTGGACTCCGGGGCTGGAGGGAACTTTATCTTGAAGCAGCTCACCGAACATTTACAAATTCCCATCATCCACTCCCCAGTTCCCCTGCTACTCTTGTCTATTCACGGGGAACCACTGCCTGGTGAGGTCACCCACGCCACTGCTGCCATCCAGCTACACACCGGAACTTTGTATAGGGAATCCATTTCGTTCCACATCTTAAACAAGGCCTCCCACCCCTTGCCCACCCACTCTTAGCTCATCCTTTAATCTATAGGCAGGTGCCACTTTCACAAACCCCCCCCCCCCCCCCCCCCCGCCAAAAAAAAAACCGGAAAAAAACTTAAGAGTTTGATCAGATCCCGGTAGGCCACTACCAGACATATAGTGAATTCACTAATACATTTAAAGTACATTAGCAACCTAAAACTTAACTAGGAACTGATCAAAACTGAGATGAAGGCAGCAGTCCAGCAGCAAGAGGGGGGCTTCCCAGTCTTTTGCATCGAGTGTCACATGTATGATTTTTTACCCACCGGTGAGAAGTTGCATATGTGCATGTGATGCAAAGAGCTCCTGGCTCTCAGAGAACGAGTCCGATCTCTGGAGGCTAGAGTGGCAGACCTGGAGGAGCCGAGGCAGACAGAGAGGTATATAGATGAGACCTTCAGGGACATAGTAGTCAAGTCCCAACTTCAGACTGGCAGCCCTGGTGCTGCCTTGGAGGAAGAAGGTCTCATGATGGGAGAGCACCAACCAGGTGCAGACAGTCACTCAGCAGTGCATGGTTCGGAGGAATGTATCCTTGAAGGAAACTAATGAACAGGGGAGTTAAGGCATCCCAGAAGAGAGGTTCCAATAAAAGCAAACGAAGAGAGGGTGGCTTGTGGGAATGACGGCTACTACCTGGAGATAATACCCTTATTCAATAAACATACACACGGTTAATGCGACTCCAACATTGCTCTATGCTTCAACGGCAAGAGGAAATGTGGAAAAAAGGATTTCCATTCACAAAAAAGCGGGGAGTAGCGTGCTTGTTACGGCGGTTACTACCCCAAACCAAATAAGCCTGATACTTCACTTTCAATGCATATCCAGCATAGCTCTCTGCTTCAATGGCAGGGGGAGAATGAAGAAAAGATGATTTATATTCAGCAACACCCAACAAGGACTGAATTACATATTCTGGGTAAACAAATAAGCATGGGTGTAGCTTGCTTCTTACGACGGTTACTACCCCCGAGTCAAGTAAGCCTGATACTTCACTTTCAATGCATATCCAGCGTAGCTCTCTGCTTCAATGGCAGGGGGGATGAAATTAAGTGGATTTATATTCAGACAACAACCAACAAGGCCTGAATTGCACAGGCTTGGTAAACTAATAAGTGTGGGAGTAACTTGCTTATTGAGGAAGTTCCTACCCCAACCAATTAAGCTAGATACTTCACTTAGATGCTGTTACAGCACTGCTCTCTACATTAATGGTGGGGGTGGAAGGGAATTGGAACCAAAAGGTTACTAAGGGCCAAGAGTAACAGATAAATATGAGAAAAAAACAAGTGTGAAAGCTTGCTGGGCAGACTGGATGGTCCATTTGGTCGTCTTCTGCCATCATTTCTATGTTTTATAAAGTCCATGTGCCTATGTGTAAAAAATCACCTGAGCTAAAGATTTCTAAATTATCTCTATCAACTGAAAATCAGGTTATCAACACAAACAAAAAACACTTTGAAATGTCTGTATGCCAATGCCAGAAGTCTAAGAAGTAAGATGGGAGAGTTAGAATATATAGCAATAAATGATGAGATTGACATAATTGGCATCACAGAGACTTGGTGGAAGGAGGATAACCAATGGGACAGTGCTATATCAGGGTACAAATTATATCGCAATGATAGGGAGAATCAACTTGGTGGGGGTGTGGCACTTTATGTTCGGGAGGGTATAGAGTCCCACAGGATAAAGATCATACAAGAGATTAAATGATCAGTAGAATCTATATGGGTAGAAATCCCATGTGAATTGGGTAAGAGTATAGTGATAGGAGTATACTACCGTCCACTGGACAAAATGGTCAGACAGATGATGAAATGCTGAGGGAAATCAGGGAAGCAAACCAATTTGGCAGTGCAGTAATAATGGGAGATTTCAATTTTTTTCAATATTGACTGGGTAAATGTAACATCAGAAAATGCTAGAGACAAAGTTCCTGGATGTAGTAAACAACTGCTTTATGGAGCAATTGGTTCAGGAATCAATGAGAGAGGGAGCTATTTTTTATTTAATTCTTAGTGGAATGCAGGATTTGGTGAGAGAGGCAACGGTGGAGGGGCCACTTGGCAACAGTGATCATAACATGATCAAATTTAATCTAATAACTGGAAGGGGGACAAATAGAAAAAAGCTGAAAGGTGCAGCTGCAAAGGTTAAATGTGTTCAACAGGCAATATAATCTTAGATGCACAGTCCAGATGTATTCCACACATTAAGAAAGGTGAAAGGAAGGCAAAACAATTACCGGCATGGTTAAAAGGTGAGGTAAGAGAGACTATTTTAGCCAAAAAAAATCCTTCAAAACTTGGAAGGATCCATCTGAAGAAAATAGGAAAAAGCATAAGCATTGTCAAGTTAAGTGTAAAACATTGATAAGACAGGTAAAGAGAATTTGAAATGAAGTTGGCAGTAGAGGCAAAAACTCATAGTAAAAACTTTTAAAAATATATCTGATGCAAGAAACCTGTGAGGGAGTCAGTTGGACCGTTAGATGAGCGAGGGGTTAAAGGGGCTCTTAGGGAAGATAAGGCCATTGCAGAAAGACTAAATTAATTGTTGGGGAGATACCAGTTCCAGAGATGGTTTTCAAGGGTGATGAATCAGATGAACTGAACAGAATCACTGTGAACCTGGAAGATGTAGTATGCCAGATTGAGAAACTAAAGAGCAGCAAATCACCTGGACTTGATGGTATGCACCCTACAGTTCTGAAGAAAATAAAAAATGAAACTTCTGATCTATTAGTTAAAATTTGTAACCTATCATTAAAATCATCCATTGTACCTGAAGACTGGAGGGTAGCCAATGTAACCCCAATATTTAGAAAGGGCTCCAGGGGCGATCCCAGAAACTATAGACCAGTGAGCCTGACTTCAGTGCTGAGAAAAATAGTGGAAACTATTCTAAAGATCAAAATCACAGAGCATATAGACAGACATGGTTTAATGGAACACAGCATGGATTTACCCAAGGGATGTCTTGCCTCACAAATCTGCTTCATTTTTTGAAGGGTTAATAAACATGTGGATAAAGGTGACCGGTAGATGTAGTGTATTTGGATTTTCAGAAGTCCCTCATGAGAGGCTTCTTAGAAAACTAAAAAATCATGGGATAGGAGGCGATGTCCTTTCATGGAATACAAACTGTGGACTGCCTCAGGGATCTGTACTTGGACTGGTGCTTTTCAATATATTTATAAATGATCTGGAAAGAAATACAAGTGAGGTTATCAAATTTGCAGATGATACAAAATTATTCAGAGTAGTTAAATCACAAGTGGATTGTGATACATTGCAGGAGGACCTTATGAGACTGGAAGATTGGGCATCCAAATGGCAGATGAAATTTAATGTGGACAAGTGCAAGGTGTTGCATATCGGGAAAAATAACCTATGCAGAAGTTACACGATGTTAGTTTCTATATTAGGAGCTATCACCCAAGAAAGAGATCTAGGCATCATAGTGGATAATACATTGAAATCGTCAGCTCAGTGTGCTGCGGCAGTCAAAAAAGCAAATAGAATGTTAAGAATTATTAGGAAGGGAATGGTTAATAGAATGGAAAATGTCATAATGCCTCGTATCACTCGATGGTGAGACCACACCTTGAATACTGTGTACAATTCTGGTCGCCGCATCTCAAAAAAGATATAGTTGCAATGGAGAAGGTACAGAAAAAAGCAAGTAAAATGAGAAGGGGGATGGAACAGCTCCCCTATGAGGAAAGACTAAAGAGGTTAGGGCTCTTCAGCTTGGAGAAGAGACGGCTGAGGGGGGATATGATAGAGGTCTTTAAAATCATGAGAGGTCTTGAATGAGTAGATGTGAATCGGTTTTTTACTCTTTTGGATAATAGAAGGATTAGGGGGCACTCCATGAAGTTAACAAGCAGCACATTTAAGACTAATCGGAGAAAATTCTTTTTCACTCAACGCACAATAAAGTTCTGGAATTTGTTGCCAGGGGATGGGGTTAGTGCAGTTAGTGTAGCTAGATTCAAAAAATGTTTGGATAAGTTCTTGGAGGAGAAGTCCATTAACTGCTATTAATCAAGTTGACTTAGGGAATGGCCTCTGCTATTACTGTCATGAGTAGCATGGGATCTTCTTAGTGTTTGGTACTTGCCAGGTTCTTGTAGTCTGGTTTTGGCCTCTTTTGGAAACAGGATGCTGGTCTGACCCAACTTGGCAATTCCTTATGTTCTGAAACAAGGGGTTATGGAATGAGGGTGAAAGGCGGTAGACTCTGGAGTAATTGTAAGAAATATTTCTTTACAGAGAGGGTGGTGGATGCATGGAACCTCCTCATGGAGGACGACAGTCCAACAAGGACAGTATCTAAATTAAGACAGCATGGGACATGCACAGAGGATCTCTGAGGGAATGGTAGGGATTGTAGAGAAGTGTAGTTCTTGTGGTTGGGTAGAGAAGCTAGGCCATATGGTCTTTTTCAGCTGCCATATTTCTGTTTCTATGAAGCACACCACATCAACTCCCCTCCCCTGTTATAACTGTCTCCTAATCAAAGATCCTGATTAGATTTATTGCACATGACCTGCCTCTGATAAAATCCCTAACACCTTGTTCCCTGTATCCTACTGAACTCAAGCTACTCCACATTCCTTTTTTTTTAGAATCTGTATTAATTTATCTACTACTACAGTCAAACTTAATTGACTTAAAGTTACCGTTCACTTTTTATTTTTTATATATAGATGGAATAAATCTGCCTTTCTCCAGTCCTCTGGGTATCATCCACAAGTTTTTTCTGCACTGGCGATTTTTCTGATCCTCTCCACGCTCAGCTTAGCATTTTTGGCCTGCAGAGCTGCTATCTGCCATTGGAGCTGCAGCATTGAGTCTTCTTGGGAGGAAATATGCAGTTCCGCTGCTTATATTTATCTTGCATGCTTCTCTAGGCCCTCTTTAATGCATTCAATAGTTACCTGAAGTTCAATCAGGCGTTCATCTATAGAAATAATAACATTTTTTGAAATCTGCGTGATCATTTCTTCTGATAAAGCCAGCAAGTTCGTATTGCAGCCCCTTACCACTATGTTCACCATTCTGTGCACATCAGCTTTCACTTTATCCCATGTGACACGTGGCGTTTTGATGCTCATAACACTGCAGAACTTGGCGCAAATGATCACGAAAGCTACCTCTGCAAGCATGACAGATTCTTATGTTTTATCCATCAGAGGAGTAACCAGGCTATCTCGGACAGCTTTTTGCCAGGGAGAACTGCAGGAGTTCTCACCCCCAGTGAACTCTCTGCTATCCGCCTGAACCAGAAGTCCATCTTTCACACATTCCTCCTCATCTCCTATCTCAGGAAGCCCAACAGTTATGGAAGAAGAAATGAAGGGACTGGGAGTCGGGACAAGCAGCTGGAATCTGGTGTCCAAAGTTGAAATTTACTGGGCTTGGATCAGAGCTTGTGTAGAGCTAAACCAAAGGTTTTTTGGTTTTTTTATTTTTTGTTCTTTTTTACATATATGCAAGCCTTAGTAGGCTGTGATATTTTTAACAAAAAGGATGGAGTTGTATATAAATTGCTGAAGCAACATAGGTCTCCTTTTGTTCCATATACACAATTACTTGTCTAAAAAACAAAGAATCATAAAAGCCTGCCACGGGGAAGTAAATCCTGGGGCCTTTAACAATCTTAAGCTGAGCCAGTTCAAAAGCAGAAACAATACACCACATTCACAGGAAGCAGCTGTGTAGGAGTGAAAGTAGAAACAATACACACCTTGCTCATTAAGCGTGCACAGGGAGAAGGCATTCAAGAGTGAAAACAGAAAGAATACACAGCACTCACAGGAAGAAGCCATGCAAGAGTGAAGGCAGAAACAATATCCCATAGCTCAGGAGCGTGCACAGGAAGAAGCTGTGCAAGAGTAAAGCTAGAATCCTTAATAAAAATGTATGGATCTATAAAAAGGGGCAGGATGCCCCAACAGCATTTTGTGTTCCCGCAGCATTCTTCATTTATTTAAAAAAAAAATAAATTATATTCCACACATGGCCAGAGTTCAAGGGGGGGGAAACAATGGTTAAACATACATAAAATCAAATAAATTGTAGAATACACAAATAAACATATATAAAATCAATAAGTAATAACAACAAGACATTCAATTAAATAGACTGTGTTACTTTAAGCTAAGAGAATAAAGCAGAATTGCTTACCTGTAACAGGTATTCTCCTAGGACAGCAGGATATAGTCCTCACAGATAGGTGACATCATCAGATGGAGCCCGGCACGGAAAACCTTTGTCAAAGTTTCTAGAACTTTGACTGGCACACTGAGCTGTTCTATCCTCTTTATCAGTTTGGTCGCCCTTCTCTATCGCAACTATATATACTTCCTGTGACCCTGGAAGATCGCAACGTGGGCGTAGGCATCTTTCAGGTCGAGGGAGCAGAGCCAGTCTCCTCTTCTTAGGAGCGGGATCAGAGTACCCAGAGAGACCATCTTGAACCTTTCTCTTTGAAGGAATTTGTTCAAGGTTCTCAGGTCTAGAATAGGGCGTAGGCCCCCAGTTCTCTTTGGTATCAGGAAATACAGAGAGTAGAACCCTCTGCCCTGCTGGTGGAGGGGGAACGGGTTCTACTGCTCCGGCCATTAGAAGGACGGAAAGCTCTGTCAAATGTATTTCCTGAGGAGCAGACTAAGCCCATGATGGACATGGGGAGAGAGTCCGCAGGGATGTCCCTGAAGTTCAGCCGGTACCCTCGGCGAACGATGGTGAGAACCCGCTGGTCCGGCATAACTTGGGGCCAATGGTACACAAAATGACACAGCCTCCCTCTGACCGTAGAGCAGGATGCTGAGGGTATGGCAATCTGACTCACGCTCCTTCGTTCCCAGTCAAAACCATGTGGCATGGCTCTGCTGGGGGGCTGGCTGAAGTCTGGTGGTCCGCTGCTGACGGAAACGACCCCTGGAACCAGTGCAGGATGTGCAGGCCCATGAGGCAGGAGGATATTTCCTCTGATGATAGAAGGACTTCTTTGAGCTTTGTCATGAGGATTTTCTGACTGAGGATGGTGGATCGGAAGCACTAGTTGACAGGTGTTGAAGGGTCTCATGGTGGTCCTTCAACTGGGCCACCGTGTCCCTGACCTTATCTCTGAAGAGATTCTCACCCATGCAGAGTAGATCTGCCAGCTGTTCTTGGACCTCTGGCTGAAAGTCCGAGGCACAGAGCCAGGCCATCCTGCGAGCATCAATGCCCGCTGCAGCCACTCTCACTGCCATTTCCAAAACATCCTAAGTGGATCTCACCTCGTGTTTTCCTGCCTCCAGACCCTGCTGTACTACCGCTGAGAACAGATCCTGCTGCTGTTGGGGCAGGCCCTCTGACAGCTCCTCGACCTGCTTCTACAGGATCCGGTTATATTGGGTCATATATAGTTAGTGGGAGGCGATGCGGGCGATGAGCATAGCGCCCTGATACACCCTCCTATCCAGGGCATCCAACGCTCTGTGATTTCGCCCTGGAGGGGCAGAGGCATGGGTGTGGGAATGCTTGGCTTTTTTAAGGGTGGACTCCACAGGCGACTCTCAAAACCCGATGCCTGTTTGATTAACTGGAGGAATGGACATATGATGTTCCCAGATCCTAAGGAGAAGTTCCTTAAAAATATCATGAACTGGGACAGCCACTACTTCCTTTGGGGCATCCACGAACTGGAGAACCTACAGCATTACATGTCGGGTGTGTTCCTCTGTGAGGAGCTGAAACAGGATGGCTTCCACCACAGCCCGGACAAAGCCCGCAAAGGAAAGATCCTCCAAGGAAGATATACACCTCTCATCTGGCAAAGAAGGCGCCAAAAGAAGATCACCCGAGTCCTCCAAAAAGGACTCTGAGGTATCACCCCCTCCCAGGGGTTATATGGGGCCTCTTCCTTGCTAAGGTCCCCTGGGAGCTGGCATGGATGGTCCCTACCCAGGTGTCTTGGTTTGAGCACAGAGGGCACTGGGAACATTGATGGCACCGAGGACATTAAAGGCACCAATGGCATTAAGATTTCCGACAGCCCAGGAATGAGATTTGGAAACTCCAGCCACGGGACCAGCGGCCCCGAAGGCACCGATGGCCTCCGTAAGTCTTCCTCCTTGGAGGACCCAATGATGGGTATCGCTCCAGAGGGGAACAGTGGAGGCCGCTGAGGAACCGATGGTCCCCTGGGCACCGACTGCGTCGGAAGGATGCCTAAAAGGACGTCCAGATGCTCTAGCAGGTGCACCAAGAGAGACAGCACAGGCTCCAGCATCAGCATGGAGACCGTGCCGGTGGTGGTTCAATACCCTGCAGGGCTCGGAGCACCTCCAGCTGAACCCTGCGATCCAACTTCTCCTGAAAGTCCAGTGAAGTTAGGATGGATGGAGGAGGAGGAGGAGGCCCAGCACTGCCATCGGTGGGGAAATGTCTGGGACTCCCAGGTCTGATATAGATGATGCCTCTTCCCCAAGGGGTCGCTTCAGTGGTGGCACAGCAGCCGCCAATGCCACAGTAGTCCTCGAGCTGTGCGCCAACGGCGACCGGTGACTATGTTTGCGGGACTTTTCATGATGCTTGGTCCAGTCTTTAGATTTAGACATTTTAACATGCATAATTTATAGAATGCTGCTAAGGACTTTAAGTGTGGGCACAGGGTGAAGCTAGAGTCCAATATTACAGCAAGAATACGAGCCTGTACTGTTAAAGAGACGCATGACCCTCAAAAACGGAGGATGGCGCATCACATGGCGGGACTTTACTTATTATCACAACCTCGGTTTACTCAACATTGAGAGAGAGTTTATTTGAAAACAGCCATTGCTTCATATATGATGAAAAATGTGAATGTGGATGATCAGGAAGCTTTTACAGGAACCAAATATGGAATACTGTAGCCAACAGGGCCAGCCCCTGAGGAACACCGAAGACACTACTGATCCAATCTGAATCTGCTGAGCTTGGCCAGTTAGGTAGGACTGAAACTTTGCATGTGGTCTACACTAATTCTTATATATAAAAAGGATGACTCTTTTATCAGGACATGATTACTGGTCTGACCATATTCTTACTTCCTACTGAGGACACTTTCATGATACATGGTAATACCATAGATGACAGCCGAGAAGGACCAATTGGCCTATCCAGTCTTCCCAGTTGTATTCTTCTCTGGCTATCACTTTGGGTAGGTGTCTGTATAAAATCCCATGCTTAAACCAACACCAGTCCCCATCCAACCCCCCTCCCCGTCTTTTACCTGCCCTGTTCCTACTACTGCTTGCTATATTTATCCCAAGCATGTTACAGTGCTGCCCTCCACCCTCTCCGCTGGTAGGCTTTTCCAGGTCTGCTCTTCTCTTTCTCCGGCTCACCCACGTTCCCTGCTTAATGACAGATCCAGGCTTCCTTCCAAGTCTGATCGTATGGCTTCCTAACAATCCATCATACTGATACGAAGGGGTATGCAGACTATTATATAAACATAATATTAAGACAAATAACATGACTGCAGCTATATTGAAAAGAACTGTGCTTTAGACATTATGACATAAATCATTAAATGTTAGATAACGGGCAATATTGAGCATTGTTTCACATAAGTCCATGAAACCTTAAGAACATAAGAACATAAGAAATTGCCATGCTGGGTCAGACCAAGGGTCCATCAAGCCCAGCATCCTGTTTCCAACAGAGGCCAAACCAGGCCACAAGAACCTGGCAATTACCCAAACACCTAGAAGATCCCATGCTACTGATGCAATTAATAGCAGTGACTATTCCCTAAGTAACCTAACCTTTTCAGAGAAGAGGTCAGATGATAGACACTCGCAGATGCAGCTCTTGTTAGAGCGCTACAATTGATTCATACAGCTTTTTACAGGCATCTGACACCTCCTGCTGATCAGATTATTTATTTTTTACTCATTGTTTTGATTATGATTGTATTATTTGTAACCTGCCCTGAACATCAGAGGGCCAAAGGTAATAAATCCTTTTAAACAAATAAACTAAACATTTTGTTCTAAATATAGTAACAGAGTGACCACAGCAGAAAAAGACCCAATGGTCCCATCCAGTCTGCCCAGCAAGCTGCCTGATTGTTAGTGCTGCTCCATGAAGGTTATCCCCAAGCCTTATGTTAAGGGTGGTAGTATTACCAAGCAACTGTCAAACCCATAAAAAAAATTACTGCTATCAACATTTTTACAGGGTGAGCAGCCTTCTCGATGATTCAGACATTGCTGCTTGATTTAGGACTTGGCTGTAGAAGCAGTCCTGCGCATCAGTACCATGGACCGTAAAAGTTGGGGACCAGCATTGGCAGTCTCTGAATCCAATTCCCCTCCCCCTTCACTGTGACGGTGGGTGGGGGAGGGGAATTGGATTCAGATTTTCTCTAGACTGATCTTCAATAGAAGTAAGAGTTAATGGTGGGCTTCCGGTTAAGATGGCGGCATGAATGAGATGCCTTGAAGATCTTAGCGGAAAATTTCTCATTATTTCGTCGAAGAGAGAGCAATTATGCCACCTAAACGCAAAGGAAAGGTGAGGGTGTTTCCGATGGAACCGCTACCCCTCACCTATTCAGCAAGAAATTGTTCGCTTTCTGTCTGCACCTACCCGTCCAGGAGCTGAGGATCCCGCTGAGCGAAGAGACGAGGGAGAGCCTCTTGCGCTCTTGGAGGAAGCGTCACCGAGTCCCGATCAAAGGAGACCGCCGGCACAGAGGGATGACGGAGGAAACGGTGGAGCTGACCCGGGAAATGTTTCTGCTTCCGGGGAAGCTCCCGTGTTGGAGTGGAGTGTTGGCCTGGAGACGCTGAGGATGATTTCAACAACGGCTGTGAGCGGCACCGCGGAACCTGCAGGAAGAGTGGAGGTAGCTGCGGGAGAACTGTTGGTGCCGGTACAAGCAGCCGGAGGAATCACTGCAGATCTTCCACCGTGCGTCGAAGCAGGTAGGGGAGAGAGCAGTGATACCGGTGGTCTTGGAGGTGACCCCCCTCCTTCCCTTCTTAGTCCTGCTGTTGTGACTCTACAAGGACTCTGGGATTTGGTAGTGGGGTTTAGACTGGAGATGAAAAATGCTTATCAAACACTAAACCAAGCCAGTGTTAAACAACTTCAAGAATTGTCTGCTATGGATCTTAAATTGACTGAGACAAACAGGAGGGTCACTTTATTAGAAAAGGAAGATGAAAAGACGAAAAAAGTTAAAGCTGTGGTTGCCAAAGACCGTTTGAGACTGGACAGACGTATAGAGTCACTCGAAAATAATTTAAAAAATTTAAAATTTGCGTCTTTTGAATTTTCCTCATATAGTAGGAGAGAATCCATATGTTACACTTAAGAAATTCTTAGTTGAAATATTAGGATTTTCTGATATGGATATGCCTATAGTAAATACCGTATTTTTCGCTCCATAAGATGCACCTGACCATAAGATGTACCTAGGATTCAGATGGGGAAAATTTAAAAAAAAAAAATAATTTTGTGCTAAACCGGCTCTGTCCCCTGGCATCTGTGCGTCTTATGGAGCAAATTAGTGGAGTGCATAACATTTTTTTTTCTCCCCATTTTGTTTTTGGGTCTGGGGAGGGCCATTTCGGTCCATTCCCCAGATCAAAAAACTTTTGTCTTTCTATTTCTGTGGGAAACCCCCCCCAAAAAAAGACCCCATCCCAACCCTTTAAATTAACAACCCCCCACCCTCCTGACCCCCCCCAAGACCTGCCAAATTAATTAAATACACCCCCCCACCCTCCTGACCCCCCCAAGACCTGCCAAAAGTCCCTGGTGGTCCAGCGGGGATCCAGGAGCGATCTCCTGGACTTGGGCCGTCGGCTGCCAGTAATCAAAATGGTGCCGACGGCCCTTTGCCCTTACTATGTCACTGGGGTCGACACCAATGGCAGCGGTAGCCCCTGTGACATAGTAAGGGCAAAGGGCCGTCGGCGCCATTTTGATTACTGGCAGCCAACAGCCCTTTGCCCTTACTATGTGACAGGGGCTACCACTGCCATTGGTCGGCCCCAGTGACATAGTAAGGGCAAAGGGCCGTCGGCGCCATTTTGATTATTGGCAGCCAATGGCTCTTTGCCCTTACTATGTCACAGGGGCTACCGCTGCCATTGGTCGACCCCATTGACATAGTAAGGGCAAAGAGCCGTCGGCACCATTTTGATTACTGGCAGCCGAAGGCCCAAGTCCAGGAGATCGCTCCCAGACCGCTCCTGGACCCCCCACTGGACCACCAGGGACTTTTGGCAGGTCTTGGGTGGGGGTCAGGAGGGTGGGAGGTTGTAGTAAATTAATTTGGCAGGTAGGGGGGGGGGGGGGGTCAGGAGGATGGGGTTGTTAGATTTTTGGGTTTTTTTATATTCGCTCCATAAGATGCACAGACATTTTCCCCCCACTTTTGGGGGGAAAAAAGTGCGTCTTATGGAGCGAAAAATATGGTACCTGTTACTTTTTGCCTATTTCTAAGAATAATATGTCAAATGAGCCCTTTCAAGGTAATTTGACAAATTTTCTAGAAAACTTAGAACTAGTGGTTATTGATAAAGGAACTTTGTTAATTTCCTTGGTTACAAATTACGAAGTAAATAAAATCATGAAAACCTACTTTAGGAAATATCCAATCATGTATTACGATTCTAATATAAAGATATTTCCAGAATTAGCTCTGGCAACGCAGCAAAGGCAGAAACAATTTCTAAATCTTCGTCAAGAATTAATAGCTTTAGGATATACCTTTCTGTTGCGTTTCCCTTGTAAGTGTTCAGTGAAAAAAAAAAAAAGATGAATGTAATATTTTCTTTTCACCAGAACAATTGGCAGGGATTATTGATCTTAAAAAACAGCCCACGTCATCCCCAGAGACTTAAACTAGGAAATAATAGGTGAACTATGCCGCAAAGCAAAATTGTTTACCTTGTAATAGGTGTTATCCCAGGACAGCAGGATGTAGTCCTCACATATGGGTGACATCACCGATGGAGCCCCATCGCGGGAAAACTCTCTGCCAAAGTTTCCAGAAACTTTTGACTGGCACTCTGAGCCCACTGAGCATGCCCAGCATGCCAGGATATTCTCTGCCACAGGGGTCTCTCTTCAGTCTCGTATGTAGCAATAAGCTTTAGCAAAAATAAAATAATGAAAGGTAACATACCCAACTCTGCGGGGTGGTGGGTGGGTTCTGTGAGGACTACATCCTGCTGTCCTGGGATAACACCTATTACAAGGTAAGCAATTTTGCTTTATCCCAGGACAAGCAGGATGCTAGTCCTCACATATGGGTGATTAGCAAGCTAGAGGCTGAGTCATTTTGTAGTGAAGCAACATTGAAGTATTGTTGAAAATGAGACAGCCGAAAATCACAGCAGGTTGGATGTAGAAGGAGTTGGGATTAAACTGGAAACAAGTTCTTTAAGACAGATTGTCCATAGGCTGAATCTAGTCATCCTTCTTTGTCCAAACAGTAATGAGCTGCAAAGGTGTGAAGAGAACTCCATGTTGCAGCTTTACATATGTCAAGAACTGGCACTGAACGATAGTGTGCTAAAGAGGTTGACATTGCTCTTACTGAATGTACCTTTACTTGCCCTTGGAGAGGAAGGCCTGCTTTTTCATAGCAAAACTGCATGCAATCTGCTAACCAGTTGGATAGAGTCTGTTTACCCACTGCTTTACCCGGTTTGTTTGGATCATAAGATACAAAGAGCTGAGTGGATTTCCTGTGGACTGCAGTGCAGTCTATGTAAAATGATAGCGCACGTTTACAGTCCAAGGTATGTAAGGCCCGTTCTCCTTGGTGAGAATGAGGCCTTGGAAAGAATGTGGGTAAAACTATGGATTGGTTCAAGTGGAATTCCGTGACAACCTTGGGAAGGAATTTTGGATGTGTACGGAGAACCACCCTGTCATGTAGGAATTTTGTATAGGATGAGTATGTGACAAGTGCTTGTAACTCACTAACCCTTCTAGCTGATGTAATGGCTATGAGGAAGATAGTCTTCCATGTGAGAAATTTAAGATCACAGGAATTCATGGGTTCAAAGGGAGAACGCATGAGTCTTGTTAAAACCAGATTCAGGTCCCATTCTGTGACTGGTGGCCGAATTGGTGGTTTAAGTTGAGTTAAACCTCTCATAAACCTGCTGACAAGAGATTGTATGGATACTGGTGCATCTCCCATATTGTTATGGTAAGCTGAGATTGCACTTAAATGGACTCTTACAGATGAAGTCTGGAGACCAGAGTCTGAAAGATGGTATAAGTAGTCTAGTAGAGAAGTTGTGGGGCAGGAGAAAGGATCAATACTCTTTTGCCTGCACCACAAAGTAAACCTTTTCCATTTTGAAGAATAATTATTTCGTGTTGAAGGTTTACATGAAGCTATAAGCACTTGAGAGACATTAGTTGAAAGACTGAGTGGTTGTAAGATCAAGCTTTCAACATCCATGCTGTCAGGGATAGGGATTGAAGGTTGGGATGGCGCAACTGACCCTGATCCTGAGTTATGAGAGTGGGAGCTACTCCCATGCGAATTGGATCCCTAATCGAGAGGTCTAGAAGTGTGGGAAACCATACTTGTCGAGGCCAATATGGGGCTATGAGTATCATGGACCCCTTGTCCTGTTGTAGCCTCACTAGAGTTTTGGTTATGAGCGGTATTGGAGGATACGCATATAGAAGGCCTGAGTTCCAAGGGCGAGCAAAGGCGTCCTTGGCTGGCTGGTTCTTCTGTTTGTGTAGAGAACAGAAATTGTCCACTTTGTGATTCAGATGTGACACAAAGAGATCTATTATTGGTTGCCCCCAACGCTGAAATATCCTGGTCACTATTGAGGGATCCAGGGACCACTCGTGTGGTTGGAACTGATGACTGAGGCGATCTGCCACTACATTATGAATGCCTGCCAGATAAGTGGCCCAGAGGAACATTGAGTGGTTCAGGGCCCAGCCCCAAATCTGTGCAGCTTCTTGACAAAGGAGATACGAGCCCGTACCTCCTTGTTTGTTGATGTACCACATGGCAACTGTGTTGTCCGTTTGGATGAGAACAGTCTTGTGTGAAAGACAGTCCTTGAACACATGCAGCGCATAACGTAAGGCTCGAAGTTCCAGAAAATTGATTTGAAATGTTGCTTTGAGTTTTGTCCAAGTACCTTGGGTTTGGAGAGTGTCTATGTGAGCTCTCCAACCCAAGGTGGATGCATCTGTAGTTAACATTATCTGTGGGACTGGTTGTTGGAAGGGTAGGCCCTTGCGCAAATTGTCCCTGTTCACCCACCAAAGTAGAGAGGAACGTAGCTGGTGGGTTACTTGAATGGGAGAATTCAGTGGTTGAATGGCTTGGATCCATTGTGATCTTAAAGTCCATTGGGTTACTCTCATGGCGAGCCTTGCCATAGGAGTGACATGAACTGTGGAGGCCATGTGGCCTAGTAAGGCTAGAAACTGATAAGCTGTTGCTTGTTTCTGTGAGTAAATCGAGGTTGCCAGTAGGGAAAGTGTTTCTGCTCGATCCTCTGGTAGAAAGGCCTCAGAGGATGGTGTTCAATTCTGCTCCTATGAATTGAAGCAGATGAGATGGAGTAAGATGGGACTTTTGATAATTGATGAGAAAGCCCATGGAGTGAAGTAGAGTAATTGTTCGACTGAGAGAAGCTAGAGCTCCTTGTTGAGATTGACTTCTGATGAGCCAGTCGTCTAAGTAGGGAAAGCCATGGACACTTTCCTTGTGCAAGTGTGCTGCTATTACTGTGAGACATTTGGTGAATACTCTGGGAGCAGAGGCAAGTCCGAATGGTAGTACTCTGTACTGGAAATGTTGATGACCCACCGTGAAGCGCAGATACTTGCGATGAGGAGGGAATATTGGAATGTGAGCGTAAGCGTCTTGTAGATCCAGAGAACAAAGCCAATCTCCTGTTTGAAGAAGTGGAAGCATGGTGCCTAGTGACACCATCCTGAACTTTTCTTTCTTCAGAAATTTGTTGAGATTTCTGAGGTCTAGTATGGGTTGTAGGCCTCTGGTTTTCATTGGAATGAGGAAATAACGGGAATAGAATCCTCTGCCCTGCTGAGCCCGGGGCACCGGCTCTACAGCACCGGCTCTCAGAAGGGTGGATAATTCTACTTGCAATTGAATTATGTGATTGTCGCTGAGAGCAGCGCGGAAAAACGAAGACTGAAGAGAGACCCCTGTGGCAGAGAATATCATGGCATGCTGGGCATGCTCAGAGTGCCAGTCAAAAGTTTCTGGAAACTTTGGCAGAGAGTTTTCCCGCGATGGGGCTCCATCGGTGACGTCGCCCATATGTGAGGACTAGCATCCTGCTTGTCCTGGGATAATAAATCTTATATACCTTTTCTTTGAATTGTGATTGTTTAAAAATTCTCCCTTCTTCTGCCCGAATTAGAATCAGAATTAGAATCATTGACTGTTTTTTGTAAGAAGTCATATATAAAATGAAGTTTTCTTTTTCTTGTTATTTCTTATGTTTCCTTATCAATGGTGTATGACATCTGTGATTTCTGTTATGACTCTTTTGATTTGTAAAAATTTTAAAAGCTATAAAGAATTAAAAAAAAAAAGAAGAGTTAATATTTTACAATCCTTTTATATCCATTGTTTGAGTTTGATCTACAGTACGGATTGAGTGGCTTAGTTATAATAACCACACAGACAGTAAAATTAGCAAAATACATGATCACCCTCTGCTTCTTGAAAGCCTGATGCAGCCATGTTGATGACGCTAGAGATGTAACCATGGCTGCTTTGAGCAGATTACCCCAGCCAGCCCTCCTCAGAAACCTGATCCGGCCATACCTGATCCGGCCTTGTGTCTGCTCGGTGGCTTCCAGCTCGCACCTGCCCAGTTAATTGGTTCAAATCCATTAATGAAGGCAGAGTAGTGTCCCGTGCTCAGGATGTGCTTCTTCTGTAACTAATTTCACACTATACAAAGTGTTCGCATGATTCTGGAAGTCACGGTCATAAAGAAACCCTGATTATTCAGGAACAAATGAATTATGCTTGGAAGGCAGCTACTTTCACCATGGAATTGTTGGAGGGCTTTGCAAGTATTAAAAGAAAAAAAAAAAAATCCCATTTGAGAAAAATACCCTGAAACACCACTGGCCATGAAAACTGCGAAGAAGGAGAAAGGCCCTTCATCTCCATTGTGGCATGCAGCTGGAGTCAATTTCTAAATCCCAACACAGAGGATTCCTCTTAGGATCCTGCCTTCATCAGGTACAAAGAAGAGGGGCTACGACTGATAGGATTTCAGTCCCATACCCTCCATTCTTCCTCTGGCTCTGTACCTTTCTCCCTGGGGAATCCCACTGCGATGGGATTTCACTTCGTCATACCATCTCTAGACCTGACTGCCATTTTTGGTCGTTTCCGTTCCTTGCTGCTCTTCTGGGGTTTTGAAACCTGTAGGGAAAAAAAAAAAGCAGACCTCACATTTGCAATTGTTTACGGTCTACTGTGTTTTAACATTTCTTTTTTTTAATGAGGTTCATGCTAATTTCCCTAGCTGTAGCTTGTGCTCCCCAAGTCAGTCATACTTTTGGGAGTGACATCATCGGGCAGCACGGAGGACGACCGTGCATAGCTCTGAAGTAAGATTTGTGTGAAGTACTGCACACGCCCAGTGATGGAGTGCTGCCCCCTCAGACATGTATTATAGCTCATAAAGTAATGGAATGAAATTCTGGTAACTCTAAGGAGAGGTGAGAGGGTCTGTGTGACCGAGTTCTCATGCTGGCCACAGTTACATGTAAGCAAGGATAGGCAGTCACAGTTGTGGGGAGACTCCCAAGCTGCGGGGCCGCCTTGCAATCCCCTAGTGTGGTCCTCCCTATGCCAAAGGGTGCAAAGGCTTTTATATTAATTTCAGAGATGTGTAAGTAAAGAGGAGGTTTCCCCCTCTCATGGGAAATCTGCAAAGGTTAAAACAAAGCGTGAACCGTCTGCTAGAAGGGGCACGGGTTGTGCAGAGTGGAAAAGGTGATCCTGGAGTTAAGGTAGAGTAAGAATGTTCCAGGGTTCTGGGTCACCTTTTGGTCAGAGGATGTTGCAAGCTCTTCTTGATGGACAGTGGGGGTGCATCCCCTATGGGCTCGGTCTCCGGAGAAAGTGATGAAAATCCTGACCCTACTGAGCCTTGGGGGGGGGGGGGGGGGGGGGCTGCTTCAGATTTGGAAGGACAGAGACAGGTTCCAGCTGTGATCCTCTCCCAGGGTTACAGTAGCAGGAATGGGGGCAGAGACTTTCTCCAACAATCTCAGGAGACGTGATGTGAAGGAAAGAGAGGGTTTGTACTAGATCAATACGAATGTCTCTTTGTAAACCGTTGTGATCTATAAATGGAATGACGGTATATAAAATGTCTAAATAAATAAATTAAAGAAACCTGCGCTTAACTGCTGCAGGTCATCTGTCTGGACCAGGAGGACAAACTGTGCCAACAGAGACTTGTTGCTGGGTTTGGTGGGTTCCCGTTTGCCGCCCCAGAGGAAATCTCTCCTTGAGCTGAACAGGACTCAGGGAGAACTGTTTTACTTAATGATGGAAAGGAAGAGGGGGCCCGGCTAAGCTTGGGAAGAAACCGAGTAAAGAAAAAAAGAAACAAAGTGGAAAGTGACACTGGGTTAATAGAAGTAGTAACCGTTACCAGAGGAAGAGAAGTAAAGGGAAAGGGAGTGGAGCGTTCTCTGGAACTGGGATATTGTGGATTTTTCTGCATCTACTGGAGTTTGTCCTTATGTTTTACTCTGAAGATTCTACAGTAAACCATTTTTATTTCGGAGCCCAACCTGTGTCTGGACATTGGTTGATTTGTGTGCAGTGTCCTCAGTCTGGTACTAGCCCTGCAGGTTGTCCTGCCCCCCCAGCTCATGGCCCCCAAAACTTGATCCCCCACCTTGGGATAGTGACCCCAATGGGAAGGTGACCCCACAGGTACAGGGGGGTTATGCTAGTATTCCACTCTCCTCGACAACCCACTAAATGAGTGTTTGCAAGAAGGAGCTATCACAATTTTTTTTTTTCTTATTTTTTAAACTTTAAACAGATTGGCTAAAGTTGCTGTCTCTCCGAAAGTCAGGATCTAAGCAGTAGTGGGATGTTATGTTTTTCATAGAAGTTCAAGCAGCAGCTCTACAAATGTAGATACCTTGAAGAGAGGTTGACCAAAGGTGAGCCATCAAGGCAGTCATAGCTCTAACATTATAGACCTTAGCAATTTTTAGATATGTCAGAGAAAGGAGGAAGGCAGAGGCGGATAAAGAGGAGGAAATAGCAGAACTGTAAACAAATACTTAAGTTTGGTGTTTACTAAAGAAGATCTTGGAGGAGGAGAATTGCTGGGTGGCAAGAGTACAGGTGGGACTAGAGTAGATACAACCCCATTTACAGAAGAAAGTGTTTGGGTGGAACCAGTAAAACTGAAAGTAGACAAGGTCATGGGGTCAGATGAGATACATCCCAGGATACTGAGGGAACTCAGATGTGCTGGTGGGTCTGCTGAAGGACCTACTCAATAGATACCTGGAAACAGGAGTGGTGCTGCAAGATTGGAGTAGGGCGGCTGTGGTCCTGTAGGGTGATCAGCGTATAAATTATGCACACCTATACCCTTTTTAGTTTGAGTTTATCAGAAAGTATACAGTTCCATTTGTCTTATATAATGAGCTTTATTAATATAGGGAGTATTAGGTTGTCACAATAGGGTCATCGCACAACTTAGTGATGGTCAGGAAAGATGAATTAAACATAAGAACATAAGAGATTGCCATGCTGGGTCAGACCAAGGGTCCATCCAGCCCAGCATCCTGTGTCCAACAGTGGCCAATCCAGGCCATAAGAACCTGGCAAGTACCCAAACACCAAGAAGATCCCATGCTACTGATGCAATTAATAGCAGTGGCTATTCCCTAAGTAAATTTGATTAATAGCAGTTAATAGACTTCTCCTGCAAGAACTTATCCAATCCTTTTTTGAACCCAGCTACACTAACTGCACTAACCACATCCTCTGGCAACAAATTCCAGAGCTTTATTGTGCGTTGAGTGAACAAGAATTTTCTCCAATTAGTCTTAAATGTGCTACTTGCTAACTTCATGGAATGCCCCCTAGTCCTTCTATTATTCGAAAGTGAAAATAACCGAGTCACATCTACTCGTTCAAGACCTCTCATGATCTTAAAGATCTCTATCATATCCCCCCTCAGCCGTCTCTTCTCCAAGCTGAACAGCCCTAACCTCTTCAGCCTTTCCTCACAGGGGAGCTGTTCCATTCCCTTTATCATTTTGGTAGCCCTTCTCTGTACCTTCTCCATCGCAACTATATCTTTTTTGAGATGCGGCGACCAGAATTGTACACAGTATTCAAGGTGCGGTCTCACCATGGAGCGATACAGAGGCATTATGACATTTTCCGTTTTATTAACCATTCCCTTCCTAATAATTCCTAACATTCTATTTGCTTTTTTGACTGCTGCAGCACACTGAGCTGACGATTTTAAAGTATTATCCACTATGATGCCTAGATCTTTTATGTTCAAACTGTTTTTATTAAGTGATACATGTAATAAACAACATACAAACCACCATCACTGGAAAACAACTCTGACAGTGGAAAAATAACACATCGTATACAAGATAGCAAAGTAAGCCAGCATGTAATCACATTATATTCCTGGAAAAGAACCCCCTCCCCATCCAAATGCAATAGTCAATGCCCATATATTATACCGATACAATTTTGTTTGCACTGAATATACAAATTTAATTAGTCAAGATGAATGTAATAATGTTTTTGGGTTTTTTTTTTCCTTTCACTAATTTCTATACTGGGATAAATGTAATACCTAGTGAATAGATCAAAATATTTCTGAAAAATGTTGTCAATATTTGTAAATTCAAAAATTATAAATAAATAATGGGGGGGAAAAAAAAGAGTATTAACTCCAACTATATACACTAGAACTGTGACACCAGAGTTTTCTGCGTAGGATGAGGATACCCCTATACTCTCCTTCTGAGCATAAAAACAAACTCCACACAAGCGGACTCCCTAGAAACTGAAGACTCCCAATGGGCGGGTGTCTGGTGTGATCCGGGGTTCTACAGGAATGAAAATTAGCAGGTAAGAACAAATCTTTGCTTTCCCTGTACATACCCAGATCAGTCCAGACTCCTGGGATGTACCAAAGCTTCCCTATCTGGGGTGGGAATTGGAAAGTCCGGCTCGAATGACACTGCCTTCAAAATTAACCACGTCCGTGGCCTGGACGTCCAGACGGTAGTGTCTCAAAAAGGTATGTAGAGATTTCCAGGTCGCCGCCCTACAAATTTCCTGCAGAAACACAAACTAATTCTCCACCCAGGAAGCTGCCTGTGACCGAGTGGAATGTGCCTTCAAACCTTTCGGAACCGCATGGCCATGGCAAATATAAGCGGAAGCAATGGCTTCTTTCAGCCAGCGGGCTATAGACATTTTAGACGCCTTCTGGCCCTTCTTAGGGCTGCTCCACAAGACAAATAAATGATCCGAAAGCCGAAAAGAGTCTGTGAACTCCAAGTACCGCAAAATGACCCTTCTGACATCCAAGAACCTCAATTCCCGAGTGTGAGTTGGGTCTGTTTCAGGATTAGGAAAGGCTGGCAACTCCACCGATTGATTCAAATGAAAAACTGAAACCACCTTCAGAAGAAAAGAAGGAACCGTGATGAGAGAGACTCCCGAATCCGAAATCCGCAAGAAGGGCTCCCGGCAAGAGAGAGCCTGTAACTTTGACCCTCGCCTACCGGACCAGATCGCCACCAAGAACAACGTTTTCAGGGTCAAATCCTTTACCGACACCTTCCTAAGTGGTTCGAAAGGAGCTTCGCACAAGACTTTAAGGACTAAATTAAGACTCCAGGAAGGACACACATGCAGACTTTTCAGAAGCAATTAAAAATATGGCTGTTCAGAGAAGCTTTTACTATTTTTAACACAGATCAGTTATTGATGGAGCAGGATTGTTTGTTATGTGGTTTTAGTTGGTTTTATGCATTTTTAGCTGTTTTTATTAGTTAAAATTATGATAGTATGAATATTTTAAGATGTATTTGTATGATTTTTGGGTGTTTTTAGCTAGTTTTATTATTTAAGATCTGTACCACAGAAGTAGAAGTGGGAACAGTTCGAGTTTTTGTGTCCTTGCATGGTTTTTTTTGTTTTTAATAAAGTTATGATTGTTCTTGTTAGAACTTTGCCTTGAACTGTGTGATTAGTGCAGGCTGGAAATTTTTTAAATAATTAAATATAAGCCTATTTTGTCATAGGAAATAAATACAATCTGAAATCCAATTAGTAGTAGCGAGTCAATATTCATAGCTATTTAGATAAATAACTCAAGATATCCGTCTAAATGGCAAGTTTTGAATATTCCCCTTGATTATAAAGCTAAAAGGCTGCCAGGTAAGTCATTATCTGGTTAAGATTCAGCCGAATAAGAGAGTGGCATGTTTAGATGGATTACTCACAGGTTACCTGTCTAAAGGGCAAGTTTTGAATATTCCCCATAATTATCCAGCTAAAAGTTAGCTGGGTAAGTCATTCTCAAGTTAATTTTTAGCCAAATAAGAAAAGGGAGGCTCAGTTGATCTCTGGGGCATATGCAGGACAACACACATGCTCAGTTGAGCACAAAGATTTTACCTCAGGGCTATGCATGTCCATCCTCAGCACTATCTGTGCCCATGGAGAATGGGATATATCTGATTCCCTGGGAGTGGGAGAGAGAGTCGCGTGGGTAAAATAACATTTCTTTTTTCTTCTGTATACCTTTGCCCTGGCTGTAGATTTCTTGACTGGGAAATAGTCCCCCATCCTCTTCTGTCTCTTCTCCTTGGGAGCCTCCTGCAGTCTCTCCCGCATCATACCCAGCCTCTTCCGGATCCGATCCTCCCTAAAGCCAAAAGAGACTCACGTTATCAAAATGTTCTAGGAGAGAAGAAAGGAACACTGGCAAAGGTGATGGAAGCCATCACAAGACATGGGGAGAAGAATGAGGGTAATGGGGGTGGAATAAGGAGAAGGCACAAATAAATGCGTCTCACTGCTAAGGGTTAAATGTAATTTTAACTTTTGTGAATTCTTTTTATGTTCTCTGCCTCCAACTGTGAAAATAAATGTTTTTAACTAAATAAATAAAGCTAAGTTGTTTACCTGTGTTCTCTGAGCACAGCAAAATGCCAGACCTCACAAGTGGGTGACATCACTTGTTAGAGTCTGGCCTGGAAATTTTATGTAGAACTTTCTAGAACTTTGATGGGTATCTCTCGACACATGCTCAGCATATTATTATGCCATGTGTCCACACAGGGTCCCTTAGGTCTTATTCCTTACCTTAAATAAGGAGAAGTCAACTCTAAAGGAGGTGGGTGGGTTTTGTGAGGACTTACATCCTGCTATCCTCAGGGAACACCTGTTATTAGTAAACAACTCTGCTTTCTCCAAAGACAAACATGATGGCAGTCCTCACAAGTCGGAAATCCCTAGCTATAGGAAAGGGTGCCCATGGGCACCGTCTCCTGACACGAGAAGTATGATCCCATGCCTCCCGGCTTGTTGATGTAAATTTGATTGTCTGTTGGGAGCAGGATCACTTTTATTGGCCAACCAATCTGAAAGCCTTCAGATTGTACCGAACTGTCCTTAACTCAAGGAAGTGTATCTGGTGAAGCTTTTCCTGAGCAGATCAAAGGCTTTGAATATAGAGCCCCTCTACAAATGCTCCCCACCCCAGGCTGAATGCATTCATACGGGCCGATACAGTACAGTGCGCTCCGGGGTGGTGGAGTGCACTGTTAGCCTGGGTTTGGCTGCGCGTTTTTGACGCGCTAGCTTTACCCCTTATACAGTAAGGCCAACCCCCCCCGAAACTAATAGCGCCCACAACATGCAAATGCATGTTGATGGGCATATTAGACATTCCTGCGCGATACAGAAAGCAAAATGTGCAGCCAAGCCGCACATTTTCCTTTCAGAAATTAACGCCTGCCCAAAGGCTGGCGTTAATTTCTGCCGGCACCGGGGAAGTGTACAGAAAAGCAGAAAAAACTGCTTTTCTGTGCACCCTCCGACTTAATATCATAGCGATATTAAGTCAGAGGCCCCAAAAATAAAAAAAAAATTAAAAATTAAAAAATAAACCCAACTTTAAATCGGCCCGCGGGTCGGAAGACGGACGCTCAATTATGCCGGCGTCCATTTTCCGAACCCGTGGCTGTCAGCGGGTTCGAGAACCGACGCCGGCAAAATCGAGCGTCGGCTGTCAAACCCGCTGACAGCCGCTGCTCCTGTCAAAAAGGAGGCGCTAGGGACGCGCTAGTGTCCCTGGTGCCCCTTTTTACCGTGGGCCCTAATTTGCATAGGCCACCCTCCTGAATCGCACGCCCAGGAGAGCGGCCTGTGCGCTCGCCGGCTCTCCCGCGTTTTTCTGTATCGGCCTGATAGTGAGGATAATTTGGAAAGGTACACCTCTGGTCAGATTAGAAATGAATCACCACTAGGACGGAGTCCTTCAACAGCTACGTGATGCAGATACTCTCCTGAAGATCTCGAGGGGTTTGTAGCCACGGAGGGTAATATTCAGTAAGCCAATCAGTGGAAAAGTTATCCAGCTAACTTGTCCTGTATATTCAGTAGGGATGTGAATCGTTTTTTGACGATTTAAAATATCGTCCGATATATTTTAAATCGTCAAAAATCGTTAGAGGCGATATTTAATAGGAATTCCCTCGATTTATCGTCAAAAATCGTAAATCGGCGGAAGGGGGAGGGGAAGGGCGGGAATACCGGCACACTAAAACAACCCTAAAACCCACCCCGACCCTTTAAAATAAATCCCCCACCCTCCCGAACCCCCCCAAAATGCCTTAAATTACCTGGGGTCCAGAGGGGGGGTCCCGGTGTGATCTTTTACTCTCGGGCCTCCGGTGCGTTGTAGAAATGGCGCCGGCACTACCTTTGCCCTGTCATATGACAGGGCAAAGGTAGCACCGGCGCCATTTTGTTTTTTGTCCCCTGACGTCAGGAGCGTAGGAGATCGCTCCCGGACCCCCGCTGGACCCCCAGGGACTTTTGCCAGCTTGGGGGGGCCTCCTGACCCCCCCAAGCTGGCCAAAAGTCCCTGGGGGTCCAGCAGGGGTCCAGGAGCGATCTCCTACGCTCCTGACGTCGTTTTGCCGTACAAAATGGCGCCGGCCATACACCGTATGGCCGGCGCCATTTTGTAGGGCAAAACGATTCGAGTGCAGGAGGTCGCTCCTGGACCCCCGCTGGACTTTTGGCAAGTCTTGTGGGGGTCAGGAGGCCCCCCCAAGCTGGCCAAAAGTCCCTGGGGGTCCAGCGGGGGTCCGGGAGCGATCTCCTACTCTCCTGACGTCGGGGGACAAATAACAAAATGGCGCCATTTCTACAACGCACCGGAGGCCCAAGAGTAAAAGATCACACCGGGACCCCCCCTCTGGACCCCAGGTAATTTAAGGCATTTTGGGGGGGTTCGGGAGGGTGGGGGATTTATTTTAAAGGGTCGGGGTGGGTTTTAGGGATGTTTTAGTGTGCCGGTTTTCCCGCCCTCCCCCGATTTACACGATATTTACAAAAACAAAACCGTGACGATCCGATTCCCTCCGCCCCCCAGCCGAAATCGATCATTAAGACGATCGATCACACGATTCACATCTCTAATATTCAGTAGGATAAACGTTCCGCTGAATCTGCTTGCCTAAAGTTATCTGGCAACATCTGTGCCCTTCTCCTCTACTGCCAATTCCAGACTTGGTGCTTTTCACCAGGCTGTACCGTGTTCTTGGAACTGCTGCATCATGCGCCGCCTTCTTGTCACCTTTTTGAAACTGCTTTTAAATCTTACGCCTGATTGTCTGCTTTTAGTCTGGTTAGCTAACTTCCTTTTCTTTTTAAACATTGTCTTGCTTTATGAAATGTCCCGCATGTTTGTCTTATTAGATTGCAAGCTCTTTGGCGCAGGGACTGTCTTTTTGTATGTTTGTACAGCTCTGCGTATGTCATGTAGCACTATAGAAAGGTTAATTGGTAGTAGTAGTAGCAGCAGCAGTAGTAACATATAGCTGGATAACTAAAAAAAAAACCCCAAACCTAATTGGCTATGGAAATAACTGGTTAAGGTTTTTCAGCTGTCTTGCCATGTGTGGCCAGATAACTTGTTACTTAACCAGATATTTTCAAGAGTTAAGTAGTACTGTTGAATTTAAAAAATAAAAAAAAAAAGTAAAGGGACCTGAGGTCCGAGCCCCCCTTCCCCTCAAAATTTCAAATAAGGCCCTTGTTGGTCTGTGTGCCCTAACCCCCAAATCCCTCCAAAATAAGTTATTACATTCTGGTGTGCAGACCGCACCCCCCACTCCTTTCCCAGTTCAGTAAAAATGTTAAGGCTGCCCCCTTTGGACCCCCCCCACCCTCAGTTCCTGACCCGAGTTGTCCCCTGCCGTCCCCAGACCTTCTTCATCCCCCCCCCCCCCCCCCAATATTAAAAAAAACCCCTGCCGGGGAGTGAGGTAAAACACTTACCCACCCCCAGTGCTGCTTGTCATTAGCAGTGCTGGAAGTGTAAACTACCTGCAGTTTACACCTCCTGCCCTGCTACTGTTAACCCATGCTGCACATATTCTTTTCAGAAAACTCTTCAAGGCCCTTGGGTCTGGAAAGAGGCAGAGTATCCCTGCTGTCTTTGGAATCATAGAAACATAGAAATGACTGCAGAAAAAGACCAAACGGGCCATCCAGTCTGCCCAGCAAGCTTGTGGTAGTATCAGAAATTATCAGGCTTATTGGCTAAGGACAGTAACAACCGCACGGACTGGAGAAAGGATGGAACCGTTCTGAGCGACACTCCGGAATCAGAAATTTGTAGAAAAGGCTCCCTACAGGAGAGAGCCTGAATCTCCGAGATCCTTCTAGCGGAGCAGAGAGCCACTAAAAACATCGTTTTGAGAGTCAAATCTTTATTCACATAATGCCCGAAGCACTAAATTCAGGCTCCATGAAGGAGAAATGGGATGGACTGGAGGGTGCTTTGCCCCTCTAAGAAAACGTACCACATCAGGGTGTACTGCCAGAGACTAGGTGGGCCCGATATTTAATCGGAGCCCACGGGTTACCTGGGGGAGGGCCGGACTGCCGGGCGCATCGCGTGACGTCATCGGGGCGCGCCGCGAAGCGCGTCGCGTCCTGATGACGTCAGGGCATGAGCCAGCCCCAGTGGGGGCGTTCCGGCGGCCGGCGTCATCGGCCCCGATGACGCCGAAGCCCGGATCCCGCCCCTTTGGGGGCGTTCCTGCGGCCGGCGTCATCAGAAGGGGCCGGCTCGGCCTGATGACGTCGGCCGGGGTTTAAAGGGCTGGTGCCTCGAGGCAGCCGGCCCTTTTTCCCCCGGAGAGCCGTTTCGGAGATCCGTTTCGGCTGCGGCCAGTCTCGCCCGGACCACACGGCCTGCCTCCCCGAACGCGGACCACGCGGCCCCCAATCGGAAACCACCTGGACCACGCGGCCTGCCGCCACGATAGCCGGCAGACATAATAATAAAAAAAAAAAAAAAAAAGCAAAAACCGAGCGGTGGGCTTTGCTGCAAAAAAAAAAAAAAAACAAAAAAAAAAAACAAAACCCCAGCTTCACCTCAGCCCCAGGACCAGGGCTCAGCACCATTCAGGCAGCTGTGCTGCCCCAGGACCAGGACCAGGACCAGCGCTACAAGCAGCGGAACCGGAATGAGCCGAACCCAGCAGAGGACCCCTCCTGGGCCCACCCCAGGACCTTCTGGCTCCTGCACAGGCCTCGGGCCCCACATTCCAGGAGGACCCCCCCTGGGCCAGCCCCCGGGTTCCCAGGACACCCTGCTGCCGGAACGAGAAACCGTGAGTAACCCAGCCCGATGCACGATGGGAAAGGGAGCAAACCCACGACCCGGGGGACGAACGAAACAAAGATCAAGGGGAACCACCTTCAAGCCAACGGGGGGGACGGGGGTATCCCCCTTCCTGGTGCCGGCCCCCCCCACTCCGACGACTGCGGGCCCTCTTAGCCCCCCCCCCTATAGTCCCAGATGCGCACCACCCCCCGGTCGTCGACGCAGCTGCTGCTGCCAACCCCTCGCCCAACGGCAGTGGACCTCCACAGATGGAAGGAGGGAACTGGGCCCCCCAGCCCCCCGCCTTGAGCCCCCTGGCTCCACAAGGCCCCCCCATGGGCACTCCTCAAGCCTACAACCTTCACACCTCGGCAATCCCGACGCCCGGCCAGCCAACAAGTGTGACCCCTACCTTCCCGGGGTTCCCCTTCCCATGGGGCATCCCCCCGTGGATGCCAGCCTCTAACCCCATCCCAGGCATGATCCCTCCGGGCCAGCCCACCGGGCAACACGCCCAACCACAATGGACCTCGCCAGCCTACCCGTATCAGTTCTACCCGTGGGGGCTCTGGCCCGGCCAACCAGGGATCCCTCCCACCCCAGCTCTAGCGGTCCAACCGACCCCGGCAGAGACTCCCACACCCATCCCCCCACGGGATGTTCTGACCAGCACTACGAGCCTACGGACGACCCAGGCGGCAGCTCCACAGCAGAATACCCAGGAACCACCACCGAACGGCGACCTGGGCACCCATCCCAAGAACGGGTCAACAGTGACGTCAGCGCGGGAAGACCATTCCCAAGACGACACGGGGCCAAACGCAACGCAGGACACAAGTAGAGGTGAGTCCCCTGCACAGCCTATACAGGGACCCTTAACTGCGCAAGCGAGTAAAAAGAAAGGTAAAGCTAAGCGTAGGAGGAGGTACAGCTCCAGCTCCAGCGAAAGCAGCTCCTCCACGGATACGGACAGCGCGGATGACAATACACAGAATCCGCCAGGAGTGGAGGCAACAGCGGCCGCGGCGCAGGGCATCCCACTATGGGAAAGCGTGCCCAGAAAGTTAAGAAAGCGCATAAAGCAGAAGAAATACATAGACATCTTCCGACTTATGGAAGGGAGGAGAGGCCAGCGTGACAGGAAGAGAGCGAAGACTGGCGACCCACTCCCAGACAGCAATGAAAAAATTGCGCGCAACATCGTGAACTGGACACGCGCATATCTCCGCATGATGAGCGTTATCACAAAGGACGATCCATCGCAATGTGGACCTAAGCTAACTTACGGGGACACTATACTTGGAGCATACCGGGCGTACGAGGGATGGGCCTGGTTGAATTACGATGAGCGTTTCCGCGATCGAATGGAAGAGAATACGCAGCTATCCTGGGGAAGGTCGGATGTGGACCTCTGGCTCCAGCAAATGACCAACAGAGCCAGTGATGCCGGGGGACGGACTCGTTCAGCTGCAAGGTCATCAGCGTCCGGACTCGGCTACCCAGGAACCGGAGGTGCATCTAACAGCGCGTGTTGGAGATACAACAAGGCTTCATGCAATTTCAAAGAATGTAAATTCAAGCACATATGCCTGATTTGTTCCACACCGCACCCGGCGACGAAGTGCACAAAAAAAGGGGGGAGTGGGAGTTCTCCTAAAAAGGAAAAATGAAGCCCAGCATTACCAAAAAGCCGCCTCACCAATAAGATTAGACCGAATGATGCATTGGCTCGACAAATACCCGAGGAGAGAGGAAGCAAAGCAGATTTCAGCAGGTTTCCAGGAAGGGTTCAGGATCCCCTATCAAGGCAACATCGACATACACACAGCAGGCAATGCGCCATCCACAACACGCCACCCTGACATCATCCGAAACAAACTCGACAAGGAGATCGAGCTGGGCAGAATTGCCGGCCCTTTCCAGATGCCCCCATTCCAGGAGATGATGATTTCCCCACTAGCGGTCGTACCAAAGAAGGAACCGGGAAAATACAGACTCATCCAAAACCTGTCCTTCCCACTAGGAGCATCCGTGAACGACCACATTCCTCGAGAGGCATGCACGGTGCAGTATGCATCATTTGACAGTGCTATATCATTGTTACGGAGGTGTGGGAGGTCAGCAGCAATGGCAAAAACGGATATAGAATCGGCGTTTCGCCTCTTGCCCGTACATCCAGACAGCTTCCCGCTACTGGGTTTCAAGTTCCAAGGTCAATTCTACTTCGACAAGTGCATGCCCATGGGGTGTTCAGTTTCATGTGCCTACTTTGAGCTGCTCAGCACATTTCTCCACTGGGTAACGGCGGAGAAAGCTGGCTTGGACAACATCATACATTACCTCGACGACTTTTTGTTCGTCGGCCCGGAAGGGACAGGCGCAGCGGCTCGCTTACTGGGGACTTTCCAAGGAGTGGCGAAGGATTTTGGTGTCCCTTTGGCGATGGACAAGACCGAAGGGCCGGGGACAAACTTGTGTTTTTTGGGCATCGAACTCGATTCAGAAAGAATGGTATCCAGGCTTCCAGAGGACAAGATACAGAATTTGCGGAACCTCATTGAAACCGCAATGCTGGCAAAAAAATTAACACTGCGGGAGGTACAATCCATAATGGGCGCTTTTAACTTTGCTTGTAAGGTGATCCCAATGGGCAGAGTCTTCTTGAGGAGACTAGCAGCCGCAACTACATCCGTACGGAAACCACATCACTACATAAGGATAACAAAGGCAATCAAAGACGACTTAGCGATATGGAAAAGCTTCTTGCAGGACTTCAATGGAATATCCATATGGCAAGAGCCCCCGATGTCGAGTCGTGACCTGGACATACAATCGGATGCCTCGGGGGGGTGGGGATTTGGAGTGTATTGCCAAGGGGCGTGGGCGGCTGCCCAATGGCCGATAGCATGGATACAAGAAGGTACAACACGCAATATAACTTTCCTGGAACTATTCCCAATTTGGGTTGCACTGGTCATATGGGGACCCAGACTGCAAAACAAACACATAACTTTCTGGTCTGACAATCAAGCTGTGGTATACGTCATCAACAGGCAGACAGCGAAATGCCCAAGGGTTGCGAACCTATTGAGACAAATAATACTGAGCAGCCTGCGCTTAAACACTACTATTCGGGCGCGGCATGTACCTGGAATTAGCAATGGTATTGCGGACGCGTTATCACGTGCCAAATGGTCTCTCTTTCGCAAACAGGTACCCAACGCAGAGAAGGAGGGGACTCCGGTGCCGGAACACTTATGGGCAATTGGACTACAACCACCCTAGACTTACTACGGAGATCGGTAGCGCCCGCTACATGGGGCGCGTATTCCAGAGGGTACAGAAAAGTGCGAGCCTTCCTTAACCAGCACGGTTGGGAGAACGGTCCAGTGCCGGAGGCCTTAGTAGTGGACTACATCGCATGGGCCAAAGAGTGTGGACTGTCGAGAGGCATTGTAATAAAGCAGCTGGCAGGGCTGGCCTTCTTTGCAAATGCGCAAGGATGGGGCGATCCCACCAAAGGATTTCTGGTTAAAAGATTAATGAAGGGTTGGGGACGGCAGTTAGGGCACAAGAAGGATGGGAGACATCCAGTTACACACGAGTTATTAGCTCAGTTATGGTATGCTCTTCAGGAGATTTGCGACTCACAATTTGAAACACGGTTATTTCAGCTCGCATTTTCGCTGGCATTTTTTGGGGCGCTGCGCATAGGCGAACTAGTGGCAGCATGTAAGGAGGATACAGGCGATACGGGGATGTTACTGCGGAATGTACAGCTATTGGGGAACACACTCAGGATATTGATACCTTGGTCCAAGACAGATCAATCGGGAAAAGGGGCTGCGGTGACATTGACCAGGTTAGACAACCAAGTCACCTGCCCGCTGGCTAATTTGGAAGCGTTTTTGGCAGTCCGTCCCAATAAGGGGAACCACCTGTTAGTACATAACAACGGTGTCCCCTTAACAAGGTATCAATTCTCGGCGGTATTTAAGTGCGCGCTATCCAAGGTGGGGCGGGACGCAGCGAAGTTTGGTACCCACTCCTTTCGGATAGGGGCAGCGACGAGCGCAGCCCAGGCAGGTTTGGGTACGGAGACCATCCAGCAAATAGGGAGGTGGCGCTCCCTAGTGGTTAATGCTTACGTGAGACTGGACAGAGTCGGCTCCCATGGTGTAGATATCTAACTGGCATTGTTCTCATTTACAGACTCGTCCGCTAAGCCGCAAACGGTTTGGATCGTGGGGCATTCCTTCGTTCATTGGGCAGCGCAGAGGGCGCAACAGCGCAAGCACGGCGTACACCTCGGTTTGGCCCCGCGGGGAGTGCAGGTTACATGGATGGGAAAGCGAGGGATGCGGTGGCGGCAACTACTGCCTATGATTCGAGTCAGGAGGGAAGAGCGGGCAGCCCCAGACATGTTAATAGTGCACCTGGGAGGCAACGATTTGGGCACATGGACCTGCAGGCAGCTGTTGCAAGAGGCAAGAAGGGACTTGCGCGAGTTGCAGACATGGTTCCCAGGTGCAGTATTATGTTGGTCAGACATTATTCCCCGGATAAAATTCGCTAAGACCAAGCTATGGGGAAGGTGCCGCAAGAAGCTCAACAGGCAGTTGGGGGCCTGGTTGGAGCGCCTGGGAGGCTGCCAGATGCGTCATCAGTGGGCAGACGAGCAGTGTGAGGGCTTCTATCGGGCGGATAAGATACACCTTTCGGACATTGGGTACGACTTGTTTATTAACGACATAACTGAAGCAATTGAGGCGCAGGTAGGGAAGCACCGGGGCCGCAGCTAAAAAACCATGTTACTTGTTGGGGGGGCCCCGAGCAAGTGTAGACACTGCTCGGCGCCGGTGGCGGGTACCCGGGCCAATAGGACTTAGGGTAAAGGGATCAGCCGCGGGCTGACAAGCAGATTGCCGGAAGGAAAGGGGGACCACGCCCGGAGGCAGGGCCCCCCTGCTTACTACGCGGCGGGGGGCCGGTGAACGGAAGTCGCCTTGCTTGGAGCGCGGCAGGCGACGTGGGGTGGGCGTGGTCCCGGCAGAACGTGTGGCAATAAATAGATAATTATATGTATTGGCCCGGGGTGGTGGGTTGTTATGATTATATTGTGTGCTGTTATGGTTAAATAAAAGCTGCGGCCAGTTTTACCCAAAGATACGTTTGAGTGGTCATTATGCACTGCAGGTGGGCGAGCGCCCGGGAACAAAGGAAGTCACGAGTCCCAGAGTCAATAGGTGGGCCCGATATTTAATCGGAGCCCACGGGTTACCTGGGGGAGGGCCGGACTGCCGGGCGCATCGCGTGACGTCATCGGGGCGCGCCGCGAAGCGCGTCGCGTCCTGATGACGTCGGGGCATGAGCCAGCCCCAGTGGGGGCGTTCCGGCGGCCGGCGTCATCGGCCCCGATGACGCCGAAGCCCGGATCCCGCCCCTTTGGGGGCGTTCCTGCGGCCGGCGTCATCAGAAGGGGCCGGCTCGGCCTGATGACGTCGGCCGGGGTTTAAAGGGCCGGTGCCTCGAGGCAGCCGGCCCTTTTTCCCCCGGAGAGCCGTTTCCCCACCCTCCCACCCTGTAATGTGTTGGAAGGTGTAATGGAGATGGGAGACGGAGATAGAGGGGAGTAACGCAATGTCGCAGCTGGGGGCGGGTACCCGGGCCAATAGGACTTAGGGTAAAGGGATCAGCCGTGGGCTGACAAGCAGATTGCCGGAAGGAAAGGGGGACCACGCCCGGAGGCAGGGCCCCCCTGCTTACTACGCGGCGGGGGGCCGGTGAACGGAAGTCGCCTTGCTTGGAGCGCGGCAGGCGACGTGGGGTGGGCGTGGTCCCGGCAGAACGTGTGGCAATAAATAGATAATTATATGTATTGGCCCGGGGTGGTGGGTTGTTATGATTATATTGTGTGCTGTTATGGTTAAATAAAAGCTGCGGCCAGTTTTACCCAAAGATACGTTTTGAGTGGTCATTATGCACTGCAGGTGGGCGAGCGCCCGGGAACAAAGGAAGTCACGAGTCCCAGAGTCAAGTACCCTTCACTTTGCCTCGAAAACAACCCAAACCTGCTACCTGCATGCAGAGGAAACTAAAGGATAACCCCTTGCTAAGACCTTTCTGTAGAAAAGCAAGAATCTGCGCCACTGAGGCTTGACGAGGAAGGACCCCCTTGCTCTCTAAACCAAGATTCGAAGACCTTCCATAACCTAACATAAGTTAGCGAAGTAGAGTTCTTCCGCATCAGTAGGAGGGTGGATATGACATCCTCAGGATAACCTTTCTTTCTCAACTGCCTCCTCTCAAAAGCCTGCTAGACAGAAACGATCCGCCTGGCCGAAAAATACTGGACCCTGACGCAGCAGATTTGGAAGATGACTTAGATGTAGTGGACCGTCTAAGGCCAGATTGACAAGGTCCGCGAACCACGATCTCAGAGGCCATTCCGGAGCTACTAGGATAACTGTTCCTGGGTGAGCTTCTATTTGCCTCAGAACCTTGCCCACCAGCAGCCACAGAGGAAACACATTGAGCAGAATGTCGTCGGGCCAGGGAAGCACCAAGGCATCCACTCCTTCCGCCCCATGCTCCCTTCTGCGGCTGAAAAATCGTGGGGACTTTGCATTTTGCTGAGTTGCCATCAGGTCCAAATGAGGAGTGCCCCATCGGCAAGAGATGAATGTCAATGCTTCACCGGACAGCTCCCATTCTCCGGGGTTCAGCTTCTGATGGCTGAGAAAATCCTTCACATTGTCGACCCATGCCATGTGAGAGGCCACCAGTAAGGTTAGATGCCGGTCTGCCCAGGCCATCTGTTTCTCCACTTCCAAGGCTACCGGACAATTTTTGGTTCCCCCTTGATTTAGGCTATTGTCGTCACATTGTTGGACAAAATTCGTACCACCCAACTGCAGATGAGGGGGAGAAACCTCTGCAAAGTCAAGTGCACTGCTCTCATTTCAGGCAATTGATGGACCATTGCGCCTCCTCCTGCAACCACCGGCCCTGGGCAGACTGAGATTGGCCCACAGCTCCCCAACCAGAGAGATTGGCGTCCGTAGTGACTATTATCCATTGAGGCACCTCGAGATCCACAAAATCACCTCAAGTGGTCGAGGACAAGCCACCAACCAAGACTGGACCTGGCGGACTCCGTGAGTGGTAAAGGAACCTGGAATTCCTCTGACATTGGATTCCAGCGGGAAAGCAATACTCTCTGCAAATGCCGCAAATGCACAAACGCCCACGGGACCAACTGCAGAGTGGACACCATGGATTCAAGAACCTGCAAGTAATGCCAGACTCTGGGAACTGGCACAGACAGGAGTTGTTGAACCTGAGACATCAGCTTGGTTATCCGTTGCTCCCTGAGGAAGACTTTGCTGACCCTGGTATTGAATTGCGCTCCCAAGAAGTCCAGGACCTGGGAGGAAAGCAGATGGCTCTTGGAAAGATTGATGACCCAACCAAGTGGGTGTAGACTGTGTAAAACCTAGTGTATCGCCAGCCTGCAAAGGTCCTCTGATTTCACCCGAATGAGCCAATCGTCCAGGTATGGATGAACTAGTATTCCCTCTCGTCTGAGAGCTGCCGCCACCACCACCATTACCTTGGTGAAGGTGTGGAGAACTGTCGCTAAACTGAACAGCAGGGCACAGAACTGAAAATGACTCCCGAGGATCATGAATTGGAGGAATCTTTGATGCTCCTTGCACATCCCGATGTGCAGATATGCTTCCGTGAGGTCCAGGGAAGCCAAGAACTCGCAGCTGCGCACCTGCTGCAATGACTGAGCGCAAGGTTTCCATCCGAAAATGTGGCACTTTGAGAGCTCTGTTCACCTTCTTGAGATCCAGAATTGGACGGAAGGAACCTTCCTTTTTGGGCACCACAAAATAGATGGAGTATCTCCCGGTCCTGCACTCGTCTGGAGGAACCTGAACGATGACCCCAAGATCTTTCAGGCAGCGCAGAGTCTGATTCACGATCTGTTTCTTTAATGGTGACCCGCAGGAAGAGATCAGGAACATGTCTCATAGAGGCTGAGCAAATTCTAAAGTGTAGCCGTGTTCTATGATGTTTAGGACCCGCTGGTCAGATGTCACTTTGACCCATGCCTCGTAAAACAGGGACAGCAATCCCCCTATGACTGGAACTGAGGAATGGGTCGGCGTTGTCTCATTGAGAGGGCTTGGGTCCCGAAGACACCTGATTGAACCCATCACGGTTCGGTCTATATCCTCGAAAGAAGCGAGACCAAGATTGAGACCTCCCCGAAGACTGTCGCTGTCCCAGGGGAGGCACCCTACTCTGGCGAAAACACCTCTGACCCCGAAAGCGAGAGCAGGAAGGGAGAAAACCTTTAAGACCCCTAGGCTTGTCTTCAGGGAGCTTATGCACTAATTCTCCCCTAAGGATTTAATCAGTTGCTCCAGATCTTCCCCAAACAGGAACTTGCCCTTGAAGGGGAGCGCTCCCAGCTGAGACTTGGACGAAACATCGGCAGACCAGTTGCGTAACCACAAAAGCTGCCTGGCCGAAACCGTGGACACCATTGTCCTGGACGAGGTACGGAAGAGGTCATATATGGCAGCTACGCCATACGCACCGCTGCCTCTAAATGCTCAGCCTGCTCAGATTCCTGAGGAGAGAGATCTTTCGCATTGAGGAGTTGCTGAACCCACCTCAGGCTCACTCGCTGCATGAGACTGCTGCAAACAGCAGCCCGAATTCCCAGCGCAGATACCTTGAATATTCTTTAAGACAGACCTCGAACTTTCTGTCCTGAAGATCCTTAAGGACCGCTGCTCCTGCCACCGGAATAGTTGTCCTCTTGGTGACAGCTGACACCGAAGCATCTACCTTAGGAGTTCCAACGATTCATCAGGCAGCGGATAGAGCTTGTCCATAGCTCGTCCCACTCGCAGGCCAGATTCCGGAGTAACCCATTCACGGAGCATCAATTGCTGGAGCATAGGATGAAAAGGGAATGTTGTCGCTGGACCCCACAACCCGGCCAGTACAGGGTCTACCGTGTCCTGGCCTGGGACTTCCTGAGGCAGTAAAATTCCCAACTCGGATAGGACGTGTGGTATTAGCGGGTCAAGATGATACATAAAAGATTGTGCTAGAAAAAAAAACCTGCTAGTATAAGCTGGAAAATAACTGCTACTGTGCTATGTTTAGAGTATACTGAGAAGTATGCCTGAACCAAAATGGAGAATTCCCCAGAACCCTCTGCGTGTCTTTGGCCTGCCTGGGCTGAATGGACTCTGAGTGATTTACAGAATGTCCCTGGATATCTGTGGAGGCAAGCTGGCACCAGACAGGTGATGTCTATTCATAGAGTCACAAAGAAGAAACCACAGGGGAGCTTCAGGCACTGTTCTCAGGAGTTTGTAATCCACACAGTTACAGACGTGTTGATTGTCTTGACCAGCAAGAGTTTACCAGAACAAAGAAAGTCATGGGAAATGGGCTACACATCCTGGGAAGCCAATCAGGGATAGTTAGCGATGATTTAATCATGCAGTTGACATCACAACTTATGTAAATGATCCTTTGGGCAGTCATGCAATTCTCTGGAACCTTCTACCCTGTATTTGAATGTAATCTATAAAACAAGGATCATTTTCTGTATATGGGGAGATGCTAGACAGTTCAAAAGCCTGAGGGCATCTAGTACTCAGCATCTCCCGAGAACACTTATATTGACTAATAAATATCCATTATACTTTTACTGAGTCTGAGTGTTCTTGTGTCCCTGGCCATAAGCACAGAGTAAGCTTAACATTTTCAAGGTCAATGCTGACACTACAGTCGAGATACAAACTCATCTTACACATTGATAGCATTTTCATACTTAATAAAAGCATTTACATACAGTCCCTTGGAATAATTGTTTAAATTACTATAGCCAGTCATAGATATGTTTTGCCAATTGTGTTCCTAGGGCATTGGTTTAGGGGTTAGAGATGTGAAGAGCTGTAAACCTTTTGTAATGTATGGTATCAGTAAATCTTCTCAGAGAGCTGTACTGGTGTCTCTGCATGGCATTCTATACTCTCTCTCCATAAGGTACATTTTTGTCATGACCGCCGGCCACGGCCGTCCGCGGCAGGCTCAGCTCACGTCATGTCATGCTTGGTTCTCTACCCCCGGTACTCTCGCGGCGCTGGCCAGTCACCGCCGCCGCATTCCTCCTGGCTCTCTGCACTCCACGTGGCAGCTGGGACGCCGCCGACCAGCATTCTGTTCCTGGGCCTCTCTAGGCACGCGCGCCATCTCTCCTCCCTTTAAAGGGCTAATGGCGGGAACTCCAGGGTCGTCCCCGGCTGATGACATCACTGACCCGGGATAGTTAAGCTTCACCTCCAGTCACCACTAACCGACTTGGCAACGAGTTCCTTGGTGCCTGTTCCTTTTCCACGGACCAGTTGTTCCTGTCTTCGGATCCTTCCTGGTTCCGGGTTCTTGCTTCTGCACTTCCCGCCCTGGCTCAGCGCTACTTCACCGCCCTGGCTCAGCGCTACTTCACCGGCACTTTTTCTCAGCGCTTCCCACTCCTCGGGGCCACTTCTCCTGGACTGTCTCAGCACTTCCCGCTCCGCGGCCCTAGCTCACTGCTACTTCATATGGACTTTCTCTCAGCGCTTCCAGCACCTCGGGGCCAGGCTCAGCGCCACCTCACCCAGAGCGCTTCCTACTCCGTGGGTCCTGGCTCAGCGCTACTTCACCTGGACTCTCTCTCAGCGCTTCCCGCTCCTCGGGGCCAGGCTCAGCGCCATCTCATCCGGACTCTCTCTCAGCGCAATCTTACTGGTGAGTCCCTGCCGCAGAGTCCTCTGCTCCTTGGGACCTCCCCGGCACTTCTCCTTGAGGATTTGCTAGTGCCTTGTCTCATCAAGACTTGGGTCAGTGCAGCGCCACACCTGACTGTGTCTCGGTACTCCCGCTCCTCGGGGCACGCACCCCCCCCCCACCACCACCCCGCACGGATATCCTGACGCCTGCTACTGCAGGTTTCCTGCTTTCACCTTCCCAGCTCTCTACAGTTCGTGTCTCGGCTACTGCACCTCCTCATCTGGAGGCCACTTCCCCGTGGTCCTACTCTGCTCCCTTCAGAGCTGCAGGGGCCTTGCACTCCTCGAGACCCTTTCTCCTCTCCTCCCTCCGAGCGTGCTCCTGTCTCGAACTGTGCCTAAACCTCTCCGACACTCTCTGCGCCCACTCGCCTACCCTCTCTGGGATCAGCCACACAGAGGTGCTCCTAAGTCCTGCCGGCCCCGGCACCCAAGGGCTCGACCTGCAGGGAACGAGGGTCAGTACAGACGAAGTCCCAGCTTGCCTCTGATCCCGGCCAGGCTCGCCTCCCCAGGGTGGGGGACCCGTGGGACCCTGCGCCCTTCAGGTAGCAACAAACCCCACCTCGGGCCAAAGGTCCACAATTCCTAACAATTTTATGGCTTTTAATAAAAAATGATTTTTCTCCTCAAGCTGCTGGCTCTAAACATTTCTTTAACCACTATAGCAGGCTCCCTCACAGTTTCTTTAGTTAAGGAAAAAAACAGATTAAGTGAAGGAATTCCTGGGGTTCAGAGCTGGTAAGGGAATTGGACTTGGTGTGCATAGGATTTCCTCAAAAATTTCTTTTGCAAAAAATTATCAGGTGTAATTGTACAGAGCCAGCTTTGGTGGGATAATTTTCAGAGTAAATATAAGTGTGTAAATTCAGTTTTGAAAATTGGTGTAATTTAAATTGGTGTAATTTAAATTTAAATTGGTGTAATTTAAACAATAAAATTATTTTATTGTTTAAATTAATTTGTTATCTTGTTACAATGTCAAAATAGGGCAGTTCTCGCCCTATTCAACCTGTTATCTGGAAACCGATGTGATATCTCGATCGAATGTCGGTATACAAAAGAAAGAAATAAATAAATAAACAAACAAACTTAAGTGTGCATTTGCCGACTTTCTCATGCGGGCTGTTTCAAAATTACCGCCAAATCCACAGGGGTACACAGGCACAACTACATGCACACGTAAGCAAAAGTGCACCTGCAGCTATCTGACATCTATACAGAGACTCTGGCAAACGTCCAGGAAAGCACACCCCCTCACTCATACCTCCCCCCCCCCCCTTTTTGCATAAGGCCCATAGGCACGCATCCACACAGCATACAGAGCGTGGCGAGAGGAGTTCATTCCCTCAAATCCCTTTCTTCAGACATTCGTTTGTTGATGGTGACCCAAAGGAGGCAATACATATTCCTTCCTTTTCTCCAAAGAGGTAGCTGGGACAAACCCATGGGTCAGTAGCTATGAAGATCTCAATAAATATGAACGGCTTGTAATACTATGAACTGCTAGGAAATTCATCCAGATTCCTCTGTTGCTAGGACTCTCCCAGCTGCACCACATTCTGAGCCAACATGCAAGAAACGTCTGCAGGTGTAACGACGGATTAACACAGTCAGATCTACGCATACACTTGATCACAAGTACTCTGGGCTATCCTGGCACATGAAGAGAGGGAAGGGGGTGCCAGAAAAAACAGGAGGGAGAAAAAGAGGAGCTGCCCCTTACTTCATGTGCTTCTGATGGGATAAAAAGTGGACCAGCTGCTCCTCATTTGGTTCTGCCCACTCCAGCAGTACCTGGTTGGCATCTGCCACCTCGGGCTGAAGGAAGAGAGTCCGAGATTCCTGTAAATGCCAGAAGTCAGGCAGAGGGTGTTTCTACACAAAGAACAGATTAAAAACAGCTAAGAGCAGGAGGACTTATCTGTGAACACTTGAATGCTGCCGAACAAGTCTGCCTGTGAGATTTGCATCATTTTTAATAATAAACCTCTGCTGTCTGTGTTACCTGAAGGTCAATGCGCTGCAGGATCTGCTCTATGCTTCCATGCTCATGCAACAGTTTCAGGGCTTTCTTGGGACCCAGTCCTCGGATCTTCTCAGAGTAATCACAGCCCAGGAGGATGCAAAGGTCCACAAACTGCCCAGGGATAAGGGAAGGAGGCAAAGCCAAGGCCAAGCATGGAAAAAGAAGAGGGAACAAGAGGTGGAGGAGATGACAAAGAGATAGGGTTGCGAAAGGAAAAGAAGAGGGATCAGGGAGGATAAACAGAGTTAAAGGGACAGGAATGAGTGTAAGAGATAAGGGAGTGCAGAAACAGAGAAAAAAAAAAAGGAAGGAGTGAGCGATTAAGGATTGGGACAATGGGAAAATAGAAGGGACAAAAGAAAGATGTAATAAATGACATCACAGCCTAAAGCAGATGCATTCCATTCTATCATGCCTGTCACAGAGATGAAGACTAAAGTAATCTAAACATACTCATGAGTGAGAAGCCTTCATTACTATGCCTGCACCATCCTGACATTCTGCGACAGCATCTTGCACAGGTACGCAGATCTCTCAAGCTTTGAACTTTCCAACCTGTGGTTCCATTCAGTTATAAAACTATTTCAGCTTATAAACAGGGAAAAAAACCACCAAAAACCCTGCATCGTTAAACCCTGCAATTTCCCCAAAATAAGAAATTCTTGCACGATCACAAGAACATTTCTAACTCAGGGACATATCTGGGATTAGTTAAGTGCTGTACACAGAGGCCACACTCAGTAGGACAGTCACAGGAGTGCGACAATGCTGTAGCATGACAAGTGTGTCAAGTGCATATCATTCAACACAACAGTCTGACAGAGTGATCCATTATAACACAATAGAATAATACATTACAATGCACTGTTAAATACACTTCTTTACAATTATATCCAACCTTAGACAGAATGCATTGGGGCAACTTCCTGGTGTGGCGGTTACGACCCTTAATCAATAAGCCTTTGTTATGCTGTTGATGCAACTCCATTATTGCTTCAACAGCAGGGGGAAGAGAGGAATTAGAATCGGACGGCAACCAAAAAGGATATTGAATTGCACAGACTGGGAAAACAAATAAGCATGGGAGTAACTTGATACAGTGGTTACTATCATTAACCAATAAGCCTTAATACTGTTGATGCAACTCCAACATTGCTCTCTGCTTCAGCGGCAAGAGGTAACAGGGAATTGGACTCAAACAGCAACCAACAAGGCCTTGACTTTGACAGTCTGGGAAACTGATAATTATAAAGGTGGCTTGTATGGCCAGTGATTACTACCTTAAGCTTGCTGGGCAGACTCAATGGACCATTTGGTCCTTTGCTGCTGTCATTTCTGTTTCTCTGTTGCAGAGTGCTGCAGCTTATTGGACGATTATAAAAAATAGAAGTTGTAGTCAAGGAAGAAGAGAGAACTCTTGACATGGGATTTGCAGAGAGTTGATTAGAACAGGAAACACGTTCCTTGTCTCTTTTGTTTATGAAAATGATTTAAGTTTAGTTACAGAGCTGTTTTTCAAGAAATCTCTATTTTTTGGTCAAAAGATCTGAATATTCCCTGACATGGTATGGATGACGCAGGAAAAAAGAAAAATTGTTTCTTACCAGCTAATTTTCGTTCCTGTAGTACCACGGATCAGTCCAGACTCCTGGGTTTTGCCTCCCCTCCAGCAGATGGAGACAGAGAAGCTTTTGACTGACTCTGCCCTATACCTCGAGGTGCCACCTACAGTCCATCAGTATTACACTGTACCCAAACATAAAGAATAAAAACAGTACAAACTATTAACAATTTTACCCCCTCATGAGCAGAGGAAGGAGAAACTCTGCAAAGCCAAAAAACCCTGCCTGCACTCGAACCCCAAGTGGGAGCAGAACCAGTTATAAGAACATAAGAAATTGCCATGCTGGGTCAGACCAAGGGTCCATCAAGCCCTGCATCCTGTTTCCAACAGAGGCTAATCCAGGCCATAAGAACCTGGCAATTACCCAAACAATAAGAAGATCCCATGCTACTGATGCAATTAATAGCAGTGGCTATTCCCTAAGTAAACTTGATTAATAGCCGTTAATGGACTTCTCCTCCAAGAACTTATCCAAAACATTTTTGAACCCAACTACACTAACTGCACTAACCACATCCTCTGGCAACAAATTCCAGAGCTTTATTGTGCGTTGAGTGAAAAAGAATTTTCTCCGATTACTCTTAAATGTGCTACTTGCAAACTTCATGGAGTGCCCCCTAGTCCTTCTATTATTCGAAAGTGTAAATAACCGAGTCACATCTACTCGTTCAAGACTTCTCATGATCTTAAAGACCTCTATCATATCTCCCCTCAGCTGTCTCTTCTCCAAGCTGAACAGTCCTAACCTCTTCAGCCTTTCCTCACAGGGGAGCTGTTCCATCCCCGTTATCATTTTGATTGCTCTTTTCTGTACCTTCTCCATCGCACTTTCAGAACCCAATCTGCAGAGAAAAAATTAAGAAGTACTGAACGAGTGAACTCTCCGTTACCCCAACTCTGAAATGAGCGGGACTCTGGACTGATCCATGGTACTACAGGAACGAAAATTATCAGGTAAGAACCAATTTTCCTTTCCCTGTATGTACCTGGATCAGTCCAGACTCCTGGGGTGTACCAAAGCTTCCCTATGTGAGGTGGGACCTTGAGAGTCCCGCTTGGAGCACACCTTTTCCAAAACCCCCAGAATCTGGGGCCTGGACATCCAACCGATACTGCCTGGGAAAGGTGTGCAAAGACTTCCAAGTAGCTGCCTGACAAATTGCCTGCGATGAAATTTGCTGACACTCAGCCCACAAAGCCTCCTGCGATCAGGTAGAATGCTCCCGGAAGACCGTCTGGAACCGGATGGCCTTGAACCAACTACACCGAACCAATAGCCTCTTTCAACCAGCTCGTGATAGTAGCCCTAGATGCTTTATGCCCCTTCTGGGGCTACTCCACAGCACAAAAAGATTGTCCGACAGGCGGAAGCTATTAGTAACTTCCAAGTAATATAACAGAACCCGCCATACGTCCAACTTTCTCAGGTCCCTAGCCTGGAGATCTGAGCGGTCCAAGTCTGGAAAGGAAGGGAGCTCCACCGACTGATTCAAATGAAAGAAGGATACCACCTTTGGGAGAAAGGAGGGAACTGTCCTCAAAGAGACTCCCATATCTGTAATCCTTAAGAAGGGCTCCCTACAGGACAAAGCCTGAAGCTCCGACACTCGCTGTGCTGAAGAAATAGCCATGAGAAAACATTTTTAAAGTAAGATCTTTTAAAGTCACCCTCTTCAAAGGTTCAAAGGATGCCACACACAGAGCTTTGAGAACCAAATTCAGGCTCCACGAAGGACAAGGATTCCAGACCAGAGGACGCAAATGCTTTGCCCCCTGGAGAAAACGCTCCACGTCTGGATGTGCAGCCAAGGCTACACCTGGACCCTTAGAAAGCTACAAGCTAAACCTTTAGCCAGGCTGGCTTGTAAGAAGACCAAGATATCTGCCACCAATGCCCAAGTAGGCTCCACCTTGTGCTCCACGCACCAAGACTCAAATATTCCCCACACCCTGACCTAAGCCAGGGAGGTAGATGTTTTCCTAGTCTGCAAGATTAGCAACCATCGCATCCGAATAATCTTTACTCCTTAGCCATTGTCTATCAAAAGCCATGCCGCTAGACAAAAGCGATCTGCCTTTTCCAAACAAATGGGTCCCTGATGTAGGAGATTTGGCAGCAGAAGAAATCTCAGGGGGCTGTCCACCGCTAGGGTTGACTAGATCCACAAACTATGGATGCCTCTGCCATTCTGGCGTTACCAGTATCACCTCTTCCCGATCAAAGGCCAAGGCAGGAACACGTACAGCATGATGTTCCTTGGCCAGGAGAGAACTAGGGCATCCACCCCCCCTGCTCCTGGCTCCCAGCGCCGACTGAAGAACAGCGGGGCTTTGGCATTTCGAAACGTCGCCATCAAGTCCATACTCGGTTTGGTCCACCTGTCGCATAAGGTGGAAGGCATCATCAAAGAGCTCCCACTCCCCGGGATCGAGCTGGTGACTGAGGAAATCAGCTTGCACGTTGTCAACCCCGCAATGTGAGAGGTTCAATCCTGACTAGTTGCTGCTCCGCTCAACTGATCAACTCCCGGGCCTCGATCGCCACCGGCTGACTCCTGGTCCCCCCTTTGGCGATTGATTTAGGCCACTGCTGTTGCATTGTTGGACAGGATCCTTACTGATTTCCCCTGCAGCACCAGAAGAAGTGCCTGCAGTGCCAATCGAACCGCTCTGGTCTCCCATCGATTGATTGACCACAAAGATTACTTCACTGTCCATTGGCCCTGCACTGCTCTTCCCTGACAAACTGCTCCCCAGCTGGAGAGACTGGCATCGGTGGTGACCACTGTCCAAGAGGGAATTTCCAAGTCCACACCCCGGCATAAGTTGTCTGAGAGAAGTCACCAATCGAGGCTGGAGCTTGCAGATTCTGCAAGAGGACACGGAAGCTGAAATTGTTCGGACACCAGGTTCCAACGGGAAAGCAATGCTGATTGAAGAGGTCTCATATGAGCAAACGCCCATGGGACTAGCGCCAAGGTGGAAGCCATCGATCTGAGGACCTGCAAGTAATCCCAGACACCGGAACAACGCTTGGCCAACATGGCACGAACTTGCCCCTGCAGCTTGATGATCCGCTCTCCTCTGTGAGAAAAATCTTGCCTAAACGTGTCTTGAACAGGGCCCCCAAGGACTCCAAGGACTGGGAGGGAACCAGGTGACTCTTGGCCAGATTGACTATCCAAACTAGGGACCTCAAGAGTTGAAGAACCCGCTGCACCGAAGAGCGACAGAGGGATTCAGACTTCGTTCAGATCAGCCAGTCGTCCAGATAAGGATGAACCAAGAGTCCCTCCTTCTGGAGCCCCGCTGCCACGACAACCATTACCTTGATGAAGATCCTGGGCGCTGTGGCAAGACTGAAGGGCAGAGCATAAAACTGAAAATCATCCCCCAAGATTGCGAACATCAGGAACTTCTGGTGGTCGACCCGGATTCCGATGTGCAGGTACACCTTAGTCAGATCCAGCAAAGCTAGGAATTCCTCTTTGTGTACTGAAGCAATTACCAACTGCAGGGTCTCCATTCAGAACCAAGGAACAAGGAGAGACCTGTTGACCCTCTTCAAATCGAGTATGGGCTGGAACGTGCCTTCTTTCTTGGGCACTACGAAGTAAATGGAATAGTTGCCTTTCCTTCATTCCTCCAGTGGTACTAGCACAATAGCTCCAAGTTCGTGAAGGCGTTGCAAAGTGTCTTGCACTGCTAGATGCTTCGTCTTGTATGAGCATGGGGAAATGAGAAAGTGCTCCCAAAGTGGCCGAGCAAAATCTAAAGCGTAGCCAAGTCTTATGATATTGAGGACCCACTAGTCCGAAGTTAATTTAGCCCACTCCTCGGAAACAGAGCCAACCTGTGCTCTACTACTGGAGCCGAGGAGTGAACCGGCCTCGCCTCATTGGGAGGACTTAACTCCTCCCGTACTTTGGGAGGTACCATTTCTGCCAAGGCGAAAGCCCCGAAAGAACTGTGTCCAGGACTGCTGCCTTCTAGGGTTCTGCCTAGACGAGGAGCAGCACAATCTAGAAGACCCAAACCTCAGATTCCTACGGAAACGTGAGCGAGGGAGGAAGGAACCCCTCAGGCATATCCCCCAGCAGCCTATGGACTTTGTTCTCCCAGAGGGATTGAATCATGTCCTCCAAGTCCTTCCCAAAGAGCAGTTTGCCCTTGAAGGGCAAAGAACCCAATTGAGCCTTAGATGAAACATCCACTGACCAGTTCCTCAGCCAGGGGAGTCTGCAGGCAGAGACAGCTGAAACCATAGATCTGGCTGAAGTTCTTAGCAGATCGTAGAGTGCGTCTACACTGTAAGCCACTGCAGCCTCTAGCCGCCCGGCCTGAATAGCTTCCCCCATCCGAGAGAGACGTGCCTATCTGCAATTGCTGCACCAAGCGAAGACTTGCTCTCAGGGTGAAACTGCTACACATGGCAGCACGCACACCAAGCGCTGACACCTCAAATATCTTCTTAAGCTGTACATCCAGCTTCCGATCTTGGAGATCCTTTAGGGCTGTAGCTCCCGTCACCGGGATGGTGGTCTTCCTGGTGACCGCTGATACCGCCGCATCCACCTTGGGCACCATGAGGAGGTCCAGAGCTTCTTCTGGCAGAGGGTACAGCTTACCCATCGCTTTACTGACCTTCAAATCTAAATCAGGAGTGTCCCACTCATGAAACAACAGGTCAGTGACGGAGAGATGAAAAGGGAAGGTCTGGGTCGGACCATGGAGACCCACCATGACTGGATCAACAGCTCCCATCCGAGAGTTCTCCTGAGGGGCCTCAATGCCCAATTCCTCCAGAACTGCAGGAATAAGTGGACCCAGCTCGTCTTTACGGAACAGGCAGACCACCTTAGGATCATCCCCTTCAACCATCTGAGACCCCGCCACCTATGGGCCATGGTCCTGCAAATCGTGGTCCTGGTCACCCAGGTCAGGGTCTGCTCCTTGCAGTGTTTTACCCCTCGGGTCATTCGACTCCGAAGCCTCAGAGGAGGCGGCTCCCACAGGTCGAGACAGTGTGGTCCTCAGGAGGCACTTAGCCTTCGCGACACACTCGTCCTCAGGAAGCCTGGACCCCCGCCTTGGTAAGCTTTTGAACTGACCTGGAGAGAGGACTTCCAAACACCTACTAGCCGTCTTCCTGGCTTTGAAAGCCTTGTGAAACAGCAAAACAAATTCAGAGTAAAATGGAAAGGAGGAGCCTGCATGCCCTCTGGGGCCCTCCCCCGCCGAAATCACCGAATCCTCTGGCAATCCGCCCCCACCCCCACCCCCCGAAGCAGCCTGCTGCGGGGATAAGGGAGGAGGGGAAATCCCCTCCCCCTCTGCGGTTCGCGCAACAGTTCGAAAGGCAGACAAGATGGCGTCCGTTCTCACGCTGAGTGGGAACTGATCTGGAGAAGGCTGCCGCGCCCCACTGAGCCTCCCAGCGCATCCTCAGCTTTACCACCCCCGGCAGCTCCCGAGGTGCCCTCCCCCCCAGGGAGGCACTTGGAGCATAGACCATCGTGCACGCGTCTCCACACACGTGGCATCTAAAAGCGGGAGAACTACAGGGTGACCGGCGAGGTTATCAGGAGGGGGAAAAAAAACAAACAGCGACGACAGTCAACACAGCGTTGGAGGAACGAAGAATCAGTCCCAGACAGTTGAGCAACAAAAAAAGATTGTAAATCGTTTTCACTTTTTTTTTTCCCCCAAACCTGGCTCCAACGAAACACTGAGTCCTGTTCCCTGCAGGGTGAGTGAACCAGGCTCCCCGGTATCACCCCGATCGCTGTCAGCAGGGTCCCCGACCCTCCGCTCCACACAGCCTCGAAACCAGGACCTATCAACCCCCTGGGAGGCTCAGAATTCTCTTCTGTCTTCTCTCTCTTTAATGAAAAGTTTAGGTTTGTTTTTTTTTATAATCTATTCTTTTTTTAAACGGTCTGTCACAGAATAGGATTTTGCACCTCCACCATCCGCTGGAGACAGAGAAATACTGACGGACTGTAGATGGCACCTCGAGGTATAGGGCAGAGTCAGTCAAAAACTTCTCTGCTCCTATCTGCTGGGGGGGGGAGGCAAAGCCCAGGAGTCTGGACTGATCCGGGTACGTACAGGGAAAAGGAGATTATTCCTGGGAATGGCACATCTCTTTTTGCATTATTTTTGCTAATGTACTATTCATTGTCAGGTTAAATGGGGAGGGGTTTGTATGTGAACAGCTTAGCTCATTTCTTGATTTACAAAAAATATCAAAGGGTCTATATGTGACTAATAAGTCCAAAAGTTTGTCTCCAAGTTTTATCAGGATCGCCTTCACACCCCCTTTGTGTTGTAGTCAAATGAAGCCCAATATTTGAAAACTGGATGTTTGTTACCTGAATTGATTTCTCAACATGTAGTAGACCGTTTCCAGATGCAAATATGTGCTTGTGTTTTTGATGATTTCAAGATTTATAAATAACGAATATAAAAAAAAAAGCTTTGTGATAAGACATGGAGGTAGAAAGAAGCGAGAGAAAGAGGAGTATGCTTGCCTTCCCAGATGGTACAGAATCAATGAGGAAGATAATAATACTTGGAAAAGGATCGATATCCTACAAGTAGTGAAGCTTCTACAACTGGCAGCTGAGATTTATCCTTAGCTATGTGGATTTGAATAACTTGGTAGAGCAGGTTAGTTGTACAGTTTTAATGATGTTATCTACTATGTTAGAATGAAGAATCCAATCATCAACCTTATAAGACAACTTGAGGGCAAAAATATTTTAAGCAGCAAGGCCATGATATCAGGAACCTGAAACTTCCATACATCAATGTGCAGGTTCTTTAACATTTCTAACCATCCAATCACCTGCTTTATATTAAATGGATAGTCTACAAATTTTTATATGCAATATAAAACATTGATACTTTTGACACTGCCATATTTTAGCTCTGCTTGACATTTTTTCATCTCTTCCTTGTGTTGCATCCATTTGCAGAAAAACGTCTTCAAGTTTGCAGCATCATGTTTGACAGCTCGTGTGAACACACAGATTCCACCGACTCACAGAGCCTGTAGCTCCTGTGATTTCTGTATATGGACAATGGAATGGGAGATTTGGTTTCATCCAGAACAGGCATGAAGTATCATAGTCATGGTGTTACAAATTGTTTACCAGTGTGTGTAGTGTACATAAAAGTTTGTGTCCCTGCATGCAGTTGTATGTAAGTTGTACCAAATGCCAAAACAGGAATAGACTTGTGGAATATAAGAACTGTATTTTGACTTATGAAACTTACAAGCTCCTATGGTCCCGCACTGTAAGCAGTATGGACACCGGTTTCAGGAACCAAGACGGACTGTAACTGAACAAGTCACTCAGTCATCAAGAGGGGGGAATTATTGAGCTCATCTTAATCTGTGAGAACAATATTGGATTTTTACACTGAACACAGTTAAATCTATGGGTTTAAATGATGAGAGAGCGTGGGATTCTATCATTTAAGTTAGATATGATGTATTCATTGATTTATTTCAGAGCATGTGAAGATAGATTCCAAGCTGCTTATCCCAAGAATAAGCAGTGGATTTCTACAACTCTGCCTTAACAATTGTTAATGGACTTTTCCTCCAGGAACTTGTCCAAACCTTTTTTTAAATGCAGCTATACTTATAGCTTTCACCACATCCTCTGGCAATGAATTCCAGAGTTTAATTATGCATTGAGTAAAAAAAACCTCTCTCTTATTAATTTCATTGTGTGTCCCCTAGTCTTTGTACTTTTCCAGAGATTAAACTGATTAACATTTACTCCTTCCATCCCACTCATTTTATAACCCTTTATCATATCTCCCTCAGCCGTCTCTTCTCCAAGCTGAAGAGTCCTAACCTCTTTAGCCTTTCTTCATAGGGGAATTGTTCCATCCCCTTTATCATGCCGTTATCTGTACCTTTCCTAATTCTGCTGTATCTTTCTTGAGATGTGGTGACCAGAACTGAACACAATACTCAAGGTGAGGTCTCACCATGGAGTGATCCAGAGGCATTATGATATTCTCTGTTTTATTTTCCATTCCCTTCCTAATAATTCCTAGCTGCGGCTGCACACTGAGCAGAAGATTGCAATATATTTTCAAACGATGACAGCTTGATCCTTTTCCTGAGTGGTGACTCCCAATGTGTGGAACCTTGCATATTGTATCTGTAATTTGGGTTACTTTTCCCCTAAGTGCATCACTATTTTTGCCTCTATCACCTCCACAGGGAGGTTGTTCCACGCATCTCTCTGTAAAGAAATATGTTCAAATTGATCCCCTGATGCAGAGCACTCCCTCAAAACATGGATATATGTCGAGGGCTACAAGCTAAATAGCAACATTTTATATTGCATAAAAAAAAGGTGAAATATTTTTGGACTCTTCATGTACTAGGAAGCAGATGGAACAATGATTGGAATGGATAAAGAACCTGCTCATTGATGTATGGAGGTTTTAGGTCCATGATAACACTTTTGCCCTCAGTTGTCTTATACGGTTGATGATGGGACTCCTCATTTCGTCATTATATGTTTGATCCTTTCTATGTTTCTTAGTGGGCTATTTGAGTCTTGTAATCTATGTTAGGTTAAGAAAGGAGACAAGAGACAGAGAATTGTGGTAAACAAGGCGTTTCTTGTCCAGCAGGCAGACCCTAGTCTAAGAGACATTCATCTGCAAAAGGTTGAAATAAACAAAGTGATAAACACGAGTAGATATTTTATGAAGCACTGCACAATAACAATTGTAAGACAAGTACAGTTGAATGTAATTGGAATACAATGGATTAGAAAATAAAAAGTTGCACAGGAAGCTTTATAATGAAGGACAGAGAAACAAATACAGAAAATCTGCTTTCCTGTCTTTGAGGGATTTGCCCTTGTTCCCTTGTCTGACATTTGCTTCTGCTCTTCATCTCTTATTTATCTTTGTTCCCCTGTTGCTAAGAGATTTTTCTCTGCAAGAAATTTACCTGTTCATGGGTCAGTTGCAGCTTCTCCAGAATAAGAGGAAGATCATATTCGTCAACTTGACTGCAAGACACAATATAGCAACTTGAAACCTCTCACTTCTTTCAAGGTTCTCACCACTCCCATTCCCCCCACCACGTTATCCCTCATAGCACCCCCATCTCTTCCTTCATGGATCTGCAATTTTGTTTGCAAACCAAATGGAAAATCTCTTTCATATGAAGTTATATAAAAGTCTGTGTAGCGTATTCGGGTCTGCTGTGGCCTCGGGAGTAGTGCAAGGACACGACGAGTCTTGACTAGTCCAGTTCTGGTGCGAGTAATTATTTACAGTTTCACACTTACAGAAACAGAGACTCACCTTCCATCAGGTGCAATTGTCATGTAAAGATAGTCCATATGAATATACCAGGAGTTCCTACCAACTCCCTGGGGGCCCCCTCAAGCTTTCCAGGCCCGGGTTCTTATGGGTAGGGTAAAGGGAACCTCCCTTCACCCAGAATCTCTTGTAGCATTCTGCCTTAAGGAAGACTGGGTTAGAAACCTGAACCATTTACATTTATTAGGTTTATAGACCGCCTAACACAGAATGGTCTAGGCGGTTAACAATAAAACACACACAAAATAATCGACAAACAGAAAAACAAAATTACATTAAAAAGCATAAAAGAATAGTAAATTAAAATACTTTTCAAATCATAAAACTCAAAAATAGGCAGATTTAAACAAATGGGTCTTCAGAAGACCTTTGAATTTTTTTAAGAGAGTCACATTTTCGTATTTCAAGCGGGAGGAGATTCTAGAACATAGGCCCAGCAATGGCAAAGGAGCATTCACGTGTAATATAGAGGTGTGCTGCTTTTGGTGAGAGAACTTCGAGAAGGACATTGTTGTGATGAGAGTAGAGAACGAGTGGGTTGGTAAAATTTGATTAAGGAGTTGGCCCATGGAGAAGAGACGCCATTCAGAAGTTTATATATTATTGTTCCCAGTTTATATTTGACGCGTTCGGATATGGATAGCCAATGGAGATGAATTGGAGTTGGTGTAATGTGATCTGAGCATTTTGTGTCAGACAGGAATCATGAGGCCAAGTTGGTTACGAGTAGGATAGGTCATAGAGTCGCAGCAGGAAGACCAATGTATAAAGCTTTACAGTAGTCAATAATTGGGAATAAAGAAGCTTGAAGTGAAGTGAAGGTTTTTTAAACCAGCAAGTAACCAAAGTCTGAAAAAACCCTGTTTGATGATGTACTTAATTTGCAGTTTGAAAGACAGAGTGCTATATAGAGAAACACCTAAACTTAATTTATTAATGGTAAATGTTGCAATATTGATGGAAATGGTGGTCTGTGATATCTCAGAGTAAGGACTGGAGAGTACTAGGAATTCTGTTTTTGACATGTTTAGTGATATTTTGTTGTGATCCAACCAAGATTTTATTGAGGAGAAGCAAATATTAAGATGATCAATAAGGGCTCCTTAAGGTAGAATGAGGGAATTATTGGTACACTCCATCACATACCCTCCCCCTCAGCTCGGCTTTGTCAGGTCGAGCGTCCAGACATGCCCGGACAACACCCCAGCTCTGTCTCAAGAGTCTCCCCCGCTCCGGCTGTCTTCTCCCCAACACTCATGAATTGTCTCCATAAGGCTGAAAAATGAAGATAATCTTGACCCAGGACTACTGGGTCAAGAAGTGTGAGGAGGACAGCTGCTTCTAACACAACTTGTCCTGCAGCGGGCACGAGGTGAATGTGAGAAATTGAACACTTCTGTTCATCCCCATGTATATGTAGAGGTGTAACTTTGGGAATATATGTTGGTACTGGTTATGTGCACACCTGCAAATTTCCAAGCCAAATTTAGGCACATAAATTCACTTTGAAAATTCTGGCTAATGACGGCAGCTAAAAAGTACTCGCAGATTTTAGCCTATGCAGGCCGTTTGAAAATTGCCCTCATAGAGAATAATTTTTTAGATACACTGAAAAATGTTTGAGTCAAATTCACATTCTAGATCAATAGTTAGAGCACCAGTTAATATATTTATAATTTCCATCCAAAAGATTTGTATGACTCTACACAGCACTAGCCAACGAATAAACTCTTCTTTATTTTATCTTTGACAGTTACTATTTGCTATCTCACTCACCAATTCTTGTCAGCTTTCAGATTTCGTATCAATCGCGTGCTTCCGAAAGGCAGGGCATCCATGTCCTCTGTGGCTGTGCCCCAAACCTGACCAGAAGCCACCAAAGCAGCACAAGTGGCTTCCCCCTCACTTGGGGCCTGAGAAATGACAGGAGCATTTCAGTTAATCTTTACACAATCCTGCAAATCATAATACCTGTGGGCTATGCATTCAGAGGAGAGGATTTAGCCGGTTAACTAAGAAGTTAGCCAGCTAGATCCATTGGGACAAAAACATAAAATAAGAACATAAGAAATTGCCATACTGGGTCAGACCAAGGGTCCATCAAGCCCAGCATCCTGTTTCCAACAGAGGCCAAACCAGGCCATAAGAACCTGGCAAGTACCCAAACACTAAGTAGATCCCATGCTACTGATGCCAGAAATAGCAGTGGCTATTCCCTAAGTCTACCTGATTAATAGCAGTTAATGGACTTCTCCAAGAACGTATCCAAACCTTTTTTAAACCCAGCTATACTAACTGCACTAACCACATCCTCTGGCATTGAATTCCAGAGTTTAATTGTGCGTTGAGTGAAAGAGAATTTTCTCCGATTATTTATTTAACGCTTTTTTATATACCAACATTCGTTTGCACATCACATCGGTTTACAGTAGAACAGAGAATTTTGGAAGGGAAATTACATATTAACAATTTGAGAAACTATATCTTAACAATATAAACAACCAAGGAGACTAAGAGGCAAAAGAAGGTAGGAACATAAGAGTGCACAAACAGATAGGAACAAGTAACTATAAAATCGTAATTGTAGGGAAGGGGAGGTTGAGGCGGGGATGATCTTTTCAGGAACGGGATTTCGTATAGGGGAGGAGATAGATTAGTTTTAAATGTGCTACTTGCTAACTTCATGGAGTGCCCTAGTCCTTCTATTATCTGAAAGAGTAAATAACCGATTCACATCTATCTGTTCAAGACCTCTCATGATCTTAAAAACCTCTATCATATCCCCCCTCAGCCGTCTCTTCTCCAAACTGAACAGCCCTAAACTTTTTAGTCTTTCCCCATAGGGAAGCTGTTCAATTCCCCTTATTTTGGTTGCCCTTCTCTGTACCTTCTCCATTGCAACTATATCTTTTTTGAGATGCAGTGACCAGAATTGTATACAATACTCAAGGTGTGGTCTCACCATGGAGCGATACAGAGGCATTATGACATTTTCCATTTTATTAACCATTCCCTTCCTAATAATTCCCCACATTCTGTTTGCTTTTTTGACTGCCACAGCACATTGAGCCAATTTCAATGTATTATCCACTATGATGCCTAGATCTTTATCCTGGTTGGTAGCTCCTAATATGGAACTTAACATCCTGTAACTACAGCAAGGGTTATTTTTCCCTATATGTAACACCTTGCACTTGTCCACATTAAATTTCCATTTGGATGCCCAATCTTCCAGTCTTGCAAGGTCCTCCTGCAATTTATCACAATCCGCTTGCAATTTAACTACTCTGAATAATTTTGAATCATCTGCAAATTTGATTACTTCACTCGTCGTATTCCTTTCCAGATCATTTATATATATATTGAAAAGCACCGGTCCAAGTACAGATCTCTGAGGCACTCCACTGTTTACCCTTTTCCACTGAGAAAATTGACCATTTAATCCTGCTCTCTGTTTCCTGTCTTTTAACCAGTTTGTAATCCACGAAAGGACATCGCCTCCTATCCCATGACTTTTTAGTTTTCTTAGAAGCCTCTCATGAGGGACTTTGTCAAACGCCTTCTGAAAATCCAAATACACTACATCTGCAGGTTTACCTTTACCCACATGTTTATTAACGCCTTCAAAAAAATGAAGCAGATTTATGAGGCAAGACTTGCCTTGGGTAAAGCCATGCTGACTTTGTTCCATTAAACCATGTCTTTCTATATGTTCTGTGATTTTTATCTTTAGAATAGTTTCTACTATTTTTCACAGCACTGAAGTCAGGCTCATTGGTCTATAGTTTCCCGGATCGTCCCTGGAGCCCTTTTTAAATATTGGGGTTACATTGGCCACCCTCCAGTCTTCAGGAACAATGGATGATTTTAATGATAGGTTACAAATTTTAATTAACAGATTTTAATTCATTTTTTAGTTCCTTTAGAACCCTGGAATGCATACCATCTGGTCCAGGTGATTTGCTACTCTTTAGTTTGTCAATTTGGCCTAGTACATCTGGCCTACTACAACGGTCCCAAATAGAACAGCAAGATATAGACCTGCAGTTTAAACAGGTGGCTATATTAAGCCGTATTTATAGCAGGCATTCCTGGGAGTGTTGGTGGTGTTTCGGTTGGGGAAAAGGGAATATACGCTCATAACTGAATTTTTAAAATATGCACTAAATAGTTCTGCCAACCTCCCCCTCAATTTCAGCCAGAGAGATTTCAGGAGCAAAGCATGCAAGTAGTTTTCTACCTGCGTACTTTTATAGCAGATATACAAAGAGAAACTACCCTAGTAAGTTCCATCTGAAAATACACTACAAGGTACATGGGTACAAAGAAATCTGAACACCTTACTGCCTAAGTGAAAATTACCTCCATCAAGATCTCGTTCATCTATGGGCTGCACATTTAGCGACAGAGAGGCCCCACTATCTGTAGGCTATGCATCGCAGACCCTGATAATTTTTGAACTGTAATAGTATCTTAGGAATTTGGTTGCTCAGCATTTGGTCTAGTGGCATTTCTAGTCACAGAACTCCTCAACAGATGGCACTGGACAGTTCTCACTAGATTACTCTCCAGCACTGCTGTGTGACGAGAGCCTCTGAGACCTCTCTCTTCCAGGTAATACCTGTATGCAGGGAACACCCAGGAAAGAAAGCAGCGTCTCACAGTCTTGCTTCACAACCTTCTTACTGTTCTGGGATGATCCAAGCACTGGAAAGGCACAATAAGAACAAACAAGGTATTGGTTGCACTAATCACAGGAGAATACCACTAGTCAGACTAACAAAATCTCTTCAGCAGCATCTTCCCTCCCCTATCCCACATTCATAAGCAAAAACACTAGGAGAGTCGATATTCTCGCACCACAAGGACAATCCTTCATTTTGGATAAACAATGGCAATTTGCTTGTGTCCCAAAAAATAATCCTATCCCATGCATTTTCTTCTTTGTTTTTACTCCAGCATCTTCGTCTTCATCTTTTGGGGCTTCCTGGTGACCCTAATTGAGCTATGAATCATTCACAACAATCTGGGGCAGAAGTGGACAAATCTAAGGCACCAGATCACTAGAAATTACACTTTGTGGTGTCCATCATTTGCTGCTACTCAGCTGTGTCCATGTCCCTCCTGACACACTCACCAACCCTCCAAATCCTCCCTGTGCACTCACGGCCCTCACCCCTCAGGAGGCGAGCAGAGCAACAGAAATCTCTCCCACCAACTGATGGCTGCAGGTTTTACTGCTGCTCTTCAGGGCTTTTCTGTTTGAACATCATGTGCCCTGTATGAACTGCCAACCAATGGGCCAAGGTTTGTTCAAACCAAACCACAATGCTTTAAACATATGCAGAAGCGCCAGCTATCAGCCAGCAGGAGAGAGGCATGCTGCTCCACTCTTGTCCTGCCAGTAGGGATTGAGGAATTGTTGCAGGGATTGGGGGATATAGGGATGGGTAAATGCATGAAGAGCATTAGGAGAGATTGGGGGATAGCTTGGTTATAGAGAGGGTTTGCTATCTATGCTGATACCTAAATTTTTGGAGGCAACTCTTATATCTGGACTAGATTTCTCGAGACCTGATCTTTTTTTTTTTTTAGACAATCCTTTGGCTGAAAGACATGGCCTATGGTGCCCTCCAGAACCCAATACAATTGCACTCTTAAGTCATCCAGCATGTGGACTTTAGCTCAAACATTGGGCTGCCCTACCTCCTTCCCAGGAGCTGTAAATATTCTGTGGTACCCTCATCCCTAAGCAACGAGAACCAGACCTAGAAACTGAACTTGATCTCCTGCCCAGCATCGCACAGTGCTGCTGCTCGGGCCAGTGCATTTCATTAGGGCATCATAACATCTCTCTCATTTCCTACACACGCATGTTCCAAAACGTAATGTAAAATAAAACATGTAAATGCTGGCCTCTTAAGATGCACTCAGCTGTTCCTGCAGCTAAGGTCCAGTTGGTAGAAAGGTTACCCAGACAAAATTTAGCCAAGGGGGCGGGGGAATATTTAAATTACAGGTTGTCCTGGTAACTCCGAAAATTACCTGGAGAAAGCCTTTGAATCTTAGAGGAGAGATTTCAAATGAACCTAACTCCATTAAAATGGATTAATGGAGCTGGACAGGGACATTTGGAAACAGCGCTTCTCCGTGCAGGTGAAAGAGCGTGCGCTGTTTCATGAGCATGCTTCTGCTGGCTTCAGAAAGGGACAGGTCCGGAAGAGAACTTAGGGCAGGAATGGGGATTTTACACTCCGGATCTCCAGCTCGGTTCACTTTCGTCCCCACTGGCACACAACTTCGTACAGAAATTATAAACGGTGCAAGGGATCAACCCGTGGCGGGGAGAGATGGAGAAACCTTAACTGTTTTTCTGTGTTTCGTGAAGCACAATTCAGACTGGCGGGCGTCTGGGCAGAGCAGGGTCAGTCTCTTACCTGCATCCTCGTCTTTCTTTTGGGTTCCTGCCGCTGCCGCAGCACGCCGCCGAGCCATCTGCAAGAGGAGGAATCTGTCAGCCACAGGCATGCACCCCCCCACCACACCCCTGCTCACCTCAGAATATCACCGCACTGTCACCGAGATACAGAGGATGCACTGATCAAGGATTCTGCTGAGAAAGGTCTCTAATACAGCTAGGTACACACTCCAAGCAAAAAAAGGCTACAAACTAGGAGGATGAAGACCAGAAGAAGGCAGAAATCTTAAACAGACTCTTCTGCTCTATATATATATGGATTACCTCTCTCAGCCCTCAAGCCACTCCAAATATTACAAAACTCAGCTGCCAGAGTTCTAACTGGAACAAAAAGAAGTGAACACATCTCACCAATTCTGACCGCACTTCACTGGCTACCTATCAACGCACGTATTGCATACAAATCAATGACTAGAATCCACAAAATCCTAAATAATGATAATCAAGGTCTTAACTCACTAAACATAATCCCTCAAAAGCCTTCAAGAAACCTACGCTCCAATAACTCTGGTTACCTAAACATTCCCCCTGTCCAAGATACGCATCTTGCAACCACAAGAGAAAGAGCCTTCTCAATTGCCTCACCCAAAATGTGGAACACCCTACCTAAATTCCTGAGAACTCAACATGACCAAAAAAACATTCAAAAAGGACTTAAAAACACTAATGTTCCGCAAATTCCTCACTGACTGTAAATCATCAAATCATCCCGACTCTCAACTGAACTCTCAATTGTTTACCGCTTAACTCACCCCCTTCTCCCTGTACCTGCATGCCCTCCCCCCTCTAACCTAATAATATTTCTTTCTGGACTTGATTTTCCATCTCTCTGATAATGTTTAAATGGTTTAAATGGTTTTGTACTACTACCCAACTGTTAAGAATCTGTTTAATGTTCTTATTACTGCTCAGTTACAAGATAAATATATACTTTTGTAAACCGTTATGATGGCTCTACCGAATAACGGTATATAAAACTCCTCAAATAAATAAATAAATAAATAAATAAAATAAATATACACGCGGAAGAGGGATGACAAACACCAGTCCTCGAGTGCCACACACAGAGGCCAGGTTCTCAGGATATCTACAATGAATATGCATGAGAAAGATTTGCATGTCCCGGGCCCCTTGGCTGGACAGCTGCCCAGGGGGGACAAAACACTCTGATCAGCAGCACCTCCCCCCAAAGGTTATCAGGAACTGGAAGCCCCTTGGGCACAAGGGGGGGGGAGGGTAGTTTAGATGAGATTAGGGCAGATGTAGTTTGCTTTCAGAAGGGAAGGAAGGGTATCATGTTTTTGCTTATCTGGGGCACTATTTTATTTTATTTATTTATTTATTTAACACTTTTATAGACCGATATTCTTGTAACAAGTTATAAATCACTTCGGTTTACGTTGTAACGATAACCAGCGCATAAAAGAATGCCTTACATTGAACAAGGAAGTACAAACTTGGATCATAAAACTGAAGCAACCAGGGAGATAACGTGAAGAGACATTGACCGGCGAGCCGGATTATGATTTGGTTTAATACACTAAAAAGCTTTCAAAGATGTAACCACAATGTATTGTTCAATCTTTGGTGGGTTTTCCCCCCACTAGCACTGCGAGTCAACATCTAAATACCCCCCACTTTTACAACGCACAAATGCATCTTCTTTTAGTTACATATTTTTATTAGTTTTATTGCTCCATATTCATTTATTCCCCCCTTTATTTATTTTACACTTTTGTGTTTGGCGATTATGTTGATTTAGTTTCACATTTCAACAGAGCACATCGGGCCAAGCCTGGCATACTTTTATATGCAATTTTTGTATACAGATTTCCCCAATAACACTGCGAGTCAACATTTAAATACCCCCGCTTTTACAACTCACTTCTTCTTTTAATTACATTTTTTATTAGTTTTTATTGCTCCATATTCATTTATTCCCCCTTTTTTATCTATTTTATACTTTTGTATAATCCTTTCAGAATATTACTTTTATATATAGTTTTCCCCAAAAACACTGCGAATCAACATTTAAACACCCCCGCTCTTACAACTCACTTCATTAAAAGTCATCTGCTCTATAAATAGTTCTTATATACGGCACTGCACAGTGTCTGTCACATCGGTAGTATTTTTGATTGAGCAATTACCTACATTTGCACATCGGCACGGATGAATAACATTTTTAATATGTAGTCAAAACCACCTTGAAGATATTATTGGTATTTTTCGTTTTCATCTTTACGTTTCAGGTTTTAAACTTTGCACTTTTATTCTTAGTTATTGGTTTTCAGTTTTATTCTTTTACTTTTTTTTACTCATTATTAATTCTTTTTTTTGTTTACAATATCGTAAGTATGGATGTGTTTTATTTTTACACCAAGTTGTCTCTTTTGGAATCGCTATTTACATATACATTGATGATCTTGTATTGAAGTTTTCATAATTAAGAATCCATCTACTCCGGTATCCTCATTTTTTGGGACCATATCAATTTCCTATCGGTTTACACCACTCCTCTTCTATACCCAGTAATTTGTGACATTATATACACATATGTACATAACTGCAGTTTATTTTTATCAAACTGACATTAGTCAACTATGTTAGCACAGCACTTATTTACATTTTTATAAAAATGTATGTACAGCTTTTACACATTGACTCATGTGCAGACTTTTGAGTTTATTTCAATATACAAGCATGTTTCATTTGTTTGTTTTTTTGTGTATGTACACACATTCATGTCAATATGTCTTTTTTATTTTAATTTTATTCTCAACAGCCCCTGAGGCAGCTCCTAGGTGAGCGAAACTCGGCCAGAGTCGGGCAAGTTCTAATAAAAGTCCCTTGATACACCGATCTTCTTTGTTTCTTCGCTACTCATCAATATTGGATCGGCTTCCGCTTTGTTTTTTGGGTCCACCCCTTTTACCGGAAATGTCCTTTTCACCCTGGAAGGACATACTCAACTACAATGACGGTACACTAAATGATTTGTTGCCATCTGAACCTTTTTTTTTTTTTAAAAGACAATGAGGTCTTTGATGATTTTCTACAAAGATGGAAGATGCCATCAACTTGAACAAAGGTGTGGTGAGAAGCGCATTACACGCTTCTGCTCTTCTGGACTATTGCAGATACAAAAGGATCCCGAGAGGCCTAAGGATTAGAGATGTGAATCGGAATCGGTTCGGATTCACATGTGGGGTTTTTTTCCATCGGGCCCGATTGCGGTTTTTATCGGCTGCGCCCGAGCCGATAAACAAAACACCCACCCCGACCCTTTAAAACTAATCCCTTTGCTTCCCCCACCCTCCCGACCCCCCCAAAAACATTTTACAGGAACCTGGTGGTCCAGTGGGAGTTCCGCGCCATTTTTAAAGATGGTGCCGGCCATCCAGTGCTCCCTCCATATGACAGGGGCCGGCACGGATGGCACGGATACCCTGTCACATGGTAAGGACAAAGGGCCATCGGCGCCATTTTGATTAGTGGCAGCCGACGGCCCGGGAGCGGGAGATCGCTCCCGGGACCCCCACTGGACCATCAGGTACCTGTAAAATGTTTTTTTTGGGGGTCGGGAGGGTGAGGGAAGCAAAGGGATTAGTTTTAAAGGGTCAGGGTGGGTTTAGGGGTTATTTTTGTGTGCCGTTTTTCCCGCCCTCCCCCAAAACGATAAGAGAACCCCCACAATCAATATTGTGGGGTTTTCCTATCGTTTCGGGGGAGCCCCCGATTTCTGACGATTTTGAAAATATCGATGATATTTTCAATCGTCCGAAGCCCGATTCACATCCCTACTAAGGATCAATAAGCCCCCAAGTATGTACCAAGAAGATAGAGCATTCATGCACAGTTGGGAGGCAATCCTGAACAAATGTTTGCTGGACCTTATGATATTACTCATCAAGACAGCCAAGAAAAGGGAGGATAAATTGAAAGCTGAATTAGACCAGCAACTCCAATATTTGAAAGAGAAGGATCTATCCTTTGATATGATTTATGAAGACTATAAGGTTAATTTAGATAAGTTTACCAAGGAACTTAAGAACAACAAGTACGAAAAATTCAAAAGAGATGAAAATGATTACAGGAACAATACCATATACCCTTGGCATAGGCAAGATAAATTCAATAATAGATATAATTATAGGAATAAGAAAGATGTCCCACATCAGGGCTATGATAAAGATAGAAATATGAATGATCAAAAACAGGATGAAAGACAATACACAAGCCCAAATATTGATAGAGGCGCAAAGCTTATTCGCTGCGACAATGGTGATAATGTAGATCCATCGGCTTCTCTTTTCAGCACAGTCCATAATGATCCAATCCAAAAAAACCCGGTAAATCAGGTTTTTCAATTAGGAAAGATTTGGAAAAAAGATTCAGTGAAACCGGATGCACAAGAAAAGAAATGGGATACGACACCAGTGAGGTGGAGAGGTAGGGGTTATTACAACCCGTATCAGAAAACAACAACATATTAAAAGGATGACAAGCGAGTGATTAACATTTCTGATAGAATATTGAACAGAGATGAAATAGCCATTCTGAACAAACGCATGTCCTTTGTATCCACTGCCCTGTAACCCGGCCAACACCGGGTCCACTGTGACCAGACCAGGATCGACAGGAGGGTCCGCGATACAGAGTTTGGCCAAAACACGAGGGATTAACGGTGCCAGTTCATCCTTCTGAAATAGGCGTACCATCGGAGGGGCCTGATCCGCCATGGCGCCAACATCAACATGGCGCATATGGGATGGAGAGAGGCCACCGGCCCTGCCCCCGGTCCAAGTCATCAGATGAGGATTCCCGGTCCGCCTCCTTCTGGCCCGAGGCTGGAAGGAGGCGAATACGCATTGCCACGGGTGTCTCTTCCCTTTGGGGGACCTTGGGCCGGGGACCGGCAGGCCCCTGCAGGGGGAAAAGGCCCCTCTTGTCACCCCCACCGGCCAAAAAGGCCTGATGTAACAACAAAAACTGTGGGGAAAAAAATGTGGGACCCATTGAGCTACCCTCCAGAGGGTCAGATAAATCATCAGGGAAGCCCCCCCCCCCCCCCCCCAGCTTACTCTAGGAGCTGCCCCGGGGCTCAAATTGGCCGGAATGTGTCTAAAATGGCTGCCATTCCCACGCTGAGCGGGAACGGGTCCCCAGGGGCCTCCCGATCAGCGAGCAGCCTCCCGGCGCTGCGCCCACTACTGCACCTCCAGTGCTGTCCTCTCTGCCAGAGAGGCACCGGCTACAGATATAGGCTGCGGCTCGGCTAGGGAGCCGTTCAACTGCATTGAGTACAGCGGCCTGTTCGCAGCATGGCTAAATCTCACAGAAAAACCGCCACGAGAGAAGTGCTGGCCAGCCCGGGGAATCGACTCCACAAATAAAAATAAATAAACTTCGGCTCCCGCTGAGAAGAACTGAAAAAGCCTACCTGCTACCAAAGGGAAGCCCCAATCAGGAACTCCCGTTCTTTTTCTTTTTTTTTAAAATTAAACTTTACTTTTCCTGTAGAGTCTGGTATGGACAGTAGGGAAGCGAAGAGAGGGGGTGATGGAGCTGGACCCCAGCTATTACCCCACCGGCCACAAGGGGAACAAGTTCTGGGCTCATAACTCCTGCTCATTCAAAGTACCCCCTGGGAGATTTCTAGGAAAACTCTAGCCACTAATTCTTCTTTCCTTTATCTTCCTTTCTTTTTTTTTTTTTTTCTTCTTGCTTGGATCAGAACCGCAGGTTTTGCCCCAGCTCCAACTACTGGAGACAGAGAAATACTGAGAAGCAGCAGGTGGCTCACCAAGTTAAGAGAGGGTGCTCTTGAAGTTTTTCTCTGTCTCCATCTGCTGGAAGGGAGGCAAAACCCAGCAGTCTGGACTGATCCGGGTATATACAGGGAACTTTCATCTCACTGCTCCGTTAATCTGGCACGGTCCCCTCCGACAGCCCCTCAATCCCTTCTCCTTCCCCGGTCTGTACCACCGGCGAGAGCGGGGGTGGAGAGTCTCCAGGCTCCCAAGGAGCTGCCTGCTTCTTTACACGTGCAGGCTTCCTGCCAAACGCTGCAAGATCTGCCCCCGAATTAGCCCTGACAGGCCCTTGCGATCGGGTGGTTTTTCTATCAATCACCGCCCCCGTGGAGAGTCTTTCCACCCGCCACCGGCACATTTGCTGCAGGGCGCGGCTGACCTGCAGGTCTGGCACGATTTTCCATGGTCTCCGGTCGGCGCCATCTTGACACAGACACGGGGCGCTCAGACAGCAGACCTAACCGTTGACCCAACCACGGCACGAGTACCTGCTAAGGAGAACTGCCCTGAGCATTGGGCATAGAAAGCATTTGCTGCCTCTACTCCCCCTCTACAGCCTGCTTTAGCGGCTGAGCTGTCTTTTTTTTTTTTTTTAAAAGAAACAGCAATGCTCCAAGCAATTTTCACATAAAGAGAAAATAAAGTTATACTTCCCTGTCTTTGGCTGAAGACCTGGAGGAGAAGACCTCAGGCAGTCAGAGGGAACCAGGACCCCTGGCTTTCTGACCCCTGGAAGCTGTGGGCTAGAGCCAAACAGGGATCGCCAGCCCCCCACTCGCCCAGCTCAACCTGAGGGATGGCCCACAAAGATGCCCAACACCTCAGAGAGCTCCTCTTGTAATCTTCTTTTGACTGAAATTCCTTTTTTTTTTTCAGACTGCAGGATTTCATTGCTACCATCTTTTGGAGACAGAGAAATACTGCGGGACTGCAGATGGCACCCTCAATTAAGTAGCAGTGCCTAAAAAGTGTTTAGTTCTCTGTCTCCATCTGCTGGTAGGGATGCAAAACCCACTTGTATGGACTTGATCTGGGGTATGAACAGGAACTTTATCTGGATATATTCAGCAAAACACATAAATGTCTGTGTTCTATTGAATATCCAAGTAATTATCCAGATAACTTACCTGCTCCCCATGCTGCTGAATATGGACCTCAAGGTGCTCTCTCTCTCTCCCCTCTCTATTTATATACAGAAGGGTCTCTGGGACTTATAGTTCAGGACGCTCTCTCAAGAACTACAGGTCCTAGAATTGACACCACAAGCACACGCTCTCTGTTCTACATACGTGCCCTGGCCAGCAGCTCACTGTCCAGAATGCTGCTTGTTCTGGCTGGCTCCAGCAAATCTCACACCTTGGACACTTCATATAGGCAGTACATCACGTCCCATAAATATCCCCATGACTTACACTTTAGCCTTTATTTTTCCCCTCATGGTAAGAGGGTTGTAGACTCCTCTGTCCAGTGTAACTGCTTAATTAAATTCCCCTGTGCTGTTTCCTTCTCTCTCTCTCCCCCCATCCTCTGGTTCTGTGCTCCTGCACTGTCTCCTGCTCTTCTCTCCCCTGTATCTCTGCTCTTTCCTTTGTCCCTGCTCTCCTGCCCGTCCATGCTGGCTTGCCCGGGGACAGGCTGTTTCATTAGGACACTAACCAGTTGTTTTAACTCAGGGGGGCGTCCTTCAAAGACAAACACAGGCTTAATTCCATTTTCCAGGAGAGTAACTGTCCGATAAAAGAGTCCCTGTAGGTGCCTAAAACAAGAGTGGAATAACATATATTTCAGACATTGCAAGCCAAGAAAAATGTGCAGGTCATGGACATCAACTTCCATTATTTCCAATATTCACACATTACTCCTTGTGTCCTCATTACCCAGGGCTCCATCATTATTTCATTAGCCAGAGCCCCCTGCATGACTCCTCAAGTCCTTATTACCCAGGGTCACCTCATTACTCCCTCTGTCTTTGTATCACCCACAGTTACCTCTATACTCCAAGCATATGCTCTCTATCAGCATTAAAGAAGAAATTTTGCCTTACAGGAAATGGTTTTCCTGTGCCTGCACTCATCTGATTTAGTTTATTTGCTTACCAGATTTACCGCAAAGCCAGCCCAAGAAATCAATACAGTTGCTCTTCAAAATGGTTTAAGAAATTGCATGTCAACCTTATAAGGTTAGTCCTTAAAGCTGCGTTCCTGTTCATACCCCAGATCAGACCAGGCAGAGAACAAAACGTTGAGGCCCTGCTACATAACCGAGGGTGCCACCCGCAGTCCCTCAGCAAGTGGTAGAGGTGCAAACCTGCAGTCTGATAGTTTCAGAAAAAAAAAATTGAAATTTAGCTTAGTGTTAGAAAGAAGACAGAAGAATTGAAGACAGAGCTCCCAGGGTTGTTAGGTTCCTTTGTGGGCCATCCCTCTGGTTGAGCAGGGCGAGCAGGGGCTTGGAAATCCCTGGCCAGGCTCGACCCTTGATTCCAGGGGGAGGGAAAGCCAGGGGGTCCGGGTTCCCTCGCTGCCTCTGAGGCCCTCTCTCCCAGGCCGGCTGGTCGCAGCTTCCAGGAGCACCCAGAATCTGTCATTTCTGGGTTGCTCAGGAGGCTGTCGCTTTAAGAGGTGAATTCTGTAAAACAAACATAAAAAAACAGAAGAGTTGGGCTTGTTCTCTGTCAGCGTCACTTTGTCGGATCGGCATCAGGGTGAACAGGAACCACGCGGCTCGTGCTGTGTTCAGCATCTGAAGCCAGGACAGCGGCAGCGGCTTTTCTCTTCTCCCGCTCAGGTTTATTTTTAGCTGCGGGCCGCGTTGATCGCGATGCCGTATCCCACCGAGCACGGGAAAGCCTGTCAGGCCTGTGGGGGGAGGTGATCCTGTCTCACTGCGGCCCTTCTCTGCCCTGGCTGTGCCTCTGGAGGTGAGAGAGCCTCGGCACAGGGATCAGGTGCTCCACACGTGCTGCAGGCCCTGTGCAGGAGACCCCGAGGAGGTGAAAGAGACGGCGGCCATCTTGGCTCCATGTGCCAGGAGTCCTGCCATTGATGGGGAAGGCAGGGACTCCCCTCCCTCACTTTCACCTGTGAACCCACAGTCTGGAGAAGGGGGAGATGTGTCAGCAGATGCAGGGGAGGGCCCGGTTCCCGCAGAGCAGGGAGACAGTGACAGGTTTTCCGCAGATTTTTATTGCTGCATGAAGCCTATCTCGCTAAGAAAGAGCTGACAAAAATTTCTTCCTCCTGAGTTGTGTTTCACGAACTATATCTGGAAAGATCTTAACATTATCACCATAAAATTTCACATTTTGAAAACGAAAATATGTTCTCAATACAGTATCTCTTTCTATCATAAAAGGAAACTGGACAATCAAAGTAGCTCTTGATGTTATATTTGATTCAAAGGACTTTTCCAAAAATTCTGATAAATTTAAATTATCAGATTGAATATCTTGATCTTCATTTTGATTATCTAGTCCTATTTTTTGAGGAATATAATATAACCTAGATATAGCTGGTATGGTTTCCTTTGTATATTTTAGAATATTAATTAGATAACTTTTAAACAAATCTAGCGGAGTAACCAAAGCAGTTTTAGGGAAATTTAATAACCTTAAGTTATTCTTTCTGATTTGATTTTCCAATACTTCTAATTTATCCAAATGAATTTTATCTGATTTTACAAACTTCCCGAGGCAAGGATAAGAAGTCTCGGGCTGAGGCCCCTCCAAGGACAGGGGGCATTTTGCAGCTGTTGGGCCTGGATCGATCGCGAGGGGAGGAGGATTCCTTCAAGAATTTGGAAGACGCTGATCCGCATGGCACTGATCTACAAGGGGACCCACAAGTGGACCAGGGCGCTGGTCAGGCATGGACCCGGCGGCTGCTCCTATGGGTGACCCGGATGCAGATGAAGTCCCTCTGGCAGAAGGGGATGACCCAAGGGTGGTCAGGTTATTCCGCAAGAAGGAGTTGTGGCCTCTCATCCCTCAGGTTCTGGAGGAGCTGGGGATTAAGGATGCACAGGAAGATTCCGACATGGAGGGGGTAAACCCGGTGTTGGAAGGGCTGCGTGAACTGCCAAAGAAGGTGAAGAAGCAGATTGAGCGGGAGTGGGATTTCCCGGAAGCATGATTGAAGGTGGCCAGGTTGAATCTCCTGCCGGAGGATATCCTAGAGTTGTGAAGCTGTCAAAGGTGGATGTGGCGGTGTTGGTGGTGACAAAGAAAACAACCATTCCTGTGGCAGGGTCAGCGGCCTTGAAGGATGTCCCAGACTGGAAGCTGGAGATCCTGTTAAAGAGGCTGTTTGAGGTCTCAGCTCTGAGCCTTAGAGCTGCAGTCTGTGCTTGTCTGATGTAGAGGGCTTGTTTGTGTTGGGTGCAAAAAGCACAGGAGAAGGCCACAGGGACCTCTGCTGATTCTGACGGATGCTCAGTTGGAAGCGGGGGTGGTCTAAGTGGCGGTTACCCTCTATGATATGCTTCGCACTTGGGCTAGGAATATGGCGCCCATGGTAGCTGCATGAAGAGCCCTGTGCTTAAGTAATTGGTCAGCGGATGTTTGGTCGAAGGCGTAGCTTTGTAATCTCCCCTTCAAACGAAAGTTGCTGTTTGGAGAGGACCTGGAGAAGCTGATGAAGCATTTGGCAGATTCCAAAGGGAATAGAATGCCCAAGGATAAGAAGGGAAATAAGACTTTCCCATCTTGCATTCGCTTCCGTGAGATGAGAAGATTTTTCTCCAACAGAAGTTCTTCCATTTCTATGCAGAAGCAGGATTCAGGAAGACAGCAGTCCTCTTGAGGTACCCGTAACCGGCCACAGATAATTCTGGTCAAGGTTCCGGAGGTGCGAAACCTGTCCAATGAAGGCAGGCTGGTCCACTCCTCCCTGGTGGCTTTGGGAGGAAGACTGTCACGGTTTTACGAGTAGTGGACCAGAATCACTTCTGACCAGTGGGCTCTGGAAGTAATAACGGTCGGCTACGCCTTAGAATTTTCTCAACACCTTAAAAAGGCCTTTGTAGTGTCCCATTGCATTTCATCCATCAAGCAAGCGGCGATGTGGGACACTTCTGTGGCTGCAGTGATTGGAAGCCAACATCCCGGTGCAGCAAGAGGAGCACAGTCAGGGAAGGTATTCCGTGTACTTCATGCTTCCCAAGAAGGAGGGCTCGTTTCGGCCCATTTTCGATCTGCAAAGGGTCAATGCGGCTTTGCGAGTTCCACGTTTTTGGATGGAAATGTTGCAGATGGTGATTACAGTGGTGCACAAGGGGGAGTTTCTGACCTCCTTGGATCTTGCAGAGGTATATCTTCACATTCCTATCAGAGCAGACCATCAGAAGTTTCTTCGCTTTATGGTGCTAGGGGAGCATTTTCAGTTTCATGCTCTTCCCTTCGGGCTGGCTACTGTACCAAGAATGTTCATGAAGGTGATAGTGGTGGCAGCCCTCAGAAAAGAAAGGATACTAGTGCATCATTACCTGGAAAATTGGCTCGTTCGGGCAAAGTTGGAGGTGGAGTGTCACTGTTCCATTCGATGAGTGACAGAGCGCTGGAGTCCCTGGACTGGGTGATAAACCTGACAGAGCTATCTGGAACCATCCCAGCCTCGGATTATCTGGGAGCACGATTCGACACCCAGTTAAGCAAGGTGTTTCTTACCCTAGAAAGGGTGCTCAAATTGCAGTCTAAAGTGGTTTGGCTGAGGGACTTGCCAGTCCCTAAGGTCTGGGATTATCTGCAGGTGCTAGGGTCCATGGCTTCTATGTTAGATTTGGTGCCATGGGCATTTGCACACATGCACCCATGAAAGAAGGAACTCCTGTCCCACTGGAATCCATTGTCTGAGGAATTTCAGCTGCTGTTGCCGCTCCAGGAGGAATCCAGGTCCAGTCTCTCGTGATGGCTGTCGTGACCCAATTTGGAGAAGGAAGTGGATCTGTAAGTTCCGGACTGGGTGGTAGTGACCACCAATGCCAGTCTCAGCGGTTGAGGAGCAGTGTGTCAAGGATCGGCAGCCCAAGGGCAGTGGTCTCTGATGGAAGCATCCTGGTCAATCAACCATCTGGAAACAAGGGTGGTTCGGAGGGCTCTGTTCTTTCTTCCTCAGATTCAGGGATGGACGGTATGTGTTCTCAGACAATGCAACAACAGTGGCCTATATTAATTAACTGGGCGGAACAAAGAGTTGCTTGGTGGCGCAGAAGGTTGACAAACTCTTTGCCTGGGCAGAACTTCATCTAGCAGCTCTTGCAGCCTCTCACGTGGCAGGTGTGGACAATGTGCAGGCAGATTATACCAGCAGACAACAGCTGGAGCTGTTGGCGGAAGCCTTTGCACTCATTCGGCGCAGTTGGGGCAAGCCCCAATTCGACCTCATAGCAACAAGGAAGAATGCCAAGGCGGCCAAGTTTTTCAGCCACCAGAGGGAGTTCGGTTCTGCAGGGATCGATGTCCTAGCTCAGCCTTGGCCAGAGAGACTCCTGTTTTATGTCCTTCCCCCATGGCAGCTGGTAGGTCGGCATCAAGGACGAGTGATCCTGGTAGCGCTGGAGTGGTCACGCTGTCCGTGGTTTGTGGATCTAGTTCAGCTAGCAGTAGATGGACCTGTTCAGTTAAGCCACCTGAGGGGAGTGTTACGTCAGGGATCCACTCTTGTTGGATCAGGAGGCTCGCTTGTGTCTAGCGGCTTGGCATTTGTGAGGCAACATTTCTGCTTGAAGAGGTATTGTGAGCCGGTGATTATTACTCTTCTTTAGGCTAGAAAATTCTCCACTTCTTTAGCATATATCAGAGTTTGGACAGTGTTTGAGTCCTGGTGTAGGATGCATGGCAAGGATCCTTTACAGGCTAACATTGCCCAAGTCTTGGCCTTTTTGCAACAGGGCTTGCCAAAGGGTTTAGCCTACAATTCTCTCTGGGTTCAGGTGGCAGCCTTGAGATGCTTCAGGGGAAGGCTGCAGGGACGACTTTTAGTGTCTCATCTGGATGTAGTATATTTCCTTAAGGGAGCGAAGCATTTGCGTCCTCCAGTCCATAGGATTTGTCCGTCCTGGAATCTTAATTTGGTTCTTTGACTGATGTATGGTCCTCCTTTTGAGCATTTGAGAAGGGCTTCTTTGAAGGACCTTATCCTGAAGACGGTGTTCCTGGTGGCAATTTGCTTGGCGAGACAAATTTCTGAGCTCCAAGCCTTATCATGCAGGGAGCCTTTTTTGCCAACTTCAGATGATGGTATCTCGTTGCATGCAGTTCCTTCTTTTTTTTGCCCAAGGCAGTGTCAACTTTTCATTTTAGCTAGATGATGGAATTGCCAGGGTTTTCAAACCTGACGTCTGATTCTCCCCATGCAAGGGAATTTCATCTTTTGGATATGCATCGGGTTCTCCTAAGATATCTTAAGGTGACTAATGGATTTTGGTGCTCGGACCATCTTTTTGTGTTATTCAGTGGACCAAAGAAGGGGTGCAAGGCGACTAAGAGTACGATTGCTCATTGGTTGAAGGAGGCAACAGTTGTGGCCTATATTTGTAAGGTCGATCGATCCCTGAGGGATTGCGGATGCATTCTACTAGGGCACAGGCAGCCTCCTGGGCAGGGTTTCAGTTGGAGTCTCCGCAGGAGATTTGTTGAGCAACAACTTGGTCCTCTCTACACACTTTTACTAGACATTACCGTTTGGATATCAGGGTCCCAGAGGATGGCTCCTTTGGTGAAAGTGGTGCCGTGTGCAGGTCTTTCAGGATTCCACCCAGTTTAGAGGGGCTTGGGTACATCCCACTTGTCTGGACTGATCTAGGGTATGAACAGGAAAGGAAAATTAGTTCTTACCTGCTAATTTTCATTCCTGGAATACCACAGATAAGTCCAGAATCCAGGACCATTATGATTATTTTTTGAAAGACCTCTCCTGATTCTGGAGGCTGCTGGTGATGCAAAATTTAAGTTTTGTGCTGCAGAATAAAACTGTATATAGTTCTCAGTTGAGACTTAAAATTCCTTTTTTCTTGGCTCTAGTTCAGGGGTCGGTTTGGTTGGGAATTCCAACTTGTTCCCCAGCACACTTTAGAGAGAAAGAGCCTGGAGGTTTGAGGTTAGACATTTTGGTGTGGGTACGGGCCAATACTGAGGGACTGCAGGTGTTACTCTTTGTAGCAGTGCCTCAAAGTTTTGTTCTCTGCCTCCATCTGCTGGTAGGGATGCAAAATCCACTTGTTTGGACTGGTTTGTGGTATTCCAGGAAAGAAAATTAGCAAGTAAGAACCTTTTTTTTTTTTTTTTTTTTTTAGTAATATCGATATGTTCCTCTGGGGATGGCATATGATTGATTTTTCTCCACTATGTTATAACTTGCTCATTTGATTGAAATATATATTTGTTTAAAATAATTGGAAGTTGTTTTTTGGTTTTGGTTTTTTTTTTACTCAAAGGGTTATAACAGCCCACAGAAATGTACACAAATCTTCAAAGGGAAATTAATTGCATACTTTCCTTTGAAAATTATCCCACCAAAACTATCTGCACACAATTACACCTACTAATTTGCATTCAGAGTTTTTCAGATTAAATTATGCACTTAAAAATGCAAAATACATGCCATAAGTTTACCAGTACATAGGATCGGCAACTTTGTAAAAGGCCATTTCTACAGAGAAAGCCCTGTTTTAAGTGTAAATGGTTTTGAAAATCACCCTCTAAATGGATTTACTAAATTAAAAGAAAGCATGCATGGCACTGTCTATAACTGCTTCCTGTTTCTGGATGGAAGACAAACCTGTTATGAATAATTATCAGGGTGTTATGGATTTTCCCTTTATCTCAGGGCTGCCTCATATAAAGCCTTTTCACATTATCTCCCTGTACCTCATTTCTAGCCTCAGCTCTGCCTCTGACACTCTCTATGATCCTGTATCCGGCTATATCCATCTGTATCTTCCTGTTCTTCCTCTTTTAATCTGTTTTGGAAGCTTTCATGCAAGTCTTTGTGCCAGAAAAGTCTTAGCAGGCCACTGAACATTTCTAAATAAATACATTCTAAACTGCATTAAGATGCAGTCTGGACAAGCCTGAATTATTATTAATACTAAATTATTTTGCCCTGCCAGTTGGCTGTAATACTACACCAAGGTGGACTGCAAAGTCGTCCTGATAATGGAGATACCATCCCCGCCTCTGAGGTGTCTTTTTAAGCAGAAATCAACTGCATATTGAGCTTCTATTAGAGGAAGATAATTGGATGCTTAGAAAAAGATATTAAATTGGACCATAAGCTGGTCTAGCAAATTAATATAATGTAATAATAATAAGACACCACAGTCATATTATTCCACGAGTTTCATGTAAACCGATGTGATATACCCCAATGAATGTCGGTATATAAAATCAAATAAATAAATAATATATTTGGGATCATTTGATGACAACCAGAAATTGCCCAAAGGTTTGTTGCTATTTCGCTCATGGAAGCAAAGAAAGCTATTTTACAGTTGTGGAAAGTGGAGGAACTGCCTACTTTTTTTTTATATGGCAAACCCAAATGAAATAATGTACTCTGATGGAATAAAATGAGAATCTTTGAGATGCAGAACCATAAGAAGATAAATTTAAATAGAACGTTATCTTCAATTATGTGAGAAGACCGAAAAGCTTTGAAGGCTTGGAAAGATTTAGTTCTAAATTAAGTCAGAAGATAAGAGGCTCCTGGCTGATGTGATTAGGATTTGTCATTGCTGAAGTACGAGCGAGCGGTAGGTACCCAAATGTATGTGAGAGTTGTGTATGAGAATGATTGAGGGAAATAAGCAAAAAAAGTGTTTAAAATCATGAGAGGTCTAGAAAGGGTAGATGTGAATTGGTTATTTACTCTTTCAGATAATAGAAAGACTAGGGGGCACTCCATGAAGTTAGCATGTGGCACATTTAAAACTAATAGAAAAAATTCTTTTTTACTCAACACACAATTAAACTCTGGAATTTCTTGCCAGAGGATGTTGTTAGTGCAGTTAGTGTAGCTGTGTTTAAAAAAGGAATGGATAAGTTCTTGGAGGAGAAGTCCATTACCTGCTATTAAGATGACTTAGAAAATAGCCACTGCTATTATTGCTGCAGCAGTCAAAAAAGTGAACAGAATGTTGGGAATTATTAGAAAGGGAATGGTGAATAAAACGGAAAATGTCATAATGCCTCTGTATCGCTCCATGGTGAGACCGCACCTTGAATACTGTGTACAATTCTGGTCGCCGCATCTCAAAAAAGATATAATTGCGATGGAGAAGGTACAGAGAAGGGCAACCAAAATGATAAGGGGAATGGAACAACTCCCCTATGAGGAAAGACTAAAGAGGTTAGGACTTTTCAGCTTGGAGAAGAGACGACTGAGGGGGGATATGATAGGTGTTTAAAATCATGAGAGGTCTAGAACGGGTAGATGTGAATCGGTTATTTACTCTTTCGGATAGTAGAAAGACTAGGGGGCACTCCATGAAGTTAGCATGGGGCACATTTAAAACTAATCGGAGAAAGTTCTTTTTTACTCAACGCACAATTAAACTCTGGAATTTGTTGCCACAGGAGGTGGTTAGTGCAGTTAGTATAGCTGTGTTTAAAAAAGGATTGGATAAGTTCTTGGAGGAGAAGTCTATTACCTGCTATTAAGTTCACTTAGAGAATAGCCACTGCCATTAGCAATGGTAACATGGAATAGACTTAGTTTTTGGGTACTTGCCAGGTTCTTGTGGCCTGGATTGGCCACTGTTGGAAACAGGATGCTGGGCTTGATGGACCCTTGGTCTGACCCAGTATGGCACGTTCTTATGTTCTTTAAAATGCGATTCAGATTGTTTCAGTTAAGAACATAAGAAATTGCTATGCTGGGTCAGACCAAGGGTCCATCAAGCCCAGCATCCTGTTTCCAACAGAGGCCAAACCACAAGAACATTCTTTTAGGAGACTTTGTCTAAGTTCATTCTATGATTGTCTTCATAGTTATTGTTTACCTCATTTATGTTGAGACAATTAAATTTATGAAAAATATAAACTGCCCCTACCCGATGTTCTCTCCATGACGATTAATGATATCTGGCATTCCTTTGTAGAACTGGTAAATGACAATGGGAGCATCCAGTGCTATTATACGGTCTATAAGAAAAAAGGTAGGGCAAATATCACAAACATTGGAGGGGTTCTGAAACACAATGATAACCCATAAGATCTCATGCTAGAAGCCCTTCTAAGAAGCTGGCAAGAATCAGCACCTGATCCCACTCCCTCACATTAAAAAAAAAAAATTGGTTATCATCTGCTAATTTTCTTTCCTTGAGTCCTACCAGTCCAGTCCAGATGCATGTGTTTTCTCCTCCTACCAGCAGATGGAGGCAAACAACTAATTTGCTGATGCTGATTGAGGAGCTGCAGTGTGCCACCTGCAGCTCCTCAATATTTCTATATCAAAGCACAAAAAACTGATGAAAATTTCAATTCTCGCCCCATTGAGCAGGAGGGTTAACACAAACTGGGCCCAATGAAGTTCAAATCAGACAGCATATACACAAACTACTTAAAAGGGTAATATTTTTCTACTAACAAACTCAGATCTAACCGAGAATGCCCACTTTCAGAGACAGGCTACAAAGTTAAAATAATCTGGTGGTGGGGGGCGCTGTTCTGCCGGCGACGGTAATGGCTGCATAAAATTGAGCTCTCCCTCCCAGATCTGCATCGCGCCTATAATTCTGATTAGTGACTCGCAGAAACTATCGGGGAATTTAGTAAACATTAAGCGGGTGGTGTTTATGATGGCAGGGAAGCGGAAAACCACCGACCTCAAACAATTTTCTTTCACTAAACTGCCGCCTGAAATGTCGGAGGTTCCTGTGGACGGGCCGGACCAGGTCGTAGTAAATTTTGAGGCAGTCTCAGCAAGCGCGGCAGCTGCGGAAATCGGGGCCCCGACGAGTATTTCCCAGCTGCGGGATGAAATACGGAGCTGGTTCGTGGAATTCCGCTCCGATTTAAAAAATCATAAGAAAGATTTGCTGGCTTCTATTTCCGACCTTCGTGAGGATTTTGCAGCGCTGGGGCAGCAAGTGGATGAGGTAGATGTCCGCACGGAGGGTCATGCAGCGGCCATAAATACCCTAAATGTGAAGCAGGGCAGCCAGAGTGATGAGCTTTGTGCAATTCAAGATAAGATTGAAGACCTGGAAAATCGTTCTAGGCGATGTAATTTGAGGATAAGGGGTGTTCCTGAAGTGCCGGCGTATGTTAATGCAGCTGAGGTGGCTGAGAAAATCTGTAGCTTTCTTTTGACTGAGGGGAATACCCCCAGCTCTGAGACCACAGGTCAGCAAGACATTAAACTGGAAAGAGCTCACAGAGCGTTGGGCCCTAGGAATGACTCTAAACCTAGAGATCTGGTGTTGTGCTTTCACAGCTACACACAGAAAGCCGCGGTTATGGATGCAGCCAAGAAGCAGAACAACTGGTTGTGGGAAGGCAACTCTATCTCCATTTTTCAGGACTTGGCTTCCACTACGCTGCGCCGGAGATATGAAATGAGAGAAGTCACCACTTTTTTGCGACAAGCAAATATCAAATACAAATGGACATTTCCTTTTGGATTACAATTTGATGTGAAAGGCACAACTTACAGGATCAAGACGCTGCACTCAGCTGTTGAGGCCTTGGAAAAAGCTGGATACAGTCTCCCCATAGCTATCACTAAACCTCCATCGGATTCTCGCAAGCTAGTGGAACAACCAAGATGGCATAGAGTGGGCAAAGGAGGTAAACGCCTACGCAGACACTCGGAAGAATCCAGAGCAGCTCTGCCGGATCAAGGCTGAGGTGGCTGGGACTCAGGGTCATAAACATTGATCCAGGTGTCACTCTGTAAAATTCCTGCAGGTTTCTAAGTTCATGTTGTTTTCTTCTGCATTTTCTTCCAGTTGTTGCCTGCTGAGGAAATCTGCTTGAACATTCTCTATCCCTGCGACATGCGATGCGGTGATTTCTTTGAGGTGGTGCTCCGCCCAGGCGAAGAAAAGCCTTGCTTCCAGTGCTACCGCAAGACTCCTTGTCCCGTTTTGTCGGTTGATGTAAGCCACTGTCGTTGCGTTGTCTGAGAACACTTGAACCATTCTGTTTTCGACTAGGGGCAGGAATGCTCGTAGGGCAAGTTGGACTGCCCTCGTCTCAAGGCGGTTGATGGACCAGGATCTCTCCACTGGGGACTAGAGACCTTGAGCGGACTTGTTTAAGCAAACCACTCCCCAGCCTGACAGGCTGGTGTCTGTGGAGATTACCACCCAGTTCGGTGGGTGCAGATCCACCTCCTGCTCCAAGTTGCTGTGCAAGAGGCACCAAGACAGACTGACTCTGGAAGTAGCGGTAACGGTAGGTGGAACTGTTCCGACACTGGGCTTCACCTCGACAACAGCGCACGCTGCAACGGCCGCAAGTGAGCGAATGCCCATGGGACCAAATCCAAGGTGAAGGCCATGGATCCCAGGACTTGTAAGTGATGCCAGACTGTAGGAGCCTCCCTCTGAAAGAGGGTCCAGACCTGATCCTGCAACTTTGTCACACAGTCCGATGCCAGGAAAACCTTGCCTCGAGAGATATCGAAAAGCGCTCCCAAGTAAACCAGCGACTGAGTGGACGCCAAGTGGCTTTTCTGCACATTTATGATCCAGCCGAGCGACTGTAAGGTGAACATCGCCCTCTGGACCGATCTCTCGCAGTCCTCCCTTGACTTCTCTCAAAACAACCAGTTGTCCAGGTTGAACTAGGACCCGCTGCTTACGAAGGAATGCCGCCACGACCTTGGTGAAAGTGCATGGAGCCATCGCCAGGCCGAAAGGAAGGGCTTGAAACTGGAAATGTTGACCCAGGACCTTGAACCGCAGAAAAAGGAGCCTGCCTTTAAAGGGAAGGTTACAAAGCTGGGACTTGGAAGACAAATCCGCTGAACAATTCCGCAACCAGAGGAGATGCCTTGCTGACACCATGGACACCATGCTACATGCGGAGGTACGCATCAAATCATACAAGGCGCCCGCCACATATGCGATGCCCGTTTCCAGATGTGCGGCCTGTGCCAGGCCAGTACTGGGAATAGCCTCCTGAACCCAACAGAGGCAAACCCTCTGCATAAGGCTGGCGCAAACCTCCGCCCGAAGACTTAGAGCGGTGACCTCAAAGACCTGTTTCAACTGGATCTCCAGATTGCGGTCCTGCATGTCCTTCAAGGTGGCAGCTCTGGCCATGGGAATTGTGGTTTTCTTAGTCACAGCAGAGACAGCCACGTCTACCTTCGGGATCTTAAGGAGATCCAAGACGTCCTGCAAAAGAGGATAGATCTTTGTCATAGCTCTGTCCACCTTTAAACCCGCATCCGGGACTTCCCACTCCCGGGTTACCAACTTGCGGACCTTCTTGGGTAAAGGGAAGGATGTCAGCCCCCGAATCCCATCCAGGACCGGGTTAATTCCTTCGCTGTCAGACTTCTCGAGAGACCTTAAGCCCCAGAACCTCCAATACCTGGGGAATAAGAGGGTGCAGCTCATCACGCTCAAACAGATGCACCACGCTGGGATGATTCCTGTCCAAAGGAGGACATTCGTCTGCATCTGGGTCATCTTGTGGTATATCACCGAGATCAACACCCGGTACCAGATCTGGCTGAACCCCAAAATCCGGAACTCCACCTTGCAGGGTTAGCGGCCTAGCGTTGACTGCCGGCTGATGCTGGTCCCCATGGTGCTGCTGAGGTTCTGCGGGACCCACTAATGCCCGCTTGGGTGGAAGCTCTGATGGGACCCCCTGGCAAGCCGGTCTCTGAAAGGCCGTCTGCTTCCTAGCCAGGAAAGCCTGATGCAGAAGGAGGATAAACTCAGGGGGAAAACTCCCCCGGGTCCTCCTCTCCCTCCGAAGGATGGTCGGGCATCGGCACGTCGTCACCAAAGGAGCAAGCCTGCTCCACAGGAGCTAAAACGGGGTGGGGGGAATCCTCCTCCCGCAACCCCCACTGCAGAGGAGCCCCCCCAAGGAAGGGGCAACTGGCCCCTTCCAACCGAAGACCTGATTTTCCCGGCCTAAGGCGGAACCCTCCAGGCCCGAACTGCAGCCCAGGCAAAGGGAGGCCGCATCCAAAGCACGGCAGGCCAACATTTTGGAGCGGAGCGCCATTAGCGGTGCTGCATAGCCACGCGGTCCAGGCGAGAAAAACCAGGCACGTTGGGCCTAAAGTGCAGCTCCCAGAAGCAGAGAGGCACAGAAAAAAATCACGAAAGAGAAAACAGACCACGCGACGTGGCTGCCGACCTGCATCAGAAATTTCTTCTCCTTCCCCCACCGTCAAAGTGCCTGGAGCCCCAAGTGCCGACGAAACTGCGTGGGAAGACCAGCTGCTCAAATCCCACCGGCCTGCCGGCAAGTGGACAAGGCCCATTCCCAGCACAGACTCCTTACCTCAGTCTGAAGAAAAACATTTTTTTGCTTTTTTTTTTTAACCTTACGGCGTCAGCCTTAGAGAAGCAGGGATCCGAAGGAGCAGCTTCAGTGTGTGAGGGAGCCAGGAACCCCTGACTATCAAGCACACTGGCCTGTTGCGGACGAAACTTCAGTCAGGGGTGTCCAACCCCCCGGTCGCCCGGCTTCTACAGAGGGATGGCCCACAATGGCGCCTAACACCTCAGGGAGCTAGCCTACGAACTATTTAAAATTCCAGCTTTTTTTTTGTTGTTTAAACTAACAAACATACTGCAGGAGTGCACCTCTACCATCTGCTGGAGTCGGAGAAATGCTGAGGGACAGCAGGAGGCACCCTCATTTATGTAGCAGTGCCCAAAGCTTTGCTCTCTGACTCCATCTACTGGTAGGGATACACAACCCACTGGTCTGAACTGATGTGGGTATGTTCAGGAATTATAATTTGTGGTCTTTCTGAACTTGGTGAAGGTCAGTTCTGTGTGTGTGACCGAGGTGAGGTATTTTACTAGCATGTAGGCATATGTATCAATCTTATTTGTTGTGTTTTCTCAATAGGACGTGCATTAGTGGTAAATTACTGTCTTTTCATAAGGAGGGGTATTGTGCCTGGTAGTAAAGGGAGTTTGTTTTGCTTTTACTGAGATGTCATCAGAGCCAGAATATATATATATATATATATATATATATATATATATATATATATTTATTTAGTGAGTGAGTGAGTGTCTTTTTTATACCGAAGTATAACATATTGCCCAGTTGTATGGGTAATGCCCTAGTTCTGCTCTGCACCGATTGTTAGGGGTTGAGGGGGTTCCTGAGGATGCATAATGTATGTTTACGTTTAGCCCCGTGAAGGTCACATGTTCAGTATGTCACATATGTGAGCACCATCTGTTGGGTGTGTCCCGGCTGAAAAAAGGTTGAGAACCACTGGTCTACAGGCTAAGAAACATGGCCTTTGTAACTGCTATCTAAGCCTGTGTACTCTCTGCCTGAATTATTGCAACTCTCTCTATATCAGACTCCCAGGCATTCACTCTAAACAACTGGCAGTAGCTCATTCAGAACACAGCTGCCCAAATGATTAGGAAAACAACAGAGGGTTCAAATAACTAATTCCCTACATTGGCTCCCAATACTCTTCTGCACCATATTCAAAATTCTGATTCTAACCTACAAAACCTTCAAAGGCCAGGCAGGTTCCATCATATCTTAGCAGATCTCTTACCCCCTACTTACCAGCATTGGCATGCGAGTGGTTCCATGCCCTAAATCAATGCACCTCACCAATACCAGGAGGAGTACTTTCACAGGATCTGCCTCAACATTATGGAATACTCCGACACCTGCGTTTAGTTTGCTCCCGATCTCCCTTCCTTCGGAAAACCAGTTAAAATCTAGCTCTTCAAAGTAGCATTTAGCCCAGACCAGTAATGCTTAACCCCTATTTAATTCATTGTACATTCCCTCTCCCCTCTTGGGTACCTTTAGCTACCTGAAGTCATACCACTCAACCACTATTTGTTATACTGTCCATTGTGCATTATTTACAACATATACAATATTTGTATACAGTAACTGAAAGGTAATAATTGGCTATTATTTGTCATACCAAATCTGAAATATATGTTGCTAACTCGTAGCATGCTTTGAACTTTCCTGTTGGAAAAGCAGTCCATAAACAATGACTGGACTATGTAGCAGTGTTGCTGAACCCACTAGTAGACTGTTTAATGGTCCCAGGTGTTTGGGGGGTTTTTTTTTGGGGGGGGGGGGGGGGGTTGTAGGGCAATCAGAAGCAGTCTTAGTCTTCTCGGTGACATAGGACACCGAGAAGTTGCATTAGTATGACCGTGACAGCTCCGCGATAGCTCCCCATGTCCTACTAGGGAAGTAGGGTTTGGTTTGCTTTAATGTGTTAATGCTTGGCAAATTGTGTTAACGCCTATTAAACTGGTTTTAGCTCATGCTAAAATAAAACAAAATGAGGGGAAAAAAAACCACCAAAAAAAAAAAATGTTGGCTGCACACCCCTAGAAGTCTAATACTCCCAAACAGCTAAAGAAGATATTCTGATAGCTCCACAGCTTTTGAAGCCACCAACCTTCTGTTATACCCAAAGATTACAAATGAATTGTTATAACATTAGTTAAAATTCAATTAACTGAGCGTAGCCCTTTAAAAGCTAAAGTTGCCTGTTGACCTTATTTATATGTAAAGCGTTAAAAAACTGAAAAAAAATATCAACGGAATCAGCTGGGGAAACGTTGTCTGGACAGAAAAATCTGAACAGAAGACGAAGAAAAAAAAAGCAGAAAATCCACCTGCGTGCAACTTATTCACTGAGAGACAAAGGCTGGAGAAAACCTCCACATCTGGATAAGAAACACGCAGCATGGCGGGGAAACGGTTCCCAGCCCGAGACCCCGCCTTCCCGAAAGCGCTACAGCTCCGCACCAGTGAGCAGCGGCTTCCCGTCCGGGAACTCACGTGCCCCACCCCCGCGCGAGAAAGGCTTTGCGCTGCAGAGCTCGCGCATAAGTTAGACAAGCAGCTGCACGACGGGAACTGTAGTCCCACTGGCGGCCTCGCCCCTCCCCTCCGGCCTGGGTGTAGCAGTAGTTCCGCTAGCCACGCCCACTCCGGGAATAGTACTCCCGCAGGTGTCCCCGCCCCCTGCTTTCACACTGCACGCCGGAAGCTACCCAGGCCCCGCAGCGCGTCGAAGCTCCCGGCTACCTCGGTAATGCTGCAGGGGGACGGAGCTCACGGCCTCCGGCGCCGCCTCCTTTATCAGCTTGGCCAGCTGCTTGATACCCATCGGGAGGCGGAGGGCGTTCTGGAAGCCGGGGCTCAGCGGCGCGCACAGCCGGTCTCCCGGCTTGAAGATTGACGTGACAGCTGTGCGACCCGGAAGGGAGAAACAGCCCATGCGCCAAGGGCGGGGGATTTAAACACGTGCTCCGGCCCGAGGGCAGTTTCGATGCTTGGGGGGCCTCCCTGCATATTAATAACAATGGTCTAAACTGCCTCACTCGGCGCTTAGGTTTCTTTAAAGTGGGGAAAGTGCAGCGCTATTACCGCCCCAAAAGCATCCTGCAAACCCGAAACCCCCCTCTCTACTGGCCCAGAAAATAAAACAAAACGATCAACTAGAAGCCAGATCTTCCCACAACAGCGCTCAGGGTTGCCAACCTGCAGCCACTTGTACTGAATCTAGAAGCCCTGTGAGCGCCCCTAGCTAATCCTTGTCCAACGTATCTACAATGCTGCACAAATTCATCTCCATCCCCTACCCAACCCCTCTGCTGATGACTGTTTCAGGCTTGGAGCCGATTATGGGTAATAATATACCCACCTCTCCCTACCAGACCTCCACCACTAGATTACTTGCGCCTGTCTACACGGACTAGTCACCCACATGCCTGCATGTGAGAAGTGTAAACTGTTATGTGATCATGCGGTCCTGCCATGGAGGCATTTAGTCAGGGGGAGTGCAGATTGTGCACATTCTAATATCAGTTGGTGTACCTCAGTATGCCATCCAGGGCCCTCTTCTCACTAGATACCAATTCCCTTGGTGCTTTGATTTCCGCTCATAGCTTTCAATACCAGTTTTATGCTGATGACACCCACGTCTATCTTTGTACACCACAAATTTAATCTCAGATCTCATCGTGCCTGTCTGCCACCTTAAAACTCAACATGGCCAAAATAGCGCACCTTATCTTCCACCCCACCCCACCCCCCTTTATGGCTGTAGATAACACAGTTGTCATCCTATTGCAATAGCCCATAACCGTGGTGGCCTCTTCTCTCTCTCCTTTTCTACACCTATCCAACCTACTACTAAAATGTGTTTTTTCTTTAAAATATTGCCAAAATCCATCCGCTCTTTTCTGACCACACTACCAGAACCCTTCTCCACTCTCTCAGCTGCTCCTCAGTGGTCACCCGGGCAGCCATCTTTCTCAACAGCAATCTATCCTAAATTTAGCTGCATGCTATCTTTCACCAAAGTCACTATGCTCACATAACCCTGCTTCTGAAGTCACTGAATTGTCTCCCTAGCCACTCCCCTTTCTCACCTACAACTGTCCTCATTCATTAACGCTTCTATCTCTCTCTCTACACCTTCACATGCACTCTGCTCAGCCAAGTAACTCCTAGCCATGCCCTCCTCCTCTACTGCCAATTGCAGACTCCATGCTTTCGATCAAGCTGCCCCGTGTGCTTCCTGAATGATGGGTCATGCTCCCTCTCATGCCATGTTTATATCCCATCTGAAGACACTCCTTTTTGAAACCACTTTTACATCTATACCTGCTTATCTGCTTTTGGTATTAACTTTCTTTTCTTTTTAACCATTGTCTGGGTTTAGGAAAGAGCACAGGTCTTTGGTCCTGGATGTTTGTTTTATTAGATCGTAAGCTCTATTGAGGAGGGACTGTCTTTTTGTATAGGGCTGCGGATGGCATGTAGCACTATAGCAACATTGAGTAGTAGTAGGGTACAGCCACCATCCCACACCATAGCAACAATTAGCAAGGATAATGCAAAAGGGCATCGCTTCAGAAGTAGCCAACTCCAGTCTTCAAGAGCCACAAACAAGGCTGGTGGTCAGGCTATCTAGCATGAATATGTATGAAATAGATTTTTTGGAAATTCCTCCATTCTACAGGTTTATACACTTTGTTAAAGTTTCTATCTTGTCTTCTTCTTGCTCCTAGTTGTACATCTCCTTGTTTATTGTAACTGCATCTATATTATTTATAGTTCATATTATTTCATTCTCTGTTCCGGTTATCACCCATTGTTTATTGTAAACCAGCTTGATATAATATTATCACGAATGCCGGTATAGAAAAAATTAAAATAAATAAATAAATGTACAATGAAGGCAATGGATACAAATCTCTCTCATATATATTTATTGTGGCTATCCTGAAAACTAGGCCTGTGTGTGGCTCTTGAGGAACAGAATTGGCTACCCCTGACCTAGAAAGTACCACAGAAGGCAGTCACAAAAAAGAAGAGGCAGATGGCGATTCTAGCACCTTTTACTGCTCTGGCACCACTCACACCAGCTCTGAGAGGAAACTCTCAAATGCACATTCAGACAGACCAAATTTAGATTATGGAATTCAGAAAGGGAGGGTTAGAGTATAGAGAAGGAAATCAAGATACAGTGTGTAGAACACACCCCTGTCACACATCCCCAAACTTAAAGGTCATAAAGGTAACAAGAGTAGAAGAGCACCAGTGTCAGGTATTACAAGAAAATTTTTTTAAAATACATAAAATTTCTGAAAAGTTTTATTCTAACTGAAAAACAAGTTTTACCTTTTGCTTATCCCTACCTTCTCTCTCTGCTTTCATCTTCTGGCTTCTTTCCACTGTCCATGTCATTTCTCCCCATCTCTCTTCTCTGCTTCTTCCATTCCTCCATCCCCCTTTTATTCCTCCATCATACCTGGCCCGCTTCCATCGCCTTTGTCTTCCCCATGCCCTCTCTGGTTTTCTTCCCTCCCATTTATGATTCCCACTTGTGCACCTCCTCCTGCCCACACTTCTGAACTAATTCTCTCACTCCCCCCTCCCTTCACTGCCTGTACCTTCTTCCTTTTCCCTTGCAATCATCCTCCCTTTTCTTCCTCCTCTGCACTTCCATTCCTTCCTCACCTGACACCCCCCCTCCCCTTTGGTGGCTGCAAGCCCTCTCCGGTGCCCCCTCTGTCTCCCAGCAGCAACAAGCACCGGAGTTGTTTTACAAGGTTACTGTAATAAAAACCAGCAGGCAGGCAGACACTCTTAAATGCAGCAGATATCTTGTTAAGAAAGCTGGGGGGTGTTGTATTTAGGAAAAGTTGCACAATAAAAAACATTATTGTCATTTTCCATAATAATTAAAGCTCCTTATATGTATTCTCTACAGAGAAGGGATTGCTTATTTTGTGTATTTGCACATTACTGCTTAAGATTAGTAGTGCTTTAAACACGATTAATGCTATAACCCCACCTAATACTAAAGGAGAAAGCAGAGTTGCTTACCTGTAACAGGTGTTCTCCTAGGAAGGCAGGATGTTAGTCTTCACACATGGGTGATGTCAGATGGAGCCAGGCATGAAAAACGTATGTCAAGTTTCTAGAACTTCGTGCACACTGAGCATGCCCAGCATACCACTATCCACGCGGGGTCCCTCTTCACTCTCATAACACAGAATTACATTAAAGGAAACAGAATAGGAGAAACCCAACTCTGGGATGGCAGGCGGGTTTTGTGAGGACTAACATCCTGCTGTCCTAGGAGAATGCCTGTTACAGGTAAGCAACCCTGCTTTCTCCTAGGACAAGGATGATCATCCTCACACATGGGTGAATCCCTAGCTACAGGCTGCTCCCCAACACAAAAAGGAATCAACAGACATCAACCAGGTGCCAACAAGCACAACAACCACAGTGCTGTTGGCAACAGAGGGGGAGCCAGCCTGAACCCAAACAATGGGCCAAGTTGGGGTCTACACCTCAAAGAGATTCTGGAGGACAGACTGGCCAAACCTACTGTCACATTGGCCATCCCTATCCAGACAGTAATGTGAGGTGAATATGTGTAGAGAACACCACACTGCAGCCTTGCAGATCTCCTCCATGGAAACTGCTTGCAAGTGGACCATCGATGTTGCCATGGCTCTGACCGAATGAGCCTTGACATGACCCTCAAGATGCAGTTCCGCCTGGGCATAACAGAAAGAGATGCCATCTGCTAGCCACTTAGATAGTGTCTGGCAATGGCAACTCTCAACCTATTCCTGTCAAAAGAAGTAAAAAGGTGGATGGACTGTCTATGGTCTTCTATCCTCACCAGATAGAAGGCGAAGGCTAAGGCTCTCTTGCAATCCAAACTGCAGTGCTTGTTCGTCTTGGTGCAAATGGGGCCTGGGAAAGAATGTTGGTAGGACAATTGACTGGTTAAGATGGAAATCCGTCACTAGCTTAGGCAGGAACTTAGGGTGCATACGCAAGACTACCCTGTCATGATAAAACTTAGTATATCGTGGATAAGTCACTAAGGCCTGGCGCTTGCTGATGCTAGGCACTGAAGTGACCATCACAAAAAATATGACCTTCCAGGTCAAGAACCTCAGGTCACAGATGTGCAGAGGCTCAAAAGGAGTTTTCATTAGCTGAGCTAGCTCCACATTGAGGTCCCAAGATACAGCAGGAGGCCTTAGGGGAGGCGTCATTTGAAGCAGGCCCCGCATGAAGTGTACAACTATAGGCTGTACAGAGATGGGCGAACCATTTATACCTTGGTGGTATGCACCAATTGCACTGAGATTTACTCTAACAGAGTTGGTCTTTAAGCCAGCCTCTGATAGGTGTGGGAGGTAGTCAAGCAGTTTTTGTGTGAGGCAAGAGAATGGATCAAGGGCTTTCTGCTCACACCACACAGAAAACCTTCTCCACTTTATTTTGTAGGACTCTAATGGAAGGCTTTCTGGATATCACCAGGACCCGAGGCACATCCTCAGAGAGATCAAGTGGTTGTAGAATTAACCTCTCAACATCCAGGTTGTGAGCGACGGGGCCTGGAGGTTGGGATACCAGATTCTGGCCTAATCTTGTGTGATGAAATCTGGTGAAGTCCCCAGACTGATCGGTCTCCGGTTGGACAACTCCCAAAGGAGTGGACACCAGATCTGTCTCAGCCAATGAGGGGCTATGAGGATCATAGTTCCACAGTCCTTGCAAAGCTTCAAGAGAGTCTTTGTCACCAGAGGAATCTGAGGATATGCATACAGAAGACCCTTGCCCCAATGGTGTGCAAAGGCATCTGGGGCTGGCTTGCTGTCTGACCTGTATAGGGAACAGAACTGAGTCACCTCTCTGTTGCTGAGGAACGTGACCAAGTCCACATCCGGGTTCCCTCAGAGGAAGAAAATCCAGTTCGCCACCTCCTGGTCCAGAGACCAGTCATGGGGTCTGAAGACACAACTCAGTCTGACCACTATTACGTTTTCCGTTCAAGCCAGATACATGGCCCCGAGCACCATCCTGTGGACAAGCCTCAGGATCAGATCTGGACAGCTTCCTGACACAAGAGGTTCAACCCTGTGCCTCCTTGCTTGTTGACATACCAGATCGCTACATGGTTGTCTATGGATCAGGACAATTTTGTTGGAAAGCTGATCTCTGAAAGCCCACAGCGTGTACATGATCGCCTGGAGCACCAGGAAGTTGATTTGACATTGTGCTTCCTGGGCAGACCAGAGGCCCTGGGTGTGGAGCCTCTCTACATAAGCTCCCCACCCCAGGGTTGACGCATTCATGGTTAGGACAATTTGGGTAGAGGGATTTTCAAAAGATATCCCCTGTTCCAAATTTGAGAGAACCCACCAGGACAAAGAGTCCCAGAGAGCCGGAGTGATTCGGATGAGAGCCTGGAGGCTCTGCGTGGCCTGACGCCACTGTACCCTCAGGGTCAATTGGGCTCTGTGCATGTGTAAGCATGTCAAGGGAGTAACAGCCTCAACATGTGCCGAGCTGAGACCTGCTGGCTGTTGAATCACCCACCCATGGACGTCAAGGTGACCTCCCTGGATCACAGCAGGAAGAATTTTGCCTGAGCTGTGTCTAGCAGGGCTCCTATGAAGTCTAATCGAAGTGACGGGCTGAGATGGGGCTTCGGGTAGTTGATGATGAACCCTAGTGACTCCAACACCCAGAATCAAACACAGGGACAGCGTGGCCCCTGCCTGAGAAACACTCTTGACTAGCCAATCATCCAAATAAGGGAAAACATGCACTCCCAGCCTGCAGAGGTGTGCCCCCTCCACAGCCAGGCATTTTGTAAAGACACATGGGGCCAACAGTAGCCCAAATGGCAACACACTGTACTGAAAGTACTGTTTTCCCACCACAAATCTAAGATTCTTCCAGTGACTTGGGAAGATCTCTAGTGAATGTATGCATCCTTTAGATCAAGGGAGCATAGCCAGTCCCTTTTTTTGTAAGGAGGGAATTAGGGTGCAAAGGGAAACCATCTTGAACTTTTATTTTTTTAGAAACTTGTTCAAGGCCCTCAGGTCTAGGATGGGACAGAATCTCCCTGTTCTCTTTGCAATCAGGAAGCATCCTCTTTGCCTTGGTGGGACAGGTTCGACTGCTCTGGCTATTAGGGCAGAGAGCTCCCTCCAACAGTACCTCCTGATGCAATATTGGCCCATAAAACGGGCACGGAGAACAATTTGGCTGGACACCCAATAGGTTCAATTGGTACCCTTGCCAGACGATAGACAGAACCCATTGGTCCGAGGTTATACTGGGCCACCAATCTCCGAAGAACTGTAACCTGCCCCTGACAGGGGGGATTCCAGCATTACAGCTACAGGTGGCTGGCTCATGCTCCCTACAATCCAGTCAAAACCCCAACCTGGGATTTGGCTGGGGCTTGAAAGCTCTCTGCTGCCTGGGATGGCTGCAGGAGCTCATCCTTTGTGAATGGGAGTGAGGGGCTGGAAGATAGTAGTTACTCTGGTGGTAGAAAAACTTCCTATGACCCTGTCTCACAGACCTCCTGGCTGAGGAGGGCAGATTTGAAGTGCTGGTGGAGAGTTGTTGGAGGGTCTCATAGCAGTTCCACAACTGGGCCACTGCATCCCTTTACCTTATCTCCAAAGAGATTCTCTCCTGTATATGGCAATTCAACGAGTCTTTCCTGTACCTCCGGTTGGAGATCAGAAGCCCACAGCCGTGCCATTCTGTGGGCGCATTCCTGCTGCAGAGACTCTCGCTGCCATCTCAAAAACATCATAGGTTGAACGAAACTCATGTTTTCCACACTCCAGGCCCTGATGCACCAGCAATAAAATGGTGTCTTGCTGCTCTTGAGGCAGCTTTCGGCCGCTTCCTGCACCTGCTTCCAGAGGTTGCACAAGTATTGGCTCCTATAGAACTGGTAGGAGGCAATGTGGGCAATGAGCACGGCCCCCTGAAGTACTTTCCTCCCAAGAGCGTCCATTCTTCTGTGATCCTTCCCCGGGGGTGAGATGCATGGGTCTGAGAGCACTTGGCTCTCTTGAGAGCAGATTCGACCACCACCATTTGGTGTGACAGCTGATGCTTCTTGAATACTGTAGTCTGTTGGATGAGTAAACCCCATCTGCCTTCCTGTTTATGTGAGGTACCATGAGATCCCAGATCCTCAGCAGCAACTCCTTAAAGATCTTGTGCACCAGGATCACCATAATCTCCTTAGGAGCCTACATGAACTGGAGGATTTCCAGCATCTTGTGCCTGGCATCCTCCTCCATTATCAACTGAAAAGGGATGGCCTTGGCCATTGCCCGCACAAAACCTGCAAAGGTCAAGTTCTCTGGTGGAGACTTCCTTTGCTCCTCTGGAGGAGAAGGCTCTGAAAGGAGACCCTCAGAGGAGGATTCTGCAGTTTCATACCCCCAGAGGGCATACAGAGCCTCATCTTCACTGCAATCCACAGGGAATGAAGCCCTAGCTGCTCAGCCTTCATCCAGCGGCACGGGTACCAGTGGCACAGGTGCTGGCTCTGGCAAAGCTGGACGGGGGTCTACAGGCCTTGGTGTCCCTGCTGGCCTCTATGGAGCTTCCTCCTCTGAGAAACCAGTAACGAGCACCGTATTGGTTGAGGGAAGCATCGGTGCCCCGCTGGGTATTGATGGCCTTCCTGGAACAGATGCCAACTGGGTCGGTAACACACCAATGAGCACAGTGAGCCTTTCCAGCAGTAGTTCCAAACAGGAAAGCGCGGGCATTGGCACAGTCCGTGCCATCGGCTCAATGCCCTGCAGCGCTCGCTCCACTGCCAGCTGCAATCTCCACTCCAGTTCCTCCAATGCCAACACAGACTGGGAGGCAGGAGGGGTGGCCAGATCTTCCTTGGATTCCCAAGATGGATCAGCAACTGGCACCAGGACCAGTGGAGATCATTGCAGACCCCCAGCATCAATGGAGTATAGGCATTACTCACTCCGAGGTTGCTTCGGGGGCATCACAGCATGAGCCGGCGCCTTCCTGAGCCCGGCACCATGCATCAAAAGTGACTGGTGCTGATGCTTCCTCGGTGCTTGGCTCGATCTTTCCCGGGTATTGAGGTCGAAGACAATGAACCTGAAGTCCTCGACCTGGAAGAGACCGACAGGGGCAGGGTCCCTGGCACCCCCATCCATTGATGTCATCAATGGAACCGATGGCCCCAGTGTCCATCGGTGCGGCTCCAAGGTCCATTGATGCAGGTGCTGCCGATGCTTCAGATTTCCTTGACATGAAGAATTTTTCCATCTTGTCAAGTTGAGCATGATATCCCTTAGGGTCTTCTAGGCGCACATTCGGCAACCCCAGACATCATGTGATAGCCCCAGGCAGAGGTCACAGACCTTGTAAGTGTTCGTAATAACATGGCCCTTGGACACTGGCGGCATCAATAGAAACCGGACAAGGCCATGATGAACGAAAAGAAAAATAACCAGAGTGGTGATGGCGGGCAGTCGAAGCCGGGAGTCACCGAGGCACCACTGCCGCAGGGGGAATGGAAGCAAAATCAAGCTTACAAATGCCGAAAACCTGACAGGGGAGCCTAAGGGAGGACAGAGAGGGACCCAGCATCGATGAAACATGCGACAAACCCAAAAAACCAGTTTGAAAGTTTTCCAAGGCAATTTTCTGAGAAAAAGCCAAGGGCTCACTTTACTGCGAGGCAAAAGCTCTGTTGGAAAAGAAAAAAAAAAGAGACTGAAGAGGGTCCCCGCGTGGACACATGGTATAGGACATGTCGGACATGCTCAATGTGCACAAAGTTCCAGAAATTTTGACACAAGTTTTCCAGGCCGGGCTCCATCTGATGATGTCACCCATGTGTGAGGACTACCACCCTGCTTGTCCTAGGAGAAAGGAGGACCACAGTTTATTAAACATTTTATTTTCAGTGACTATGGCTGACAGAAGGAAGAGAAGAAAGAGTGCAAGAATTAGCAGTTATAACTTTTCTCCACTCGCCCTTGCTTGGGAGAAACTTAACTCCATTTCCTAAGCTTCTCCTCCCTTCCAATAGCACAGAACTGAAAGTGTCCAATGCAGGGTCCTAGTAGATTTGTTAGACCCAGAGCACATCAAGTACCTTGAAAAAAAATCCTCATACAAAAACTAACAGCCATGGGGAAAAGCAGGAATCAATATGGCTAGGGAGTTGGTAAAAATGTTTCGGGAAGGTTAGATAAACTTGTATCTGTGATGAGGTTTTTTAAAATAGCATTTTTTAACAACACTTTTTGTATGTCCTAGGTCAAATTAACTGACTAGCGCTGGTAAGGCAAAATTATAAAAACTGGTTTTGGAATCGTGATTACAACATGCTAAGTATCCCCTGAGGAAGACTGGAGACAGTCGAAACATGGCCCATGTCGGGACAACTTGAAAAATAATACATCTACAGTGGGGCTAAGTATACTCGATCCTAAGATTTTTTCCAGGATGTCAATGATTGAACAAACTGAATGACGGTGGACATCTAATTTATGCTAGGAAAACAATTATTCTAGATTTTAGAAATACACAAATAAATAAGTTTTTTTGGGTTTTTGGGATAAAATTAAAATTTGAATACTAAAAAATAAAAAACATTTTTAGTGGATAAATATTAAATGTTGTGGAATAAATAAAGGAACAATACCAAATGATTGTACACTAAGTGCTTGAATAAACGCTGAATTCGCCTGGGGCCCATTGCGTGGCGAGAGGCGATGGATTATAGTCCATTTGCACTACTACTGATGGTATTTGTTCCTATATAAATAGGTGATAAGGTTTTTGAATTTTGTTATCTTAATAATTATAAAAGAGAACATTATATATCCTCCTTTTTTTGTATTGAGTAAATTCGTGAGTGAGGATCTTTAGCTTCTGTGGATTGATTGATTATCTACTTTTTGGAAGCAAGTCTGAAAAATGGCTACTGAATGGCAGGAGATTTTTAGTTTTACACAATCTCATCTACAGGACGTGTTGCAGACACCTTCCTTTTTTTCAACTACAACTAGTAGAGTGGTTGTTGCGGATGCTTGGGTACAATTAACACAGCTCCGGAAACGGTTAGTTAGAACAGAGATGCATGGAAGCACACTTATTGAGTATTGTAGATCGCAGCGCATCCCAAGGGGACTACGCATAAACAAAGAACCGTTGCTATACGTTGATGATAAAGAGTTTCTCCAGAAATGGAATTGCATTTTAAATAAATGCTCTTTAGATCTCATGTTGCTAATAATAGATCAAGCACATAAATTGAGCATTTCTCTTAAATCTGAGATCGAGCAATTGTTGGGATCTGTTAAAGTGGAGATGACAACGGAAGATTTTGAACAAAAAAATGATGAACTAGAGAATGTTATTAAACCATTTTCAACGCAGGTGAAACAAATGAAGTATGAGAAGTTCGTAAGAGATGAGAAGGATTATTCTAGTGGTTTTGTATATTATTGGATGAATCCAAATTACAAGAAGGATAAAAATAAAAAAACTCGGACCTCTGATGATTCCTCATCTAATTCCTCCTCTGATTCATCGGGAGAAGATAATACAAATGGGCGATCAAAAAACTCAGTGCCTCCAAAACGAAACAAGCAAGTGAGATTTCTAGACAAGAAGAATGCCGACGGAGCGAAAAATATAACCAAGTCTCCACGCACAGGACCAGTGACGAGATCGCAGCAAGAGAATCCTCAACAGTAATAAATCTGTCCACGACAACATTAACGCCTTCTCAGGTTAGTGTTCTTGAAAAAGGACTTTCATTTGTACCTACAGTCCATTTCAATAAATTCGACATTGAGAAATACATACAAAAATTTATTCGACAACTATGGTTGCGGTTGTATTTTTCTAAAATTCCTAGTATGTCTCCAGATTTATCTCTAGTACATCCGAAATCGACTTGGAACCCACCAGGAGTCTTAGACCCTGTAATAAGCACTTTCAGAGAATTGGTATTGAAAGATCTTGGTGAACTGCAGATTTTTCCATCTACCACGGATATTAACATATCTGATACAGAGAAAACTGCGTTAACTGAATTGGCGAACAATTCTCAAATAATAATCAAAAGCGCAGACAAAGGTGGAGCTATAGTGGTTTTAAATACCGTGGATTACAAAGAAGAAGAAGTTATGCGCCAATTAAATGATGATATTTATTACAGACGACTAGATCTGGATCCCACAGTGGGCTTGAAAGCTTTGATTGATGATGTTTTGGAAGAAGCCTTCTTAAAATCTTGGATTACATCAAAAGAGAGAAGGTTTTTAAAGGTAGATTATCCGAAAACTCCGGTATTATATGTATTGCCTAAAATACATAAGGCTTTACATAAACCACCGGGGCGACCCATAGTTTCGTCAAGGGGCTCATTGTTGGAGCCTCTGTCGGTGTTTATAGACAAATTCCTGGCTCCTTTGGTTAAAGAATTACCTTCTTTTGTGAGGGATTCTTCTGATATGATAGCGCAGTTGGATAATGTATCAAAGGACATTTTCCCGGGTGACAATTTGGCATTAGCAACAATAGATGTTGTAGCACTTTACTCAAATATACCCCAGAGGGATGCGAGTGATATCATAATAAACATCTTAAGAATGAAGTCATTGGATAACAGAGTTCCAGTCGATTTTATTAAAACTTTGATTGAATTTGTTCTATACAATAATTACTTCCTTTTTGAAGATGATTATTACTTACAAACCAAAGGGATAGCAATGGGGGCCACTATGGCCCCCGATGTAGCAAATTTGTACATGGGAAACTTTGAATCTATGTGGTTGGAACAGAATCCATTTAAAGCCCATGTAAAAACATGGAAGCGCTTCATAGACGATATTCTAATTGTTTGGCAAGGAGAAGAGCAAACTTTTGTGGAATTTACACAATGGTTAAACACTAGGGATGTGAATTTAAAATTCACTACAGTATTTAGTCGAATTGGATTGGCTTGTTTGGACATTTTCATTACCATACAACAATATGGTTTTGAATATACATTATACCGGAAACCAACGGATCGAAACACCTTGCTTAGATATGAGAGTTGTTATCCCCAGCATCTGCGATCAAATTTACCGATGGGACAATTTCTTAGACTAAGAAGAGTCTGCTCTACTGTAGAAGAGTATAAGATACGTGCAAAGGAAATGACACAAAGTTTTTGTTCAAGGGGATATCCCCCATATGTGGTAAAAAAAGCCTACAAAAGAGCACGGTGGGCAAATCGTGATTTACTTTTACAGCCATCACGAAGACAAGAAAATATGGACCGGATGATTTGTGTTTTACCATATTCCCCTCAAATATATCGTATACAACACAGTATAAAGCGCCATTGGCATGTCTTGAATCTACATCCTATATTTACAAATGGCCCTCGTTTTGCACTTAAAAGGGGCAAAAACATCAGAGATACTATTGTACATTCCAATTATAAGGATGATGTGGATTATATTAAAAATACTGATAGTTCAGGAGAATTTGGACATTATCCATGCAACAAATGCTCGGTATGTCAGCAATCTCACAGTGGCCAATTTCTACCCTTTTTTAAGGGGGGATCTTTTAGATTCAAGGCACGTACTGATTGTTCTACGGTGGGGGTAATTTATGGTATATGGTGCCCTTGCCCTTTGCTTTATATCGGCAAGACCAAGAGGTGCTTGAGAACAAGAATGGTGGAACACAGAAGTTCAATTGTAAGACAAAAGGCTGAAGCACCGCTGGTACAGCATTGTATATCCGAGGGACATGATTTCTCGGATTTTAAATTTGCAGTCATAGAACGGCCGATATATCCCCAGAGAGGTGGCAATTTTGATTTAATCCTTCTACAAAAAGAGCAGAAATGGATTCATTATTTTAAAACAGTGACCCCTAGTGGGTTGAATAAAGAAATTGACTGGTCGGTTTTTTAGAAGGATGCCTTCGGAAGCAGTGACTTTTGAAGATGATTGACATCATCCAGTTCCGGGGAGGATTGGTAAAAAGAAGTGGGCAGGAAGTGGAGGTGACACAGGCTAAGAAGGAATTTCGTATTGAGTAAAGTGATGTTTGAATATGATTGACAGCATTAAGTTCCGGGTATGACAGGTATAAAAAAGTGGACAGGAAGTGGAGGAATCTAAGAACGCCGAGGCGCCATTAATGCATGAGAAAGGAATGGGCATTAGCAACACTGTGAGTAAAGTTTTTTGTTGAGTTGGAAAGAAATTTGGTACAAGAATTTGTTTTAAGGGAGTTGGTAAAAATGTTTCGGGAAGGTTAGATAAACTTGTATCTGTGATGAGGTTTTTTAAAATAGCATTTTTTAACAACACTTTTTGTATGTCCTAGGTCAAATTAACTGACTAGCGCTGGTAAGGCAAAATTATAAAAACTGGTTTTGGAATCGTGATTACAACATGCTAAGTATCCCCTGAGGAAGACTGGAGACAGTCGAAACATGGCCCATGTCGGGACAACTTGAAAAATAATACATCTACAGTGGGGCTAAGTATACTCGATCCTAAGATTTTTTCCAGGATGTCAATGATTGAACAAACTGAATGACGGTGGACATCTAATTTATGCTAGGAAAACAATTATTCTAGATTTTAGAAATACACAAATAAATAAGTTTTTTTGGGTTTTTGGGATAAAATTAAAATTTGAATACTAAAAAATAAAAAACATTTTTAGTGGATAAATATTAAATGTTGTGGAATAAATAAAGGAACAATACCAAATGATTGTACACTAAGTGCTTGAATAAACGCTGAATTCGCCTGGGGCCCATTGCGTGGCGAGAGGCGATGGATTATAGTCCATTTGCACTACTACTGATGGTATTTGTTCCTATATAAATAGGTGATAAGGTTTTTGAATTTTGTTATCTTAATAATTATAAAAGAGAACATTATATATCCTCCTTTTTTTGTATTGAGTATATAATTTGTTGCACATAAAAATGTTGTACAAAGCTTCTTTCATGTAAACTTAAATGAAGCCCGATGAATGAAGTCATAGATCAAAATGCACACAAGCCCAGATAAACACCTAATGCGGCCAGTGTTTCAACAGTACATGCTTGTGGTTTTATAAATTGTTCACCAACCCTCAAATGGAATATACACAAACACACCAAAAAATGAGTCCACGGGAGAGGGGCGTGTTCAAATACTTAAGTTCATCTACAGACAAAAATGACTTAATACATGGAATACATTTCAATAACAGGCAGTCTTGTCTGTATAAAGCTGAAGGAGTACAATTCAATTAGAATAACAGGCAGGGAACAAAAACTTTGAGGCACTGCTACATATCAGAGTGCAACCTGCAGTCCCTCAGTAATGATCTGTATCCAAGCCAGATAATGTCCCTTCAAAACCCCCAATCCGGGTGAACAGGAAACCTAGGGTTGGAATCCCCTGGACTGGAGCTACCGACAATTCCAGCGATCAAAAAACAGTCTGATAACCAAAAAAACTCAACTGATTTACACTGAAAAGAATCTCATTTGAAAATCTGGTTTCTCAACTAACAGGAAATTCAGTCTTTTGGCATTGACAGGGTGGATCTCTGGACAGATCTGTGGTATTACAGGAATGAAAATTAGCAGGTAAAGGAAAATTGGTTCTTACCTGCTAATTTTCATTCCTGTAATATCACAGATCAGTCCAGACTAGTGGGTTTATGCATCCCTACCAGCAGATGGAGGCAGAAAACAAAACTTTGAGACACTGCTACATAACCAAAAGTGCCTCCTGCAGCCACTCAGTATTGACCTTACCCAAGCCAAGATTAGAAATCATTCTCAGCAACCAGGGTGAATTAGAAAACCCCCCAGGGTTGGATTCCCCTGAGCTGGAGACCCACAAAACTCCAGCAGTAACAATGTCCTGTCAACTGCTTAACTGAAACCATTTAACTGATGCAATAGGTAAGAAAAACCCTTCAACATCAAATGGAAGAGTACCAGGAAAAATCAGTCTTTCGGTAGTAGCACTGGGGTGAGTCCCTGGACTGATCTGTGGTATTACAGGAACAAAAATTAGCAGGTAAGAACCAATTTTCCTTTCCCAAACATACCCAGATCAGTCCAGACAAGTGGGATATACCAAAGCAACTCTACACCGGCCAGGAACCCGAAAGACCTGCTCTCAAAACACTTTCACAAAAAACTGCCTCCTCCAGCACCCTAATATCCAATCGGTAATACTTGGTGAAAGTATGAAGCAAGGACCACACTGCGGCCCTACATATTTATTTATTTAAAGTTTTTATAGACCGACATTCATTAGAAATATCACATCGGTTTACATGGAACATAGCTCCTGAGGAGACACAAAGTGACACTCCGCCCAAGAGGCTGCTTGTGCCCTAGTGGAATACGCTTTAAGGCCACTTGGGACAACACACCCCTTACAAATATAGGCTGAAGAAATTGCCTCTTTCAACCGCTGGGCCAAAGTAGCTTTCGATGCTTTCTCCTCTTTCTTCGCTCCACTGAACATCTAAAAAAGATGGTCCGATCATCTGAAAGAATTGGTGACCTTCAAATAACACAAGACAGCATGCTGAACATCCAAAAGGTGAAGATCTCTACCCATCGCAGCATCATGCGACCACTCTGGGAACCCCAGCAATTCCACTGTCTGATTTACATGGAAAGGCAAAACACTTTTGGCAAAAAGGAAGGGAATGTACTAAGAGATACCTTATATAGTGAGAAACATGCAAGAAAGGTTCACGGCAAGAAAACTCCTGATGCTCAGAGATATGTCTGGCTGAGCAAACTGCCACCAGAAATACCATCTTTAACATAAGATCCTTCAAGGAGGCTCGACCTAAAGGCTCAAATGGACGTTCACAGAGAACTCTCAAGACCAAATGGAGGTTCCAATCTGGACAGATCTTGCAAACCGGAGGTTTTAATTGGTTCACCCCCATTCAGGGAATGGACGACATCGGGATGGGAAGCCAAGGGGCTGCCCTGCACTTTGCCCCTGAGACAACCCAAGGCCGAAACCTGGACTCGTAGTGAGCTATAAGCCAAACTGTTGAACAAACCCTGATGCAGAAAAGACAAAATATTCGGGACAGACGCCAGCAGAGGATTCAAATGCTGCTGACCACACCAGGTCTCAAATACCTTCCAAACCCTGACATAAACCATGGAAGTAGAAGGACGTCTAGCCTGGAGAGAACTGGTTCTGAATAACTCTTCATGCGCAATTGCCGCCCCCCAAAAGCCAAACCGCGAGATAAAAGTGATCCTCCCGATCTGAAAATATGGGACCTTGCCACAGCAACCCCTGCAGGTGAGCCAATCGCAGAGGACTGACCACCAACAGATTCACAAAGTCCGCGAACCATAGAAGGTGCGGCTAATCTGGCGCCACCAGAACCACCGACCCTGAATGCGCTTCTGTGCAGCCACAGAGGAAAAACATACAGAAGAATCCCCGTCAGCCATGGGCACCCTAGAGCATCTAGACCCACTGAACAGACTTCTCTTCTGCGACTGAAGAACCTTGACGTCTTCGCATTGGCCCTGGTCGCCATGAGATCCAGTTGAGGCACTCCCCCATCTGGCACAAATGCGATTCCAGGCTTCTGGGGACAGCTCCCACTCCCTGGGATCCAGTTGCTGTCAGCTTAAGAAATCTACTTGCATGTTGTCTACCTCTGCTACATGAGAGGCCACAATCCCTTTGAGGTTACGCTCCACCTACTCAAACAGCAGCTGAGCTTCCCGAGCCACAGCGATTGATGTACACTATTGTTGTCGCATTGTCCGAAAACACTCAAAACATTCGACCCTGAACCAGAGATAGAAACACCTGCAAAGCTCTGCGCACCACTCTCGTTTCCAGACGATTGATGGATCAGGCCTTCTCCGCCACTGACAAGAGACCCTGGGCAGAACGTCCCAGGCACACTGCTCCCCAGCTCTTTAGACTGGCATCCGTGGTCAGTACCACCCATTCTGGAACTTCGAGGTCCACCACTCTTTCCAAATTGCTCTTCAGCCACCACACCAGGCAAGGGGACAATATATTTCTCTGACCTCTGATCCCACCAGGACAACAATGCCCTCTGTAGCGGCTGCATATGAGCAAAGGCCCACAGAACTAGATCTAATGTTGAGGCCATGGACCCTAGGACCTGCAGGTAGACCCAGACCCTCTGAGCTGGGAGACGTAGAAGTTGAGAAACTTGCTCCTGCAGCTTCGCCAACCTGTTCGCTGTTAGATATAACGTGCCCCTCCGAGTATCGAAACTGGCTCCCAGGTACTCCAGAGACTGAGATAGGACCAGGTGGCTCTTCGCCATTTTGATCACCCATCCTATGGAGCTCAGGAGATGCCTCACTCGCTGCACCAAACGAGCACACTCTTCTTCTGTCTTCGTCTGGATAAGCCAATCGTCCAGATATGGGTAAACCAACCCCCCTTCCCTCCTCAAGGCAACCACCACCACCAGCAGTCTCCAAATCTCCAGATCAGTCAGGACTGCAGGTTTGTACGTCTACCATCTGCTGGAAACAGAAATACTGAGGACTGCAGGTGGCACTCTTGGTTATGTAGTAGTGCCTTAAAGTTTTGTGTTCTCTGCCTCCTGTTGGCAGGGATGCATAAACCCACTTATCTGGACTGATCTGGGTATGTTCCTGTTCATACCCAGATCAATCCAGACAAGTGGGATGTACCCAAACACCCCTAGACTGGGCAGGAACCCGAAAGCCCAGCACAGAGAACACACCAAAAGACACATCTTCCTGCGCCTGCACATCCATCCTGGTGAAAGTATGCAGCGAGGAGCACACCGCAGCCCTACATATCTCCTGGGGAGCCAACAACTGACACTCTGCCCAGGAAGTCGCCTGTGCTCTCGCAGAATGCGCCTTTAGACTACTTGGAACTTCTCGACCCTTACAAATACAGGCAGAGCAAATGGTCTCCTTCAGCCAATGGGAAACTGTTGCTTTTGAGGCCTTATCCCTTTTCTTAGCGCCACCGAATAACACAAAAAGATGATCTGAACAGCAAAAACTATTAGTGACTTTCAGATACCGTAACAGAACCCTCTGCACATCTAGAAGATGCAGATCTCTATCCTGAGGAGAATCCTTAGAAAAACTGGGGAAAGCTGTCAGCTGAACCACCTGATTAACATGAAAAGAGGATACCACCTTCAGTAAAAAGGAGGGAACCGTATGCAATGTCACTCCACTACCAGAAATGTGCAAAAAAGGATCCCTGCACGTTAGGGCTTGCAATACCGAAATCCGCCTGGCCGAACATAGGGCCACTAGAAACACTGCCTTCAGAGTTAAGTCACCATCTGCTGGAGACAGAGAAATACTGAGGGACTGCAGGTGGCACTCTCGCAAATGTAGCAGTGCCTCAAAGTTTTTGTTCTGTCTCCATCTGCTAGTAGGGATGCAAAACCCACTGGTCTGGACTGATCTGGGTATGAACAGGAATGAGATGTTTAAGCAACCAGTGAGATACAAAGGGTGCCTCACTCCTCAACAAGCGTATACATGCGCAGTGTTCAGAAATTCTTGTCTTGATTTTCTTGGGGTGTGGCCATAGACAATGGTGTTTTGGGACAAGGAAGCCTCCCTCTGAAGATCTGAATGCACAAGCATATCACGGAGGTTTCTGCCCCTCCGGAAAGCAAAACAAGGGGGTTGGTTGAAAATAGAGTGAGGGGCTAGTACTGACCAATGTCGTTTGATGCTGGCACAAATCTCCCCAATGCGACTAGAATAGGGGAGGATGCAGGTTAGCCTGTCTGTAGGTAAAGGCTGTAGTGGGCAAAAATAACAGCTCCCGATGCGTGCTGGATAAACATCCTTCTTCCAAAACATCATCCATTTTAATGTCAGGCTGTTTCGTGGGGTTCCCCCTTAGTTTGGCATGCTTTTAATGTACTTATTTATTTATTTTTAATTTCTTATATACCGGTGATCCTGTATACAATACATATCGCACCGGTTTACATGGAACTAAACAATCACCTCATGGGTGAAATACATTAAAACAAGTTAACAAGAAAACTTTTTGGGTACGTTCATAAACAGGCTAAACTGTAACAGGGAATAAACTAAGGAACATATGTACAGTGGTAAAGATATCGATTATCGCTTCATCAGGTTTTAGCTCTCAGGGAAGGCTTGGGAGAATAGCCAAGTCTTTAGCTTCTTTTTAAATGTCAGAAGGCAGTGTTCTTGGCGGAGGTCCGGTGGGAGCTGGTTCTAGACAGGGGGACCTGCGGTGGACAGAGCTTGTTTCCTTAGAAATGTTTTAGCCGGCTGTGTGTGAAGCATGTTCTGGCAAGCACTTCTGATCGGTCTCTTGGAAGTGTGCTGCTGCGGTTGAAAAGATAAGTTGAGGGGGGAAATGTTGTGAAGAGCCTTGTGAATCATCATGAGGGATTTAAATTGTATCCTGAATTTTATAGGCAGCCAGTGCAGGTTCTGGAGGATAGGGATAATGTGTTCCCTTTTTTTGGAGTTGGTGAGGATTCTGGCCGTCACATTCAGGACCATCTGAAGTGGTTTGATGGTGTTAGCGGGCAGGCCCAGGAGGAGAGAGTTGCAATAATCCAGTTTAGGGAGAATGATAGATTGAAGTACCAGACGGAAGTCTCAGAAGTGAATAAGTGGTTTTAGTTTTTTCAAGACTTGCAATTTGAAGAAGCAATCTCTGGTTGTATTGTTTACGAACTTGCTAAAGTTGAGTTGGTTATCTACAAGCACACCAAGGTCTCTTACTTGTAGAGAGTGGTCGATCGAAGTGGACGAGTGTTGGGCGGAACTTGGCTGGTTGAGCAGGGTGCAATTATCTGGAGCAATTAAGAGGATTTCTGTTTTGCTAGTGTTTAACACGAGGTTGAGGCTGGTGAGCAGGTTGTTGATTGCTGCGAGGCAGCTGTTCCAGTAGGACCATGTTTTGTGAAGAGATTCAGCTATCGGGATGAGGATCTGAATGTCATCCGCGTATAGGAAGTGAGTTAGCTTGAGGTTGAATAGTAGATGGCAGAGTGGGAGTAGATAAATGTTGAATAATGTAGGAGAAAGGGATGATCCTTGGGGTACCCCCAGCTTTGATCTGATAGGGAGTGACTCTTTGTTGTTAATCCTGACCTTGTAGTGCCTGTTTTCAAGGAAGGATTTGAACCAGTTGAGCGCCGAGCCTGTTATGCCGGTGTCTGCTAGATGCTGGAGAAGGTATGAGTGGTTAACGGTGTCGAACGCAGATGAGAGGTCCAGTAGAATGAGAAGGAAGGGTTGGCCTTTTTCCAGATTGATGAGGATTGTATCCGTGAGTGAGGCTAGTAGTGATTCAGTGTTCAGTGACTTTCGGAATCCGAATTGGTTCGAGGTGAGGATGTCATTTTCTTCTAAGAAGTCAGATAGTTGTCTGTTTACAACCTTCTCCATGATTTTAGCGATCATTGGGAGGTTGGCAATGGGTCTGAAGTTAGCTGGGTCAGAGGGTGGTAGGTTAGGTTTTTTGAGGAGTGGTTTGAGTATAGCAAGCTTGAATTGGTCAGGGACTTGGCCTTGAGACAGCAAGCAATTTATGATGTCTGCTATTGGTTTGGCGATGATGTTGGGAATGGAGAGCAGCAAATTGGATGGGATGTGGTCTAGTGGGTGGGAGAATGGCTTCATCTTCTTGAGGATGTTCTATTTCTAGAGCGGACGTCAGCTCGAAGGTGGCAAGTGAAACTGTGGTTGATTTATGTTGCTGTGGGGTTGGGTGCGAGCATAGTGAGCCGGTTGTGTGTGAGTGGATCAGTTGAGGAGAGGGCCCCTTGATTGGTGCGAGGAGGGTGTCGATTTTTTTCTCAAAATAGACCGCCAGTTCATTGGCTTTGTTGGACACTTGTGCGTCTGGTATGAGAGGTGTAGTTGGTTTTGTGAGGGCTGATACATAGGAAAATAGAGCTCTAGAGTCGAAAATAAAGTGGTGGATCTTTTTAGAGAAGAATTCTTTCTTGGTTCTGTTGATGGCATTTCTGTATGAATTTAGGCAAGATTTATAAACCAAGAGGGATGTTGTGGACGGGTTTTTACGCCACCTGTGTTCCTTGCTTCTGAGCTCTTGTTTGAGTGACTTCAGCTCGGGTGTAAACCAGGGTTTCCTATTGTCCTTGTCCGGATGGAGAGTTTTCGTGGTCATGGGGCATACTTGTTCAGCCACCCTGTTGGTGATGTTGGACCATGAGGTAGTAACCGTGTTGACATCCGATAGGTTTAGATGAGATAGTTCTTTGGATAAATGAGAACTGAGGAGTTCTCCGGAGCAGGGTTTCCTGATAGAGACTGAGGTTACATGAGATGCTTAAGGAGGGTGCTCCATGATCTCTAGCGCCATAGAGATGATTCGGTGGTCGGTCCACGGGACTGGTAAGCATGATGGATTGGTAGTGGGCGATATTCCTTCGTTTATGAATATGAGGACTAACGTATGACCTGCCTTGTGGGTGGGATCTTTGACAATTTGTCTGAACCCCATGTGGCCAAGTGAGGAGAGTAGGGTTTCGCAGTTAGAGGAGTGAGGTTGGACGTCCACGTGAAGATTGAAGTCTCCCATAAGGATCGCTGGTTTTCCTGTATTAAGATGTTTGGCGACTAGTTCTATGGGGGATGGGTCAGCTTCAAGTATTCCTGGGGGGGGGCGTAGATTAATCCGATTAGGAGATGTTTAGCTTTGAAAAGGGCAAATTCCAGGTTGGCTGCTGTATTTGTGGCCTGTAGGGCCAAGCCTAGACCTTTTTTGGCTGCTAGGAGCAGCCCTCCACCTCTTTTTTTGATCCTGGGAATAGAGATGAGGTCATAAGCCTGGGTGGGGAGCTGGTTTAGAATTACTGTGGTAATTTAATCTAGCCGCCAGCAGTCTCAGGTGTATTTTACTTTTACTTTGAAGGTATGTTTCTATTTTGTCTTGGGGCTTGTAAGTGTGTTTCATCTACATTTACAATTGTTTTGTTTATTTACAGACTCATTGTACCACTGGCTTGAAGATACTTATTGTTTCCTCCTCTGTCCCTCCTGCTGCAGCCATTGCAAAACACGGCCCGTGTTGGGGGACCAACAGTGCTGCTGTTCTAACTGAATTGTACTCCTTCAGCCTTTATACAGACAAGACTGCCTATTATTGAAATAATATAAATACATTTATTCCATGTATTAAGACATTTTTGTCTGTAGTGTTTGAACACACCCCTTTATAAATGGTTTCACATCGATCTGTGTACAACATGATTTAAAGCATGGACACTTCTTTGAGTTTATGTGGCTGTCGGCACCTCGTTTGCTGCAAGCTTCTCATTGCTGTCCCTCGATGTGCCCACAGGCTCTAGCACTGGCTCTACCCCAAAGTCAGCCAGCCAGGAAGTGGCAGGGGAGAGTTAGTACCCCACACCCCTGTCACTCAATAAGCATACAACCATGGGCACACCGTGAATGCTTCCTTTATAGGTAGAGCGTGGCTGGAAGAATACAGATCTGCAGCCTTAAGATAAACACTTCATGAAAAGTGCATGATTTGATACTATTTACAAGCACATTTAAAGCGGGTGTTTCTCTGCCAACTGTGTGTGAAAGTGAGGTTCTGATCAATTCTGCAGTCACTCTTTAACCATCTCAATTGCTGATGGTGAAGCACAAGCTGGGTCTTGCGTGCTCACGTCATCAAGCAGGGCCTTGGCCATTAGCTGATGCTAGCACCATCAGAGCTTCTGTAAACAGAAAGGAGGAAAAGAGAATCACAAGATACCAGGAGTTATGGGGGAGCAGCCTTTGGTTTTCTGTTTTCCCCACCCCCACGAGATGAGGAATCAAGTCCAAAAGGGTCTTTTGCTCCTCTTATTCTCCTTTACTCAGCTCAGGCAGGCCCAGATCGACCCATTCTCACCTGAACACCGAGAAGATGGGAGGGCGAGGCTGAGATCAGCCGCATGCACGCGGCCCCACACCTCCCATTAAAGTCTTAAGTCACACCTGGTAGCCAGAGCCAACACCGAGAATCCTGCAATTGGCTATTTTCCTTCTGTATTTTGTGCCTCACTTTGCAACATTAAAACAGTTTCCCAAATCTAGATGATGAGAAGAAAAACCACAAAAAGGTTCCCGGGCAAATGAACTTCCTTCTAAGCTGGAGCCACCTCCGCACAAGTCTCCTACAATTACAAAAGGAGTTTATTGAGGGTAAAAATCTATAAATAGCATAGGAGCACACTCAGCCTCTGGGGCTGGGAAACAGGCTGCAGGAAGCGTAGAAGAGCTGGCCCCCATCTCAAAGGCTTTTACAGAAGAGTTTCTGCTGGCGGGCTACCACACCCGAAGCGATGCCCGTCGTGCTCTGCCACACCGCCACCAGCTGCTCCTGGTCCATCTTGCTTAGCCGGCGGCTGCACAGCTGGAGCTCCTGCAGGTCCGAAGCGATCCTGTCCAGCGTCAGGCCGCACAGGGGTCCGTGCACCGAGCATCCTGGGGAGGGAGATGAAAGTGCAGCTGTGAAAGAGACGCGGTGCGTGCTGCGGCCCTGCCCTGATGCTCAGTGACCTGGCTGTTTCCTCCCGCTCCGCTGGCTTCCAGCAGAATTAGAGCTACCCCGGGATTTTTACCCCTTATTTTATTATCCTCTCCCAGTCATTGCAGTGACAGTCCTTGGCTGGGGGGGGGGCATGCAAATCCTTACACTGGGTGTCACCATTAGGAGAAACCTGAGCTGGGAGATGAACCCAGATTCCTCTGCCTGGTAGTGAACAGCACTGCCACTTAATTCAAACCGATCATCGTTTCGGCTCCTACTGCCTCCATTGGAAGATTATTCCAAGCGTCCACACCTCTCAGCAAAAAGGGGTTCTCTCACATTCCTCCCTGTCCAGCTTCCTGCGATGCCCCCTCACAGCTTCTCAAGCTACAGAAAATGCTTCCTTCTCTGTATGTACCCGGATCAGTCCAGACTACTGGGTTTATTCATCCGTGCCAGCAGATGGAGACAGAGAAAGGAAAATGGACAAGGCTACATATACCCTGATGCCATCTGCAGTTCCTCAATATTTCTCTGTCTCCAGCAGATGGTGGCTGATGCATAAATCTGCAGTTTCTTCAGTGTGCCCAGTATTTTTTTTCTAACTTTGCTCTGAGCCTTCCTCCCAGGGGTCATGGTTCCTCGTGAGGGATCCCTACCTTGTTGGGTTGAGGCAGATGGGCTGGGGGTTGGTGACCCTTTTGTACGCCCTGTCCAGGGGTAGCCGTGGGGTGCACATCTGGTGGTCCAGATCCCTCCCCTTCACGAGGTCACTTAGGTGACTGTTCTTTTGGCTCACTTTTCCTCTCCTGTTCTTAACTTGCTGAACTGAGCTGGACAGCTCTCTTCAGTGTTAGGAGCAGGAAACTGCAGTGAAGTTGCTTTAAGTTTGGTGTTTTGTGCGTGGGACTCTCCAGGTCCCACCCGCATTAGGGAGCTTAGGTAAATCCCAGGAGGCTGGACTGATCCTGGTACGTACAGGGAAAGGACAATTGGCATTTTCCTGCTAATTTTCGCTCTTGTAGTACCACAGATCAGTCCAGAACCCGCCCGATTTATGGAAGTGGAAAGTTGTCCGCTCAGCTATTTTATATTTCAGATAGCAGAAGTTTTATCTATCACGTTTATTTATTTATTTATTTATTTTTTGCCAGTTTTCTTGGAAGGTTCTGTTTTGGGTTGTGTGCACGGTTTGTTGCTTTTAGCTTGGGTTCAGGTCAATACTGAGGAACTGCAAGTAGCATCAGGGTATATGAAGCAGTGTCAGTTTTACTTTCTCTGTCTCCACCTGCTGGCAAACCTAGGAGTCTGGACTGATCCCCGGTACTACAGGAACGAAAATTAGCAGGTAAGAACCAATTTTCCTTTCTGGCACTTTCCTCAAGCCTGCCAGAGAGTTGAATGCTTGTATCATATCTCCCTTTTCCCTTCTTTCTTCTAGAGAGCACATCTTATTTGTACAAGGCTGTCAGTGTCCTCAGCACTGAGCAAGATGCACCTCATGCTTATAACATGCTTAAGCCAAAAGTCTGCATGTGGGCTGGGGAAGTTAACTTGCTTGCTGAAGGCTGCACACGATGCGCCCCCTTTAAGGTTTTCTCCACACAATGAAATACAATGACATGCGAGGACCAGAAGGCCCATCCAATCTTCCTGCTGCACTGTCTTAGGCCCCAGTTGATCCTTAGCAACTAAGAATCCTCTTTCTTGAATTCCGTTACGGTTTTTGTCTCTAGCATGGAGTTATAACCCTTTTATGGTCTTCATCTTCCATCGTTTACTATGTCTCCACGACCTCCCCATTGAGGCCGTCCCATTTATCCACCATCCTTTCTGTGAAGAAATATTTCCTAACGTTACTCCTGCATCTACTCCCCCAAACCTATCACGACCTCTTTGTCTAGAACTCCCTAAAAAAAAGTTTGCCTCGCTCTCCTCTAGGGCTACATATTTAGGTCCTCAAATCTCATCTCATATGGTTTTTGGTGCAGACCCCACACCATTTTGGTAGCCTCTCTTTGAACTGCCTCCAACCTGTCCATATCATTTTGGAATGATGGTCTCCAGAACTGGCCCTATTAGTCTAGTGGAGGTCTCACAGAGACATTATCACCTCCTTTTTCCTGCTGGTTATGCCAGCCTGCCTCTGGTTCTGTCCACCACCCTGCCACACAGGTTTCCTTACCTTGAGATCATCAGACACTATCACCTCAAGGTCTTTCTCCTGATCAGTGCACATTAGTTTCTCACCCTCCATTATGTACTGCTCCCTTGAATTTGTGTACCTGAAATGTCTGCACTTTTTTTGCACTGAATCTTAACTGTCTAGCATTCAACCCCCTCCTTGAATCTTCTTAGATCATGCTTCATTAAAGTTACTCCCTCAGATCCCACTTCCATATGCAAAAAGACAATCTTTCCCTCCCAACCCCTCCATATCACTCAGAGATACCGAACAGAATCCGCCGCAGGACAGACCCCTGAGGCACTCCACTAAAGGAAAATTGGTTCTTACCTGCTAATTTTCGCTCCTGTAGTACCACGGATCAGTCCAGACAAGCGGGTTTTGCCTCCTCTCCAGCAGATGGAGACAGAGAAGTTCAAACGGATTCCGTCCTATACCCCTGAGGTGCCACCTAAAGTCTGTCAGTATTACACGGTACCCAAGCAGTAACAAAGGCTAACTATAAAACGAACCTCCCCCAAAAGCAGAGGGGATGAAAAACCTGTGACTTAAGGTAAAACAACCAAAACATTCTGCCAAATATATATAACAACCAGCCGAGCGGACTCTCCAACCCGAAAAGGGCGGGACTCTGGACTGATCCGTGGTACTACAGGAACGAAAATTAGCAGGTAAGAACCAATTTTCCTTTCCCTGTACATACCAGGATCAGTCCAGGACAGCTGGGATATACCAAAGCTTCCCTAAACAGAGTGGGACTGAGAGAGTCCCGCTTGGAGCACACTAGCCCCCAAGGATCCGGGCTCTGGGGCCCAGACATCCAGCCGATAATGCCTAGCAAAAGTGTGGACAGACTTCCAGGTCGCTGCCCTACAAATTTCCTGCGGCGACACTTGCTGACATTCAGCCCACAAAGCCGCTTGCGAACGAGTACAGTGGGCTCTAAGACCAACCGGGTTCGGACGACCCTGGACCAGGTATGCCGAAACAATAGCTTCCTTTAACCAGCGAGCGACAGTGGCCTTGGAGGTTTTATGACCCCCTTCTGGGTCCACTCCACAGGACGAACAGATGGTCCGAGAGACGGAAACTATTTGTGACCTCCAGGTAATACAAAATGCCCTCTTGACATCCAACTTCCTTAAATCTTTATACTCTGGAGCTGAAACATCCACACCCACAAAGGAAGGAAGCTCCACCGACTGATTCAAATGAAAAGAATTCTCCCGAAAGTGGTGTCAAGAGGGAACAGTCCGTAAAGAAACCCCAGATTCAGAAATATGTAGAAAAGGCTCTCTGCACGACAAGGCCTGCAGTTCCGAAACATGCTTGCGGAGGAGACAGCCACGAGAAAAACCACCTTCAACGTCAGATCTTTCAGAGTAGCTCATTTCACTGGTTCGAAAGGTGCGTTACAGAGGGCTCACATAGCACCAAATTTAGCTTCCAGGAAGGACAGGGACTCTGGACCGGAGGACGCAGGTGTTTAACTTTGCGCAAGAACCGAATGACATCCGGATGGGATGCCGGGCTAACGCCCTGCACCTTACCACGAAAACATCCAAGAGCAGACACTTGTACCCTAAGGGAATTGAAAGCCAATACCTTAACCAGCCCCGCTTTTAAAAAGGCCAGAACATCCGCTACTGAAGCCCTGGACGGTTCCACCCCGTGTTCCAGGCACCAAGATTCGAAAACACCCCAAACTCTGACATAAGCCATTGATATGGAAATCTTACGGGACTGCAAGAGTGTGGCAATCACGGCATTCAAGTAACCCTTACTCCTTAATCTCCGCCTCTCAAAAGCCATGCCGCTAGACAAAAGCGATCCGTCTCTTCTAAAACCAGTCGGGTCCCTGGTGCAGGAGATTTGGCGATGGATGAAACCTCAGCGAACCATCTACTGCTAAATTCAGGTGGTCTGCGAACCATGGGTGTCTTGGCCACTCCAGCGCCATCAGAATCACTGGGCTCGGATGAGTTTCGATGCGACGAAGAACCTTGCCCACCAATGGTCACGGCAGGAAGACGAACAACAGAATGTCCTTTGGCCAGGGCAGGACCAGAGAATCTACCCCTTCTTCCCCTGGCCCTTGTCGCTAACTGAAGAACTGAGGTGCCTTGGATTTCGAAATGTCGCCATCAGGTCCATGAAAGGAGTGGTCCAACGGTTGCACAGCAGTTGAAAGGCCTGGTCGGAGAGTTCCCACTCTCCCGAGTCCAACCGGTTTCGACTGAGAAAATCGGCCTGAATGTTGTCCACCCCGGCAATGTGAGAGGCTGCTATTCTGTACAGATGCTGTTCCGCCCAGTGGATCAAGAGCCGAGCTTCTGTCGCCACCGGACGACTCTTGGTTCCGCCCTGATGACTGATGTAAGCCACCGTCGTCGCATTGTCGGAAAGGATCCTGACCGACCGTCCTTCCACCAAGGGAAGGAAATCCAGGAGAGCCAACCGCCCCGCTCTTTCTCCAAAAGATTGATCGACCAAGAGGATTCTGTCTTCGTCCACTGGCCTTGCACAGTTCTCCCCTAGCAAACGGCCCCCCAACCTGAGAGGCTGGCATTGGTTGTGACCACTATCCAAGACGGTATTTCCAAGTCCACCCCCCCGACGCAAGTTGTCCCGGAATAGCCACCAAGATAGGCTGGATCGCGCCGAGTCCGTCAGGGGTAGGCGAATGTGGAACTGGCTGGAGAGCAAGGCTGATTGAAGAGGACGCATATGCGCAAAGGCCCATGGTACTAGATCGATCGTGGAGGCCATCGAACCCAGAACCTGCAATTAATCCAAGGCACTGGGACGAGGCATGGACCGCAAAAACTCCACCTGAGTGAGAAGCTTGGGCAGCCTGTCCTCTGTAAGAAACACATTTCCCAAAAGCGTGTCGAACCGCGCTCCCAGAAACTCCAAAGACTGGGAAGGGACTAGGTGGCTCTTGTCCGGGTTGACCACCCAACCTAACGAGCTTAGCAACTGAAGAACCCTCTGAACCGCAGCACGGCAAAGATCCTCCGACTTCGCCCAAATCAGCCAATTGTCCAGGTAGGGGTGCACTAAAATCCCCTCCTTCCGCAGGGCCGCCGCTACCACCACCATGATCTTGGTGAATACTCTGGGCGCCATTGCCAGACCAAATGGTAGTGCACAAAATTGGAAATGACGACCAAGAACTACGAAGCACAAAAATCGCTGATGGTCTGGACGAATCAGTATGTGCAAGTAAGCTTCCATCAGGTCCAGAGATGCTAGGAATTCCCCTCTGTGGACGGACGCTACCACTGATTGGAGGGTCTCCATGCGGAACCGAGGCACTTTTAACGCCCAATTTGACGCTTTTTAAATCGAGTATGGGACGGGAGTTAGTCTTTCTTGGGCACCATGAAGTAGATGGAGTAATGCCCTCGTCTGAGCTTGCCTTCTGGAACTGGCACTATGGCCCCTAGATCTTGTAAGCGTTGCAGGGTCTCCTGAACCGCTCACCACTTTTGGTGGTATGCACACGGAGACACCAGGTAACGCTCCTGAAGCAGCCGTGCAAAATCTAAAGCGTAGCCTCGTTCTATGATCTGCAGGACCCATTGATCTGAGGTCAAACTGGCCCACTCCCCTACGAACAGAGACAATCTTCTCCCTATCCTTGGAACAGAGGAGTGGACTGGCCTCACTTCATTGTGTGGACTTGAGGCCTCCATGAGACTGAGGGGCACCCCCGTCTCTGTTGGGGCAGCGTCCCCGAAAGGACTGGGTCCAGGAGTGTTGTCGACCAGGGCCCTGGCGGGACGAAGAGCCCAAGGAACGTGAGGAGCGAAAACGACAATTCTCCCCCTCCACACCATCCCTGCACCACCCCACGGTGATCATAACCTCCTTATATTAAGGAACTAATTATACTGTTAACTGATGCCTGTTGCTGTTATGTTAATCTTTCTTTCCACGCTGCTCCTTGATATCCCCCTCCCAGTTTGCTTCCCCTGTTAACATGTATTTTCAAGCTTTTTTGTTCAAATGTAAACCGGTATGATGTCCCCACTAATACCGGTATATAAAAGTTTCTAAATAATAAATAAATAAAAAATAAATAACTTCACCCTCTGGGCAAAAGGCCTCTGGGTCCGCAGCCTATCTTCCGGCAACTTATGGACCTTGTTCTCTCCCAGAGACTTAATGAGGTCTTCCAACTGCTGACCAAACAGCAATCTTCCTTTAAAAGGCATAGAACCGAGCTGCCCATTTTGAAGCCACAGAAGCCTGCATGCTAATACTGCCGAAACCATAGATCAGCCCGAAGTCCGAAAGGGATCATAAAGGGCACCCGCACTGTAAGCAACTGCTGCCTCCTCCACGGAGAGCGAGGCCACTGACTGCAAAGTCTGCACCCAGCGGAGGCTAGCCCGGAGCGCAAAGCTGCTATACATGGCTGCCCGGATACCCAGCGCCGAGACTTCAAACATCTTCTTGAGCTGGAACTCTAGTTTGCGATCCTACAAATCCTTCAATGCTGTGGCTCCTATCATAGGAATGGTGGTCTTTGTCACTGCCGAAACTGCAGCATTGACCTTGGGCACCTTGAGCAGGTCAAGAGCATCCTCTGGGTGCTGATATAACTTATCCATAGCTCGCCCAACCTTTAAACCCAGGTCAGGCATATCCCACTCGCGAAGCAAGAGGTCCGTGACCGACATATGGAACGGGAAGGACCTAGCCAGACCCCTAAGACCAAGCATCACCGGATCAACAGCGCCCAACCGAGACTCCTCAGGAGGAACGTCAATCCCTAATTCCTCTAGAATCGCCAGGATAAGGGGTCCCAATTCCTCCTTACAAAACAAGTGACTTTTGGGTCATCACCCTCCACCAGAGGCACGCTCCCTTGGTTGGTCAGCTGGAGCTGACTATCCGGATCCGCATCTCGCCCCTGATCCAGCGGAGGGGAATCCCCCCCCCATCCAAGTGGTCCGAAGAACTGTCCTCCGGACAGTCCAGGGACCGGAGAGGATGCTTGGCCTTCCCAGGGTCCAAAGGTGCTCGGGCATGTTTCCTGGCTGTGGAGGCTCCCTTGTCTGCTCCTGCAAATCCTGGCGCTGCACGAGAACTTTTGCCGCTGTGATGCTTTCCTGATTTGCATGCCTTGAGTACCTTACGCAGCAACCAAACTAAATCAGAGGACGACGACTCCTCTGAGGCCTCCCATGAGTTCTCCTCTGAAGACTGCTCCTGCTCAGCCTGGAGGTTGCCCCCCCCCCCCCCCCAAGAGGTCCCAGGCCGCAGTGAGAGAGAGGGGGGTCCACTCCCAGCCCCCAGAGCGTCCATTTCCTGCTGCCTGAAGGTCCGTAGAAGGGCCTCTGTTCCTGTGCTCAAAAGGAACGGATCAGGGGCCTGGCGCTGCTGCTCGGGCCTCCCAGGCTCTCTGCCGGTGTCCCTGCGCATCTGAGCCCCGCTGCTGCTGATATTCTTAGTTTGAGCCCTAAGCGATGTTCCTTCACCGCCCGAGAGGCAGGCGGTGCAAACGCCTGCCCTGGAGAGCCGCGTGCTGCCACACGCAGACCAGGCCACACCAAGCGGCATGACTCCGAACTAAATTTAGCTCAGACTTCGGGGGAAGCGCATGTGCTGATGCGTGAAAATCGCCCAGGGGACCGCGGGACGCGAGCGAACACAGGCGTGATGGCGAAGGAGAAAGAACGCTGGGCCGGCCGCACCAAGGCAAAAAGAAACTTACTTTTACATTTTTTTTTTTTTGAAGGCAGCAAGTGGCTTTGAGCAGCTCCGCTCTGGGGGTGAGGGACCCAAGCCCCTCGGTGTCATCCCCAGGCACAGACAGGTACAGAGTTCCCAACCCTCTGCTTTCTTGCCTCTTCTACCAGGGGGGATGGTCCCACCAGGACCTGCCAACCCCCTGGGAGGCTAAAGGTATCTTCCTCAGAAACTTGCCTCAGCCAAAAGAAAAAATATGCTTCTTCCTTTCTTTGCTTGTCCTTTGTATTGAATCTTTTTTTTTTTAAATTAAATCCAATCTAACACCTAACCAGACTCAGGGTTTTGCACCTCCACCATTTGCTGGAGACAGAGAAATACTGACAGACTTAGGGGTATAGGATGGAGTCCATTTGAACTTCTCTGTCTCCATCTGCTGAAAGGGAGGCAAAACCCAGGAGTCTGGACTGATCCGGGTACGTACATGGAATCCCCTTTCTCTCCTCAGAATAAACTCTATTTCCCTTGTCTTATCATTCAATCAGTTCTCCACCTTGGACAATCCAAGTACATCACCCAGCATAAAGCATGGGCACACATGCGCACATGCACACACACACACACACACACACACACACACCCCATCTTTCTCACGCACACACACACACCCCATCTTTCTCACTCACACACACACCCCATCTTTCTCACACACACACACACACTTTTCTTTCAGGGCTCCATGCAATGTGCTCCTCATTCACCTTTTTCAAAATATATTTAATTGCAGCAGCATTAATGTTGGTTGCATCAAGTTCCTTTGAATTTTTCATTTTTTGCCTATCATAAGAATATAAGAAATTGCATACTGGGTCAGACCAAGGGTCCATCAAGCCCAGCATCCTGTTTCCAACAGTGGCCAAACCAGGCTACAAGAACCTGGCAATTACCCAAACACTAAAAAGATCCCATGCTAGTGATGCAATTAATAGCAGTGGCTATTCCCTAAGTAAACTTGATTAATAGCCGTTAATGGACTTCTCCTCCAAGAACTTATCCAAACCTTTTTTGAACCCAGCTACACTAACTGCACTAACCACATCCTCTGGCAATGAATTCCAGAGCTTAATTATGTGTTGAGTGAAAAAGAATTGTCTCCAATTTGTTTTAAATGTGCTACTTGCTAACTTCATAGAGTGCGCCCTAGTCCTTCTATTATATGAAAGTGTGAATAACTGATTCACATCTACTCATTCAAGACCTCTCATGATTTTAAAGTCCTCTAGCATATCCCCCCCTTCAGCTGTCAACAATATATGCATTTTCATCCTTTGCTGTATGTTGATTTCTTCTTTTTTTTTTTTAATTAGTTTTAATTCTTTAATTAATTTCTCCATTCTTTTCTCCTTCTCTACCATGTGTCCTCCATAATCACCAGCATTTTACAGCAATGCCTGACATTCCTCTCCAACCCTATCCATCTCCCTTTAAACTCTCTCCCCATTTATGTATCTTCCTATGGCTCCCCTCTTGGTAACTTCCCTCTTTTCCTTGCTCCCCACCCCCTCATTCCCTTCCTGCTTTGAGTTTAGTACTGCTGGGAGTAATGGCAAATCCTTCTAGGCTTTGTGCCGCAGTCAGCTTCCCCCCGTCCCTATCACTGGCCCACTTACCTGCCAGGCTAAGGTACTTCAGGCCACTCTTCCTCTCCCTGAGGGCTGCCAGCAGTGCCTCCAGGCTGTCCGCACCAATTCCAGGGTTCCCCGACATATCCAGTGAAACAAGTAATGGGCACAGAGGGAGGCACCTAACACAAGTAGGACAAAGGCAGCAATGACAATGGTATACGAGAACTGCAGAGAATCTTGGGTAATATTACCCAGGCTGCATTGCTGCAGCCCTATTAGCGAAATGAGATAAGCAGGCCAGTTAAATTCTGCTAACCTTAACTCTCAATTTCAGTCTTATAACATGGAAGACTGTCCGTCCACCTGGCTTCTGCTTTGGAGGGCAAGACATGGGGAAATGCAGAGAAAATGTTAGATATGGGGGTTTATTAGACGAGTGTTATATGGGATTTCAGCTGTTACAGGGTTATTAAACAGCGGTACTGTAGGATGCAGGGTATCACTGTGATTATGAAGTCTGTGTCTGACATCAATTAATACTGTTGGATTGGAGGGCCTGACTGTGCATCATACAGTACTAGTGTGAAGCTGGAGAGATCACAAGACAAGCCACTCACCAAGGCTCCTTTTGGAATCCTGCAATCGTGGAACCTAAGTCTAGTTCTGCATTGTATAATATCTATTTTGGGGATGGGTTCAGATTGAGTCGTAGTATAAATTTTGCCAACTTTAAGTTACATAAAAATGCTGATGTTCGTAATTGTCGGTGGTTTGTAGTTCTAATGGAGTAGGGTAATATTTGAAATTCGAGTGAATGTTCAAGAAGCAATGCGATTGGGTCAGATTTCTTTTCAAGATTTGTTCCTATTGGCTGTCAGCTTGCTATAATGGAATTCTCTTAGCCCACGTGCGAGCGTTCTTTCAGGAAAATGAATTGGCAGCGTCAGCTCCCTTCTTCAGCTGAATGTGTGTTTTAAACGATGGTGCTCTAGCAGTAAGTACTTTTTTGTTTTATGTTGTGAAGCAAAATTATGTATGTGTGTTTAAAAAACAAAAAGTGTTTGTACTGCATTGAAGTTTACCCTGAAGCAGCTTGTTTGAGAAACACTGGCCAACGTCAGCTGTTCTTTGTCTTCACAGCATTATGGCATTTCTTCAGCTGCAGTGATAAGTCTATGTTTTGTGAAATGAGGAGTTCAATTCTCTCATATAATCACAGTGTCCATCTATAAGTATGTTTATACTACAGCAAGGAGTGAATTAATCTTCAGTAACTGCAGTATTTATATAACCAGAATGTACCTAAGTGCGAGAGAGCAGAGATGCTTACCTGTGTGACAGGTGTTCTCAGAGGACAGCAGGATGTCAATCCTCACACACAGGTGACATCATCGGATGGAGACCTCAAAGATTCTAGAACTTTCGGCATGCTCTATTGAGCATGTGCAGCTGTGGCCCCCCCCTCCCTGTCTCTCAGGCAGGGTGCCTCCGTCCATGATATAATACATACATGGAGAAACCAACTCTCAGGGGAGGAGGGAGGGAATTCTGAGGACAGACATCCTGCTGTCCTCGGAGAACACCTGTTACAGGTAAGCAACTCTGCTTTCTGAGGATAAGCAGGATTGGCAGTCCTCACACACAGGTGACATCATCGGATGGAGCCCGGCCCTGAATTCTGACCTCAAAGATTCTAGAGCTTTCAGCATGCTCTATTGAGCATGTGCAGCTGTGGCCCCCCCCCTCCCTGTCTCTCAGGCAGGGTGCCTCCGTCCATGATATAATTAATACATGGAGAAACCAACTCTCAGGGGAGGAGGGAGGGAATTCTGAGGATAGACATCCTGCTGTCCTGGGAGAACACCTGTTACAGGAAAGTAATTCTGCTTTCTCTGAGGATAAACAGGATTGGAAGTCCTCACACATGGGTAAATCCCAAGCTAGAGGTTGCTGAAAACAAGAAAAATGGGGAAATCCTTAGTGCAGAATCACCACCATTCCCCCCCTCCCCACCACCCCTTTCGATGAGGCAGCCAACCTGCAAGGGCTCTAGGAGGGAAAAGAGTTGGGGGTTTCACCTAAAAAGACTGATACAACCTACAGAAAACCTGATATGTAGCAAGTGTCTGAAGGCAGGGGAGCAATGCGAGCATGGGGCAAGAAGCCCACTGAGCCAAACAAAAACCAACCCAGTCAGAGCTTCTGAACAGTGAACTCTGACTAGCGGCAGTAAGTCTAGGACCAGGAGGGTACAAGCAAAGGCACTAGATAAAAGGAAAATTCATTCTTACCTGCTAATTTTCATTCCTGCAGTACCACAGATCAGTCCAGACTCCTGGGTTTTGCCTCCCCTCCAGCAGATGGAGACAGAGAGAGAGTTTTACTGATACTGCCATATAACCTAGTGTGCCACCTGCAGTCCCTCAGTATTGACTTGTTCCAAAACCAAGACAGTAGAAACACTAATACCAACCATGAATTTCTATCCCCTGAACAAGCAATGGGAAGAGGAAACAGAACAGATAAACTTGTCCACATTTAAAAAACCATGAAGGACTAAACACAATCTATGCCATTCTTCAGATTAATTACAATAATAGATCAAGTGGACTCTCCAAATCTCCCTTCCCCAACTGGGTGGGATTGTGGACTTATCTGTGGTACTACAGGACTGAAAATTAGCAGGTAAGAAACAAATTTTCCTTTCCCTGTACGCACCCGGATCAGTCCAGACTCCTGGGATTTACCCAAAGCTTCCCTAATCGGGTTGGGATTGTGAGAGTCCTGCTTGAAGTACACTCTCCCCAAAGCCCATGCCTTCTGGGGCCTGGACATCCAAACAGTAGTGCCTGGTGAAAGTGTGCAAAGACATCCAAGTAGCCACCCTGCAAACCTCTTGCAGTGATACTTGCTGACATACGGCCCAGGATGACGCCTAGGAACGAGTAGAATGAGCCCATAAGCCCTCCGGGACTGGACGCCCCTGACAGATATACGCGGAGCCAATGGCTTCCTTCAACCACCATGCAACCGTGCCTTTTGACGTTTTATGCCTCTTTTTCGTACCACTCCACAGCACAAAAAGGTGATACAACCACCGGAAGCTGTTAGTAACTTTAAGATACCGCAACAATGCACGCTGGACATCCAAAAGCTGCAACTCTCTTGCATAAGTCACTGAAACCTCCAAATTTGGGAAAGCTGGGAGTTCCACCAACTGATTTAAATGAAAAGACAATACCACCTTCGGCAGAAAGGCTGGAACCATAAGAACATAAGAACATAAGAAATTGCCATGCTGGGACAGACCAAGGGTCCATCAAGCCCAGCATCCTGTTTCCAACAGAGGCCAAAAACCAGGCCACAAGAACCTGGCAATTACCCAAACACTAAGAAGAACCCATGCTACTGATGCAATTAATAGCAGTGGCTATTCCCTAAGTATAATTGATTAATAGCCATCCACAAGGAGATCCCTGAATCTGAAATTTTCAAGAAAAGATCTCTACAAGACGAGGCTTGAAGCTCTAAGATCTGTCTAGCAGAAGAAATCACCACCAAGAAAACCACCTTCAAAGTGAGATCTTTTATAGTAGTCCTTCTAAGAGGCTCAGATGGCGCTGCACACAGGCCTTTCAGGACTAAGTTAAGGCTCCAGGAGGGACAAAGCTTCTGGATCAGAGGGCGCAAATCTTTCATCCCCCCCGGAGGAAACACACCACATCTGGATGCACAGCCAGAGCCATTCCGTGTACCTTGCCTCGAAGACAACCTAACGCTGCGCACCTTGAACTCTAAAGGAGTTAAAGGATAAACCCTTCACCAAACCTCTTTGCAAGAAGTTAAGTTTGCATAGGGACAACCTCCTGCTCTGAGCACCAATCTTCAAACTTTCCAGACTCACATATGCCAAGGAGGTAGAAGACTTTCTAGCTTGCAAAAGAGTAGAAATAATATCCTCAGAGTAACCTTTCTCTCTTGAGCGTTTCCTCTCAAAAGCCAAGCTGCGAGAAAGAAGCGAGCCACCTGATCTGAAAACATGGGACCTTGATGCAGATGAGCGAGTCTCAACGGGCCATCCACCACAAGATTGATCAGATCTGCAAACCAAGGTTTCTGAGGCTACTCCGGAGCCACCAGAATCATGTCTCCCAGATGACACTCCACATGCCACAAAATCTTGCCCAATAGCGGCCACGGCAGAAACACATACAGAAAAATGTCCTGTGGCCAAGAAAGAACCAAGGCGTTGACTCCCTCTGCTCCTCATTCTCTTCTGTGACTGAAGAAGCAGGGTGCCTTGGAATTTTGCTGAGTTGCATTAAATCCATGCGGGTTTTACCCAACCTTCAACAGATGACAGCCATTGTTTCCTCAGACAGTTCCAATTCTCCGGGATCCAGCTGTTGATGGCTGAGAAAATCCACGTGCATTTTGTTTGTCCTGCCTATGTGAGAAGCCGCTATCAACGCCAGACGCTGCTCTACCCAGTGGATTAGCTCCCAAGCTTCCTGAGCTGCTGCTCGACTCATGGTACCATCCTGCCAGTTGATACAAGTCACTGTCATTGCATTGTTGGACAAGATCCTGACTGGTCGCCAACCGTACCGCTCTTGTCTCTAAGCGATTGATAGACCATGACGCTTCTTCTGCAGACCACTGGCCTTGCACTGATTGATCTTGGCAGACAGCTCCCCCAAATGGAGAGGCTAGCGTCGGTGGTAACCACTGTACACACTGGAACATACAAGTCCACCCATCAACACAAGTGGTCCTGACCAAGCCACCACGAAAGACTGGATCTAGTTAACTCCGTAAGCGGCAGAGGAAGCTGAAACTGTTCTAACAATGGATTCCACCGGGAAAGTAACGCCGCCTGCAGAAGTCTCATATTAGCAAACGCCCAAGGCACGAGTTCCAATGTGTTCTCCATGGAACCAAGAACCTGTAGGTAACCCCAGACCCTGGGCAAGTGGCTCTCCAACAATCTGCAAACTTGTGCTTTCAACTTGACAAAGCACTCCTCTGTAAGAAAAACCTTCCCCAGTTTGGTATCAGAGCGTGCTCCAGAAATTCCAACATTTGAGATGGGACGGGATAACTTGGATCAATTCACAATCCAGCCGATTGATAACAAGCGCTGCAGCACCAGATCCACCGCTTGTGTGTAGTGAGCCTCTGACTGCCGAAATGAGACAGTTGTGCAGCTATGGGTGCATCAGCACCCCCTCCTTCTTGAGGGCTGCTGTCACCACCACCACCTTGGTGAAATTCCGTGGAGCTGTCGCCAGCCTGAACAGCAAGTCGCAAAATTGAAAATGTTTGCTGAGGATTTTAAACAGTAGAAATCTGATGGTTGGGCCGTATTCCTATGTGCAAGTATGCCTCGTTCAGATCCAGAGACACCAAGAACTCCCCCCTTGCGTACCGCTGCAATGACTGAGTGGAAAATTTCCATATGAAAACAAGGAATCTTGAGAACCATGTTTACTTTCTTCAAATCCAGAATTGGACGAAAAGTCCCTTCCTTCTTTGAAACCATGAAATAAATGGAATAACGTCCCGTTCCTTGTTCCTCCAAGGGGACGGAAACAATGGCCCCAAGCATCTGTAGACGGTTGAGGATCTGTTGCACCACCCGTATTTTCCACGGAGGCGCAAGGGGAGAAAATGAGCAAGTTCCTTAGTGGAAGAGCAAATTCTAAAGTGTAACATAAGAACATAAGAAATTGCCATGCTGGGTCAGACCAAGGGTCCATCAAGCCCAGCATCCTGTTTCCAACAGCGGCCAAACCAGGCACGAGTACCTGGCAAGTATCCAAACACTAAGAAGATCCCATGCTACTGATGCCAGTAATAGCAGAGGCCATTCCCTAAGTCAACTTGATTAATAGCAGTTGATGGATTTCTCCTCCAAGAACTTATCCAAACCTTTTTTGAACCTAGCTATACTAACTGCACTAACCACATCCTCTGGCAACAAATTCCAGAGCTTAATTGTGCATTGAGTGAAAAAGAATTTTCTCCGATTAGTCTTAAATGTGCTACTTGCTAACTTCTTGGAGTGCTCCCTAGTCCTTCTATTATCTGAAAGTGTAAATAACAGATTCACATCTACTTGTTCAAGACCTCTCATGATTTTAAAGACCTCTATCATATCCCCCCTCAGCTGTCTCTTCTCCAAGCTGAACAGTCCTAACCTCTTCAGCCTCTCTTCATAGGGGAGCTGTTCCATCCCCTTTATCGTTTTGGTCACCCTTCTCTGGACCGTCTCCATCACAACTATTATCTTTTTTGAGATGCGGTGACCAGAATTGTACACATTATTCAAGGCGTGGTCTCACCATGGAGCGATACAGAGGCATTATGAGATTTTCCATTTTGTTAACCATTCCCTTAATAATTCCTAACATTCTGTTTGCTTTTTTGACTGCTGCAGCACATTGAACCAAAGATTCCAAAATACTATCCACTATGATGCCTAGATCTTTTTCCTGGGTGGTAGCTCCTAATATGGAACCTAATATGCAACATCTTGCACTTGTCCACATTAAATTTCATCTGCCATTTGGATGCCCAATCTTCCAGTCTCGTAAGGTCCTCCAGCAATGTGTCACAATCAGCTTGTGATTTAACTACTCTGAATAATGTTGTATCATCTGCAAATTTGATTACCTCACTAGTCGTATTCTTTTCCAGATCATTTATAAATAAATTGAAAAGCACTGGTCCAAGTACAGATCCTGAGGCACTCCACTGTTTACCCTTTTCCACTGAGAAAAATGACCATTTAATCCTACTCTGTTTCCTGTCTTTTAACCAGTTTGCAAGCCATGAAAGGACATCGCCTCCTATCCCATGACTTTTTAGTTTTCTTAGAAGCCTCTCATGAGGGACTTTGTCAAACGCCTTCTGAAAATCCAAATACACTATATCTACCGGTTAATCTTTATCCACATGTTTATTAACCCCCTCAAAAAAAATGAAGCAGATTTGTGAGACAAGACTTCCCTTGGGTAAATCCATGTTGACTGTGTCCCATGAAACCATGTCTTTCTATATGCTCTACGATGTTTCCACTATTTTCCCTGGCACTGAAGTCAGGCTCACTGGTCTGTAGTTTCCTGGATCACCCTTGGAGCCTTTTTTAAATATTGGGGTTACATTAGCCACCCTCCAGTCTTCATGTACAATGGATGATTTTAATGATAGGTTACAAATTTTAACTAATAGATCTGCTTTATCACGCTTAAGACCCACTGGTCCGTAGTGATGTTGTCCCACTCCTCGTAAAAAAAAAAAAAAAAAAAAAAAGTCAACCAATTCCCTATAACCGGGATGGAGGAGTGGACCGGCCTCACTTCATTGTAAGGATTTGGCTCCAGCGCCTCCCTGGCAGGAGCCATCCTTGTTCAGCTTCCTGCCTCGAAATGACTGGTTCCAGGACTACTGCCTCCCTGAGACCTGTCTCTGGACTCCTACCAAAGACATCCCTTGCTGAAACCACCTAGTCCCTTGAAAGCGAGAGTGTCCAGAAGAGGAACTCCTTGCCCCCTTTAAGCTTGTCCTGAGGTAACTTGTGAACCTTAATTCTCTCCTAGATGCTTTATCAGCTCCTCCAGATCCTCTCCAAAGAGTAACTTTCCCTTAAAGGGTAATGCTCCTAACAGACTTGGATGAAACATCCGCTGACCAGTTTCTCAACCAAAGAAGTCTCCTACCAAAGACTGCAGATATCATCGTCCTAGAGGTCATATAACATATCAGCGCCATAGGAGACCACAGTTTTCAGCCACTCCACCTGCTTTGCCTCCTGGGAAGACATGGACTTATCAGACTGCAACTGCTGCACCCAACACAGCACAACCTGAAGCATAAACTTGTATGCTGAGCGCAGACACGTCAAATATCTTTTTCAGATGGACTTCATATCTTTTAAAGCCGCTGCACCAGCCATCGGGATAGTCTTCTTCTTAGTCACAGCTGACACTGAGGCATCTGCCTTCGGGACTCGCAAGAGTTCCAGTGTGTCCTCGGGCAAAGGATATCATTTATCCATAGCCCTCCCAACCTTCAAGCCAGTCTCCAGAGTCTCCCTCTCCCTGACCACCAACTTCTTAACAGAATTATGAAAAGGAAATACTTTCAATGGACCCAGAAAGCCATTCATGACTGGATCCACAGCCCCCTGATCGGACTCTTCCCAATGAACCTTTATTCCTAACTCCGCCAGAATATAGGGGATCAGGGTCCCAACTCTTCCCTGTGGAACAGATGCACCACATTAGGATCGTCCCCTTTCACAGGTGGGCCTTCCCTGTCCCTCCTCTGAATCCTGCCCCCCCTCCCCCCCAGGAAGGATGCACATCAAGAGGACACCTCGACCTTGGAACCATCCGAAAGATCGTCCACCATGGAACCCTGCGAAGACATCCCAACTGCTCGCCAAACCCTGGTAACTCCAAAGTCCCTTAGACCCTAGATCTCTTCTTGGGCTGCGGACAAGACAAAGCTGCAGGTTGAACCCCTGCCGCCCCGCAGCTTTCTGGGCCAAATAAATCTTGTGCAATAAAAGCACAAAATCCAGTGAAAAAGTGGTAGAATTGTATGAATTTTCCCCCAGGAGGTCATCTTCCTCTCCCAAATGACCCCCCTCAGGCCTCCACAGGGCTTGGATTGGCTGGAGACAGTGGTGGAGGGAAATCTCCCTCCCCCTCCGCGGCCTCTGTAGCAGCCACGAAGGAAACCAAGATGGCCACTGTTCCCATGCTGACAGGGAACAGGTCCGACGCTTCCCGCGGAGTGGCCAGGGCCCTACCAGACCCATGCTGCCGGTTGGACCCCCTTCCCCCTGCGAGCGATCCCGAACTGTCCTCTTCCCAGAGAGATAGCAGGAGCAAAGGCTGTTCCGGGAGAGTCACACATGCGACTTTCCACATGCTGCGCATTTGCTGCCGCATGGCATGTTGCTGGTCATCCGCCCGCGGGAGTCCATCGCCTGAGGAAAAAAAAAATTATCAGAAGCCGCATAAGCTGAGGGCTGACCGGAGTCAGCCCCGCTCTGCTGTCAAGCTGCAGGAAGACAGTAAAACTCTGTCTTTTCCTTTCCTTTTTTTTAAAACTTTAATCAAAAAGTAGAAAAGAAACACTTCCCTGCACTGAAGATTGGCAGCAGGTTCCGCTGTCCCTTCTGGAGAAGAGGAAACGGGCTCCACCAGCTTTCATCCTCCGGCGACGAAGGACTGAGCAAACTAAGGGTCCCCAAACCCCTACTCATCCACCTGAAGACCAGGAGGGATGGCCCCACCAGGTCCTACCAACCTCCCTCCTGGGAGGAATCACCATCTTCCTCTGTCCTGAATTTAGTTTTGGTTTGTTTTTTTTTAAATAGGCACAGACTGCAGGTTTTGCACTTCTACCCATCTGCTGGAGACAGAAATACTGAGGGACTGCAGGTGGCACACTAGGTTACCACCACCAGTGTCAGTAAACTTTGTCTCCATCTGCTGGAAGGGAGGCAAAACCCAGGAGTCTGGACCGATCTGGATACGTACAGGAAACTGAAAGTCAGCTTGGCCTAGAGATCCCAGCAGAAAGAAGAAAAAAAAACTGTGCATGCAGCAGCTCGGGTTTTATTTGGATTGCGTCAGAGTGATCACATTCAACTGGTTTTAAGGGAATTACACTGGTTACCGGTGGGCTTGAGATCAAAATTTAAGATCCTTACCTTGGCCCAAAAGCTGTTAGGTATAGAGAAGAAGCGTGCGTTACGGAAGAAGTTAGAATGGTATAAACCTGGTCGCAATTTGCGATCCAATACTACTACTTTTGTTTCAATAAAAACAAATCTAATGCTTTCTTTTACTAACTGCCCCTTATAACCACCAAGAGATAGTATCTTACAAATACCAGATTTCAGTGTAGGGAACTTTTTGCTTTAATGAGAAGGTTACAGAAAAAGCGAGCCCCCTTCATTGAGCAATCTATATAATAAATGCATAAAATAGGGCAGGTGAGCATGGAAGAGGCTTTCCCTGATCAGATCTCTCTGGACAAAAAAAGGGCAAGGTGCCTCTATTACCTGGCAAGATCCCTGATGGCTTCATCAGTCAGATGGTTCCCAGACAGGCTTAGGTGCTTCAGCGCACATCCTTCCTGCATACAGACAGGCGAGGAAAGCAATTAGAAAGAGGGCCTCAGTTACGGGAGTCTAGCACTACTGAAGGAAGAAAATGGGAAATTTCATTCTTACCTGTTAATTTTCTTTCCTTGAGTCTCTCCAGACCAGTCCAGACAAATGGGTTTTTCTCCCCTACCAGTACTTAAATTACTGTGCCACCTGCAGCCTCTCAGTATGATCTGTAATCAAGCTAAAAAAAAATTAACCCCATGCTCTCAAGCATGGGAAAAAGAAAACAAATCGGTAATCACCACAGATAAACTTGAAAACCCCTTCCATGAGAGGATCTGAATGCCAACAACATCCTGACTATACACACACACAGACACACACACTGAAGAGCGGTCTTCAGAAATCAAGGGCGGGAGTCTGGACTGGTCTGGTGGGACTAAAGGAAAGATTAGCAGGTAAGAACCAATTTTTCCTTCTTAATCATCCCTCAGATCAGTCCAAATGAATGGGATGTACCCAAGCTTCTATAAACTGGGTGAGAACTTGAAAGACCCATTTGCAACTCACTTTCCTCAAACATTAAGGTGTCCGGAGCAGGAACATCCAGCCTATCATACCTGGAAAAGTGTGTAAAGACGACCAAGTCGCCACCCTTGCAAATCTTCTGCTGCGATACCAACCGGCCCCCTGCCCAAGATGCAGCCTGTGCTCTAATAGAATGAGCTTGAAGACCTACAGGAACCTGAAGCCCCTTACAAATGTAAGCAAGAGCTATTGCCTCTTTAATCCATCTAGCGATGGAAGTCTGATGACTTTTCCCTCTTTTTGGGATTACTGAATAATACAAAAACACTGTCAGACGTCCAAAAGTCATTCATGACCTTCAAATGGAAGGAAGAAACCACCTTCAGTAAAAAGGTTGGTACCATATGAATAGAAACGCCAGCCTCCGAAAACTGAAGGAAAGGGTCACTACATGATAATGCCTGCAACTCTTAAATATGCTTGCAGAACAAATAGCTACCAAAAAGACCACTTTCAGCATAAGATCCTTCAAAGGTTCTCTCCTGATAGGGGGCTTACACAAGATCGTCAAAACCAAATTAAGATTCCATGGTGGACTTGCTCACAGAATGAGGGGATGCAAATATTGTACCCCATTCAAAAATCTCACCACATTCAGGTGGGAAGCCACAGAGGAACTGTGCACTTTACCTCTGTAACAGAATAACACTGCCACTTGCACCTTGAGAGAGTTAAAGCTAAACCCTTCTGCAAAAAAGATAGGATCATTAGAACCGAAGCGGCGAAACCCCCAACTCCTGGCACCATTTATTTAAACCAATGATTCAAACACCTTCCAAACACACACATATGCTAGGGAAGTGGAAACAAGATCATAATGACCTATTCTGAAGAGCCCTCAATTCTCAACTTCTTCCTTTTAAAAAAGTCAGGACGCGAAATAAAACCAATTCTCCTGTTCCAAGATCGAACACTGATGCAACAGACCAGGAATATGACTGAGTCACAAGGGTCCCTCTAACTTGAAGTTTATCGAGTTCGCAAACCAAAGACATCTGGGCCACCTTGAGCCACCAGAATGACTTTCTATGCGCCTGATTAGCCTGCTTATTAGACACCAAGGAGGAAATACATAAAGTAGAATCCCTCAATGCCATCACTGAGCAAGGGCATTGAGGCTCTCCAACCCCATTACTTGTCTTTGAATGAAGAACTACAGAGCCTTAGCATTTCACTGTCATTAAAATTCAACTGGGGACTCCTCCACTTAGCTCTAATGACAGAGATAGCTTCTTCTGCCAACTCCCCACTCCCTGGGGATCAGAGATAATTGCTTGCACATTCTCCAAACCGGCCACATGAGTAGCCGATAACATTCTCAGATTTCACTCCAGCCAATGGAACAACATCTCTACTTCCAAGGAAACAGGCTCTTTGTTCCTCCCTATTTATATATGCCACTCTGTTGCATTGTCCGACAACACTCTCACTGCCAGCTGAAAGCTATTAAGGCCTTCCTTATTGCCCTTGTTTCTAAACAATTGATGGACCGACCAGGTGGCCTCCAACACAGTCCACAGGTCCTGTGCTGTCTGTACTTGACAAACAGCCCTCCAGCCACCCCAACTAGCACTATTACCCAATCTGGAAACTCCAATTCTATATATTTGGACAAATTGTCTGTGAAAGTCACTAGGAAAGACAGGGGAAACCTGGTATCAAAATCCTGTGACCGAGGACTCCAACAGCAGTCTCATATAAGAAAATGCCCAAGGAAGTAGATCCAGAGTTAACACCATGCAGCCTAGAACCTGTAGATAGTCAGAGTCCGGGACTCTTCATGTGCAATAAATGATGGACCTGCCCCTGAAATTTCACCATCCTATCTGTTGTGAGAAACATCTTACCTACATTTGTCTTGAAGCGAGTCACAAGGTTTTCCAGGCTCCACAATGGAATCAGCTTGCTCCTGGCAAAATTTATCTCACAGCCTAGAGCCTGCAACAACTGAAGAACCCTGTGAATGGAACAGGGGCAATCTTCCTTCAACTTTGCCTGAATGAGCCAATCGTCCAAGTAGGGATGCATCAGGATACCTCCTCTGTGCGAGTCTGCAGCCACTAGCACCATAACCTTCGAAAATGTGCATGGAGCTATCGCCGGCCTAAATGGAAGTGCCTGAAACTAAAATGCCCTCCCAGTATAGCAACCCTGAGGAACATTTGATGATCTCTCTGAATAGGAATGTGAAGATAGACCTACAACATATCCAAGGACGCCAGGAACTTTCCTTTTCTGACGGCACTGATCACAGAGTGTAGAATTTCCATGCAAAAGTGCGACACCCATAAAGATGCATTCACCTTCCTGAGGTCTAGAATGGAACAAAACATGACCTCCTTTTCTGGCATCACAAAATAGATGGAATACCTTCCTTGACTTTGGTTCTTCTTTTGGAACTGGAATCATCTCATCCAACAGAAGCAGCTGCGCCAGCATGTATTACACTGTTACCTTTTTCAATTGAGACGAACATGGGAAGACCATGAAACCCTCTATTACTGAGTGAGCAAATTCGAAGGAGTAACCATCTCTTACAAAGGAAAGGACTACAGATCCAAAGTTATTTTGGTCCACTCTTTGTAAAAGTGGGCTAGGCACTTCCCTATGCATACACTTGGAGAGTGGACTAAGTGAACCTCATTGAGAACCCTCAAGTCTTCTTAAACTGGTGCCTGAACACTCAAAGAGTTTTTACAGCTCCCCCAAAAGGCCTGGGATTTGCCCATATACTGGTGCTACAAAGAGGACCTTTTCCCCAGATGATAGTGCTTGGCCTCCCAAAACTTGTCTTTTGGCCTCCCCCTTAGGCTCATCTTCCGGCAGCTTATGAGACTTAGATTCTCCAAGGTATTTGGCCAACTCCTCCCCAAAAAGGAGTTTCCCTCTAAAAAGGAAGATTACCAAGCTGAGACTTGGACCATACGTCTGCAGCCCGATTACTCAGTCAGAACAACCTCCTGGCCAGCAGCATATTTCTGGCCGACGTACGAGGCAAATCATACAAGGCATCTGCTAAAAAAGTCAAAACATCTTCCTTCTCTGAAAGGGCCACTTCACAACCTGCTGTACCCACTGTAAATATGCCCGAGCCATATGGCTAGTACACATCACCGCATGGAGCACTAAGGCTAAAACTTTAAAAATTTTCTTAAGATGCAGTTCCATTTTCTGATCCTGAGATTCCTTAAGCGCCGCACAACCCTTCATCGGTATAGTGGTCTTTTTCATAACAGTTGCCACTAAGGCACCTACCCTAGGCAACTTTAAAAGATCCAAGGCATCTTCTGGCAAAAGATATTATTATTATTATTATTATTTATTTCTTTTATATACCGACATTCAATCGAGATATCACATCGGTTTCCAGATAACCAAGGGAATAGGGCGTAGTCCGCCCTATTTTACAAAAAACAATTATAACATGGTTCCACCAATCTTCAGTCTGGACTCACGAAATAAGTATTTTGTTATAATGCGGTGTATATGATTTTATGTTTTGTTATTCTGTTTTTGTTTCATATTGATATTGCAATCCGCTTTGCATGCGGACCATAAATATTTCAAATAAATACATTCCATTCCTTAAAGACAATGGTCTTAACAATTCTGTGTCAAGGAAAGGCCTTCACGGGTCTCCTAAGCCCCTCCAAAATAGATCTTTCCCTTCTTGCTCCGACTCCACCTTCTCCTTTATTCCTAGTTCCGCCAAGGCTTAAGAAATCATAATGGGCAAGTCTTCTCTTTTAAAGAGATGCACTACTTAAGGGTTATCCCCCGCCACTACCGGGATTTTGCCATCTTCCGTAGGTTCCTTGTCCAAATCCTTGACTCCTAGGAGGGTCCTTTGGAGGTTCCTCTTCAATATCCTCCTCAGAGTCATCTGATGCCAAATTCAAATCCAGCCTAGTCTTCTCTTCACAGGCTAGGATGGAACTAGAGGCACCCCAACGGGGACCCTCTGGGGCAAGACCCTTTAACACCAGAGCTTTTCTTAATCAAAGATGCTTTGTGCATGAGCAGCACAAATTCTGGGGAAAACTGTTCTGGGTAATTCTTCAGCATCTGGATCATACTCAGATATTCCACATGAACTGCCTCACTAAGAACTAGACCCTCTGCCACAGGTGACAAGCACGGGGATCAGAAGCCCCCTCACCAGAGCTAGACTGGCCCATGGGGGGGGGGGGGGGGGGGGAAAAGAGGACAAAAAGGCTGCTGCTCCCACCATGCCTAAATCTTCTACCGAACGTATGTCTGCACCATGGGGCCTGCTGCTTCTTGGCTGCTGACTTTATAAACTCACTGGAAGAATTAGAAGCTCCTGAGCTGCCCTCCCCACATTCGGGCCATGAAACCAACGGCCTGCAACTTCCCCTTGTTTTCACTGCTTCGCACACCTCAGTAACGGTGGGGTCATGTCTGGCATGTGGCCCCAAGAATAAAAAAAAGCAAGCCTCTGCAGTTTCTCTCCCCTCTCTGAGTCCCAAACTTCAGCCCCAAACAGTCCGCAAAATCTCCTTTCATTTAATTGAGGCTTTCCTATGCTCATACATCTGTGAAATTGGTTTTTTTTAAGCTTCTTAAAGGGACCAATTCCCCTTAAAAATAAACAAATCCCCAATAAAGAAATTTGCTGGAGCCTTCTAAGAGGAGGAGGAATCAGCCAGAGACAGAGGGAGAAGAGGAAAGCGAATGAGAGAGTCAGCACCACTGGCTATCAAACCCACTTTAGGACAGGGTCCAAGTCCCACCAAGAGTCACTGACCCTCTGCTCAGCCCTACTCTACCAGGCATATAGTCCCCAAAACAGGACCTAGCACCCCTGGGAGTCAATTTCAATTCCAAAGTTCAAATGCAGATTAGACACTTTTACCATATGCTGGAGGCAGAGATAGCAGATGGCACAGTAGCTTTCCCCATCTGCTGGCAGGGGAGACAAAGCTATTCGTCTGGACTGGTCTCTTCTGGTAAGCAGTCACAGGCTTCAGGCTCAGTGGGCAAACGGAAGAGAGTAGATGCCAAAGAATGTCTCTTTCAATATCTTTATTGGTTGGAGATGTATGAAAGCAATAAAAATGCCCGACTCAGGCTGAGTTTGGCCACATCTGAGTGGCTGCCTCAGGGGCTTGACAACGGCTGTCAGATTTGTAGCAAATTCGAAGTATTCGCAGCAAAACAAGAAGCTTTTTGCTTCTTGCTTGTTTTGATTGGAGACGGCACACATCAACCGGCGGCATCAAACGAATGAGGCACCATTAAGTATAAGGAGCCAGCAGGAACGTATGAGCCACTTGGTCTTCATTAAGATACGTCCGTGCTGCGGTTTATGCACGAGAATTCATAAGAATAATTTTCATTTTGCTGCGAATACTTCGAATTTGCTACAAATCTGACAGCCATTGTCAAGCCCCTGAGGCAGCCACTTGGATGAGGCCAAACTCGGCCTGAGTCGGGCGTTTTTATTGCTTTCATACGTCGCCAACCAATAAAGATATTGAAGGAGACAATCTTTGGCATCTACTCTCTTCCGTTTGCTCACGGCTTTTCTAGATTGCCTATCTCGTTGCTTTTTGGGCCCATCCCTTTTCCGGCTCAGTGGGACAGAAAGAAGCACTAGGGATGGATACTGCTGCTCTTACAGTGGAATCCTTCATGGGGTTCCATAAAGTCCGATCATCTTTCAACTGATGGCCCCCAATAGTGGGAAAAGTCTGGGCTCAAATCTCTGAAGAAAGGATTCAGCACAAGGAGGTGGAGGCAAGGATTGCTCTTCTAGTGACGGCCTGGAAGGAACTTTATAGAAAACGGAGCCCCGCTTTCTTGGCCACAGAAAGGTGCAGCACATGGGCTTACTGGCAGGTCATGCATGGGGCTGCTCTCTCATGAAAACGGGATAGGATGGAATAAAGGCATTTACTCTACCACAGACTAACCTGGCAGAGCTCCAAGCTCCTACCTGGGACAGGTAGCGCACCACATGTTCCATCAGAGGACCATCTTTGTTGCTCGTGGTAACAGACCCAATCTCCAGCTGGCTGATGGAATCGTGTGGCAGGCTCTTTAGAATTAATTCTACGCCCGTGGATCCCAGGGCATTGTAGGATAGGGCTAGAGTCTTGAGATGCACAGCTCCTGGAACATACAAATACCCAGAGGAAAGGATAAGATGGAGAATAAAAAATGCCTGCAGAGAACACAACATAAAGAAGAAAATAAAGAAGAAATGTGCACCAGTGTTTTGGCACCGGCTGATTTATGCATTGCTATCTTGGCGTCAGCAATTTCATGCCCTGATGCTTTGGTGCCAGGGATGCCTCCTGGCTCTGATATTTCGGCTCCAACTTAGAAATCCCTCTTTTTTGCACAAACTCACGGTTACGATATGGGCTGGTGCTTTGGCTCTTAGGCATAGGCACAGATGATTCTCTGTTTACCTGGTCTGAAGACTTTTTTTGCACTAGTCTTGGATTTGTTATGTCTTGATGAGCTTAAGTGCTCATACTGGAGTCTGAGCTCCCTATAAATTAGCGCCTTTGGGGACATCCATTCATAGGGGCCACAATTCAATGAGTCTTGATCCAGGCCTAAGCATTTCAGGCATTGGGAATGCAAATCTAGTACAGATACGTTGAGCCCAATATTCAGCCGACAGATAGCCGGATAAGTAAGACTTATCCGGCCAATTTGTGGGGGGCAATGGGCAGATCGGTGTGGCACTACTTAGCCAGATAACTTTTGAATATTGACCCCCTTGTGTCCACATTGCTAGCATTATTTTTTATTAAATGGGATCTTCTATTACTTTTCCAATGACACTGAAAAATTTAGTGGTGCTGCTGAGAGAGATATTTCCACCTTTTGCTGTAGTGGACGAGAATACACTGAGGAGACTCGTGCATAGGGGCGCAAGCACCAGAAGGGCCCATGCTTGCTCAGAAAGCGAAGAACAGCTCTCTGGAGCTTTGACAGACAAAACGACCAGACTCGGCACCACTGGATGACATCACCCATCCGTGTGGCTGTTTGTTGTCCTTTGTCCAAAGAGAAAACCGAGGCCCGTGTGTTTATAAAATATAATAGATGGCCAAGCTCCTTCCCATGCTGCTGCTTCTGGAAGAAGTATTCTGCAGTCTCCAATAAAGTCAATTCGGCAGCCTCCAATAAAGTGTATTCTTTAAACATAGAAATGACCGCAGAAGAAGACCAAACGGCCCATCCAGTCTGCCCAGCAAGCTTTCACGCTTATTTTTTTCTCATACTTATCTGTTACTCCTGGCCCTTATTAGTAACTTTTTGGTTCTAGTTACCTTCCACCCCCGCCAGTGATGTAGAGAGCAATGCTGGAGCTGCATCTAAGTGAAGTATCAAGCTTAATTGGTTAGGGGTAGTAACCGCTGCAATAAACAAGCTACACCCATGCTTATCTGTTTACTCAGCCTATGCAATTCAATCCTTGTTGGTTATCTGAATATAAATCCTCTTTTCTTCATTCCCCCTGCTTTTGAAGCAGAGAGCTATGCTGGATATGCATTAAAAGTGAAGTATCAGTCTTATTTGGTTTGGGGGTGTAACCGCCACACATAAGACCACCCAAAATGGCTTAGAATATTAAAAATAATATATAGTTACAATAATATATAGTTATAATAATATATAGCTACAACCCAAGAAAGAGATCTAGGTGTCATAGTGGATAACACATTGAAATCGTCGGTGCAGTGTGCTGCGGCAGTCAAAAAAGCAAACAGAAGGTTGGGAATTATTAGAAAAGGAATGATGAATAAAACGGAAAATGTCATAATGCCTCTGTATCGCTCCATGGTGAGACCGCACCTTGAATACTGTGTACAATTCTGGTCGCCACATCTCAAAAAAGATATAATTGCGATGGAGAAGGTACAGAGAAGGGCTACCAAAATGATAAGGGGAATGGAACAACTCCCCTATGAGGAAAGACTAAAGAGGTTAGGACTTTTCAGCTTGGAGAAGAGACGACTGAGGGGGGATATGATAGAGGTGTTTAAAATCATGAGAGGTCTAGAACAGGTAGATGTGAATCGGTTATTTACTCTTTCGGATAGTAGAAAGACTAGGGAGCACTCCATGAAGTTAGCATGGGGCACATTTAAAACTAATCGGAGAAAGTTCTTTTTTACTCAACGCACAATTAAACTCTGGAATTTGTTGCCAGAGAATGTGGTTCGTGCAGTTAGTATAGCTGTGTTTAAAAAAGGATTGGATAAGTTCTTGGAGGAGAAGTCCATTACCTGCTATTAAGTTCACTTAGAGAATAGCCACTGCCATTAGCAATGGTTACATGGAATAGACTTGGTTTTTGGGTACTTGCCAGGTTCTTATGGCCTGGATTGGCCACTGTTGGAAACAGGATGCTGGGCTTGATGGACCCTTGGTCCTACCCAGTATGGCATTTTCTTATGTTCTTAGTTCATTAGAGATCATAAAAAACAAATTAAACCATTCATAAATATTTCATAATAAAAGCATTAAGAGGAAGCAGAAACCATATACTGCATTTCCAAATGTGTCCATCTGACAGGTTATTGACTCTTCCTGCCAATGGGAATCTCTCTTACCTTTGAAGGCATTAGCCAGGAGGAGGCGGTAATGCTGAAGGAACTTCGCAGTCAGTCCGCAGGCCTGCAGCCTGAGTGTGCTGAGGACAGGACAGGACCTAATGAGGGAAGCCAAGAACTGGGAGCAGGCGTCACCCAGAGGATTAATGCTCAGATTCAACTCTTCCAGGTTCTGAGAGAAAACAAGCAAACAGAACCTGCATAAGAATCCGAAATCCAAGACAGGTTCCATACTCAAGATTTTATCAATCCATTGGTCATTATTTAATGAAGTCAAGAATACAGCTTCACAAGGAGATTTATTTGGCAGATTTGATATACTGAATACCCCAAAATAACAAGAAAACCTTACTTTAAGCTCACTAGTTTATCAAATCTTATACAATGTTATATTTTTAACTCATTTTATTTCATATTTCAAGTTGAAAAATTTTTTTTTAACAATAAATTTCATAATGTTTTCACAAACTTCAATTATTCATTCACACTGCATCACACAATCCCCATAAACCCCAACACTCCCTTAAACCTCTATTAAAAATACATGCATGTTTTCAAATAATAAAAACATCCTTATTTGTCTAACACCCAAGAACTTTCTACTTGTGCACAAAACCAAATTTTTCTTAAAATGTCCCGTATATGTCAAACCTCCTTTTTCATATACGAATTTCACATCCCTCCAAGACAACGTATTATTTATATTTCCTCACTGTGTGATCTTCAACTGTTCCTTCAAATGCCCAACATAGCCGATTCCTTACTGTGTGAAGTTCTGGCACTGCTTAAAAAGCCAAGATCTTCAAATGCCCTGTGTAATATGTTCTGGCACTGCTTAAAAAGCCAAGATCTTCAAATGCCCTGTGTAATATGTTCTGGCACTGCTTAAAAAGCCAAGATCTTCAAATGCCCTGTGTAATATGTTCTGGCACTGCTTAAAAAGCCAAGATCTTCAAATGCCCGACGCCATGGCGCAGAAGGGTTCAAATCTGAACTGCCATAGCCGAAGAACTAAACAAATGCTTTAAAAGAATATCCATCTTTCTATCCTGGGCATCCTTCAAAGATGTACTGCCTTCTACCAGGATGGTTGTACACAGTTACCACTGTAACCAAGGCATCCACTGTAGGCGACTTAAAAAATTACTGGAGAGTGGTCTGTGGGATTGGATATAATGTCTATAAGAGCTTCACCCTTCTAAGGGCAGACTCCAGAGCCTCCTACTCTGCTAGAATCATCTCCTCCACCTCTAGATAGAGAGGAAATACCTTAGTGGATTTGCCAACCCATTTAATGATGGGGTCCCAAATCGGATCCCCCTCTGCCTTCACTTCTTCGAGGTGGAGCACACAAAGACTTGATTATCGAGGCTTCTGATCTCATCCCTATGAAAAAGTGGAATAACGGATTCATCCTCTGGACCAGGAGGGACTTTGTTCGCATCGTCCATTTGGTTCTCCAGACCACTAGACTCCTCTCCCCAAACCTGTCCAGGGGGTTCTGGAGCCTCTCTAACCCTCTTAAAAGGAACTTCCAGAGACAGTGATGGAGTAGCCGCCTCTGTTGGGCTTTAGAGAATCACCAACTGAGGAGCTCTCCCAGGCTACCTTATATCACAAAAGACCTGATGTACAAACTAGAAGAACACCAGTGAAAAATCCCAAGGCTTCCAAAGAGAAACCTGCAGGCTGGGCCACTGTATGTAGAAAACATGGGCACTAATGTAAGAAGAATCTCAGTTCATCCGGGCAGGGCAGATTCTGCACTCTGCTGACTAGAAAGTGCAGGAGTTGATGAAAAATTGGCGGCCCCCTCCAGCGTTCCCCGCTGAGGCCCATGTGGTAGGCTCTCCTGAAGCCTCTGTGGTCTGCTTCCGAGCATCATGTGAGGGAGAAGCAGAACCAACAGCTGACACATTCATATGGGAGCCCTCACTTGGCAACTCCCCCATACGCAGACAAGCTAAAGATAAGGGTCCTTATTCAGCTGCTGCTCGATGGACTTCACGGACTTGGGTCAGCCTTCTCCATACTCATCAGGCACTCGCACAGTCATGATCTCCTTCCCCCTACAGTGTCGACCTGCGCTGTGCTGCAAAATTGCTGCTAGGATCTGATGCTGTTTGAATCTCCTTGTGTACTTTTTTTTTTTTCACCTGGGTCCTGTAGCTAATGGGATCTGTGGCCTGAGAGAAGGGAGGGGGGGCAAAAAGGGGGGTGGGTGGAATGGAGGACTTTCCTCTCAGCCAAACTTTAAAGACCATTTCTCTCTCTCTTTTTTTTTTTTTTTAAACAGAATTCCCCCTCCCGCAAGCTCTACTGGGAGCTGGCTAAATGGGCTTGTACTGCTGGCTGGAGCCAGGGGTTTGGTCCAACGTCTGACAAGCTTGGGGTCCACTGACGAACTGTTAAAGGAAAATTGGTTCTTACCTGATAATTTTCATTCCTGTAGTACCACGGATCAGTCCAGACGGGTTTTGCCTCCCCTCCAGCAGATGGAGACAGAGTTTTAAAACAACTCTGCCCTATATACCAAGGTGCCACCCACAGTCCATCAGTATTATTCAGTTTCAAAGCAGAATGGATCAAAAACCAAACTATGTACAACGAACAAAATTTATTTCCCATATCTAAGATGGCTTATTAAACCCCAAACTGGGAATAGAATTCGCTGAACAAGTGATCTTCATATTGGAGTACAATTACAAACAAATGGTGAACGAGCGGAGTGGGGCTCTGGACTGATCCGTGGTACTACAGGAACGAAAATTATCAGGTAAGAACCAATTTTCCTTTCCCTGTACATACCTGGATCAGTCCAGACACCTGGGATGTACCAGAGCTAACTTACCTAGGGTGGGAGCTGGAGAGACCCGCTCGGAGCACTCCTCCTCCAAATCCCCCGCAATCCGGAGCCTGAACATTCAGTCTGTAATGCCTCGCAGAAGTGTGTAACGACTTCCATGTAGCCGCCCTGCAAATTTCTTGGGCGAAACTTGTTGGCATTCCACCCATGAAGCAGCTTGTGACCGTGTAGAATGGGCACGAAGACCAGCTGGTACCATCTTACCACATAGTAAATGCGCGGAACTTATAGCTTCTTTCAGCCAATGAGCCTTAGATGCCATATTACCTCTTTTTGGACCACGCCACAATATAAAGAGATGGGCTGACACATGGAAGGAATTCATAACCTCTAAATACTGCAGCAGAGACCTGCGAACATCCAATTTCCATAAGTCCTTACTAACTGGATCCGACTGGTCCGAATCTAAAAAAGACGGAAGTTCCACTGACTGATTCAAATGAAAAGAGAAAACTACTTTCGGAAGAAAAGAAGGAACCGACCGTAAGGAGACCCCTGAATCCGAAATCCATAAGAAAGGCTCCCTGCATGACAACGCCTGCAATTCCAACACTCAACGGGCCGAAGAAATAGCTACCAGAAACACTTTCAGTGTGAGATCCTTCAATGTCGCCCTCCTTAGAGGCTCAAAGGGCGGAGCACCCAAAGCTGAGAGGACCAAATTCAGGATCCAAGAAGGGCACGGATGGTGGAGCGGAGAGCGTAAGTGCTTTGCTCCTCGAAGAAAACGAGCCACATCCATGTGCAAATCAATACTACTCCATGAATCTTACCTCGTAGGCAACTGAGCGCCGTCACCTGTACTCTGAGCGAACTACACGACAAACCTTTTGAGTCCGGCTTGGAGAAAACCACAGAATGTCTGACACCGACGCTCGAGTGGGATTTACCTCGCGGCCTAAGCACCAGGCTTCAAAGACTTTCCACACTCTGACCTAAGCCAGGGACGTAGATGGTTTGGCAAGAGTACAATAGCGTAGCTAACATCGTGTCAGAATATCCTTTGCTCTTTAGCCGCTGCCTTTCAAAATCCATGCCGCTAGACAGAAGCGATCCGTCTCTTCCACCAAACAGACGGGGCCTTGATGCAGAAGAGCCGCGGACTCCCAAAAACGAAGGGGCTCCGCAGCGGTTAGATTGAGCAGATCTGCAAACCAGGGAAGTCTCGGCCACTCTGGAGCTACTAGAATCACCTCCGCCGGATGGAGATCTATACGCCGGATCTCATTGCCGATCAGAGGTCAGGGAGGAAACACGTACAGTAATATGTTCGTTGGCCAGGGAAGCACCAGAGCATCGATGCCTTCTGCTCCCATTTCTCTGCGGCGACTGAAGAAGCACGGGGCCTTGGCATTCTTGAATGTTGCCATCAGATCCATACCGGGTGTGCCCCACATGTTGCATATGAGCTGGAAGGCCTCGTTTGACAACTCCCATTCCCCGAGATCGAGACTGTGACGACTGAGGAAGTCTGCCTGAACGTTGTCTACCCCAGCTATGTGGGATGCCACAATGCTGACGAGGTGCTGCTCTGTCAAAAAACCCCACCACACTGTTCCTCAGTATAGTTTTATTACGTTAACTCAGCTGTATTTTATCAACTATTATTGTAGGACTTTCATGGGAACAACTTTAAACCGACTGATAAGTTGTATAATCTTTTGGTCCTCTTTTATTATTTTTCATCTTTTTTTTTTCTTTTTTTCATGTCCATAACTTATGGACTTGTCATATTTTGCTTAAAACACATTCCCAACCCGTGAAGATCCTTAAAATAAGTCACATCTCATACATCCTAGGGACAGTTCACATCTCAAAACACATTTTGAAAATCTTTAATGAGAGCCATTTTTACTTAGCTTAGTTTTAGGAGGCTAACATTGCTCCCAACCTCGACATGGCCATATTTCAGTGTATGATCTGCTTCAGGGGGTTTCACAACTCCTTTTGAAAAATGTTCTCTATTTCCTTCCAGCATATGTCCCGAATGCTTGCAGCTTCATAGTGATTAGTGAAAAACCTTTAAACATGGCGCCCAAACACTCTCTCTTTATACATCAAAAAACGAGCTGTCGTCATTGATTACATCAGGGAATACAAGTTTACTATTTCATTAAGTCCATCTGGCCAAACCAATCTTAATTTAAAAATCCAAAATTGTTCTCGTCTGTTAAGAACATATTGAATATCACCACCCCGAGATGATACCTGTAGCATTTCAAGGATAGTCCATCGAAAATCTGTGAACTGATGTCCTTTATCAATACAATGATTGACCAATGGAGCTGTCAACTTTGCATTCTTAATACAGGTCTTATGCTCTAAAAGACGTGTCCGAATTTTTCTTTTAGTACGCCCCACATAAATTAGATTACATGGACATTGAAGAACATACACCACATGTGTAGAATTACAATTCGTCGATTTTTTCAAAAAAATTGTAAAACTTCAACCCGGGTGCTGCCACTCTGCTCCGACCAAAGCCAACCCGCACATTTCACATTTGCCACAGGGGAAATTCCCTTGCTCATGTCTATCAGACTGATCTTCTGTCTTGGGTTTCAAACAAGTCCTCACAATCTTATCTCGAAGATTGTGGCTCCTAGAAAAGGCAAAACGGGGAAACGTATCCAAGCCTCGGTGGAGGGATAGCATATTCCAATGTTTTTTAAGAATTTCAATAATGTCCTTTACTCAATTACTGTACTGTAACACACATGTCAATCCATCATTCTCACAACTCACTTTATAACCCAAAAGTAGCTCCCTATTTGCAAAGAGAGCCCGTTTGAAAGCCTTTTTAATTACAGAGTGTGGATACCACCGTTTCAAAAACCGAGGCTTCATATCCTCTGACTGAATCTTAAATTCGGAAAGGGTAGAACATAACCTCCTTAGCCTCAAAAACTGGCTAATTGGCAGGCTATCACGTAATTTTTTAGGATGACAGCTAGAGTATTTTAAGAAACGATTACGGTCTGTTTCCTTCCGATCCAGTGTTGTTTTTAAACCATCGCCATCCCTTGTTATGGTAATATCCAGGAACGCTATAGAAAGTACATGATATTTCAACGAAAATTTGAGATGTGCATTCTGTCCATTCAACCATGTTGTAAAAACAAGGAGATCGTCACAGGAACCTAACCAAATGAAAAAAATGTTGTCAATGTAGCGCCGTCATACATGGATTAAACTAAACCAATGTGATGGATACAGTATTTCTTCTTCGAACTGAGCCACAAAAAGATTCACAATATCGGGGGCAACATTAGCCCCCCATCGCCACCCCCTTTACTTGAAGGTAATATTGCCCCTCAAACAAAGAAATTTTTAAATATTACTAATTCTAGCAGGGATACCAGAAAGGAAGTCGGAACCCTATGAAGGCGTTCGAGACTCTAGAATTGTTTCCATCAAATGAAATGCCTCATTTTGGGAGATGTTTGTATATAGACTCTTGACATCCAGAGTTGCTAGAATACATTCTTTTGGTAACAGGGGCATTCTTTCAATCAAGGTCAACATCTGAGTTGTATCTTGAACAAAGGAAGCCGTTCGTTGCACAAATGGTTTTAAGAAAAAATCCAGAAAATTTGATAGAGGTTCAAGAATAGATCCTCTACTTGCTACAATAGGACGACCAGGTGGAACCTTTGGATTATTGTGGATCTTGGGAAGAGTGTATAATACTGGACACACTGGATGTTCGATGACCAATGCACGAATTTCTCTGTTGGTGAGAAAACCTGAGACTGTAATGTGATAATGTTCTTAATCTGGTCCTTAATCTCCATAGTTTCTGTAGCATTCCTGGATATTACCATAACAAGGAATGGCGATGGTTTAAAAACAACACTGTATCGGAAGGAAACAGACCGTAATCATTTCTTAAAATACTCTAGCTGTCATCCTAAAGAATAGCCTGCCAATTAGCCAGTTTTTGAGGCTAAGGAGGTTAAGTTCTACCCTTTCCGAATTTAAGATTCAGTCAGAGGATATGAAGTCCCGATTTATTCTAAGGATCTTCATGTTTTAAGCAAAATATGAAAAGTCCATAAGTTATGGACATGAAAAAAAGATAAAAATAATAAAAGTGGACCAAAAGGTTATACAACTTATCAATCGGTTTAAAGTTGTTCCCATGAAGGTCCTACAATAATAATTGATAAAATACAGCTGAGTTAACGTAATAAAACTATACTGAGGAACAGTGTGGTGGGGGGTTTTTTGACTGTGTTATTGTTACCTCAGATTTCTGAGTTTTTTGGGGCTGGTTTGTTTTTTGATTTTTTGAGGTGCTGCTCTGCCCAGCATATCAACTGATGCGCCTCCACTGCCACCGGCCGGCTCTTGGTTCTCCCCTTGGCGATTGATGTAGGCTACAGTGGTGGCATTTTCGGCCACTGTGGCCTACAGACTTCCCCCGAAGGAGTGGAAAGAAAGCCTGTAAGGCTAGCCCCACTGCTCTGGTCTCCAATCGGTTGATCAACCATTGAGATTCCTCTCCCCTTGTCACCCATATCTGGAGCCGAGCCTGGATCCACCAGGACAATCGGGTCAGGCAACCCCTCCCCCGGGGATGAAGGAGGGAAACGGGGAGCCACCTTTTCCTGACCCCTAAAAACCCTAGGGATCTTAATGGGGCTGGGAGACTGGTATCCCACTCTGTCTCAGCCTCCAGAAATGCCTTGTGCATCAATAGTATGAACTTCGAGGAAAAAGGCTGCTGCCTCTTTAAGGGCCCCCCTGGGGGAGGAAGTGGAGGAGGAGCTGTGCCATCCGGCAATTTGCGCGGCCTATGCGGAGGGGAAAGTGGAGGAGGGAGATCCTCTCCCTCCTCAGAATCTTCAGCATCCCCCTCTGAGGCTGACAAAATGGCCACCGTTCCCGCGCGAATCGGGAGCGGCCCAGGCCTCTGTCCCTCAGCATCATGCGTGCCGCGCGATTTCCTTCGCCTTGCAGTGATTGCCCCCGCGCCGAATCGGATCGTCGCAAAGGCCCCTCGCCCCTGGGGAGACACTGGGAGCAGAGGCCTTCGTGGGAGAACCGGAGCCCCGGCTCGCCACATGAGTGACAAGCCGTCCCCCTAGGCATGGTTTGGCAGCCGGGTGGAAGGTCCACCCCTTCCGGAGGCCCGGGAGACTGACGGCAGGCGCGGCTGAGGTAGGAGAAAAGTTAAACTAAATAAAGAATCTCCTGCCGTTTCTGTTCTTCTTCTTTTTTTTTTTTGTTAAACTCAGCCCACATGAGGATGGCGCTGGGGGGCAAAAAACGCAGAGGAATTAGCAGCTCTCTGAGGGAGGGGGAGAGTGACCGGCCCACCGGTAAATCCTCCCCCTCTGCTCACCGGGCTAGGGCAGTGAAAGTCTCCGGGTATTGACCTAGGGCAATGCCCTGCCTTGCCTGCCACTGTCTGGCTGCTCTGAAAAAAGTGAAATATTATTAACCTGTTTCACTTTTTTTTTTTTTAATGATCTAGTCAAAGGTTCTATACCTATTTCATTCTTCCTTTTTTTTTGTAACCAAACCTGGTGGGGCAAGGCCTAAAAAATGTTGAGATCAGGACCGCAGGTCAATCTGCTGGAGTCAGAGAAGATACAGAGGGATGGCAGGTGGCACCCCGGGTTATGTGGGAGGTGCCTTTTCAGTTTCTCTCTGACTCCATCTGCTGGACGGGAGGCGTAACCCCAGCAGTCTGGACTGATCCGGGTACCTACAGGGAAAAAGAGCTTTTTTTTTTTTCTCTCAAGTAAAAACTTGCCAGATTGCTGTCCTTGGTTCTGGTTCAGCTCCTGCTGGGGTGAGTGAGTGGGGCTCCCCGGTATCACCCCAGGGCTGCTTAAACTCGAGTACAGAGCCCTCAACCCTTATCAGCAGCTGTCTCAAAACAGCAGGGGTGATGGTCCCCCCTCAAGACCTAGCAACCCCCTGGGAGACTGACGGATCCTTTTTCATCCTGTGACTTTTTTTTTTTAAACCTAGAGAAAAATTAAAGGAACATACCCCCTTAACTTTCCTAACACTACTATCCTGTCTTTTTTTTTTTTTTTTTACAATCAGGTAATCAGAAGAGACTGTGGGTTTTGCACCTCCATCATCTGCTAGATACATAAATACTGATGGACTGTGGACGGCACCTTGGTATATAGGGCAGAGTTGTTTTAAAACTTCTCTGTCTCCATCTGCTGGAGGGGAGGCAAAACCCAGGTGTCTGGACTGATTCGGGTACGTACAGGGAAACACCAGTTCCTACTATCTGCAGGAGGCAGAAAATACTGGTTTCTATCCGAGCTGCAGCCCACCCCTAAGTAGTGGTGACGATGTCACACTGGAAAAACCGCATTCTCTGCCTCCATCTGCTAGCAGGTGGAAACAACCCACTTGTGGATGACCGGACTGGTGTAGCAAGACGAGAACATAAGAAATTGCCATACTGGATCAGACCAAGGGTCCATTAAGCCCAGCATCCTGTTTTCAACAGTGGCCAATCCAGGCCATAAGAACCTGGCAAGTACCCAAAAACAGTCTATCCCATGCTACTGATGCCAGTAATAGCAGTGGCCGTTTTCTAAGTCAACTTGATTAATAGCAGGTAATGGACTTCTCCTCCAAGAATTTATCCAAACCTTTTTTAAATCCAGCTACACTAACTGCACTAACCACATCCCCTGGAAACAAATTCCAGAGTTTAATTCTGCATTAAGTAAAAAAGAACTTTCGCCGATTAGTTTTAAATGTGCTACATGCTAATTTCATGGACTGCCCCCTAGTCCTTCTATTATCCAAAAGAGTAAATAACCGATTCACTTTTTTTTTTTATCCCGTTCTAGACCTCTCATGATTTTAAAGATCTCTATCATATCCCACCTCAGCCATCTCTTCTCCAAGCTGAACAGACCTAACCTCTTTAGTCTTTCCTCATAGGGGAGCTGTTCCATCCGCTTTATCATTTTGGTCACCCTTCTCTGTATCTTCTCCATCGCAACTATATCTTTTTTGAGTTGCGGCAACCAGAATTGTACACAGTATTCAAGGTGCAGTCTCACCATGGAGCGATACAGAGGCATTATGACATTTTCTGTTTTCACCATTCCCTTCCTAATATTCTGTTTGCTTTTTGTCTGCTGCAGCACACTGAGCAGACTATTTCAATCTATTATTATCCACTATGATGCCTAGATCTTTTTCCTGGGTGGTAGCTCCTAATATGGAACCTAACATCGTGTAACTACAGCAAGGGTTATTTTTCCCTGTATGCAACACCGTGCACTTGCCCACATTAAATTTCATCTGCCATTTGGAAGCCCAATCTTCCAGTCTTGCAAGGTCCTCCTGTAATGTATCACAATCCGCTTGTGATTTAACTACTCTGAACAATTTTGTATCATCTTCAAATTTGATAACCTCACTCGTCGTATTTCTTTCCAGATCATTTATAAATATATTGAAAAGCACCGGTCCAAGTACAGATCCCTGAGGTACTCCACTGTTTACCCTTTTCCACTGAGAAAATTGACCATTTAATCCTACTCTCTGTTTCCTGTCTTTTAACCAGTTTGTAATCCACGAAAGGACATCACCACCTATCCCATGACTTTTTACTTTTCCTAGAAGCCTCTCATGAGGAACTGTCAAATGTCTTCTGAAAATCCAAATATACCACATCTACTGATTCACATTTACTCAACATTTGATCGGGAGAAAGATCTTCCCATTTTGCAGAGTTTAAAGTCTTGGCAATATTAGCAGTTAATACTGCATGATCTATATAGGAAAATTAGTCTCTTACCTGATAATTTTCGTTCCTGTAGTACCAAGGATCAGTCCAGACTGCTGGGTTATGCCTCCCCTCCAGCAGATGGAGTCAGAGAGAAAACTGAAAGCACCCCCCCTAGATATACTGGTGTGCCACCTGCGATCCCTCAGTATAATGGATAACAAAGCAGAAGGAATAATTGACCCCTCCGCAGAACAGTCTGTCACCCACTGACCAGATCAAATATTTTTTATTTTTATTTTTTTATTTAGCATTTGTTTATATACCGAGGTACAGCTGACAATGCCTTCACTCCGGTTTACATTACAACGAACCAGTTACATTTAAATTCATAACATTAAAACAGATAGAAACAGATATTATATATATATATATATATATATATATATATTATATATAAATAGTAACACTTTCCTGAAAACCTAAACATATTTCCCTAGTAAATGGAATAGAAGGGAATAGTAACTTACCGCATGGAACAAAGAACAGAGAAATGACACTGTTATAAAAACAATACACAACACAGATAGCAGTATGAGCGGACCCTCCAGAAAACGGGTGGGCGTCTGGACTGATCCTTGGTACTACAGGAACGAAAATTATCAGGTAAGAGACTAATTTTCCTTTCCCTGTACGTACCAGGATCAGTCCAGACTGCTGGGATGTACCCAAGCCGCCTCAAATGGGGTGGGATCCGGAAAGTCCCGCTCGAATCACGCTGCTCCCGAAAGACTCTTCAGACGGAGCACGCACATCCAAGCGATAATGCCTAGCAAAAGTATGCAAGGATTTCCAAGTGGCCGCCCTGCAAATTTCCTGGCAAGAAACAAAATTACTTTCAGCCCACGAAGTCGCCTGAGAACGCGGCGAATGAGCCTTCAGTCCATCCGGAACAGACTTACCACAACCAATGTATGTAGCCGCGATAGCGCTCTTCAACCACAGAGCGACAGTTGTCTGGGAAGCCTGGAGACCCTTCCTGGGTCCATGCCACAACACGAATAGATGGTCCGACCTCCAGATATTGTAGGAGCACCCTACATACATCCAGACGTCTCAAGTCGCGACCTTGAGAAGATCGGAGGTCCTCCTCCGAAAAAGAAGGTAATTCCACCGTTTGATTAACGTGAGAGGCCGATACCACCTTTGGCAAGAAGGAAGGAATGGTACGCAAGGACACTCCCGACAGAAATACGCAAGAATGGCTCCCGACAAGAGAGCGCCTGGAGCTCTGAAACACGACGTGCAGAAGAAATGGCTACTAGGAAAACTGTCTTAAGAGTCAAATCTTTCAAAGAGGCTCTCTTAAGAGGCTCAAAAGGGGCCGAACAGAGACCACGCAGGACCAAGTTCAGGTTCTAAGAAGGACAGGAGGCCCGCCGAGGAGGACGTAAGTTCCTAACCCCTCGCAAGAAACGCGCTACGTCCGGGTGACATGCAAGTGAAAAGCCTTCGACCTTGCCTATCAAGCAACCTAGTGCCGCCACTTGAACCCGAAGAGAACTGTAGGCCAACCCTTTCTTCAAACCATCCTGCAAAAATGTAAGGACATGGCCCACCGAAGACATTCGGGGAGAAATAGCTAAGTTCCGGCACCATGAGTCAAAGACCTTCCAGACCCTAGCATAGGCAAGGGTAATCGACGATCTGCGCGCCCTAAGGAGAGTAGAAATAACCGCCTCTGGGTAACCTTTCCTCCTCAACTGCCGCCTCTCAAAAGCCAAGCCGCCAGACAGAAGTGATCCGCCTGATCGAAAAATACCGGACCCTGGTGAAGCAGGCCCGGAAGATGACCGAGACGCAAAGGCCCATCCACTGCCAGATTGACAAGATCTGCGAACCACGGACGTCTTGGCCACTCCGGGGCCACCAGAAGCACTAGACCCCGATGGGATTCTATGCGCCTTAACACTTTTCCCACCAGGGGCCACGGCGGAAACACGTAGAGGAGAACGTGAAGAGGCCACGGAATCGCTAGAGCGTCCACCCCCTCCGAACCGTGCTCCCGCCTTCGGCTGAAGAAACGCGCCGCCTTTGCATTTAGCCGAGTTGCCATCAAATCCAGATGCGGCAACCCCCAACGCTTGGTTATGAGAGACATCGCATCGGCCGACAGCTCCCACTCTCCTGGGTCTAGATGTTGTCGACTGAGATAATCTGCCTGAATGTTGTCCACTCCTGCAATATGGGTGGCCGCGATGCGGGACAAATGACGCTCCGCCCAGGCCATCAACAACGACGCCTCCGTCGCAACTGGACGACTTCTCGTGCCTCCTTGTCGATTTATGTACGCCACCGTGGTCGCGTTGTCCGACAGAACTCGTACCGCCCGACCGCTCACCATCAGGAGGAGTTGACGCAACACCAGACTGACCCGCTCTGGTCTCCAGTCGATTGATGGACCAAGATGCCTGACGGGACGACCACGTCCCCTGTATCGCTCGTGACTGACACACAGCCCCCCAGCCGGAGAGACTGGCATCCGTCGTCACTATTATCCAGGGTGGAGGTTCTAAGTCCATCCCTTGCCGAAGATGGATTGGGTTCAGCCACCAATCGAGGCTGGACCTGGCTGGTTCCAGTAATGGCAATTCCATGTCGTACAGGCCGGATACGGGATCCCAACGAGACAGAAGTGCTTTTTGTAAAGGCCGCATATGCGCAAATTTATTTATTTATTTATTTATTTATTTATTTAACATTTTTCTATACCGACATTCGCACGAGACATCACATCGGTTTCCAGACAACAGCAAATTCAGCCAACAGGGCTTTACATTGTAACTGATGATATAACTGGGGGGGGAGGGGAGGGAAGGGGCAGGGAAGTAACTTGGAACTATATGAGTATGCTGGGAACAGGGGAGGGAAATAAGGTGGATTATTTACAAGAAGCAGGAGTTATATACATTCTATATACAAATGCCCACAGCACCATCTCCAGAGTAGAAGCCATATGTCCAATGACTTGCAAATAATCCCAGGCCGTGGGCAACGGTAGATCCAATAGGGTCTGCACCTGCTGCATCAGGTTGGTCATCCGCTGATGCGGTAGAAACACTTTGCCCAGGAGAGTATCGAACCGGGCTCCCAAAAACTCCAAGTTTTGGGTCGGGCTGAGCCTGCTCTTCGCAAAGTTGACTACCCAACCCAGCG